>NC_091937.1:40844154-42320062 GCF_041260155.1 Ptychodera flava
AATTACCATTTGCGACTTTAGAAGACTCTCCGAAGTTTGACATAATGGGTTTCAGAAGCCAAGTTAGATGATATTATTCCGTTTTCAAATTAAAGGGATCAGTCGAGCAAAGCCTATACTAGGGAAAATTATAACACCATTTGTGGGTATAGGAGCATTGTCAAACGTGTGTCAGAAGACAAGTCAGCTGCTGTAATTCCGGTGTCAAATTAAAGTTACCGATCGAGCGTGCCACGTTGATACACCTTTCGCAGACTGACCTTGCAACACAACAAGTCTTAACAATTTTGGCTAAGTCAATCTCGTAATGGTGAGTTCATGTGATTTGTTTGAAGGACGACGTTTTCGTCTTCTGCCGTGCCTGCTCCCCACTATGAAGGCGAACACTTTAAATGCAAAACGTCAATTAAGTCCAAATCATTGATATTTGTCGACAAAAGACAGGTAACTTCCGCTCTTGCAGTAAAATCCTAAAAAATTAAAGGAACTGCAACTATGTACATAAAATCACACAGTCAGGTATTCATCGAACAATAAACAGGGATAAATCATAGCTATAACAATTTATAACATAACAAATGATTTATTTAACTTTAGACCGATGGTCCCGCACGAAACTACAACTGAAAACGCACAACGGAAACAAATAGATGATAAATACGATTGTGTGAAACGATAGATAATTGAAATAAGAAAGTCTGAGTTTTGTGATCATTATGTTCTTAAAGTGAAACTAGGAAAACTAAAGGATTGTACCGTAGACCACAATTTGTGATATAAATGACAAAGTCTGCATAATTATTTGAAAAGATACATGATCAAACCAACACAATCTGAATTTCTTAAACATTGTGCGCTTTGAAATGACATTCAGAAACACAATATCACTGATTACAATTCGTGTGCTAAGTAATTGATAAAACAGGACTGGTATGGCGAATATCATCCCATGACAACACAATTGTATCCCCTGTCATGAATCTGGCCACTTTATGCTTAATTGCTACGAAAATTATACAGATGAAAGATTAATCTATCGGCAAAATTTAATAAGTGGTACGACCACAGACTGATGACGTCAAAGGCGTGCATACTAATGCAATTGAGGTCAAAGGTTATGGTCTAAAAGAGGCGATAAATTATTTTGGCGGTTAGAGTCAGAGAAATGAAAATGAAAATGAATATTTAGTTAACTTTATTAAATAATCAGTACCGTATTTACTTAGCATCTGTGTTTTGTGTTCGGCGTTTTTGACGTCATCAGATTGTGGCTCTATCACGTCTTCAAGTGAATAAGAATGCCAATCTAAATCAGAGCGCTTGGCATTTGACTTTGGTGTTTCATTATTCGACACGCACAGATTTCATGTCTGGTACACCCTGAGGTGTAGCGTTCAACACAAAGAATTACTCGACCGAAATGCAACAATTTATCCAAAGCCACACGGACACGTTTTCATTTTTGTCATTATATGTTGTGGGTTCGAACCCGATTGAAAACTAGCCGTATTTGCTCAAAGAAACGCAGGGGCATATTCATTGTTGATCGAAACTGCGACATTTTGAGCCAATCATACGCCTGACCCGGGTAAAAAGTACTTTTCGAGAGGTAAAAGTTCTGCTACAGTGTATTTATTTTTTACATTTTATTTGATAAGATAACGCGGCAATCGATAAGCTTACATCCTTAATGTTGTGTGTTAGACTCAAACTTCTAGTGCTTCACAGCCGAGAAATCCAACTTGTGTGCCAAACACCGAAACTCCAAACTCAAATGACAAGCGGTGCAAGAGCCAAAGTTTCATCCTTTGGTTCGCCTATGGAACACATTTGAGACACTCTTCGTCGTAATCAAAGTTGTCAACCTTGCATATGTACATTTCTAGTTTTCGGGCTGCGCTAATCCCTCGATATCGAGCAAAGTTAACAAGCCATTTTTGTGGTTTAGAGTCAATCGAGTACCAACTCTGAAGAAATGAATTAAGGCTTGTATTTAACAGTTTACGATACGTTGAACAACTGTAGGTGGTATAAGAATACTGCTCACTCGTCGACACAATCGTCAAATTTATCTCTGCATTGTCATCTTGCCAGTTCGTGATTCAACGTCGCTCTGAATGTTGTTGCCTTAGTAAGATAACAAAAAAAACACTTGGAGTTTGACAGCTTTGGCGGTTTTAATATGAGAACCCTGGTATACTCATACCTTGCACACCAAAGCTATCCTCTTTAGATGCTAGTCTGCCAACATGGAGTAGGTTTTCTTCTGGCTCGTTTTGCTCAAATATAGGCGGCCGTGGTTTGAAACACAGTCAATATACTCTTATTAACTGCTATTGAAACTCATAATGTCAAAGCTCGCTTCCTTTTTAACGGGAAGTATCGGTGGACCTCGTCAAATGAAAAAAGCTGTGACGAACAATGGAACGAAAAAACCTAGATCTATTTTTTCTACAATCTATTAACCAGGAAACATAGAATGAGTAACAGTACAAGTATGATTGAATAACGTATAAGTTGATGCACTGAATGATATATTTTGTATGTACACTGTAGTTGATTTGCCATATATACAAAGACAACTTTTAGGAATATCTTCTTTGTGCTTGATGACGTAATATTAAAATTATATCTAATCAGTTGGTCTAAGTATGATCTATTGGAGTGAGATTAGAATAAAATAGGTCACTCTCCCTTTATTTGTGACGTGAACTTACGCTCTGATTAAAAATAATTGGCAAGATATAATACAAACGACGAGATTTCGGCGATAATATCTTGGTATTTTCGTATTAATAACATATAAGCTCAAAGGAAAATGATAGGCTTATGTCAGACCATTTATCAACTTAATCTAATATAATCAGTGATGGTAGCTTAAGCCGTGGTTTCCCTGTCATTTTGATTTTCTCGAGCTGTCGATGACATGGCCGTCGTATTGGTAACTCTCGTTGTGGTATTACCTACCGAATTCATGCTTCTGCATGAAAGCAAACTCATGAAGCCTTTGCGAAAATTTTTATTTTTGAAGCCGTAAATGAATGGGTTGATGGCCGAGTTACAGAAGGCAAATAAAATAATCAGTCGGTAGTAGATTCCGGTAAAGTTGATATACATTCCGAAGTTATAGCCAAGAAACATGAACTGGTCAGGAGCCCAGCAAACACCGAACGTGACGACCACTATTATGAGCATTTTCACTACATTGGCGCGAGCTTTCAGCAAAGATAACGCGGGGTTGTTTTGCTTGTTCTCCTCTAGCTCTTTGGCGCGTCTTTTTAGAATTATCATTATGCGAGTGTAAACGATAAACATCATAATAACCGGGATAAAATAGGTCGACAGAAACAGCCCAACTCCGACGAAGAGTTGGAATTCTTCAGTGCCTGGCCACTCTAATTTACAATCACGCGCTTCATAATCGTATTTCCAGATATAGAGACAAAAGCTCTGTGGTATGATTGCCAGAACCCAAACAGCTACGACCATCATCAATACTCTAGACTTCGTGAAGTAAATTTTATATAGCACGGGGTGCGCTACTGCGAAATATCGCTCCATTGTCACAGCCATGAGATTGAACACAGAAGCGTCAAAGTTGAGCCACAGAAGAAAACCAGAAACGTAAATTCGACACGTTAGCTCTCCAAGAAAACCTTCGGGAACGCCATTCAAAGGGTATGGAATTATGAACACAGACGTAATGAGATCGGCCACCGCTAAACTGACAATAAACACATTTGTGAGAGTTTTCAATGATGGGGTTTTCAAAACTGTTAAAATCACAAGGCCATTGCCAAACATGCCAACGATTCCCATAATAGTTTTGCAAATGTCTGCCCAAGTAAACTCGACTTGCCGATATTGAATAAACTCCTTGGTGGACGTAGACTGGGTGGAGAGAGATACAGACCACGATGCTGATCCCGTTGACGTTTCGTTGTCCATCGTAAAGGCGATGATAGATATATCGGCTGAAGATACGGCTGTTTGTCGAAGAAAGTTTGTGTTTACTGGTTCTTCATAGACAACCTGTGGACAGCTAAGTCGAGAATTTTACTCTTACAGGTGAGAGTTTCAAATAATATAAAAATAGTCATGAACCCAGTAAAGTTTGCTTAAAGGTATAGTGCGCCTCAGTGACAAATACTTGCACTTAATACTTTTTGGATATACAATTTGTGGGGGCTCAGTTGAATTTGGTTGACGGCTTTCGTGAAAATCGAAATTTATTTTTCTCCTTAGTGTTAACACAGGGATGGCGACCATTTTGAATTTCAAGAGTCGGTGAGTATTGGGTCATTTGCTTCTCTGGTACCATTTTTTTGCACGGCAACCCCTGATTTCAATTCTTTATTTGAAATGAAATGATTAAATTTTTTTTGCGGAAAGTTTAGCAAACTGTTTAAGCCTTCAACATCGCTTTCCCGTAGAGAGTGTAAATCCCTATCGGTAAAAGCACATTAAACAAAATGCTAAGGTATCTTCAGAATGTCGAGAGAGTAATGCAAATGCAACATATTGACATCAATGAAGGTAGTACGGGTCTGGAAATTGAAAATTTTAAAGCTTTACTCCAACATTCCACTAGGAAACGTTTTGCCTTTCACTTTCAAAATCAAGAAAAACAGTCTTGGGTGAGCTAGCAAAATTTGGTACGAGAGAAACAAATTACCTAATAGTTACTGTTACTCGCAATTTAAAGCGACCGCTACCTTTCTAAATTTTAAAAGGGGCTTGAAAATTTCGATTTTTTACAAAAACGAATTAAGTGAAAACTTCGTTTATTCCAGAAACTTCAAAATAAGCTCTTGAAAATGTGATACCACAATTATAGATGTCTTTAAGGCGCACTCTACCTCATCTGTCATGTCCAGATTGCTATCATCTTTCAACCCCATTCAAATGTTGTTTTTTATAGCCCGATTGATCAATTTTCGGAAACATTGGGTGAACGTGAGGAAAATTACGCATATATTCAGCCAAATGAACTGAGCTTGCGCGCAAGCTTATTCCTAGCTTCTTAAATGATAATTGAGTATTTGATTCGGGTTATTACTCCATAACTCTCTAGGCACTGAAGAAAATAGAAGCAAGAAGGCAATAATGATTAGAATAGAAAGAAAAGACCATCGAAAATGGATACTGAGAAACAAATGTACGCGTACCTTTCAAAGAGAGCTTAGCACATGAGATTCGGACGACAGGCAGTGTTGCTGAGCCTCAGAAGACTGTCAGTGACCACGTGATATTCTGTCTGATTCGAGTCTTCCTGCGGAAAATGAATGTGAATACTGCAATTTTGATGTCAGGCAGGTTTGTAATTAATATATCCATGAAGGTTTAATGCATATTCGAATATCACGATAGTCCTTTTCACTCAGTGACTCGACATGAAGTCGGCATTATTTTTTCTGAAAGATTTTCATAATCATACCTATAAACTTTGATGAAATTGCATCCATTTTCTGTATCATGCTACATCGTTAAACGGGGTTGAACTCTTTCACTGATAGGCACGACACAACTTTATACATTTCATCACGCCTACCGACGAAGAGTTTCTTCGCTCGTCCCAGGAAATGTTTTAATATTCGTTGGAGGAAAATATTTTAAATGTTTCCCATCTACTACAACTCCTTTCAGGAACGACCAGTTTATTCTATTCCGCAAATTTCTGACAGAGAAACTGAAAATGCAAACTGTACAATGCATATTGTTCTAAAAGCAAATGTTAGATCGTGATCGCCTTCTATTGATATCTGTCAATGGTATGATTTTCCATAATGCAAACCATCCACGCTTGACAAGAATCACTCTTTTCTGAGACAAAGTCCCGAACATAATATTTCTTATGATGCGTATTAGCGTAGAAGTTATCAACTGGAAATTGTAAAGCGCATTTTTCGCACCCCGATGCCCACATATAGCAAAATATTGGTGGACTCAAAGTTTCCCCAAAAGACTAAAACATTTCTTTGTCAAGAAGCTGAAGTACCGAATCTTTTTTCATTCTTATTTAACTATTTTCTATCTGGATAAAGTGAAATTTCGCTAATTTCTCACGATGTCTACTGACTAGTTCCATCATCCAATATGGGAGAGCAGTTCGTAAGTATGCTGGTTGGCTTTAAAGCTCGATGATCCATAAAACAGCAACGTTGTATTTCCCGACAACAAAAAATTGCGAATTAAATGATCAATACCTTCAGATTTCGCTGACATATATCTTTCAAAGACAGCATTACATTACGTGAATAATTTATCAAGACTCCAAGGAAATTCAGAAAGAAATTCATCGTTTCTTACCACAGTTCAAAAGGATGGACGTCTTTCAAGTGTAGACGATACTAGAAGACACTCTTCTGGCGCAAGACGTAATACCACTGATGAGGAAGATTTATACCAACAAGAGACTTAAATATGCTGTTTATAATTCACGGGGGTGATACTCCCAAACTCTGTTCGTCTTCAGATCTTCGGACAAGGTATTCCGTCGGCTATAAAACGTTTTCTGAAAGTGGTGACGCCAGGTGATCACAGTATAGATTTTAGAGTTTCATAAGATATTGAAATGACACTGTAGTTCATTTTGACGGACGTATGATCAATTGATAATATGGGTCGCAGACAAATGTTTCTTAAATACATACAACACGATTGGAACTAATTTGGGAAAATCGATTTTTTTTCTCAAGAAAAATCTAGAAGGCTTTAAAATACACTTCTGCATTTTCATAACAATCTACAGCTCTCCGTGCGTTTTGGTCAGCATCACCATGGTGATCACAGTATAGATTTTAGAGTTTCATAAGATATTGAAATGACACTGTAGTTCATTTTGACGGACGTATGATCAATTGATAATATGGGTCGCAGACGAATGTTTCTTAAATACATACAACTAATTTGGGATAATTGGATAGTGAAGTAATGTCGATTCAATCTGCAAATATAATCTCATCTGATTTTCTTTTTACATTACACAATTGTTTTTATGAGTAATTTGCAATATTGCAACATTCAGCTATAGGGCACCTCACACTTTTGAGAAATTTGAAAAATAGGAAAATCCAATTATCCCAAATTAGTTCCAATCGTATTAATTACATAAATTGCTTATAATTACCAAAAGGGCACTGCTGTAGGCAGCTGGAGATAAGAAGTTCACGTGACCCATAACAACATGTTCATAATAATATATAAATAAAATGTGCAGCGTTCCCATAATAATTAAGTGATTTGTTATATTTTGGCGCCAATTTTACCATTACGTTCAATGTATTTTAATAGCATATTTCGTGTCATACCGTATTGAAAAATAACGCTTGTATTAAATTGGTAACACAATTCCTTTATGTTATGTACTTTATCGTTGTCGTTTGAAACCCCATTGCAGGGAATTTTATCAGTGATTTTGAAGTGGATTTGTGCATTTCTTGTGTGGTCGGCATTTTCGAACGAGTGTCGATTGCCGGGGTTTAGGGTAGAATGCTCATCGGGAACGCAAATTTGGACTCTCAAACTTTTGCAATTCTTTTCTGATTTTCCACTTATGGGGGTTCATTTTAAAGCTCTAGGTATGAGAAAACTTTTCACCGGCTTAGTTTTTCGAAATTCGAAAACTTTATTTTCCTCCACAGAGTTAACACAGGGAGGGCGGCCATTTTGAATTTAAGTATCGGTAAATCTTGAGTCATTTGTTTCCCTATTACCAAAATTTGCACGGTGACCCCTGAGTTTTATTCTTGATTTTGAAAGAAAGAAGTCGAAATATTCCCCAGAGAAAGTTTGAGCAAAACTTTAAGTCTTTCACTTTCGAGGCGCATACTACCTTGAAGAGACATGATTTTCTGAGCAGGGGAGCCTCATAAATCTTATGACTCGTTAAAAGTTTGAATGTATTTTTATGCCGTGACAGAATCATTTGAACAAGAGTTACTAGAAAGAAAAAAAGGTCCGTACAAATTTGTTTCCTCAATCTCTCATTATTTTCAACATATCTTCCCTCTAACAGATATCAAAAATTATTTATACAGACGGAATGTATTAAAATGATCCTTTTTCACATCAAAGGCAACAATTACGCAAAGAAAAAAGATCTTTATATACGATACAATACCAAGGCCGTATAGTTCATAGCTGTGAAGTTGCGACATTTACGATTTCCTTTCACAAGGAATGAAGTACTTGCCTTTCGCGAGAAAAAGGGATCGAGAGGTCATTCTACCTGCTCTACATAGAGCAGAATAACAAAAATCTTTGTTGTGACGGTGATCGTATGAAACATAACACAGTGTAAAACGACTGAATCGTTACACGGTTGAATAAGTGAAAATTTGGGTGGGTTTGTCCACCTCTGTTCGCCATTGAGTAAGGGAGAAAGTAGATCACATACAAGCTAAGACGAGCATCTAAAACAGAGAAGTATGTCATTAACGGCGAAAATATGTTTAACTCTAGAAGCGTTATATAGTTACCTGGTAGATTATCGAACCTGGAGCTGGAGGGATGGATGACAGCGGCAAATATCATACAAAAACAATGTCTTCTTCCGAGCAACCTTATGTTTGCTGGGATTGGGATTGGGATTAAGATAATCCTAATGGGTTTTCAGATGACGTAGGGTTCATAACAACAATTCATTCAACAATTCTGAATCAATTCAATTCAACAAGCATGATCCTTCCCATTCCCGGACATTATGTAATTCCAATAATGTTACCTAGCTTGTAGTAGAGTACGATCTCATCTCATTTCTTTAACCTACATTTCCCGCGAATTTACTGAAAGCTGTAAGACCCGTGCCATTTTCAACAAATTTTATGATTTTATGTCTATCCCTTTATATTGTTCATCCTCATCAAAATTGCCAGAGATGACAATATAATGGCGACATTTTTTTCCCATTGATTTCATTTGCGTCCTGCTGAAGGAAACTGATCCCGTCTATTGTCCTATCTTTTTCAGCGTAGCACAATCTTCCAAAATTGCGCCAAATGGGAACAACCTTTCTGGAAAATAACAGCATGAAGATCGCCACTAGCTCCAAGCGACTTGATATTTGCCAATGGAATTGGTATGGCTAGTTTTTATGTCTACCCCTCGAACTTTGGATTTCGTTCGTTGAAAAAAAATACCCGAGGTACGGTCGTTCCTAATAATGTGAGCAGGCAATAAGGAAATTCAACCGGATCGATGGCTATGTATGGTGCATGAAAAAGACGGGAAGCTAATTGTCGAAGCGAATCGACCAGCATCGTCTGCCCATGCAATTGCAACCTCAAATATGAATTAAGTGAAGCAATCGCTTCAGGCGACACCACCTGCTGTTGTGTGCGAGGGACATCGGCGTGGGGATTATAACCAATGTCTTCAGAATGGGAAACAGTATGACGAACAACTTCAATAAAAGGATTTATTGTGAAATATTCAAACACGTCCTATGAGGGATTTTCACCGCATGTCGTACACGAAGGAGTAACAGTGTGGTATAATATTCACGGGCGATTAAATACACAAAGATCTTTTCAGGCAGATACCCTGCGATTCCGTTCCCGAAGACGAATAAACTTCAATGGAATAATAAGAGACTCCATCGTATCTAGGCTTTGGTTCATGTCTCTCCCACGGAAATTATGAGACCTTCTTCATATTGAGTCACTTGTTGCCAATACGTGTAATTTGAAATTATCCTGTGCATATCACATCAAAGTAGTTAATAGCACCGGAAGAAAATTCGAGCTAAACAATCTAGCATTCGGGGCTTGGCCTTGTTCAGATCTGAGACATATCAAAATGTTGTGCTACGCTTGGATGTCTTAGCTTCAATCAGTTCAATAGATGTCATCCGATCATCTCGTCATGCAGAAATGAATTGCATAGAGAATAAACTCTGCAATCGAACGTACGTGCTGAGGTTTTGAAGTTTTTGATTAGGACACACATAAATAAATAGACACAACATACGTAGACACATACATTAATACAAAGATACATAGATACATACATACATACATACATACATACATACATACATACATACATACATACATACATAAATACATACATACATACATACATACATACATACATACATACATACATACATACATACATACATACATACATACATACATACATACATACATACATACATACATACATACATACATACATACATACATACATACGACTTTTCAAGCGTGTACGAATGGCTCCTTATGGCATATGCGGGCAATTAGAAACAGGAAAAAGTCTCTTTGTAGCTAAATTTTCAATACCGATAAAGTTTACCTAGATTATTTATTCACCCATGAGTCTCTTGAGAATCGTACATAAGTTGTGAAATTTCTTACACCGTCACCAAGACGGTGTTTTATAGAGTGAGAAAGCGTGTCGAGAGGTAGGCAGATGTAATCAGTTCGTCTTAAATTGTTAAGACTCAACAAAAAACCGTTGGTATTTGAATGCTACAGGACATGCATGTTCTTTGCATCCTCTTAAAGCACAAACTATTGTATATCAATTGATACCTTGATTCTCCACCACAAATGACAGCCTATGAGCGAGCATATTAAACCTATTTGAATCTTTTAATCTTGATCATTAACTTTTTCACGTCGAGCAATATGGAACTCCGAGCATTTCTACATGGAGTGATGTCGAATATTTAAATTAGCGTTTCTGTTCTAGTTTCAGTACTCGCCATTGGTATGCCATGGCGCCATGGCAGGAAGTGGTCATATTGTCAATACTATTTACTCTATTGAGTGTTCGTTCGATCGATCGATTGATTGATTGGTTAATCAATAAATTTCATTAGTTAGTGAATCAATTTACTAAGGTCAATAGAAATGTTGTTTCACCCTGTAATGGTCTCGGTGAGATAAATCTAACGGTCTCATATCTAGCCTTAGTCGCGGCACTTCATAAAGGGCATTCGAAGCAATCTAGTTTGGACGGCGGTTGAAACAATAGCTATAAGAACATGAGAATCTTCCAGAAATTATCCAATGGCAAAGGAGCAGATCTAAACCTTTCCACAGAAGCGTCCGAGGAGGAAGATTGAAAAGCGTACAAGACTGCCGCGCCTGAAACCATTATTACCGTAAACAGGAAACTTTAATATTTTGACAGGAAACTTCTCTATACAGATAATACTGACAATGTACGCCATACCATAGAGCTATACTCTATTCTAAAGGGAAACAGTCGTCGGAACTGCGCCTGTGCGAGTTTCTTGTTTAAGATATCTAGATGCAACTCATCATCATAGCTGCAACATTTAAATTATACGATATAGATTATGACAGACATGTTTTAACCTTCATCAATCACCATCGTACCTTGGATGCAGTGTTTACTTGGGTTTCAAGGGTCCCATATAACATTTGAGCGCAGTTTCGACGAAGTGTTTACGTGGGTTTCACGGGTCCCATATAACATTTGAGCGCAGTTTCGACGATTGTATCCCTGTAAAAGCTGATGTTGAGTCTGCAGTAGCTAGAACTGCACATATGATGTTTATCTCAGACACTGTATTGAACACACCACCATCTACTGAATTATTATTTCAATACAATTTTTATTCGTTTGTGAATGTTATACTCTTGCATTTAGAAACATTGAAGATACAATTTCCACAAAGTGCACCGTATGGAGGGGTATTCCGACATTAAACACTAGGGAATACGTCATTGAAATAGGTGTTAATGGTGATTTTCCATTACTTATTACACTATGGAATCTGTCTGATATAAGGGGAAAAGAGATTAAGAAGTTGGCCGCAGAATCCAAATAAACGAATGACAGAGTGTCGAAAGCTTTAGTGGCGTCAACTTGATTCTTAGAGTCAAAGGACGGCGCCCAGTGAGTGAGTCTATATGTGATAGTCTGCATAAATTTTTACACGAATGTGTATGCTACCTGTTCACCGAGTGCTACTGCTACCACACTGCTTCAAATTATCTTGACAAATAATCACTTGCTGGAAAATAATTTCTCACTAAAGACAGATGTCTTTTCTTTAAAAATCTATCCTTTTTTGTGTTTCAAACATTCTGTATTTTCTAGCTACAGTCCTATATCTACATATCGTAAATTTTATGAAATGTTTGTAGAGTTCGACCTACTGATCAGCGATTCTAAGAATCCAGTATACACAAAACTATCAGTGGGTTGCACAAAAGTGGAGATCTCGACTTGATTGATTAATTGATTGGTTAGATTTCAAGAACTAATGCATTCTTTTAAAGACTTTATCTTGTTCTTGTGGGCCAGCCTCGCTGACGTTTACGTATAATCTCAACATTCATAGTGTTTTATAAAGGGAACTTGGCCAGGAAAAAAAGCTGCAATGAACAAAACGTAGTTCCTCCGTTTGCACGGGGAGGGGATCGTGTCCTATTTCCTATTGGAAAAGGAAGCTCATTTTCTGGAAATGCAAGGGTTCATCACAGAATCATTAGATGCGAGATATGGATCATGCTGCCAAAATGAATAGAGTTAATACACTTTTAAAGGTTGAAATTACTGGCTATCCCTCGACTTTTTGACTCACTATGGTTATGAGCATTGAACTTGCCTCGAGTTCATTGTGGAACATCTCTCCTATTCAATGGATCAAAATATGACAGAACTAGCGAAATCACAGAATTGTAGCACAATGCTAGAATACAGTATACTGTCTGAATAGAGTTGTCGAAATACAATGGAAGATTGCGTGCGATGTACGCATACACTTGGCACAGTATGTGTGTTTCTTCATACAGAATTGACGACTTGGGTATCATGAAATACATTTCGCAATAGAGAGTTCTATTTCTTGGGAAAGGGGAGGAGGTTAACACCAAAATAGAAGAATTACGTTTGGGGGCGTCATTTTCACTGTAACAATGAACATTCCCTGAGGAATTTCTTGACAAGAGCTGTTTACGTAGTTAGAGAGACGCTTGCGGCAAATCGTTGACGCGACTGTAAAGTGCAAATACAACAGGAGTAAATGTCATCACGAATAGCTTTGGGAAAAACTATGTTCATAGTTAACATTATATTTAGCTCTATGCCGAGATACGAAGCAAGTAGAAGTGTTTCCTTAATTTACTATTACGACGCCCTCGGTTTTAGACGTTCATTGAACACATTGTTGTTGTTTTTTAATAAACGTATTCTTAAATTAAATTTTGATTTAACTGGAATATAGGAAAGTGTTAAGTCAATCTTATTTTGTTGCTATTCCATAAAAACATCGATTTAAAGAGGATAAATCTCGTCGTTTTACATGCCAAGCATAGTCGATAGGTTCTGACCGCTTGATTCATAAAATGGTTGCAGTCAGTGATTATGTCATTATGCAGACCCATACCAACACAATGATAAAGGTTTCCTCAACCAACTGTTTTGCCTACTGAGATAATCTGTGCACAACAATTAACTTGCCCATTACCCCCGAGATTGACCAGTCGAATTCTCCTACCAGTGTGTCCCATGAAATGTCCGAGTAAAGCGCGGGGGGTTAAAGTCTACATGAGGCGAAAAGGGGTCAAAATCTAGGTACATATCCCGCCTATGGCAGTGCAACTCCTCTTCCCCGGTTGAATCCTTGTTATATGAGATGTGCAATAAGCCTGGACAGAGCCACAGAAATTGAAACCACTTATGGAAAAAGAGAACGCTTGCCGTACTTACCAATACCTATTAATCATATGTCCTTTAGCTTTTTGCTTCTCAGGAGATCGATTGACTGTTTTCGTTTAGATCGGCAGGTAGACTTCGTTCCAATATTTTCGGCTAAGTGTCTCGATAAAAATTGACCAACTGCGCTATTCAAGCTACGCAATAATCACGTGATATTACCATGTCACCAAAAAAATTGAGACGCAAGAATACTATTAAAGCAATGTTTTGAGCCCATTAGTTCAACCTCATTTTCGAAAATCCCATTTTGATCTTGGTATTCATTCCGGGATCTGAACCGTTCCTAATGTCGTAAACGTTCAGTAGGGATGATACCATGTCTATACTGAGTATACTTGTTAACGATGCAAGAAGGAGAACATAACAACCCGAATACTCAGTGTGGAATAATCGATGTATAGTGAGAACACAAAGAAACCTTATATCAAAATAACCACCAGTGTACATGTATTAGAACGGTGAACTCCCCGTCAGCTGTTATAATACTAGTACCATCTAAAGTACCGTCAACCAAATACAATGTAAGATACGAGGTACATGAATATAACAATACAATTTTAATACCGAAACAATACTCATTAATACAATTTGCATAAATGAATACTAATGAATCTCGCATCGTGCAGCAAATGGACAAGGACAGTAAAGACAGGGAAGTCAATGTGAGCATGCACGTTCAAGCACGTCCTGTAAAGACAAATCTAGCCTTACTCAAATTAGCCAAGAAATGTGCGACCCTGTCCAGCATAATGCCACTTAAAAGAGGGTATTGTTATTTACGTTTTTCATCAGATCGTTCAATAGTTTTACACGCTCTTGCACTAATCCTTTTTTTACTGTTCAAAGTTTCAGAGACAAAGAGTCACCTTGAACAGCGGAGAGGTTTTTAATTCCGCAATGTGTTTTCTTTTTCCGTATCGTGGTATAACAATCGTAGTCCTTTTAAAAGATTGACTAAAAATTGAATGTGAGAGCAAGGATTTTGAATTTATGTCAGTTATCATTCCAACGCCGTTTACTCATGTCGAGGCAGAAATGACAACAAAGCTCCACTCGTACGTTATTGCTGTTTTAGTTGCCTTCAAAATATTAACATTTGATGTCACGAACCCGCCGGAGTAAAGCTAAGGTGGAACCTCTGACGCGCCTCATGGCGGTCTATACATACGGTCAAATGAATGACAGACCAGCATGCACTCGTCCTTTGAAGTGTGAGCTTATCACATTTTACGGGGACAACATTTGTCTTTTGATGATTCACTTCGATTCCATGACGACGAAATCTTAATCGCTTAGTTTAAACATTAAAGAAAATATGTATCTTCGCGATATAAGACATCTTAAGAATTGTCTACATGCTCTCGGCCCACAAAATATGACACATCTGATGAAGGGCTTGTCTTGTTTCACATCATTAGTAAGCGATGGCGCATGGAATATTTTAGCGTTGCGAGATTCAATGAGTGAAACATAATCCAGTTGGTTTTTTCTTAGTAAAAGCCTGTTTCCTTTTGTATAAGATGGGTGTAAAAGGTAGCTTATGGCATCTGTATTCATTCCAAAAGCAAAAAGCTCTAGTGAAACTTCTATTTTTAAGTTTTAGGGTCAACACCAACAGGGATCGTTCAGTATATTTCGTTATGAATACACTGCTAACACATCTCAACCTTTCCTTTCAAACTCACTCTTTTCCAAGAGAAAATGATGGTTGGGAAGGATCCAAAGGTCGGCAAGTGGAGGCCTTCAGCGACTTTAAATAAAATGCTGTCAAAAGTAAACTGTACAAACGAAAAACAAAAACAAAGGGAAAAGAGGTGGGATCATTTAAATGTATTTTGACAGTATCATTCAATGGAGTATTTGATTATGTTCATTGGCATGCTTTATCCGTGCAATAAAATACGTAAAAATCAAGAACATCAAAAAATAATGAAAACAAGTGTCACTGTACAACACACCGAAAGATGGCAGCAGAATAGTCGGCTGATCAACTCTAGACTTTGTCGGAGCAATATTATATAGACACGTTAAACTCCGAAGCAAAAACTTTCTTCTGGAGTAACGGTCAATTCCACTCGTTCCATTTGATGAATACTAGCTACTTTCTTATAAGACTCTTTATTGCAAATCACTAATTGAGCTTAACTGGTTAAGCTTTAGATCAGTCGTGCAGACAATAATGTCTTTGTGTTTGCCTTTCTCAGCTAAGAAACGTTTACTTGTCAATAAATCAAACCATTAACTTCTCCATTCTTTATATTATGTGTGCTATTTACATCAATGTGCCGGGCCTTGCCAGACAATGTATCATATGCAAACAACTGAGCTCATATCCCTATTAAAGCATAATGCTTTCCGAAAGGCCATGCTGTGGTGACAGTGTATTTTGTAATCAATAACAAGGATCATGTGACATTCAATCTGAATGCCTAAAAGTCTCTTTTTATCTTCCCTGCATGAGTACTGCGGTGTTTCCGGTCGAAATTTGCACCGACAAGTGACATAATAATGAGCTGGAAACTTCTGTATCTTATTTCTTTTATCCATTCTAGTTTTTTGTTACAGATTCTGAAGGATATTTGACTAGGAATCAACAAACGGTCGGAAAACCGTCGCATCCAAAAACGATCTAGACTCGCAAACATCAATCGCAGATACTCTTTCTGCTCTTTGCAAGATTAATATTACTGCTTTTGATCACGCAAATTTCCACAGGAAACACTGCAGCGTTTGTACACGGGAAGGAAACCTTATTTCTGAGAAGGTATTCAAATTTACAGTCATGTGATCCCTTGAAATACCTATTCTAAATCACATAAAATCGGAAAATACTTCCGCGTGTTCAAAATGTTTCAGAAGCTTTTTTTTATTCTACCTCTTGCCCAGCAACCGTGGATTCCTTAATGTTGTTGCCGTACGGCAAGCTGTGACTTGCATGAGTCAAATGGGAAGTTTACAACAGCCCTGGTTTATTTAAGCAAACTCTTTTTAATTTGAGTGCAGGACAGTCTCGTTGATCACAGCTGTCATCATGGTCCGTGTTGTGAAAGAGTCGAGTACAGTGGGTAGGGACATTGGTAAGGAGCCGAAACATGTAGTTTAATGAATGTGGAAAAGCTCAAACATTGGGCCTCCAACTTCAGAAAGTATAAAGGTCAATAGCTTTACAGTTACTTTCGGCACTTTTCCGTATGTTTTTACATTGTCTTGTGTACGTAACTAGCTCATTTTAGCACAATTAACTGCTTAGCATTCACCTGGGTTCAAGTTATCAAAATCAATGTGGATAACATCTACAAGGAGTGTTTACGTCTTTTCATCCCATTTCCTCCGTGTAGGTCCAAATCTATACCATAGCAAATTATGATGTTGAAGTCAAAATATGGTTACGAATGGCTTAAGATAGTGGACCTTGAAACTAGATACAGAATAAATATGTTGAAAAACGAAAAGTAGCGACGTTTTATCCCTTTTAACAAAGCACTTCATCAGCCTGTATTCTCGTTTCATTACAAAGTGAAGAACTTGAACTTAAACACAATGTACATTATTTCTGTTTGTTTGTTTGTCTGATTGTTTCTTTCTTTCTTTCCGCCGATGTAAATTTACCCGAATTTCATTTTCATAAAAATTACTGCGTATGATATATGAAAAATGCCTAGTAGGCTATGTTGTTTTGCTTGAAGAACCCGAAGAATTATACTTTTTGTTGATCGGCATTTTCCATATTGCACATTGTCGTTTGTTGTCATAAGCCACAATAACGAGGGCATTTTTCGAATTACTTTCGATACGGGAATGATGAGTACCAATGAAGAAACAACTGATACTTAGAGATTTTTACTAATAGCAACAGCAGATGTAAAGGCTAGGAATAACACTGATATAGTTTTCAGTTTACCGGTGTAATAGTTTCCATTTAAAGTCAACAAGAAATTTGCACAATATGGTGATTTAACACATCATCTATAGATAGAAATCATAATCACCACTTTAGCGTTTTAAGAGTCGAAATACTGACATTGAATTGAGAGACGTCTGTTCATTGAAACTTCTTCTATCAATCGATAAGACGTAACTGTTGATGTGAAGTCAAACGTTGAGCTTTACTTGTGAATGTTTGTAATGAAATGCTAATATTTCAATATAAACAGCTAACACCTGCATATCTATTGAACGTTCATACACCGAATTACGGTCAAAGCCGTTTTAGTGAAAGAAATAATATTCAATTTGTTTGAAAATATTGGTAATTGACACGTGTCTCTCCTGCAACAACTTTGACATTTTACATCTAGAGGGAAATTTGAGTTTGAATGTAGTTTTACATTTACTTGCTTTCTCAACTTTCCGTATATTGGAAAAACTTGAACGAGGGTCCATATAGCCGCTTAAAATATAAATTGTGGATATGAGTGTAAGTGTATTCTGGGAGAGTCTGACAACTTCATACCGCTGTTTGTCACCGATCTTTTGGAAATTATTTAACCCTTTGAGTGCTGTATTTTTCCCACCAAAATTTTGATGCAACATTTAACAAATTTTTATGAATTTTCAAGGGTTTTTTTTTGATAATTTCGAACAAAATGGACATCACATTTCATTGGCTACAGTTTTTATCAAAATTTTGGCAAAAATCCGAAAAAAAATTGACTGGTGTATATTTTGGTAAAGGTGACAAAATTGACTCTGGCGCTCAAAGGGTTAATGGTGGGTCATTGATTGTGGTCAGACTTTGGTGGTGTGTTTCAGAGAGCGTATCATCCACGGTAAAATATTGTAGCAGGAAGGGAGACTTTTGCAATAAAAAGAGGGCATGCGAGGAGTTTCCTAGATAGAGAGTGAAATTAAGGTTGAGAAAGGGTTGAGAAGGGGAAACTTTTCAAATTGTAGTAGGAGGGTAGTTGTAAACATGTTTCTCGGCCCCAAACAATTTTGACATTTATGCAAAATACCTTGCAACAGACTATGTTTCCATGGTGAAGTAATTCAGTAACAGCTTTTGGAAATAGGGTATGTTTGTGGCTGACTCTTACATGGAGTAAATTATATTTTACATCACTATGTAAAATGTGTTTGATTCCAACTGTACATAACAGAATCAAACGAATGCGCACAATCGCTGTTGCCTATTTGGAGATATGATGGACTATGTATTAATGACCTTTTGTGCTATCTTTTAACATGTTTCCATACCAACAGTTAATCCAACTTTGTTTTTGTGCAAATATTGCAATATTATTGAAAAATCCTGATGCCATTTTCAGACAAATTTGCTATTCGTGGCTCGAAGTGTAACGACGGTTAAGGATAACTGAACGTGGTAAAGCGTCTCGTGCCTTGTTCCTCTTGTGATCACTTGATTAGTGTATTTCTGAGCTGTAATAAACTTTCGGAGGGTGAGGGCTAAAAATCGGATACGGTGATATATCGAGTTGTGGATGCTCCACTCAGAAATCGATCGTTCATTATCTCTTGATGCGATGCAAAGATTGACGGTTGTCGTTTAGAGTGCAAAGATTGACGGTAGTCGTTTAGAGAATTTTTTCAAAAGCTATTACCACAAACTGATACAACGTGATCAGTATAAACATAGAACCACTAACTTGCAAAACATTCTCCAGGTATGTTAGAATTTTATGTACGTGCATCGGACACTTTTCTCTAATATCATAATGTGGAAGCTGATATATTTTCTTCAAAGAAACCATGATTTGCCTTAAGATGTAAGCTTATTCCTTAGGTGTTGAATTAATACTTGCCTTGACTTGTTTTGGCTTTCAAATTTGCTGACGCAAGAAGACTTGTGCTAAAAAGTACAGATCACGCTGTAAAAGTACAGATTGTTTCAGTGGTTGTGACGTCAATGTTTCGTGTGCAAATCCTCAGTAGGCTTGTGACAATATATAACAATATATACGAAAATGTAAAGCAACGGGAAATTTTTAACCACTAAAATCAACATGCATGGGATAGAACTTGAACTTTTGCTCAAACTTTCCTCAACGAATCTTTTAACGTTTCTCTTTCGAAATCAAGAATGAAAATCGGGGGGGGGGGGGGGTCATGCAAATTGTGGTACCAGAGAAACACATTACCCAAGATCACAGAGTAACATAGACAGAGTAGCAACACTTGCATGCCTTTTGTTCCATGGTCGTCTCGGTAGACTATTGGCTTTTCATATAAAAATGAGCTCCAAAGGTGTTAAACGTTTTGGAGGCTTTGTTTGTGGTTGATGATACATGAGATTATGCGAAAAATACGATGAGATGGCATCGTACTGCCAGTCGCGTAGCAACCATAGTTACTTGTGAGCTCTCAGGCCAGAAACACTGCTTCACGCCAATCAAAACATAACACGGCAGCAGTTTCATAAACATGTCCTTCCTTGACGCACGTGTAAAAGAGGGTACGACTGACCGTAAACCATTGAGTAAAACCAGACAGTATCGATAAAAGACTTTCAAATTTGTTCAAACACACTCATTATATATTCATAAAAATAGGAGAGGATTTTTTAAAACGGTTAAAAACTCGTTTTCCTGAAGCTCAAAACACTCCCGTTTTCGCAAGCATGTCAATTCTGCTCAGCACCGCACGACAACAACAACACAAACTTTGCCGAACATACTTTCGCTTAACAATTGGCGAAAATCCGAAAACTACCGAAGGATTCATGGTCGGCACTCTTCGGAAAAGAGAGGCGAGAGCAACCTGAGGCGAGGCGAACATGGATGGGTTACGTAATCGCTTCACGCCTTAAACAATACCCGTTGCCACTCTATCTATCTTTCTCTATGCCAAGATTTACCAATATTCAAAATGGCTGCCATCCCCGTGTTAACTCTCTGGAGAAAATTAAAACTTTTGATTTTTTAAAAACTACGTGAAAAGTTTTCTTATATCAAGAGCTTTAAAATGAACCCCAACAAGTGGAAGATCAGAAAAGATTTGTAAAAGTTTTACAGTCCAAAAATTTGTCCCCGAGGCCCATTCTACCTTAAAGGATCAATTTTAAACGGGAGATTTTTGCCGTATTCGGATCGCTTGCTACCACTGCGAAGTGCTTGAAGTCGTTTCATGATACTGATATTGTTATGTGATATTTAACTTTAATTCTGATATTTTATTTAAGTCCCTGGATCAAGTCGTCATTCTAAATAAATACAGAATACCTTGTAAGAGCATTACACGCTTGCTTTCGTAACCATGGGACCTAAGCCGCGCGATTAGCGTTGTTACGCACGACTTTGCTTCTCCGCAGCGCCGCGATGCAAACCTTGAAATGTACTGATTAGAATTTGTTACACGGTGACCTTAACATCGCGCTGCTTCTTTTAACCGTTTTATCAGTGGATTCCTCTCTTGTACACCAGGCGCAGCTACTAGCAAATTACACGCACACATGTAAACACTTTGGAAATGTGTTTGAAGTCAACTTCGTTAACGGTAGTGATAATGTCTATTAATTTCGAGGTCATGACCTAGGATACTCCCACTCTGTCTCCACAGGGCTCACGTATTCTCTTATGAAAAAAAGAACAAACCTTGATCAGCACATCCCTATTTAAGTGGTTTTTGATAGTTGTTTACAGATATGAAGGTATCGGTTCATTACGCTATGTAAGATGATTTCAAAAGTTGAGCTATAAAGTCATCACAGAAGAACTTTGCGTTATTTCTTATGTTTTCATATGATTCTTGCGTTTTATGTAATCCATGTTGCATATGTCTACTAACCTACAGTGTTACTTTGTCAAACTGATTTCTGAAAATCCCTGAAATAATTACTATCAAACTAGGAATATTTTCATCCGACAATTACACAAAAAATCTCTCAGTGAACTGAGTTGTTGAGAACGAAGACATATCGATAAATGTTTAATTTCATGGCAAATATCCTTACCGTTGTTCATTTCATAATATTTTCAGATTAGTGAAAAAGAATGGGTTAACCTATATTAGTAAAATATTTTGTATCACGTACATAAAATATAAACAGGTGGGCATGGCAAATTTTGTATGCGATTTTCCGATGAATTGACAGATGTTTTAGAGCTTAAAACGATTGCCATTAATTTTCAATAATCTAGTCATAATATATAAGGAAAGGAAGGATTTCCTTCTATCTAATACCTGTTATGCCGCCGAAAAGATTTACATTGGGCATAGGTAGTTATATTATTATATCATGAGGGACTGGACTTAAATTTCTCACCTGAGGCGCAATAAAATAAAGAAAATAAGAAAGTGAAAACTACGCTAAACAATGACAAAACATGCGAAGCGTCGGGAAAATAACAATTTACCAAAGAAGGCGAGAAGTATAATATAAGTATAGTCGTGTGTCCCATAGTCTAATATGCCATTGTTTAAATTGAAGATGAACCCTGTCGAACTACCTTTTCCGAAGTTGGTCGTTTCTCATGTTTTGAGGGACTTTTGTGGAGCAAGAGTTTGTGTGTTTTCGATATCTTAATTTTTTTTATTATTATTAATTCTTTATTTCGGACAATGAGCATGTCCATATATATAAATGGTTACAGGATTGGCAAAAAGAATGATACAAAAAAGGTTACATCAAGAAATATTCATTTATGGGTTAGACCATAAAGACATATTTCTGAACACAGATTAGAAGACTGAATTATCCATCTACCTTTTCCGAAGGTAGATGGATAAATATGACAGCAGTACACTTTTAAAGAAATGAAAGACAAGATCGATCCCAGGATAGAATTTTCTAGGGCCATCGACACTGAGTAAAGATCTCTTGTGATGAGTGGTCTTCTACAATCATTGCATATTGCTTGAATGTGAGATTATCTTCCAATGCAGAAATACAGCGAACCTCCTCCAAATACATGTACAAAATATATCATGACCCTTCACGTAACATTGTACTAAAAAGTATTGCCTTTTCCCTTTCCGAATGGCTCGCCCTTCTAATTTATATATTTTACTCTGTGGTAGCTCTTCTGAACAATGACATGACTATCTCCAAAGTGTAATATATTGTAACTAACTTCACACATTTTTCTATCTTATCTGACAAATGGCGAAGACAATGATTTATTGCTTTATTGGCCTATTAGCTTGTATTTTTTTCTAAATAGCAATCGCGATTGCTACCTCAATGGAATAGCCAATCAGCCCATTTGTTGTCTTATTAGCCAAACACACGTGACCTCTAATCTTTATCAGACAATTGGATAATTTTGGTATGTTCTCGGCCAGAACTGAACACTTTTTCACTTTAGCCTACCAGTGCACAATTCAAGTATCGAAATTCAGTATTTCGGAGTATTACAAATTTACAGAGCTATTGCATAATGACAACTGTTGGTGCATATTTAGACTAATAAATACATAACTTTAATGCATAAGAACTTTTTATGATACATGCCGACCTTCAACTTTAATGAATCAAAACACGCCGACCTTTCAACTTTAATGAATCAAAACATGACGACCTTTCAACTTTAATGAATCAGAACATGTCGACCTTTCAACTTTGATGAATTAAAACATGCCGACCCTTAACTTTGATTAATCAAAAATGCCTACCTTTCAACTTTAATGAATCACAACATGCCGACCCTTGAACTTTAATGAATTAAAACATGCCGACCCTTGAACTTTAATGAATTAAAACATGCCGACCCTTGAACTTTAATGAATTAAAACATGCCGACCCTTGAACTTTAATGAATTAAAACATGCCGACCCTTGAACTTTAATGAATTAAAACATGCCGACCCTTGAACTTTAATGAATTAAAACATGCCGACCCTTGAACTTTAATGAATTAAAACATGCCGACCCTAGAACTTTAATTAATTAAAACATGCCGACTCTTGAACTTTAATGAATTAAAACATGCCGACCCTTGAACGTTAATGAATCAAAAAATGCGACCCTTCAAAACATGCATAGAACTGAAATGATTGAAGATGACCAACCCACTCTGTTCTTCAACGTATACAGTCAAGATGAGCATTTTAATGATATAGACACAGTCATGTGTTAGAAACTCATTTCACTAGAAGTATTACACAATCACAGAAAAATCAATTATTTTTTCTTAGTTTTTCATAATTACGTTTCAGATCAAATTTCACCATTCCAAAAAACTGTGAAAAAGACTAAATATAGTGACCTTGTATTGCTTCAAATATCTCTTTCATGCTCATTCATTTAAACAGAATTGGAACTTATTTGGGATAATTGGATGGTAAAATAATGTCGATATAATAGACAAATGTTATCTCATCTGCTTTTCGTTATATATTACACACTTGCTTTGTTATGAGTAATTTGCGATATTGCAACATTCAGCTATATGGCACCTAACAAGTTTGAGAAATTTGCAAAATATGAAAATCCAATTATCCCAAATTAGTTCCAATCTTGTCTATACTACTTACAGCTTATGACGATATAGCATGGTATCAGCATGAGCGCTTTCAGACGTTCCACCAGAACCGAAAGAGAAAGAATTGTCATAGAAACGAGCTAAGTCTTCAGTATTTTCTTTGTATTTTTACTTGACGAAGTGACCTACTTTCATTTCCTGATTGTTGCCTAAAACAACATACCTTTCAACTTATTTATAAGACCGTACTAGGACGATTTCAACGGTTACCAAGGTAATTGTCCACGAGATTTGATTTGATTTTTTGCCCGATGAACATGATTACTGCAATTTGATGTCATAAAAATAAAATTAGAGATCAAACTGCATGCGCTGTTTTCCAGAGTATTAATATAGGAACTTTTATTGTGGTGATTTATTAGGCTCGTGACTTAGGTTCGTGGATGTTAAACGTGTACCCATTTCAGCGACTTAACAAATCTAAAACTACAATATCAGCTAATGTTGGGGTTGTCAATATTTGAATCAAGGTTACAGTTTTATTTTGTATGAGTGTATACCATTCTTCTTTTGTGTGTAAATGTTAAAACAGATGAAAGGTTTAATATCCCGGCCATGAATGATTGCCCAACACGGAAATTTAATACGCGAGTGTTTGATGTGCCAGGTTGCCTGTAATTGGCACAATTTCTTTGAAGGTAGCATCCATGAACATACGAGTAAATGAAGTTGAATGCTATGCGTCATTCACGTTCTTGTTAATTAACTTGATACTCTTTCACAAAGTTTCTGTATTTTAGACGTCGATAAGACATCTGAAGAGAGTAAACGTATCTCGCGACAACCGACCACAAACTTAAAGCCCGGTGCTGACTAGATTTAATCCAAAAATCTAGCAATGTATTTATATAACGATTGCAATTTCAAAGGAGAACAAAAAAGACAGAAACACCTAATAATCTTTTTAGCACCATAGTTAATCACGATCTCGGGCCTTTTCGACCTGGGGTTTAAATTGTAATTATATCTTTATCCTTGGTGTAAATTTCAACATTGCCTATCGAATGTGGGACAAAATTATATCGGGAACTTGAGTAGCGCCATGTATCACCAAATTTTCGTTGATTGCCGGTCAAAATTGATAAATACCTTTTCATTTCGAGTCCTTGTGGCCAATAATAACAGATAATGTAGATATTATAGTTCTGTACAATCAAAACATGACATTGTTTCTTACCGTAATTCGGCAGGAGTTACCAAAAGAAGCGGGACTTTAGTACGATCTTGTACAGGTGATGAAGATTAATTGTGTACAAGAGTCTAGACTTCTGGTGACTGCATATGCTTTACGGGGGGTGATACTCTATGTAACATTCTCCGTCTCAGAAGATTTTGAAGGATGTCGTCTTTAAATTGAAATCAAATCATAAGAAACGATATTTAACGCAATATATGGAATATATCCGTAAGTATTAGGAAGGATGTAGGTAGGATGTATCGTTACGAGGTCAGAGTTTGCGTTTCACCTCTGATAATCAAATAATCTTGAAATGGATACCGTCCGTAATATTTGATGGTGTAATTCCAACCAGATACAGTGTTAAAGCGCAATTCTCAATGTTTGTCGTTTTTCTGAGATAAAGCTTTTTCCAAAAATGTCTGTAAGGTAACGAGCACAATTAACGGCAAAGGGCGGAGGAGAAAATTGGGGGAGGGGACGAAAAAGAAACTGGGTGTTCAGCAGGGGGCTTCACAATTCTACAGTACCATAAGGAGGGCCTCCAACTTAGTCAATGCAAATCATACCAGGTCCTATAAATCACTCTACGAGACAGAAAATTCTTTCATAAACTATTTTTCGAAGGTTTTAAATGAAACAGCCGTGTTTCAATGACTGACAATCATAAACAATTTGTGGTTGTGGACACTATAACGCTGACTGTAAAAGCGTGGGAAAGACTGATTACAGCAACATTTGACTATCAATCATGTGGTATTAAAAGGTAGCCTGAGGTAGCCCTGAGGCATGAACAAACAAATTGGCAGTGAAGAGCCGCAGGCGCCGATATTTTGAACCTCCACCTCCCTGTTTGTTTTTGACTCTCCTAGCCAAATCAAAGTAGGCACTTTGACTATAGCTTGCCCTAGATCTCGAATGACGGTGAGGCAGTGGCCCTGAAGTGAAAATATATTTCACAGATGGCATTAAGTGGCCACAGGCGTTAAGTACTCTGGCCTCCTAACTCAGTGTACATCAACGGTATGGCAACCCTGAGGAACTCGAATGCATAAACAAACGATTTTGCAGCGAGGAGCCGCAGGCGCCGATTTTGTAGACTCTCTGCTAGTTTCTGTTAGATCCTCTAGCCCAGTCGACATTAACTTAATTTAGCTGTAGATTGCTCTTTATCTGGAGGCACAGTAAAACATGGTCCCAACGGGGATGACATACAAAGATGGCGGATGGGAGCCACAGCCGCAACTTCTTGACCCCCTCCCTAACATGGTTGAAATTCGTGTTATGGCTCCTTTTGAGATCAGTCTCTTGAGACACAGTGAGAGATTTTAGCACAGGGAACTCTGCCTCCTTGTTTATTTGTTTGACTTTACACGTGCTTGTTTATTTGTTACGTATGATTTTTCCGTATTCAAGAAAGAACCAATAAAGGGATGTATTTGTGTTCATATTTGTCAATAAAGAACGGCGTTTATTTGTTTGTTTTGTTTGTTTGTTACAAATATAATCAATAAATGATACTTTAAAACGTTTCTCATACAATGGCACATATGAAATAAAGCATACCCGCCTTTGCCATGAGTAATAAGCACTCATGTGTGTCCTCCACTCTCTCTCTGAATTCTCACCCTTTCTAAAAGTGAGTCATTAAAATCGTGAGTATTCAACCAACCATACCAATACCCAATCAGGTGAGAGGAATAAAATTTTCCACTGCGGGAATTGGAAACATTTTCCGCGCTTGCGAGTGTCAAGATGTATAAAGGTAATGTTAACTCGATTGGGACTAATTTAGGTATAATTGGATGGTGAAGTAATGTCGATTTAATCTTCAAATGTAAGCTCATCTACTTTAATTTCTATTTAAGTTATACACTTGTTTTTATTAGTAATTTGTAATATTGCAACATTAAGCTTTAGGGTACCTAACACTTTTGAGAAATTTGAAAAATATAAAGATCAAATTCTCCCAAATTAGATCCAATCATGTTTGTATATATTGGAATTTGGGAATTTTATTAAACAACTGACCATGAACAGCTGATATCAGCAAAGGAAGGCATTAAAGGCACATGAGCTACAACTTTTGGCATTATTTTCATGATTTTATATTTAGATTAAAATCAGTTCATATAAATGTTCTTACTCAGAGATGTTTACTCAAGCATAATTATCCAGTGAGCGGGACTGCATGCAGAGGTTTCAGTAAGACAAATAATAAACGGGTGCCACACCCTAATATGGCCATACAACTACATGATAAACAGCATACAACTACATGATAAACAACGTAAATGATGCATGTACACATTTTAATCTTTACAAATACGACATGGTGCATTCCACTGAAAGTATGGGTAAGGGATTCGCTCCACTTTGACAAAAAATCTCCGTTTTATTCTAACTTGGCAAAATTTTGAAAATGGCGGGAATTTAAAATGAACAAAACTCTGTTCAATTTTTTGCATATTCTGCCAAAAGTAAACTTTGTTGAGGCATAGTTAATGAGCATATCGTTCAATATGCAGATTGCAATGAATATCTGAGGAAATTGCAGGTACCTTTTGGTTGGACAAATTCATTGATATTAGATATTACATGAGTGGAGTTGATTGAAGTGTATCATTTCGAGAGTGGCCGATTCTGTCAAGACATCCACATGTAGCCGAACACTTCTGATCCGAAATCTCGGTGTAGACTTTAGTGCAGAGTATAATCCACCACTGTTTCAAATGACTTGGATCCGAAGATGCCAATGAAGTTGATAAAGTAAATTTATGCCAGTTTCATTTTGCAAGAAGTTGATTAGATCATTGATGAGCACTGCGAAGAATGCAAACATGACTACTTGTCGCAGAGAGAACATGGATAGTTATGTATACTACCGTCCCACAGATGGATGTGATTGCTGTACAGTTCCCAACTGCTGCAGAAAGAATCGATAAGAATTTAGTGGAGAATAGCGTTGTTCACGGTTACAGGTTTGTTACTAAATATAGCTGTACGCGCGCGACATCGGACACGCAGCTTGAAATGCGGACAAATTTTATCACTGTTGCATACATGGCCGTTTTTGCAGCTTGTACTCTGAGTTGTGAATATGTTTTTTAGTATTCATTGTTACACTAGCAGTCGTCTACTAAGATTTGTTTTCGTCGATTTTGCATGCGCAATTTTCAAAAGCGTAATCTAAAAATGCGGACAAACATTTATTTTTGCATATTAATGAGAGAACAGTGACGTAAACTGTGAACAGCCCTATTCCATCAAGGCAGTAGGTGAGACTCGTGGTGTATTATGGAATTTGAATCAACCGCTCTTGATGGATTGATACAGTTGCTGTGTTATCGCTGGAAGGATGATCAAGAAGGTTGCCTTGCAACTCTATCAGACAATATAACCGGGCATGGAATTATGACATAGGGGATGGCAGAGACAGATAGCAGTGCGGAGCCGCAGCCTTATGCCATGGCCCTTTGCCACGCATAGTCACATTTGTAACATGAGTATAGCAGTACCTCCAGAACACTTGCACCGAGCCTGTCAGATTTTTGTCACGTGAACGAAGCGTTCATGAAAAATGGTCCCCGATTTGCTCACTTCTAACTAAAACTGACTTCCAGCCTGTGTTGGTTACATTATTATCAATAGTGATTGGTGTTTGGGGAGGAATTTCTTGGCATGTCATATGCGCCCACGCCGTGTTGACAGTAAATACAGCATGGCCTACCAAATTGGATTTTCGAAAGAAACATCGACAGTTTTACCGTCTGAATAGCGTGCACGTGTTGAGACATGGTAGGAGAAGCACCGTATTTGTGCAAGTTTACTCGATAGCGCCAGATTTTGGTAGTAAACAGGTGCAGCACCCCTTTCATGATAATTTAAGCGTTCAGCAACAAATAAAGATTGATATGTGTATGCAAATCCAACAGTTAGTCTATCCGTACATTTGTACAGTCAATGACAACAAGCAGCGCTCTAAGAAGGGTCATGAGACAAGCTTGATGATAGCAGTTGAAATTTTAATATGCAAAAGAGGAGAATTTTAATATAAACAAACATATTTAATCGCTGAGGGCGACGTACACATCAGGTTCACACAAGAGACCAGCACTCACGGTCGTAGTATGGTTTATGTGTGGAGCAGTTCAGCGTATCAAGTGTACAGGCACGGTCATTCACGGGACAGGAATATGTAAATTCATTTTAATAGCAGTATGAGACGTAGGGAAGGGAACTTGAAATTCCGATGAGCACAACGTGTCCAACAGAGGCCTTAAAATGTGTCATCGGTCATGCGTGTTTCAGACCCTCGGAGCTCAGTGGTGAGTATATAAGGTTCGATGTACGAATAAATGTGTTTAAAGAAGACTGTATACACAATACTAGTCATACACATATAGTGGTATCTGTGATATCATATACAAAGTCATATTGCCAATATAGGTGACGATTAGATCCGTTTCATCCACTTCATTCACGCGGACTTTAAGAGCGGAGGAAATTATTTTGGAGAGATTTTAACAAGCTTGTAAATTCATCAAACACTGAGCTTAGATATTGTCGTTTCATCCGACTGTGGCCATTTTGTCAGGTTTTTTCATGTCCAGAGCAATAGCATATCAAAGAAAATACTAAATATCTGTTCATTGCCCAACCTCATCCTGTCGATTAGTTTAGGCTGTTTGCAGTAAGGGAGCGTTCAGTTTTTACGGCTGGGGGGGGGGGGGGCCGGCAAAATCTTGTCGCCGGTGTTCAAAAAAATATAGACCCCCCTGCATTTTTCGTGAAAAAAAGATGACCCCCCCCCTTTGTCAGACGAAAAAAATTGATGACCCCCCCCCCCCCCCCGCTTAAAAATAACTAAAACCCATATGTCAAATTTACCCACATGATTTGGATTTGAACTCCGGTACGCGGCACACTTTATTCGTGTAGCAGAGATGCCAGTGCACAAACTTCTCAGCCACATCCATTGAAACGTCTGTTAATTAGGACGACTGTAAGGCAATTTTTAACTTCATTTCCATAGACAACTCATGTCCATGGACATTGTATAAAGTGAACTTTATTGGAGTGGTTCGCCAAAGGCAGCCCTCCTGTTAAGAGGGTCATGGGCCATTACGTAAAGTCAACTTATTCTAGTGGGCCACCAAAGTAGACTTTACTGGACAGGGCCGCTGAAGGCGCACGGCCATTAAGATTGCCGTGGGGTATTACATAAAGTCAATTTATTGGAGTGGGCCGCCGGAGGCGGCCCGCCGGTAAAGAGGGTCGATCATGGCCATTGCATGAAGTAAACCTAATTGGAGTGGGCCGCCAAAGGTGTCTGCCCGTTAAGAGGGTCATGGGTAATACATAATGTATATTTATTGTAGTGGGCCGCCGAAGGCGGCCTGCCGGTAAAGAGGGTCGATCATGGCAATGGCATAAAGTGAACTTTATTGTTGGTATTATGTTTTTGAAAATGTGGTGACCCCCCCTTTCCTACCAGTGAAAAAGCGATGACCCCCCCCCCCTCTTTGCGGATTCCAAAATTGTGATGACCCCCCCTGGATTTTGCCGCCCCCCCCCGCCGTAAAAACTGAACGGTACCTAATCACTAACAGCTGGTTGACAACTCATCAGGAAAAGGACGGATTTGTGAGCTAATAGCGAGTTGCTTGGCTGAACATGCAGCATCAACGCTAACTGCACCTGTGCCTTGAAATTGAAAGAGTTAAACTTCGTTAAAACTTTACTAAACGACACTTTCAGGCATAGAAGTCAGGAGTCACCCTGCGTATTTTGTACTAGAGTGACGAAATATCTTATATTTGCGGGCAATTGGAATTCAAAATCACCGCCATTCCTGTGTTAACTCTACGAGGAAAATCAATCTTTTATTTTCACCAAACTATGACGATAAAAAGTTTATTTACACCACAAGCGTCAGACAAGAAACGAATTGTAAAACTTTATGCTCCCTATATCTGTTCTCGAGGCATATTATAAAAATGATGAATTGTATAAGGCACACATAATGCAATGAAGAAGTTAAGGCGTAGATAATGTTTTCAGCTTCACGAATCGTTCAGCAGTGCGGGAGACAAAGGAAGATATTCTATGTACCAGTGTATTGCGATGAAATATGTGCATGACATTTTTCTGCAATTAAGCAGTTCATTTTAAAAAAACCCAGCGGACTCAAAAGGTTCTAATTTGTCATGAACACAAATGTCTGTTGTCAATATCGTGCATTCTATTGTAACTGTTACATGGAAATCGCATTAAACTAAATAATAGTTTATAAAGTGTTCGCCAATAACTAAGGCTTTTCGAATATCATTAATTTCAAGTTGAATTATTTTGATACAATTATGCCCTTTTTAGCAAGCACCTGTGTGTCTGTCCCCTTGTCTTTATGTGTTTGTATGAATACTAGTGTCCTTATGTATGAAAATCGTGCAAAAGGCAGCGGAAACACTCTGTTGCCCTGACGAGAGCAGTAAAGTATCAACGTCGACAATAATTGCATGTCGATTATCTGTTTATTCTGGATAATGGAGAACAATCTATCCTTTTCGACGGACAATCAGTCCTTTTCTGACATACCAATACGTTTGTTAGCCATATGACCTATAAACCCAGATGCTACTGAATGTAGAGATAATAAAGACTGTAAATTGAGACCTGAAAGACTCCTAAACGCAAATTGGTTGTTAATAAAACATATTTCCAATTATTGATGATCTATCAATTATTTCAACATTATACAATATGCACTAATAAAAGGAACAATATGTATGTCTGTTGAGTTAGGTAATTTTCCATCGTGTTCACGTATGGAAACATTTTTTATCACTTAATAGCGCTGCTGTCGTGGGATTAATCGCATTGTTGGAGACAGTGACAATATGTTTTGGGTTTTGCACAACTGTAAATACAGAAAAGTGAAATCGGAATTTCACTACGAAAGGGTGTTTTCGATTTCTGTAATTTTACTTAAGTTGTTCGAGATTTCCATCTCAATGACAGCGGCAAAATCCTGAAGATTTCATTTGACTGTGGCCAATGATTTTGCAAAGCGTGCTCAGATATATACCTTTCACAAAGGTTTCTTTGTAACTCTTATTTGAGCCATTATGCTTGGTAATAAATTATCACTTCAAACAAAGGTGGCGAAAACAACATTCCAAGATCTAGTCAATATGGAATGTTTTGATGATATACGTCATTTGCCTTTCCGCAGTCTCCAATTCTTATATATACCCGGACATTACCTGCGGTGTTCATTGGTCACGGGAGTTGATCGACAATCATTCTCAAGATAGTTCTCAACTGTTCCGGTAAGCTAATGTCATTTATTCGAGCAACTTTATTTCTTAATAATCATTGAAACTCGTTACGTTACTTCTGAGTGTGGTGTGTTGTGTGTGTGTGTTTGTGTGTGTGTGTGTGTGTGTGTGTGTGTGTGTGTTACAGTCTTCCATTCTTCACGAACATCTGTAGAAGCACACGGTGCTTTGAAGCTTGTGCTAAATATTAGTCCAGTCTATCATAGTGTGCTAAGCATCTCAGAGAATATTATTGGCTGTCCTTTATTTGATGTTTTTGAAGAATGAAAGACTGGAGCACAAAATTCAACTAAAAATGCGCAGACTTAAAATTGGGAGAGACTAGTAAGAGTATTGAAAGAAAACAAACTGTTAAGTAGAAACTGGCCGACTATTTTAGCCCGTGTACGAAATTCGTAGTCCCGGTTCAGTAACGTACTTGCACTTTCAAAGCGGGTGATGACATTACGTTCTACATTGTCAAAGTGAAATCACATGTGGAATTCCCTCGTTGATTAATAAGCTCTGCGACCTGCATACACATATCTTATTTATCTGTTTACGATCTGTCCACCTAAACCGATTTATACAGCAGTAAGGCGTTTCATTACCGACTTTATCTACCAATGCAGACTCTTCGGTTGGTTTAATCGCTTTTATATTACGTAATTGCTTTTTCTACTTCTCAAAAAATTCGTTTCTTATATGCATTAAACAACAGAGGGACTTCTCCACGAGACAACATGAATGCTGCAATAATACTCTTAGTAGTGATTGCTGTAAACCAAGCCTATGCCACTTCTTCTGGTAAGAATGAAAAGTCTTTCTTTTCATGGGACTATGATTAATAAAGTTTGCGAATGTATAGCGAAGAAAGCGATGACTATGGACAAAATATTACTTAAGTTTATCTCCGTCATGGCGTGAAATGATTCGACTGATGGGAATAATAATAATAATAATAATAATAATAATAATAATAATAATAATACTTAGCTCCTGTGCTCTTTTGCAGAATATTAGATACTAGTATCTCTTCTTCAGACGTAATATGACCAGGGCTAAAACCGAAGAATTCATTAGGCTGCCGTCATTATTTATCTAAGCTTTGTGCTTTATATATTTTTCATTTATCTTTGCATCGCCATGGCAGGTATCTCGTTCACTTAACATGCCCATGAAGTGAAGCAATACAGCAAATGTCATTATCATGTCACGCTGTTACGTCATGCTCGTTTGCAACGGCATTGCAACTTCTCATCTGATGAATATGACAAGAATGTGAAATGTCCCTGACAATGCACTCTCTGTAGAGCCTAATCTCTTTAATCCAACATTTAATACGGTAATTCGTTTAACATAATCAGCTCTACCTGGTCGTAAAGAACTAATGTCATTCCGACAAATGCCGTGACAGAGTTGTGGGAAACAAACACACAAACGCAAATAAATATGCTTTTTCGATGAAAGTTTGTTATTCTCAATGTATTCTTATCGGGGCGACTCACAGGGTCTTGTTTAACGTATTTCGTACAATATTGCCGCAGAAGATTACATCAGACCAACAAGACAACCGTTTCAAGTCGAAGCAACCAACCGAGGACAACAAACGGTCAGACATGACAGAAGAGATACTTACAGGTCTAATCGGGAGTAAATGTAATCGCAAAATAGGTTTCACCTCACACTGTGTTTCGTCAACGGCTAACATAGCATGGTTAAATGACGTCAGACATTTAGAGAAAGATGATTGGTCGACAGTCATCGATCGTCATTCATCTGCCTACTTATTGCATAAAGAAGCAACTGTATGGCGTCAACATTAGGCATGACGTCAATGAAATGGATGTAGATACAACATTGTCTCTAAGTATCCTCATTGGTTACCTAGTTTCAGTAGATATATCGGTCCTGACTCAGCGCATAATTTTAAAGTACTATGCACTTTGTTTGTTAATAAATTCAATTTTTCCGTCAGTATGTAGTTCCTTAGGTTTGTGTTGGTGAAAGTTCGTACTATAGTTCGATTAGTCATGGATTGATATTGTGATTATAAGTTCGGCGCTCTACTATTTACGGTAGAATGTGCCTCAGGGACAGATATTTAGACTCTCAATCTTTTACACTTCTTTTCTGATCTATCACTTGTGGGGGCTAATTTTAAAGCTCTTGAAGTAATAAAACTTTTCGCCCGGTTTTAGTTTTTCGATTTTTTTAAATTTTCTTTTTCTCCATAGAGTTAACATAAGGATGGCGGCCATTTTAAATTTCAAATATCGGTAAATCTAGGGTAAATTGTTCCTTTATTTGCACGGTGATCCCCGATTTTTATTCTTGATTTTTCAAAGGGAATAGTTGCAAGCTTGCTTGAGGAAATTTTCAGCAAAAGCATAGGTTTTTCACTTTCGAGGCGCATACTAACTCAACACATTACACATAGGATAGCTTTCAGGAAGCTGTGTACGAAAGAATCTCTCTTCCTCTGTCCCAGAACCTAAATCTGTCACGTGTTGTTATCTCTTCACTATGTCCCCTTTTGTACTGCCGGCTACCCTTCTCACCCGAGAACAAACACCGTGTAGTGTGTTCCCTAGACTAGCCAACTCGTCGCTTGGCTTTTTCTCGGGCATAAGCGGCAGTAGCTGGCTGGCCAAGTAGCGGTTTCACGTCCACTAACCATCTGCTAATGTTGTCTACCTGTGCCGTGCTGTTTGTCTTTGTTACATCGAGTTTGTCACTATGGAATTTGTGGCTATGATGCAGATCATGGCTTGATACTTTTTTCTGATTCGCGATATCACATCGCAATCAGTGCGACAGCCTTTAAATTTATTCCTTCAATTTACTCTGTTTTAGATCGTGTTCATAGGCGTACAGACTTGCAGCAAGTGTACATGTACATTTTCCTGTTTTCTTCCTCAGTACATCCCTCGGTTACCTGTTTCTCGTTTCTTTGTCAGTTCTCCCTTTCGTCTCGCCCAATCAGTGCCCAGCTTGCATAGCTTTAAAGGTAGGTATCTAAATGGGTTTCCTGTTTTTCTCAGTACCGTCTAAATCGTCATGTTTTTCGATTTCTCAAACTTTGACAACAACGGTGGCTGTTCTGAGTGGACAAGCTGGATGAGTGACGAAAATGGCCAGCCTTTGGACCCAAGCTCGATAGGCGAGTCTGAAATCATTAATCAATTGCGAGGCACCTATGGATTCTGCGACAACCCAATCGGCATCGAATGCAGGCTGGCCGTCGACCCTCACACTCCACATGATCAAACCAGCCAAGTTTCCCTGACCTGCGATTTGAACAACGGATTTTTGTGCTTCCACAGTCAACAGACTGGAGACTGTTTTGATTATGAAATTCGCCTTCTCTGCCCTTCAGTATGCGGCAATTCCGCAACGACACAACGGCCTCAACCTACACTACAGGCACCTGCAGGTATGCAGTTTACGTCGTTTAGATTAGATGATCCGATGATCTGTCTTGGAAAACCTGATCCCCACTAGACAGTTTATACCCAAACTGGTCATCTCTTTACTTAAGCTAAACAGTGTTGAACAGTTATGGTGATGTTCCTATGAACTCTCTTGGAAAACTTGATCCTTTCTAGAATGTTATATTTAAACTGGAAAACTCTTTAGCAACGCCATTGTGCACAACAATGACGATACATGCTCGATAGGCTGTAAAGACACTCTGACATTGAGGCTAAGTTAATAAGACGGGACTGATTCTTACTTCGTACTGTTAAATGGACCGGAAGTATGTGAAAGCATAAAATCAAACGGCTTGAAAATTGTAAAAAGTTCTGCACCCCTAGGCCCCGAATTCAAGTATACAATACTCCCGTATGATATTTTCAACAAAGGACCTGCTATGTATAATGGTCACTTCGAAATGGGGAAAATTATGGCCTTCATATTAATAAGTGAAACACTTCGAAGCCGTCTTTAACTTATACATTGAAAGCATTATAAGAGACATATATGGTAGCATTCCAGAGACTAACTATCATTGACCGTGACATATTTTGAATTGCTTTCATGGCGTGTTAAAACAACAAGAATTTCACTAGATTACATGATATGATAGAGGGGCTGTGACGTGAGCATCCGTCAGGCACCAGGAACTCTATAGTGCTGCTCGCAGCAGCTAGACTCTCCACAGTCGCTGTGCCTTGTTTTGTGCGCGCCCACGATGGGACTCCATTCGAAGGCTACGCGCTGCCAGACACAGCGACTGTCGGTTTTTGCAAGTATATGAATATTCATAAGGGTTGTGACTTCAAAAGAAACACCTATCTAACCGGGCGGAGAGAATATATACTAGTAGCTAGTGAACCTATATACGCGGTATGGTTTTATTTTTCATTTTTCATTTTATTTGGCTATGCTACTTGTCATTTTTGTTTTGATTAACGGGTGTGTGGAGTTCTATAAAGTACCCGGATCAGGCAGAAATCCGACCGGTCGCTTGCAAGAACGTCCAGACCCTGGGATTCGCGTCGCGTCTCTGAAGGGCGCGCGCGTGTTCCAACAGCATAAACAGGAAGAACGCGAATCGCAGGGTCTCTGCCAGACTATGTGCAGCAAGGTTACAGGCGATGAATGAGGTGCCGGGCCGTAGATACCTTGCCAAAACAAATGCAACCTTATACAATGTTTTGAAATAGGCTTTACTCTTCAGGGAGATTGCGCCTGGGGAACAGATATTGGCACTCTCAAACTTTTACAATTCTTTTCTGATCTAGCACTTGTGGGGGGTTCTTTTTAAAGCCCTTGTTGTAATAAAAGTTTTCACCGCCTTTTTCGAAAACTTATAATGCTTTCAAATATCGGTAATACGTAAATCTTGGGTAATTTGTGTCTCTAGCAACAAAATTTGCAAGGTGACCCCCGATTTTTATTCTTGATTTTGAAAGTGTACCGTACGGTTAAAGAATCCTTTAGGAAAATTCGAGCCAAAGTTAACTTCTTAGGCGAATACTACGTTAAACACGATTTGAACTAATTTGGGATAATTGGATGGTGAAGTAATGTCGGTTTAATCTGCGAATGTAAGCTAATCTGCTTTTGTTTTTAACTTATACACTTGTTTTTATGTGTAATTTGTAATATTGCACCATTCAGCTATAGGGCACCTAACGCTTTTAAGAAATTTGAAAAATGTAAAATTCAATTATCCCAAATTAGTTCCAGTAGTTTTCTTAAGTTCTGGAACATGGTCAAAATACTCGATTTAACAAAGGCCAGGCTATTCTTCCTTTGCTAAAAATAAAAACATCTTAGAAACAGTCTCCATAAATAGACCAACATAAGTGAGTATTCGAGTATTTTTTATAATTCTTTTCTTCTATCATTTTTCAAATACTAGAAGTCTAGTGCGTGGTTTAATACACCGTAGTGCTGAATAATCCTATACGAAGCATAATTTTAATGATATGGCATTTACGTTTGACACTGTCAAAATCATTACAGGATGTAAAATCAGATATTGCAAAGATTACTTACACGTACAATCTATTCACTCTGAGAAAATTCAAAATTCAAGTGAACTTAATCTTTCTGTTCGATGAAAAACCTTAAAACCTTGTACGCATGCCAGAATTATTAATTTGGTGATGTGAAAGTTCTCTCTTTATTAATGTGTCACATACTTTGTGTTCTGACAGTAACTTTCACACGGTGTATACAATGTTACCAGTACACTGCCGTGTGTTCCAAGTCTAACTGGCAGGCTGCCAATGATTCATGCGAGGCAGACGGTGGTTGGCTTGCAACGATGCATACAGAAGCAGTGTGGGACGAATTAAAAGATGAGATAAAAGATGCTAATATGAACAAGAAATCCTGCCATGGGAATGGATTTTGGATCGGATTCAATGATCCCGACAGGAGTCTTGATGGAAGTACTCACGACGAAACAGCATTCGAATGGATTTATCCGATGTGTAAGAATTTTACGAAATGGGCACCAGGCCAACCTAATGATAACAAAAAGCACGACGATTCGGGACAAAATTGTGTCCAATTATGGTGAGTCGGTTTCTAAAGTATTTCGATATGAGGTCAAAAATTGACAAATTTCAACCGTAGTGTTTTCCAAAAAGTCTTATTAATTCTGCATATTTAAACCATTATACCATTTCAAAATAATGTCAATTAAACGAGATAGCTAAAATCCATAACATACTAATCTTGTTGAATGTGTAATTGAGCGCTGTATTTTTAAGTTTAGTGCTTTATTCTTTGTGTAAAATTCCGTTATCGACCAAAATTAGGCCTAAGATGTAACATTTTCTATTTTGGTCATGCCTTGTATTTTAGGACCAAGAAAGGCTTCGAATACGACGATGAATACTGTACCACTCCGAAAGGCTATATTTGTCAGAAGAAAAGTAAGAAACTCTACGTTAAGGTAGAACGCGCCTCGGGGACAGACAATCGGACTCTCAAACTTCTAGGGGTTCATTTTACAGCTCTTGGATAAAGAAAAACTTTAACGGTCTTAATTTTTTCGAAAATCCAAAATTTAATTTTCCTCCATAGAGTTAACACAGGGATGGTGGCCATTTTGAATTTTCAAAAATTGCAAAATGTTGGGCAATTTGTTTTGCTAGTTCCGAACTTTGCACGGTGACCCCTGAGTTTTATTGTTGATTTGGTAAGTTTAGTTTAAGAAAGTTTGAGCAAAAGTTTTAGTCTTTCAATTTCGAGGCGCATACTACTTCTGGTACAATGGTTCTGATCTACATAATGTGATTATGGGCAATAATTGAAACTCTTTGACATGATCCTGTCATCGCTACCGTCTCTTATTTGAAACGTAACGAGAGTCGACTCCGTGAATACTCTAGAAAGAAACTATAACTCCTTTTTTACTGTTAGGTATTAATCATTCTATATTGGGAAGGATTGCAATGATAAAACTCCGAAGAACGAATATCACTTATTAAATACAAAAGCATTATTTTCTTGATTGTGGACAGAAAATTATGTAAATTTGTGACAGAGGAAGAAAGTTAGCCTATTTTGCCATATTTGAAGTCAAATTTTGCAACGGAAAAAAGCATATCTTCACTAATACATAGCCTCTCATAATATATTGCCTCCCCTCATGTGCTGTGCTTTCTCACCGGTTGTGTGGATTGTTTTATTACAGTTGAAGCTACGTGCCAATGTGCATAATATGGTTCTTCCTCCTCGCATTAGTGCCAACATGTGGATCAAATGCAGTGCCTCGCCAGATGTGTATCCAGCTTGGAGACATCTTTGAAAAGAAACACCATATTTAGGATTATGTGTGGACAGACATGATGCGTTTTGAGGTATTCCCATTTGCCCGCCAGGAAAAGTTCAACAATATCTTTGCGGGTCCTTTCTTTTACTCTGTCATTCTCCGCTCAATTAATATTGTTCATGGCATCCCTAGCTCGCTATTAAGTATATTTGGCAACATTGTAAACATTTAACTTAGTCAAAGTAATAAAATCAGCTGACTGAAACAATAAAGACGTAATCCTTATCATTCAATACAACTTCTACTCCTACTGCACAGGGCGGTCATGTTTTTGGAAAGGCCTTTTCTTATTGCATTTTCTATCGCTGACGCACATCCCTCTTGAACAAACCGAATTCGTTTTCTCTGCCGATCAAAACAAAAGAGCGCATTTTAATGGATTATGGTGAATTTTAAGTTAAAATAGAGCTCGGAACACATATTTGGACTCTATGACTTTCTGGCGAAATAGTTGTGTTGACTAATTTTGAAGACCATGCAGTGAATGGTCTTCAGTTGACCGTTTTGCCTGCTGTTTACGAAGCCAAGATAGCGACCCCATGCCTTCAACGCAGAAAAACCTTTAGGGATATGCAATACGTATAGTATACCCCCGGTGGTGGCACTCCAAGAGAAAATGGGTATCCATGCAATACGCACTTACAAAATCGCAAATAAAGGATAGGTGTTTGTGCAACATCACTGTCCGTGAAAAAAAGAGAAAGAGAGTACTGTGCTGTTTCCGAAAAACTGGAAAACCGATATGATTAAGACATTTGCCAAACTTAAAAGTATTTGTGTCACTAAGAAGACGTTCACTAAATTTAACTTCTTCTTAAACTAACAGACCGTCATTTCCGAAGTAATTGCTAAAGCTATCGTCAATTTGTAAAGGCACACACACACACACACACACACACACACACACACACACACACACACACACACACACACAATATATATATATATATATATATATATATATATATATATATAATATCGAAGTACACAGATTTCCTCGTCAGAAATTACAGTGCTCATTGCTAAAGCACAGCGTTATAAATAAAAACATAAATTACTTCAAGTACCAAAGTTGATATTTGCATGTTACTTAAGTTTCATGCATCCTGCAATCTTCAGACAGATGAAATGACTTCTTCTCTTCTTCAGTCTGATTATTGCAGGATGCATTAAACTAAAGTAACAGATATCATTAATTTGTACTTTACGATGTGTATGTATGTATGTATGTAGGTATGTAGGTATGTATTGCTTAGCTGACTGATAAGCTTAGATGTCATATCGAAAACAAGTAAAGGTACTTCCTGTCCATCAGTTCACGATTGAGCAACAAAATTACATGACGTCATGGGATTTCGAATCTTATAAAACATTACTATTCACTATGTGGTCTTCAATATCGGACTCGAGTGCGGACTAGAATGCGGTGATAATAGACCAGCAGTGGAACGAAGGGAGCCGCGTCACAAACAGATAAAAACTTCCTTGAATACTATTGAAACACACACGTTTAAATACCATAGACGTAGCCTAAGGTTCAGTGGGGGCAGCTGCCCCCCCCCCCCCCCCTTTTTTTGGGAAAATGCAAACTTTTCTAATACACATAGATGCTGATAAAACGCTTTTATTTCAGGGGCAATTCCGCGTGATTTGAATTGATTGTTTACCAAAAACGTCAAGCGTCACTGTACTTACAGAGACTCTTCGCTATTATTTATATTGTTCCTATGGTTTACGCGGGGTTAACTGAATCAAGTGCTACCCACTGCAGTGCGCTGAATAAAATGTAGCTCTTTTTCGGTTGAAACTAATGGGAGAATGCAAAAAGAAGCGCACACATAGACAGTGCATTTAGTCAAGTTACAAAGTTGGAGAAGTCGCACTTTGCCAAAAATGTCAGACAGTGAAAGTCCGAATCCGGTTGTCGTTGTTGTCATTTGTATGTTGCTTATATTTATATTAGTCTGGTGTTGTTGCTGACCAATAAAATTCAACAAATATAACTATTCTGTTGTTGTTCCAAACTAATGTAGATGTTCTAAGAAACACCACTATCATTACTTGACTCAATGCAACTCTCTCAAAACGTACTCTCTCTCCCTACACTTATAGGTTGAGAGTATGTTGGGAGAGAAATCTAAAATTTACTTATCACTAAGTCCTAATCAGAATTGAAAAGAAAGAAACAAAAATCATAATGAACATGTTTATAATCATGATAGCCGTAGAGGAAAGATGGCAGATCAAAGTCATTGAAGTGTGATTTTTATAAACGTTGGCCAAAAATATTGAACTCGAAATGTATTTTTTATTTGGCATCGGGCGTTTACTTTATCTCTCTCACACATATACTATATCATTGTTATAGCTTAGTTTTGGCAATGACGAGGACGTATTATATCGAGTGGGTGCGTAGACATCAGTGTTGTTTACTGATTAAATGCAAATGAGATGTAAATTTATGTAAATTATCCACATCCTCACTAAGCTAGATTCTGCCGCTTGGCAATTTGGTCAGGCTACGGGAGGTTCAGTAAGACAAATAATAATAATAACGGATGTTACACCCCAATATGGCCGCCTCCATACAACTACATGATAAACAACGTAAATGGTGCATGTGCACATCTGAATCTTTACAAATACGACATGGTGCATTCCACTGAAAGTACGGGTAAGGAATTCGCTCCACTTTGACAAAAAATCTCCGTTTTATTCTAGTTTGGCAAAATTTTGAAAATGGCGGGAAATTTAAAATGAACAAAAATCTGTTCAATTTTTTGCCTATTCTGCCAAAAGCAAACTTTGTTGAGGCATAGTTAATGAGTATATCGTTCAATTTGCAGATTGCAATGAAAATCTGAGGAAATTGGAGGTACCTTGAGGTTGGACAAATTAGATGATATTAGATATTACATGAGTGGAGTTCGATTCATTGAAATGTATCATTTCGAGAGTGGACGATTCTGTCAAGACATCCACAAGCAGCCGAACACTTCCGATCCGAAATCTCATGATCAGTTTAGACTTTATTGCAGAGTATAATCGACCCCTGTACCGTTTGTGCAGTCGATGACAACAAGCAGCGCTCTAAGAAGGGTCATGAGACAAGCTTGATGATAGCAGTTGAAATTTTAATGTGCAAAACAGTAGAATTTTAATATAAACAAACATATTTAATCGCTTAGCGCGACGTACATATCATGTTCATACAAGAGACCAGCACTCACGGTAGCAGTTTTGTTAATGTGTGGAGCAGTTCAGCGTATCAAGTGTACAGGTACGGCCATTCATTGGACAGGGATATATAAATTCATTTTAATAGCTGTTTGAGACGTAGGGAAGGAAAGTTGAAATTTCGATGAGCACAACGTGTCCAACAGAGGCCTTAAAATGTGTCATAGGTTATGCGTTTTTTCATCGCATCGTGTTCAGACCCTCGGAGCTCAGTGTGAGTATATAAGGTTCGATGTACGAATAAATGTGTTTAAAGAAGACTGTATACACAATACTAGTCACAACTAGATTGACAGTTCATGATAGGTATACCTAACCCAAAGCCTATGAAAGATATTAGGTGACGTCAAAACCATCACTCTACCGTTTTGTACCAGCTCCTGGAAAGTAACACGCGCTTTCGGAATAGGAACAAGAACTTTTATATCTTTCACAAACAAAATAATTCAAATCATCAGAACTTTCATTTGAAACCGACTCCTTCCTCAGAATAAATATAAGAGACCGACACAAAATGCCGTGCTGTTCGTAAGAATTGATGGAAATATATTATAAACGATGGATGAAAATCAACCTTTGATGCTGTTTACATAAGAATTTTCCTGAGTGACGATTGTTGGATGGGATTCTATGTAGGACTGTGTGCAAAGAGCATAGTAAGATGTTTGCTATGAATGGCGTAAGATTTTATGCCAAAAACATGCAGAATGATGCTGGAGCCTGATGGTATACTGTTATGTGATCTTGTTGTAAGGATATCGTTAATCGGCTGTTAATATTGGTGGGATGCAAAGTTGTAGAATGTAAGTGTTGAACCATACTCGGCATCTGTGAGGTTGAACGCGCCTAGTAAAATCGGTTAGTTCTTTGGGAGCGTAATTGTATCACGATTTCTGTGAAAATATCGATCATTAACCAGAATGGAAACAAAATCACAGATATCGTATCTGTGATATCATATACAAACTCACATTGTGAATACAGGTGACGATTAGATCCGTTTCATGCACTTCACTCACGAGATGTTTAAGAGCGGGGGAAATCAGTTTTGAGAGATGTTAACAAAATTGTAAATTCATCAAACACTGTGCTTAAATCGTGTCATTGCATCCGACTGTAATATGTAATGTTATGTTTTCACCACCATGGAACTCATCTTCGGGCATTAAGGCCCATCTATATCTCAGTATTTTTTACTGTAGAGTACTATATCCTTTGCGAGTACTTGTAATCAAAGTACCCATTAACAAGTGGGGACTGTGTCATCAACGATGACTTGTTCCATAGGCAACTTCTTGCATACATACAATGAAGGTACAGCTGCGTTATCTAGGCTCAGGATCTAGCGGGAAATACAACTATTTATCAATTATTATAGATAACTTGTAAATAATAAACATGACATAACAAAAGCTTTGACCATGTCGTTATCTCTACAATAGTATATCAAAGAAAATAGTCAATATCTGTTCATTGCCCAACTTCATCCTATGGATTATTTGTGGCTGCTGTTGGTAGTAATCACCAACATGACGGAATATCGCCCTTACCGAACAGTATATAGTTAACAGCTCATCAGGAAATAGACGGATTTGTGAGCTAATAGCGAGTTGCTTGGCTGAACATGAAGAATCAACGCTAACTGAACCTGTGCCTTGAATTTGAAAGAGTTAAACCGTTCAAACTTTACTAAACAACGCTTTCAAGCATAGAAGTCAGGAGTCACCCTGCATATTTTGTACTAGAGTATCGATATACCCTATATTTTCGGGCAATTGGAATTCAAAATCGCCGCCACCCTGTGTAAACTCTACGAGGAAAATTAACTTTTCATTTTCACCATACTATAACGGTGAAAACTTAATTTACGCCACAAGCGTTAGACAAGAAAAGAATTGTAAAAATTATGGTTCCTATATCTGTTCCCGAGGCATATTCTACAAATGATGAACCAGATTTGTATAAGGTCCACAAAATGCACTGAAGAAGTTAACGCGTGGATAATGCTTCAGACCTCTATCTCTACTGGTCAGCCCAATATAAGATATGCGCATATTTAATGAGGTACAGGATGTGCCATCATAAAGTCTCCCATCATACCAAATATGAAGCGGGTAGCACTTGTGCTTACTGAGTTATGGACATATATGTATATTTGAGGTTAAAGGTCATCAGAGTCATGTTACGTATTGTCAAAAAATTGTATTCCATAGTTATCCCTATGTACCGAAAATCAGACCTCTTTCTCTTTTTTCTCTAAGTCCATACAAACATTTATAAAATTTGACCCCCCTTCCAATCATTGATTGTAAAATTTGACCCCCTAAAAACGGTTTTGTAAAAGTCAACCCCCTTGATTTCCACCGACCCCTCCCTGTAAAAAACAAATGCTCACTTATTTGTGTTTGTGTGTTTGTTTCTTTGCAACTCTGTCACGGCATTTGTCGGAATGGACCACTTATTCCTGACATAAGTTTTACAACCAGGTAAATCTGATTATGTGAAATGAATTGACGCATTAAATATTGGATTAAAGAGATTAGGCTCTACTGAAAATGCATTATCACGGTTACTCTACCCTACACGGTGGCATTATGAAGGATATTTCACATTCTTGTCATGTTCATCAGTTGAGAAGTTGCAATGCAGTTGCAAATGAGCAAAGACGTGACAGTGTGGCATCATTGCATGATAATGAAATTTGCTGTATTGCTTCACTTCATGGGCATGATAAGTGGAGATACCTGCCATAGCGATGCAAAGATAAATAAAAAATATATGAAGCACAAAGCTTAGATAAATAACGACGGCAGCAAATTCCATTCTGCGGTTTTCAGTCCTGGTCATATTACGTCGACGACAGATAGAGATACTAGTATCTGATATTCTGTAAAAGGAGCAGCAAGAGCCAAGTAATATCATAGTTTGGGTGCAACATGAGAATAATTTTTTGATATAGTCTCAGAAAAGATAAATTAGGCAGACGAAAGACCCTCCCTACTAAAGTAATAACGTGGCAAGTTCAGTGAAATGACACGCTTAGTTCAGCTCAACGCATGGAGTACGCTGATAAATTATTATTATTATTATTATTATTATTATTATTATTACTCCTCTCAGTCGAATCATCTCACGCCATGAAGGAGATAAACTTAGTCATCGCTTTTCTCGCTATACATTCGCAAAGTTTATTACGGCCGAACAAAAAAATTGTGCAGCTCCGATAATTCGATCTACCCTATTTTTTTCTTGTCGACCTTTAACTTTTTAGAGCTACGTAAACAAGGAAGTAAAACAAAAGAAAGAAAAAAACCGTAAAATCACGCATTCGTTACTTTGCATTTGATTTTTGCCTGAACGAGGATGTCTCTTATGTTTAACCCCTTTTATATGTATGATGCATTTTCTGGAAATGCTGTGGCCAGTGTTTGACCGCCCTGAACCTCTGAAAAATGCTTATTTAATATCGTAACAGCACAACTTATTTTATTTTGGCTTAATCATAGTCCAATGAAAGAAAGGTTTTTCATTCTTACCAGAAGAAGTGGCATAGGCTTGGTTTATAGCAATCAATACCAAGAGTTTTATTGCAGCATTCATGTTGTCTCGTGGAGACGTCCCTCTGTTGTTTAATGAATATAAGAAACGAATGTTTTGAGGAGTAGAAAAAGGTAATTACGTAACGGTAATAGCTATAATAAGCGATTGAACCAACCGAAGAGTGTCCATTGGTAGATTTAAGTCGGAAATGAAACGCCCTACTGCTGTATAAATCGGTTTAACTGGATAGATCGTAAGCAGATAAATAAGAAATGTGTACGCAGGTCGCAGAGCTTTTTAATTAACGAGGGAATTCCATATGTGGTTTACTTTGACAATGTAGAACGTAATGTCATCACGTGCACCCGCTTTGAAAGTGCAAATACGTTACTGAACCGGGACTACGGATTTCGTACACAGGCTAAAATAATCGGCCAGTTTCTACTTAACAGTTTGTTTTCTTTCAATACTCTTACTCGTCTCTCACAATGTTAGGTCTGCCCATTCTTAGTTGAAAAAAATTCTGTTTTTGTGCTCCAGTCTTTCATTCTACAGTAACATCAAATAAAGGACAGCCAATAATATTCTCTGGGATGCTTAGCACACTATGATAGACGGACTAATATTTAGCACAAGCTTCAAAGAATCGTGTTCTTCTACAGACGTTAGTGAAGAATGGAAGACAGTAACAAACACACACACACACACAAACACAAACACAAACACACACACTCAGAAGTAACGTAACGAGTTTCAATGATTACTAAGAAATAAAGTTGCTCGAGTAAATGACGTTAGCTTACCGGAACAGTGGCGAACTATCTTGAGAATGATTGTCGATCAACTCCAGTGACCAACGAACACCGCAGGTAATGTCGGGGGTTTATATAAGAATTGGAGACTGCGGAAAGGCAAATGGCCGTATGTCATCATCACATTGCATATTAACTGGATCGTGGAATGTTGTTTTCGCCGCCTTTGTTTGAAGTGATAATTTATTACCAAGCATAATGGCTCAAACAACAGCTACAAAGACACCTTTTGTGAAAGCACGCTTTGAAAAATCATCTGCTATAGTCTAGTGAAATCTTCAGTATTTTCCCGTGGTCATCGAGTTGAAAAACTCTAAAAACTTAACTAAAATTACAGAAACCGAAAACACCCTTTTCTAGTAAAATTTCAATTTTGCTTTTCTGTATTTACACTTGCGCAAAACCAAAAACACATTGTTATTGTCACCACAATGCGATTAATCTCACGACAGAGGCGCCATTAAGTGATAACAAATGACCAATACGAAACATTTCCATACATGACCACAATGAAAACTTACCAAACTCAACAGCGATCCGTATTGTTCCTTTTATCAGTGCATATTGTATATTGTTGAAATATTTGGTAGATCATCAATAATTGGAAATGTGTTTTATCAACAACCAATTGCTATGTTTAAGAGTCTTTCAGGTCTCAACTTACCGTTTTTATTACCTCTGCATTCAGTACCATCTGAGCTTATAGGTCGTATGGCTAACAAACGTATTGGTATGTCGGAAAAGGACTGATTATCTGTCGAAAAGGATAGATAGTTCTCCATTATCCAGAATAAACAGACAATCGACATATAATTATCGTCATCGTTGACACTTTCGCCAGGGCTACAGAGTGTTTCTGCTTCCTTTTGCACTATTTTCATACATAAGGACACTAGTATTCATGCAAACACAGAGAGACAAGGGGACAAACACAAAGAGAACTGGCTAAAAAGTGCATACTTGTATCAAAATTATTAGGGGCCCAAGCCCCCTATGGGGCTTGGGAACCTATTGTATTTGTAGTGGTTCAATATTCTTCTTCTTCTTCTTCTTTTTAGGGGCACAAGCCAATAGGGACTTACGCCTCTATTGTTTTTACATGAGTTGGCTTTCTTCTTCTTCTTCTTCTTCTTCTTCTACTTCCGCCGCAATTCTTTGCTCACCTAGATCTCAAAAACCGCTGGGCGCAACAACTTCAAAATTGCAGAGCTAATAGACTCGGATGAGTACTCGTGCACCTTTGTCAACATATTTTGATTGGTGACGTGACATGGTGACCATATTGGATATTTCTTAAACATAAAAATGGCTTCTCCTTATGACTAACGGTAAAGTAAAATTGAAATTTTTTGTACTGCAACAATACTAAGGTCTTTAAAATTTGCAAATTCAATCGCGTGCGGTTACGTTGTTGGGCGGCCATATTTGATTTTCGAAAGATACCAATTTAACCTTTAAAAATCTTCTAGTCCAGAGCCTATGCACCGATGTAAATGAAACCTTACTTGTTTAATCCTTAGTGTACGTAGTTCCAAGTTTGCTAAAATCATTTGGATCGGTCATTAGATTTGGCGGCCATATCGGGTTTTCGAAAAATACCAATTTAATGTTTAAAAATCTTCTACTCCAGAATGAATTCACCGATTGAACCAAAATTTAACTCGTATCATCCTTTGTGTAGCTAGTTTCAAGTTTGCTAAAATAATTTTGATCGGTCACGTGGTTCGGCGACCATATTGGATTTTCAAAAAAATACCAATTTAATGTTAAAAAATCTACTCCTGAATAAATTCACCGATTGAACCGAAATGTAAGTCGTTTCATCCTTTGTGTAGGTAGTTTCAAGTTTGCAAAAATCATTTGGATCTATCACGTGGTTTGGCGCGCATATTGGATTTTCGAAGAATACTAATTTAATGTTTAAAATCTTCTACTCCAGCATAAATTCACCGATTGTACCGAAACTTAACTCGTATCATCCTTAGTGTAGGTACTTTGAAGTTTGCAAAAATCATTTGGATCAGTCACTTGGTTTGGCAATATATATCTTAATATATATTTTAACCTTTAAAAATTGAAACTTTTAAATCCATTTCATTTGCATAAAAATTCATCAATCAAAGTTTTGTTTGCAACATTTGTAGACTATATGGCAAGGCTCTTTCATGCCACATTTCAAGGCCAGAGGCACTTTAAAAAGGCCAGAGGCACATTAATTTTTAGAAGAAAACTTTTAAAGCATTATTTTTCACATTTTCCATAACCATTGACTAGATAAAATTGGTAATTTTCGAAACTCCAAAATGGCCGCCCAACCACATGACCGATCTAAATGATTTTAGCAAACTTGAAAATACTTACACTAAGGATGATACGAGTAAAGTTTCAGTCAATTGGTACGTTGGTTCTTGAGGAGAAGATTTTTAAAGACTAAATTGGTATTTTTACGAAAATCCATTAGGACGCCCAATCACTTGACCGCACGCGATTTTATTTGCAAATTTTTAAGACCTTAGGTAATTAATTGTTGCAGTACAAAAAATGTCAATTTTACTGAACCCTTAGGTCACAAGGTAAAGCCATTTTTAGGTTTAAGAAAAATCCAATATTACCACCATATCACGTGACTAGTCAAAATTTCTTGACAAAGGTGCACGAGTACTCATACGAGTCTACTAGCTCTGCAAGTTTGTAAGTGGCTGCGCACAGTGGTTTTTGAGATCTAGGTGAGCAAAGAATTGCGGCGGAAGTAGAAGAAGAAGAAGAAGAAGAAGAAGAAGATTTTTGATTTTTCAAATGAACATTTATTACTAAAATTAATCTCATGTACAGAAAAGTACATATCAAATCAATTCAAATTTAGAGACGAAAAGCTAAAATGAAATCTGACAAATGCGTTATAGCAAATGATGGTCAATGACTGAATATACTAAGGAAAGTTGGACTATAAAAAATCAGCAAAAAATGCAAAATGGCAATGACACTGATGCTGGAGCGAGACGGAGAGAACTGGTGAAAAGGCAAACAGGTAGCTATTTCACTTGCAACATGGGCAAAGAAGCCAATTAAATCTGAAAAAAGCGCCATTTGTTATTGACAGAAGGCAAGATGCGAGGTGCATGAAAAAATCTCCACTGAATAGGAGAAAGCAAAACAAACTTCGAAACAAGAAAAAGCGACAGAAAAATTGCAAAGAAATAGGTCAAGAGCACCTATTCATCTTGCAGAAAAAAGCCGCCTAACCGCCAATGAGAAGGGACATGCCAACCAAGAATTTTCTCAACTGACTACCCCCTCTCATTCCGTGAGGAGTACGGTGCCCAGGACGAGTAAGGTTTTGGCAAAAGGGAAAGTGTGCTTAGAGGTGAAAGCACACAAAAGAAAGAAGTGTTCACAACAAAATTGAATCAATAGTAATTATTCCATCAATGTCTACGGAAGCAATGACGTCATTAATACACCAAATGTTTTTGGTGTATTATTGGTGTTTTTTGAAAGCACTTATAGTTGAATTGAGCGTGAAGTAATTATATTCTTCTAAAATGCGAGAACAAACTCGCCTTTTAAAAACAGAAACAAGCATATTACTGATTGAGGGATCATGACCATTAATTGCATTTCGTCTCGTCACATGAATTGCAATTTTAGCTGTCGTAAAAAGAAAATTTAAAAGCGCAAAAGTATTCTTGTCCATGTACGATTTATCAAAGGATGGGCCTAAAACAAACCACCAGTATAAAATCTTGCATTCCTGACCAAGAAAACGGTGACAGAGTTTACGAAGGAGAATGAACAAAGGAGAAAGACGAGGGCATTCTAAAAATATGTGTAAAAGGTCATCTCTGGTGCTACAGAAAATACAATCAGAGGATGAGCTATACCCAGAATGGAACATAAACGAGCCAGTTGCGTACGCACCATGGAGAAGACGCCATTGAAGATCTCCAACTTCTCTTTTGGGAATTGGACTGAGATAACAAGAAGTGAAAAAAGGTTTGATATCTTCAGAAAGTGAAAGCAGATCTCTCCAAACTGTATCTTGACGTTTATTGTTTCCATGAAAATTGGAGATGATCAAGAATTTATATATGCTACCCTTTTCAAATTTATACAAGGGACAATTCAAAATAATATGGTCATCAGTGCCTTTACAAATAAGTTCGAAAGAGTACGAAGGACGATGACAAGAATGAACGTCATCCAAATCAATTTCCTCTTCAAAATAACTTTGGATTTTGTTTTTCCAATCACAGGGAATAGAATCAACCAACGTCTTGACAGTATTTGTTAAAATTCTATTCGAATGAATAGAAACAATGTTTTTAAACTGGCTTGGGGAGCGCCAAGTTTTTTGGAAGGGGTCAAAAAGATCTCCAACTTTTGTAATGCCAACAATGATAAAGTGTTTAACAAGAATATTATCAAGAGGATTTGTAAAACTAACACAATCGTTGAAAAAAGGCTTCATGGAAAATATCTTTGATTGAAAGGGGTCCACCTTTTCTCAGGAAAATACGTGACTTCCAGACTCTCAAAGGCTCAAGATAAAAATTAGCTGGAAATTCTGGAACAGACTGAAAATTGACTGTAAATAGTTGAGAGGTGTACTTGAGATTATCAACACTTCGAAAATAAAAATCAGGAAACAAAAATGAAGGATGATCCAGGCCTGAATACAAATATCTTTGAAGATAATTTAACCTGAAAGCTTTCACACGTGAAGAGAGATCGATAAGATTTTGCCCTCCTAACTTCAATGGAGCAAAAACTGTTCGACTCGGCAACCGATGTTTTCCTTGCCAGAAGAAATCAAGAAATTTGTGCTGAATTTCATCAAAGATAAAAGCAGGAGGAGAGAGGCAAATTAAACGATGAAAGAGTTTAGTTGCAGCAAGTCGATTAATAACGATAACACGGCCTTGGAATTCCATCAAGATAAGTTATTGTCAATCTTTGTAACACACTCACTCCAGTTTTTTGAAAAATACTCGTTACTGTTGCCCAAATAAGTACCAAGGACTTTGAGACCAATACTATTCCAAAGAATTTCAAGCGGATGATCAGCACACCCACGCCGACCCAAAGACCTTGGGACTTACGATAGTTAATTTTTGCATTATTGGCATGCTCATAGACAGAAAACCAATAATTAACCTCAAATATCAGTATCATAAGTTAAAAGAGTATTAACGTCATCAGCATAAGCTGAAAGTTTACATTTACGATCAACTGAATTTGGAATCATAACACCTTGAATAATGTCATCTTGTCTTATTCTGTGTCAAAGAGGTTCAATAACAATTGCATACAGCTGCCCTGATAATGAGCAACCTTGCCTAATACCACGTGAAAACTGAACAGGAGCAGTAAGGGAACTGTTAACACGGACAAGACTATCAGTTTGTGTATACAGAAGTTTAATAAAATTGATGAAATTTTCACCAAACCCGAACGCATGCAGAGTTTGAAAAAGATAATGATGACTGACACGATCAAAAGCTTTTTCCTGATCTAAAGAAAGAACACCAAGAGGAAGATTCAAGTCAATATGAAATGAATGCAACCTCTAATTAAATGAATATTGTCAAAAATCTGTCTGCCTGGAAGAGTATAACTTTGATCTACACGAATGATATCTTGCATAACTTGCTTCAAGCGAAGCGATAAGCTTTAATGAAAATTTCATAATCAGAGCAAAGCAAACTGATAGATCTCCAATTCTTAAGAAGGGAGTTATCACCTTGTTTCGGAAGGAGTGTGATAACAGCTCTAGACAGGACGTCGGAAGAAGGCCATCGGAAATTTTGAAAAACCTGGTGAAAATCATTCCCCAGAAGAGACCAGAATTTTTTATAAAATTCACAAGGTATGCCATCAACACCGGGCGTTTCACCATTTGCAATGTTCTTGAGTGCAAAGGTGTACTCATCAAGACTAATGGGTTCATTAAGTTGAGTAACTTTGTCAGCAGGCAGTTGAGGGACATCATGAAGCAAAGTATTTTGTGCTACAGATGAAACAGGCTCAGCAGTCAAAAGGTTTTGATAAAACTGGCGAGTAAGTTGACGAATTTCTCTCTGATTTTCTGTAATTGTATGATCTTCACGTTGGAGATGAGTAATGGATTTACGACAGCCTTTGTATTTTTCAAGAGAAAAAAAACGTTCAATTAGTATCAGAATCATTGAGCTGTTGAAAACAAGAACGAATAACTGCACCTCTAGTATCAAGTTTCTGAATACTGTCTAACAGGTATTTTTGCTGATATCTTGTTTCCAGAGAAGGCTGAGTATGAATCAATGTTTCCAGAGTACAAATTTCCTCAATAATTTTTGTTTTGAACGTTTAAAGTGATGAACCCGTTCAGCACTGTACTGCTGACTTAATTCTTTAATCTTTTGTTTTCCTATATCCCACCAAGACTGAAGAGAAGAAAACCTATCCTTCTCATTACGCCAACCTTCCCAGAATTCCTTAATTAAAGTGCAGTAATTTTCATCATTAAGAAGACTAGTATTTAGACACCAAACTGGATTTTTGTTGACACTCGAATTCATAGTTAAAACAAGAGAAACAAGAGAGTGATTAGATAAATCAGTAAGAGAGTCAATAGACACAGATTTATTTCGAAGTCAACCTCTTGTTAACGTTGATGAAGAAAGTATCAATGCGACATTTTTGCTCTCCTCTGTGCCACGTAAAATTTTGAACCTGATTATGAAAATAACGCCAGGCATCAGAAAGCTTACAACGATGGACAAGCGAAGAAAAAACATGCGAAGACTTTAAATGTGGTTGAATATGTGACGATCTGTCTAAATCATTAGAGTACAATTAAAGTCTCCCCTATGACAATATTCTCATCGTCAAGATCAAAATCAAGGAGAAATTTACGAAGACTTTGAAAGAAAATACAACGGTCATCTCCACTTGAGGAAGCATATTGAGCAAATGAAAGGAAGTGTCATGCATCGTAATATGCAAATGAAGTAGACAACCCTGGACGACACTTTTTACAGAAACAACATCAACATTTTTGTTTTGCGGAAACAGAACTGAAACCCCGGCATAATTACTGGTACCATGTGAGAATTAAATAGGCCCACGCCCAACGATTTGCCACTGAGCCTGATTAGCAACTGTACGATGGGTTTCTTGTAAAAAATAAAAATCAGCGTGTTGATTGGACTTCATAGAAGACAAAATGTTGTACCGTTTTAAAAAAATCATGACACCGATTTACGTTCCAAGAAATGAAACTTTGCCATCACTAGACAAGCAAAGACAAGAACAATTTTACTTCCCGTATTTAGTAATTGCCAGGCTTTTACATTGTCTAACATGTTGTTGTAAATTTGTCACAAGTTTATTTCGCTGAGAACATCAAACGAGTTTGATGTTTTTACTCCTGACCAAAAAAAAACTGACTTTGAGAATTTTTTCTTGGAGACTGAGACTGAGAAGTAAATAAATCCTGAGACTCATTCATATTGACACCTGAAAAGGGAGTATCAGGAAACTCAAGGGACTAAGACTGAACTATTGAATATGATGATGATGAAGGGGAGGGGAGCGGAGAGAACGAAGGCGAAGCAGGGGTTCATACCCTGTCTTCATCGGCATGGACGTTTGCAGCAGAGTTAACACCTTTTTCTTTCTCTTGAGCGTCAGTGGATTTATTGTTTTAACTGGTGAGAGGTCTTTGATCTACAGATTATTGTCATCAACAGATGTGACTTTGTGAGCGGACTCTGATTGTGCTTCATTGTTTTAAAACAAAGCGAGTTGATGTTGAGGCGTTAGTCGAAGTTGAGGTGTTAATTTCTGGAGTATTCATATGCTGATCAATACCTTCATTTACATTTTCTTGACTATCGACAACATCCATTAGACCTGAATTTTCATCCACACAAGTATCGTCTGAACATTTCCAGTGTCATTATCATTGTTTTCTGACGATCTATAGTTGGGACAACGTTAAAGGATATGACCTTTCAGTCCACAATGAAAACAACGCAGTTCATCGACTGATACGTAAACGGAATGAAAGCGATCATCATATTTGATCTGAATTACACCACTGATGTTCTCATTGTGTAGTAAAACATGAACTTTTCGTCTAAACGACTTTACATGCTTCAGCGAAGCGTTTTTACAACCAAGAGGGATTGCTTTTATATGTTCAACAACTCTACCAAGTTTCCATAAATATTCGAGCTATGGCCAATAGTTGCCCATTTAACAATTTTTACATTTATGACACGAAAGGTCTGCACGAAATACATTCTTTGGTCGGGTCGGTTCTAGCTGGGCTTGCACGAAATACATTCTTTGGTCGGGTCAGGTTTAGCTGGGCTTGCACGAAATACATTCTTTACATTTAATACATTTAATACATTTTTTACATTTATGTCACGCTAGGTCTGCACGAAATACATTCTTTGGTCGGGTCGGGTCTAGCTGGGCTTGCACGAAATACATTCTTTACATTTAATACATTTTTTACATTTATGTCACGAAAGGTCTGCACGATTGGTGGAAGAAGAAGAAGAAGAAAGCTGAACTCCTGAAAAAACAATAGGGGCCATTTTAGCCAGCTCCTCTGTGTCTGTCCCCTGTCTCTCTGTGTTTGTATGAATACTAGTGTCCTTATGTATGAAAATAGTGCACAAGGCAGCGTAAACACTCTGTTGCCCTGACGAAAGTATCAGCGTTTACAATAATTGCATGTCGATTGTCTGTTTATTCTGGATAATGGAGAACAATCTATCCTTTTCGACAGATAATCAGTCCTCTTCCGACATACCAATACGTTTGTTAGCCATATGACCTATAAACTCAGATGGTACTGAATGCAGAGATAATAAAGACGGTAAATTGAGCCCTGAAAGACTTTTAAACAAAACAATTGGTTGTTGATAAAACACATTTCGAATTATTGATGATCTATCAATTATTTCAACAATATACAATATGCACTGATAAAAGGAACAATACGGATCGCTGTTGAGTTTTGTAAGTTTTCATTGTGGTAACATATGGAAATGTTTCGTATTGGTAATTTTTTAACACTTAATAGTGCTGCCGTCCTGAGATTAATCGCATTGTGGTGACAATAGCAATGTGTTTTAGGTTTTGCGCAAGTGTAGGAAATACAGAGAGGCGAAATTGAATTTTCACAATAGAAAAGAGTGTTTTCGGTTTCTATAATTTTAGTTAGGTTTTTAGAGTTTTTCATCTCGATGACCACGGGAAAATACTGAAGATTTCACTTGACTATAGCAGATGATTTTTCAAAGCGTGCTTAGATGCCTTTCACAAAAGGTGTCTTTGTAGCTGTTATTTGAGCCATTATGCTTGGTAATAAATTATCACTTCAAACATAGGTGGCGAAAACAACATTCCACGATCCAGTCAATATGGAATGTGTTGATGACATACGGTCATTTGCCTTTCCGCAGTCTCCAATTCTTATATAAACCCCCGAAACCCCGACATTACCTGCGGTGTTCATTGGTCACGGGAGTTGATCGACAATCATTCTCAAGATAGTTCTCCACTGTTCCGGTAAGCTAACGCCATTTACTCGAGCAACTTTATTTCTTGATAATCATCGAAACTCGTTACGTTACTTCTGAGTGTGTGTGTGTGTGTGTGTTTGTTACTGTCTTCCATTCTTCACTAACATCTGAAGCACACTGTTCTTTGAAGCTTGTGCTAAATATTGGTCTGTCTATCATAATGTGATAAACATCCCAGAGAATATTATTGGCTGTCCTTTATTTGATGTTTTTGTAGAATGAAAGACTGGAGCACAAAAACAGAAAATTTTTCAACTGAAAATGCGCAGACCTAAAAAATGTGAGAGACGAGTAAGAGTATTGAAAGAAAAAAAAAACTGTTAGGTAGAAACTGACCGACTATTTTAGCCTGTGTACGAAATCCGTAGTCCCGGTTCAGTAACGTACTTGCATTTTCAAAGTGGGTGATGACATTACATTCTACATTGTCAAAGTGAAATCACAAGTGGAATTCCCTCGTTGATTAATAAGCTCTGCGAGCTGCCATACAAATTTCTTATTTATCTGCTTACGATCTGTTCAGTTAAACCGATTTATACAGCAGTAAGGCGTTTCATTACCGACTTAAATCTATCAATGCAGACTCTTCGGTTGCTTCAATCGCTTTTATATTATGTAATTGTTTTTTTCTACTTCTCAAACATTCGTTTCTTATATTCATTAACAACAGACGGACGTCTCCGCGAAACAACATGAATGCTGCAATAATACTCTTAGTAGTGATTGCTGTAAACCAAGCCTATGCCACTTCTTCTGGTAAGAATGAAAAGCCTTTCTTTCATTGGACTGTGATTAGGCCAAATAAAATAAGTTGTGCTGTTCCGATCTTAAATATGCATTTTTCAGGGGTTTAGGGCGATCAAACACTGTCCACAACACTTCCAGAAAATGCATCATACATATAAAAGGGGAAAAACATAAAAGACTTCCTCGTTCAAGCAAAAATCAAATGTCAAGTAACGAACGCGTGATTTTATGCTTTTTTTCTTTCTTTTTTTTACTTCCGTGTTTACTTAGCTCTAAAAAGTTAAGGGTCGGCAAGATAAAAATAGGGTAGGTCGGGTTATCGGAACAGCACAATTTTTTTGTTCAGCCTTAATAAACTTTGCGAATGTATAGCGAAGAAAGCGATGACTATGGACAAAATATGACTTAAGTTTATCTCCTTCATGGCGTGAGATGATTCGATTAAAAGGAATAATGATAATAACAATAATAATAATAATAATAATAATAATAATAATAATTTATCAGCGTACTCCTTCGAGCTGAACTAAGCGTGTCATTTCACTAAATTTGCCACGTTCTTACTTTAGTAAGGAGGGTCTTTCGTTTGCCTAATTTATCTTTTCTAAGAAATATACATTTAAAAATTATTCTGTTTTTTGAGGGGGGACACATTTTACAATTGATGAATTTTTTTTGGGGGGGGGTCAAATTTTAGAAAGTTGATTTGGAGGGGGTCGCTTTTTACATTTCATTTGTCACTCAAGTTCCACCGACCTCCTCCCCGTAAAAAACGAATGCTCCCTAAATATACTTTCTCGATGGAAGTTTAGTCACCTCATTGTATTTTGATCGTGACGACTCAAAGGTTCTTGTTCAACGCATTTCGCACAATATTGCCACAGAAGATTACATCAGACCAACAAGACAACCATTTCAAGTCGAAGCAACCAACCGAGGACAACAAACGATCAGACGCATGACAGAAGAGAAACTTACCGGTCTAATCGGGAGTAAATGTAATCGCAAAATAGATTTCACCTCACACTGTGTTTTGTCAACGGTCAACATAGCATGGTTAAATGACGTCAGACATTTAGAGAAAGATGATTGGTCGACAATCGTAGATCGTCATTCGTCTGCTTACTTATTGCATAAAAAAGCAACTGTATGACGTCAACATTAGGCATGACGTCAATGAAATGGATGTAGATACAACATTGTCTCTAATTATCCTTATTGAATACCTAGTTACAGTGGATAAAACGGTCCTGACACAGCGCATAATTTTAAATGACTGTCCACTTTGTTTGTTGATAAGTTTAATTTTTCCGTCAATATGTAGCAGTTTCTTAGGTTTGTGTTGGTGAAAAATTGTACTATAGTTCGATTAGTCATTGATTGATATTGTGATTATACATTCGGCGCTCTACTATTTACGGTAGAATGCGCCTCGTGTACAGATATTCAGACTCTCAAAACTTTTACAATTCTTTTCTTATCTACTACTTGTCGTGGGGCTCATTTTAAAGCTCTTGGTGTAATAAAACTTTTCGCCGACTTAGTTTTTCGAAAATCAAAAAAAATTATTTTTCTCCATAGAGTTAACACAGAGATGGCGGCCATTTTGAAATTCAAATATCGCTTAATCTTTGGTAAATTGTTTCTATAGTACCAAAGTTTACATAGTGACCCCAGATTTTTATTCTGATTTTGAAAGAAAATGGTTGAAACTTTGCTTGAGGAAAGTTTTAGAAAAAGTTTAAGTCTCTCACTTTCGAGGCGCATACTTATCACGTTACGCATAGGATAGCTCCCAGGGAGCTGTGTAAGAAAGCACCTCTCTTCTCTATCCCAGAATCCAAATCTGTCACACGTGTTGTTGTCTCTCCACGCTGTCCCCTTTTGTACTGCCGGCTAACCTTCTCGCCCGAGAACAAACACCGTGTAGCGTGTTCCCTGGACTTGCCAACTAGTCGCTTGGATTTCTCGGGCATAAACGGCAGTAGCTGGTTGGTCAAGTAGTGGTTTCGCGTCCACCAGCTATCTGCCATTGTTATCTATCTGTGCTGTGCTGTTTGTGTTTGTTGCATAGAGTTTGTCACTATGGAACTTATGGCTATGGTGTTATGGCTTGAATATTGTTCTGATTCGCGATCACCTTGCAATTAGCGCGAAAATCTGCTAATTGTCCCGTCAATTTGCTCTGTTTTAGATCATGTACATTGGCCTACAGTCTTGCGGCAAGTGTATATTTTCCCGTCTTCTTCCTCAGTTATACCAATCGGTTACCTCTTTGTCGTCTCTTTGTCAGTTCCCCCTTAAGTCTTGCCCGGTAAGTGCCTATTTTAAAAGGTAGGTTTCTGCAATGGGCTTCGCATTTCTCGTAGTACCGTCTAAATCTTCATGTTTTTCGATTTCTCAAACTTTTACAACAACGGTGGCTGTTCGGAGTGGACAAGCTGGATGAGTGACGAAAATGGAGGGACTCTGGACCCGAGCTCTATCGGCGAGTTTGAAATCATTAATCAATTACGAGGCACCCATGGATTCTGCGACGACCCAATCGCCATCGAATGCAGGCTGGCCGTCGACCCTCACAGTCCGCATGATCAGACCAACCAAGTTTCCCTGACCTGCGATTTGAACACCGGATTTTTGTGCTTCCACAGTCAACAGACTGGAGACTGTTTTGATTATGAAATTCGCCTTCTCTGTCCTTCAGTATGCGATTCCGAAACGACGCCTCAACCTATACAACAGACATCTGAAGCACGCTTACTCCACCTCACTACCGTGACCACTACCGTGTCCACTACCGTGACTGAAGGTATGAAGTTGAAACGTGGTCCCCACTAGACTGTTTATCAGGTGCAGCCAACAAACAATGCACAATTTAAGAAGTCCTTATCATGATAAGATATATTGCGCAGTCTAATGTGAATTGACCAATTTTAAGTCAAGCGGATAATTAATGAGCTGATCATAATTTTCCCTCCGACTGAAAATTTTTTGACTTACGCTCCCGCACTCAAACTTCATTTTTACCCACTCCCCAAATATTTTGCCCGTTTCCCTTCCCACTTGTCAATTTTTGAAGCTCCCCTGCCCTGTGGCGAAAACAAACTTGTCGATTTTCCCTTGCCCTGAAAAATTCCCTTATTTTATCATTCCCTTGCAGATATGAAGCTCACCGCCTTGTGATGTTCCTCTCCCCGGAAACACCATACCCATATTTAATTTTATATATAGGCTCAATTTTCCTATCCCCGTGTTACAAGTAACTTCCCGTCTTCTCGTTTTTGCCCAATCCCTGTCCCAAGGCCAATCAACCGACATTTGCCCTGTCCGATAGAAAAACTAACATCTGCTCCCTGCAAGCTAAAAATATGTCCCCTGCCCAAGCAAAATTAAAATTTCCCCTGCCCTCAAAAGAACCGCTCCCGGAACAGCTTTTTCGATGAATAGCTCCTTTGGCTGCACCTGACGGTGTGTTTATACGCAAACTGGTCAACTCTTTACTTAAACTAAACGGAGTTGAACAATTATGGTGATGTCCCTGTGAACTCTCTTGGAAAAGTGACCCTTCTTGAACGTTATACTCAAACTTTAGAAACACCAAGGCCATTGCTCAACTAAGACGTCATATGCTCGATAGGCTGTAATGACACTATTTCCATTGAGGGTACGTTAATAAGACGGGATTGATTCTTAGATTGTGCTGTTAAATGGGCCGAAAGTATGTGAAAGCATAAAATCAAATGGTTTTAACACTGTACGATGTTCTATAGTCCTGAATCAAAATATAAAACACTTTCGTATTATTGTTTCAACAGATGACCTGTGTGTATTATAATCAATTCGAAATGAGAAAAATTATGTAAAATAATCCATCATATTAATGAGTGAAACAGTCGAAGGACTACTTGAACTTACACATGGAACACATTATAAGAGACGCAAATGGTAGCATTATCATTGACCATGCTATATTTGAATTTCTTTCATGGCATGAAAAACGAGGTTCACTAGATCATACGATACGATATAGAGGGGCTGCACCCTGAACACCAATCAGGGATCTGGAACTCTAATGCGGCCCGCAGAAAGATAACACTCGGTGCATTAAGTGTCGAGCCGTAGACACCTTGGCAAAACAAGTGCAACCTTAAACAGTGCTTTTCAATAAGGATCACTCTCAAACTCGAGAACATGATAAAAAATACATGGTTTAACAAATACTAGGCATTCTTCCTTGCCTATTAATAAGAGAACTGAACTTGAGAATTATGAATGATCCTTTTCGTCTTTCACTTTTTTCAAACTAAAAGTCTAACTGGTGATTCAATACACCACAGTACCAAGTAATTCTTTAAGTATAATTTTGCTATAATGGCATTGACAATTGAAACTGTCAAAATCATTAAAACCAGACATTGCAATGATAGCCCACACGGGTACAAATCTGTTCATTCCGAAATAAATCAAAATTCAAGTGAACTTATTATTTCGTTTAGGCGAATACATTGAAAACCTTAAAAATGATAATATTAAATATATCCTGGAATTATATATTTGTGGTATGAAACACTTTATTAATGTGCCACATGCTTTGTGTTCAGTAACTTTTAGACGATGTGAATGTTACAAGTACACTGCCGTGTGTTCCCAGTCTAACTGGGACGACGCCAAAACTTCATGCGAAGGAGACGGTGGTTGGCTTGCAACAATGGATAAACAGGAACTGTGGGAACAGTTGCAAACTTCAATAGACGATGCTAATATGGACAAGAAATCCTGCCATGGGAATGGATTTTGGATCGGATTCCATGACCCTGACAGGAGTCTTGATGGAAGTACTCACGACGAAACAGCGTTCGAATGGATTTATCCGATGTGTGAAAGTTTTGTCACATGGGCAGCAGGCCAACCTAATGATAACCAAAAGCACGACGATTCGGACAAAATTGCGTCCAATTATGGTGAGTCGGTTTCTAAAGTACGTCGATATGACTTCACAAATCGACGACATTTCAACTCTAGTGTTTTCGAAAAAGTCTCATATATTTTGCGTATTGCAAAGCCTTATACCATTTCACAACAATATAAATTAAACGAGACCGCTAACACCCATTATATACTTAATTGGATGTGTAATTGAGCGCTTTATTTTTAAGTTTAGTGCTTTATTTTTTTTTGTAAAATTCCGTTATCGCTAGAAGTAGGCACATGATGTAACATTTTCTTTTTTCGTTTTGCTTTTCATTTAGGACCAAGAAAATTTCGCTTACGACGATGAATACTGTACTTCTGAAAAAGGCTATATCTGTCAGAAACTTAGTAAGTAACGAAACCTTAAAAGGCAGCATCTTCTACACTATGTGACATCGTGTCATCTCGACCGTCTCTTATTTTAGACGTAACGAGAGTATGAGAATTTATGTATACTCTTGCAACAGAAACTATTACTCCTTTTATTATATGTAGATCGTACGGTATTGACGATTCTATACTAGAAAGGATTGAATGATAAAAGTCCAAAGAACAAATACTTTTGCAACAGAAACTATTACTCAAGTGTAGCTCAACCTTGCTCTCTAACGAAGGCATATTTCCTTGATTATAGACAGAAAATTATGTAAATTTGTGACAGAGGAAGAAAGTTAGCCTACTTTGCTCTATTCGAAATCAAAGTTTCAACGAGAAAATAGCATGCTTCATCAATACATAGCCTCTCATAATATATATTGCCCCTCCCTATTATAATGTGTTATGCCAGAAAGGGACCGTGGTTATGCTTTCTCACCGGTTGCCTGGATTGTTTTATTACAGCTTTGTGCAGCTGTGCGGGTTCATAAATGTCAACATGAGGATTAAATGCAGTGCCTTGCCAGATGAGTATCCAGCTTGGATACATCTTTGAAAAGAAACACATCATATTCAAGGTTATATATGGACAAACCTGTTAAATTTTGAGGTTTTCCTATTATACCCGCCCGGAAAGTTTCAAGAATACCTATGCGGGTTTCTTTCTTGTCATTCTCCGCTCAGTTAATATTGTTCATGGCATCCCTAGCTTACTATTAGGTATATTTGGCAACATTGTAAACATTTAACTTAGTCAAAGTAATAAAATCAGATGACTGAAAGAATGAAGACGTAATCCTTATCATTCAATACAACTTCTACTCCTACTGCACAGGGATGTTTTTGGAAAGGCCTTTTCTTATTGCATTTTCTATCGCTGACGCACATCCCTCTTGAACAAACCGAATTCGTTTTCCCTGCCGGTCAAAACAGAAGAGCGCATTTTTATGTTTATGGTGAATTTTAAGTTGAAATAGAGCTCGGGAACACATGTTTTAACTCTATAATTTTCTGACAAAATAGTTATGTCGACTAATTTTGAAGACCATGCAGTGAATGGTCTTTTCTATCGCGTTTAAGTTGACCGCCTGCTGTTTACGTACCCAAGATAACGAACCCATGCCTTCAACGCAGAAAATCTTTTTAGGATATGCAAGTACGTATAGTGTACCCCAGTTGGTGGCACTCCAAGGGAAAATGGGTATTCATGCAATGCGCACTTACAAAATCGCAAATAAAGGTTAGGTGTTTGTGCAACATCACTGTCCGTGAAAAAAAAGAGAAAGAGAGTACTGTGCTGTTTCCGAAAAACTGGAAATCCGATATAATAAAGAACTTCGCCAAACTTAAAAGTATTGGTGTCACTAAGAAGACGTTCACTAAATTTAACTTCTTCTTTAACTAACAGACCAACATTTGCGAAATAATTGCTAAAGCTATCGTAAATTTGTAAAGGACACGTACACACACATATTTATATATATTATATTGTGTGTGTATATATATATATATATATATATATATATATATATATATATATGTGTGTGTGTGTGTGTGTGTGTGTGTGTGTGTGTGTATATATATATATATATATATTGTATATATATATATGTGTGTGTATATATATATAGTGTATATATATATGTGTGTGTGTGTGTGTGTATTATATATATATATATATAAATATATATATATATATATATATATATATATATATATATATATATATATATATATATATATATATATATATATATATATATATATATATATATATATATATGCTATGCCTGTATTGCCATCTTCTATTGTTCAGACGGTACTGATATGTACCCATATTTTAACTAGTGAAAATACGAATTATATTTTCACTGTAACCGAACTACTTACAGCTACGCGTACGCGTGACCTTCTCTGGTATGCATGACCTTCGTCGGTATATGTACATATAAAACAGCTGAGCGAATAAGACAAATGACAATCCGAAACGTCATTATGATTATGGTCAAAATTCTGTTGTTTGCAGTCACTTCATGGCATTGCACTTAGGCACAAGTACAGTTGTACCAAAAACACACAAACAAACGTATTGAAAATTTGTATCATTTGCCGACACCTGTCATCGTTCAAGGCCGGTCCCGTGGCGGTGCGGTGTTTTCGTGTCGTCTACGCTGCTGAAGATTACATGTAAGATATCGTTTGACAGTGCATCATGATAGAACCGCTTTACGACAAGTTTCCTGTTGATGAGCTTAAGTATCTGGGCGGTGAATTACATACATCGTTTACAGCCGTAAATGAGCCACAAAAATCCAACCGCACTGAAAATACTCGCGACAGACAAGGTTGAAGGTGCACATAATATTTCCGATTTGTACCTGTCAGTGAGATTCACAGGTCATGATCGTGTCTGGTGGCACCGGTGCGGTGCGGGTTTCAGATACAATGTAAGATCTAGGGAAAGTCAAACATTCGCTTAGGTTGTTAAAGGAAGTTTAGTTCTATTTAGGCAAGCCAGGAACGAAAATATACGAGCAGACGACGGAAATACCTTTGAAATGTTTTATTCGTACAGCAACAAAATCACGAACGAGTTACGACACTACAGCTTACAGTGTACTCACTTCATGTTTTCCCTAATCCGCTTACTAAGAAGGTAAATTCGGCATATTTGACGTCTGGGGACATGTATAATTCTTCGAGATAAAGTGACTGGTACGGGTATTATATCCACTGTGCATTCATAGATGTTGTAGAGCTGCTTGCTCTATGCTCTCAGCTGTTCATACTCGATCGAGTTTGAAATAGAACGCTGGCGTGGCGCGAGTATTTTGACCCGTTTTTTGGCGGCCTCATAACTTTCACGTAGGGATGAGGTTAATGTATCAAAACACGAAAACACACCCATTTTACAAACTCCCGCCTATTTTTTACATCCACCGTCATTTTAAACAAAAATAAATCTTCTTCAAATTGTGAAAACCTGTGTCGACATCGTAATATTTAAACTGTTCGCTTTAAAAGTGCTCTATAAACCCTCCTTTGAAGTGGAATGGCCCAACAGCGGAATAATATCAAGAAGTGATACGGTTGTCATCACTCCTCAGCAACCAACTTTTTATAAGTACAGCCTGGAGGAAGCAAGGTCGATTTCAAGTTGATTTCGTCGCTAATTTCGTAGCGTCTGTAGGATAAGAGTCATAACCAAAGCATGCATGTATGATAAAGGGGTTATTACACGAAGTTAGGGCGATACCGCGTCGTATTCTCGTGATTTGTCCGTATTTTGACTCGTTGCTGCGCAACTTGTCAAAATACGGACACATCACTCGAATACGACGCGGTATCGCCCAAACTTCGTGTAATAACCCCCAAAAGATATATATATATATAAATATATAATTATATATATATATATATATATATATATATATATATATATATATATATATATATATATATATAAGAATACCGAAATTACAGTGCTCAATGCTAAAGCAGAGCGTTATAAATAAAAACATAAATTACTTCAAGTACCAAAGTATTGATTGATATCTGCATGTTACTTAAGTTTCATGCATCCTGCAATCTTCAGACGGATGAAGTGACTTCTTCACTTCTTTTGTCTGAACATTGCAGGATGCATGAAACTTAAGTAACAGATTTCATTACTTTGTACTTGAAGATATGTATGTATTGTATGTATGTATGTATGTATGTATGTATGTATGTATGTATGTATGTATGTATGTATGTATGTATGTATGTATGTATGTATGTATGTATGTATGTATGTATGTATGTATGTATGTATGTATGTATGTATGTATGTATGTATTGCTTAGCTGACTCATAAACTTATATGTCACGTCGAAAACAAGTAAGGTACTTCCTGTCCATCAGTTCACGATTGAGCAACAAAATTACATGACGTCATGCAGGGCTCGAAATTAGCGGTAGTCCCGCGTCCACAGACTACCAACTTTTCCCTGGGGCTACCAAAACCCATGAAATGGTAGCCCACACGGACTACCAAAGCCTGGGACATGAAATTACTTAGCGGACGACATGATGTTGATCGCTGTGAGATGACCGACGCTCATACAGTCAACTCAGCTGGACACAGAAAGGCCAGACTATGACTTTGTTGTGCAAGTTAAAAGGCGACAGTGCAGTCGAATTTGTTGCGACAAACTTTCAATAAAATATCATTACCTGAACTCATGTAGTTGGATGACAGGCTTGGGAAATGATGGCCAATGAAAGTTCATTTTCATAGTTATTTAATCACAATTTATCAATTACAATTAAACACAAAATTATTCAAACTGCAAAGAAAAAGCTGTTGGGCCATCCAAAAATTACGTTTTCCGAACTGTACAAAATCATCCCATGATAGTGTACTATGGTGGAGAAATATAGCCAAAATTGCCATGAAATTATTGGGAACATGACTGTACCAAGTTGTCATCCTGAAATTCATAGCCAATCTATTTTTAGTCATGCCATGTTTACACGTGCTACGTGAAAGGTCGATGTCATGACGAACATCAAAATTTGCAAATTTTGAGGCGTCACCGTGTCCACTATGTCATGCTATACCGTTCTCCTAAGGCTATGATCTGCAGGTATTGATGTCAAATGACTGGAAAATTCACTTCCTTGATAGAATTATGCAAAATAAATCTTTCATTGTCTAGATATCAATAAAAATATCCTTTACAAAAAAACCTTCATTCATGCATGGGCTACCAAACCTTGTCACTGGGCTACCAACGTCAGAAAATGGTAGCCCAATGGGTCTACAAAGGAAAACAGTTAATTTCGAGCGCTGCGTCATGGGATTTCGAATCTTATAACACATTACTATTCACTATGTGGTCTTCAATATCGGACTCGAGTGCGGACTAGAATGTGGTGATAATAGACCAGCAGTTGGACGAAGGGAGCCGCGTCATAAACAGATAAAAACTTCCTTGAATACTCCTTGAAACACAATTTTAAATACTCTTTAAAATAGATATTGAGTAACTGAATTGAGGCCGGTAAGATAGATAGATGGATTTATTGTATTTCTAGGCCTCCGGTCCCTATACAAAGGAGATACATTCCAGATGAAATAATTAAAATGAACATTTTCAAATAATTATGAGGGAAAAAAACAAAAAAAAACACGCCAATATGCCAGGAACAAAACAAGATTAATTTACATAACATATCACTTCTTTACGTAAATGAAAAGCCTTATAAATATATGTGTATAACTGACTTAATAATTCTGTATCAGATGTACGTAATAGGCGATAAAATTTACAAAGATTAGGTATAATAAAGTCACTGGGAAGATATCTTATTCGTAAATCTGTGCAAGCAGGGCATTCAAATAAAAAATGATATTCATCTCCAACCTTGTTTGATTTACAAATTTTACAAAATCTGGCACTACATGGAGTACCACTTCGTCTGCCTTCTTCGACGTTTAATGGCAGACACGCACAACGAAACATGCAAAGATTTGACGGAATTTGAAATTACAATTCATAAACAAATATTTTTCAGGTTCTAAAGCACTCTTAAAACAAGTATACGAACGCATTTTTTGTTTTCTATTCAAATTTGCCCATCATTGCTGTTTAGCAATATCTTGGACTCTACTAAAAAATTCATGCAAAAACCTTTCCTTGTTCCCCACTTCCTGGGCAAGCCATACGTATCCAAAAGCGTATGAATACAAAATATGTTTTATTGAAGTTGCCCAGTTCTGCTTGCCAAGAGAATTTAAATTAAAAAGCATGACGTAAGCTTGGCGTGGCAACCTAGTTGGTGGCAGTTCAGTGAACTTAAGCCAAATTTCACACAGCGTTGCAGAGTTCTGACAAAATGGGTAATCTACCACATTCTCCAAGGACAGCTTCATTCGTTGCACTGGAAGGCAGAGCCAAAAATATCCTACACCATTTACGTTGTACCTTCTCAGCTTTGTCATAAAATTGATACCCCCATATTTCTGACCCATACATTAAAATGGGGAGAATAATTGAATCAAATAACTGAAAATGAATTTTAAAAGGAAAACCATTCAACTTTTTGGAAGAAGCATATAATTCAGTTAATGCTTTGTTGGCTTGGTCAGCAAGTGTCGATACTGCTTTTCCCAAAGTATTTCTACATGAAAGTAACAAACCCAGATACTTATAATAACTTACAACTTCTAGCATTTGACCGTTTAAAAAACACTTTTCAGAACGTGCTCTATGGCCACCTCTGCGGAAAACCATAACTTTGGTCTTATCAATGTTTACTTTCATTCCCACTTTTTACAGAAAAGACTTTAAACATCAATTAACCTTTGTAGATTTACAACACTGTCTGCAAAACTTAAAAAATACTGAATCCCCAAATTACCAGAATTTACTAGCATGTCGTTCAGTTCTTCAATAAAAAGGTAAAAAGTATTGGGCTCAGCATACAGCCTTGCCTAACCCCTACAGGACAATTAAAATATTGTGATACATAAGACCCTGATTTAACACAAGACTTGACATTTGAATACATAGAATGTAAGATATAAAACATTTTACCTGATACACCAAGAAGTGACAATTTACACAATTATAGCAAGGAATGATTCACTCTATCAAAAGCCTTTGAAAAATCTACAAAAAGGCAATAACATTTTCCACCAGGTCTACCAAGGTATTTTTGGGTAATCGCATGTAGAACAAAAATGTTATCGACAGTGCTGTGGTTCTCACGAAAGCCACCCTGACAGTCAGACCTTATGTTATTGGACTCTGCCCAGATAGATAATCTTTCGTTTAAAATTGATGTAAATTTTTTTTCCAAAAACATTAAGCAGTGAGATTCCTCTGTAATTGTTAGTTACGTTTTTATTCCCTTTTTGAAAAGAGGGATAATGACACCTATAGCCCAGTCCTCAGGAAAATTTCCTGAGTCAAAGATACTATTAAATAAAATGAGAAGGAAAGGAGTAATAACAGCGGATGAGAATTTGAAAAATTCACCCGGGATTCCGTCAACTCCTGGAGACTTAGCAGATTTAAATCTTTTTAAATTTAACAGTATTTCAACTTCTGTAATACATTTATTTAGTTCTCCGTCCTCGGCTTGATTCGGAGAAGGCGATGAAAGTAAATTACTTATAGCATCTTCGACAGTTTCACGAAAAGACTGGTCACTTACATCAGTGTCACTACATTGTACATAAAGGTTTTTAAAATAATCATACCATTCATTTAAACTGATGGCATTTGAAGTATGGCTTTTACGGTTCATACATGTCTCCAAAATCTGCCATATGTCTAAAGAACCACCCTCCTTGAAAGCTTGTAACAGTTTCTCCTTAATGGCATCTTGATAGTTTGTTTTTTTAACTCTACAAGTCGCTTTAAAAACTTTCTTTGCTGTCAAATACTCTTTAAGTGAAGAATATGAGCTTGTTTTCCGAAAGTCTTTCACTTATCGTACATAAGTCTTTTTTGAAATAACATAAATCGTCAAATCAACCTTGTATTTTACGACTATTTCTGTTAAAATCTGAACTTTTCATACCTTTACCTGCAAACTGCAATGCACTGGTAAATTTACGAATAGCTGTATTTACATCAGCTAAGCTGGCAATGGCATCTTTGAAAGAATTTGATGTTTCAACAGAAGTGACATTTTCTAATACCTAGATTTGCTATTTTCTGACCAACGGTAACAAACAAGCTTTGCGCATTGGCCATCACCACTTGTTGTAGAGACAATGTCATGCGTGGTACTTGACAGTAAATTACAAGATAATGCAAAATGGTCAGATTCAGTACGAGGTATAATGTCAAAGTCGTTCACACACTCAAATAAATCGGCAGACATGATCATGTAATCCACAACGCAAGCTCCCAAGGCTGTTGCACAAGTAAAATTCCCAACACTATCACTGCCAGCCCTGCCATTCAAAAAATGTATGTCCATTCCTTTACATAAATCAATCAATACTTTGCCAGCAGGTGTAACCACGTCATCCTTCGCGACGTGGACTGTAAAAATACTTTGGACATAATTTACATTTTCCAATACCGGAATGTGTGCTACTGAATCGTCGGTTATATAATCGTCAAGTGTACCTGTTCTGGCGTTGAAATCTCCTGCCAAAATAATATCATTACCGTCACACACATTAACCAGATAATCATATAATCTAACTATCTCTTCTAAAGAGTTGTCAGGACGTAAATAGCAACAACAAAAAGTAACATTTTTATCAGAAGAAAACAAAGAATTTTCAAACTGTAGGAAAACACAATTTTCTAAAATGTCAGTTTTACAACTTATAATTTTTTTGAAAATCCACTTTTTGACATAAACCGCAACACCGCCGCTGGGACGCCCTTTTTTGAGCGTTTAACAGCAGGATATAAGAATACTTTATAATAAGAAAGAAAATTTACTTTATCGTCTTTTACACAAAATGTCTCTAGAAGCAAACAATATCGTATTTCGCACACAAGGAAGAAATTCTGGATTACCAATATTCCTTTTAAGCCTCTGATGTTCCATACCAACAGAGAAAGTGACCTGACATCTTTACAGTTTGAGCCTTGACCAAAACCCTATTCAGTGCTTCCACCTCGAAAGTTGTAGGTACGTTCCGATATCTGCCCAGACTCTTCGTTGACACGAACACGCGTTTACAGTGCGCTTCCTTTACGACAAGTTTGTCATATTGCAGATAAGCTTTCACGTCTTTATTAGCTTTGACAAGAGAACGGCGGAGATCTGATAGCTTGCCACGTATGTCCCGTATTCTTTTTGTATAGTCTTCACTGATAGAAATGTACGTGTGCTTCAACTTGTAAGCCTTACGAAGAGTCTGTTCCTTGTCTTTGTAATTTCTGAACATGGCGACGACAGGTTTGGACCCGCGAACAGATGGTGCGTTTGGAATTCTATGCACGCGTTCGAACTCCACGATGTCTTCCATCCCAAGATTATCATGAATAATTCGCTTTACTTTTTCTTCTGATTCGGCCCACGTTTCACTGCCCCCATTCTGTGACACACCAAATAACACCAAATTGTTTCGCCGACTTCTGTTTTCTCGATCATCTTTCTCCTTCCTTATTTCGTTAATTGACTTTTTCATTTCGTCAAGCGTTGTTTTCAACCAGGTCGTAGGACTTGCTTGTGAATCTGAGTCAACAGAAACACTTGACTTTCTTTTCAAACAATCTATTTCAGATTTTAATTTTTCAATTTCATTCAATTTCTCCAACTCTTCTTTCATTTGCTCTTTGATAACATTAATATCTTCTCAACATTGTCAATCCTGGTTTGAAGGTGTGCGAAGTTACTGTTCATGGCTTTCGTATCAGCTTTTATGGTGTCTAATTTTTCATGTAAAGCAGTAATATCTTCTTTGGTTATTGCTTCTGAATCTGCGCTTCTCAACTTGGTGGACCGGGATTCCGTTCAATGTTACCAGAAATGACCAGTAAACCAAACAAGCACAACTTGACAGCGAGTGCCATATGCCACATTGGTATGCACAGAGTCGCCATCTTTGGCAGTTTGCTTTGCCTCAATGGGTTACCACCAGCAAAACATCAAATTCTACGCCTAAATGTTTCCAAATTCGTTCCCATTTTTTCAAAATCCACGTCTATGTACCTTACCAAAATTGCTTGCAACTTCTCTAGGCTGTAGTACCAGTCACCCATCGAAAATTCGTCGAAAATAGCGGAGCTAAGATATTGAACATGCTGCTACGTGTCTGCTTACGTAACTCATTGAGGCCGGTAAACAAAGGGTGTAACCCATTCATGAACTTGGGCATTGCTGTTTAGGAGGCAACTTGGGGCAGTTGTTAAGGTACGGCACTCACTATCGGAGGATGGTGATTTCGAGACCCGGTTAGTCCAGAGTAACAGACTCAGAGGATAGTGAGTTCGAGACTCCAGCACGGCGTTGTGCCCCTGAGCGAGACATGTACACTTTACTCCTAATTGCTCCATTAGCAGTGGGTTACGGGTACGTTATCCTGTAATTGGGCTCGCCTGTTGGATGAGTACTAGTTATAAAAACAAAATGAAAACAATAACAAAATGAAAATAATAAAAATCCATATGATCGCGTGAATTAAGAACCATTCCATTTTATTTCACCTTAAGGTAGAATGAACCTTTGAGGACAGCTACTGGGACTCTCACACTTTTATAGTATTCTTTTGGCTTACCCTTTGCGGGGGCTCACTTTGAACCTTGTGGAGTATTTAAACTTTTCACCGGCTTATTCTTGTGAACATCGGAGATTTTAATATCCCCACGAGTAACCGTTACGCGGGGAAGGCGGCCATTTTCAAATATCGGTAAATTGTAATAAATTTTTACTATAACCCAAACGGGATTTGAACCCCCACACTCACGGCTACATCGCCTAGCTGCTAGGCCTCACACAAAACCAGTCGGCAACCGTTTCCAACTCAAAAGAGTTGGTCACAGAAACCGACTTAGATGGTACAATCCCGTGCGCGACCGAGCAACACAGTGTGCATGGAGCAGACGACACACAGACACAGTACAAACACACATATAGTAATCGGAAAAGCACGAGTAAGTAAGTAAGTAATTGTTTCTCTTGTACCGAAATTTGCACAGTGATCACTGATTCTTGATTTTGAAAGAGAATGGTTGAAAGTTTGCTCAAGGTAGAACGGGCCTCGGGAACAGATGGTCGGACTCTCAAATTTCTAAAATCCTTTTCTGATCTACAACTTGCGCTGGCTCATTTTAAAGCTCTTGAAAAAAGTAAACATTAACCGTCTTAGTCTTTCGAAAATCCAAAATTTTAATTTTCCCCCAGAGAGTTCACACAGGGATAGCGGCCATTTTGAATTTCAAAAATTGCAAAATTTTGGGCAATTTAGTTTCGCTAGTTCCTACCTTTGCACGGTGACCCCCATTTTTTATTGTTGATTTGGTAAGAGAATGGTTGAAAGTTTCGTTTAGGAAAGTTTGAGCAAAAGTTTAAGTCTTTCATTTTCGAGGCACGAAGCCAGCCCTGATCTATAACACCCAGTTTTATGTATATCTTTTATACGTTCAGTCTAGTTGTTTATAGTTGATAGTCTCTTATATTTCAACTCGAAACGTTAGTGTAAGAAATGTGAATTCCTACTCATTATGACACAATGAAAGTAAATCTCGTCTCACATTCCATATAATCTTTGAAGGGTACAACTTCTACATCAAAAGCCTATTCCGACAATAGTTGAACATAAAATATTTAGCTATGTTACATGTAAGCTATAAAGGCAGGCTGAACAGCTGGTAAAACAGCTAGTAAGCTGCATATAATACATCACAGAAGTGTGACGTTTTGACATATTTTGAGCCCCTCCTGATTGTTTAACAGTTAGCCAGACAAGAGGAGACTACCGTGTATGTTGCCATGAAAAATAGGCATGATATTTTTCAGCTATTAAGCACTACAAGCAGCGGGATCAGAAACTTCCCGTTTGTTATGAACAGGAATTTCTATCGTCGATATGTTGAATTCAAACATAGACTTTGACGCAGAAATGGAAGCTTACAAAGCCTTCGCGTATGGCCCAGGCTTTCCGAACAGTTAACCCGGATTATAGCTACTTGAACTTTTAACTGCCCAGTCTGTACTTTTGGCGAGTGCTTACTTTACTTGAGGTGTGTGTGTTCCTGTGTGTTTGAGGGAATACTTAAGTATGAAAATATGGCAAAGGAAGCAGCCACTTTCTATTGGCTGGGAAAAAAGTATTAAAAGCATCAGTAATGACGATTAGCTGTATTACTTGTCTGTTTATTCTGCATAATGGAGACTAATCTGTCTCCTTAGACGGCCGTTCAAACATACCAATATTTTTCAAACATTTGACGCATCATAGTTAGATGCTGATACTGAATGTCCGGTAATAAAGACAACAAGGCGATACATTTTAACACAGTTATTGTTTGTTGATAAACATATTTCCAATTATCAATGAGGAATCATTTATACCGACGCTGATATGCACGAACAAAAGGAGCTATATGTATCGATATTGAGTCAGGTAATTTTTCACCCTAGCAACGTATAGAAGCATTTCATATTGGTAATAAACTATCGCCGTTATTTCCCTTTGATGACCAAAACAATATGTTTCTGGGAATGCATAATTGTAGATATGAAATTTAACTATGGAAGGGTGTTTGCTGTTTGTATAATTGTACTTTTCAAGTTGTCTTTCTCCATCTTGATCACACAATTAGAAAATTTTCTATGATTCTGAACGGCTGATGTATGATGTTGACAATCATATATACCTTCCACCAAAGGGGTCTTTCTGGTGTTTGTCAGAGCCATTAGGCATCATTAAATAATTTTCCTTTCAAGAAAAGGGTGGTGAAAATAAAACTCGATGTTCCAGTCAGTATGGACCGCTCCGATGATGTACGGCTGTTTGCCTTCGGTAGTTTTCAATTCTTATATATACCCCGACGTTGCATACAGTGTTCATTGGTAACCCAAGTTGATCAACTGTCATTCTCAAGCTGGTTTTCCACATTTCAGGTAAGTGAAACTTGTTTCAGAGTTTTGTTCACACGTAAACGCTTTCGATCAGTGCATGCATGTAGTTAGTTAAGGGAGAATGCGGCTCGGGAATAGATATTTGGACCCTCAAAATTTTCAATACTTTTCTGATCTATCACTTGGGGAGGGTCATTTTAAAGCTCTCTGTGTAATAAAACCTTTTTAACCGTCTGAGTTTTTACAAAATCGAAAATTTTATTTTTCTCCATAGAGTTAACACAGGGATGGCGGTCATTTTGAAATTCAAATATCTTGGGTAAATTGTTTTTCTAGTATCAAAATTTGCACGGTGACCCCGATCTTTATCACTGATTTTGAAAGAGAATGTAGAAAGATTCATCGAAGAAAGTTTGAGCAAAAGTTTGAGTCAGTCACTTTCGAGGCGCATATTAAGCTTACCTTAAAACCAGAATTCGCGTAGGTTTTCACAAGTGTTCGAAAGGGCGAGCTACTCTTCTATACGTGTAGTCTTAATTGCGTGTAGATATTTTTTGTGGGTCACGATTTATTTCTGTTGATTCAGACGAAGAAGCTCCTGAAGTAACCAGCGTCTTTGGTAGCGGGATATTTTGCAGTTTACACAAACGCCAGAAGTGCCCTGCTTTCTTGATATGAACGTATTCTTGTAGTCTGACTAACCTTTTGAGCAGATGTTCAAAGACTGTTTAAAACTTTGTCCTGACTCGGCACAGAACATCGCCCCATTTACGCAATGCCCTTGATCGCGCACCATAGCTGACTCGGATGGCAAGGCTACCAACAACGCTACTGTCATACGTGAATGTGACTACGTGTAACTTTGCTTCCTAAGAGCAATTGGAACCCATTGTATTATTTTTTATTCCTCTTAAGCGTTTTTGTGGTAGGAAACTTTTCGAGTTTCTGTCGATTTCATCTGCATATGTAACCTCATCGATTTTTCTTTTTAAGTTACGTACTTGTTTTTATGAGTAATTGGTAACATTGTAACATTCAGCTATAGGGTACCTAAGACTTTTGAGAAATTTGAAAAATATGACGATCGAATTATCCCAAATTAGTTCCAATCGTGATAAAGGCAATAATATTTATGAAAGCCATTCAAGAAGTGCATCGAGCAGCAGAAACTATGTAGTCAGCGCGCATCGCGTAAAGCCTTCTCGTTGTTTTAAGTCTACTTGAATTAAGAAAAATCAGGGTGCAGACTCTCTGGTCGGTTACTTTCTAGTTATTTTCCATAATTGCATTTTCCTTTTTCTCTAAGCATTTCTTTCTAAAAATTTCTCTGTTTCTATCATTCGTCAAGCGACGATCAATAGAATCACCACGAGACACGATGAATGCTGCAACAGTGCTTTTGGTGGTAGTGGCCATACATCAGGCCTATGCTGATTATCCAATTACAGGTAAGATACTTTGAAAATACACTATTTAATGAAAAGAAAAGCCAACAAACTTTGCAAATTTATGGCATGTCAAGCGATGACTTTGAAGTTATTAACGTGTTTCTTCTTTAATCTCACTTTAATAAACTGGATGGTGATAATGGATAAAGTACTGGCTTTTAGAAAAACATATTCCCCCGTTGTCCCTAATTTACAAAACTATGAACAAGATATATACATAGTTGATTTCAGAAAGTATAGATAGAAAATCGAACTTTCAAAGAAATGTTCAAACATAATGCAAATAGACAAAACCAAACAATAAGGTAAATCACTATGATGTCGGGAAAGTTAACATTGTTAAACTAACATAAGTTAAACTAACTACCTACCTTGTCCCTTTGAGATGGCTACGCTCTTGTACACAGACTTATCGATGCCTTTGAATAGAACCGCTGAATAGAACTTCAAATTCTTTATCATTTGCTTAAAGTGCATAGTCGATACATCTTTCAATTCTTAGCACCATTCCGGCAAACATCATGCGACGCATGCCCAAGAAGTGAACCTCGGTAAATTTTTATTATAATGTCAAACGTCAGACAAATTTGCATCTCTAAAATATCTTCTTTCTCGACAATCACAACAAAGGAGTGGAAAAAAACTTTGGCATTGCATTCCGTTTTCCCTAGAACTTTCTAATGTTGAGGGCGCTATGTGTTTCGTATATCAGTTGTAATATAGAAACTCCGCAATGTCAGGAATATTGGTCCACTCCGACAAACTACGGGATTCTATACAATCGGGACATTCATTTTCCCTCCGCTTTCATTTTAAAGAACTCTAATACTATTATCAGTGTGTCAAGTAAACAGCGGCAAACAACAGATATGCAATGTCTTCCAACAGGAGATGCCCTCAATTTTTTTCCTATCGTAGCGACTTTTCAAAGGTTACAGCACTTGCTCTGCACAAATTTCAGTGAGAGGAGTCAAACTAAGAATGGTTGAATGGCGTTAGACATTTAGAGGAAGGATTGACAGTCATCCATCGTTATAACAGACTCACAGACTGATGTATCAGTGGCTGGGCCGTGAGGCCTAGCCATGGTTCCCTATTCAATAAACAAGTTCACGTGGACACTTCCAGTTCTGTTTCTTTCTATATATAAGATACGACAATCAGTCAGTGAATTGTAAGTCGCTTTACGACGTCAAAATATAGGGATGGCTAAATGAAATAGGTGTTGGTGTTGTCTCTGCATGACAGTACTGAAAACCTATTTACGGCGGTTGAATCAGACCTACGCAAGAGTCCACATTATTTTTTTATGATTTCAACCCTCCTCTTGTTATGTAGTAGCAGCGATAAGTTTGTGTCAGTAAACGCCTGCACGATAATGGATTGCAGACAGCGAATTACTTCGGCTCCATTTTGGACATAGGCACCTCGGAAACAGTTGTGTGGAATTCGAAAGCACCGATGGTTCTTTATCCAAGAACCAAACTCATAACTACCAGTTATTTATCCATTGTCTGGCTTACAGGGAATCGCTTTCATTGTAGAAGCTTGAAATAAGACGTCAGAAAATGTGTAAAAAATTTGCCAGTGAAATCTTAAAACCGGATCATAAGCTTAATTATCATATTCCCTCTACATCATGTCATGGGTATTCAACGAGGAATAAAAACAAGATTAATTTTAAAACCCGTACAAGACGTAAAGAATTAAGTCCAGTGGTTTACAGCATGAGATTGCTCCAGAGTTCATGAATTCCTTCTCCGGCGTCAGTTGTGATTGTGATTGTTATTGTCTATCAGTTTATTTTACCGTCTGTCTCTCTGTGGACTTTTTAATGTTTATATCAATCTTTTAACTGGAGTATTTAAAGTTTTTTTCTATTTTTTATATAGATTTTTAAACAAAAAAACTGTGTCTATTATTTTGACGTTTTTTGTATATTGTACACTCATTCTATTTGACCTTTTGGTCACAAATTGAGTATGAAATAAACCATAATAATAATAATAATAATAATAATAATAATAATAATAATAATAATAAACTGTTCACTAAATGCCATCTTGTTTTCTACAAACCTGATCACGTGACAACAAACATCTTACTGTGTGTTCCCATGCTCTTCCTCACCAGTGACGATTATTTATATGATTTTCGTCATTTCCCTTCGTCTTGCCCAGTCATCGCCTGTTCTGACAGCTCTCACTATAAGGCTTGCATGCGTGTTTCTAAACCGGGCTTTACATTTCTCTTGACACTATCTAAATCTTAACTTGTTCATATTCTCGTACTTTGACAACAACGGTGGCTGTTCGGAGTGGACAATCTGAATGAGTGACGAAAATGGAGGGACTCTGCACCCAAGCCTCGATAGGCGAGTTTGAAATCATTAATCAATTACGAGGCACCTATGGATTCTGCGACGACCCAATCGCCATCGAATGCAGGCCGGTCGTCGACCCTCATACTCCGCATGATCAAACCAGCCAAGTTTCCCTGACCTCCGATTTGAACCACGGATTTTTGTGCATCCACAGTCAACAGACTGGAGACTGTTTGATTATGAAATTCGCCTTCTCTGTCCTTCAATATGCCGCAATTCCGCAACGATACCTCAATCTATACGACAGGCATCAGAAGCACGCTTACTCCACCTCACTACCGTGTCTGAAGGTGATCCTCACTAGACTGTTTATCAGATGCAGCCAACGAACAATGCACAATTTAAGAAGTCCTTATCATGATAGATATATTGTGCAGTTCAAGTAATGTGAACTGACCAATTTTTAGTCAAGAAGATAATTCATGAGCTGTCGATTTCCCCTTGCCCTGAAAAAAATTCCCTTATTTTATCATTCCCTTGCAGATATGAAGCTCACCGCCTTGTGATGTTCCTCTCCCCGGAAACACCATACCCATATTTAATTTTATAAATAGGCTCAATTTTCCTATCCCCGTGTTACAAGTAACTTCCCGTCTTCTCGTTTTTGCCCAATCCCTGTCCCAAGGCCAATCAACCGACATTTGCCCTGTCCGATAGAAAAACTAACATCTGCTCCCTGCAAGCTAAAAATATGTCCCCTGCCCAAGCAAAATTAAAATTTCCCCTGCCCTCAAAAGAACCGCTCCCGGAACAGCTTTTTCGATGAATAGCTCCTTTGGCTGCACCTGACGGTGTGTTTATACGCAAACTGGTCAACTCTTTACTTAAACTAAACGGAGTTGAACAATTATGGTGATGTCCCTGTGAACTCTCTTGGAAAAGTGACCCTTTCTAGAAAGTTATACTCAAACTGGCCAAGGCTTTAAAAACACCAAGGCCATTGCTCAACTATGACGTCAAATGCTCGATAGTCTGTAATAACACTATTTCCATTGAGGCTAAGTTAATAAGACGGTATCGATTCTTAGATTATGCTGTTAAATGGGCCGAAAGTATGTGAAAGCATAAAATCAAATGGTTTTAACACTGTACGATGTTCTATAGTCCTGAATCAAAATATAAAACACTTTCGTATTATTGTTTCAACAGATGACCTGTGTGTATTATAATCAATTCGAAATGGGAAAAATTATGTAAAATAATCCATCATATTAATGAGTGAAACAGTCGAAGGACTACTTAGAAAGCATTATAAGAGACGAAAATGGTAGCATTGTCATTGACACATGCCATATTTGAATTTCTTTCATTGCATAAAAAACGAGGTTCACTAGATCATATGATACGATATAGAAGGGCTGCACACTGAGCATCAATCAGGGATCGGTAACTCTAATGCGGCCCGCAGAAAGATAACACTCGGTGCATGAAGTGTCGAGCCGTAGACACCTTGGCAAAACAAGTGCAACCTTAAACAGTGTTTTTCATTGAGGATCACTCTCAAACTCGAGAACATGATAAAAAATACATGGTTTAACAAATACTAGGCATTCTTCCTTACCTATTAATAAGAGAATTGAACTTGAGAATTATGAATGATCCTTTATGTCTTTCACTTTTTTCAAACTAAAAGTCTAACTGGTGATTCAATACACTACTGTAAAAGTACCAAGTAATTCTTTGAGTATAATTTTGCGAGAATGGCATTGACATTTGAAGCTGTCAAAATCTGACATTGCAATGATAGCCCACATGTGTACAAATCTGTTCATTCCAAAATAAATCAAAATTCAAGTGAACTTATTATTTCGTTTAGGCGAATACAATGAAAACCTTAAAAATGATAATATTAAATATATCCTGGAATCATATATTTGTGGTATGAAACACTTTATTAATGTGCCACATGCTTTGTGTTCAGTAACTTTTAGACGATGTGAATGTTACAAGTACACTGCCGTGTGTTCCCAGTCTAACTGGGACGACGCCAGAACTTTATGCGAGGCAGACGGTGGTTGGCTTGCAACAATGGATACACAGGAACTGTGGGAACAGTTGCAAACTTCAATAGACGATGCTAATATGGACAAGAAATCCTGCCATGGGAATGGATTTTGGATCGGATTCCATGACCCTGACAGGAGTCTTGATGGAAGTACTCACGACGAAACAGCGTTCGAATGGATTTATCCGATGTGTGAAAGTTTTGTCACGTGGGCAGCAGGCCAACCTAATGATAACAAGAAAGACAGCGATTCGGGACAAAATTGCGTCCAGTTATGGTGAGTAGGTTTCTAAAGTACTTCGATATGACGTCACAAATCGACGACATTTCAACTGTAGTGTTTTCCAAAAAGTCATATATTTGCATATTGCAAAGCCTTATACCATTTCACAACAATATCAATTAAACGAGACAGCTAACACCCATACTTAATTGGATGTGTAATTGAGCGCTTTATTTTTAAGTTTAGAGCTTTATTTGTTTTGTAAAGTTCCGTTATCGATAGAATTAGGCACGTGATGTAACATTTTCTTTTTTGGTTTTTGCTTTTTATTTTAGGACCAAGAAACACTTTGCTTACGACGATGAATACTGTACTGCTGAAAAAGGCTATATCTGTCAGAAGGAACTTAGTAAGTAACGAAACCTTAAAAGGCAGCATCTTCTTATGCAATGGTCCTGATCTACACTATGTGATACGGGCAATGTTTGAAAAAAATTGACATCGTTTCATCTCGACCGTCTCTTATTTTAGACGTAACGAGAGTATGAGACTTTATGTATACTCTTGCAACAGAAACTATTACTCCTTTTATTATATGCACATCGTATGGCATTGACGATTCTATACTAGAAAAGATTGCGATGATAAAAGTCCGAAGAATAGTGTGTTATGCCACAGAGGGACCGTGGTTATGTTTTCTCACCGGTTGCGTGGATTGTTTTGTTACAGCTTTGTGCAACTGTGCGGGTTCATAAATGTCAACATGGAGATCAAATGCTGTGTCTTGCCACATGAGTATCCAGCTTGGAGACATCTTTGAAAGAAACACATCACATTTAAGGTTATATATGAACAAACTTGTTAAATTTTGAGGTTTTCCTATTATACCCGCCCGGAAAGTTCAAGAATACGTATGCGGGTTTCTTTCTTGTCATTCTCCGCTCAGTTAATATTATTCATGGCATCCCTAGCTCGCTATTAAGTATATTTGGAAACATTGTAACCATTTAACTTAGTCATAGTAATAAAATCAGATGACTTAAAGAATGAAGACGTAATCCTTATCATTCAATACAACTTTTACTCGTACTGCACAGGGCGGTCATGTTTTTGAAAGGCCTTTCTTACTGCATTTTCTATTGCAGACGCACATCCCTCTTGAACAAACCGAATTCGTTTTCTCTGCCGGTCAAAAGAAGAGCGCATTTTTATGTTTATGGTAAATTTTAAGTTGAAATAGAGCTCGGGAACACATATTTGAGCTCTATAATTTTCTGACAAAATAGTTATGTTGACTAATTTTGAAGACCATGCAGTGAATGGTCTTTTCTAACGCGTTTAAGTTGACCGCCTGCTGTTTACGTAGCCAAGATAACGACCCCATGCCTTCAACGCAGAAAATCTTTTCAGGATATGCAAGTACGTATAGTGTACCCAGTTGGTGGCACTCCAAGGGAAAATGGGTATCCATGCAATGCGCACTTACAAATCGCAAATAAAGGTTAGGTGTTTGTGCAACATCACTGTCCGTGAAAAAAAGAGAAAGAGAGTACTGTGCTGTTTCCGAAAAACTGGAAAACCGATATGATTAAGACATTTGACAAACTTAAAAGTATTTGTGTCACTAAGAAGACGTTCGCTAAATTTAACTTCTTCTTAAACTAACAGACCGTCATTTCCGAAGTAACTGTTAAAGCTATCATCAATTTGTAAAGGACACACGCACACACATACACACACATATATATATATTATTTGTATATATATATTATATTGTATATATATATATATATATAATATAATATATATATATATATATATATATATGTGTGTGTGGTGTGTGTGTGTGTATATATATATATATGTGTGTGTGTGTGTGTGTGTGTGTATTATATATATAATATAAAAATATATATAACCGTACTCTCTGTGCCCAAGTTCAGAGGTTGCCATAAAGCCATTATGGTGATAACCGGGAGGGCACATTGTATACATTTTGTGTATTTCGCTCACTGCTTTAATAGTAGTTAGAGCACTCTGAGATTGTTTGGGCAGCCTCTTGCGTAATATAATAAGGGGCGTTCACTGTTGGCACTATGCTTCGCTCATGGTATGTATTGCCGTTGGAGCACTCTGGTGAGTCCATATTTTCAATCCTCAACAATGTGTAACCGTACTCTCTGTGCCCAAGTTCAGAGGTTGCCATAAAGCCATTATGGTGATAACCGGGAGGGCACATTGTATACATTTTGTGTTTTTTGTATATAATATATATATATATATATATATATATATATATATATATATATATATATATTTATATATATATATATATATATATATATATATATATTTATCATACATGCTAGGCCTGTTTTGCCATTCTTCTATTGTTCAGACGGTACTGATATGTACCCATATTTTAACTAGTGAAAATACGAATTATATTTTCACTGTAACCGAACTACTCACAGCTGCGCGTACGCGTGACCTTCTCTGATATGCATGACCTTCATTGTTATATGTACATATAAAACAGCTGAGCGAAGAAGACAAATGACAATCCGAAACGTCATTATGATTATGGTCAAAATTCTGTTACGTTGTTTGCAGTCACTTCATGGCATTGCACTTAGGCACAAGTAGAGTTGTACCAAAAACATACAAACAAACGTATTGAAAATTTGTATCATTTGCCGACACCTGTCATCGTTCAAGGCCGGTCCCCTGGCGGTGCGGTGTTTTCGTGTCGTCTACGCTGCTGAAGATTACATGCAAGATATCGTTTGACAGTGCATCATGATAGAACCGCTTTACGACAAGTTTCCTGTTGATGAGCTTAAGTATCTGGGCGGTGACTTACGTACATCGTTTACAGCCGTAAATGAGCCACAAAAATCCAACCGCACTGAAAATACTCGCGACAGACAAGATTCAAGGTGCACATAATATATCCGATTTGTACCTGTCAATGAGATTCACAGGTCATGTACGTGTCCGGTGGCACCGGTGGGGCGGTGCAGGTTGCAGATACAATGTAAGATCTAGGGAAAGTCAAACATTCGCTTAGGTTGTTAAAGGAAGGCTTAGTTTAGTTCTATTTAGGCAAGCCAGGAACGAAAATATACGAACATTCGGAGCAGACGACGGAAATACCTTTGACATGTTTTATTCGTACAGCAACAAAATCACGAACGAGTTACGACACTACAGCCTACAGTGTACTCACTTCATGTTTTCCCTAATCCGCTTACTAAGAAGGTAAATTCGGCATATTTGACGTCTGGGGACATGTATAATTCTTCAAGATAAAGTGACTGGTACGGGTATTATATCCACTGTGCATTCATAGATGTCGTAGAGCCTTGCTCCATGCTCTCAGCTGTTCATACTCGATCGAGTTTGAAATAGAACGCTGGCGTGGCGCGAGTATTTTGACCCGTTTTTTGGCGGCCTCATAACTTTCACGTAGGGATGAGGTTAATGTATCAAAACACGAAAACACACCCATTTTACAAACTCCTGCCTAGTTTTTACATCCACCATCATTTTAAACTAAAAATAAATCTTCTTCAAATTGTGAAAACCTGTGTCGACATCGTAATATTTAAATTGTTCGCTTTAAAAGTGCTCTATAAACCCACCTTTGAAGTGGAATGGCCCAACAGCGGAATAATATCAATATGACATCAAATCGATTCCAGCAATCATTATCATTCAAGGCAAATAAATTACCAGGTCCAATAAACAGTAAAAACAAACACACAAAGAAACATAAGATCACTGACAAAATCGGTAGTACAATCTTGAACCACTATATAAGTGGTGGTACCAGGTGTCCGGAATGGGTAAGCGTACCCTGCTAGCATGCTACACCCGTCAAGATTGAACTAGTGTGACAAAGTTTTGTACGGTAATTCAGCTATCTGCTAAATTACTGTTCTGAGTCAAAGTCGGGAATACTGTCTTTCATCATCTGAGTGACAGATTTGCCATATTAGATATAAGATCTCCATATCTACCATAGAACTTCTTAAAAGATCTAACCAACCTACTTTGTGAAAATCCTTGTCTCACCAGCTTTAAGACTAATAAGCTGTGTCTCTCTTGAAAATCTCCATATGAATCACAAGCTCTACAGTATCTCAGTAGTTGTGAAATGTACACACCATAAGCTGGACTCGACGGAATATTACTGGTCAAGTAGGGAAAGTTAATGATTTCAAAATTAAAATCATCCCTTTTATCATACAACTTGGTGTGTATTGCATTGTGTCTAATTTCAATAAATAGATCAAGATACGATGCTGAGTTTATGCTCTCCGTTGTTTCTTTAATTTCTAATTCATCTGGATATATGTGATGGAGGTAATTAGAAATTCCAGGATTGTTCAAACTGATGAGATCATCAATATATCTATAGGTATTATTAAGGACTTTGCAACTCTTTTAGATCCTGAACTATGAAGAGTCTGGATGAACTCAGCTTCATATGAATACAAAAATAAATCAGCAAGAAGTGGTGCACAGTTTGTACCCATAGGAATGCCTATAGTTTGCCTGAATGTCATACCGGCAAATGAGACATATATGTTGTCAATTAGGAAGTGTAGCATCTTAATTACTTCCGTATCAGTGTATTTGCATTTGGCATCACTGTTGTTACTAAAATAGCCTGAATTGTGTTTGATGACAATGTAATCATACCTACGACTGCCATTCCTGCTTAACCAATGATGACAACCTAGTTTTAAGCTTGTTGTGTGGGATGGTGGTGTAAAGTGTAGAAAAATCAAATGTGCGGATTGAACCATACTTGCTTTTGTTGGTATCTAGAGTATGTAATAATTCTTTAGAATTTTTCAATATCCACATCTGATTAATCCCACTCGTTTCATAAACCTTGTCACAATATCGTACCAGACCAGATTTGATGGTTGACAAAATTGTGGTCAAGAGTTGTGACAAGCGTTTGGTTGTACATCTGCTGCAACCTGCTATAAAACGTTGCTTATATGGATTCTTATGGATTTGGGAATCCAATATAGTCGAGGTAGAACATTGTCATCATTTGATAGCTTGATGCCAAATGCATTCAAAACCGATGAATGATTATCAAATATTTCCTGTTTGGACAGGCTTGATGGACAGTAGGTGGTATTACTGTCACCTGAATTAATTTTCAGTTCATTCATCAAACACTGAATGTAGAATTGCTTGCAGACAAAAATGATGTTATTAGAAGCTTTGTCTGCAGGCACGACAACATATTTATCATGCAATGCATCTAGGCATTCACGTATGGTGGAGTCATCAAATGAAGATGTTGTCTTGATGACAGTATATGAAGAACGAAGACGTGATATACGTTTCTGAACTTTATCTCTGACAGTACGTAACCAGTCAGAGAGGCACTCAACGTCTTCATCTTCTACAGAGGCCCACTTCTTTGCATAAGTCTCGGCAGCATCCATAATGATTTTAAAATTATAGTTCCAGTTTATGGTTGGTGGCTCACGATATTTAGGGCCATACTGGAACAACTGCCGAAGTTTATTATTCGTGACGATGTTTAGGTCACCAGTTATTACATGACCATACGGCTTGTAACAAAAGGAAGATGACGTGCAATCACAAGTAATGTCATGAATGTTCTCCAGGTCTAGATCCTTTAAAACCTTGTTGTAATTAAATAGTTTCCTACCTATAGTTCTAGAATAGCTGTAGGAAACTATAGGTGGTTCTTGAAATTTAAAATGTGGAGGAACTTTATCAATGACATCCTTGTTGTGTAAATATTGCTGATATTAATACTGTCAAGTAGTGATACGGTTGTCATCACTCCTCAGCAACCAACTTTTTATAAGTACAGCCTGGAGGAAGCAAGGTCGATTTCAAGTTGATTTCGTCGCTAATTTCGGAGCGTCCACAGTCGCTCGAGAGCTATTCAGCTCTGGGACTATTCGCCCCATAGACGAGTATACAGAAGCGAGAAATACCCCAAGTCAGGAAATGAAATGGCTATTTCGTATAGGGATTGTGCCACCATGTCATCTTCGACGTTCGATTTTACCGTGAAAAGTAGCAAGTTCATCTATCATGTAACCGTCGACCGTTCCCTATCATTCTCAAAATTCATACCTGGTACTTAATTTGCTTCACAACGCTCGTTTCGTGTGATTTTTGGCCGAATTCGACGGACACATCGCTAAAACATAAGCGTGAGCAACATTCCGGTCACCTCACAGTGGACGTTGGGCACCTCCACTTTACTGACGTTAGCGCCGCGTACCCATGAGGGGTGACTGGAAGGTTGTTCATGCCTTATGTTTTGGCGACGTGTCTTCTGAACTGGGCCGAAAATCACACGAAAATTCATACCTGATACTTCATCTGCTTACAAAATGCTCATTTCCTGTGATTTTCGGCCGAGTTCGAGAGACACCTGGCCAAAACATAAGCGTGAGCAACATTCCAGTCATCCCTCATGGGTAGGCGGCGCCAACGTCAGTAAAGTGGAGGTACCCAAGAGGTGACCGGAATGTTGCTCACCCCCAGGTTTTGGCGAAGTGTCCGTCGAATTCGGCCGAAAATCAAACGAAACAAGCGTTTTTGAATCAATAAAGTATCAGGTATGAACTTTTAGAATGATAGGGAACGATCGACGGTTGCATGATAGATGAACTTGCTAATTTTCACAGTGAAATCGGACACGGGATGTTACATGGCGCGGTTTTTATAGCCATTCTGTTTCCTGACTTGGGGTATTTCTCGCTTCTGTATACTCGTGTATGGGCGAATAGTCCCAGAGCTGAATAGCTCTCGAGCGACTGTGGAGCGTCTGAAGGAAAACAGTCATAACAAAAGCATGCATGTATGATAAAGGGGTTATTACATGAAGTTAGGGCGATACCGCGTCGTATTCTCGTGATTTGTCCGTATTTTGACTCGTTGCTGCGCAACTTGTCAAAATACGGACACATCACTCGAATACTTATATATAATCCCCCCGTATTCCGAACGAGTGTGGCTGCGTCGCGGACGAGTGATTCCCCGTGTAGCGGCCGTATCCCTCCGAGCCGAAGGCGAGGGGGGATACGGCCGCTACACGGGGAATCACGAGTCCGCGACGCAGACACACGAGTGAGGAATACGGGGGGATTATATATTTATCACATACATAGACCCAGTTTTCCTTGAATAAACCTTTCAGATATGATATCCCACACTAAATGCCGAGGAAAAAAGATAGGGACTATTTGAAAAAAATTCCTCCGCTCATGTTATGCGGTCATGGTTGGGTCACAGCTGACTTGACCGCGCTCAGCTGTTCATGGCCACGCCATAGTTCATAAGTTCTTGGAGCACACTGAGGCTGCTCTTATGGATAATAACAACTCTCGTTGGGGGTATTCTGTGCGAATCAAGCGGAACAACGAAAGACCAGGTATCGTTTAACACAAGGTATTTATTTGATTTATTCCATAACATCAATGTCAGTGAAAATTCATCGATCAAAATAACAATAACAATGACGTGCGAGTGAAGCGGGACGGCACCATTACTCTGTCACGTTGTTACCGAGAACAGATATCAATCGCGAGCATATTTCAAAAAATGTCGTCATTGTTTGAACACCATTCAAAGAACACTGCTTTCCAAACTTTGTATGAACTTTTGAAAACTTTGTTTGACGAAATTATCAATTGTATATTTTATATTTTACGAATAAAAACTAACTCGTTTAAATGTAATTAACAACGGTGTGCGGCTCGAATTAAAAACTCAGTACTACGAATGTCCGGAACCTCAAAAGCACTTCTATGACAAGGTAATTTGGGAAATTTATGCATACTATCATGCAATACAATAAATACAAAATGCAATTAATTGAACATTCAAGTTCACTGAAAATCCTGCGAGCTATCGTCGCTTTGAGAGAACAACACAGCGTTTCTTCTGATGCGTCTGTATAGTCAGGAGAAGTATCGTCGCTGCTGTCTGAAATGACGAACGCTCTTCGCTTCCTTGGCTCGACTCGTTGACTGCTACCAGATGCTCCGGCAACGTTGATGGTGATGTTAAACTTGCAACTTGTCAAGGTTGCTCCAGAAAACATCCCTGCTGCTGCAGCTGTCACGGTACTCTGTCTTGGGTCATCGTCGACGCTCCTTATCATGTTGTTGGTGGACATCGACAGAGGCTCGACAGCAGCAGGAGACGATCGTTGCGGCATTGGCATCAGTTGATTTCTGGGGTTTTCGGCGCCGGTCAAATATCTGACATTACTTCCTGTTGATTTAAAGAGTTTACGGCGTACGAATTGATAGACTGGACATTTCTGTGGCCAGAAAGTTGCATTATTTGGGTCGGAGGTATACCATGCTCACTGAGTTTCTGGATTGCTGCCTTTCGTGCACTGTGATTCGTTTTGCGCCCCTTTATTCCGGCTCGTTCTGTGATGGTTTTCACAATACTCTCCAGTTTGTTTTTGCCCATCGGTTGTCGTTTGTACCATATCTGGGTGGTTGGCTTATAATTTATGGCCAGGTAGACGGAGAATGTAATTCGCACATGTCATCTGGGCGATGGTCTTTATATATTTTGTAGGTTTCAACGGGACAGATACTCTTGTCTTCAACAGCGAACATTTTCGGTGCGTACGGACGAACGTTACCATATTGACCGCTTCTGGTTTTGTTGTCACGTTCGGAAAACTCAAGATACTCGCGACCCCTGTTGTTGTTTTCAGAAGTATGTCACCCCAACACAATTTTCTGTTTTCGTCACAGGCTCGAAAACCAAAAAGCTTGGTGTTATTCCACCACACTGTGTATAAGACCGATTCTGGATTGTAGTTTACCGAGTATTTTCTTTTCTCGCATAAGTTTAATGTCATCGTCTGTCAGTGGCTCGGCGGCTCGAGATTTGTTTCCTTTGCCCTTCGACTTAAAGTGAGAGTCCTGCCACATTTCGAGACTTTTTCGTTTGACTTGGGGCGTATACTATAGTTCTGGTTGTCAATGAAATTGGTATTAATAAAACAAACATTTACACACAAACTGAAGCTTATTTGAGCGGTTTTTAGACGGTTGTATTATGTTATTTCGACGAAAACACGGGAAAAGTTGCACTTTTCGATTTCCATCATGGCGACATTTTCCGGAAATTGCCGAGCTCGCCCCGTTTTGGCGTAAGTAGCTGTGACGTCACTAATAGAACGGGTGATGGTGACTTCGTGCATTGACTATGGAGATAGTGATAATTTCATGAGTGAAAGCAGTGCAACTGAGAATGTCATCGTCACAGAAGATATGACAAAGCTGTTCAGAATTTACAGGCCTGCAAATTTTAACAGTCGGAACCTTAACCTAAACGAGAACAAGAGCGGAACTCTTGTTGACCGTCGCGTCAGTGACAAGCCCACCGTGACCACAGTCAAACACACCAGTGTACTACCGTACACACAACCGCAAGCTAACAAAATATAAATATAACTCAGGAGTTGCCATCCCACCTTATTATTACCTCTCAACACAAATATCCTCGTTCAAAATCTGTATATAAAAATTTGAATTACACCATGACGCTTGTAGATAAATGTAGTAGAGATCAAGTTGAAAATTGTCCACCGTTCATAGCACACATATTCTTTCCTATCAACAGCTGGAAGTGGAACAGGCTGAGGGTCATGTTAGCATAAACACCAAAGGTAGTATTCTCGCCGCAAAATTTTCAGTTTGGCGTTATAAAACCTCACATGAATATTGGCACTTTTAAAAATATGTGACCGTAAAGACATGAAGAGATAAATTAAAATTGACATGATGTAAATATCGGGCACACTGGCACCCGAGGCCGGGCGGCTCAGCCGGCCATTTCTGTGACGGAGTGATCAGCTACGCTTCCGCAGTTTTGTTCTTGATTAAAGGTGAGTCCTGCCACTTTTGAGACTTTTTCGTTTGACTTGGGGCATATACTATAGTTCTGGTTGTCAATGAAATTGGTATTAACAAAACAAACATTTACACACAAACTAAAGCTTATTTGAGCTGTTTTTAGACGGTTGTATTATGTTATTTCGACGAAAACACGGGAAAAGTTGCACTTTCGATTTCCATCATGGCGACATTTTCCGGAAATTGCCGAGCTCGCCCCGTTTTGGCGTAAGTAGCTGCGACGTCACTAATAGAATGGGTGATGGTGACTTCGTGCATTGGCTATGGAGATAGTGATAATTTCATGAGTGAAAGCAGTGCAACTGAGAATATCATCGTCACAGAAGATATGACAAAGCTGTTCAGAATTTACAGGCCTGCAAATTTTAACAGTCGGAACCTTAACTTAAACGAGAACAAGAGCGGAACTCTTGTTGACCGTCGCGTCAGTGACAAGCCCACCGTGACCACAGTCAAACACACCAGTGCACTACCGTACACACAACCGCACGCTAACAAAATATAAATATAAGTCTGGAGTTGCCATCCCACCTTATTATTACTTCTCAACAGAAATTGCCTCGTTCAAAATCTGTATATAAAAATTTGAATTACACCATGACGCTTGTAGATAAATGTAGTAGAGATCAAGTTGAAAATTGTCCACCGTTCATAACACACATCTTTCCTATCATTCATCAGCTGGAAAGTGGAACAGGCTGAGGGTCATGTTAGCATAAACACCAAAGGTAGTATTCTCGCCGCAAAATCTTCAGTTTGGCGTTATAAAACCTCACATGAACATTGGCACTTTTAAAAATATGTGACCGTAAAGACATGTCTAGCCAAATTCTCGGGAAGAGATACATTAAAATTGAAAGATATAAATATTGAAATACGGGCACACTGGCACCCGAGGCCGGGCGGCTCAGCCGGCCATTTCTGTGACGGAGCATCCGTTTTTAGGGTCTATGGACGGAGTGATCAGCTTCCGCAGTTTTTTTTTCTTGATTAAGTGTCAGCGATATAAAGCACAGTGTTCATGGTTTCATGACTGCGAAATTCTCAAAGAAGCTAAAATATTTTAGGGGAGACTTAGTCGAGCAGAAGGGAACAGATGACGACAACGCGACTGCTTCGTCAACAGTATAAACTTCTTTGCTACACGTTGTGTCACTGTTACTGGCAGCGCCGTGCTGTATTATACACAACCTATCGTTCAGTCTCGCAAAGAGTCAGTCAATCACTACGTAAACTTTTTAGGAATAAAAATTAGATATCTCCAAACGTTACTATTATAGAGTCACACATGCATGAGATCTAGTACTTGTATTCATTTATTTATTTACAGTCACTTTCGTAAAGCATCTGAATCGGCGATCAGTCTTGGGGATGTAAACACGGCCATACTTCTCCGCGGCCCCGCATCCTTGACATGTTTTGGGCAACCTGTCGCAGTCTTGCTGCTGTTCTCGCACTTGTCCACAGTTGATGATGATACACGCGAAGCTTTCTGGTGACAATGGTCGTACTGGTACGGCATTGCGATTACATAATCGATGTAGTAACTCCAGGAATTAAAGTCTATCTTACCGTACATCTGGCTTCCGAACCGTGTTTATTCAAAGCACGGCACTCGAAAATGTGCACCGCAAACGCTTGTCTGAATGCCTCTTTTCCGACCCTTTCTTGTAATTTTGTCAAATGCGGCTAATACATCATCCTAAAATGCAATAAACTGACAATGGCTGCAGTTACTTCAGCCACAAAGGCGTAACTTCTCACCATGTTGAAGCCACAGCGGTAAGCATTCGCTATGGCCGAGGTGAACACACTCACTCGTACATTCTATTAGTTACGTCATTTCCGGTGGCAATGCCCGCGAATTCCGAAACGACCCGAATGGCAGCTAACTTCAAAGTCGCACAACATATTGCATTTTAATAATATTTAACCACGTCGTTTCATTGGGGTGATGCATTTATTTGATAAAGTAGGGGTGGCAAAATCATATAGCATGGCTCATTTTAAGCAAAATTAACTTTGAATTTATGCGGGACATACACTTTAAGATCGCAACGCTTCGCTCTGAGTGCATCTTGAGACACCTTAAAAACTGTATCCCTACAGATGGAATATCGGTAGCCTTTCTCTGAAAGGTAACGATCGATGCCTCGTTGGTAGCTGGTTAAAGTATCGGGTTCGTACTCACTGCCATCACTCTGTCGGGCTCCGATGAAAACTTGGCAAGGTGTTGATCCAGAATTTCTGGTGGCAACAAATAAAATTCGACTTGACTGCACTCGGTGGCCTGCAAAAGCTTACGAACCGCTTGACTGATGTGTTGGTGGCTTTAACTGTGTTTTTTCGGCGTTGATTTGCGACGAATTGGTCAATTTCTTCACCACTGACATTTACGTGACGCTGCTCCATTGCTGACATTTTGTGTTGTCCACTCGATCGTCAAAAAGTGACAGCAGACTACAATTTTCCCGCCCGCACATAAATTAATGAAAATTCTAGAATCGGCCGTATTTTATATTTTACACATGTATTTTAATACCCCGTATTTCCCTAAACTTCATTACCCTCCCACTTTTGCGTCTCGAGAAATTCAAAGCGGTGTTCATCGTGTCCTGAACAGCTGATTGTGTTTGTTTACTTTTGTTGAAAGTAGTCCGGGTCCCATATCCACCACATGTGGAATATGGATTCATCGTAGTCATATACCTATAGTGTGACGTCATACTATAGGGATAGCTGGGTCTATGTATGTGATAAGACGCGGTATCGCCCAAACTTCGTGTATTAACCCCTAAATATATATATATATATATATATATATATATATATATATATATATATATATATATATATATATATATATATATATATATATATATATATATATATATAAGAATACCGAAATTACAGTGCTCAATGCTAAAGCAGAGCGTTATAAATAAAAACATAAATTACTTCAAGTACCAAAGTATTGATTGATATCTGCATGTTACTTAAGTTTCATGCATCCTGCAATCTTCATACGGATGAAATTTCCTCTTCACTTCTTTTGTCTGAAAATTACAGGATGCATGAAACTTAAGTAACAGATATTATAATTTGTACTTGACGATGTGTATGTATGTATGTTTGTAAGTATGTATGTATGTATGTATGTATGTATGTATGTATGTATGTATGTATGTATGTATGTATGTATGTATGTATGTATGTATGTATGTATGTATGTATGTATGTATGTATGTATGTATGTATGTATGTATGTATGTATGTATGTATTGCTTAGCTGACTCATAAGCTTATATGTCATATCGAAAACGGGTAAAGGTACTTCCTGCCCATCAGTTCACGGTTGAGCAACAAAATTACATGACGTCATTGGATTTCGAATCTTATAACACATTACTATTCACTGTGTGGTTTTCTTTATCGGACTAGAGTGCACACTAGAGTGCGGTGATAATAGACCAGCAGTTGAACGAGGGGAGCCGCGTCATAAAGAGATAAAAACTTCCTTGAAAAATAGATATTGAGTAACTGAATTGAGGCCGGTAAGATAGATAGATGGATTTATTGTATTTCTAGGCCTCCGGCACCTATACAAAGGAGATACATTCCAGATGAAATAATTAAAAATGAACATTTTCAAATAATTATGGGGGAAAAAAAAAAAAACCCGCCAATTTGCCAGGAACAAAACGAGATTAATTTACATAACATATCACTTCTTTACGTAAATGAAAAGCCTTATAAATATAAGTGTATAACTGACATAATGATTCTGTATCAGATGTACGTAATAGGCGATAAAATTTACAAAGATTATGTATAATAAAGTCACTGGGAAGATATCTTATTCGTAAATCTGTGTAAGCAGGGCATTCAAATAAAAAATGATATTCATCTTCAACCTTGTTTGATTTACAAATTTTACAAAAGCTGACACTACATTGAGTACCACTTCGTCTGCCTTCTTCGACGTTTAATGGCAGACACGCACAACGAAAACATGCAAAGATTTGGCGGAATTTGAAATTACAATTCATAAACAAATATTTTTCAGGTTCTAAAGCACTCTTAAAACAAGTATACGAACGCATTTTTTGTTTCCTATTCAAATTTGACCATCATTGCTGTTTAGCAATATCTTGGACTCTAGTAAAAAATTCATGCAAAAACCTTTCCTTGTTCCCCACTTCCTGGGCTAGCCATACGTAACCAAAACCGTATGAATACAAAATATGTTTAATTGAAGTTGCCCAGTTCTGCTTGCCAAGAGAATTTAAATTAAAAAGCATGACGGAAGCTTGGCGTGGCAACCTAGTTGGTGGCAGTTCAGTTAACTTAAGCCAAAATTTCACACAGCGTTGCAGAGTTCTGACAAAAATGGGTAATCTACCACATTCTCCAAGGACAGCTTCATTCGTTGCACTGGAAGGCAGACCCAAAAATATCCTACACCATTTACGTTGTACCTTCTCAGCTTTGTCATAATATTGATACCCCCATATTTCTGACCCATACATTAAAATGGGGAGAATCATTGAATCAAATAACTGAAAATGAATTTTAAAAGGAAAACCATTCAACTTTTTGGAAGAAGCATATAATGCAGTTAAGGCTTTGTTGGCTTGGTCAGCAAGTGTCGATACTGCTTTTCCCCAAGTATTTCTACATGAAAGTAACAAACCCAGATACTTATAATAACTTACAACATCTAGCATTTGACCGTTTAAAAACCACTTTTCAGAACGTGCTCTATGGCCACCTCTGCGGAAAACCATAACTTTGGTCTTATCAATGTTTACTTTCATTTCCCATTTTTTACAGAAAAGACTTTAAACATCAATTAACCTTTGTAGATTTACAACACTGTCTGCAAAAATGGCAACATCGTCAGCAAATAAAGAGCAAATAAATTATAAATGTCTTGTGTTATCTGAATCCCCAAATTACCAGAATTTACTAGCATGTCGTTCAGTTCTTCAATAAAAAGGTAAAAAGTATTGGGCTCAGCATACAGCCTTGCCTAACCCCTACAGGACAATTAAAATATTGTGATACATAAGACCCTGATTTAACACAAGACTTGACAATTGAATACATAGAATGTAAGATATAAAACATTTTACCTGATACACCAAGACGTGACAATTTATACAATAGCAAGGAATGATTCACTCTATCAAAAGCCTTTGAAAAATCTACAAAAAAGCAATAAAATTTCCACCAGGTCTACCAAGGTATTTTTAGGTAATCGCATGTAGAACAAAAATGTTATCGACAGTGCTGTGGTTCTTACGAAAGCCTGCATGACAGTTAGACGTTATGTTATTGGACTCTGCCCAGATAGATAATCTTTCGTTTAAAATTAATGTAATTTTTTTTCCAAAAACATTAAACAGTGAGATTCCTCTGTAATTGTTAACTACGTTTTTATTTTTTTTTAAAAGAGGGATAATGACACCTATAGCCCAGTCCTTAGGAAAATCTCCTGAGTCAAAGATGCTATTAAATAAAATGAGAAGGAAAGGAGTAATAACAGCCGATGAGAATTTGAAAAATTCACCCGGATTCCGTCAACTCCTGGAGACTTAGCAGATTAAATCTTTTTAAACTTAACAGTATTTCATCTTCTGTAATACATTTATTTAGTTCTCCGTCCTCGGCTTGATTCGGAGAAGGCGATGAAAGTAAATTACTTATAGCATCTTCGACAGTTTCACGAAAAGACTGGTCACTTACATCAGTGTCACTACATTGTACATAAAGGTTTTTAAAATAATCATACCATTCATTTAAACTGATGGCATTTGAAGTATGGCTTTTACGGTTCATACACGTCTTCAAAATCTGCCATATGTCTGAAGAACCACCCTCCTTGAAAGCTTGTAACAGTTTCTCCTTAATGGCATCTTGATAGTTTGTTTTTTTAACTCTACAAGTCGCTTTAAAAACTTTCTTTGCTGTCAAATACTCTTTAAGTGAAGAATATGAGCTTGTTTTCCGAAAGTCGTTCAACTTATCGTACATAACTCTTTTTTTTTTTGAAATAACATGAATCGTCAAACCAACCTTGTTTTTTACGACTATTTCTGTTACAATCTGAACCTTTCATACCTTCACCTGCAATCTGCAATGCAATGGTAAATTTACGAATAGCTGTATTTACATCAGCTAAGCTGGCAATAGCATCTTCAAAAGAATTTGATGTTTCAACAGAAGTGAGATTTTCTAGATTTGCTATTTTCTGACCAACGGTAACGAACAAGCTTTGCGCATTGGCTATCACCACTTGTTGTAGAGACAATGTCATGCGTGGTACTTGACAGTAAATTACAAGATAATGCAAAATGGTCAGATAATGTCAAAGTCGTTCACACACTCAAATAAATCGGCAGACATGATCATGTAATCCACAACGCAAGCTCCCAAGGCTGTTGCACAAGTAAAATTCCCAACATTATCACTGCCAGCCCTGCCATTCAAAAAATGTATGTCCATTCCTTTACATAAATCAATCAATACTTTGCCAGCAGGTGCAACCACGTCATCCTTTGACCGACGTGGACTCGACTGTAAAAATACTTGGGACATAATTAACATTTTCCAATACCGGAATGTGTGCTTCTGAATCGTCGGTTATATAATCGTCAAGTGTACCTGTTCTGGCGTTGAAATGTCCTGCCAAAATAATATTATTACCGTCACACACATTAACCAGATAATCATCTAATTTAACTATCTCTTGTAAAGAGTTGTCAGGACGTAAATAGCAACAACAAAAAGTAACATTTTAATCAGAAGAAAACAGAGAATTTTCAAACTGTAGGAAAACACAAATTTCTAAAATGTCAGTTTTACAACTTATAATTTTGTTTAAAATCCACTTTTTGACATAAACCGCAACACCGCCGCTGGGACGCGTTCAACAGCAGGATATAAGAATACTTTATAATCAGAAAGAAAAATTACTTTATCGTCCTTTACACAAAATGTCTCTAGTAAGCAAACAATATCATATTTCGCACACAAGGAAGAAAATTCTGGATTACCAATATTCCTTTTAAGTCCTCTGATGTTCCATACCAACGGAGAAAGTGACCTGACATCTTTACAGTATGGGCCTTGACCACATCCCTATTCAGTACTTCCTCCTCGAAAGTTGCACGTACGTTCCGATATCTGCCCAGACTCTTCGTCGACACGAAACACGTGTTTACAGTGTGCCTCCTTTACGACAAGTTTGTCATATTGCAGATAAGCTTTCACGTCTTTATTAGCTTTGACAGAGAACGGCGGAGATCTGATAGCTTGCCACGTATGTCCCGTATTCTTTTTGTATAGTCTTCACTGATAGAAATGTTCGTGTGTTTCAACTTGTAAGCCTTACGAAGAGTCTGTTCCTTGTCTTTGTAATTTCTGAACATGGCGACGGCAGGTTTGGACCCGCGAACAGATGCTGCGTTTGGAATTCTATGCACGCGTTCGAACTCCACGATGTCTTCCATCCCAAGATTATCATGAATAATTCGCTTTACTTTTTCTTTTGATTCGGCCCACGTTTCACTGCCCCCATTCTGTGACACACAAAAAACACCAAATTGTTTCGCCGACTTTGTTTTCTTGATCATCTTTCTCCTTCCTTATTTCGTTAATTGACTTTTTCATTTCGTCAAGCGTTGTTTTCAACCAGGTCGTAGGACTTGTTTGTGAATCTGAGTCAACAGAAACACTTGACTTTCTTTTCAAACAATCTATTTCAGATTTTAACTTTTCAATTTCATTCGAATTCAATTTCTCTGACTCTTCTTTCATTTGTTCTTTGATATCATTAATATCTTCTTCAACATTGTCAATCCTGGTTTGAAGTAGTGCGAAGTTACTGTTCATGGCTTTCGTATCAGCTATTATGGTGTCTAATTTTTCATGTAAAGTAGTAATATCTCCTTTGGTTATTGCTTCTGAATCGGCGCTTCTCAACTTTGGTGGACCGGGATTCCGTTCAATGTTACCAGAAATGACCAGTAAACCAAACAAGCACAACTTGACAGCGAGTGCCATATGCCACATTGGTATGCACAGAGTCGCCATCTTTGGCAGTTTGCTTTGCCTCAATGGGTTACCACCAGCAAAACATCAAATTCTACGCCTAAATGTTTCCAAATCCGTTCCCATTTTTTCAAAATCCACGTCTCTGTACCTTACCAAAATTGCTTGCAAACTTCTCTATATAGGCTGTAGTACCAGTCATCCATCGAAATTCGTCGAAAATAGCGGAGCTAAGATATTGAACATGCTGCTACGTGTCTGCTTACGTAACTCATTGAGGCCGGTAAACAAAGGGTGTAACCCATTCATGAACTTGGACATTGCTGTTTAGGAGGCAACTTGGGTCAGTGGTTAAGGTACCGCACTCACTATCGGAGGATGGTGATTTCGAGACCCGGTTAGTCCAGAGTAACAGACTCAGAGGATAGTGAGTTCGAGACTTCAGCACGGCGTTGTGCCCCTGAGCGAGACACTTTACTCCTCATTGCTCCATTAGCAGTGGGTTATTGGTACGTCATCCTGTAATTGGGATCGCCTGGTGGATGAGTATTAGATATAAAAACAAAATGAAAACTTAAGGTTGAATGAGCCTTTGAGGACAGCTACTGGGACTCACACACTTTTACTGTATTCTTTTAGCTTACCCTTTGTCGGGGCTATTTTTGATTCTTGTGGAGTAAATAGACTTTTAGTTTTGTGAACATCGGAGATTTTAATTTTCCCACGAGTAACCGTTACACGGGAAGGCGGCCATTTTCAAATGTCGGTAAATTTTAATAAATTTTTTACCATAACCCAAACGGGATTCGAACCCCCACACACTCACGGCAACATCGCCTAGCTGCTAGGCCTCACACAAAACCAGTCGGCTACCGTTTCCAAACAAAAGAGTTGGTCACAGAAACCGACTTAGATGTTACAATCCCGTGCGCGACCGAGCAACACAGTGTGCATGGAGCAGACGACACACAGACACAGTACACACACACATATAGTAATCGGAAAAGCACGAGTAAGTAAGTAAGTAATTTGTTTCTCTCGTGCCAAAATTTGCACAGTGATCACTGATTCTTGATTTTGAAAGAGAATGGTTGAAAGTTTGCTCAAGGTAGAACGGGCCTCGGGAACAGATGTTCGGACTCTCAAATTTCTACAATCCTTTTCTGATCTACCACTTGTGGGGGCTCATTTTAAAGCTCTTGGAGAAAGTAAAACATTAACCGTCTTAGTCTTTCGAAAATCCAAAATTTAATTTTCCCCATAGAGTTCACACAGGGATGGCGGCCATTTTGAATTTCAAAAATTGCAAAATTTTGGGCAATTTGTTTCGCTAGTTCCGAACTTTGCACGGTGACCCCCATTTTTTATTGTTGATTTGGTAAGAGAATGGTTGAAAGTTTCGTTTAGGAAAGTTTGAGCAAAAGTTTAAGTCTTTCATTTTCGAGGCACGAAGCCAGCCCTGATCTATAACACCCAGTTTTATGCATATATTTCATATGTTCAGTCTAGCTGTTTATAGTTGATAGTCGCTTATATTTCAACTCGAAACGTTAGTGTAAGAAATGTGAATTCCTACTCATTATGACACAATGAAAGTAAATCTCGTCTCACATTCCATATAATCTTTGAAGGGTACAACTTCTACATCAAAAGCTTATTCCGACAATAGTTGAACATGAAATATTTAGCTATTGTACATGTAAGCTATAAAGGCAGGCTGAACAGCTGGTAAAACAGCTAGTAAGCTGCATATAATACATCACAGAAGTGTGACGTTTTGACAATATTTTGAGCCCCTCCTGATTGTTTAACAGTTAGCCAGACAAGAGGAGACTACCGTGTATGTTGCCATGAAAAATAGGCATGATATTTTTCAGCTATTAAGCACTACAAGCAGTGGGATCAGAAACTTCCCGTTTGTTATGAACAGAAATTTCTATCGTCGATATGTTGAATTCAAACATAGACTTTGACGCAGAAATGGAAGCTTACAAAGCCTTCGCGTATGGCCCAGGCTTTCCGAACAGTTAACCCTAGCTTATAGCTACTTGAACTTTTAACTGCCCAGTCTGTACTTTTGGCGAGCACTTACTTTACTTGAGGGGTGTGTGTTCCTGTGTGTTTAAGGGAATACTTAAGTATGAAAATCTGGCAAAGGAAGCAGCCACTTTCTGTTGGCTGGGTAAAAGAGTATTAAAAGCATCAGTAATGACGATTAGCCGTATTACTAGTCTGTTTATTCTGGATAATGGAGACTAATCTGTCCCCTTAGACGGCCGTTCAAACATACCAATATTTTCAAACATTTGACGCATCATAGTTAGATGGCACTGAATGTCCGGTACTAAAGACAAAGAGTCGATACATTTTGACACAGTTATTCGTTTGTTGATAAAACACATTTCCAATTGTCAATGAGGAATCATTTATATCGACGCTGATGTGCACGAATAAAGGAACAATATGTATCGATATTGAGTCAGGTAATTTTTCACCCTAGCAACGTATAGAAGCATTTCATATTTGTAATAAACTATCGCCGTTATTTCCCTTTGATGACCAAAACAATATGTTTCTGGGGATGCACAATTGTAGATATGAAATTTAACTATGGACGGGTGTTTGCTGTTTGTATAATTGTTCTTTTCAAGTTGTCTTTTTCCATCTTGATCACACAATTAGAAAATTTCTATGATTCTGAATGGCTGATGTATGATGTTGACAATCATATATACCTGCCACCAAAGGGGTCTTTCTGGTGTTTGTCAGAGCCATTAGGCCTCATTAAATAAATTTTCCTTTCAAGAAAAAGGTGGTGAAAATAACACTCGATGTTCCAGTCAGTATGGACCGCTCCGATGATGTACGGCTGTTTGCCTTCGGTAGTTTTCAATTCTTATATATACCCCGACGTAGCATATAGTGTTCAGTGGTAACCCAAGTTGATCAACTGTCATTCTCAAGCTGGTCTTCCACAGTTCCGGTAAGTGAAATTTGTCTCAGAGTTTTGTTCACACATAAACGCTTTCGATCAGTGCATGCATAGTTAGTTAAGGTAGAATGCGGCCCGGGAATAGATATTTGGACCCTGAAAATTTTCAAATTCTTTTCTGATGTACCACTTGCGGGGGTTCATTTTAAAGCTCTTGGTGTAATAAAACCTTTTACCGTCTCAGTTTTTACAAAATCGAAAATTTTATTTTTCTCCATAGAGTCAACACAGGGATAGCGGTCATTTTGAAATTCAAATATCTCGGGTAAATTGTATTTCTAGTATCAAAATTTGCACGGTGACCCCCGATCTTTATCACTGATTTTGAAAGACAATGTAGAAAGATTCATCGAAGAAAGTTTGAGCAAAAGTTTGAGTCAATCACTTTCGAGGCGCATATTAAGCTTACCTGAAAACAAGAATTCGCGTAGGTTTTCTTAAGTATTCGAAAGGGCGAGCTACTCTTCTATACGTGTAATCTTAACTGCGTGTAGATATTTTTTGTGGTTCTCGATTTATTTCTGTTGATTCAGACGAAGAAGCTCCTGAAGTAGCCAGCGTGTTTGGTATCGGGATATTTTGCAGTTTACACAAACACCAGAAGTGCCATGCTTTCCCGATATGAACGTATTCTTGTCGTCTGACTAACCTTTTGAGCAGATGTTCAAAGATTGTTTAAAAGTTTGTGCTGGCTCGGCACAGAACATCGCCCCAATTGCGCAAACACGCTTGATGGCGCATCTTAAAACTACGGCTCACTCGGATGGCAAGGCTACCAACAATGCTACTGTCATGTGTGAATGTGACCTACATGTGACTTTGCTTCTAAAGAGCAATTGGAACCCATTGTATTATTTCTATTCCTCTTAAGCGTTTTTGTGGTAGGAAACTTTTCGAGTTTTAAGCTCCTGTCTATTACATCTGTTGCTCCAATCTGATTTTAATCTTCTAAGTACCCCTCAAAATGTCCATCATTAGTTCTGCTTCAGTAGACCCTGGAGTGAAATGAAAGACTGGAGCATAAAAAATAGAATTTTAATATTTAAAACATCTGTAGACCTAAAATTTGAAAGGAACACGATTGGAACTAATTTGGGATAATTTGGTGGTGAAGTAATGTCGATTTAATCTGTAAATGTAACCTCGTCGATTTTTCTTTTTAAGTTACATACTGTTTTATTAGGAGTAATTTGTAATATTGCAACATTCAGCTATAGGGCACCTAACACTTTTGAGAAATTTGAAAACTATGAAGATCAAATTATCCAAAATTAGTTCCAATCGTGATAAGGGAAATAAAATTTATGAAAGCCATTCAAGAAGTGCATCGAGCAGCAGAAACTACATAGTCAGCGCGCATCGCGTAAAGCCTTCTCGTTGTTTTAAGTCTACTTGAATTGAGAAAAATCAGGGTGCAGACTCTCTGGTCGGTTACTTTCTAGTTATTTTCCATAATTGCATTTTCCTTTTTCTCTAAGCATTTCTTTCTAATAATTTCTATTTTTCTATCATTCGTCAAACGATAATCAATAGAATCACCACGAGACACGATGAATGCTGCAACAGTGCTTTTGATGGTAGTGGCCATACATCAGGCGTATGCTGATACAGGTAAGATACTTTGAAAATACACTATTTAATGAAAAGCAAAGCCAACAAACTTTACAAATTTATGGTATGTCAAGCGATGACTTTGAAGTTATTATCATGTTTCTTCTTTAATCTCACTTTAATAAACAGGATGGTGGTAATAGATAAAGAACTGGCTTTTAGAAACATATTCCCCCGTTGTCCCTAATTAACAAACGTATGAACAAGATATATACATAGTTGATTTCAGAAAGTATAGATAGAAAATCGAACTTTCAAAGAAATGTTCAAACATAATGCAAATAGACAAAACCCAACAATAAGTTAAATCATTATGATGCCGGGAAAGTTAAACATTGTCAGTGGACCCATGATTATATACCCTAACTACCTACCTTGTCCCTTTGAGATGGCTACACTCTTGTACACAGACTTATCGATGCCTGTTCTCTCAACGTAAATGTGACCAAGACTGAAAACCGCCGAATATAACTTCAAATTATGTATCATTTGCATAAAGTGCATAGTGAGTCATACATCTTTCAATTCTTAGCACCATTCCGGCAAACATCATGCGACGCATGCCCAAGAAGTGAACCTCGGTAAATTTGCATTATAATGTTAAACGTCAGACAAATTTGCATCCCTTACATATCTGATAATCACAGCAAAGGAGTGGAAAAAACCTTTGGCATTGCATTCCGTTTTCTCTAGAACTTTCTAACGTTGAGGGCGCTGATGTGTTTCTCGTATATCAGTTGTAATATAGAAACTCTGCAAATGTCAGGAATATTGGTCCTCTCCGACAAACTACAGGATTCTATACAATAGACGATGTTACGCTGATTGCGAGATCTCGCGAGACTTTAATACATGCCCGTAGAAACAGGTTTCCAGCTTAGTAATACAAGTCAAACTTTGTATGGAACTAGAAAAGCGCAGAACTGAGCAAAGATTGCAACTTCATATATTTTATGCAGTATTTAACGTAATTAGCGACTTGTCCTGTTTTATGCAGTTTGTCCTGTGTTGCGAGAACACGTCTACTGCGAACCACATATTCTCGCGATATCCCGGAATGTCTCGCGCGGTTCGGAACATGGTCTATCGGGACATTCATTTCCCTCCGCTTTCATTTTAAAGAACTCTTCTATAATCAGTGTGTCAAGTAACGGCGGCAAACAACAGATATGTATGGAAGACCGGTCACGACATGCGACATGCGACCTGCGTCTTCAAAACTGCGACCTGCGTCCTGCGAGTTTGAAACATACGACCTGCGACTTCGGCATTTAGACCAAGGTGTAGGCCTAACCTGCGACTTCACAACAGCGACCAGCGTCCTGCGTGTTTGTCAAACTGCGATATCAGTCTTGATTTGTTCGCACCATTGCTCTGAACACGAGCCTGAAAAACACGAGGGACACCATTGCACTATATTAAAACAGCCGGTTTACCGCATTCTCGCGACCAGAGCATTATTTTCGCACCGCTGGCCTACGCAAAAATCGGCCAGCGAAAGAATTCAACCAGCGATAGAAGTGCATGAAGCTGTGACGGTAGAGAATTCCACAAACGAAGAGCACAAATTTATTTTCCTTCTTACGAAAGGCAAACCGATCTGAAATAATGCAATAGCAATAGGGTTTTAAACGTCTACATCAGTGTTTAATAGTTTCTGGAACTTTTCTGCCTACATGATCTAAAATATTATATACACACAAAAAATAATATGTACATATTATAGTATGTACATATTAGGCTTAAAGACTGAAAATAGGATTGTAGGAGGGTTTAATTATGTCCTGTTTTACAGTTTTAACTCGCGTTATCTACAAAGAACTTGAGACGGTCTCTGGCTATTCATGGTTAGCAAATATGTTTGCACTTCTGTCAATATCAGTATTATTTTAACTGCTTTACTTTGCATATGTTATTTGTGTAGACAAATGTAGTCCGAAGTTAACCAGTAAGAATATTTTTTATTTACTGAACAAAAGTTGGATCAATTCGATTTTTGACGAAAAGTAAAAATGAAATTAGACGAAAAGATGGCAACATCCGATGATCAATCACTAGAGAGTTGGAACAAAACTGGAAATGTTAGAAAATGAACGACAATAACTGAAAATTCTAATGTTTGCAATGACACTGACGCAGTTATGATACAGGGGGGACAACTGATGAATTAAACAGACAGCTAGATGGTTATACCACAGTGAAATGAGGATAAATACCAGAGATTTCTAAAAATCAAAAAGTTTGTCGATAACATAAGGAAAGAAGCGAGGTAAGGCAGACGAAGAATATCTAAAATAATTTGAAATTATAATATAAACATATAAATGCCTATCACGTAGTATATTATTTTCCATGCATTAACACGGACTGTCAACATTTCCGTCATAAAATTATCTCTCCAGATGAAAATGAGTGAACTGGTGTGTACATGAATTGAGTTTTGCCAGACTTGGTGAACGATTTACCAAGCGAAAGCAATGGCTTATTAATTGATCGATGTTGAACGTTAAATCTCCTTTCCACGTTTTACCCTTTGAGCGCTGTAATTTTCTCCCAACAAATTTTAGTGCAAAATTTTACCAATTGTATGATTTTTCTGTAATTTTTTGATAATTTTGGACCAAATCGACATCACATTTCATTGGCTACAGGTTTTTCCCAATTTTTTGCAAAAATTGGAGAAAAATTGACAGGGATTTATTATATAAAGGGACAAAAATAGACTTTGGCGCTCAAAGGATTAAAGTTCACGCAAGACGCCTCCAATCTAATACTGAGGAAAACACCATGAAACGTTACGTGTTGTTGTCGCATGTCGCAGTTGTGAAGTCGCAGGTCGCAGTTTGACAAACACGCAGGTCGCTGTTGTGAAGTCGCAGGTTACACGTAGGTCTAAATGCCGAAGTCGCAGGTCGCATGTTTCAAACTCGCGGGACGCAGGTCGCAGTTTTGAAGTCGCAGGTCGCATGTCGCATGTCGTGACCGGTCTTCCATAGATATGCAATCTCTTCCAACAGGAGATGCCCTCCATAGTTTTTCTCATCGTAGCGACTTTTCAAAGGTTACAGTTGCACTTGCTCTGCACAAATGTCAGTGAAAGGAGTCAAACTAAGAATGGTTGAATGACGTCAGACATTCAGAGGAAAGATTGACAGTCATCCATCGTCATAACAAACTCACTGACTGATGTATCAGTGGCTGGGCCGTGAGGCCTAGCCATGGTTCAGTATTCAATAAACAAGTTCACGTGGTCACCCCCTTTTTCGTCCTTATATAAGATACGACAATCAGTCAGTGAATTGTAAGTCGCTTTACGATGTCAAAATATAAAGATGGCTAAATGAAATAGGTGTTGGCGCTGTCTCTGTATGGCAGTACTGAATATCTATTTACGGCGGTTGAATCAGACCTACACAAGAGTCCACATTATTTTTTTATGATTTCAACCCTCCTCTTGTTACGTCGTAGCAGCGATAAGTTTGTGTCAGTAAACGCCTGCACGATAATGGATTGCAGACAGCGAATTACTTCGGCTCCATTTTGGACATAGGCACCTCGGAAACAGTTGTGTGGAATTCGAAAGCACCGATGGTTCTTTATCCAAGAACCAAACTCATAACTACCAGTTATTTATCCATGTCTGTCTTACAGGGAATCGCTTTCATTGTTGAAGCTCGACACGCTTGAAATAAGACGTCAGAAAATGTGTAAAAAATTTGCCAGTGAAATCTTAAAACCGGATCATAAGCTTAATTATCATATTCCCTCTACATCATGTCATGGGTATTCAACGAGGAATAAAAACAAGATTAATTTTAAAACCCGTACAAGACGTAAAGAATTAAGTCAAGTGGTTTACAGTATGAGATTGCTCCAGAGTTCATAAATTCCTTCTCCGGTATCAGTTGTGATTGTGATTGTTATTTTCTATCAGTTTATTTGACCGTCTGTCTCTCTGTGGACTTTTTAATGTTTATATCAATCTTTTAACTGGAGTATTTAAAGTTTGTTCTATTTCTTATATAGATTTTTACACACAAAAAAAACTGTGTTGTTTATTTTGACTTTTTTTATATATTGTACACTCATTCTATTTGACCTTTGGGTCACAAATTGAGTATGAAATAAACCATAATAATAATAATAATAATAATAATAATAATAATAATAATAATAATAATAATAATAAATTTAAATTTTAAATAAACTAACCTGATCACGTGACAACAAACATCTTACTGTGTTCCATGCTCTTCCTCACAAGTACCGATTATTTTTATGATTTTCGTCATTTTCCCTTCGTCTTGCCCAGTCATCGCCTGTTCTGACAGCTCTCACTATAAGGCTTGCATGCGTGTTTCTAACCGGGCTTTACATTTCTCTTGACACTATCTAAATCTTAACGTGTTCATATTCTCGTACTTTGACAACAACGGTGGCTGTTCGGAGTGGACAATCTGGATGAGTGACGAAAATGGCCAGCCTTTGGACCCAAACTCGATAGGCGAGTTTGAAATCATTAATCAATTGCGAGGCACCTATGGATTCTGCAACAACCCCATTGCCATCGAATGCAGGCCGGCCGTCGACCCTCACATTCCGCATGATCAAACCAGCCAAGTTTCCCTGACCTGCGATTTGAACACCGGATTTTTGTGCTTCCACAGCCAACAGACTGGAGACTGTTTTGATTATGAAATTCGCCTTCTCTGTCCAGTATGCGGCAATTCCGCAACGATTACTTAACCTATACAACAGACATCTGAAGCACGGTTACTCCACCTCACTACTGTGTCAACTACCGTGTCCACTACCGTGACTGAAGGTATGAAGTTGAAACGTGATTCTCACTAGACTGTTTATAAGGTGCAGCAAACAAACAATGCACAATTAAAGAAGTCCTTATCATGATAAGATATATTGTGCAGTTCAAGTAATGTGAACTGGCCAATTTAAGTCAAGAGGATAATTAATGAGCTGATCATAATTTTCCCTCCAACTGAAAATTTTTCGACTTACGTTCCCGCACTCAAACTTCATTTTTACCCACTCCCGACGTATTTTGCCTGTTAAAATTTTTGAAGCTCCCTGCCCTGTGGCGAAAAAACTTCTCGATTTCCCCTGCCCTTAAAAATTCCCTTATTTTATTATTCCCTTGCAGATATGAAGCTCTCTTGCCTTGTGATGTTCCTCTCCCCGGAAACACCATACCCACATTTAATTTTTTTAATAGGCTCAATTTCCCTATCCCCGTTTTACAAGTAACTTCCCGTCTTCTCGTTTTTTGCCCAATCCGTGTCCCAAGGCCAACCAACCGACATTTGCCCTGTCCGATAAAAATTAAAATCTGCTCCCTGCAAGCTATCGCCATCGAATGCAGGCTGGCCGTCGACCCTCACATTCCGCATGATCAAACCAGCCAAGTTTCCCTGACCTGCGATTTGAACACCGGGTTTATGTGCTTCCACAGTCAACAGACTGGAGACTGTTTTGATTATGAAATTCGCCTTCTCTGTCCCCCAGTATGTTTATTCAAAATGCCTGAAATACCGCCACCTGAAGGTACGATAATTACAACAACGTTTAGACTAGATGACCCGATATCTCCCTCTCGTAGAAAAGATGTCCACGCTATTGCAAAAACAGGTCAACTCTTTTGGTATTCGAACGTTATTGCTCAATTATGACCATATATAGTAGAAAAATGGTATTGAAGACTCAATTTGCAGTATTTTCTCATCATCATTAATGAACGTTATGGTTCCGTGAAGGTGAACAGAAAATGAAGTGGTTGTTCTTAATATATCTTTCTCCTTCAATAAAGAATGACGTCAGAGCAAAACAACTCACACGACTGACTCGCGATTCTTGCAGAATGCCCATTGATTATTCAATCATATTATAAAATGGTATCTTATGATCGTTTTCAACAGATTACATTATATTCACTTGAAAACTTTGAAAAGTTAGTATGATGAAAATGAAGAAAGACCTTAAGAAGATCAGCGAAATTTGCCACTTGTGGGGGTTAATTTTAAAGCTCTTGGTGTAGCACATTTGGTTTTCGAAATTCAAAAATGTTATTTTTCTCCATAGAGTTAACACGGCTATGGCGGCCATTTTGATTTTTAATATCGATAAATCTTTGATTATTTGTTTCTCTGGTACCAAACTTTAAACGATGACCCCGAATTTTTAATCTTGGTTTTGAAAGAGAATGGTTGAAAGATTCTTCTGGAAAGTTTGAGCAAAAGTTTAAGTCTTTCCGTTTCGAGGCACATACTACCTTAATCTATCTGAGAATGAACTCAGCCTTCAATTAAAACTAAGTCACAAAGATGAGATAAGTTCTTAATTTGTGTTTTCGAATAAGCCAATATGGAAAACATTAAAGGTATACAGTCACCTGTAATCCAAATATGCCCATATATGGTCAAAGGGGCGTTCCTTGGTATTCAAAATGCCCATGCGAGGGCGCTGTTTTAAAAAGCGGCCACCCGCTTAAAATCTGTGATTGGTTAGATTTTCTCTTTCCATGGTAACTGTGGCAAAATTGGAACAGGTGACAGTGTACCTTTAAATCAAACGGCTTAAATTTTGTACGAGATTCTGTAGTCCTAAATCCCAGTACAAAATGCTTTTCTTATGATTGTTTCGAACAGATGAATTGTTGTGCATTATAATCAATGCGAAAAGTGGAAAAATTGTGAAAACTTACCGTTGATATTAATTAATGAAACATTCCAAGGACAACTTGAAGGTAGTATGCGCCTCGAACGTGAAAGATTTAAACTTTTGCCCAAACTTTCCTAGAAGAATCCTTCAACCATTCTCTTTCAAAATCAAGAATAAAAATGGGGAGTCACTGTGCAAATCATTTGCACGGTGACTCCCCATTTTTATTCTTGATTGTTACTAGAAATACAAATTACCCAATATTTACTGATATTTGTCATTCGAAATGGCCGCCATCCCTGAGTTAACTCTATGCAGAAAATTAACTTTTTTAATTTCGAAACCTAAGCCGGTGAAAAGTTTTCTCACACCAAGGGCTTTAAAATTAACACGATTGGAAATAATTTGGATAATTGGATGTTGAAGTAATGTCTGTTTGATCTGCAAATGTAAGCTCATCTGCTTTTCTTTTTAAGTTATACACTTGTTTTTATGAGTAATTTGTAATATTGCAGCATTCAACTATAGGGCACCTAAAACTTTTGAGAAATTTGAAAAAATATGAAAATCGAATAATCCCAAATTAGTTCCAATCGTGTTTAAATGAACCCTACAAGTGGTATATCAAAAAAAAAAAAAAATTGTAAAAATTAAAAGTAAGAATATCTGTTTCGAGGGCGCATTCTATCTTAACTTATGCATGGATCGCACTAAATAGTCATGGCATGAAAAAAAAACGAGTTTCACCAGATCACATGATGCGATGTAGAAGGGCCTCGACCTGAGCATTCATCAGGCACCAGTAACTCTCATTTAGCCAGCATTTTAATTTAACGTCGATGAATGCAGTACCGGGCAGTAGATACCTTGGCAAACAAGTGCAATATATATGCAGTGTTGACATTTTTTCCAGATATAAATTTTCTAGAAGTCGCACTTGTTTTTCAGCACATCTCGTAAGAAACGTAATTTCCATGGCATTGCACTTACATTTGACACTGCCAAAATCGTTACAGGATATAACACCACACATCGCAAAGATTACACGTACAAATCTGTTCACTCTGAAAGAATTCAAAATTCAAGCGAACTAACTATTTCTGTTCCGGTGAATACATTGATAAACCTTAATAATGATTTGATTGAATACATGCATAGATTACTGGAATTATTAACTTGATAGTGTGAAAATTCTTGCTTTATTAATGTGCCACATGCTTTGTGTTCAGCAACTTACAGACGATGTGAATGTTACCAGTACACTGCCGTGTGTTCCGAGTCTACCTGGCAGGCTGCCAATGATTCATGCAAGGCAGACGGTGGTCGGCTTGCAACGATGCATACTAAGGCACTATGGAAGCAATCGAAAACTGAGATAAAAGGAGCAGGAATGGACGAGAAATCCTGCCATGGGTTTGGATTTTGGATCGGCTTCTATGATCCCGACAGGAGTCTTGATGGAAGTACTCACGACGAAACAGCGTTCGAATGGGTTTATCCGATGTGTAAGAATTTTGCAAAATGGGCACCAGGCCAACCTAATGATAACAAAAAGAAAGACGATTCGGGACAAAATTGCGTCCAGTTATGGTGAGTTGTATGTCCATAATTTATTGACAGAGCTCGCTGATCAGGGTCAAGAAATTTGACGATTTCATTGAGATTTCAATGAGACAGGGAATATCCATGCTGATATGTCTCAGTGGATGTAGAGTTTACAGGTGTATATTCCCACCATTGCCGCTAGCATACAACAAAGATGTAAAATTTCATGATGTGTTTTCTTTTGAATTTCAGGACCAAGAAAAGTTTCAAGTACGACGATGAATACTGTACTTCTGAGAAGGGCTACATTTGTCAGAAAGCCAGTAAGTATAGACCTCAGATATCTGATACAATATAGTCATCGCATCCCCTGGTATAAGTATTCTGTTCCACACGATGTGATGAAGGCAGTGAGTGTAACTTACTGACATCGTACCATCACTGCCGTCTACGGAGAGCCTGAGATGTCACGTGTTCCATTAGTACAGATATTGTTACAGCCGTCTATCTGCAGACTCTTATGCATCGACCGTTCTCTCTTTGGAGGGAAAGTCATGGTCAGAAATCTTAAGGAAAAAATAACAGTTTATTGTAATTCAACTGTGCAACTTTCTAGCTTAACCAAAACTTATCTCTTCAATTAAAGGGAGAAAATCGGCCATTTTTCATGGATTTTGTTTGATGCAAGATACCACTTGTATTGTTTAACATGTTGAAAGATACTGAATGAATGGGTGATCATGCATATATTCGACCCGGTTTTAGACAAAGTAACTGAAACCATGGCGAAAATGAATTAATGGTCATGACCATTAATTCATTTCGCGATGGTTTCATGTATCGTGTCTAAAACTGGGGTCGAATATATGCATGCTCACCAATTCATTCAGTACCTTTCAACATGTCAAACGATATAAGTAGTATCTCGTATCAAACAAAATTCATGAAAAATGGCCGACTTTGTCCCTTTAAAGACTAAATATGAGTAAAGTTTTGGCGGGAGTTAGCATGATTTGAAAAAAATAAAAATGAACGAACGTGGAAGAAAATTGTATTTTTTCACTGTGACCAACCGCTCTAAGAATTACTTGTTGTTCTTTAATGCGTTTTACTTGAAGTTTATCGGTCACTTGTTTTCTTACAGCTTCATGCGACCACGTCTGCTACTAATCGCCATTGAGTCAATTTGACGGTCCGAAGCTCTGCTGCATATTCTTCGCTCTCAACGAATAAATGCGATATATTGTCATGATCAAGTGTCGTGCCCCACCAAAACTTGTATCTTGCATCGAAAAGTAGAGACGCATTCCAAATGAAACATCCAAGGGTTGCAGATTGACAATGATGATGAAAATTGCATGAAGACGTTTTCAACTATGCCAGGAGATTTGCAACCTGCCAGAAGATTTTCAGCAATAACTGTGCGGGCGCTAATTTCCCTTACGTCATTGTCACCTCCATAAACAGAATATGCGTCAAATGTTGGAAGCAGATTCAAGTTGTTCGCGGTATCCCTAGGTTGCTATTTAGTCGTTACTTCGTAATCCTGTGTTTCAAAGTCACTGTCAAAGTAATAAAATCAGATCACTGTAAGAATGTATGAGTTGTGCTTATCACTCACTACTGTGTCACGCGGGGGAGGGGGTTTTGAGCGGGGAGTATAATGGGGGAATTTCACTCATTTGCTTGATTTAGCTGGCTTGGCTACTAAGACTGAGCTTAGAGGTACCTACACAGAATCGTGCTGACATCTGAATGGATCGACACGAACATGATGCAAACTGAAATGTGTAAATTTAATAAAATAAGCCAACTCGAGCACTTACGTAAACTACTGCCCAGATAAAAAGGGCCTAGCTAACAAAATAGTCGGGAGTAGCGGGAACCAAAATGTCTAAGCCGTAGAGGAGAGGAGTGCCGAGCAGTTGTCTGGTCCTGCGTGGTCTTCAGGTCGTCAAGGGATCTCCTCCAACGTCAATCTTCCCTTTTCTCTTTCTCTCAGTCCTTTTTATCCTTATTCTCACTTATTGTTTGTACCCGCACGTTTGCGTCAGTCATGTTATGAATACATAATTAGTGTGGGCTGTGGCGTCGTTTATCACCAACGTGGGGAATCTTATGTCTGTGTAAAAGTTAGAATTTGGCATGAATTTTGATATACCCACAGCCCCCATCCATCGTCAGATTAATACCATAACAACTGCAACTTATCCACACTACAGGCTCGGAGTGTTCTTAATGCGTACACCACATTGGCAACTCCAAGCGTATACATGTGGTCTACACTGTGCTGTCTCGTCGCCTATAAGGATCCTTCCTTATTGCGAAGTTTTTTTTATTCCTCACGTGCATTCGTCTCAAGTCACACCGAATTGAATTTTCTTTTAACCTAAATTGGCATAAAACTTAGCGGGGAGGTGGCATATCTTGACATCCATCACAAACTCTACTGGACAGGTGTAGTCATTTTATTCACACCTCACAGACAAACAAACGTCCCATCATCTGAGACTGTAATTAGTGGTCGGTTGGGACATGCCCCGGTCTAAAGCGATGATATAATAGAACAGAAAGCATTGCCCACGATATGCAGTGTCGTCGTTGATGAAAGAATTCTGGTCCCAACGAATTCAGTGGTAAAGAACACTATCCGAAGTAGCCCTACGAGTATGGCGAGAGTGTCCGGCTTTGGCTACGCCGCCTCCCAACTCCGGCGTAGCCAAAGCCGGACGTTCTCGCCATACTCGTATAGGCTATATCCGAAATAACGGAATACAGGCACTGTTGACAAGCTGAATACCTCGCATTTCGATATGATTTATGGGACAGAATAGAAAAAATATCATATTTCAAGCAAATTAAATCATTGTTTTCTGGTATTATTATTACCCTGACAATCTAGATGTGACTCAAAAAAAGTAATAATGCAAAATTTTCTCTACATCTATGTGCTTCACTGACTCATATATTCGCAAAATTCCATCCCTTTATAATAGCATCGACTGTTACCTCCATACATATAGAAAAATAAGTCCTGGGTCTAAAATATATTATACTTCGACTGCTGGAATTCATCGAATGCAACCTCTTTTGAAACAGTATTTTCGAGTGAACGCACTCACTCGGGTAAATGCCCCTCGCCCAGGCCTTTACGCTGTGTGGTGTTTTCAACCACGAGGTTGCATCTGGAAAACACATCCATACTCTCTCTCTCTCTCTCTCTCTCTCTCTCTCTCTCTCTCCTCTCTCTCTCTCTCTCTCTGCATTGCACTAGCCAGCCAACGACACTTAATGATATCTCTGCATAAGATGCACTTTTTGTTACATGATAAACATTTCATTCGATTCATGGTTTATCAAAATACGAGACAGATGCAGCACTTTTGAGGTCCACTATGGTTGCCAGGTGCTACATTTGTATTTTGTATTTACTTTCACAAATGGAACTGCACGGCGAATACTTCTACAAAGGGTGATTTTAAGTTCGGCATGATAGAGTGGATGATGCATTACATTATCAAAACTAGTTTGCTGGAATTGACACTTTATGTAAAGTACACGTCCCCTGGCTCTTTGCCAGATTAGTCTAAGGTAACGTACGTTACATGCATTAGCGTTTTCAGGCTGTCATACCTATGTCCCGCCCAGTAAATTGCTTCAAAGGCCTACATAGCCAGAGCCCTAAAAATACGGAAAATTTTATGGAGGTGTTGATTTTCTTTTTCGGGGATGAAATGCTCATGGAAATTTGGCCCCCACTTCTGTGGTTTACAAAGATAAAAGGCTCAACGAAGTGACCAGTAAAGAACACCAGCAGGTCATCAATGAAGGCAGAGTGACAAGATTGTGGTACATCATGTCTTTACAGTGTTATTTCATGGATATACATTTTAAAATATTCTAAAAATTTAAAACATGTCACATTCGTTGCTTACGTCTTAGATCTAATTCACTTTTCCTCATTCATTTTCCGTGATTCATTCAATTAAAACCAACAAACAAACTACATCGCTGCCTGGTTTCCAAAAGTAAGCATGGCTAAGTAACCCAAGCCATTTTCAGTTTCAATTAGGACGATGTATTTTTACTCTTTGGTCGACTGTCGATAGCATGGCGGTTTCACTGTAAATTGCTAGTCTGATGGTCATCTCCTATTTTGAAATCGTTCGAAATGCATTCTGAATTATTGTCATAAAGCATAAGAGAGAGAGAGAGAGAGAGAGAGAGAGAGAGAGAGAGAGAGAGAGAGAGAGAGAGAGAGAGAGAGAGAGAGAGAGAGAGAGAGTGTGTGTGTGTGTGTGTGTGTGTGTGTGTGTGTGTATGGTGTCAGTTTGGAAGATTGAGACCGAGTTTTGATTTGTGAGTTGAGAGAGAGAGAGAGAGAGAGAGAGAGAGAGAGAGAGAGAGAGAGAGAGAGAGAGAGAGAGAGAGAGAGAGAGGGGGTCAGACAAACAGACAGACGCAGAGACAAACAACGGCCAATTCTAAAAGAAATGCTATTAAACAACTGAGGTATACAGAGACATGGAAAGACGGGGAGGGGACAAGAGAAAGATTGACATAATACACATTCACATACGCATTCTTGTCCTTTCTTACCTTATTGATATAAAGTGAAGTAAATAATTCACATTTGTATGTTTGGCTTAGGTTCCTTTGATGTATATCGCTTTCTGTGCTAGAAAATAATTGATTGGACTTTTCTGCTCTTTCGAGCTATTTCAACACAAAAAAAAACTGTCAAAACGTCAGATGTGTTGTTTTTCTGTTTCACTTTAATCCACCATTCTATTGATCTAAAGGTTTATTTTACTTACACGTCGCCATATTAAACAAATAACACTTAATTGAGCTTTCTGCTGGCCCAATTGAAATAATATAAGTTTATCGGACGTGCGAAATGTTTTATAGTGTGATGTAATAATGGCATTCTTTATCATACGTCCAGCACCATTACTTTGTATAAACAAACATGTTAGTAGTAGGCATACGGTATAGTTGTTTGCTTGTACTCTTTCTCTAGGAATGAACTGTTCACACATCTCATGTAACATACAGGGACATATTGTGTAGATGGAGTTAATGTTTACACAAATATACAAGAGCATAAGAGAAATGTCTGGCATTACCGATAGAATTGTTAACACTCATGCGTTCTTTTATAAATCGTCAAAGCTCATGCCCATCATTTTGAATAAATACACATGGTGATGCCTTTCGCTTTTTTCATCTTGACGGGCGGACGGTGAACTCTCTGTCCCGAACGGCTTATGCAAATCAAGCAAAAATTGTTCTGTGCTTAATTTTCTCAACTAAGTTTTCTCGTGTTTTGCAAGCCCGGTACACGTCACAGATCAGATTGTGTGTCTAACTAATTTAGAACAATATCATAATCAGGTATCTTAATAATTTTGCGCCCCGTATCGTGTAAGGGAATGATAATATAATAAATGATAAAAAGAGTGCCTTCCTATAAAAAGTGCGACGATCCATAAACATATATGTATGTGATTTAAGTTCAGAAAGATGGTACGAGAAGGTAAAGTAATTAGCGTCACATTTTTGATAATACACAACTTGCTTGTTCACCATGCTTTTTACGCGTGTTATTAAAGTTAGAAGTGCCCTAATATTGTTGTCTTTACAATCTTGCCTTCGTGTGCACCACCCTATGTAAACACTCTTCTACATAGCGTGTGCATGCGACGTTGAAGTTGCTAAACATCGTCGCCGACTTCTTTGTTATAAATTAACAACCCGAATAGCTTGAGCTCAACTGTAGTATAACTATGCCAGTCCGTGATTGCGAAATTTTCCCCGGGGAGTATATTGACTAGTAGAACAAATGGTCCTCCTACAATTGAAGTTTGAATTCTAGCTTTGATTGACAGTTGCGTCAATTATGTGATGTTAGGACATTTTGTTACTACACCCCTTGTCAAACGAATACACTCTTCACTCTTCAAAGGGTAAGTTTTAGCGCCATTTAAATTATAATTATCGATTGATGTGCGCCATGTGTGACGCATCAATGCACTTACGTATCTTCATTGACAGATTAGTTATAAAAACCCCCGATATCGGGATAACACCATTGGTCACAATTGATGATCAACCGACACTTTGGAGACTTCGGGCTTCCTAGGTAAGTCAATCTTTATCCATTTTATTCGCGTTAAAGATTACTCCGAGCGATTCACAAGTTATGCACAGTTCGAAAAAAAATATTATGTCATTCTCGCTGTCCGTTGCTGAAGAAAGATTTGCCGTATAATTTCACTTACGATGATTCAGAACTTTTTTCTTGTATGAGTTGTCCTGAATCGGAAAATTTTGAAATAAATTATGATCATATCAACATAACCAATGTGAATGGTCTATACCATTGTATAGTTTTAACTATTGATGAATTTGTAACAAGCACTCTTCTGGTCCTTTCAGAACAGTTCGGACAATCTGCAAGATGAACACAGTATTGGCCATTCTGGTGATCTTTGCTTTCCCTCTGGTCTATGGCCAATCAGGTAAGATAAATTTGTATTTAGTATGAAAGTGATTGATACATTCTACATATGCGTTTCAATCAGGAAACAAAAGCTCAAAGAATTGGTTTTATGCAGACTCGGAGAATTTCAGTTATTGCAATAGGTGAAAAATATTATTTTGGTTAACAAAGTTGTAATCTATTGTTCGTACCATATTATTACACAAAAATAGTTTCAATTATTTTTGAATGTTTATCTGTTCTGTGACGATGATGAGGCTGATTACATCGGAATGCGGTGGAACAGGAAAAGAAACACCGTAGGGTGTATGAACACCTACAACAAAGTCAGTTTCGCGGGTTTTTTGGTAATAGCTTTGTAGCATTTGCCCAGAGATTGAAGATCAACGACAGAAAGCTGCATAGACTTGGTCAGTTGAAATTGACAAAATTCGTCGGGAAGAGTGTTAGATTCGAAGACCGCTACTATCCATTGCCAACCTTCAGCCAAACTTGACCCTTGCCAATGATATCGATGTTGAGCTTTTTAAGACGGATTGAGAGACATGTCTTAAGGGGACAAAGTCGGCTATTTTTAATGATTTTTTTTGATACGAGATACTATTTATATTGTTTGACATGTTGAAAGATACTGAATGAATGGATGACCGTGCATATATTCGACCCCATTTTTAGACACGATAAATGAAACCATCATGAGAAAGAATAAATGGTCATGACCATTTATTCATTCTCACGATGGTTTAAAACCGAGATAAATATATGCATAGTCACCCATTCCTTCAGTAACTTTCAACATGTCAAACAATATATTAGTATCTCGTATCAAGCAAAATTTATGAAAATGGCCGACTTTGTCCCTTTAATATTTTATCCTACAAATTTATCTGTACTTACAAACAAAACGAAAAATACGTGAATGAATCGTGGAATCAAGACACATCTGTGTCTTACTGTTTTACTATGGGAATATTTCTCACATAGTTACACAAAGATACTTTTACTTTGCTTGGTACAGTGTTTAACTCTTGCGGTGAACCGCAAAATGGCCCGATGTTTCAGCCGTACTGGATTCCAACTGCAAAGTACAAAGTAGTCAATTTCTGTAATTTTCGGGGCAGGTTCTGGGCAAATTATACATTAGAGATACGATGGGGACAATGGATTTGGTTTCCAAGTCAAGTCTTTGCCGACGACAATTGGACATTTTTTCTGATCAAGAACACAGAATGTGACTTGTAGATGCATTGAGCCCTTTGAAAACATTTCATAGGGACATAACTGTAGCCCATGTCATGATTATATCGACGTTGACGAGAGTTTTACTGCGTATCTATGTTGAATATCATGTACAGCTCTTCAGCGGAAATTTCTTTTCAAGAAGATTCATAATAAAACATTTTTTTTTAATTTGTCGACACATGAAAGGCAATGAATAAGTGACAACTAGGTAGGAAACCCCAGTAAGGAACCCGGGTTTTCTGTGATGCTACCAACTTTCGAAGGCTTTCTGTATTCACAAAGAGTGCATTATAAACATTGTTCAGTTTTTGTTGACATAAAACACTAAAAGTGACATAAGAAAGGAAATATACATGGACATTCAGAAGGTGATGGGTTGATCGAATGTTTACATAAATTCTCTCGTTATGAACTGTTAAAAATGTTTTTGAAAATTTATGATCATATGGCTGGAGCAAATTATGTTTAATTCCTGTCGCTGAAATGTACACCTATTACCAGCACTGGAAATGATCGGTCTTATCGCACTGTATGCCCTGTTGATACGCATTCCTATCCTCCAGTTTATGTCGCTGACGGACATCACTATTTACCAGACGTAAACTTCGTGAAAATGGTGCAAATGCTGCCCTGACTGTACTACACCAGTCTATAGTGAGCAAACATGTACATTCATATAGCCATTGTTCCTTACTATCTGCTCACAACATACATACATACATACATACATACATACATACATACATACATACATACATACATACATACTGTACGTTCACGCCAACTATGTGTAAACGTTGAACTTTATATTATGATGAAATATAGTCGATTTACACTGTTATACGTTCATACATAACGTGCCATATTTTTGTAACAAAATCAAAGTCATAATATCATATTTCTGTCTGCAGCCACGTTCCATCGGTGTGAATGTTACCTGTACACACCGACGTGCGGTGCCCTGACCTGGGACGAGGCAAAAGCGGCGTGTGAGAGCAACGGAGGCTGGCTTGCTACCATGGATACAGAGGACATCTGGAGAACGCTGAAAAACGAGGTCATAGCTGCTGGAATGAACAAGAAAAAATGTCACCAGAATGGTTTGTGGATTGGCTACTACGATCCCGATGACAGCATAGTCGTAACCGGCCACGACACGTCAGTGTTTAAATGGGTCCACCCTATGTGTAAAAAATTTGAACAGTGGGAAGACAAACAACCAGATGATAAGACAAAAAAGTCTGACTACGGGCAAAACTGTGTCCAATTATGGTGAGTTTTCCTACAAACATTGTTCCATCACTCATGTCATAATTAAAAGTGTGAAAGCGCTCATCGTATTTCAAAAGCATGACATTCTCAAGAACAGTCGATTCTTCGCTTTGTTTTCGAATCTGACCATTCGGGACGCGTTCTCAACCGACGATATTTGATTAAATACAATTAAAACTACAGTTGTGGCATTACCCCTGTATTATTTTGTAAATGACTTCCTTTTGTGGCAGGTTGCGAATCTAAGTGTATTTAAACTCTTTTGCATCGCTGGAGCCGATGTAACAGCAAAAGTCGTAGAGATGTGAATGTGGTTCTAATTTTGAGTGTTTTCCATGTTTTGTAGGATTAGAAAGAACAATAAATATGATGACGATTACTGTACCAACAAGAAAGGATACATCTGCCAAAGACAACTCGGTAAGTATTCCAGTCACGTAATCCAAGGTTCATGCAACAACGAAAACAGTTAATTGTGTTAAAGGGCCAGTAATGCTAACTTTTGATAATTTTTTCACCATTTTTATTTTAATGTGAACCATAATTCATTGTTCTACTCCCCAAGGCATAATGATATACACAGTGTTCAGATTGTCAACTCAGCCGGATACGTGTGTAAACTGCATTGTTATTGATGAAAAGTGACTTCTGGTCCGGACTAGAATTCAAATATAAACAATAACAATGCATTTTTCACATATAGACACTAAGTTGACTATTATTAAGCTAAATAGTCAGTGTTTCAACATTCTTTAGGGAGTAGAATAAGAAGTTGCGATTGATATATAAAATAAAATAATGAAATCATTAAAAGTTAGCATTACTGGCCCTGTAAAAAGTAAAATCATTTGATGTACTTTTGAATAATTAGTTTAGGTGAAAAGTGTTATTTGAGTTTTGCAGAATTCTCACGTTTTTGTCAGAAGAAAAGTAATTGTTTTTATTCAATTATAATTTCATTTCATAATTACATGAAAGATTTGATCAAATAAACAGAGGGAACCTAAATATACGCAAAGATTTATATAACATTCATCATTGTATATTTAGTCAAAAGAGTTCCCATAGTATTGTGATATTCGATGTGGAATATCGAAATCTAGTTCGATCGACTTTTGGCTCACGTGTGGCTCGATTAATTGCATGACGAAATCTTAACTTGGGTCATATCTGAAAATCTGAACTTGAAAATCCAACATTTTATCGATAGACGGACAAGACTCAATAATGGCGACTCCATACTTGTACTTCATGTATAAATTTATCAATTTCTTTCTCATTGTATCTTTCCTTTCAGATAACTGTTCCTGTACTTAATAATCACCATGGTTACCAGTGACTGATATGACGGCATGTTAACTTAATCGTAATGTTGGCTTACGCGATGAAACAAATTTCCAATTTTACGCGGTGTTTAAGCTTATGGGGTTTTGGGTATAACACGATATTCCAAAAGTGCATTTCTATGCACAGGGACAAAATTCGATCAAATCTGTTAGAAACTAAGCTCAGTTTGGCTAATTACATCACACAAACTTAAAAGTATGCTTAAGTTGAGATTCAAAACATCTGACCGTTAACTTGTTAAAGCCTTGGGAAAAGACGAGAGCTTGTCATTAGCCATCGTTTGACTTAATTTAAAGTTCTACGAAACACTATACAGTGTTTTTCTCTCTTTCGTTCTGCCTTTGAGTATAAATTTCACTTGTGAAGGATCATTCTGTCATTTTATGTTTGCTGTACTGCTAACGCTTTTCTGTTGAAAATAAACTAACATGAACAAGACTGATACATACAGTCATTGTCTGAAATGTCTGTGTCTCTACAAATGAGTGGTCGTGTATTTGGTAATACTTTTTCAGGCGAAAGTAACAAAAGTGTTTGTCATTAAAACCATATGCCCTAGGAAAGGGTTAGTGTTAAAATGCAACTTCACGAGCTGGTTGTCAAGAAAATTAACTTAACGATCTCAATATAAAATGAAGCCTTTTAACCCTTTCACCCCCAGTTCCCTGTATACAGGTCCAACTTTACCATAGAAAACAATGGAATTGGGACAAACCATGGTGGTGAAAGGGTTAAACTGGTACGTCCTATCCTACAACATCTAAAATGTTGCTACTTCTCCATCCTCTACATTTTCTGGGAAAAGTAACTAAGGTGCCAATAATTAGATCTTGGGAAGGGTTGAACACGAATGGAAGTAATTTAGGATAATTGGATGGTGAAGTAATGTCTGTTTAGTCTGCAAATGTAAGCTGATCTGCTTTTCTTTTTACGTTATACACTTCTTTTTATGAGTAATTTGTAATATTGCAACATTCAGCTATACGGGACCTAACACTTTTGAGAAATTTGAAAAATATGAAGATCCAATCATCCCAAATACGTTCCAATCGTGTTGTTGGTAAAAAGTGGAAATAAAGATCTGCTAGCAAAATTTAAAGTAGCATTTTTTTTCAGCCATGCAGTATTTTGAAAGGCAAAATATCTATGTGAAGGTCAGCCAAAAAATTGAATTTCAGGAGAGAAAGTATACACCATGCCAAAATGTGCAAATTTTAGAGCACAAAAGCATTTTCATGTTGGCATGACCACCCGTTCTGCTCATTGAGGAGGTAATATGCGCCTCGAAAGTGAGACTTTTGCTCAAACTTTCCTGAATTAAACTTTCGACCATTCTTTTACCATTTTCCTAGCAAGAATACAAATCAGGGGTCACTGTGCAAACTTTGTTACCATCGTGACAAGTGACCTAATATTGCTGATATTTGAAATTCAAAATGGCCGCCATCCCTATGTTAACTCTATGGAGAAAAATAACATTTTCGATTTTCGAAAAACTAAGATTGTGAAAACTTTTTTCATCAAGAGCTTTAAAATGAGCTCCAACAAGTGATAGATCAGAAGAGAATTGATAAAATTTGAACAGCCAGAATTTCTGTCCTCAAGGCGTGTTCTACCTTAAGATCAAATAAATCTACCCTAAACTTGTCTCTGCACACCCCTGGTTTACGTCTTCTAAGAACTATTCATCTGATTTGAAAATTACATAATATACTGGTAGAATACAGACAACGAAGCATGCAAAACCAGCTATATGTTTTCATAACATGTTTTTAATCTAAATTCTACTTACAAGAGTTTGTACTTTCCTCACCATACAACTACAAGATCTTTTAACCCTTCCACCCCATATCAAAGTACAAAGATCCAGCCACAATGGTGAATACAATAGGAACTGTCAAATCTTGAGGGGTGATTTTTTTTTAAATTTGTATGTTGCTTGACTCTTCCTTTCTTCAGAGGAAAGCTATATGTATGCCCTTCTCAGATGAGGGTTCTACATACATATTTAAAGACAGACAAATCCTTTTTGATATATATCTTACAAAAGGAAAAGTTTGATCACAAGAATTCAGTATGTTACAACAGAAAATATCAAAGACTCTAAAAAGAATTGATATTTATCTATGCATAATCACACAACACTCAAGACTCAGTTTTTTTTTTGTGTCTGGTCAAAAAAAAATATTTACAAGGGCAGTAGAGTAAAATATACCAAGTATATTTTGTTGACATTTGTTTGAAATGTACAAACAAATCTACTACACAAAGTATACACTTGATGGCAAGGTCATTTTTTATCAATCATTTGAAGACAGTTTACCCACATAGTACTTTAGAATTGATATTTGAAACTGTTCTGGTTTTTCATTAGCAATGGAGTTGATATTAACCTTGATAAAATGTCATGAATAATTTTGGAGTGGTGCCAAATTTCACCTTGTAGCTTTGAAGTCTAATACAGGCTGTTGCATTATCAAATCACGCAATTCTAGTTTTCTCTTGATCAACTCAAAAATTCAGAATTTTATGTCTCTGTCAGAAAACAACATGGCAATACTGCAGATGGTACAGAAATTGAGAAACAAACCCATGTAGAATAAATGTATTTAAAAATGGCCTTTCATAGTGCATTGAAAAAACGAAACAAATTACCGATAAAGAGACAATCATGTAAATTTTACTCAATGATTACTCCATATCTTACACTGTACATGCTACAAATTGACTCATTCCAATCAAAGACAATGGACAGACTGCAACATGGACGAAAATAAACCATTTCCCCTGTACTGAAGTTGGCATTCAAAGACTCACAACAGACAATCACCAGGAGGCAAGGTCTCGTTCTGCTGAAACATCAGTGTATTAAATTTTCCAATTAAAACAAGAGACAATCTGACATAGTCTCAGATACCCAGAATGCACTTGGGGGCTCTCATCAGGCCGTCCCACAGGTCTGGGGAAATCTAGTTCAAAAATCTCTGAGTTAAGATGGTGCCATACAGACAAGAGCAATGCATTCTGGGAGTAACTGATCCAAGATATAAAAGTCATAGTTCCCCCTCATTACTGAGAAAGGACTTCGAAAGCCACTTCTACATAACATGCATAACCTTGATGTTATATTTTCTTGTCTGTCTTTCAAAACATAATTTACAGTGTGCCTCGGTTACTCCCACGATGCATCGCTCTTGTCCCCATTGCACTATATTTCCCCAGAGATTTTTGAATGGCGTTTCCCTGAACTGTGTGAGGGCGAGCAGATGGCAGCCCCTAAGTGCAGTCAGGGTAACAAACACTACGTCTACCATATCACCAGCAAGGGGTTAGACCTCAACTTTACTATTGATGAGTACTACAAAATTCCCTATAAGAACAAGCAGTGTATTTCACTTCTGCAGAGCAGTGATTTACAGTATTATTAGTATAGAAATCAATCTATCGTTGTCACGCTCTCAAATTATTCAAGGGTCATGTTTTTTTTTTACACAAGCATGTTAAGTATGCCAATGCATTGTTGTGATTGGACAGTGAGAGTTAAGGCTTGCTGTAGTAAAATTGAAATATATAAGTGATAAAGGTTGATGCAAAAACAAACTGTAATAGGAAACTTGTTGCTTGAAGTCATTCCATAATTAGATACATAGAGATAACAAAAAAAAGAAGGGTAAGCTCAGTAAACCTTTTGAAATTTTGTCTGACCTGCTTGACTAGAACAACAGGTCTTTTGTGCTGCTTCATATCAGTGTTGCCATTTTTTGTCATCTGCTTCAATAGTTGTGCCATAGCTGTGGGCTTGCTAAATATCCCTCTTGTCAACAATGCTTTGTCCTGGGCGGAACATGTTTATTCAACAGCACTTGCTGTTTCATCCTTTGTGAGTGCTCACAATACTAAGAATAATCATTTTAAACTGCCAGAAACACGTATTTTCATATAATAGCAATAACCCTCTCTGCAGGTGGTATGCACTAGGGCACAGGCCCCTCTATATACAGCATTCACCCAATGGGTTATGCCTTGTAAAGACATTTTGTGTATATCAGCCTGCAGCAAGGGTCATTGTGCAACCCCTTGACTACAAGTGAATGCTGGGAATTACCAGTGCCATGTTGAATTTCTATACCACCTTGAGTGCGGTGAAATTCATGCAAGATCGTCTAAGTGCTCAGAATGACCTTTGGTACACTGGATAACACTGGCAATGGTAGTCGAGGGGTTAATTTGACAAAATGTATAAATTGATTGTGACAATTACACTCCTGATCACTAAATGAAATGAATTAATATGTAAATGATATCAAGGATCAAATGTTGCAACTGAGTCAGCCAATGACAGGATCAAACATGGTGAATGTTTCCCATGAGTAAATATCTGAAAGTGCAATACATCTTTTAATGTCTAGCAAAGCCTATTATACAAGACTCAAAACTGATGAAAATTTTGACACTTTTGATGTCATTTGATACTTTCTGGGATTTTTATCGATACTTTTCAAGGTGTACACACATTCAATACATGTAGCAACTTAAAGCAAATGTGCATTTGTACTCTATCATTTTTATGAACACTTAACAACATAAAGCCTGAAATCCTAATTTGTACAAAATTGCAACAAAGTTTTTTGACACAACAAGATAACAAATTGTTGTAAGGATAACTTTCAACTCCATAATTTCCATAATGGCTGACATTTTGTCTGTTTTCTTTCCTAAGGCCCCTTATGTCACTGTTGAAAATACCATGCATCTATAAACACCTCTATCTTTGTGTGTATAATTCACTTTTATGATACAGTAATGTCCATCTATGCAAATATGTATGACAATGCATAGATACTTGTTCATTTTATGGAAAAACCTATCAGGCAAATTTCAAAGTTCAAACATGAACTTGATTGACCTCATATTCAAATCACTGTCATAGCTCTTTGCACTCAATGTGCTGACTTTACAACATATAAATATGACTTCAATAATGTTTAAATTATATAAAATGTAGTTCTTATGTATCACTTTTCTCTAATGTATCCATTTGTAGGCTACATTGAGTACAATATAGCTACATTTTAACTCATCAGTCTATCTTTAGATAGAATTTTGTAACAGTGTTGCTGAAATCTGCTGCATGCAACCAGGATTTGTTACAATATAGCTGAAATCTCCTGTAGTTGCCCAAACATTGTTAGAATGTAGCTGGAATCTGTCACAAGGTGTGTTGTCTGGTTCAACTTAGCTAGGTCTACACTGTACAGCATTTTCTGCATTTTCATCATCAGATCCTTCTGAAATTCCTGTGATGCGGTATCCCATGTTCATCAGCATCACTTCGAGTGGATCAGCATTCATTCTTTTCTGATTTGCAGTAGCTGCCGAGTCTGTTTCTTCTATGTGTCTGTCATCCTCCTTCGGGCCATCCTGCAACACAGACAATGGCATGTGGGAGTTAGAATGAGAGGATGATATTGCTGCAAAAGGAATGAATTTACACATGGACCAGGAAATTTTCATTTGAAAGAGTTTGAACCAATAAAGCGTACGTCAAAGGTTGACAAAAATACAATTCAAATGAGGTGAAAATTTCTGATGTTTCCAAGCTCTTTATTGTATACTTTGAGTAAAAAAAGAGTAAATACTTTGAGTAAATTGCACCAAAATCATGTCTCCAAAGCGGACATCAGTGCAAGATATACCACACAACAGTATAGCTGCTTCCTGTAACTTCTACCAACTTACAAAGAAAAGAATCCATTTGCACAGAATCCACTTGCTTTGTACGTTTGTTTACATTAGTGCTGATCAAATGCAAGTGTTTACGCAATTTTTCCTAAAATGAGACAAAATAACAAGTACAACTTTCATGGCGTGCATGACCTCTTCTGAAGAACTGCATTCCACCAGAATAAGGTTCTTTGATACTTTCTTCTTTCAGAAAACTGATTATTTGAACTCACCTCTGGCCTTGGACTCCACAATCTGACCACAGGATCAATGCCACTGGTTGCTAAGAAACAGTGACTGGGATGGGGTTGCAAGCAATTGACAATAGACTCATCCCCTCTGAGAACACGGACTAAGTTGGTGGTAGCTTTCTCCCAAATGAAAAAAGACCCGTCATCTGAACCTGCTACAATGTACTGACCATTGCTGCAATGCAGAACAGGATGAGATTAGAATCAGTCTCCAAAGAGTATATTTTATGTAATATTTATGCATATTAGAATCAGTCTCCAAAGAGTATATTTTATGTAATATTTATGCATACATGTATACTGGTACTTATATGTATACTTAGGGAAGGAAAAAAGATGTAATGCAAACACTGATTGGTAACACTTTTTGTAACATTTGTTATACATCTTATTTTGATGTCAATATTTGACCCTGAACTTATGGCTAAATCATTCAAAATCATGGAAACAGTTTGTTATTTTCATAGTTCAACACTGGGTTGGTTCAAGTGCAATTATTCCAAAATCTATCACCAAATTTGAACCATTAACAGAACCATGAACAAGCTTTGGACTTGTACTATTTAAATTCCTTACCTTCCAAAGAAGTTGGCTTCTTTGATATCTGTAGTTGTGTTACAATGACCACAGAATCTAAGATCATAGTCGTAACTGGCACTTCGTAACACTTTCTCATGTTCTGACTGCGTCTCTCGCTGCCTTCGACGACTACTGCCTCCATCACTCTTTTTCTCTTCTTCAGAGTCTGCAAAGAATTCAAATGGTTTGATTTTTTTTTTGTAAAAAGACAACTTGCTTTCATCACAGTTCGTACAAATTAGCCTTTTCCCTCTGTTCATATGACAACATAAGGGGTACCTACAAGGTAATTAGAAGATGCTTATCACAAACAAAGTCATTGCGTTTTGCGGGAGAAATAGTTAAGCCCCTATTATGATGATTGTGGATATATTTTGCATTAACCCTTATCTTGCTACTCCTTTGATTTCCCAATTTGAAAAGTTGGCAATACCGGTACCTATATACCGTTATATATTTCTACCTACTTGGTACGGTAAATTATAGTAGGTTAAGTCAGTAAAAAATTTTGTTTACAGTTTACAGTATCTGTTTAATAGGCCTTAAAATGTTTAAGTCTTTGTTAAAATACAACATAGAACACAAGTTATGTCCAACTAGTACTAACTTGACCTGATAGTGAAATATGAAATATGTATTTCAGCAATTTATCATTTTGTTGGGAAGTTTAAATTACAATGTTGTGGTTGGATGTTTGTAATTCAAAACTTTCTTTATAGGGGTGGAGGCATTTTGAGGTTCAGCACATTAAATTTAGGTTTTTGTTTGATTTGTGAGGTATTTAAAAGCAACAGAAGCAAAATTTTCCTGTTGGTTTTTATGAATTATTGAATTCCCTTAGCAATTTTACTATGCCAAACGACAAATTACTGCAACTACATGTACAATTATTTCACAGAAACAAACATTAAAATATATTACTTTGACGAAAATATTTAGACAACCATACAATGATCACCTCCAGAATTAAGCAGTCAAAAAAATCAATTTGGGAAAAAAATGGATATTCGCAGAACAATTGATAATTTTACTCAGCGTTAGAGTCACTTACTTGTATCCTCTGTCTTGGAATAGAGGGCTGCACATATGTCCCTATCAAGCTGTTCAAAGGTATGATTCTTGGCATAGTCTGGAAACTTTTCCTTGAACTGATGCAGGCAATCCAGTGCTTCTTTGGTCCAAGTGAGTTCAAACAAGCACTTGGCTAATCTGAAGTGGGCTTTGCAATGACTTGGGTCAATAGATAATGCAATGTGACAATCCCTTAGCCCAGCATACAGGTCACCATCCCTGTCAGCATGAGAATAAATTTTGGCTCAAGTATTTTGCATATTTAAGAAAACAGTTTACATGTACCAAAAGTTCTTGCAATGACTATACATATAACCATATATATATCATCATTTCAAGCTAGCAATCTGAAAAAAAATGAGAATTGTAGCACCTGAAATACTAATATATTTTGCATTAAACTTTTTGCAACATTACATTGTACTATGTATCTAACTATCAACTCATAATGCAACAATTTAACAACTGCTTACTGTATGTATGTAGTGATGTGAAAATTTGTTACTCTTTGTCATAGGATTGAAAATATCCTGGAACAATGTAGATATTGATACTTTGTGTCACACTTTGTGTCACACTAGTGTATACATTATTCATGGACACTCTGGAATACACAGTAACTATTAAGTTTCCATTCATTCTTATAACTACTGAACCTTTGTGATAAGTTGAAACATTGTAATAAAATAAATAATGGACATCTTCCACTGTAAATGGTATAACTGTTCATTACACATTCAAAATACGGCCAAGGAAATTGAATCCTTTGTTTTATGTACGGTCACATGTACGATTTTGAATTTTTTGAAGGTGCAAAACACAGTGTATTTGAATAGGACTTTACAATGTAGCTTTTCTGCATAAAAATTCTTCTTTACAAATTTTTTGAAAATTTACTCAACACCTGCATGCTTGATGGATGTCACATTGTACTGTAAATCATGGAGGGTAAAAAGAAGTTTCAGCTTTGATTCTTGAATGGGTACTCACATTACACGGAAACAATCAAGTAAATATAAAACTTGCCTGTGTAAAAATTTACTGAGTGTGTTTTTGTACCGCTTGCCTGCTTACCTCTGAAAATTTGAGTGGACGTAAAACAAAGAATTTAATCACTCTGGCCAAGGGTATACAGCATCTCCCAAACATGTTCAGCAACATACCCACACATGTGAATTGCTCCATGTAACTTACCATTTCCTCTTCATGTAAGCTGCAGCTCTATTGGCAAATAGTACAGCACTATTCGGTGCAATGTATAATGCTTGGTTATACAAATTTATTGCATACGTCCATTGCTGTCTTGCAAACACTTCATTGGCTTGTATCTTTAAGGCCTCAGCTTTTGGAGGTAAACCATAAGTTTGCCGCACAAACTTATCCTACAGAATAAACAAATATTTCTGGCTGCTTGTATCATACAAAATGGCAAACAACATTCTTATGTGATTCTAGATAGAAAAACAGTGATGTTGAAAATTTTTCCATTTTATAAATTGACAAACACAAAGTAATATATCGACATACACTGTAGATAGGACATTAAGGTGGAAATGAATACGAGTAAGTGAAAAAGTTACTACACTGTTTAAAAATTTATTGAAACTTAAAGTTTGTTTTTGGTCTAACTGTGAGTTTCTAAACTGATCTACAAATGTCTTCTGACCACATGCAGTCTGAGTACAAACCCATGTGGCTACTGTCCAAACAAAACTCTTTTCAAACTTGTTATAATTGAAAATGTATTCCTAGATAATCCCGCACTGTATTGACATACCTTATTGGTAGTACGCAAGTATAAAATGTCTTTGACAAATTATACGTTAGGAATGATAATGCCTGACTGATATCTTATTAAACCCTTTCACCCCAATTTCCCTCTCTGGAGGTCCAGCCTTTCCATAGAAAACAATGGGATTGGGTCAAACCACAGTGGTGAAAGGGTTAAGCCTTTCATCACAATGGTTAGCTCAAATCTATTATTATCAACTGTGAGTGTGGATCTGTTTACAGGGACTGGGAGAGTTGAAGAGGTCAAACTAAATTGAAACTGTTTTTGCCTAATATTTATAAAGTCTAACCTTTTGGATTGGGTCTCCTCATTGATCTTGATACCATTGGTATGTGATATGTGCTTGGACACACCATTTGCCGAGGACCCTGCAATTGATGTACCATTGGATGACAGTACTTCTGCAACATCTGATAAAAAAATAACAAAATTATTTGATGATACACTCCCATTAGACAATTTCCATATTGCACGTAAATATGGACATGTGAACAGTCACCACCAAACCCGTGACACAGTATACCTTGTATTAAATTCTGTATTTTGTTTTGTATGTATTTTCACAGAGAATGTGGACAACGTATTCTTCTTGGATATATGTTACATGCATTGCAATTACATTTTCAAAATATAACATAAATATTTCAAGTGTGAAGAATAAACAGAATGACTGACAAGACTTGAAACCAGTTTAAGTAAAGCCAGCATATGTGTGTGTGTGTTTCATTCAATTTCAGCTGTGAGGAGTCATCACAATTATACCCACAGCCACTTGGTTATTGAGCCACCATTGTCAGCAGTGGGGACATAGCTGAATGAATTTGACCTCCGACTTGTTTGCTAGATGAGTAGGTACATGTACAGCATGTTGTGAATTCAAATCAAGTCAAATCAATAAATTCCTGAATTCAAAACAATAGTCATGAAAAAAGCAGTAAAATATAGTCCCTTACCTTTTACTACTCCATTACTTGTAGGGCTAGGTAGTATGTAATCTTCATAATGAAATCTCTTTGGACTTCTTTTACTTGTGACGTCAAATAAATATATCTGTTCTCCGCCAAGATTGACCAGTAGTTCTTTGCCGTCAGGACCAAAAGTTATATAAGTGGATACTAGTGCTCGGAATCTTCTATTGTAATCATTCTGTTTTATAGGTAAATGTCCTGTGAATAGATTAAAAAGTGTTATTTTAATGATAAGAACATTGCTGATGACATTACAGAATGATACAATGCAAATACTGCCATCATGCCTTGTACATTAGATATGTATACCAAATCACAAATTTGACATCCAAATTCTTTCATAAACTGTGCAGTTTGAGTTTGACTTTAAGAAAGGTATTATGATTGATTTTTGACAACTGTTCAAGTCTCATAGATGCGGTACAATTGGCATGTAGCAATTAAAGTGTTATTCTAATTATGAACGTTCAACCTGTGCACCCATTTGTTCAGCTGGTGTGCTGCTGACTAAACACTGTAGAATACATGACTCAATATTATGTTCAGCCTATGTGAGCCCTGTGTAAACCTACTGTAAACCCAGTGTTAACCATGATTTGGCATTGTGTTAGCTGTGCCTCAACCCAGTATTCACCCATTGTAAACACTAAACAAGTCATTGACGATGACATAGTCCCAACTTGTAATAGGAGTATTAGTCTTGATGGGGCAGGTAAATGTGGTCATTAAGAAGTATCACTGGAGGTGTATATGTTCAGATCTATGGGCACATAGGTCTATGTCGTTGTTCCCAATTTGAAACATGAGGCTTGTCTAAGTTATGGTTCTAAATCGGGAAAAAAGATCAGACTTCTAGCTGTATTGGCCAGCCAAGAAATACATATGTGCATAATAAATGAGGTACAAGATGTGACATCTTAAGGTCTAATATCCTATCAAAATTGAAGGGTATAGAACTTGTGGTTACTGAGTTATGCATATATAGTAAGGACAAAGGTCATCAAGGTCACGTGGCATTTGGAAAAAAAATTGTATTGCTAATTAATCCCTATGTGCCAAAAATCAGATCACTAGCTATATTCACTTGCCCAGAATTAAATGTGTGCACAATTAATGAGGTAAAGCGTGTGTTGTCATAAGGTCTCCCATACTACTAAATATAAAGGACATATCACTTGTGGTTACTTATTTATTGACATAAACGTATATTTTAGGTAAAAGGTCATCGAGGTCACATGACATTTTGTCAAAAAATTCTATCCTATAGTTATCCCTATATACCAAAAATCAGACATCAAGCTCTATTGGCTTGCTCAGAATTAGATATGTGCATAATTAATGAGGTACAATATGTGGCGTCATAAGGTGTCCCATCATACCAAATATGAAGGGTGTAGCACTTGTGGTTACTGAGTTATGGTCAAATATGTATATTTGAGGTCAAAGGTCATTGAGGTCACATGACATTTTGTCAAAAAATTGTATTGCTAAGTTATCCCTATATACCAAAAATCAGACCTCTAGCTCTATTGGCTCGCTCAAAATTAGATATGTGCATAATTAATGAGATACAATATGTGGTGTTATAAGGTGTCCAATCATACCAAATATGAAGGGTGTTGCACTTGTGGTTACTGAGTTGTGAACAAATATGTATATTTGAGGTCAAAGGTCACTAAGGTCACGTGACATTTTGTCAAAATGTCTGAGATATCTGCGTGAACGGATGGACTGACTCACGGACGGACATGACCAGATCTATAAGCCCCTGGACTTTATCCATGGGGACTAAAAACTGTGTCCGTGCATCCTTTTTGCAATATGAATACGATGAAAAACTAAATTTTTATTTTTATTGGCCTTATACATGAATGAGTCTATGGCGAACTGCCTTATACATGGGAGTCTATGGAGGTGTGAACTAAAAAGTCCTCTAACACGGCCAAATTTGATCGCATTGTGAAACAAATCGACGTGCATCTGTATGGGGTAGGGTACTATTCTTGTGCAAAGTTTGAAAGAAATTGACTAGGGCATGTCTGAGATATCTGCGTGAACGGACGGCCGCACACACGCACGCACGGACGCACGCACATGACCAAACCTATAAGTCCCCCCGGATGGTGTCCATGGGGACTAATTAGCCCTGTGTAAACCTACTGTAAACCCAGTGTTAACCATCATTTGGTATTGTTGTAGCTGATCATCAACCCAGTAGTCACCCACTGGAGCACTACATTAGCCCCATGTAAACGGTAAACCCAGTGTTCCCTGTAAACAGGTCCATCCTTATCACTGATAACAATGGGTTTGGGCCAAACCTTGGTGGTGAAAGGGTTAAACCCAACAATATACATGTAGTACCTGCTATAAAATACTGCACACATCCTTTTGGTACTTCTCCATCTGGATCGGGATCCGGTGCCGGAGTATGCCAGGATGCTCCAAGCCTTTCCTCACTGGAAAACCTCACAGGGTGTGGACTTAGCATTCGGATATCATAGACACGCACGTATGGATCATTAGCACCAACTGCAACAAGATTGGCGGAGCATGTGTGGTAACATGTATGAATAAAGTCTAATATTGATATAGATTGAAATATATTATGGCCATAAATCTTGAAGCTGTCCCTTTAAGCATTACCATGCTAAAGTAACACTAGTTCTTATGGGTATAAGAACATGTGTTATTGTCAAACATCTCTAAACTTTGGAGCAGACAAGTGTAAACATAGACAGTAGAAATGACCCTAACAAGAAAGACTATATAGAATTCTATGGAGTGCTATAGATATTCTATAGATATCTATAGAAGTTTCTGTAAGTTTTTACAGTTTTGGCACCATTTTTGAATAATTCTATGAGATCTTGTTTATTCCATAGAATTCTACAGAAAAACAATATTCCATAGAATTTTATAGAAATTTTTTGCACAGGAAGTCTCGCCTCTACTGTGTACATGTATGGTGCAAGCTACAATTTTGGCACAACTGTCTACATGTACAGTATGTGTGGTCAAAGTCAATGATGTCTGCAAACTTCAAAAATTGATTTTTCAGAGTCATGTCTGATTAACATCACTGGTGTCACACAAGCATATTGTTCTTCATTTGATTTTGTTTTCATTATTATTACAACCCTGATTGTAAAAAATTCTGATTACAAGCATCAAACTTAAATCTGATTAACATTTTCTTCAGTGTAATGTGTATAGTCAGTATTCGAATTTAATATGAACTTGCTAATTCTTGTAGCTGCTATACATGTCAGTCTTGATAACTTACCTGCTAGCATTTCCGTTCTCAGTGGATTAATTGTCAGACACTTCGCTTCAGCATGGTTTCCGATGTATGTATTCAGATTGATGAGTACGTTACCACAATGGTCATTACATGAATGTGGTGACCTCAAGTCAAACTGTCTGTTGGCACAAATAAATGTTAAATATTAAAAACCACATTCTCTGGTTATTATTCCATAAATTGTTATAATTACAAATTAAATTCAAATACACAAATTTAAACTGAATATGTATCAAGTTGTATTAATTTCTAATCTCTTCGTTTGGTGTTCAATGTAATGAATAGAAGGCTGAACCATATCTACTGCCCTCAACGGTGGCTAGGTGTATAAACCGGACTGAGGTCACCCAAAAAGACTGGAGAAAACAAGTAATATTCACTGCCATGCTTATGTCAGGGGCAATACTGCTACAGGAGTCTACTCACAGTTTGATTGTTACTCAACATGTACCACACTTAGGGGCAGCATCAAAGGTTCAAGAGGTAAAAATTGCCAGGAGAATGAATATTTTGAAAAAGCAGCAGAATTGCACACTTCCATGTTCGGCCCCGATTTTTTTTTCAACATGTACACTACCCCCCCTGCCCTTGTTTAATGCAAGCTGTTGGCCTCTGCTGCACTCGGAATTTATAATTATATTTTGCTACATTTATGGTGCATGTGTTGACATTTTACACATTGATGTGACCTGTTCGGCAATAGGTTCAATATAAGTCAATGAAGTTTAAGGGGGGACTTAGGGATTTAAGTTTCTTATTCTACATTGAACTTTAGGCATTACCCCGTACATGACAACAGAGGGGTAAAAAATACAATTCCTATACGATGATTGTTAAGAAGAAATCTACAGATCATATAAAGATCATTTCAGTACATTTTACACTGACGCAGAGGACACATTTACTATTCACTGTTTTTGTCATATCTTACCTGACAGTCCCATCTTCTCCTGCACTCCAAAACATGTATGGCACATTGGGGGCTACAGCGAGTCTTTTAACCCTACCAGCATGGCAACTAAAGGCTTGCGTTGTCTCACGAATATTAATGTCATGAACTCTGACCTTACAATCAGCTGCGGCAGTCGCTATGATGTGGTCATTGGTATCTGGCATAAACTGTAAAACAAAGATGGAAGAACTTTTACTATGGTTGACGTTTGTGGACGCAGGCAGTATTTTGCATCAATAAGTGGTAAGCTAGGGAGTCATTAATGTTTCGGGACAAGAGTAGACACATACTGGGTGTACGAAAACCCTATACTCAGTTTTATTCAAAATGAAATAAGATATTGATAATATTGACTGATTCGTGATAAATAATGAACAATTGTTAAGGAGATGTCATCCATCATTGTCTAAGAAAAAGTGTAACTTTTGTGTTTTCATTTGAATTTAAAATGAGATCATTCCTTGTTGGATAGATTTTAAGACTGTCTGATAAAGTGATGCTTTGTCCAAGGTAAATTGCACCTGAGATTGACAAGACACATTTTCAGAAAAAGTTATAGGTTTTTGCAAATTTTTATGTGACTACAAACATTGGGGATGAGAGTGAAGCTTAATGAACAGAGACAACATTTGCCATAACTCAGATGCAAGTCCTTTGGGTAATTGAAAAGCAACCTAAGGAGTCATCTGGGCAATTCACCAGCAACCTGGAGAGTCCTTTCAGTAATTCACTAGTAACCTGAGCACTTGTTAGGTAATTCACCAGCAAAACTGGGGTGTGTTAGGTTAATTCAATTCATAGCAGCCTGGGAAGTCATTTGGGTAATTCACCAGCAACCTTTGGAGTTCTTTCAGTAATTCACTACCAACCTATGTACTTATTAGGGTTATTCACTAGCAACCTGGGGACCGTTAGGTACATGTAATTCACAAGCTACCAGGGGAGTTGTTGGGGTAATTCGCTACCAACTTGGGGAGTTGTAAGGTACATTTAATTCACTGGCAACCTGGGGAATTGTTAGGCAATTCACTGGCAACAAAGGTAGTTGTTAGGTACTTCACTAGCAAACTGGGGACCGTTAGGTAATTCGCTAGCAACCTGGGGAGTTGTCAGGGTTACAATTAGGGACAGGGTCTCAATTAGGGACAGGGTCTGAAATGCACAGCTAAGGGTTCCTAAGAGAAAATTTGTTAAAGTGCCAATCCTAATTGAAGCTTTGCATCCATGAATCTTCAATAGCACCATATTGTGTAAAATGAATTTGAAAGTTAGAGAAAATGAAAGGAGTAATATACAATCAACTATTAATTTTCTTCCTGTAAAGTTCATACAGAAAACAAGCCTATTAAAAAACAAATTGTTGATAAATGTTTTTCAGTTTTGATTCAGATCTGAATCTTCATTGATAAGATTGAAAGCAAAATTTTTGAAATAATGTGCACATTTTTCTCCATTATTTCTATCTCTTTTGATGTAACAATGTCAAAGGGTTTCTACTTCTCAAACATGTTGACTAGTTTTACACTATGACATTTCAAGTACACGCAATGTTATAAATTTGCAGGATGCAAAGATTATCAAAATTTCAAGTTAAAATTCATGCTAAATGGTGGCTATATTCCAATCACATATTTACAGAATCTAACAACAGGTATTATGAAATGAGTACAAGCACAACAAATGTCTGCACAACATAATTTGAAGATCTGTTACAGAAATTGGATCTGCGGGAGTAACAGCCTACATGGTGTTTTAAATTCCATCATGTAACAGAAGTACCATGTTTGAAAGTAATTTCATTATAGTCTGCAGCATGAAAATAAACAAATCAAATCACATGTTTCTGTATCATTTACAACTATTCACATTATGTTTCCGTGATAACCTTTGACCTCAAAGTCTGTATTCCCAGTGTAGACAATCAATATGGCTGTTAAACAGAAATTGGTTTAGCAAAAAGTGCATTAGGTTACAATAATACACAGGCGACAGCCTGACAAAACTAAATTATTTGATTTCATTACTATCGCATTACAAGGATATTGATAATACATGTATGTCATTTATGATTATGAAATCTCTTTTTTTGAAAAATATCATTTTTTAATACTGTCAGATTACTCAACACACATACCCCAAGCAAACTGGATATTGAAAAGATTAAATTTTCATAAAAAGACATTGCAAAAGAGCCATAGAAACAAAACAAGGAAATTCCTTCTATGACGTCTGAAAGAGGAAACACTCTAAAATAAATTAATCTAAGAATATTAATAATGTGGTGATGAATTGATTCAGATATACTTGACTGTACTTATAATTTCATTATACCCAAAAGTTGTCAACTGACAGTGAATTTTGTGATGTCATACCCTCAGATTATATCTGATAATGTATCCGATTATCCAGCATTGTGGCCCTAGATCTTTTCTTCATCTACAAATTCACTGGCATTGACAAAACTATAAAATGACAGCAATAATGTGTCCATTCTCAGTTTACAATGGACTCAAGTAAACTTTGCATGATAAATTGTAAGAGGCAAAGCCAAGGGGTACGTTATTGCTCGATTAAAAATGTAATTAAATTATTCCAAATCCAGTGATATCATATTTTTTGTTCAACTCAACAGAGTTTTCAAAATGTTGATGACAAACATCAGAACATCAATCAATATCCTACCTTTACTGAAAATATATTGCCATGGTGACCGGTCCTTATTGTACACACTTGTTTATGTTTCAAAGGTTCCCAGATAATCGTACTCAAATCATCTGAACCACTTGCTAGTAGGCTGAAAGAACAAAAGATGAATTATTACAAAATAGAATAGTGTACTGCCTTCCTTGCGAATACTAACTCATAGAAAATGAAAATGTTGGCTGGACAAAACCAGGAAATGACTGAACACCACCGATGTTTTATCATCTTCCTCCCAATTTCAGAACACTTTTATCGTTCTTATCTTTCACTTTCACGGTATACAATACAATCAAGGTTGTAAAGTTTACAAAACTAAACTCACATGTGACAATATTATCGAACTGTTCCTCTTTCCTTCACAGTAAGATCATTATGTTTGCTAACACTGTTTCCTTCATTTGTTTCCTTGTAATATGAGAAAAATCTTAGACAAACATTCACGCTAACGATGTACATACATTTTAAGGATACTTTAAATAAAGATAATGATATTAATTGGAGTGAATGTGATCAGGGGGAAATGGTAAAGAAATTGCCAAAACCAAGGTTTCCCTAACAAATTCACCAACTTGGTATGGATTAAACCCCATGGTCATCATGGAATAGTTAAATCTGAATACATCACATGGTGATGAATGGGAAGTAGTCTATCAGATGGAGGGACCATTATTCCATATGGGGTAACTTCTGTAAAAATGCACATTTCTTTCTTTATTACATCAATTCATCTCTTGTTAAGTGTATTCACTGTCATTGAGTTTTATATCTGTTTCCTACAATACACTGAAAACTATAAAACTGGCACTATTTTTATTTCATTGTACATGTACACATACATGTCTCACACGGATTGAAGATAGGGTCAAAGGTTGAATACAGATGTATTCCTACACAAGCAGGAGGAGTTTGTTTCACAGATTCTGTGATAAACATGAAATACTGTAAACATATTTGTGACCTGCAGCAAAACTTAACTGTAGTTAAAGCAAGTATTACGTGTCAAGAACACTCCATAAATATTCTATGCATAACTATAAAGACCATCACGTTGTATGAAAAATATTTCCACATTCAGTCATTTTCTTAACAAATAACAAAACACTTCCTCAAGATATGTTGAATACTGGCCACATAATGCTCAAGGAAAACACTTTTATGAAAGTTTCAGTTCATAAAACTGAAAATAATCAGAATCACAAGTTAGAGCTACAGTCCCTTACGCTTAACATGGTTTGATAAACATATACAATTGCAATAGTCTTGTAGTCTTAAGGTGGAGCTGCATGTTGCCAACACAGTTTTTTTCAAAGCAATATTTCTCATCAAAGATGACAAGGAAACCCCCTCATTCTATATATTTTCAAAAAGCAGAGACTCTAAAGTTTAGTATGGTAGCAGTAGCTTACTCAAAGGATGAAGTGGGTGTATATTTAGGGTAAAAAACCTCCATTTTGGTATTAATGATAAAAATTAATTTAAGTCAAAAACTTGATGTTATTTTCTGAAATGTAATATTTCACTTGAAAGAAGAGTATATGTAGAAAAAAACGACTATTTTATTTTGCATTATCTATCCTCATTCAAAATGGCAAGGGTTGAAAAACTGACACTCAAAAAAGTGATTAAAATCATGATTAGTAAAATTCTTATTTAAAATGTAAGAAGTTTATTGCCAAACAAAATAGTCGTTCTTTTAAGAGCATTTAAAGAAAATAATGTGAAAATTTCAGAAAATTTGACCCAGCCAGAGTGGAGTTAAATTCTTTGGATGGAAATTTAGAAATTGGGAGGAAAAAGAAGCCAGGAAATCGGGTAATTTGCATTCATTTGCATAAATTAACACTTCTGAATCACGAAATTTACGACTGTTTGACAAGCTAAAAGGTGAACCCCACCAACATTTCAATCTTGGGTTAACATATTAATTAAAATTGAATGAATATTTGCAAAAACATGATTTTTGAGCAAAATATGCTGTGTTGTGTGCAGCCCCCCCCCCCCCCCCCCCCCCCCCTTTAATCTTTCACCAGTACGACAGGGGATGAAACCTTTGTTCTTGACAAGATATTTGAAGGCAATAGCTGTATTTTTCATCATATTTTAAATAGTTTTGATCTTAAAAGCAAATACATTTCTGTATTCTTCCTTGTCAAGTGTGTTGAGATAGACAGCATTAGCCTTGCATACACTATGGATTGTTTATGATACAATTTGCAATATTGTTGTTGACAAATGGATTCTGGTCTGGACTAAAAGTCAGTTGCCCACAATAAAACTGCATCCGTATACACACACATGAAAGATGTTCATGTAATTGACAAGTGAACACTCGTCAATTATGACACATTTTAGGAAGTACGGCAAGATACTATATTTTACACAAAGTTCAAAATACTGAATAACATATCCAAATTTACAGCCAATGGAGCTGCAGCAATCGGATAAGAAAAGTTGAATGATATTGAATCACACTGTTAAGAATAAGAAAGACGATATTTGTCATGGAATTTTCCTCATAAATAATAAGTTTTGTTTCTAAGCTGCAAGGTCGCAGAGTAATCTTAAAGTCTGGCAGTGAGCCAGACAGACATGATGAAGTGTAATAACTGAGTACTCAACGTATTAAGGAATAAAGATGGGATTAGTTTGTAAGAAGAGTGTCATTTACGGCAAATGGACGTGACACTTGCTCAAGTGAGTCTTAACTCAAAGACAATTGTACATATTACATTCACTGATATGGTGCAGATCTGAAGAAATTTGCCCAAATTTTAAACTTTATATTGAAAGGGAACAGTTTGTAATTTCATCACAAAAGTCTTATTGATAGTTTTACTAAAAATCCTGCAAGATATTAACGCTTTGAACCCGGCTCGGACATAAATGTCTGATGACATCATAGAGTACCAGGGGGTCAGGGTGCAAAGTGTTAAGTAAAAATACAAAATATTTATGCTCTGACTGCTTATCAAATAATAGGTGTATTCTGCCTTTGTTTATAGAATGAAGACCTTCAAGGACCGGTGCAAGAAGAAATGTCTTCCTGTAAAGATTTCCTTTCTGACGGTGTGATACTGAAATGATTTAATCCTTTGGCAACTTTTTATCAAACTGGTAATAAAATTTATAAAATATTTATGAAATAGCAAATTAAAAAGCAGACAAAAAAATTACAAATTTTGTTGACCAGTTTAGAGTCTTATGAATGCCTTGGATATCATAACAATCTACTGCATATTGTAAGTATATTGAATGGCAACAGGTGAAAATACTTCAGTTACCATATGGATTATGAGAAAAAAATAATATTTGGTAGTAATTATATGTCATGCCCATACATTTGGAATGAAAAGTTATATTTGATGCTAAATTACATGTACTGCCAATATATTTGGAATTACTACAAATGAAAAGTTGCTATTTTGATCAACAATTATTATTAGGTTCAGATGAAAATGCAAACTATATACTTACTTTCCTTTCTGGTTCCATTCCAAGCAGTTGACACAGCCTGAATGTCCCTGTAGGATTGAAAAACAAATTTTCATGTTAAAGACCTACTGGTGGTGGATATGATGTATTGTTGCATTATTTTGTTCTGCTTATTACACTGTAGTTTCTTGCACTACTTCCACCACAGTCTATGTGTGTTGAATGTCCAGCTGTCCAGTGTCCTTGCTGATAACTGAAATTTAGTCTAGGCTTGAACTCATCTTTCAACACCAACATCACATATTGTACACAAAACCTTTTGTTCACAAGGCTAATATTTCAAATTTCAAAATACTCTCAAATAAGGAAGAAATTGCAGGTCTTTTCTTGAATAAAAATACTGAAAATATCATAAAAAGTTATAGCTATTTTCTTTTAACATCACATCAAAGCCGAGACGTAAATTTTGAAGTTGAAGACACAGTACAAATACGTTTCCCTGTTTCTCAGTTCTTTGAATAACATCAAGAGTCATAGCCTGTCTGTCATTTCCATGTCACAGCCTTATTGATAATTTTCTTGCACAAAAAAATGAGCATCAGTGGAAGATTTTATCTGTTTTGTGAAAAGACTTGCGCAGCTCTCTCAATTTACTAGCTTTTAATGTAGTCTCTTATATGTATATAAAGTCACTTGTTGGAGTGTATCTCTGGAAAGAGCAAAATACAACAGGGCTGATTCCAATGACATCACAGCTCCTCTTTTATTGTGGAACAAAGTTTGTTGATAATAAAAATCACATGTCAAAGGCCAAACTTCTTGAAAAAACATAAGTACAAAATGACAAGATTTGCCCAAATTTCTGCTGGCAGCAATTCATGGTGCATACAGGGTGCTATATTTTGTACCAAGCTTCACTTACAATTGCCATCAATACTGTTGTCACTCGGCTATGATACTAATTTCGACAAGACACACTGTAGTTTAAGTTAAATCCTTGCAAGCTCTACAAGCCAAGGGACTAGTCACCGCATAATATCCAAAGCCTGGACTGGGCTTCCACTTGTCCATGTCTTTGCAAGACTCAAAGATTAAGCTGTGAGGGGTGCCTCAAGCACTCCATGTCCTCTTTGGAGAGGGTCAGAGGTAGCAGAGCAGATAGGGTCAGAGGTAGCAGAGCAGATAGGGTCAGAGGAAGCAGAGCAGATAGGGTCAGAGGTAGCAGAGCAGATAGGGTCAGAGGTAGCAGAGCAGATAGGGTCAGAGGTAGCAGAGCAGATAGGGTCAGAGGAAGCAGAGCACTGAAGAGCCCCACATGGTTGAATCTTTCAGTATGTCTTTGTAAATTCTCTTGAAACACCAGTAGGCAGATTTTTGTATAGTCTCTAAACCAACACTCTGGTGATTGCAATCAAGATGGTAGAGTGGAAAAACTTTTCTCTCACTCATTTTTGTAGCTGGTTTGGTTAAATCATCTGTTTTGAAGTTAAGTCATTTTTTATATCAACTGCAACAAACATTCACAAGGCTTGTCATCTATAGAAATTTTCAGACCATGTGTTCAAGCTGGTTGATTTGCTTATTACACTGGCATTCATTACAGGTGCCCATGATACCAAAGAAACATTAGCATCAAATTAAACAAAACAAAACATAAAGTCATCTTTGTCAACACAAAAGAGGCAATACTCTGATGAAACACAGTAAAAGCAATGCTCTAAGTAACAATGAAAATCAAGGCAATTTGGTGACTTGACCATGATAATGCAACAGTAATGATCATGATTACTGATTGCAGTGGTTTACCAGAGTCTCCAATTCTCGACTTAGGGCCATCCGGGTACTTGTGGGTTCTTAGGTCATTTTTGTGTCACAGGGTGGTTAAAACAAATACATAATTGAAGTTTTGATTTTTTTCTACAACCAAACCGATATTCAAAGTTTCAACATACATAAATGACATATCTTTTAGTTCTGACTTTTTCACACTATTTATAAATCATTTTCTCATCAGTATCACCTGATCTCTTATTCACCTCGCTCGCGTTTCACCTACATGTACTGACGTCATTCTGCGGTCAAGAATATGGTGACAAAACTTGTCAGCTCATTGTTATCAAAAATCTCTATTAATACAGATTTTCTCGGTATACAAGAACTCTGGTAATGTCTGTATTGATGTTGTTTCAAGTCTACCCAGGGTTTTCTCTCAACTGCGCGATTGCGCAAATTGCGCATTTCGAGCCATTGCCTGCCCTTGAAAAGTTAATGATAGCGCAGAAATTGCGCACAAAGCAAAGCAAAGACAGCCATATATATGAGGGTGACAACTGTGAATCAACAGTGACTGCCCCCTAAAATGTCAAGTCTGCCCCTAATTTGATGAACAGGGCACAAGTGCCCGTTTTAATGAACATGCAAAGAAAACACTGCTTACCTGCAATTCAGCTTCGAGGTTCAATCTTGGCAGCAGAAAATCATTGACGTGTAACTCACGCTGGAATTTACAACATGGTTTGGTCTGAAATAAAACAGGCCAAATTAGCAAGGGGAAACAAATTGACTTTCCAATTTTAAAAACCAATATTTAGTGCTCACACAAGACACAATGACGGTAGATTCGCTCGATCTCAATGGAATCAGTATCTTAGAAGCAACAAGTACCAGTACAAGACAAGATGTCATTGAAATTTGAATACAGATTTTGATAGTGCGCGTCGGCATGTCTAATGGACCGGTAAAACTTGTACACTGTGTATATCGGACTCCTGAAAACTTTAGACACTGTACTACAAGCAAAGTTGCTGTTCTCATCAGCCTGACGTAAGTAAAATTTACTAAAGACTGATGACATTGGTGAGGTTGGGTCCGTATGACCTCTGACCTTCATGGCTTCCAGTCAACACTGAGTAAAGGCAACGCATAATGCAACAACTGTACCGCCTGTTTATTCGTACAAAATACTGGATATGCCCTAAATCTATCTTCCCCGAGTTCTTACGGATTGATTATTAGAAAATACTTTCGACAGCCAGCTCCGCAAGACGACGATCGACTAAATACGTCTTAACTCGAGTGGAGCCTGCCTCAAAAAATGTACACATTTCGAACACAGTCTCTCGGCATTGACAACACGGGCTTTGTGCCACTGCACTCGCTGAAAAGAGAAATTAAGATTCAAAGTAAACAATTTCCTTACATTAATTTCACGGTTCTTCAGTCTTCTAAGGATACTGTCGGCCATATTCCAATATTTCCACGTACGTCAAACTGGACTCAGGTATTAGGTGCGAAATACGACTGGTTGTGATTCCCATACGCCGGGAAGTGTTGCGACCGAACTGCAAACGCCCATTCTTTACGCAATATCGTTTTCTCAGGTAAGTATTATGCCTTTCAATAATAAGTTCTACTTAACTCAAAAGCACATTTGCCATGTATCCAAAATAAAGTTGCTAGAGCAACTGCTCAGTGGACTTTGCGAATATGTTACGGCAACGAATTAAAGACAGGTGACTCTGTAAGTTCTACAAGAGATGTGCGCATGACATTTTCAGGCGCCTTTTGTCGTAGAATCCACCAAAAGTATAAAATGCAATTTTTGGCAATTCTTTTGTCTATATTGCGATGCAAATCACATTAAAATATTTTTGAATCTCACAAGTAATGTCAAAATATATGTAAACATCATTTTTTACATCCAGTTGAATAAATTTGCCGATCTCGAAACATACCCTTTTACGGCATAATATCTACATTAGATTCGGATTCGAATTTTGATTCAAATTCGCCCAATCGTCGAATTCCGAATTAATGCAGGTACCACCATGACCAAGGGGCTGATGGAGGTACTACATTCCAGGGTACTTAGTAATCTCGTTAATTCTGTTTATAGAAAAAAACTTAAAGAAACCGATTTGTTATTTGTATCGTTGTTTCAATTATATTGTTGTCGTTTCAAAATATGTAAAAGACATGATAATAATTTTGCTGCCCCATGGGGAGTCCAGTCACCAAAAGTTTTGGACGTTCTACACAGGCCAACAAAGTATAAAAGAACAATAATATAAATATAATATTTATGAAATGTACGTATCTTTAATAGATCATTTTGGTATTTCATCAGGGTTGAGCTTTACTTCCTTTCCGCTCAGTAATGCTCGAAAAATCACTGATCGAGTGTGGATCACACTTGACACAGTGGCCGTCTACGCGGCGTCCAAATCCTATTGGGGGCTTGGAAGATTGATATAAGGGGCATTCCGTTTTTCTCCCCGCTTCACTTCAAATATTTTCTTGAACTCGGCAAATTTCAGAAACTTTTTCTCATTTTCCCTCCCACAAGATTTGTTTGTGCTTCACTGCCAGTACTGCCCGGATTTTTGTTGTTTTATTATTTCCCTTATTAAACAGGACATTTCAAAAGCGAGAAAGAAATGTTGATCTGCACAAAGCTGACTTCTGTACGATACAAGTATCTGCTCAAGGAAGTTTGAGAGAGAGAATAGAATCCACTGCAATGTAATGAAACATTGAGGACATGGCGATTTCAAAAGAAGTCAGCATGATCATGGACTTCTGCAAAAAAGACGCTACCGCTGTTTTGCGACCAGCGTTAGGACCGAGTAAGGTGTTGGAAGATTGCACAACGCGTAGAGGGAGGGGATATAAGTACTCCAATCGTTCGAGGGGGGGGGCAAAATTTGAAGATAACAAATTCAAATTGAGTCATTTTATGGCATTTTTAGAATGTCTATACCTTCCTATAATTCATTTGTAAAGTGTTTCTACCACTTGACGACAGTTTATTTTCACGACGAACAGGAGTCATCGGTACACTTTAATAATACGGCGTCACCATGAAGGTAGATAAACATACTTTCCATGAAGACTCAGATTTATATCAGACACAAAATGATTTTTTATGCATTGCCTTGTCATCAGAGACAATTAGTGAACAGCCATGATGGAAATAAATTTCATCAAAAGCCGCAGCTTTAATTGGGAAACCTTTTTGCATCCTTTATTTATACATGCCAAGACATAGCAAATTAAATATATATTGTGCAATAGCGTTCCGGGTTTCTACAGTGCCAAACATTAGTGTGATTCACGGAATCAAAGGCAGGGTATTGGTGTGGTATCAATTTAGAATGCGGCCTCTATTTTGAAATTTTAAATAGGTGTATCCCAGATAAAGCTTTGAAAGACAAAATCAATCATTAAATATTGCATATTAAGGTTTATTTAATGGGAAATACTTATGTCATTCTCTAAACCTTGTCCAGTTGCATTGCGCATGTTGTTCTTGAAGTCGTTTGACATTGAAAGCTGGGAGATTTGGGATAGGTGCAAAAACTCCCTATTTCATGACAAAATATTCTGCTGATAGGCCTGGCCCTAACTTATTTAACATTGGACACTGATAAGATATCAAGCACAGGCTATGTGAACAAGTTGAATAATGAGCATTCCAGCATGCTTTAAGGTGTGGGGAAGAGAAACTGTCGTAGAGGTACGACAGATAATGAATCCTAATTTATTGTCAAATTGAAAAACTGGATGCATAAAATGCAGGCAAAGTAAAGTATGAGTTATATTGATCATAATGAATCACAAAGGCCTTCCGAGAAAATGCAATGAAATCAGATGTTATGAAAATAGATTGGCCGAAGGACACGCTGAAAGTAAAAAAAAAATGACAAAAGGTAACTATCGGTGCACGCGGTTTTGTTTACTTCATGTCTGCTTGCAATATTTTATTCACTGCTACCTGTGGTTGATTTTTTTTCGACGGCAACTTCTTGGATTTTTCAAAGCCCCTCGGTGTCATATGGTCCATTCAGAGCTGTAAAGTGGACTACTGAACATGTTTTGGGAAGTAGACCCAGTGTATCAGTTCGCAGAAAAATTATGGAAATTTTCAAAATTTAAATCTACTTTTATTCAATATTTTATTCACTGCTACCTGTGGTTGATTTTTTTTCGACGGCAACTTCTTGGATTTTTCAAAGCCCCTCGGTGTCATATGGTCCATTCAGAGCTGTAAAGTGGACTACTGAACATGTTTTGGGAAGTAGACCCAGTGTATCAGTTCGCAGAAAAATTATGGAAATTTTCAAAATTTAAATCTACTTTTATTCAAACATTGGTATGTTACGATTTAAGAAATCTTACGCGAGTTTAGCACTGTTTTGCTTTTGTTTTCCTTTATTCATATTATGTGACATTTATGTAGTCGTTTGAAGTACATGTCACGTATAACTTGTCAACCGTCCGGAATCATCTTATAGACTCCATGTTCATACTTTCTAAAGCATATTGTTCTAAAGTAAACACGATTATTGAAACTAATTTGGATTAATTGGATTTTCATAATCTTTAAATTTCTCAAAAGTTTTAGGTGCAAGATAGTTTAATGTTGCAATAATACAAATTATTTATAAAAACAAGCGTGTAACGTAAAAAGAAAAGCAGATGAGATAATATTTGTATCAACATTACTTCACCATCCAATTATCCCAAAATAGTTCCAATCGTGTCAGTATGTCAATTTGATGAAAGTCTTCAAAAGTATCGATTAACATTTTTATAGTGCGAATGTACATTGCAAAAATTATATTCCAGCTTTGTCGAGGACAGTGCACGTGAATTTATGACGTCATCCATTCAGAGTATTACTAATAATGAATCCAATATTTTGGCCCAGATGCTTTCTACTTCATCTACATAAAAATTACCTGGATAATGCCAAAACAATGAAATAATAACAATACTGTACCCCCTCTCGGCCCATAGTGGACTCACGCAAACTTTGCACTCTAAATGTACTCGGCTTTGCTTCATATTTTATGTTGTGCAAATTATGGGCCCGGGATCGAGGGGAACTCAACTTTCGCATCAAGTGAGCTAACTGTCAATGGAACCTCCTATCCTATCGCTGAAGTTTAGGGCACAAATTTTAAACTCATTACCCAAAGATGAGGTTTCAGTTTACATAGCGTATTTTGATGTCGGACGAGTTACTAAATCAATTTGGTAATGTTCATCGCAATAAAACACTGCATGACATGGGAAAATGTCATTCTCTAAGAGACAGGAAAGTTTCGTAAACACGGTACATATTGTCTGAACTTCTCAGAGTCACATAGCGTTTGACTATAAAAGTTTCCTCGATTCTGTTTGTGAACGCCGCCTTAACAACAGTTGTGATTTCCTTTTTCAAACATCAATTTTGCTAAGACTAATAGAATTGCCTATTTTTCGAGTAAAATACGGCTTGTTAGACGCCCTTTTGTGCGTTCACTGTCTATATCAGAGTCGTAGTGTGACAAAATTGCCAGAGGGGCAGAACCTAGCTTAGCTAGGATTTTAATAATTTACATAAACTTACTTAAATTGGCAGGGTGGAAAATTTCGAGGAGGAGGGGAACAGCAGTTGCCCCCCCCCCCCTGGTTACGGCCCTGAATATTCGTTGAAAGTTCAATTCTTCAGTATCTCCGAAAACATCATCTTCTTCTTCATTCTTATGAATTCATAGTTTCTCTTTCATTGTCAGATTTATATTTCCCTTTTGATATACGCGAGGGCCCAGGGACGAGAGATATGGGGTTTGTTAAATCATAGATCCTCGAGAAACTCGAGGGTCTATGGTTAAATTTAAGAATGTATGGGCCTTCCGTACAATGTGTACACGAACACAAACAAGTTGGCTTATTTACAGTACAGAGACTAAAATATTGTAGAAAGTAATCTTATCTCTACCGATATTGAAATATAGCTTTACACAATGCCAACGATTCTTGCAGAGCTAAACAGCAACGGACTCTTGCTGTCTTAGGCGATGTGGGGACTGAACAACTTCGCCAGTAAGTTGAGGTTTATAAACAACAATCATTTGTTGGTCGGTACGGGCGGACAAACCATGTCCGCCATTACGGTGTACCTACATGTAGCCACAATAGACCACGGATTTCATAAATTAGGAACGACATTAAATTCGAATGTACTGATATTGCTGACGTTACCCAGACTTGATTTGAATGTTGTTTCTTCCTTAATCTAAATAGTAATACGTGGCCTTTTGGGGAACAGACATAAAATGCTAACACCAAAAATTATTCTAGACCTAGCTTTCTAGAGTATGGAGCCCTGGTGTACAAAGTGGCGGCACTCTCAGGAAGAGGAGTACCCGTGTTTTTTCCTAAAATCACGGGAAAGGGGCGAGGTTTATTTGTTTATCATCATGGTCCGTGAAAACAGGAAAAAGGGTATTTTTGATCCGTGAAAACTTGGTAAATAATCTTAGATGTACATCCATGCCAGTGCTTCATTTAAAATGAGATTGTTTGCAACAATCATATCACCGTGTACACTGTTTTTCAAAAAGTACCATGTTGTTTCCCACCGTAATGAAGGTAAATCTGGTACAGTGGTGCAAACAAGGTCCCGCTAGTAGATTTGTAGATTTGTAACATAAGGCGGGGTTTTGGTCTTATTTACTCCCACATTTCTGAAAATAAGGGTGTATTTTTGTTGAAAAAAAATGTTTCGAAATTTTGCGTGAGTACCACCGCCCCAGTGGTCTGGGATGCCCAACTGAAGACAATTCCGCGAGAAAGTGCAGTCAGACAATCACGTGATACAGTCTAGACACGTGATACAGCCCTTAATGATGTCATCATATGACAAGGCGAACGCTTAATAAGTGTGGGGACTATTTCGCGAGCTTAATAGATACGTTTTCTCAGTTTGTTCCCTATTGCAGGAGCTTGAGTATGTCGATGTGAAGAAACGCCTGTCACCTGAGGTATGTACTATTCTCTCGTTAATCATTAACGTCGTGAAAGTGCAAAGGACTGCCCTCTTTGCGTTGAGTGAACGTTCTATACTATTTGTATACCTTGTACTTGAAATGACATGCGGTCCCGGCATAAATAATGAGGTGTGACTGAAAGCTATGGCAGACTACACCAAGACAAACACGGTTTGAAAAACAAATAAACAGACAAAAAAATTATGGTACCTCGTAAAATTCTACCCAATACAGTATAGGTTTCTTTCTGCTCATCCAGTACATTTGTCGCTATGGAAACGCCTATGTGACTAGTCTTTTCGGTCTACTCACAAAGGCGATTTTGTGAGAAGCTCAGCAACATAGAACGCGATCTTTTGTATGTACGTGGCATACTGAGCACCGCTCAAAATCGCTCACATCAAAAAATAAATAAATAAATAAATTTGTAGAACCTGGCTCTGTTACGTCGCTATGATTATTTTTGTGTAAAGGCATTGAAGGAATCCAAAAATATACAGATACAATTACACTAGTGTATTCAAATTCAAATGATAGTATAGATGATGCAACTCCTGAACGCAAGGCCAACAGAACGGTCCCTTCATACGAGGAGGGACCTTGAACATAGCTAAAAACAAAATATGTAAGGGCTTTAGCTATCATAATGATGAAATCGAGTTAATTTTGTGACGTTTGCTCGATATTTTCTTACGACATACACGATCATATAGCGAGCACATATTGTGTGGCGTTCCCATTCGCAAGGTGACGGTCATGCAAGACTGAAGTACAGTACGTTTCCGCTGGTACGAATTACATTACGTTTGATTTTTGGATACTGAGGTGGATACTCTCGAGTCTTGCCATAAGTACAGTTTGTGTTGATGGGTTCTTTTGCACCAGGTGTGGCGGTCAATATTTTAAACCGTCCGTGACTCGAGTGGCAAACGTAACGTTCACAAATAAGATTTTGCGTCCACAGCTGTTTGTGTAAATGATCGATGCATGCATGTAGTTTGTGTACACTTCCTACGACGGTGCGATAGAGGAATGTGTCTAACCTTTCATTCATTCATTCATTCATTCATTCATTTATTCGTTCGTTCGTTCGTTCAGGTTCTTTGTCTTTGTCCCTCGGTTATGAAATAATTACTCATCATTGTTACGATGAAGCCTTCGCTTTTTATAAATACACATTTCTTTCTTTGTATTCTTTTGCATCAATTCTGGTGAAATAAATAGAAAATAAACAAATATAGCTAACAAGAAAAATTATAAACAGAACTACAAACTCGAAATTCTTTGAAAGACGGTACAATCAGAGTGTTAGGACCTGCATGGCTCGTTTATAGGCTCATCAGATTTGCTTACAACAGATATCGAAAATTAGAATGACCCCTAGGTTTGTTCTTCCACGTTCCTCTGTCACAGGGACCGCGGTTCGTATTAAAACAACCAGATTATTAAATCAAACCTTTTCTAACTAACCACGTGGTTTTACTTTACTACGTGTTTGGACAATATGCTGGACATGATAGTTTGGGGCTTTCCCTTGCTGACCTGGCACATTGCCAACAATAAATTCCAAACCATTGGAAAGCCCCTACTACCTTTGAATTTGAATTCACCTTGCTGTAAATGGCGCGTTGCATCATAGTCTGACACTGACAAATCAACGCACATTCTTCTTCTGTAAAAACAAGCTTAAGGGGGAAATTAATGCAAATTCGAACATACTGACCAAAGGTTTACATAGTGGCTAATAATAGCACACTTTCCATGTTTTTCCAACAGCGAGATTTCTTTTTATGTATTTGGGTCGATACTACGTACGCCAAACGGGGTCATATTACTATGCATTTCTGTAAAGGTCACAGACGTAATCAATACAAAACAATCGTAAATTAGCACCGTCTACAATGGAGAATCCACCAAAATCGTCGATTATGCCTCGCAGCAAATAACTGCAAATCTTCAATGTGCCAAATCAGATTTTTACCAAGTTGTATTCAAACGTTCATCATGCATATTCATTATCAATTTCTATGCCGCCATTTGGGGACCGCACGTCCCATCAGACAATGACCTTATCAATACTGGCAGCTTTTAAGGAGTCAACCATTCAGTATTCAAGTATTGATATGGAATGCGCGAGGACAGTGTGGTTTACAGTTAAGCTCAAAAATAAGTTTGGCGAATGCCAAGAATATGTATCAAAAGCTAAAGACCGTACCGTCTAACAATTTAAGAAGACAATTGTAAAGACAGCTTTTCAAACTAACTTAGCCAAAATCTTAATTCATTTTAATATATAATTGAACAACATTGCTGACGATGTCCAGATGAATTCATTAGACAGGCATTTGTGTATTCGGTACTTCCCCGAACACGTGGCGCGCTATTGATTACAAATAGGTGAATCCCCTTTCAATATACAAATAACTTACATAGTACTTCTAGCAAAAAGACGGGGAATTCACATCAAGGTTACAGGAAATTTCAAAAGACCCCAGTTCACAGTCCATGCAATGTAGATCAATGTTCTGTTTGTATTAAGATATATTGAATCGTTCAGGTAATAGTCTGTGAATTTTTCAGCTGATAAAAATGTGGGTCGATAAGCTTAGTGCCGCAGATATAGTACAATCGGATCCCATGTATCATTTTCTCTATCACCCACAACTTCTCGTCACAACTAGCCAAGGGACGGTGTTTATAGGACTAGGGACCCTCCTTCAATGCTCTTAGTACGACAACTACCGCCATAATGTAACAGACTATATGACTTGTTAATGTTCCTACAAATTAAGAAATTTGTACATTATTATGAGAAAAGGGGATTCAAACGCTAATGAAAGCACAGTAAAGCGTAGTAAACACATAGAATTGCAGCCACGTCTGGATCTAATTCCGTTGAGGAAGTGTTTATGCCTGCCAAGTATTTATCGCGAAAAGGAAGGATGGTAAAACGAGCTGTCGCTAGGCCCTAGACTATAAAGAGAAATTATGTAACCAGTATTTCTTTGAAATTGTCGATATGATTTACTTTCGTTTCGGTTTAGTCAGAGAGAAGGTATCTTAATAACTCCTACTATACCGTGTAGGAATCGATTAGGCAGCGCATTCATGTGCCCCAGAATTTCACAACTTTCCCCCTACCAAGTCACGTGAATTTTTTTATTTCAAAAGCAGCGAGGCTCAAAAGAAAATGTTCCATTTTCGAATGCCCCTTTAAAAATGCTAAAGATCCACCCCTAAGGTAATAACATACCTAAAGGGCACCCAGTTGCTATGAATTAATAATATATTAATTACCATCAAAGTCTTATGATTGTCTAAAGTGGTATTTCTCTCGAACTTTTCCAAAGGTGTTAAGAAACTCTTAATTATTCCCTTTCGAAATCATAAATAAAAATCACCAAACAAATTCGGTACTAGGGGAACAACTATGCCAATTACCGTCACTTCACATTCTAAATGGTCGCCATCCCTGTGCTAACTCTTCGGAGAGATTAAATTTTCGATTTTCCCAAAAAATAAGCCGGCGAAAGCTTTATTTACGCCATGAGCTTCAAAATAAGCTCCCGCAAGTCTAGTCATAAACGTATTTCAGAAATTTGAGAGTCGAAACATCTGTCCCTTGGGCGCATTCAACCTCAGTATTACGCTCAAATTCTCTTGATTGAAATATTGAGAATTTTCACTGAGAACTATAAGACACATGGCCATGAATTAGCAAGGCAAAGCAATGGATCACAGTCAGGGCCGTGCTTTGGCACACAGCCACGAATGCATCGCTGATGACTCTGAGTTTCATCATGTTCGTTTAGTTCCATCCATATTACGTTGAGTTGTCGCTTGTATGATGTAGGGTGGGGGTGGGTGTTAAAATTGTTCTACCGACCTACTCCAGCAATGACACCCCCGTACTGATTACAGTGGTCGTTCTATTGTTTTTACCTTGATATTTTTGACCGATAAATAATCCCTTTGTCTATTGATCATGAGCCTATACGACAAAACCAGTCCAGTGCACCAAATGTTCCGTATTTTAAAGGAATTATGTAAACCGATAATACATTTTACCAGTTGACATGTGTATCGAACTCTTGTTTTAATCAGACATACAGGAGTAGGCGTCTCCACCTTCGTTGTTAGTGGCAGGGGTTTATAGCGAGAAGTTTTACATGTCACCTCCACATGCACTGCCTTTGTTTAATCAACATCCGCCAGCTGATATGAGGGTGTGCTTACGTTCCTGCTGTTTGCTAAGGCAACGCATTGCATTTGTCTGAATCAACAAATGATCGCGATTTCAAGAAAAATCGGAACACCTCAAAAATCAATCAGATAACCTGATAGGTTAAAGTTCCACACGATAGATACGTCATGAGTGCCCAATGTAATCCAACTATATTTGACAATACAAGGTTGGCAGTTAGTGCAGCCACTTGTTCCCTCCCTTGTACCTCTAGTGGACACAAGAAATGCGTTGTTGTCATAGGGCCATTGATTAGATCTTTAGAGGAGTGGTAAAACGGAGAAAAACAATCGCTAATGAATGAAAAAATCCGACTTGGCCTCTGGATTGCCCCCTCCAAGATTAATAGTCTATCCCTAATAAGTTCTAACAGTTAATTGGAGGAAAGATACGTCTTTGACACCACTCTTTCGCTCATGATTCTCCTTACTGAACGATACAGCTTACTTCCTAAATAACACAAAATACAACGTAAGAATCTTAATCAGAATGTATGCCAATAGATCTGTTTACGTTTTCTTGAAGTCTTTCTTTTTTTCATATTTTGCAGATTACACCGGGACATATTTCGGGAGAATGTATTCTAAGGGTCACAGCAGTTGATTTCAGTTCCTTACATTTCTTGACGCAATGGAGAGTGAGTAATTAAGTTTGCCAAATGTACATATAGTTATACATCTGGAGAGAGAGAGAGAGAGAGAGAGAGAGAGAGAGAGAGAGAGAGAGAGAGAGAGAGAGAGAGAGAGACTCAAACTGCAATTGTGATTATAGAATAGTTTTATACACTATATATCTTTCTCTTGTAGGTCCATTGAAATGTTCTGTGGGCATCTGCTTGTTTCTAGTCGACAAACTAACAGTTAACGAATGCCAGTTTTTTGCACGGTATATGGGTGTGTCTCATGTTGACATCAATGACGTCATCGATGAGAATCCTCACAATGCCAAGGAACAAAAGTATCAGCTGCTCTTCAGATCTGTGGAGAAGAAAACGGTGTATCAGATAAAAAATGGACTATTGGAACTAGAAAAGGGAGAAATTGTAGAAGCATTTTCAGATATCTTAGAAAGTAAGTGTTGTGAAAGCCAATGGACTATTTATATTTTCCAGTCGCGGTCGTTGTTTCCTGGAAGAACGTAGCTCGCCAGGTACTCATGTACAATGTTTCTGTCGACAAACATTTATTTTACCGATAAGTCATGAGCGGAAATCCAAACTCCTGCAACTGTGAGAGATATTGTGTCCTAAAACAGGAGAAAATGCACACTGTTGTTTGCTTTGGTCTAGTTCGGCCAGTTCCTTAGAACCGTAGTGAGACTATTCTTATTACTGTGTCGGACTGACCAGTAAATTCATTTTCATTCTCAAGTCTAATAGAAGATGCCTATCTAGACAAATGAGTTTGTTAATCTATCGGTGTATTTGCGCGTGTTTACTTTATGTGTCGTTCACGTGCTTTGTTTCCTGTTCATTGTGATTTACTTTTCCTTGTTAATTTATTCGAAGGGGTACATCAACATGATGTGTTTGGAGAAGAACAAAGTCGACATGATGATTTCTCAATAACAGGTGAGTGGGAAAAGGAGAATAATAGATGGACTAACGAAATTTTTGTGTTTTTTCTTACTGGTCTTTTAACATTTAGGGAACAGGTTCTTCTTCAGCTTAACAATTCTGTTTAGCTTGAGGAAACAAAAGACATAATGTACGAATTTAAAGAAAGGGGCATTTTAAGCCCAACGTTCTATATAAATTTTGAAATGATAAGATCTTGGTTTGAATGGTCAGAATGTCATAATTCAAATATTTAGTTACCTTATTTTTGATATCGATCCAAAAGTGAACAATTGTATTTCGCTGATTTAGCATGGCATGCATACTTTTATCCCACACTTCTTTGGGTTGGCTGTCACGTGAATCAAAATCAGCAAGGCCACTAGAAACCAGTGCAAGCTTTATTTTGTTGGTGTCAACCGTAAGATCCAATGGTCGACCCTTAAATAACTTCATTTGTAAACAATGGAGGTTTTGGGATGAACCATTGGATCTCTGGAGGGATGGCCATGATGTATACATGCGTTTTGTACCTTCCAAGCTTTGCCATGGATTTTCAAAGTAGGCAGAGAACGTATCTCTGCAACCCAAATTTCATTTCTATACAGTATTCAAATCATGTGAATATTTTCTTCAAGAAGCAGCAAAGCTTGAATGTGTGAAGATTTGGGTATGTGTCTGCATTTTTACCATACAAACAGATTCTAATGGCCGACTCTTTCAAATCACAGGAATACGATTCACATAAAAGACGTGTTGTTTATTGCCTTATCAATAATTTGTTAATGGTTTCTTTCAGCTCACTGTCATGGTATGGATTTCCTTACAAGTGAGTTTGTCGACAGGCCAAAAGAGATTAATGAGGTAGTGGAGCTGACGAAGGATGCTGGTCAGAGTCCAATCGGGATCATCGGAAGAAAGGGATGCCCAACAAGTACCTGTGATGAAACCTACATACGCAAACCTAACCCAGTTGGCATTCAGGGCTTCGGAGGGTGGGGGAAAACAACACTGGCAAAAGCAGTAGCACAGAAGATGTGTAAAAACTTCAAGATGGAAGTTGTCTGGCTCACAGTGTCGCAGACACCGGACATACTAAGACTTTTCAATACGATGCATTTGTATTTAACGGGGAGAAGGGAAAATTTTCCTGATGAAAAGGCAGGCCAAGAGTGGTTAAGAGAGTTCAGTAAAACACATCACATACTCTTGATTTTGGATGATGTGTGGAACGAGCGAGATGTTATACCTTTCAATGTGTTAGGGCCAAACTGCAGACTTCTCATCACGACTCGCATTGAACGAGTTCTCACTTTCAATAACACATCCATTTATGAACTTGGTTGCCTGAACAACACTCAGTCTAAACAGATGTTATTGAATTACGCCGGCATCGGAAAGGATGATGTCTTGAAATTAGAACTTGGAGATTTGATCGACGAGTTTCTAGACTGCTTGAAAAACTTCCCTCTTGCCATTGCTGTGGTAGGTTCAGTACTAAGGCGAATAGGAAAGACCAGGGCTACAAGTCGCAAGTGGCGAAGAATATTAAATGATCTACAAACGAGAAACAAATTCTGGCAGGAGAAAATTCACACTTGTCAAACAGAAAGTTATTCATATTCAGTGTATGGTGCCTTCGATATTAGTTTTAACTTTCTTGGCGCGGTGAAATCTTTTGACAATAGTGAAAGAAGTTTACAGAGGAAATTCCTCGATTTTGCCCTCTTTCCTGAGGATACCGCAATTCCTGAGGATATTGTGATAAACATGTGGATGACTGATGACAATGTCGACGAATCAGACAATGATTTGAGGGCTCAATTTGAAGAGGATTTGGAAACCTTGAAAGAGTCATCCTTGATAAGTTTCACAGAAGGTGAGAATGGTGAAGCTCACTGGAAAGTACATGACCTAGTACTGCAATATGCAAGCTATAAATTTGATGAGATCTTTGGAGAAGGGGCCTTGAGCGAAAGGCACCGTGTACTGCTTGGTCGCTATAAGCAAGCCTCTCTAAGTTCCAACTCAGATTACAACAACTCACCGAGCAGAGGAACTGTGTCAGAATCCAATGACATGTTCCGATGGTGGACGATTGACAATGATGGATACATATATAAATTTCTTATCCATCATATTTTGAGTGGCGGCATGGATAGTAATGTTTGTCAGCTACTGTTGAACTATCGGTGGTTGAGAAAGAAACTAGAAGAGACTGACATTGCTTCAGTTTTGTCGGATTTTGATCTCTTTACTCAGAATCAGAAGTCTACCAGAGCAAAGAGGAATGAAGGAGTGTATCTGCTCAGTGAAACCCTTCATTTCATAGCTCGTGTAGTCTCGAAAGATATCCGTCAATTTCCTTGCCAATTGATTGCCTCACTAATTGGTGTAGCTAATGATGAAATAGAACATCTTGTCCGTCAAATTGAAGAGGAACTTGAATTCTGTGCAGAGCCATTGTTAATTCCAAGTTCAACTTGCCTCATCCAGCCAGGTGGTTACTTGAAGCGAGCTATTGTGGACAACAAGGCACCAGTGTTGTCTGTAGCATTCACTCACGACAACAAGAGAATTATAGCAGGTCTTGGAACTGGAGAGTATAAAAATGCTAGGGTAGTTGTCATAGACATAGAAACAGGGAGAGAGCGAGTGTTAGGGCAGGAAATTGACCATCATAAAGGGCTTGTCTTTGGTCTTGCTGTGCACCCAAGAGATCGATTTGTTATCACTGCATCCTTCGATATGACATTGAAGATGTGGCCCCTTGATGTTAGGGCTGAGTCTGGTGTGACCACTCTCAAAGGTCATGATAACAATGTCTATTGTGTCGCCCTCACAAAAGATGGCACTGTGGCTGTGTCAGGATCAAAGGATAGAACGATAAAGAAATGGGATCTCGAGACAGGAGAATGTACTCTCACGATGACTGGACATAAAAGCATTGTGAGACATGTATGTATAACCAACAGGCGAAACAGGATCGTTTCAGGTGGAGAAGGTGGTAATGTTAGAATATGGTGCTTCAAGACAGGCCAACATCTTTTCCGTGTAGATTCTAAGATGAGATCTGTGTACCAGCTTTCCATTACAGAAGATGACAGCATTGTCTTTGTTGTTGGTTCCTGTAATGATGCTAAAATGATCAGTTTAAAGAAGGGTGATGTTGTTCGAGAGATACAGATTAATACATGCGAGATTATTTCTTGCTGCCTTTCAAAGAATGGCCACTATTTATTTACTGGCAGTGTAGATGGCAGTGTTCACATGGAACCCATTGCAGAGGGTCAGGTGTCACAGGTTCTCCGAGGTCATACAGAAAGAGTAAGATACATAAGTGTTTCTATTGATGGATCAATGGTGGCGTCAGCCTCTGAGGATTGTTCTATCAAGATCTGGGACTGTAATTTGATCAACAAGGGAACAGCTCCAAATCCTGGTGGACATAGCACAGCGGTTAGTGCACTGGCAATAACAGACTGTGGAAAGATGGCTTTGTCGTCGTCGTATGACCACACTTTGCAACTTTGGGATCTAACACACTACCAGAGTATTCACACATTTCATGGTCACGAGCACAGGGTAAACTGTGTAGCTATATCGCAAAAGTTGTGTTACGGTATCTCTGGTTCTGCTGATAAGACCATCAGAGTATGGGACCTGACCAAGCGAGAAAGAGTTGGGGCACCATTGGAGGGGCATCAGTTCAGTGTGACATCACTGGATGCTACCATTATCAAAGGCAGGAACATGCTGCTGTCAGGATCCCTTGACAATTTACTCATTCTGTGGGACCTTGACAGACATGTGCCACTTTGTCACCTTATTTCTCGGTTCTATGGCGTACATCACATACTCACAACCTTTGATGCTAAACAAGTAGAAATCACCGCATCTTTCCACCAGTCAGCAAGCAAGTGGAAAATTAATGTTGACGACATTTCTGAGATAGTTGGAAATGCCACTGAAATACTAGCCTTCACTGATTGCCACTGCATAGTTCCAGAACATGTACATAGACCTCCAGTTGTGGAGCGATATGATACAAACGGGTTTATAGTAGGATGGGATGAGATCAGTAGAATCAGGTTCTGGCATCTGGACAACCAAATAGAATCCAAGATCTCCAGTGGTCATGATGACAACGATCTTGTGACATCACTCTTCCTGACTGCAGATGATGCATTACTCCTTTGTGGCAGCGAATCTGGTAACATCAATATAATTGGTCTGCAGAAAACAGAGAGTCTAATGGGTAGACTGCTCAAGCCAAAGTCTCTAAAAAGTGCAGTTACGGCCGTGTTTATGCTTGAAACTGAAGCAAGCACTAATGGCCAACAGGAAGTACTGTTTTTTGCAGGATTTGCGGATGGAACCTTGTCGTATTGGAAGACAAATGACAGAGAAACAATCTACAAATGCGGTAGAACACCCTTCCTCAAGCCTAATGCAATGGCAACACCATTTCAAAGTACATATGACATTGAGAATAATGGCCCAGTAATTGACGAATCTTCCTATAGAAAAGTCGGAGAAATGGCATCAGCTGTCGAACAACTAATAGGTTATTCAGACAGTGGTGAGACATATCTCCTCACGAGTTGTCAACAGGATCAAACCATTTTCGTGTGGAGTATTGATACTTGCAAAATCATTAAGAAGCTTATAGGCCATACAAATGCTTTAACATCTCTTCACATGGTCAGACCAGGGTTTCTGCTGTCAGGGTCACGTGATGGAACTGTTGCCCTCTGGGATATGCAATCAGGTGACTGCAGAGTCGATCAGAGTGAATGTGGAAGCAAGTGTGGTATCCGGACCATTGCGTTGACACCTGACAGAACCAAGTACATCACTGGTTCAAGCAGAAACATGATGGAGGTCCGTGATGTTGGCAGTGGACAAGTCGTAAAATACCTAAGTACTGGTTCAAATTTCAATATGCGAAAAGTTGCCGTGTTTTCAGATGGGAAACGGATAAACTGTTGTTATGACAACTATGTTGTAGAAGGTCGTAATGTTGAGACCAATGAAGTACAAAAATATATGGTTGGACACCAAAGCAGCTGGGGCAATACAACGAAAAGTGTGGACGGAGACACAATGCTGTCCACCAGTGAACACTGTGCACTGAAAATTTGGAGTTCCGTAACAGGCAATGTATTTGGTTACCTTGGTAAGAGACATGATGTCAATGACGACACAATAAACAAATCTGATCAGCAGGACTGTCACACACGAAAAGTTACTGCGGTCAAAGTTCACAAAAGCAAGTTCATACTAACTGGATCTTACGATAAATCACTCAGGGTTTGGAAAACAGGCACGCGAAATGAACCATCTCTATATACATATGTAACTTCCTTTACGTTTGAGCAAGCAATTACTGCGATCGATGTGACTCCTGATGATGTAGTCTGCGTGGGCCTTCTAAATGGACTTGTGTGTTTTCTTAGGTTGAAGAATTTGTGATTCCCCGAGTACTTTACAATAATTTGTGGCCTGTCACAGCAGGCTGTTCCATATTACCTGCCGTGTTTTGAATTCTTGGCTGTCATTAGCAGAATCTCCAATATGTACATTTGTAAATTTTTAGAAATGCAATAATGATTCTGAATGTCATCACTGAAATTTTCACCATATTGAAAGCCAAAATAAACTTCTCATCTGCACGATCTTATATCTTATAACAGTACGAAGTTGTGCATGGAACACAGACAGACAGCCACACACACACACACACACACACACACACACACACATATATATATATATATATATATATATATATATATATATATATATATATATATATATATATATATATATAAATATATAAATATAAATATAAATATATATATATATTTATATATATATATATATATATATATATATATATATATATATATATATATATATATATATATATATATATATAATATATATATATATATATGATATTATAACATATTCCAGGCTTTGAACAAGAGATAAGTACAATTTAAACCGCCAGTGACAATGTTTGTACTAGGATTACACCTTTTGTAGTTTTTCCAAAGAAATGTGCAATTTGTAATGTGTAGATAGATGTGTATATACAATATGTATATTAGGCATTATTTGACATTTCATTTTATCCACTTTTGCAATATGTTGTTTGAAATTACAACAGTTATTTATTACCATTTGAAATAAAGATAAATAAAGTGAAATTATGGTGTGTTTCATCTACCTATTATTACAAAAATTACACAATATGCACTTATAAAACCTTTAGACAGTTTGTCTATGAATTCAAGTGACGTTTGACCGTTCCTTATTATAGGCATGAATTGAGTCGACTAAACTTTCCATCAATAATCACCTATCATAAGCTGTGCCAAACAAACGATTACAACACAGCATTTACATAGTAGCGTCAATAGCTTTGCTGTATTGCGATCTTCATTTGAGATAAATCTCAAAAATGTATACATTCTGAAAGAGAACACTCATGAAGCAATACATATTACATATGTCAGCCTAACAATAACGCTTGCTCTGCATTAAAAGTTGCAACGTCCCCAACATCAAGACGAAAATTCAGACAACTTGGTCTCAAACATTCGGCGTTGAGGGCGATGACATTAAAAAGACAATTGAAGTTGGCGAAAATCTAATCTCTTGATGCAATATCGATGGTTCGTTTTATAAGGGTTCTTTCATTCTCTTTGTTGTATATAATTTCACAGACAATGAATCGATTTCCGTCAAAATATTAAATGAAAAATCTTTTTCGGTAAGCACTTGATAGAGTTTGAGTATTTTGCTAAACTTTCATTAGAAACACAATAACATTAATATCGACTTCGAATTTGCAGTCTCTGTTACAAACTGCAGATGTAAGCACAACCGGTTTTCTTTGTCATGTGACATAAAAATTGGTTCAATTATAATATTCTCTATACATGTAGGTAAAACATTACCAGGTCTGTAAGATATTTATTGGTTTCAACATTAAGTTGGACTATTCTGAACCTGTAATTGTAGCTTGATAATTTTTGCTCATATTTACAATTGCTTCCGTCAAATATGTTTTGCAAGAGTCAATTTCCGTTTGCTATGCTCAAATATGTCTTCTCAATCTCATACTTATCTGTCTCTTGTCTTGTACAACACGTCATTCTGAATTTCTAAGTGACTTGTTGTCTGTTAATGCACCATAAATCAGTGACTTATATTCTCAAGTCATTTCAAGTCATAAAGGCCCAATAGCTGTATCTTTTAGCATTATTTTTGTGATTTTACTTCCCAACTAACACAAGTTCATGGGAATGTACTCATTGAGGGGTGTTTATACAAGTAGAATAAACTGTCCACTGGGACTGCATGTGCAATTTTGAGCGAGATAAATAATAAACGTTTGCCAAAACGTAAAATGGCGCCCTCATGCAAATAAAGCAAACACACTATACGTTGTTTATATATGCATTGGAATCTTCACAGAAACAACAGAGTAGTCCAATATAATGCATATTGCTGAATGTTTTCCACGGGGACATCATATGCTTTGTTTTCTTTGTAATATTACCAGTTTTTAAAAATTGCGGGAAATCAAAATAACGGTTAGAATTTAAATTTACTTGTCCAATTTTTCAGTAGTATAGGACTACATCCTTTAAATATGTAGAATGTAAAGAAAACCAGGGAAAATAGAAAGCCTTTTCCAGGTCAACACGTTTCAAGAGTTACAGCTACAGGGGCTTTAAGTATACATAATTAGACATCAATTTCCGTTTACATTTAAAATGAATATTTATAATGATGTACTTAGCAGTGTTCGGTCTAGTTTCGAGGTTTATGTTTTTGTTTATGAAGTCAAAAGTAATGGCGAAGAATAGGCTTCAGCTTGATATGTATTATGACTTGGAAAAAAATATTTGTGTACCTAAGCTTTGTAACATAAAGCATCAGATTGCACTTTCCTCGCGCTTTGTCATCTGTCAGGTGTGTTTTTTTAGAGAGTTTCACTGGAATTTTGAGCTCATATGCATGTAGGTTGGATATTGATAAAGTGATCAAACCCGATCCAGTAATTGATTTTCAAACACCACATCCATCTTCGATAGAAAACTGTATTTATCCCGTCAAACCCCCTCAAACACTGGCTTGGGAGACATACAAGGCCGACCTAGCATTCTTGATCGGGCGATGGCTATTTCAACGCAGGCTCTCTTCTCCTTTCTTGCTTTGCAGCAAAGCAGTGCATAGCAGACTCAGCGCGCTATTGCAAATTAAAAGATTTAAATAAATGATTTTAGTTGCGACAAACCTTCACTCGCTGTGCGAGTTTTGTAAGAAACCTTTCATTCCCTGTGCTTCCAGATTTTTCAAATTGCACAACCTACACACCTTTATGTGTCAATCGATGTCACTTGTAACAACAAGTCGACAAACAAACATATACACGCGCGTATACATATATACATTTCACATGTATGTATGTATGTATGTATGTATGTATGTATGTATGTATGTATGTATGTATGTATGTATGTATGTTCTATCTATCTATCTATCTATCTATCTATCTATCTATCTATCTATCTATCTATCTATCTATCTATCTATCTATCTATCTATCTAACGAGAGAGAGAGAGAGAGAAAGAGAGAGAGATTAAGTTATCAAATCACAATAGCAACTTATTAAAGTTTATGATTTATTTCATCCTTGTGTTGTTAAAGTACATTATTTATCGTGTATATTCACAAATATTATAACACGATAAACAGTTAATAAATTACATATTATGTACAGACTTCCTGTAGTCTTAAATATAAACAATAACTTAAGAATTTACAGATCATTGAGCACTGCATTTTATTTGTATACTACAAAATAATAGCATATGTACTTAAAAACCTTTATTTGCATTGTTACACATACTGGCGATACACATTTAAAATCTGTGTATGGAAAATTTGGCTTTTCAATTAAATTGATCATAAAGGACCAAAACGCTTAACTTTTTGACATGTAGTACCCGGTATTTATAATGCTGCATTCATTTACTTTAAAATAAATAACACCTTATTGCCTTTTCAAACGATATCAAGGAGGAGCAAACAAACTGCTTAACAGACGTATGTGGCACTCAGTAATCAGTCAAAGTTCTTTTGATTGAAAATGTCTTTGCTACAAGACTAGATGACTATAATGACAGCCTGCAACGTCAGTTAAGAAAGGGGGTTTCACAGAAACAAGCTAAAGGTCCCTTGATTTTCACTGGGCATGGTGAGACACCTGTGGTGCCTGCCTACAACAACCACAGCAAAGTCGACAATATAACAACAACAATAACAACAATAACAACGATAACAACAACAACAACAACAACAAAAACAATAATAATAATAATAAATGTAACGACAACAATAATTATACTAGAGGGTTCGATTCTTTTTCATTGCAGTAGCCATTAACTTTAAATGCCCGAATAGTTCAAGTCGAGATGTTTACAGATCTCACAAGTCTATGTTGTTTAATTTTATGAAGCACACTCGTCCACTAAGGAGACCAACACAGAGAGTGTCTTCATTGCAGACGTCAATTACAGTGACAGCGTGTTCGAAGTAAAATATGTTCTTCAAGTGACTAGTGAACATTTCAGCAGGATTTTTCTCTATCTTCCACACCCTCAAAGTCTTGTCATAAGACCCAGTCAAGATCAAATTGTCCTTGTATGACTTCACAGCAGTGACCATACGGCTATGCCCTTGTTGTGTCCCACCTGATTGACTGCTGTCACTGGTAATGCTATTCATGCCATCTATTCTTCTACCAATATAACCCAGCACCTGTCCACTATCAGCATCCCATACCTTCAAACCACAGTGAGTTGAACTAGACAGAACATTTGTCCCATCTGAAGAGAAAGCCGTTATATTACCCCATTCATTTTGATGGCCGACCATAGATAGTTCTCTTGTCTCTTTGATGGCCCCACATTGGTCTTTTCCAGTCGCCACAAATTTACCAAGGTGGTGGGAAGATGCTGCATAATTTTCATAGCAACAGTTTAACCTAGTTCCATCATGGGACACTACCAATTTTCGCATGTTGAATTTGGACCCCAAAGGCAAAGTTTCAACAACACTTCCACACGCAGCGTCGCAGATTTCAACAAAGTTCCTGTTTGTGCCAACAATGTAATGCTTCATATCTGGTACCAATGTCATGGACTTAACACCGGGTGGATGGCGACTAAGCTGCTGGCTCTCATTCCTCTGTAGGTTCCAACATCTAACAGTACCATCGAGAGACCCTGACAAGATCTTTCCATTCCCTAAGATGAGACATGATGTAACGACATCAGTATGGCCTTCAAGCCTTCTAAACTGTTCCTTTGTGTCCACATTCCAGATGAGAATGGACGAATCCTTGTTATTGGTCGAGAGAAGCTTTACCACTCCATCATCATGAAAAGCCACAAGATTTGTAACTGTTGATTGGACACATCCGATGTGGGTGTAGTCAGACACCTCGAGGGAGGACAGTTCCTTTTGATTATCTTCATTATGAAATGCTCTTGTACCACACTTAAATGTACATCTTTTCTCTTTTGTTTTCCAGCTATAGAGGGTGCCATCATCAAAACCTGCGAAGAATACTTCTCCTTCAATAGAGTTTGACTGGTCTTCAAACATGGTTAGTGCAGTTACCTTACTGGGATCATTTGATGGTTGGCATAACCTTCCCATTGACATATCTGAGTTGCCCAACCCAAGCAAGTTAATTTCACCACGTTCACTACCAACGATGAGGAAAGCTCCACTTGTGTCGAGATACAGAGCTGTCGCGAGATCATCGTCTTCAAGTCCACATTTTTCTCTTGATTCAATGGAATTTTCTAGATTCCAATGGCGTATTCTACTCATTTCATCCCAGGCGACTATAAATCCATTTTTCATTGCTGGAATGACTGGATACCTGTATGCAATATTGCTCGAAACAGCTTTGTACTGTTTTTTAGTTCCGTCAACTGTAAACATATCTGCCAAGTTCCACTGCTGAATGCTCTCAGAAAATGCTACTGTAACTATACAGGCTTCAACATTATCTTTGGCCATGATATTTCTCACTCCATGCCAATTTGCCTCTACAGACAACATTTTATGGAGGTCAGATAAATTCCACAGGCATATGATGTTATCTTCAGACCCTGACAACAAAACTTCACTGTGATTAAACCTGGTAAGACATAAGGCTGTGACAGGGTGCTCATGTCCACGTAAGGGACTACCATTGATACCAAGGCCATTTCTTATATCCCAAACTCTAATTGTCTTATCCATTGATCCAGAAATGACATAACCACAAGTATCTGATATCGTAACACAGTTGACGATGTCTTCATGCCCTTTTATTTCATGCAGATCACTATATGAGACAGTGTCCCATATTTTGATTGTGAAGTCATGTGATGCTGTCACAACCTTTTTCTGATATGCACTTGTTGCAATGGCACTTACAGCAGCAGTGTGGCCCTTCTGCTCTGTTGCTGTAATATTGAATTTAGGATCACAGTTCCAAATCTTTAGCGAGCAGTCTTCTGATCCAGAAGCTAATATTTTGCCATCTGGAGATAGACCAAGACATCTGATATACCCAGAATGACCCTGAAAGATTCTAATTTCATGACCTGTTTCAAGTGACCACATCCTTATTGCTGCATCAGCGCCACCAGTAAAGGCATGCCTGTCATCTTTTGCTATGACACATGTGACTACATGTCCTATGTAGCCGTTCAGCTTGACTTTTAAATCTCCACTCTTAAGATTTAAAAGTTGAGCAACACCATTTCTCCCTACTGCTAGAACACACTTGTTGTCATGTGTGATTGCAATATATTCTAGGGGAACAACTTCTCCGGTAAATTCGAGTATCTTCCGACCATTTACCAGCGAGAACAAGTGCACACAACCATCTTCTGAACCTGCAACCACACTATCGTCACCAGTAGTGATGCAAATTTGCCGTACAGTGCCATGGTTGCTACTGATGGTCAGAACACACTCTTGGCTAGTGATGTCCCACTTCTTTATTGTCTGGTCTCTAGAGCCAGACACAACAAATTTTCCATCAAGTGACATGGCAACACAATAAATGTGGTCTGTGTGACCATGAAATGTTGTGACGGAATATAAGTCATTATCAAGTGGCCATAACTTCAAGGTATTGTCAAATGACCCTGTGATGGCAAAATGATTGTGAGGATGAAGAGCGACCGCAAATATACTTCCCTGATGGGCATCTTTCTTGGTACTGAGAACAGTTTCTCTTCCGGTCTTGACATCAACAAGTGTAACAATCCCTTTACCAGTGCCATAAACTATACGTGGTGTGTCATACCCATGGGTAAATGCAATACACAAAACAGTAGCTGTTTCTTCAGCCATAGATCTTATTAGGTATCCCCCTGACTGTGTCAGGCATGGAGTGAGGGGTTCAAGAGCAAGCGGACGGTTGAAATACTGGTCTTCTTCACTCACTGGTGAAGAAACAAATCAACATCCACATCTCCAGCTGTGACCAAGGTGCCAAGCAATTGAGTAGGGAGTTGTTTCTTATCAATGGCAAGTACCCTTGCGGTGAAGGTCAATGTTGTGTGAATTAGCTTAATACCGTTTTTAACTTCTTGCTGAGGGGATATAATCGACTGGAAGTATTCATAGTCAAATATCAACGAAGCAATGTCAGTTTCGTTGAGTTTCTTGACTACCCATGAATAGTTCAGCAGCAGTGACTCGGCTTCAGTCCACTTGTTAGCTTCCAACAAGTGATGTAGTATATTTCTATAGACATAATTATCGTTGGTAACGTTCCACCATTGCACATGTTCCTGCTCAACACTTTGCTGATAGCAGTTTAACAAGTGACAGTGGCGACCTTGCAAAGATCCATCACCGTGCACTTCTTCATGCCTGTATTTTACATACTGTAAGACCAAATCGTGAACTTTTAACATAGTTGGATCCTTCGCACGAGTAACAAATGATGAATCTACCAGTTCCTCTATGTCCTTCTCAGCCTCTTGCAAAGAGATACCCCACAACATGGCCAGCACGGATCTGGGAATAGCAACATCTTCAGGAAAAATCGCGAGATCTAAGAGCCTCTCCTGCACTAGAGTTAGACTACCAGCATCAAATGGCTGACCAGTCCGCCCCAGGAAGTCAAAACTTACATCGAAGGCACCCATCAACGTGTTGTTGTAATCACAGAGTTTTACATTCTCTGTCTTTTCCCAAAATGCTTGCCTTTTCTGTAAGTCCTCGAGAGTGTTTTTCCATTTCTCAACATACACTGGGCCTCTTTCCGTGTCCCGCAAAGAAGACCCGATGACAGCTAAGGCAAGAGGAAATAGCTTCAAACTAAGGAGTATATTCTTGACCAACGTATGCATATTGTTCTGCTGAACCGTTTCTTCGCTTATATTAGCGTAGTTTAGTAACATCTTTCTGGCATGATCAGCTTCCAGTTTGTCTACCACATGACCTTCAGCCCTGACAAATTTGAGAACTGTCTGTGACCGTGTTGTAATAAGTATATTACAATTGGGTCCCATGACATTGAAGGGGCGAACGTGTTCCCCGTTCCATACGTCATCCAGTATCAAGAAAATTTTCCTCTTTTTGTGAAAGCTCGCAACCACCTTTGTCCAGTTTTCTCGTTTGGAAAGGCAGTTGTCTCACCTGTTAGATAGTAACAAATTTCAGCTAAAAGGTTCGGAATATCGGGTTCCTGTGACAATGTTAACCAAACAACTTCTTTGTTCAGTTGTTTTCGTACTTCGTAGGCAAGAGCCTGAGCTAATATTGTCTTTCCAGTGCCGCCAAGACCTTTTATGCCGACAGCTTCTGGTCTCTTAAAATGCCTGACACCATCACTTATTCCAATGGGAGCTGAACCCGCTTGCTTGACCAACTGGAGTAACGGCTCGATATGATCTGGTCTCTCCACGTATTCGCTTGGAAGAAGATCCATTCCATGTATACCATCTGAAAAAAGAACATATGCACCTTCACGACCATACCCAGAGGTTTACTTAACGTAATACTCTTGCCCATGATTACATAGAAGAAGGGTCGGGGGAAATCCACCCAGAGGAAGATTTTCTTTAGTGTAAAAATATATTGTTCATCCTTTTAAGAAATTTTAAAAAATCCTCATCATGCATAATTGAATTATTCTAGAGATTGTAATCTTTACTGCTGCCAACTGCCAAATATATCATTCTGTAGGACTTCGAGAGTGTTTATTCCATTTCTCCACATACACTGCCTGTTTCTGTGTCCCAAATGACAACTGAAGAGTTTAATTTAGTCTCTGAATCTAGTGTTTTGCATGATCTCTTCAGGGCCGTAGGCAGACCAAATAGCCAGGGGGTGGGGGGCAGAATAGAGGTAGTTCAGCTTAGTAATTTACATACATTTACACATTGACAGAGTGAAAAATTCCTTGGGGCTGCCCCCTACCTCGGCAGGCTACGGTCCTGGTCTTGAGTGTAAGGCAAAATGTTTCCTGTTTCCGTGAACAGGTATAAGCAAACGTTTGCAACACAAAACGTACATCAAATGTAAAACAGAGATAGAATACTACAAATATTCGTTCTTGTAATAATTTAATACTTTAAAACGTATGCTTAAGACACACCTTTTTAAATTGGCTTTCTCTATTGATTAGACTTTTTTTATGATTTTGCTTGTTTTTAACTTTCTCGATCAATTATATTTTTATTAGTTATCCATTTTCTTATTGTAATGTATCTTTCAGCGGCTGTGATCACTTTCTGTGGAGTTTGTCGCTTTACAAATAAATTTTAATATTATTATTATTATAACTTTTTGAGTCAGACACTCTAATAAGAATTGACTATATAGATCTTGCACCATTTTTGAGATTTGAAAATTCTTTTTTCAATAAATCACTCAATAACGAATAACGTAAAGTCTTTCACATGTTCTCGTCTCGCACTGAACAGTAAATAGGATCAGTCGGATAAACTACAATCAGATCTGTTTCTTTTAACGGGTAAATTCGATATCTTCACCTAAGGTCAACTAGTTTATGGTTTTTGATACTCTCCAAAAATACTAATCTTGTGCCATTCTTCTTGAGACATTCCTCCTGTTATTTTACTGACATTTATTCCACCATTTAAAATCGTTATTATGTCATAAAAAAACACCGGGAAATATAAACCTACCGGCTATGTACGCTTCTAATTCTTCAACCAAATCAACTCGACCAATTTCTGATAATCCATCGATGAGATGGGTCACATTTGTATCCCTACGGTGGTTGAGCAACCCCAATAACAGTTCAGAGTTAAATGCCTCGACATTGATTGGTGTGTTTCGTCTGCCCTTGACGTCTTCGATAATATGATGTGGCAGGTCCAGGTGTCTCACAAGATCCAAACATTGTTGCATTGTAAGGTCATGTCCAAGTTTGTGAATCAGTTCACTTGGGACAACACGCCCTTCTGCGGATATTTTGAAATAATAATAGATTGGTATTATAATTCAATCACGTAGCCACTTTAAACTTTCTCAAAATATGACTCAATGGAGTGTTGAGTGTAATTCAGAAGTAAATTTAATCTTACTCGTAGAATTCAATTATGATTGAATATAATTCCAGCTGAGAGGTAACTGAAAATTTTACCAACTTGATTTATGTTTTAAAGATAAATTTCATTTCCTATTCTCAAACGTCGAACATAAGGAATAAGATTATCTATGCATGTTTACTTTTATTTAAGATTACATGTTGCTCATTTTATTTGTAAACTATGATGATACAACGATATATGTAAAATATATTAAATTAAATTATTAATCGTTCATAGGATCTCTGCAAAGGAGGGAATAGTATGTAGGCTTACTCACCCATGATGATACTTTGCACAACCGAACGTCACTTTCAGGTATCCGGCATACCATGTAGAGGGCGTACTTTACAGTCTAACTTCTTTCACTAGAGAGGTAGAGCGGGAAAAATGGTGAAACTGGGGTTCTCCTGTTCTGATTTTAATGGTAGTTTCATTTTAAATGATCAGTTTATTTATTCTGCTTATTTCGTGCCATAGTTCAGCCGTATATGTTAAAATGTCTACATGGCAACGTGCTTGAAGCGTCATGAAACTCAGGAACTCGTCTACTAACTTGCCTGAGAAAACCCTTTGCTTTGTTTTGGTGTTCATAAAGTCAATTTGTATTCGAAACCAAAGTTGTCGATGAGAGAATGTGTGAATTTAACTCGAATAACTCACAACTACCTTTGAATGCTCTCAATCTAAGACTTAATCTTTTAATATTGTTCGGAAATGTATTACACCTTTTAATATTCCTTCGGTAGTTCGAGGTGAAAAGGCAAGATTAAAATCCATGTATCAGTGATTGAATTTCATTGATTGGTGAGGGATGAGCAGTCTGGTTTTCAGGCACAGTCTGTGCACATGGCAGTCATGTGCTTTACACTAATCGCGCGTAAAAGACTGAAATCATAAATGGATACCTTGTTACATGAGTAATTAGCAATTTTATGTGAATTTCCGGGTCAACAAAGAAGGAGACCAAACCAAGTTATTTATGAGCAGTAAAATGTTGTAGTAAAATAGTATTGATCAAGTAAAGAATAACTCACAAATATAATGTTGATGGGACCCTGCTAATGATAGCAATATACAGGCCACTGCTCCTTAGAGAATCGCAACTCTTTGTGTGAAATGAGAGAGACTAGAATCATCATTTAAGTCATCCGAAATCATCATTAAACAGGGGCATCCAACAAAGCTATTCGCGTACAAAATATATTCCCCTATTTTCGGGGATTTTTTCTCAAAAAAAATTTGGAAAAGGCCACTTGGTGAACTGTAAATTCTTTGCCAGATCATAGCGTGAGGGACGTATACGCAGCGAACAGCTTTCATTTTCTTCTCTAAATTTAAGCGTTATTCACAAACCTTGTTTACGTATATTTACATGAAAACAAAACTCAAAACAATTGGCAGCTGAATTGGCTGTTCCTGATTATCTGTGTTGACTGTGTATCCGACCTCTAATCGGGCTTGTCTATGCGGAGAGTTAGCAAGGTATGTTTCAAACTTTGTCCTCGGTTGTGCTCGACGTATGAGCACATTTAGGTCGACTTATTGTGGTGTAGAAACCAAAGGGATCTAGAGCCCAGACTATATTAATGTCCGACAGGAGAGAAACTGAACTATAGTTTATTACAACGATATTTACGAGTCGCTTAATATAGTTACTGTTCTGAAACAGATAGTTTAGTAAGAGTGAATTACTAACAGTAGCAGTCTAAAAGTGTACATAATAACGATCTTTGCAAATCTAGCATTACGAGCAACAAATGCATAATGAAATATTGCTTGATGGATGAATGGCCTCAAAACTATATCTTTATTGTAAGGATAACTACATCTAGGTTGGAGCAGGGCCATAGAAATGAGGTCATGCTCTTTTCGCCTCTCGCGATTGAGTATGTGTAGAAGTAGCCAAACATGCATTATTATTTTCCAGCATTCAATATGTTTGAGAGATCGGGTCCTGTTTTTATGTAAAAAGTAGCATGTATGATCTTTAAATAATATTTTTACCTCCGATAATTCAAACCTTCCCCTCCCCAGGTAAAATTATCCATTCCTTAATTTGCCCCGTCGAACACACTGGAGATTAATAGAATCTCACACCCCCAAGGACCTGGGATCAGATTTCTCACACAAGTTGGGGATATTTTGTCTCACACGAGCCTGCGGCTCAAAATATCCCCAAAGAGTGTGAGAATTCTGATCCCAGGTCCTTGGTGTGTGAGATTCTTTTTCTCACATGACCACGAAATGCATTAAATTCACTTTGGAAACATTTAATGTTTAACTGTATCAGCGACTATCCTACTTTGCGGCTATCTAGCATTCGATGTCACTAACGCGAACTGCGAGTTCCACTGCCGATACTTCAACTACTACGGATGAGATGTCCAACAGAAAAAATGGCTATATATACCAAGTGGCCTATGTTCACCAGTTAGGGGTGGACCATTTGATATCCAGGGGGGTCTGGAAGATTTTTTTTGGGGGGGAGGGCATTATTTTTTTTCCACATGTACCGCTGGATGTTTTTTTCCCTTTGTGAATCCTGACATTTTTTTGCACTTTTCCTTCAATAAAATTGTTTTTTAATGCAACAATGTTGCAAAATCAATCTGTTTGTCATACATCAACGGACTTGTACATAAAGGACTGATGAGTTTCTTTGGCCTGAGGGGGCGTTGGATTAATTTTTGCCGACGTCAAAAAGTGGCTGACCCCCCCTATTCCAACTTTCGAAAACAGGGTGAACCCCCTATTCCAACTTTTGAAAACAGGGTGACCCCCCCCTGCGCAAGACAAAGTTAAAACAAAAAGTGGTATATATATATATATATATATATATATATATATATATATATATATATATATATATATATATATATATATATATATATATATATATATATATAATTTTTGGGGTATATTTTAAATATTGAGTCATTCTGTGTTTTAATGAAATTGTTGTCATGTCAGTTGTAAGATAGGAACTTAAAAGTGTCAATTCTAAAGTTTGAATACAGTATTTTGAATGAGCTGTGAATGTACTCCACTCTTTTTATGCATAACCAGATGTCCAGAACTGTTGTAAGAAAAATCTGATTGTGAAATATTAGTGCATGTTGCTTTCTAATACTGAATTCTCATAGAGGAAACAGAAAAGTGTCAGGAACTTATCATGCTTTTCATATGAACTACAGACTTCATAATGATTAGTACACTTTGCAAAACAGATATTCAATTTACAGACATCAAGATATTTCTGACATATATCTCTGATATATTAAATTACTGCGCCCAAGGGCGCGCCGAAAAATATTAAACATCCAGATATCTCTGATATATATATATATATCTGATGTATGAAAGTCATGCAGCTGAAGGGCATGCTGAAAAATATTGTTTGATATTTAAAAGAAATGCGCCCTAAGGGCGCGCCGAAAAATTTGAAACATACAGATATCTCAGATATATGTATGTCTGATATATTAAAGTTTTATACTAGGATGGGGCTCTGAAAAATATGTCTTACTATCATTAAAGTTACGCACCGAAGGGCGCGCCGAAAAATGAAACTGAATGATGAAATTCATGGCTAGCACGATGCATTTGATGCATTTTAGGCAAGTATGAGCCCGCGTCGAAATTTAAAAACACACTGACCCCCAATTGGGCATTTCAAAATAGGTGACCCCATCACCAAAGTAAAAAACAGGGTGACCCCATGAATCCACCGGCCTCCTAGGCCGAAGAAACTGACCAGTCCCTCATTCCTGCTAATTGTTAAAAGTATCTTGTGCGAATTATCATAACCAAGCCCTCCCCCAGTATATTTGGTCACACTGAGATAAATGTTACACTGTGCCTTAAGGTTCCAAGACAAGAAACTGACCTTTTAAACCAACATTTTTCTAGAGGTTCATAAGCCCAGAACCCCCGTAAGTTATATATTTTCGAAAAGCCTAGATATAGGGGAACCTTTTGGTCACCATAGTGTCATAATTGTTTACATAACTATCACGTGACAGGTAATTTGAATAACCTTTCAAAAATCGGTTTTCCCTATGTTTTGTTACAATGCTTTGAGATATGTGGCTGAAATTTGTGTGAGTGCAAGCTGTCCTAAGGATCTTCCAAAGTATGTCTCAGAGTGTTTTTAAATCTTCTTAAACAATTTTTATGCCTGAAAAATATCCAGAGCGGTGAATTTAACCCTAGTTGTTTTCTTTAAAATGTTGCTCAAGTAAAAACTAACTAAAATATAAAAAATCCGAGACACACTTTTTTAGATATTTTGAGGTATTGAGACAAAACATAGGGAAAACCGATTTTTGAAAGGTTATGCAAATTACCTGTCACGTGATAGTTATGTAAACAATGGTGACACTGTGATTACCAAAATCGTCCCCTATATCTAGGCTTACAGAAAATGTATAATGTACGGGGGTTCTGAGCTTATTAAGCACCAGAGAATTGTTAGATTCAAGAGGTCAATTTCTTGTCTTGTAACCTTAATTCCAATTCGATACAGTTATTTCCGCCATAGTAATGAAAAGATACTGGGCCACGTCCCAAATGAAATAGGAAAATTGGACATTGGTATATTGGAAATTGAAAAAACGGAAATGTGCATTGTTGGAAATAGAGTTTGTCAGAGGGAAATTTGAATGGCCGCAAAATGCCATCCTCAGTATACACACCATGTACATATACAGTATACATACCTGTTTCCTATAATTCAATCTCGGCCCAAAGATTTTAAATTTAGAAATAGGCCTAAAAGTTAATAATCAAGATGATAAAACCATTTGAAAATTGAAAATTAGTTCCATTTCGATTTCTTTTTTGAAAATGCAAATTGGTTTATTGGTTGGCCAAAATGTGCCACGGATTATAATACTTGACGATGACAGTTTTGTTTTAACATCTTCTGAAATTCTGTCATTTGACTTGTCAGTGAAATCTGTCCATGTCACAATCATACCAGAGAACAAAATTATTTATTGGTCAGCACACAAGAGATGATATGCATGTATCTACAGAGTGTGTTCACTTATCTAAAACCAGATATGAACCGTAAATGCTCACGTGTTTCATTATATATTGCAGTTATGTGTAAATTTGAACCTTTGCCACATGTTTGCAACTTCATTGAAAGTATTATGATCAAAATAATAAACAATGTTCACCACAGATTAACTCTATAGGTCATTAAGTATTCAAATACACAATTAGCTGAAATAGAGATATAATTAATTTCTTTGACTGTTGTCATTGTATCAGCACTTTATATAGCAAGTGTAATTGCCTTTGGTCAAGTCCTTCAAACTATATATGCCAAACTTTGAAAGCTCATTAGATATGCAAACTATAAATTAGCTGACACGAAAACGTAAGTGCGAAATGACTTTTAATATTGGTATAACCTGGTATAATCATCAATGTACATAGCATGTTATGCCAACTTTGATCAAATAAATCCAAGTATTATTTTTTTTTTTTATTTTCACTTTATTTCGGACTAAATCAGTCCATATAATACATGATTCACGTGTAGAAAAATTTTCTTAAAGCATTACAAAAATATGATTTTCTGTGTTGGTAAAGAAAGACAAAATCAAAGGTACAGGGAATCGATCCACAATTTACAAATATCAGAGATGAAATAAAGACGATCATGTACCAGCCTAACGATCATATTTTCACTTCTCAATAAGCGTGTCATAAAACCATACATTTGTTTTCTACGAAGTGCATCGAAGTTGTACAAATTATTGGTAACAAACATTTCACTTGCGCTACTCCGTTTGTCAAATCCTAGAAATATCCTAGCCGCATTGTTGTAGGCGACCCTCAACTTTCTCAGGGCACTGGCAGTATGGTTAAACCAGAGGTGTGCCCCATACAATGATGACAATAAATCTTAAATATCATACATTTAACATCAAAAGAACATGAGCAGAATTTCCTGAGAAGCATATTAGCTGAAACGTAGAAAGATCTTTTCTGTCGTTCAATGTCAGCATCGTCTCTGAAGTGGGTTGTTAATATATAACCAAGATACTTTTTGTTCTCTACGAAAACAAGTTTAACACCATTAAGATACACCGTGGGCAAACGAACAGTACTTGCCTTGTCAGTAGTGACACATAAACATTCAGTCTTTCCAGTATTAAAAGTAATGTCGTAAATATCACCATAATTACTACATATATTTACCAGCTTCTGTGTCCCTTTGACAGAGGGACTCAACAAACAAATATCGTCAGCATATATGAGGTGGTTTACGAAGCAACCCCCTACATAACACCCTGTTAAAGAATTTGTAAGTCGTGTACTTAACTGATCAACATAAACATTAAAGAGTTTTGGTGATAAAACTCCCCCTTGTTTCACACCGTTAGAAACTGTGAAACCAGATGAAACACAGTCGCCCCAACGAATAAAAATACACTGAGTTCTATACCAAACAAGGAGAAATCTAACAATAAAGATCGGAACTTTACGGGAAATCAACTTCTTTAAAAGTGACCAATGATTTACTCGATCAAATGCTTTAGATGCATCTAAGAAAGTTACAATGACATTACTTCCATGTTTCCTATAGTAGTTGATAACTTCCTTTAAAACGAAAAGACACATATCAGTTGAATGTCCTTTCTTGAAGCCAAACTGGAAAGGCGAAGTTTCTAGAAACGACTCAATTTTACTCAAAATAACAACTTCCATTATCTTAGAGGCAATGTTCGATAATGCTATCGGACGATAGTTGTTTATACTACTTATATTACTATTCTTATCTTTGATAATCGGGACTAAAATAGTTTCAGAAAATCTGTTTGGACATACACCGTGAACCAACATTGCTGTAAAGCACATACTTAGCAAAACTGACACTTTGGTACTAGCAAGAATAAAGTGTTCTGCTGAAAGTGAATCAGGACCAGCAGATTTACCCTTTTGTAATTTACCAATGGCACACTGAATGTCATAAGGAGAAACAAGAATTGCATTATCAATTACACAATCATCTATCATATCCAAAACAAACTTCTGATCCCTGTTATTATGCACATCATTAAAGAGGTTACAATAATGTTCCCGCCACATTTCGGCGATATTTGAATCTCCACAGCAGCCGTTGACGCTGCTGGGCCTTGGTAGAGTCTTAGCATTAATCTTGTTAACTGAACGCCAGAATTGGCGTTGATCACCACAACGGAGACTTTTTCCAGCAGTATCAGCAATAATTTGACTTTTGTTACGTCGACAATCTCTCAACGCATACTTGAAACGGGCATGGGTTCGACGTTTAAAATCAAACAAAGGTCCATGCTTGGGTTTTCCACAATCGCGCCATAATTTAAAGGCATCACGTGCAATTGAATGAACATCTTTAAGATAGTCATTCCAACCAGGAACAATATATCCCTAATTAGGAAATTTCATTAAATACACAAATCAGCATTTGGCTGAAGCAAAAATGCTTGTATCTTTAATGTACATAGCAAGTTTCATCAATTTTGGTCATGTAAATTCAAATATATATCCCTAATTTCAAAAATTAATTAAATATTCAAATTAGGAGCTGGATGAAGTAAAAATGCTTAATGACTTTCAGTAACGTCGTATCATAGTATCTTTAATGTATATAGCAAGTTTCGTCAACTTTGGTTTCGTCAAGACAGATAAATATCCCTGATTATGAAAGTTCAGTAAATATGCAAATAAGGAATTGGCTAAAGTTCAAATGCTTAATGACTTTCTATCGTGTTCTATCATAGTATCTTTAATGCACATAGCCAGTTTTGTCAACTTTGGTCTCGTCAATTCAGATAATCACCCTAATTAGGAAAGTTCATAAAATATGCAAATTAGGCATTGGCTGAAGTAAAAATGCTTAATGACATTTAATAATGTTCTATCATAGTATCTTTAATGTACATAGCAAGTTTCATCAATTTTTGTCTTGTAAATTCAAATGTATATCCTTAATTTCAAAAGGTTATTAAATATGCAAATTAGGATTTGGATGAAGTAAAATTGCTTAATGACTTTCAATAATGTTAAATCATAGTATCCTGAATATGCATACCAAGTTTCGTCAATTTTGATCCACTAAATTTAGATATATACGCCTAATTAGGAAATTTCATTAAATATGCAAATTAGTAATTGTCTTTCACGTCACCCCTTTAATAACTTTCACAGCTGATATATCTTGATGTGATCAACATTTGTAGCAAATCTCATCAAATTGTGTGCAATCGTTCTCAATGTATATCCGGTTTTTCCAAAATCATTAATTATGCAAATGAGCAAAAAGTAAGCAAGCCACATCCACCAAAAACTAATCAGTTCTTGCCATTTGCAAACTGAATCTATGTACCAGATTTGATTCTGATCTGACGAGCCGGTTTTGAGATATTGAGCACACAGACACACAGACAGACAGACAGACAGACACACAGACAGACAGACATCGCTGCAACATATGCTCACGTGTGTAAACACGTGAGCAAATCAGTGAACAATTCAAAAAGCCAAATGTAACTGAAAATAGATTCAAGAGGCTTATGGAAAGACAAGAAGGGTGCACGGAAATGAAAAAGTTACATCCCAAAAGGTTTCCTTCTGATACTGTGATGGATTTTTTTTTCTTCCACATTAGCTGGCCAGTTTTTTTTTCATAAGTCGCCAAAGGCAGAATTTTTTTCCCTTGTATCTGCTGGGAATGTTTTTTTTTCGAAAATCTTCCCGACCCCCCCCCCCCAGGATATCAAATGGTCCACCCCTTATATCGTAAATTCGGCCGTCTTTTGTGAGTATGTCACAAACGACGTACAACATTATCCAAAATCGTGACAACACTGTCGTCTGTCACCGTACTCTGACCTGCTTTTTTGCTCACGTGTTGACACACGTGAGCATATGTCGCAGCGATGTCTGTGTGTCTGTGTGTCTGTCCGTCTGTCTGTCTGTCTGTCTGTCTGTCTGTCTGTGTGTCTGTCTGTGTGCTCAATATCTCAAAACCGGCTCATCAGATCAGAATCAAATCTGGTACATAGATTCAGTTTGCAAATGGCAAGAACTGATTAGTTTTTGGTGGATGTGGCTGGCTTACTGTTCGCTCATTTGCATAATTAATGATTTTATAAAAAACGGATATATATTGAGAACGACTGCACACAATTTGATGAGATTTGCTACAAATGTTGATCACATCAAGATATATCAGCTGTGAAAGTTATTAAGGTGAAGGGCGACGAATTCGGATGCGCACACGCTTTAGAACGTTTCTGCGCAGATTTAACTACAGCCTGCCGCAAATGGGTTATTTTGTAGCACATGTATTTAACATCGCCTGTCATTGTTGAAATTGCGCTTTTACCTAATTTTTTGACCCAGCGTCTTAGAAATACATGTGACCTATTACCTTGTCATATTTTGACCCCCTAGGAAGCTGGTTTTTATTCAATATGAGCGAAAAATTAACATTTCTCTCCCATTTATATGGCGCAAATTACCCATTCACCTGGAGATATTGTAAAAAGTAGCGTGGTGACACCCTTTTATTAAAAGTGTAAACTAAATGGTATTATGTCAGGAGTTTATTCGCCAAGTTTGGTCAAAATGACACCATTCAAAGCGACAGGAAGAAAGTTCGAAAATTATGTAGTGACATAATTTCGATATCGTCATTTTGTAACCGATACTTATGTTAAAATTTCTTCACAAACATCATGAAAACTATACATTCGATAGATATGGATCTTAAGTCTTGGTATTTATTAAAATTAACTCATTTGCTAAGCGTTTTATAATTGCTTTCTTTAGTTTAAGTAAATTATATCATTTTTATTTATTTCTAAAGACGCCATTTTAACGTCCGTTTCCATGGAAACAAGCATGGTGACCCCCATTTTTTATTTCATTTTTGCAATTGCACAACTTCCAAAAATATTTGTGCAAAGTTTCAAGAAAATGACACCACAACTTAATTCTGACATAATTCGTAGTACTTCACCTTAAGGGATGACGTGAAAGATAATTACTAATTTGCATATTTAATGAAATTTCCTAATTAGGGGTATATATCTGAATTTACTCAATCGAAATTGACGAAACTTGGTATCCATATTGAAGGTACTATGATTTAACATTATTGAAAGTCATTAAGCATTTTTACTTCATCCAAGTCGTAATTTGCATATTTAATGACCTTTCGAAATTAAGGATATATATTTGAATTTACATAACCAAAATTGATGAAACTTGCTACGTACATTAAAGATACTATGATAGAACACTATAGAAAGTCATTAAGCATTTGAACTTTAGCCAATTCCTTATTTGCATATTTAATGAACTTTCATAATCAGGGTTATTTATCTGTATTGACTAGACCAAAGTTGACGACCAACGTTGGTGAATATTGTTCATTATGTTGATCGTAATACTTAATGAAGTTGCAAACATGTGGCAAAGGTTCAAATTTACACATAACTGCAATATATAATGAAAGACGTGAACATTTACAGTTCATATCTGGTTTTTTAGTTTCGGTCCGTGTGTTACTCATCGTGCCATTGGATAATATTTTGCGCGTGGAAAGAAAGGTTGCTTATCAACCAATCAGAGCTCGTGTAAAATATACTACAGAGTGTGGGACGGTTTCTTAGAGTGTGGGATCGATTTTTCCCACACCGGCGATCCCACACTCCGTACTCCCGCTGGCCAGGAATGTAAGAAACATATCGTCCGCTAATCGGTGGTACATGAGTCATTGACGTCATCACCCCTTACACCCAGAAATTAACATATCTGAAAGGTTGCTAATTATTTATGAGTGACCTCAGTCACCATTCAAATTACAGTTGTTAAAATTACTGAGGTAATCCATTTTTACTGGCCGACAAGTGATAGATACCCGTCAGATCAGAGAGTGATTGAACATGAATGATGTATGTTTATATCAGACTTTGGCCAATTCTTCGTGAGATGGATCTGGCTAAAGTAAACACCATACACCTTTGTGCATGTTTTGCATTGCGAAGCCAGTCAATTATTTACAGTGTAAAATACCGACGTCAACCCAGGTTGAGACTGTTGAGAGAGTGCAGTATTGAAACAAGTACTAATACAGGCGCTTTGTTTCATTCAGTCATGTACCATAGCAATTTGTGTCACATTTCATTCCGTGGAATGAGTATTTTAGTGGTCAATGTACTGACGTTAAATCAATGCTTGCTTGCATTTTTGTTCACTTTAGTTCCGCTTCGGGCAGTGTGCGCAACTCAGTGACAGTTTTAAAAGTTTTCTTTCAAACTTTCTTCAAGGAAACATTGAAAAACTTTTCAGAATAAAATTGAAGAGCCACAGTGCAAATTTTGGCACTGGAGAAGCAAATTACCCCTTCCCCAATTTGCTAGGATTCGAAATTTAAAATGGCTACTAAACCTAATATTACCTCTATTTTTACTAGAACAAGAGGGTAAATACTTCAGTTGTTCAAGATTCAAAATTTGTTCACGCCGGTAGTTTGCCAATGAAGTATTGTGAAAATGTGAGATTTCGAATAAATACCCCCCGGCCTGATGTGCATTGTGCCTGAAAGACATGACCGAGTTTATCTCAATGCAGTGACCTTGAGTTATTGTTGCTGTTACGTTATCGTTTATTACAAAACGAAACCGGATGCACTACCTGAGAGAGAGAGAGAGAGAGAGAGAGAGAGAGAATTGTTCAAGTCTCCCCATTTATCATGACCTACGCCAGAAAAAGTAAGCAATATCTATCACTATCTGGAGCAAGGATTAAGGACATTTACCTACCTGTCTGAGTACCAGCTATTCAAATTGTTGAAAATGACAGACAGCCTGTCTGTGAAGTGACACCTACTCTAGGGCAGATCAGGTTGTCACAACGCACACACGTCGTATATACATACAGACAGTTCATCAGTCAAAACATACATACACAGTAGATCTGGCCATGCATAATTATCGTACGAAAACCGCTATAGCTATTGTCTGACCCGCAAGTCGTTGTAAAGAAACACTTCAATACGTGAAAAGCGAAAGGACATGCGCGACGACCTTTCCTATAGTCTTACTATACACTTGATACATATACACACTGTGCGCACCAGCTGTTTTTTGACATATTATACACTGACTGTTTATTGTGAATCTAATGACAGTATTCACAGCACTAACCACATTACAACGTCTTTTACCTCGGTAAGACTCGACTTTGAAAAGTATATTTACAGATTACTGTTTATATTTATTAACTCCCGTCGCGTTAAGGCCGCGTTCAAAAAAAGTGATGGGGGGGGGGGGCTGGAGGAATTCAGGGGGGATTCGAAAATTTTGGGGTAGTCGGGGGGGGGGGCTTGAAAGTTTTGCTCTGCCTATAGGGGGGACCTGAAAATATTTTGACTCCCAACATTTTGATGTCGTCCAATGGTTCTAATGTTAGTAATAATTAAACAAAATCTAGAACCGTTTTGTCGTATTTTATGTCTTTAATTTCGAAAAAGTCTAAAAATGTATGAATGCCATTAAATTTTCGTAGAACAAGTTGGCCTTGTAATGGGGTAGGAGCTACAACTGTTGATAATTTGTTCAGTATTTCTATGCAATGTATCAAACACAGTTTCTTGGTGACAGCATGCTGAAAAACACAATATTCAGTTTGTCAACAAAGCCTGTTTGTCTAAATATTGGTGATAATTGAATGATGCAAATGCACGGTACACGTAGGCTGTGTTGGCAAGCTGATTTTCAACTGAGACACAGCTCATTGGCATCAAAAGTACTGAGACAAGGATACACAACAAAAAGACTCGTTAGGACTTTCAAAAAGTTCTACGGTCGATACGACGACATTGTTGCCAAATATGACACCTCGGTCACACAAATGATTAACGACAGCATTCCCGGCTTCGACTTATTACAGTGATTCATGTATCTTTTCATAAAATATTTAGAAAATTTTAGGACCAATCCTGACGGGTGTAGCATGCTAGCAGGGTACGCTTACCCATTCCGGACACCTGGTACCAACACTAATTATCAGTGGTTCAGGATGGTCCTACTTAAATTTGTAAATCACAATTGTCCCATGGACCTGGTAATGTATTGCCTTGAATAGAAATGATTATTGGACCAGTTTAATGTCATATTAGCTCTGACTCTGATGTAGTTCAAGAAGAGTTTCGGTCATAGGACACTCAATTGACAGTGAAACATACATCTTCTTGTACACAAGATCCAGCCCGAGAGCAACACATAGAGGACCAGGGGACTAACAGTTACCATGGATTTTTGAATTCTGGCATATGAGAACAATCAATTATTAGAGAAAAAAGATGGGGTCACCATACTTGATCTTATACAGATGTACGATGAAAAGTCAGTTTTTCTAAAATCACTTAAAATCAATATATAAAACCATTCATTTCAAGTTCATGCAGTGAATGAAATTTTCACATCTCATTGCACCAATAACACAAAAGTAAAACTTTGAACAGTAAAGACTTTAATTCAAATGGAAAAATGTGTGACTAAATGGAATCTTTATTTTTTATCAAATTTGCCATTATTAGACCCAAAATTTCTGAGATTAAAACATTAATTTCATGGAATATTTTAACCTTCCAGTATTGTCAATTTTGTAAAACATTTTATAAGTGGCATCTAACAAGTATATGTCTTGTACTTTTGAAAAAAAAAATTCGGTAGGTCACTGTGCTTATTTTTTCACAATTTGGTTAAAGCGTAGCTAGGAATACACAATTTTTATACTCTCTCATGACTGTCATTGTGTGTGCTTTTCAGCTGGTGCCATTGAACTTGCCAGAGTTGGATAAACTCAAGTCGGCTTAGACTGAGAAATCCAAAAAGTTCACTGATGCATTTAAAAATGAATCAATTCAAGAACTTGCCCAAGGTATATGGCTCTACAACCTGCTGATAAGAGGTAGTGTTGAACATATGCGTGCAGAACGACACATTACATATTTTTTTTACTCTGCGTGCATTCCTAATAAATATGCGGCTAAATGGTAATTGGGGGGACTTGAAAATTTTTGTGGGTATTGAGGGGGGATCTGAAAAAAAAGATTTCAATCGCGATTCCTCCAGCCCCCCCTCCTCACCATTTTGTTGAACGCGACCTAATGAAACTCATGAGCAAAACGATGCAATTTCAGACGTTTCAAGTACCCAACACTTGCTATACACCAAAAAGTCGTTGTTGATTTGAAATAAGTACTTCTTCTAGGCTTGTATTTCAGGTGTTCGCCTACATGGACACAAATAGCCAAATGTATCAGGGACAATATCTTCTAAACATGTTAATTCGCACTGACTGTATACGAGCATCATGTTCGATATCAATGATATCAACTCCAGCTTACTGAATATTTAGCTATTTCTCTATCCAAGGAAAAAAAGAAAAGAAAATACGAACAAGCCAAGAGTTCAAATACCACTGATCGCAAATGACGTCATTTTCTCTCTCATTAATATGCATAAATAAATATTTGTCCGCATTTTCCCCAAGAACGATGAAAATAAAACCTGCCAGTGTTACAATTGCTACTTAAAAAGTCACACTAATTCGTATGAATTTATGGGTCAAACTACAGGCTGCAACTTGCAACTGCTCATGCAATAACAAAATTTGTACCAATTTTAGGCAGCGCTGTCCTATGTCCCGCGCGTGCAGCTATGGTAGCAAACATGAAATCGCGATCAACGCTATTTATCGAGGTGTTCTCGTAGTGTGTCTGTGCGTCTGTGTCCGTGCGTCCGATGCCATTTGTCACTCATTGTTTCCTATATCGACCGAGGAAAATACTGACTTCAAAAGCTGTCGGACTTTGGCCATTTTATGCAGACTGTGTTTGCCATGAGCTTCTGCCCATCGCAGTTTTGGAACTTATCAGATCGCAAAGTACAGGATGAAACATTCAAATATATCCTTATTCTAGTGCATAATGTAGAATTTGAACAAAAAATAATTATTTGTCCGCATTTTCCGCAAGAACGATGAAAATAAAATCTGCCAGTGTTACAATGGGTACTAAAATTCTCACAAAGTGGTATGAATTTATGGCTCAGACTATACAAGCTGCAACAACAACCGTGCATGCAACAACAAAATTTGTACGAATTTTAGGCAGCGTTGTCCTTTTTTTTATGCATATTAATGAGAGGAAAATGACGCGCGTGACATCGGAAAACGCTACCTAAAATTCGTTCAAATTTTGTTGTTGCATGTGCGGTTGTTGTTGCAGCTTGTAGTCCGAGCCATAAATTCATACGAATTAGTGTGACTTTTAGCATCCATTGTAACACTGGCAGGTTTTATTTTCATCGTTCTTGCGAAAAATGCGGACAAATATTTATTTATGCATATAAATGAGAGAACAAATGACGTCGTAGGCAACTTGCAAATAAATATGTAGCATCTGAAAGAACACCATTGCATTACAGTACCGTCTTGTGATTCTGTGTATCGACTGACTATACTTAGCAACATGGGGTGATGACCCTTTATTTAACCAGATATGAACTGAATTGCCTCGCGTGCACATTTTGTAAAGTACTTCTTGGGGTATTGGCTTTTATGACATTACATTGTTTTTATTCCCGAAATTAATCCAATCTATCTAAATTTGACATTATCCCCACTGTATTACGCAATGAAAAAAAGAAAAGAAACCATTTGAAAAATTATGATCCAACAATATCTGTCGATGCAAGTGCAAATGGCTGAGCAGGCTCTTAACTGGCAGAGGTCGCGTTGCGTATAAATTCTGCATATTTCACATATAATTGCCATGTAGAACGAGTTGACCTACTTCACAGTATCTCAATGCGCCAAAAACGATACAATCATCTGTGCCGCGCCGTGTAGCAGCAAAATGAGTTCGTGACCTTTGAAGTACGCGTTTCAAAAAATAAATACCCATGGGAACCTGCTCACCACGCCACGCAACTCATGTACAGCTGACTATGGTGCACTTGTCAGGCGATGGTCGATGATTCTGGTTATTGCCTATATTGTCAAGTTCAATGCCTAATTTACGGAAACACGAACTCTGTCTAGTGTATTCGAAGCTCTGCGTACAGGTTGTGCACACGGCCTCTACCACGTGCTGTCCTTGGACAGTGTGGTACAAGCCGTCGGCCTACCACCGTACCGCCGGGAAACGCAGACCTATTGTACGCAGGAGCATGGCAGGAGCTAGCCTACTGCTCCTGATTTAACATCAATGCCAACATGGAAATCTCATGAAAAATTTGTCATTGTTGGTTCTGTAGCTAATACAATCTTGAAAAGCAACTTAAAAGACACAGACTGTTATTTTCTCGATCCGCTATCTGCGGACTACGTGCTGAAGTACATTGACTGTTCATGTCAACGATCGTTTCTCCCTCTGCAGAGTTTCTGTATCCCGTTCAACAACGCTGTACCTCGATCACACGATAGTGACGCTATGTAGCTGTGCAGTATTGAAACTTATCATAAAATGGCCACCTCGTCTAACAGTAACACGTATTGTCAGGATTATCGTACGGAAAAAAGACTGCAAAACTAAGACTTATGAATCTTCATCAGAATTGAACACATCATGATTGTACACGAGTATCAACCGTGAATGCACGTTGAGCTCGGCAGTTACACAAGCATGGTACGCTACATGCATAGCCCTACGAGTATGGCGACAGTGTCCGGCTTTGGCTACGCCGGGGGCTACGCCGCCTACCGGAGGTGGGAGGCGGCGTAGCCAAAGCCGGACACTCTCGCCATACTCGTACGGCTAGCTACATGCACTGCCGCGATGCCGATCGTATGCATTCCAAGGCCTATCCCGGAATTTGTTTCACAAACAACCTCAAAGGAGAGCAAACATACTTCTATGGACAATGACGAATACGTTTCTTGGCGAAGCAAAATCAAAACAGTGCAGCAGTACATGAAGTAGGTCATGGCCTTGGACTCTGTGCACGAACCTGATTGGACACTTCAATACCTTTGACCCAAAGTTATTATTCATCAGCACTTCCATGCCATGAGGCTAGGTAGAGAACGTATTACGTACGCAGTGTACGCTGTGTGTTAGGAACGCACACAGGGAATGCACAGCGTACACTGCGTACGTACGCAGGGCTAGCGAGAGAGTTGCCGACATCGACGGTTATTTACGAAAAAAGAATAAAAGACTGGCATTTTTGGAAGCGATCGAGTAGCTGCGGTAGGCAGGGATATGACTTGGGCCCAAGAACGCTGAATTTCGGCAGTAATTTGGCTTTTTACGTCAAGTCCAAAAATGGATTTGAAGTCACCAACTCTACGTACGGGTCTTTGCAGGGCTGTGGTGAGCGGGGCTATTAATAGCTGTAGCGGAACACACAGCATCGTACGCAGGGCTAAGAACGTATGTACTCATTTCTGGCGATCGAGCAGCGAGGGAAACAATCAATTACCAAGGATGAAGCTAATTTGCTAAACGATATTTTATCTTGAATAGTGAGTTGAATGAGTAATAAAATATCATATTTTTAATGTTCAATACGAGTTGAAACACGGAGGGACCGTGGTTGAAACCAGAGCTATCCAGCTGTAGCCAACCTGGACAAGCACATTTCACAGCGCCCTCAAACAGTCGATTGTTTTCACTTGTCATACGCGGCGTAACAGAAAAATTAAAACTTTCATAACTTCATTAATATCCAAGCCACGCCCACCAAAACCTTTTCAGTTCTAGCCATTTGAATTCTGAAGATGTCTACCAAATTTGACTGAAATACGTTCAGCCGTTTTTGAGAAAATGGACCAACAGACAGACAGACACACAGACAGACAGACATCGCTGCGACATAACCTCGCTGCGCGCATGCGCACGCGAGGTAAAAAGTGTTTACTTATCCGATGGTTGAGTAGTTTCATGACGCCAATATCCTTGACAACAAAAGTATTTTACATCATGAAAGATGTCCAAATACGACCCTATAGTCTCTCCCTTGCAATGGTTTATAAACATTTCAAAAAATAATTTCACTCTCCTTATTAGTTTCAATATGAAATGACATTAGAGTACTAATGTTGGGTTTGTCATTGTCGGATAAATTTATCAGTTGCAGGATTAACATTTTATCATGGAAGGGGCTAAACATCTTGCGTACTCGTGATAAACCCCTTGTAAAAATTCGAAAATGAAATAAAAATACAAATGGTATCGACAAGAATGCACATGTGTTTTCATAAGAGTAACACCCCCCCCCCCCGCGCAGTTTATCCCGAAACTACTAACAACGATGTACGTCAAAAAAAAAATGCGCCGCCTTCTTTTCAAAAGTTATCAAGGTCACTGTTGTTAGCGGCATTCAAATTAACATGTAACCATTCAATTTGTATTTCATGATTTTTTTACCCTGATTGAAAAATAACGTGTTCATCGTTCTTGTTGCGTGTTATAAGTATCTAAATACGCAGCCCTGTACTGCGATGTGCGGTCTACTGTAAACAGACACACACGCGAAATCTATTCTTAATTACAAAACTATTTATTTGAACTTACTCTTTAAAAAATACCGATTACAAAGTTTATCTCAAGTACATTAAAATCATTCAATCTTCATACCAATGAACAATAATTATTTACAACCGAGACTTTTCACATATCAATTGTGAGCAGCAAACGTAAGTGTTTTCCAATATTAACTTTTATGTGACACAGTTGCCATTCAAAGTGCCAATTTTTTATTCAACATTGTTCGGAGCTTCTAATTTTGTTAATTGGAACTTAAAGCAATACAGGTGGACAGAACGCTCCATATCACCATTGTCCATGAATCTTGGATCTCGGATAAAAGTTAATTTTTCTTAAAACTGGTGTGGCACATCCGGTTTGAAAATTGATGGGATAAAAAAATTGTACACTCACATAAAAATCACGATTATCAAAACATCAGACAACGCACATGCAATGCCACGTTTGACACCATAGGTAGATATTACCCATTGGAAAATTTTACATCATATTTACATTGAGTTCCCTCTCAGAAAGGTGTAACACGGTGTTATCAGAAATATACGAGCGATGTACAGCTTGAAATTTGCTATGGAACCTTTTTAGCTAGCAATTACAATGTTTCAATACATGTAAGAAGCTAGCTCAAGGTTAAGTGGGAGTCTTGAAAGTCGACACGCAGGTGTCATAGATTTCCTTTTTCACTGAAACACGGCAACAAATATCATGTGAAAATAAAGACATGTTTGCAATTATTATTCTCTTCAGCAACCATGTTTCATATCCCATAAAATCCACACACTGACAACCGTTTACGCTTATCGGACAACGATACAGATACATACTCCTGCCTTTCACGATGGACTGTTTTCGCTGATGTAACATTCCGATCATTGTTCTATTTCTTTCTTATCCCGTCTTCAAGACAGCAACTTATAGCCAGTGTATAGATAATAAAACTGATGAATAGAATCAAATCCGAAATCATTGGTCCTGTAGAAATCTTACATATTTCAGCTAGCGATACCGTTGCATACTATTCCAGCAGAGCGATGCCTGGATTTACTTCGTCCAAGTCATAATTAATTGTGAACTGTGAAATGTACGGCGCTCTTGAAATTCCAAAATGTTTTGAACTCAAGTATATCTGGCAGTCCACCTCCAAGTACTTTAAAACTTACATAAAAAGTAATTTGCGTCTCTATCGAAGACTGTGCTCAGAAATTTAGTCGACCTGCCAGGCGAGTCAATAATTAACCCTATAATGCCACTTTTCCCGCCATTGCGGAAATTTATACATTATATTTTCATTTTATGTACGATTTTCGCCGCATATATTGTGAGCTGAGCTTTTTCGATACCCAATCCAAAGTTCACACGCTTGCAAAAATAAAATGCGTTTAAATCGGCGCTTCCATCGATGAAATAACGCCAAAAGGCAGTGTTATGTTAGGATTCGTTAACCTCTCCCTGTGAATCATTCTTCAAACCCAAGTGCTCGCAGACTGTCTTGCAACGGAAACATGTACATTGCTTGTCACGTGATTATTGTCCGAAACGATGACGACAGTTCTTCCTTCAGTGTTTTCAACACCCATGCTCTGTTGAAATAATAAAAGTGTGCGAATACTTAGAAATATTTAAATATGATAAATATGCCTTTCTGTTTTTTACGGACAACATGGATCTGTTTGTTATGCCAACGTCTATAACTACAATCGTATTTCTGTAGTTGAACTTTTATTGACCCGAAAAAGATCACGTGAATTAAAGAAGGAGTACCAGTAGTACTTTTTAATTTAAGAGGGCGCTGCACCCAACTCAACGTATTTTGCTCAACAAATCACTTTTTTGCAAATATTCATTCAATTCTAATCAATTCCTTAACCTGAGATTAAATATTGTTGGGTTCACCTTTTAGCTATATCAAACAGTCGTAAGTTGCATGATAAAGAAGTATAAATTAATGCAAATGTATGCAAATCATGCAAATCTCTTTCCTCCCAATTTCAAAATTTCCAAAGAATTTAACTCCACTCTGGCTGGGTCAAATTTTCTGATATTTTCACATTATGTTCTTTAAATGTTATATATAAAAGGACTATTTTGTTTGGCAATGATGTTCTTACAATTTGAATAAGAGGCATTTTAATTTTGCTAATCATGATTTTAATCAATTTTATTGAGTGTAAGTCTTTCAACCCTTGCCATTTTAGAATGAGGATAGATAAAATAAAATAAGGTAAAAATAAAATAAAAATGAAATGCAAATAAAATAAAATAGTCGTTTTTTTTTCTTCATATACTCTTCTTTCAAGTAAAGTATTACTTTAAAGAAATAGCGTAAATATTTTGACTGAAATTAATTTTTATTATTAATATCAACATTGAGGTTTAGAACCCAAAATATACACCCACTTCATCCTTCGAGTAAACTACTGCTAACATACTAAACTTTAGAGTCTCTGCTTCTTGAAAATATATAGTATGAGGGGGGTTTCTTGTCATCTTTGATGTAGAATATTGATTTGATAAAAAAAACTTCGCAACATTCAACTCCGCTTTATTGAATTGACTGTTTCTTACAGACGTATATTTTGACCTTGTTGTTAACGACGAAAGTTGAACTCTCGACAAAAAATATTTTTCTCTTCAATGTTGCCAATCAACTCAGAAGTACCGTGAAAGGTGTCAATCATTCCAGTACTCTGTACACTTAGGTAACACGGGAAATAGTGACCCCTGATAGACCTATTGACAAAAAGTTTTGAAAGGTTTTTATAGTTCAAGTGTCGTAGTCATGCCAACGATATTTATTCGAAACCAACACGTATTGTTAGATAATGGAGCTTATTCCTAATGACGTCACATGTCTACATTTTCAATACTTTTATTTAAATTTGAATGTCTGTTATCTCTTATTATTTTGACTTGAGGAAATTATACGTAATATGTTTGGTACCTCTCATTTGTTACCGCAAACGTTACAAATGGAAATAGTGGTAAAAATATATGAGAACCTTCAGGGTTTTCATCACAAGCAGCAGCTATACATGGAAGAACAAATGGGGTGGGGTCGAATTTCCGTGAGCAGCGGCCTCAGTAGTTGTGAATGCAATGCCATATTTACAAACGTATAGACATTTTTTGACAAATGTGTTTTGGATATGGTGTGGTGTGTGGTCGCGTGTGTGTGGTCGGGTGTGGAGGTTAGTACATTCGAAATCATCACTCAGTTGTATTTCAGTCGATTTGATTCAAACTTAAGACAGAGAACAGTATACGGCACTATGTAGTTTACTGTACTGGCTTTGACACAAAATCGTGATCTGGTGGTTTTACCAGAATACACTGATTATGCAGCTTTGGGTCAATCGTGAGTTGTGTGACATGGCATAGTACGCGTACCCACTCCGGACACCTGATACCACTACTAATTAGTATTTCAAGATGACCATATGAATTGTCATTGTCATTTTTATATTTGTTCCCTAGACCTAGTAAATTATTTATTTCCCTTGAATGATACCGATTATCGGACCTGTTTTGATGTAACTTTATACAAGAGACTGTAACGGCTGTCACTCGAAGGTGCGTCAGATGATACAGTTCATCGTTGGCATACGGACGCTACACAATAACATACATATTCAAGTCAATTTTAGGGAATATAATCAACTTTGGCTTGGTGGCTGTTCCTATACTCCACTCGAATGTACCTTAGGCAGTTTATCAAAGTTATCTCAGAAAAATGTCCTTTGTACTTATATGATATGCAGAATAAGTTGCGGTTGAAGATTAAATGGCCAAGTGGGCGTGTTCATCTTAAAAGCACAATACCAGTATCTTTTTATGATATCGGTTTACAGGCGACAGCTGATGGGCCGTACGTGATAAAATCTGCCTGTTTGGAACTTTGTTTTATGGCATATGTAATGAGAAGACTTTGGTGGCAGAATTCACAGACTCATAGCAAAATGCCGTGCAAGACCCTAATGATGCCATGAGAAAAAACGTACAGGGGAAAGGATATACACGCACTGGCATATAGAACAATGATGAGTTTTTCCAACAGTTTGATTAGATCGCATACTTCGCGACACTTTACAGCGTGTTGTGCAATTGTTATATTGAGATAATATGATTAAGTTTGAATTATGACCGTCATTTACCTGTCGTGATCTTTGTCTTCTTTTACAGAGAAGGATGCCGATCACTGCCAGAGTAATGAGGCAGGATACTATCGCAACGACTGTAGATGCCGGCACGACTAATGACACAGATTTTGTTTGTTCTGGTCCTCTTTGTGTTGGCGCCATCTTAAACTCTAAATTTGATTTTTCAGTTCCTTTCCGTTTTGGTATCACTCTCGCCTCTGTTCTTGACCTTTTAGTTACTGCTGACGTTGGAATGGCTTTCCATACTGATCGTAGTTTTTCAGTTCGCTTCTGTGTTGACGTAACTTTCCACGTGGATTTTGGTATTTCAGTTCCTCCTCGAGCCAGTACCACTGTTGATACTATTTTCGATTTTTCAGTTACTGTCGGTGTTGTGCCTTGTCTAGAAAGCAAAGACACAGTGTAATTGTACTGTAAGAAAAAACCTCGTCATGGATTTGTCGTGTTGTTGTTTTTATATCGCCCCTCTTCTTGTTGAACATGTATATGCCGCATAGACTTTGTATACATCAAAATGGTCATTTTGCAGCTCGACCAATCTGTTCATGAAGATAATGCTATGTTTACTGTTCAACATAAATTTCCATAAATAAATAACATACCTACTTCTATCGTGATGGACATGCGTTAGATTGTGTTGTGTAGACTACTGAATCAACAACTTTTGACCTTCCAAAATAGACATATAAGCGTCTTTTACAGGATAAATAAGAAACTTATATAAGCAAACTAACACCTTCGGCGGAATTCACGGCAATTTTAAAATGAAATTTCTGCCATTTTGGTTAGGAAGTTAGTTTTAAATAGTTTAGAGACAACTTACGCTTATCGGCACAGTCTCTCGTGGGCTTATCTCCCTGGTCACCTGCAAAGGGGGAAGATTGAAATCTAAGAAGTGAAAGATGTCAATATTGAATAAGTGATGCAATGCACATTAGCACAATTGGATTAAATCTGATGTAGGAGTGTGTTTATCATTACTTCCATGTCAGCTATCCCCGGCACTCTGTACGGAAACGATGCAACTCAGAAGGTAGAACACGCCACGGGGACACATATTCACACTCTCAAATTTTACAACACTTTCCTGTTCTACCTCTTATATTGGCTCATTGTTGAAGTTCTTGGAGTTATGTAATAAGACTTTCACCGTTTCATTTTTGTGAATCGAAAATTTATTTTTCCCATACAGTTAATAACATAGGACTGTGGCCGTTTTGAATCTCATAGTATCGGTAAATTAAGGTATTATGTGTTTCTGGTATGAAAAAACCCCGATTTTCAGTCTAGATTTTGAAAGGGATTGTTGAAAGTTTCTTGAGGAAAGTTTGAGCACAAGTTTAATATTTTTTCTTTTTTCGATGCGCATACTACCGTAAGACGAACGTCAAAGCTTAGTAAAGTTTGTCCCACGGGAAGAAGAATTAAAACATTTATTGTGAAATTTTCGAAAAGTATTTCACTGGAACTCATTGGCTCATCTGACGTAAATACGAGAAATTTCCTCCATCTCGTTTTTAACAGCTGAAAACATAAAGTATAAAACAATCGCACTTTTCGAGGCTAGAGAGCATTTACCTCCGTCCACGAAAATTTTGAACCTTTCTGACGGTTGGTGGACAATCTTGCCACTTTCGTTCAGACGTACTTTGCTTTGGTCAATCAGACGTACTTTCATTTGATACGTGCCAGTATCTTCCGGTGCAATGCGATTAATTTTGAAAGTCACATTGATTTTATTTCCATCATAACTGTAATAAATGCAGTATCCTAGGTGACAGTCTGATGAATTCTCGTCTACTAACTGATGTTTGATCTGCTCATTTCCATTTACTAACAACAGGTACACTTCCACCTCCAGCCGTTCACTAACATTGGCCCGATTATGCTGGCTTTGTAGTTCAAGAGTCTGCAGTACTTCGAATTCGCTGCATACTCTAGCGTGATATGTTTTCCCATTCCCTTCTGGCTGTGACGTCATAGAAGTAACAGCGGACTCTAAATCTGTGGACGAAAACCGACAAAAAGATTTTATCAAATCCAGGCAAAACAAACAATATAACACAACACAACCACATGAGATTTACCAGTACAATTTTGGCGAAGCCGTCACTCCATCGGTATATTGCCAACTCTGTAATATCAACATAATATTGTTCACAACAGGGACTCAAAGTAATTCATGACTGTCCTGCAATACCAATTCATTCTTGGACAGCAAACAGTTTCTTTGCTAAAAGGAAAATTTTACACGCTTTTGCTAAAAGCCAAACGGGCGGGCATGGAGTAAGAAGTGGTTGTTTTCAGTGGCCTTTGTCGACAGGGAGGGGACATTCTTGAGGGGTAGAGGGCTGTATACGGAGCTTTTGCGATTTGAAGAGGACCGTGGGGACCTGTTGCAATGGGAAGGGCGCCTGTGTGGAGTTTTTCAGTAAGGAGTGGGGAGCATTATGGGGCGGGAGGAGAAAATGTTGACATCATCGCGGGAGCGCAGTTGAGGACAGTTTCCACACAACGCTTCAAATTATCATTTCAGTCAAGATACCACAGAATGATAAGCTTATACTTACAGGGCCAGTAATACCAACTTTGATGGTTTTTTTCACTAATTATGCTTGTAATATCAACTATACTTTCTTTTTCTACTCCCAACGCATGTTGATATCCACAAAACTCAGCTGGCCGTCTTAGCCTCTGCATGTGTAAATTATTTGCCTTGTTATTGTTTACAATCGAATTCTGGTCCGGACTAGAATTCAAATGTGAACAATAGCAGTGCGTTTTACTCAAAAAGATGCCATGTTGACAAGCGTGGGCGTTTGGACATTCTCTTGGAAGTAGAACAAGAACATGCAATTAACATACAACACCAAAATAAGGAAAAAACCATCAAAGTTAGCAATACTGGCCCGTTTACATATCAATATCTCTTGAAATCGACAAGACGAGCTGCCCCGAAAACTGGTTTTTGTCTGGCCTTATTCCGTGACCCACGCTCATTCAAAAAAACGACAAGCCATTACGGTCACGCTGCCTGACCTATTTGGAGTGAAGAAATAAGTGGACAGGAGCTGAAAGGTTAAGACAGTACATCTTTGTTGAAGAGCAATGATCCACATAAAGTATACAAACTTCAAAATGGTGAAGAGGTGTAATATTTTAATATATTGCACCAGTTCTCATACCAACAAAAGGCAACTTTAATTTTATACTAAATTTTTATTGTCGTTTACCTTTTTTCGTCAAGATAATGGTAGAATGTGGAAGATGCTTCAGGTTTGTATTTACGAACAAAAGTTGAACGCAAACAGTTTGACGTAACGAAGACCCAGCCATGGGAACCAGAAGGACAGCACTGTCAACGCATGTGAATATTTCTACCAGGAGCTATTGATTTATAGAATGATAAAACGAACTTTGGCCTTTCTTGTTTGCCACTTCCGTGTATCTGACACAATCTGACCCTTGGCAAGATTGCGATACAGCCACTCGTAAAATGTCACGACATGGGACGGCCTGCCGCCTTTGTGGCTTCAGGTTACCCAGGATCGCGTAGCGTTACACACAGAAGCACAACGGGTTCAATTGTCACTCAAACAAGCAGCAGCCGTGTCAAATTGTAAGAGAATCAAGGGGTGAGAAACTGTAAAGACCTAGAGTTTGATAATATCGCCCTCTGACCGATGATAACGAATGACTATTCTACTTGTTTATGATATATGGTCGTGTCCTTTAAGAAAGTTATTCTACTGTGCATGTTGAAGTTTTGAAATTCCAATGGGTTACGAAATTCTGACAAATCCTAAGTAAATGGTGATTTTGCCAAGCTGTTGGGTGTGATGGCCTTAGAAACTTCGGAATCTGCTGCTATGTGCTTAATTCATGGAAACGCATTGTGATTTCAGTTCAAAGGTTTGTTGATCTAACAGCCACTCGCTACAATCCTTCATGCATGCATCCGTCCCCAATGTCTGTAAAACACGGACATTGGCACGCTAAAATGACCGTTTCTAAGAAACCTAGCCAGTGACTCAAACAAATTTCACTTTGTCAACTTCTAAGGGCCAAGGAAAGTGAACTGGTGAATTGTAGGTGACGATACAATGCACAAACATTCACACGAAGTACAGGCCTTTATAAATATTACAGTAAATCACTCACGTTGAACGATGATAAAAAGGCCAAACAGGTGTATGCACTTCCAAATAAGCCACGCCATTGTTATGCTGAGCAGTTGTACGGTAAAAGTTTTACATGGCGGTCTGATAACCATCAATGAAGTTCACTATCTAGTCCACGTGGGCATCCGGACCATTGACCATTTGACGTACAGCTCACGTTGATAGCCAAACGACGCGATGGAGGAACTTTGCTGGATGTTGTCTCTCGCTGTGTTGAAACGCCAAAACCATCGAAACTCTTGACCACTCGACTGGAGTGCTGTCACGTGACATTTTCAATAGGTCACTCGTGGTGTGCGCACTGGTATTGGTACGATCATCACGCTAGCTGCGTAAAATTATACCTACGTGGACAAAAATCAAACGCTGTCCAAAGATTGCTGATACCACTTTCGTAGTGATGTTGCCGCGATGATATTTAAAGACAGTTTATGGGTGAGGTATTACCAAATTAATCATGTCAGTATGTCAAACCACGCCCTTTTATCATTTCCCGGTAAATTATGTCAGCTTGGTTACCATTGAAATATGATGGCACGAGAAACTTGGCTCAACCTGGTTTCTTTATCACACAATCGCCACTGGAGAAAATAGTGAAACTAAAGTTGGGCCGGACTAGGCTCATAAATTTACTCATCCTTACCTTGACTCGAAGTCATGACATGTAATCATTGAAAGACTGTATCATACACAAATGACAGTTGGGACAAGTTGCAGCTTGTTCATTTAATTATTGACCAGGGACAATATTGTGCAGCGCTGAGGGGGAGACGGGGTATTAAGTTCAGGGAGTGGGGGCAGATAAACGGCGAAAGAGTGGCTGCAGTAAGATTTGCAAGCTGACTAGGAATGAAGTGTATCGCTATTCGTCCAGCGAATGAGAATTAGCATGATATCTTATCATTTTGATCGCTCAGCCATAGTAAAACGGCAACCTTTTAAGTAAATGTCTTGATCGATGATTGCCTGGTACAGGAGGAAGGCTGCACTACACTTGCTTGATGTTTTCGCCAACAAGGGCTGAAGTTCGAGGTATTGGAAATGTCACCATGGAGATAAGGTACCTGAATATACAATTGTAATACTCGGTGAACCATTTGACATTCTAAATGGTGTGGACGATTTTTTTAAAGAGAAGGTACTCAAATTATAGCTCAAGGCAGATATCTATGAAAAAATCAACCTGCGCATGACTTGACGAAAAGGAAGATGTCAAGGTGATGCGAAACAAAAACAGCAGGTTTCTCCTCGTCACTGAAGCCTGGCGAATTACTTTGGCTCGTTAACTCAGTACGTACATGCGAGCATATAATGTGTTATGTTTGTTGCCAAAAGTTACACTCTCAGTCCTCGAAAAGGAAGAAGTGTGAGAGAGACGCATTTCATTTGAATTTCACGATTAAAAACAGCACGTATACTCAAGACATCTATAAAATAAAGTCCTAATCCAAAACATGTAATTTTTGATGCACGATAATTCTCATTTTTAATTTCATTCATTGGCCGTATGCAATATGATTGGAAGAATCAGACAGAGACAAAAACACAAAACAATAAACTGAAGTCATCTTGTAACTATGAGTATCGCATGGCTGTTTTTTTAATCTTACATCTCCAGGTTGATATTGCTTAGTAGTGTGGTAAAACATTTGTTGCGTAGCAATCTTCCACTTTTAGCAGTCACACAACAGTATATCAATATACATACCTATTGGCTTCCAGGGAAAATTCTCAGGAAATGAGAACTGGAGAAATGCAAAAAATTGAAAGAGGTCACCAAGTTGAATAAATACGGCCCAAGTGCCAAGTGTGGCGCAAATAAACTTGGAACACCGAAGTCCCTATATACATAGGAAAACCGCTGGCGATATCCCTATATCGCCAAGTGATTAGCCAAAGCAGTATCGCTAGTGAGTTAGATCATCTTACAGTTTGTTTATCGAAATCACTGCGGGGTGCCCATACTGTGTTTCATAGACAAAAAGCCATAGCAGAGGCCGTTCAAATTGCGTGAACGATGGTACAAGAAAGGATTGACGTTTTGAGTAAAGTTACTTGGGTAAATTTCGATGAGCAGGGAACCTGTTGAAGCAACCGTTTTGACAGACTTTCCCTCAAAATGAAGAAAGAGTGCAGGTGAGAAACGGTAGGTGTTGTCATGGAGTTCGCTATCGTTTGGCTTCGTTTCGTTGTGCCGGCGTGTCATCATATTAAAATGCCGTCATTTCCACTATCTCACAAAAATTGTAAATTACGCCCGGCATTGTGGTTAAATCTGTATTTTTAACTTTCATTTTTATAAAGTGATCAGCTTACGTTGAGGTTTAAAATGTGCGTCTCTTTCTTTTATGTTGTACATGGACCTTTAGGCCTATTCACGTTTTTAATACACCCATCGAGCGATGTAATATCTCGAACATGTACTTCGACAATTTCCATTCAAAGCGACAGTGTTTCCTTGAGTGAAATTCAAAGTCGCTAAATTTCTAATTTCGTTTCGAAGAAACCGGTTTGTCCATAGACCCTCGTTTCTCGAGGATCTATGGTTTGTCGACCGGTGTAAAGTAGATGCATATTCTAAGTGAGGAATAGACGGTTGTGAAAAAAACCAATTGTACCGGTACGTTACCGGTATGTTATCGGCCGTGCACCGATGCGAGTTGCTAGGTAAAACTTCCTGGCTCTGACGTTTTTTATCCGACATGTCGTAGCGAAATTCTGTGAGAACTAATACTGGCAAGGTTTCGGTTTTCGGAGAATTTCAGTGTATCAGCTGATTATCAAGTTGAAATAAAGCGCGAGCGTGGATGGTCCGACTTGTTGCTGGCGCACGGCGTGGCGCATGTGGCGTGGCGGGGAATCTATGTTACAAGCATCCAACTGTCGGCCATAACCTCTACGGTCGCCATCGACGGCTTTCGTGATTTTGAAGAATAAAGTAAACCGTAGATAAAGCTGGACCTTTTCTCGGCTTTGTTTCTGAAAACCTCTCCTCAGAGGCAAAGGCGACGTAAACCGTGTCCGAGTCTCGGCCTTGACATGACACAAGAAAGTCATAGTTCAATCACATTTATTTGCGTGCGTCATACAGATGATATCATTATTCATAGGGGTATCCGCTTGAAGTGGGTACATACTATTCTCAAGAAACGTACGATGAAAAAGGACAGGCTAAATAAAAAGGTTTCAATCATATCATCAATTGCAAAGAACGCTGAAATGCTGCAGATTTTAATCGCTATGGCAAAGTTTGTTTTTTGACCTCAACGTTATCCGATCGAGAACGTAAACTTGGTTTGACCCAAAGTTTGAAAATGTGTTTTCTGATCTCCCGCGGCATGGCCCGCAGCCTAGCCAGTGACGTCGACGTTTCGTACTTCGAATTCTGAGAGCTACATCAAATCGCCGCGATCAGCAGACAAGAAATTACTATTTTCAAATCGCCATCATCAAAAAATTACAGAGAAATGAGACAACACGGTGAGAAAAAAAGGCATATCATCAATGATGTTGATAACCTACATTTTGCTTCAAAACGGGTACCTTTTCAAACCACCCAGATTCCCGATACCAACTCGCCCGAATTCAATTGTTGGGCGAGTCAACGATATATTTTTCCTGCAAACGTAAACAGACTTGCACTGTGCACTGAAAGGAATAGTTGGCGATATCTTTACCGAAACTGAAAAAATAGCTAAAGAAGTAGCCATCTCTCAGGCAGTACACGGCCAAGGTAAACCTGAGCGTTCATATTCGACTATATTATTAATGGAGCATTTTCAACGAAAACGGCGATGTCCAGGCGATGACTTATTTTTAAGTTGAAGAAAAATGCTTAAAATTTTGGTGTGTTAGTCAATCTATCGAAATATTTTTGTTCTAACTGATAAAATCATAGACAGTCTCGATTATACCACCATAATTAATATTTACAGACTAAATCGACAGGGGGGGGGGGGAACGCGGTACGAACGAACGTGTAAACTCAAACAACGGGCGAGTTGATTTCGGACCAATATGACTAAAATCAGATGTAGGTTCCTGGTCATTGAAATTTACCAACGTAACTTTACTCAAAACGTCAATTCTTTATTGTACATCGTTCACGCAAAATGAACGGCCTCTGCTAAGGCGTTTTGTCTATATGAGACACAGCATGGGCACCCCGCAGTGTTTTCGATAAACAAAGTGTAAGATGATCTAACTCACTAGTGATACCGCTTGGCTAATCACTTGGCGATATAGGGATATCGCCAGCGGTTTCCCTAAGTATATAGGGACTTCGGTGTTCCAAGTTTATTTGCGCCAGCAGTAAACGACGCCACCCGATAATCTTCCAGGTCAAAGAAGGATATCAGGGCATCAAAAGGGCGTCGTCTACACGACCGAATAGTGGACTTTGACATGATAGCCTTTCCAATAAACATAACACGCTACTAAAATGACACAATTGGTATGGCTGATACTGAGTACTTAAGTGATGCAACATCGTACCATTCATCTACAAGCCAAGGCCTGTTTAATGGGCTTGATGACAGAGGCATTTGTTTACGCTTGTCTGGTAAGCGAGCTAGAGACGCTGCAAGGGTCGCAGTATCAACAAAGTCCCTCTTGAGTTGCTTCACCCCTGGTACAAATGCTATCATCCTCAGATACTAGTGATAATGTGAGACGTTATCAGGTTTGATAAAAAAAAAAAACGCCGATTCATCAAATGCGATGCTGATGGTATCTCACATTTCGTGTTGCAAAGGTGTTCTGAGGATCCGGAATTAGCTGTGCCACTCGCCATATTGTTGAACATAGTAATATGGCATGGTGTTTTCAATCGTTTTCTTAAGAAGGCAAATATATTTAAATCCAGTCGTTGTTATAACCTAGAAAACTTTGTTCAAATAATGCATAAAGTCAGAATTTCAGCGAGGGAGATCATGTCTTGCGAAACAATTTTTCAGCTTTCTCAAAATAGCAGAATGTCTCTTATCGTAGCGGCGAACGAAAACCATTTCTTTTAGGGGAAGGAATATAATGCTTTTGTATAATCCCACGCAAATCCACTGAATATATTATGCAATGGATGCGAAGTCGTGTGCATGCATGATTCTCCAATAATATTGTAGTGTGTATGTGCGATGTATGATAGTGAGCATGCGTGCGTGAGTGCTTCACGAACTCTACAACGTGTTGAGCGGTCTCAGTCAGAAAAATGTAACAACTTAGCCGGCTATTGAACCACTCTTTTTTGGGAGTGGAGATTTAGCCGACTGGTTCTGTCTCTGGCCTCTCAGCTAGGCGACTGATGCCGTATGTTGTGGTTCGAATCCGATTGAAAACTATCCGTATTTATTAAAGGGAAGGTGTCGTCGGAACTGCGCGTGTGCGACTTTCTTGTTTACAAACATGTATATCATGCATTATATCTGGCTGCATCACGTCAACATAGCTGCAACGGTTAAATTTTACAATATTTATTGTTAACAAACATGTTTTAACTTTCATCAATCGCCAACGTACCCTAGGTACAGTGTTTACATCTGTCGTAGGGGTCCATGGTAACCTTTGAAGCAGAGTTCCGACGACACTCTCCTTGAAATTGAGGGAGTTCCTGAACTAATATGAGGAGTTACCTTTGCAATCTTGAACTTGGAATATACAAAGCTAGTGCGTTAAATATAAAGTAGATAAACATTCTTGTTTTGAGACATTTATTATTTCAACACTTTATGGTTATATAAATTCTTGCTTGTCCATATTTTATGTAACTGTTGATGTTTTATTCTGGTTTCCTGTTTGTAAACAAGTTGGTCTAATAATGGGAAGAAAACATTTGTAATTACAAAATATGAAGTTATTGAAATATATTTTGATATAAATAAGTTCTTTCCGACCTAAAATGCAATATCTGGCGGAACAGAATGTATTCCAGCAACTAACTGATTGCGGAAAGACTTTCACGTTGAAATTAAGCAGAAAATACATACGTTTGAGCTAAAACGTATGCACCAAGAAAACCACATACATGGCTGAAAGTGCAAATTAATACACAGCAATACTGATCATGACGAACATAGGGAAATAGCTTACATCTCATATTTACAATAATTACATGCAGTCATCTCTTTGATGTTTTATTAAAAATACATTTTGCTGTGTCATCCATAGTTAAGTATCGATTAAAAACAAAAAACAAGAAAAAAGTTCAAACATTATGTTTATTATAGTCAGCGCTAGATGTAACCTTGAGCAATATCGTTGTTTTCTTCTTTATTTCAACAAATTGTGACTTTGAAGACTACAGCAAAAACAACAAGAGCGGAACCTAAAACAGATTATGGGTTGATGCTTATTCTTTTTCTCATGTTCATCTTACTTCATAAAAGTATTTACTCTCTGAGCAATGTTCGCTGAAAGTGTTCTTGAGCGAAATCGGCTCACAGCGTATGGAAGTGAACACAGGGAGAAAAAGTGATATATACAAGTCACATAAACATATCATCCTAGCCTAGCGACAGTCTATACTGAAGCTCTGCAGAAATTGCCGTTATATTGCATTCCATGGCACCTTTGCTAGCAGAGCGCTGACAGTCGTAAAATCCAACAGGAAAATGTACCTTTTTCGGCAACGTGATATAGGTCATATAAAGTTGTACAAAAAGTCAAATTTGGACCATTAATCCACTTTAGACGCTGACAACTCAGTCATGCCCGTCTATTTGCTTGTCAATCAGTTTATAAAGCAAGGTACAGCATGGACTGTTGTTCGGTAATTCTGCAAAAATTAATGTTTTCTTTGCAACGTCTAAAAACAGTCATGTACTCGATAAATGTATACTAGAAGAGATGACATATCCAAATCCTAATAGACGCCCGTGGTAAAGTATTTCAGCAAAACGATTTCGGTATCTACTTTCCACGAGTTCAGACGGCGAAGGGTAGTTTCCGCCTATGACGTCACAAGCTACTCTTACACTTGGAACTATTAACAACCGCAATTTTCAAAAGTGTATCACATTTTTTAGAACTTCACATTCAACTTTTGAGTCTCTGTCAGAGTGCTTTCTGACAATTGAAGTCGACCAGCCTAGAGAGTCACAGCTCTATAATAATTGTGTTCAGTTCTTCCTGTCGGTACGGGGATGAGATACTGCACCAAGCGCGCACGCACTTCAAGAGAAAATGCAGAGTAAAACTGTACAACTTTCACCAGATGAAATAACACCAAAATAGTGTTTCATCCTTTAATTCCACCCACAATAGTTCTTCACACCCACGTGCTAGCCGTGTTGCTCTGCACTGCAACAGACATCTGTACATGGCCTGTCACATGACCACCACCCGTAAAGATCGCAACTAGTCTGCTTACGTCACTGTTTTCGCCGATCATGGTCTGTTGAAGGAAGCAAAAGGTTCGGTTATTTGCAGTGACCTTGAACTTGATCAATGTGACTCAGTGTTATGTTTACAAGTAGCGATGTTTAAAGGCCCGATAGCTGTATCTTTTAGCATTACTTTTTGTGATTTTACTTCCAAACTTAAACAAGTTCATGGGAATGTACTCATTGAGGGGTGTTTATAAAGGTAGAATAAACTGTCCACTGGGACTACATGTGCAATTTTGAGCAACATAAATAATAAATGTTTACCCAAACATAAAATGTCGCCCTCATGCAAATAAAGCAAAAACACAGTATGCAGTGCATATATGCATTGGAATCTTCACAGAAACAACAGAGTAGTCCAATATAATGCATAGTGCGGAATGTTTTCCACTGGGACACCATATGCTATGTTTTCTTTGTAACATTACCATATTTTAAAAATGGCGGGAAATCAAAATAACGGTTAAATTAAATTTACTTGTCCAATTTTTCAGTGGTAAAAGACTATATCCTTTAAATCTGTGGAATTTAAAGAAAACCATGGAAAATAGAAAGCTGTTTTCAGGTCGACAAATTTTCAAGAGTTACAGCTACAGGGGCTTTAAGTTGTCATGCAAACTTTCTTCTCGATGAACTTGATGATCATTTCAATGAAAGAACACTAAATTTCACCAAAGAGCGACCGTCCTCCATGTAAATTTCGACTACACTTTGGAGTCAACTTTTTCTTCATGACAACAGTTAGTTCGATTTGATGTGACAAATCAACTAATAGGTAGCGTAAACGACTTCATTCATGTCATTTAGGTACTTTACACTGTCAGCTAAAACGGAAAACAGCGGTGACCCTAGTCAACCTTGTCGGAACCGTTTCGCTACATTCCTTAGTTTCTAAGTAAAGTTTTAATTTTTTTAAAAGCAGCATGTAGTATTAGGAATGTGCAGTCAGATCTTTGAAGAGGAATGTCAAAAATAGAGATAAAAAAGTTTTTTGACGCAGCGGCGATCTTTGATGAAAACATATTCACATGAATGTAGGTAGGCCAATAGATATTTGTGAATTTGGAAAATGCAATATAAATTCAAAAAAAATCACAAAAGTTTGAAACACGAAACGAATGAGCATCTCAACGCATAATTTTTGTAACACAGGTATGACTAGAAAGAAACTTACCAATGTTTTGGCGAATAGGACGAGTTTACTTTGACTAAACTGTAGATTACGCACAATTAGTTTAATATTTTAACTCGATTTTAAAACTATAAGTTAGGGGTTGTACTGTGTGTAATATGCGCAGTCACCGTTTTTAACTGCATTCTCTACAGGGCAAACAATGAAGCAAAATTCACAGGACGAGACGAAATTCCCAAAGTCTCTCACACTGCGAGTTTCTGACGTTGCATTCAAGACGATGTAAGTACGAGGGGAAATGTAACGGGCAAATAACTCAAGTAGGTCAGAATTTTCGAAAACGAAAGGTGAAAGCTGTAAAATTTGTCGACACTTTACAGGTGGTGTCATTTACATATTAATTGGAGCTCACGTTACTTTGTATCTCATTTACTTACCTGTTCGGGTCTTCGTATTCTCTTACAATGAAGGAAAGTAATCACACCAATAGTAAAACAGAATATGAATGCAACCATCGCCAGCAATTCTGATAATATTGATTTGAATTGTTCAGTATTTGTTGGCGCCGTAGATGATACTGAATTTACTCGTCTACTTTCCTTTGCTGTAAGTGCTGCTGCTGATGTCGATTTTAATCGTTCAGTCCCTTTGGATGCTGGCAACGTTGTTTTGTCTCGCACTGAAAAAGCAAATGTACTAATTACTCGGAGATGTAACTTATCCTTGTTACATGTATTTTGTATCGTTTATATTTATCAGTGAATTGAATCGTGTTCTACAAAAATAATTAAAATAACTTTAAAGATCTTGCTACAGCACCATCGTCAAGTCGCCTTTGCTTAGTGTTTAGCTGAACTGAATCGATGACATGATAATATATAAATAAACATTCAAACATCTCAATTGTGTTTTATCATTTATTTTACTCAAAAATTTAGCAAGTTCGAATTATTTAGAATAATCACGGCTTTCAAATTAATTTATGGCTAAGTTCAGGAACCATTCTCGGGAATGATGGTTAGTCATGAAGTGACGTAATACTTGGAATAGTGACTTACTATCACCGATGCAATCTCTGGTTAGTTTGTCTCTCTGATCACCTGAATGAATGGAAAGGGGAGAAATAATGAAACGAAAGAACTGGTAGATTTAAACATAGAGTGATGCACACAAGCGGTGTAATGCATACCATGAATAGATATCGCAAAACAATCAAAATATTGACTGCGGACGTTTTGCAAATTATTTGATTCCCTTCAAAACCCTCGGAAATTCCATTCACGTTGAAAATTTTCAGACTGTTCCTTGTATATTTTTAAAAGTTCTGAATTTGAAACAAAGTTGTTTCTGACGGATTTACCTTCCTCGACCAAGATTTCGAATGTTCCAGAACCTTCAGCAAAAATCATGTTATTCTCGTCACTGACAAGGCGCACTTCCACTGTGTAGTCACCGTGGTCCATTGGTGTCACATGATATATTTTGAACGTCACGTTCATCAGATTTCCATGATAAACAAGATTAATACAGTATCCATGGTGACAGTCAGGTGGCTCGCTTGGTAACTGATGTTTGAGTTGTTGATTGTCGCCTTGATAATGGAACACGTTCACCTGTTTACCATGGTTCACTCCAATTTCCTGGCCTTCAAGTTCAAAAACTAGCACTACTTCAAATTCGTTGCATACTTCAACGTCGTATCTTATCCCATTCTCTTGCAAAGGCCGTAATGTTTGCCAAGACTCCAAATCTGTCGACGAGTAGAGGCATCAAGATTGTATTAGCATATGCAGAACAAGCAAAATAAATATCAGAAAACACACAAGGCATCAGACCTGCACAATTAAAACCATGGTTTCACCCATTCATCGGTTTCAGAGGCGGAACAGGAATGGATAGTCTAAGAAATATTATAATAATATCACAATAAAGAAATATCATGAAATATGTATCATCAATGAAACCATTTTGAACACGATTGGAACTAATTTGGGATAATTGGATGGTGAAGTAAGGTCTTAGCCGGCTATTGAACCACTATTTTTTGAGAGTGGGGATTTAGCCAAGCGGATCTGTCTGCTACCTCTCCGCTAGGCGACTGATGCTGTATGTTGTGAGTTCGAAACCGATTGAAAACTAGCCATATTAATCTGCAAATGTAAGCTCATCTGCTTTTCTCTTTTAAGTTACACACTTGTTTTTATGAGTAATTTGTTATATTGCAACATTCAGCTATATGGCACCAATCACTTTTGAGAAATTTGAAAAAAGTGAAGAGCCAATTCTCCCAAATTAGTTCCAACTGTGTTTTTGGTATTACACTAGGCTTGAGCTTCCTTTCTACTCAGCAATGACGAAATCACTGAACATGTATGAATTACATTTGACATCGTAGTCTACGGCACGTCCAATATAATATGTGTATATGTATCCAAATGGTTTTATTTGTGGTATAATATTTCCTAGACCATTCATTCCTGGTCCGCTTGTGTCAGTTTCTGTGCTTACGGTTGTCGTCAACTTGAAAACGCCGAGGGAAAGATGTCATAGAAGGCATGAAATACATCATCTTCCGGGAATTACCAAAGCACTAAGCACAAAAAACTACTTAAATTATCGGACATATCTGGGATTATATAATTTTCTGTTACAAATTAACATGTTACAGTGTCCTTCACCTTTACATGAACACTTAAACAGTATAATTGCTTAAAGGTATGCCATTTGGGGTCCTTGACCTTTATCTCTGATATCTAACTCGATAAGGATTTACAAGGAGAATAAGGGCAGCTAAGGTATGCACATATCAACAACTGGTGAAGAAAAGATGCTTGATTTGGTTGTTCTTGTCGTTGTTGTTACAGCTTTCTACAAAATAAGTACTACAAATAAACTAATATTGGGCCGGGCAAAGGGTGATTGGGTCAGAGACCCTGCCTTAACCCCTTTCACCACCATGGTTCCACCCAAACCCATTGTTATCAATGGTGATCTGTATACAGGGAATTGGGGGTGAAAGGGTTAACGAAGGAGAGTATACTTGAATTGTTTGACACATTTATATAGGAACACTGCAGTGTAACGTCTACACTAGAGTTTCTCAAGGGGTGAGGTTTGTTAATTAAGCTCGTTTGACACTTTAGATAGCAGTTGATAAAGGAAGCTACAAACTTCTTGTTATAAAAATAAAATTCCAGCTGGCTATAGTCAGACGTACGCACCAGTAAAGTTGACAATACCATGTGTATAAATAAAACAGGTCTTTTTGAAAACTCTGTACACTACATGAGACATGTAAATTCCAATTTATTTATTCAAAGGGATATTATATTTCCGACAAATTTTATCATGGTTGACAAATGATCTGTCTTCTTTCCAGGGAAGTATTGCATTCATTGCGCTAACTAGGAACCAGATAAATCTAAAACATGGGCTCTTAAAAGTTGAGAGATGTCTGTGCAGGTGTTGATTTGTTGCTATACGTGTAATCCGAGTTTCGATTTCTGTTTTTTGGTATGTCTTTGCAGATAGCAATGTTATCCACGATACAGGAGAATCGCAGCTCTATTTGGCGGAAGCCTGTTTCCCAGCAACCAATCCTTAATAGTATCTTTGTACACTATAAGCTGAGAGACATTCTCCGTGATGATTACTGTATAAATCACTCAGATCACAGTACGCAATGGTCAAACTGTGGAGTAAAATATGTCAGGATATTTGTAAAGAGGCAAAAATGTGTATTAAATGAACTAACAACCCCAAATATTACGCACAAACCTCACGGGATGACAGCTGTATACTTAAAATGTTAGCTCTTTTTGTTATTCATAAACATTTTCTTGTTCTACCCCGAGATCATGTTTTAAGTGATAGGCATACATTTTATGAAAGCTACCTGTATGTGTATTGTGCATAATTCACGGTGGTTGACGATTGAATTGAGCCTGACTTCCAAGTTATCGATAGCAATGTTGCGATGTGTACAGGGAGTTTTAATAAAAAAGCCGAGTACAAGTCCTTTGTTAATGATCAACTTTTCAGTCAATGTTTTTTCCTGTCATGGCAAAACTAGGGCTACATTGAAACTATGATGGTGAATGGTTAATAGACAAACCACTTAATAAGATATGCAACAAAATTACCGAACAGAATATCACAAGTTGTAGCTACTTGTCCTTTTTTGAACCAAACATTTCAGTATGTTCTTGCTCCATTTTAAAAAGGTGAGTAAATTAATTGAAAGCAGTTACTACTGTTTGTTGTTTCTCTCCGGTTGAGCGCATTTACTAAGCAATCATCGTCATAAAATTGTTTGGTATGATTAGCTAAAAGTCGCTCATCTCCTCTGTTGCTCAGCTATGAAAAAGCCTACTGAAAATATTTTAAGTATCTCTTATCACCTGCTAAGAACTATAGGCATACGAGAAGTTTAAAATGTGCCATCTCCGTGTAATTCTTTTAATAATGATAGAAATACTAATAAAACTACTACTACTACTATTCCGTCGCATCGGACAGAGTTTAAACTACTCTGCTGACCTCAAATTTCGACTAGAGTTATAAAGTGAGATAATGTGTGACAGATAGTTTTGAACGAGCCAATGAAGCGTTAAGCTAGTAAGAGGATTAACATCTTTACAACCATTTACTTTGTCACCGGTAACCAATTAAATTGGTACAGGACTGGAGTGATGTGACTTTTGAACGAGCTACAATTCTTGGAGCTATGATCTGAACACGTTCAATCAGATTAATTAAATTCTTCGAAAGCCCTTACAACACAGAGTTACAAAAAATGACACGAGATGTAATTTAAGCGTTGATCAATCGTTCTGTCGAGGATCTGGAAAAATATTTCAGATCACGTGCAATGAAACGTCGCTGTAGGGCAGATCTCTCCGACATGAGATTAAGCGCGAAACGAGAGTCAATGATGGCGTCCAGGCTCCGTAAGTATTTCATGCAATAAGTTGCATGGGGAATAAAAGAGCGACAGAAATAACAAAAAACAAGTTGCCCTTCGGCAACTGCAAAATATTAACTCTGTCAAATCGGTGCAAGACAGTGTTTTGATACTAATCTGACGTTAGGCTGTGACTTGGAGCACATAATAAAGTCTTCACGAACAAATGCACCCTACTGCATACTTCTGTGAGCGAGGTGATCGCAGGTCACTATAGCCGTTGACTTACAGCACCACCCACGCTATCTGGATAACAATACAAGGATAGAAACAAACAGAATGAAAGTGGATATTGAGGGAGTTGTTTTCTAAAGAAGAAGAAAAGACAGACCTCAGACGAACCGGTGACAACTGACTTTGTTTTATTTTTCACACAACGCGGTGGTGGACTATTTCCTGATACTGTATGTTGAGTCCTTCTTCCGCAGTATGGTGGAGAATCTGGGTATTTAACTGACGTTAGAGAGAGTCCGTGCCTTCAGACACCTATTACAACGGTTTACAGTTTAAATAATTATCTCGCATACTTCTATCTCCATGCGCAAGGGTGGTCGTTTATCGCAGTTCTGTAGGCCCTTCAGCTTCGCCTGTACTATCACATATCATATTCTTGATAACATGTTGGCGTTGTTAGGGTGCAAAACGTTTTTACGCCAGAATGTCGCCACAATTATGGTAGCATGATTGTAGTTTATGCAAGCTCAGAAGACATGACAATTCTAAACTGAGCAATTGAGCGTTTTCGGGGGTGGAATCAGAAAGTCGGTACTGTATGCATTCTAAGCATTCCATACCAATGTGGACAGTTGAAAATTAACTGCCTGGATTATACAAATATTATCCAAGAAGCCCAGAAAAATTCGAAGAAATATGAACAGACACGCTCAGTTCATATGAAGACTTACAAAACAAATTTTGTCACTATTACGGTAAATCACCTACCTTTTGTGACGGTGCAAAATACGAATAGGTGAATATAATTCCTTAGCCACGCCATTTTTCATAACAGCAGCAACGACGAAACAAAACTCTTGGCATGGTTGTACGCGCAGTCAGTGAAGTTCGGTGATCAACTGGTACCTGACAGCTGTTCGTTAGTGTGAAATTGACGGATAGTATGTGCAGACAGGCTGACTGCACGATGATGTGATTTTCTGGCCACGATAACTGTTTGTGGCTTGGTCGACGTATCAAAAACAATTGAACTACGGGCCAATTCAGAGGTTATGTCATCACGTGATAAGGGGTGGACCATTGGATATCCTGAGAGGAGACTTTTTGGAAAAAAGATTCAGAGAGGTTGCCTTTGAAAAGGAAATCCAACCAAGGATTGCAGAAAAAGTAAAAAAAGATTGCCAACAGATATGAAGTATTAAATAAATACCCAGACAATTACTTTAAGTCTTTTCTTTCTTTTCTTTTCGGCGTGCCCCTCGGGCGTCCAATTTTATGTCATATTTCAGTTTTGGTGTGCTCTTCGGGCACACCATTTTTATATAATATCTTTCAATGTCGGCACACCTGTATGGTGCCCTATTTTCATAATATCTTTCATCTTCTGCTAACCCATTGTCACGACATTTTCATAAGATCTGAATTAATTCAATTTCATATTCCACTACCTAAATGCAGTTTCAGTTTTTCAAATCCTTTATCGGTTAATGCTACATGCTTTTATCCTACTACCTAGAACAAACTTAATCACTAACAGTGGCAGTAGTTTTCTTACAGATTAAGACCTCGATGACTTCCTGTTCGTCTCCATCAGTAATTTTGCTGCAGTAAAGGATGCCTCTATTTTCTATCCAAGTTTCCAGCTTGCTGAAGCTGATGCTGTTTGCCTATAATTCCATGTAAACTTTGTGCTGCTATACAATTCTTTTCTTATTTAGTATTGTCATGTCAATAAAGAAAGGCATCCTAACAGAAAAGAACAGTGAATATTGATATTTCAGCGCGCGTGTGCTCGAGAGAAAAAAAATTCCTCTGAGAGGGAAAGTGGGAAATAAATGCCATAAATCACACAGTTGAAAAAGACATTTTAATTTCGGGTGAAACAGACGGAAAGAAATAAATTCTGTGAAGTTAATCTGCCAAGCTCCCTACCATATAAAATGGTTGACCCCTAAGTGAATCATTTGAAGCTTGACACAGTTGTGTAAGCATATTGTTCCCGCCAACTTTTGCATAGGGCATCGATAGTTCAAAGTTCACAAGATAAGGGAGTCAATGGGCTTACACTATGATGCCAAGTGCGTCAAATGACGCCCTATTTTCACCAAAATCTTGTAAATAATGAGCAAGATGACAGCAATGTCACCATCAAGTCTAGTAGTCAGCCCAAATTTATCAACTGAAATCAACTTGATGAACTTTACGTACTGCGCAACCTGCAATCATTGTTGTTTGCAAACTACAAGACAAGTTATAGCTTGTTCATGCCGACAGGCAAACAAACAGACATGCTAGACTGGGTTGAATGACTTGAAACTCTAGTTTGTGAAATATTCTTAGCAGTTACATAGGATAACAAAAGGGGGAACAGAGTAAGAGAAAGAGAGAGACAGAGAGAGAGATAGGCAGAGAAGAGCTAGTTCAAGTGGGAGACGAGGGTAGTAAGATTTAGAAGATTGAGAATTAAATGACGGTAGAGACGTGCAAGTATGTGTTGCATTGTTATTCACCTGGAGAGTCGCTTTTTAACGCGCACAAAACATTCATTGTGGCTAGCCATGTGTTGTAAATTCAAAGAAACAAATTTTATGTTTATGAAACCATTTTGGCGTTCATACTGTTTGATTTGCTCATACATTTCCATGTTTACGTTCATAGATTTTATCTATTGATATTCATGTTTACATACTTCATGGGTAACAGTGGGGAGCTATTGGCTACCTCAGGTCAGCAAGTAGAACAATCTTTGCCTGCACAATGCATCCGGGGACAATACCTCTCATCATAGATGGTGTGATTCGAAATACATACAAGCAAATCCAAAGTAATTACAACACAAGAAGGCATACTAACAAAACAATATTATACATTGACAATTCTAAAGCACATTATGAAATATCAGTATAGAGGTATGATAACAAATCATGCATAATATATTAGAAAATGGAAAAACTCTGCCGATTCATTGAAGACTATGGCGCACCATTTGAAAACAACGTACATTCATGTAACACAATGTCAAAACTTCAGTACATTCTGATGATATACATCGCATAATGAAAACATGACTGCACAATGTAAGGGCAATACTCTAAAACACAACGGCAATCTGATACCCCCATAATACTAAAACTTCACAACAGAATGACACTATTATGCAACAAAATTGAAAGACTATACCACATAATGGATAAACAATACAACACACTACTCTGCGGATAACCTAACAAAGTTAGGCCTTAAAACTACCATTTTATGTTATTTTTTATGAGATAATATATTCTATGGATATGGAGAAGCTTAACTCAACTCAATCTGTCTGTTTCGAATCTGAATTGAGTGACAGCAAACAATATTTTATTCATGTTATGTTCTGTGCATTTTACTTCAAATTTCTCTATATCAAAATGTTTTCGAATATTTGTGCGATATTTTCATGTTAGCGTCTTTCCAGCCAGTATAATTGGCATTGTTAAATCAATATTAAATCCTATCTAGTACTCTACATTGGCTTTTAATTTTTTCAGCTTGTAAGCAATAAAAATAATATTGAAGGTCATTTAGTACTTATGCTAGGGAACTCTTAGCACAGGCATTAATGTAAATATTATTTTATTGAAGAAAGGCACAGTGCAAAAATGCATAGCAGCAACATTTACACTCAATATGTTTGCCACTACTTAAACTTTCAGATTACCCTGTTTCAGTTGGATGGGACACAAATCGTACCTCTTATGGACACACATTGCTGAGGTACACTATGTATTCACCGTGTGTCTTAGTGGCACAATAAAATACATCGAACATTGACTAATTAGTTTGATTTATGACCTTAAATACTCATAGGAATGAGAAATACATCACAGTCAGCAGCTTGTGTTTACAGACGTCCACCAAAATAATTTAGAAAAAGATAAAAAACAAAGAATATTAACAACCACGTCGTCGAACGTATTTTACCAAGTGTCAGAAACTAGAAAAGATCCTCTTTTTTTTCCTGCCTTTGGCTGAAGTATATTTTGAGCAACAGCTTTCTTCACCATCCTCCGTGCTTGTGCCACAGTGATTTCCTGGATTTCCTCTATTTCATAGCGTTCGTCTACACAGCTGTCATATCCCATAGCTCTAATGAGGAACCTTTGCCGCATCGAGACTTTCTGTAGCTCAAACCGATTGGTGCAGAGCGTGTGTAGCCTGAGAGCCTTTTACCGAAGTTGTGAAAACCAAAAATCCAAAAATACGTTTTGTACATGACTTTAAAAAAATGTAATGTTCGCTCAAATTACTGTTTAAATTTAAACTTTGAAATATAGTCAATGTCAAAATGTTGAAATTTTTAAACTCTGTCAAAACTCTGTCAAATTCCTCTTTAAATTTAAACATTTAAAACTTGAATATTGTCAATTTGAACACTAAGTTTGAACATCATTACTGTAGTATCTTCATATGGCAGTTTTACAAATTACTTAATTAATTGGTATATGATCCTCTTCATCGATTATAAACAGCATTCATAGCATATTATATGAAAGTCAATACTTAACTTGATTCTGCTGGAGCCAAATATTTAACATAATATTCTTTGACTTCAGAAAAACTAGCTTTTCATGCAAGTATCACAGCAGATGTTGAGCGCCTCCTAGCGGGTAACTGTTCCTTTTCAGCTGTTTGGGTTTTTGCTCTTGAAATGACAAATACAGTATAGTTTCAAGCCAAAATTAGAGTGAAAGAACGAGGGTCACAACACCAGTTATAATATTATATTAGGATTGTCAAGGAATCAGAGTTATTGTAGATGTAAATGTATTCATTATTGTGTCCTGGCTGTATCAGTTGATGAGATCTGTGTCTTCATCAATATTTGTTTTCAGGTCCCCAATCATCTGTCCGTTGTCGTTGTATGGTGGATGCTTGTTGTTTATATTCCGATGAAAAAAATGAGAGACATCCATTTGTCTCAGGAAGGGGAGCAAAATCTTGCCCTTGTACAATTTGTATTGACCCAATGGATCAATATGAACTGCTTTTGTTTACTTGTATCCCTTTTTGTCTGACTTTTCATGGCAAGTCAAAAACAGCTTGCGAATGTTTTAGAAATTGCTGACATCTGATTACAATTTGATATGATCCCGGGCAAATCCACTCGAACTAAATGCAACGGATACGAAGTCGCCGCCGTCTGTTTTGAAATGTTTGCTGTCCAAAATTACGTTGGTGCTACTTTCAACAGTCTATTTCAGCAATTAATCATGTTTTGGAACTTTAAATCATTATTTTGCATTTCAAATTCTATTTAGGAGCACGGGGTTTCAGGACGAACGTAAGGAGTTAACTCTGCAAATTTTACGTGTGTATTAATTTTCGACAATCTCTTGGAATTGGGATATACCAAACCGATGCGTTATTTACAAATTAGATAAGAACTTAACATTCCCGTTTTGAGACAATTGTTATTTCAACACTCTATGGTTGTAAATCTTGATTGTCAACACTTCATTTGACTGTTGATGTTTTATTCTGGTTTCCTGTTTTCAAACAAGTTGGTCTTATTGCTCCCCGGGAAGAAAACATTTGTAAATACAAAAGTTAAATTATTTGAAATTTATTTTAACATAAATAAGTTCTTCCTGGCCTTAAATGATGACAATTTTTTTTTTGGGGGGGGATGCATTCTAGCGATTAACGGATTGCGGAAAGAGTTTACATTGAAATTAAGCAGAAAACACATCTGTTTGAGATAAAAAAGTATTTTAATTTGCAGTGACATTAATACCGACTGCACAAATAAAAATCACATACATGGTTGAAAGTGCAAATTTATACACAGCAACACTGATGATGGCAAACATAGGGAAAAGCTTACATCTCATATTTACAATAATTACATTCATTCATCTTTATAATGTTTTGTTAAGTTACATTGCTCACGTTCTTCACGTTTTCTCACGTACTTCATAAAAGTATTCGTGAGCGAAATTGGCTCAAAGACTGTGAAAGTGAACATAGGGAGAAAAAGTGATATATACAATACAGCTAGTTTTCAATCGGGTTGGAACTCACAACATACGGCATCAGTCGCCAATCAGAGAGGCAGCAGACAGAACCGCTCGGCTAAATCCCCACTTAAGAGTGGTTCAATAGCCGGCTAAGTCACATTCAGATGTATTATCATAGACTAGCGACAGTCTATTGCAACTCTACAGAAATTGCCGCTACAGTGTTGCATGTCATGGCACCTTTGCTGGCAGAGCGATGACAGTCTTAAAAGCCAACACGAAAGTGTTCCTTTTTTCAGCAACTTGATATAAGTCACAAACTTACACGAAAAAGCAAATTTCGAATATTAATCCAATTTAGCAGTTGGCAACTCAGTCATGTCTGTCTATAGACTTGTCAATCAGCTTACGAGATAGGGTACAGCCTGGGCTGATGTTTGGTAATTTTGTAATACTAATGTTTTCTTTGCATTGATTTAAAACAGCAAAGTACTGAAATGGACGCTAGAAGTGATGACATTCTGCCAAATCCTAATAGAGGCCTGTGGTAAAATATTTCAGCAAAACGATTGCGGTATCTACTTTCCCTGAGTTCAGACGGCGAGGGGTATTTTCCGCCTGTGATGTTACAAGCTATTCTGACACTGGGAAATATTAACAACCACAATTTTCAAAAGTGTATCACAATTTTTAGAACTTCACATTTAATTTTTGAGTCTCTGTCATAGTGCTTGCTAAGAATTGAAGACGACCAGCCTGGAGAGTCACAAGTTAACTCGATATCAGTGTTTCCCTGTCGGTATGGCGACGAGATAGTCTTTTTCATACTGCACCAAGTTCACATGCGCTTCAGGGAAAATGTAGTGTAAAACAGCTTTCACTGGAGAAATAACACCAAAACACTGTGTTTCGTCCTTTAATTCCGCACATGATAATTCTTCACACCCACGTGCTAGCCTTGTTGCTCTGCCGTGAAACAGAAATCAGTACATTGTCTGTCGAGTGGCTATCCAAAAAGGACTCATTTTCACTGTTCTGTTAAAGGAAGCAAAAGGTGCGGTTATTTGCAATTACTTGAACTTGACCAGTGTGGCTCTGTATTTTGCTTGCAATAAACGATGTTTAAGCTTTCATGCAAACGTTGTTCTCAATGAACTTGATGATCATTTCCATCAAAGAACACTAAATTTCATCAAATCGCATCCGTCCTCCATGTAAATTTCGACTGCACTTTGAAGTCAACTCTTCGTTCATAACAACAGTTTGCCCGATTTGTCGTGACAATCAACAGACAGGTGCCGCGAACGAGTTCATTCGTGTCACTGAGGTACCATACACTGTCATCTAAAACAAAGAATTGACCAGAAGTAAAACTAGTCAAAACCGCTTCGCTACATTCCTTAGTTTCAAAGAAGAGTGAACTCGTACATGAAGGTTTTATGTTTACAGGAAGAGAATGTAGTATTCGGAATGTACCGTCAGATCTTTGAAGAGGAACGTCAAAAATGGAGGGAAGAGGGAGCAAATGTAGTTTCATTTTCGATGCAGCGGTGATCTTTGAGTAAACATATTCACATGAATGTCTGCCAATAAAAATGTAAGAATTTGGGAAATGCAATGTGCAATATGCTCCAAAAACTATAAAACAATCTAAATAAAAAAATTTGAAGCGTTAACAGGCAAATATCTAAGGTGGAACAAAATTTTAAAAAAGGAATAGCTGAAGTCGTAAACTTTGACAATAATTTACATGTGACGCCATGTACTTTATTATTATCGCAGACGTATCTTAGTACACTGTAGCCTTTGTTTACCTGTTCGGATCTTCGCATTCTCTTACAGAGAAGGAAAATAACCACACCAAAAATGGAACAGAATATAAATGCAACGACTGCCAGTATTTCTAATAACATCGATTTGAATTGTTCAGTATCTGTCGGTGTTGGCGGCGTAGATGACGCTAAATTTCCTCGTCCACTTCCCTTTGATGTTAGTGCTCCTGTCGATGTCGCATGGAATTGTTCAGTTCCTTTGGATGCTGGCGACGTTGTTTTGCCATGGTCTGTAAAGCAAACGTACTCATTACTCGTACTAGGAGAGTTAACTTATCCTCGTTACATGTACTGTATTTTGAACCGTTCATCTTTGTCACTAAATTGAATCGTGTTCTACGAGAAGAATTCAAATAACATTTACAGACCTCACTGTAACATGGACTTTGCCGCTTGTTAATCTGAACTGAATCGATGGTATGATGCATATAAATACACATTTAAATTGCTCAATTGCGCTTTGTCATTGATTTCACCGCAAAGTCAAACAATGTCGAATTATTTGGAATTATGACAGTTTTTAAAATTAATTTATGGCTAAATTCAAGAACCATTCTTGAGAATTCGTGAGAATGGTGGTTAGTCATGAAGTGACATAATACTTGGAATAGTGACTTACTATCACCGATGCAATCTCCAGTTTGTTTGTCTATCTGATCACCTGAAAGGGGAGAATAAAAACGAAGGAACTGGAAAATTTAACGTAGAGTGATGCATAAGTGATTCTATGTCTACCATGAGCAGACATGGCAAAACAATCAAAATATGTCCTATGCGTTCTGTAAATCATGCAATTCATTTTCTTCAGTGCTATGACAAAAATGCCGTCTATGTTGAACAATTTTCTGTCTATTCCCTATATGTCTTTAAAAGTTCTGAATTTGCAAAAAAAAAAATATTTTTGACAGCTTTACCTTCCACAACCAAGAGTTCGAATGTTCCCGAACCCTGGGCAAAGATGATGTTACGGTCACTGACAAGGCGCACATCCACTTTGTAGTCACCGCGATCCATTGGTATCACGTGAACGATTTTGAACGTCACATTCATCATATTTCCACAATAAACAAGATCAATACAGTATCCATGGTGACAGTCTGGTGGCTCGCTTGATAACTGATGTTTGAGTTGTTGATTGTCGTCTTCATAATGGAACACGTTCACCTGTTTACTATCGTTCACTCCAATTTCCTGGCCTTCAAGTTCAAAAACTAGCTCTACTTCGAATTGGTTGCATACTTCAACGTCGTATCTTATCCCATTCTCTTGCAAAGGCCGTAATGTTTGCCAAGACTCCACATCTGTCGACGAGTAAAGGCATCAAGATTGTAATACAATATGCAAAACAAACAAAATAAAATTACATAAAATACACAAGAGATCAGCCCGGCACGATTAAAACAATGGTTTCATCCTTTCATTAGTTTTTCAGGCGGAAGAGGAATGAATAGTCTAAGAAATGTTATATAAATATCACAATAATGAAATATTATGAAATATCAATATCATAGATGGAACCATTGTGGTATTACACTAGGCTTGAGCTTCCTTTCTGCTCAGCAATGGCAAAATCACTGAATATGTATGAATTACATTTGACATCGTCGTCTACGGCACGTCCAATATAATATGTGTATATGTATCCAAATGCTTTTATTTATGGTATTTATATGTCGTACTTATGATATTAGTATAATATTTCCAAGACCATTCATTCCTAGTCTGCTTGTGTTTGAGTGCGTGTTGCCGTCAACTTGCAAACGCCATGGGAGGGGTATCATAGACGGCAGAGTCCCAGCAATTGACTAGTATGTCCTTTTTCATATGTTTCTACTTCACGCATTCTTTTAGTTCTTGCATGATGAGATTAGCAGAGTCTGACTGTGTATCATTGACCATCGCTCTGGATTATAGTGCTTACACAGAAATAACAGATTATTCACCCAAACTTCATGCCGTTAGCAGATTTAGCGCAGCAGTAAAACAGGGGATTTGGAAATAAAGAAGGCGTTTAAGGCACGAGATGACGCAGCAAATCTTTAATGAACAGGTCAATAAAAAATAACCTAGAAGAACGGGGCAGCGTACAATAATACTGACATCACGACTTCGTTGGCCGATTTCATGCCCCGGCCTCTATCCAGAAATAGTGTCCCCGTCTATGCATTGGCTCTTGCGAAAATACATCATTATCTGGGTAATTACCAAAGGACCCAGTACAAAAAATACTTAAATTTCACGAGGCATATCAAAAAGAAATTTTCGGAAGTCCGTACAACAGAGACTTACAGGCCGTGGGCTAGAGGGGGTCTACGTGCACCACCCACACAGGATAACAAACCTGTATTTTTCAGAAGCTTTTGGATCCCTAGAATACGAAATGGAATTTTAACAGAAAAAATATAGGGATGCAATAGCTGTTATGGTCATGTTTTGAAGGGTACCGCAAAATCACGATTTTGCAACCCAATTGCATTTTCGTCAAATCTGTCTTCTTGTAAGTCATCTGCTGAGCTTATTTTTTAATATAACCTCACTTGTTTGGTATCATTAGAAAGGGAATTTATTTCTCTTTAAGATGACATATTGCATCATGCAATATCTTCTACAGTTTTTGTGAAATATGACCAAAACTTACCCCATACCCCAAAGTTTAACATTGCAAATTACAGTAAATCTCAAATTCTATCAATTTTTTAGCTAGGCATAATAAAAAATGCAATGCTTTGTATGAAATTAGTTTTATTTGGTACATGGACATGTCAGAAATATGAAATAGACTTTTAACAGAAAACATATTGGGACTCTACAGCTGTAACAGTCACATTTTGGAGGGTACCGCATTATCACAGTGTTGCAGATTTGCTTGCATTTTTGTTAAAGCTGTCTTCCTATCAGTCATCTGCTTAGCTTGTTTTTGAATATCATTTAACTTGTTAGGTACCATTAGAAAGGTAATTTATTCATCTTTAAGACAACATATTGTAACATGCAATATCTTGTATAGTATTCATGAAATATGACCAAAACTTACCCCATACCCCAAGTTTACATTGAAAATTGCAGTCAAAGCTAAAATCAAATTCTACCAATTGTTTAGCTAGACACAAAAAAATCTGGCCACTTTGGCTATTAAATCTGTTTTATTTAGTATATGGACATGTCAGAAATATGAAATAGACTTTTAACAGAAAAAACATTTTGACTCTACAGCTGTAACAGTCATATTTTGAAGGGTACCTCAATATCACAGTGTTGCAGATTTGCATGCATTTTTGTTAAATCTGTCTTCTTATAAGTCATCTGCTGAGCTTGTTTTTGAATATAATCTATTTGTTAGGTATCATCGACAAGGTAATTTACTAGTCTTTAAGATAACATATTGCAACATGCAATATCCTGTATAGTATTCATGAAATATGACCAAAACTTACCCCATACCCCAAAGTTTACATTGAAAATTGCAGTCATAGCTAAAATCAAATTCTACCAATTGTTTAGCTAGACTAAAAAATCTGGCCATTTTTGCCATTAAATCTGTTTTATTTAGTACAGGGACATGTCAGAAATATAAAATAGACCTTTAACAGAAAAAATATTGGGTCTCTACAGCTGTAACTGTCATATTTTGAAGGGTACCGCAATATCACAGTGTTGCAGATTTGCATGCTTATTTTGAAATCTGTCTTCTTATAAGTCATCTGCTGAGCTTGATTTTTGACATAACCTGGCTTATAAGGTATCAATAGAAAGGTTATTTACTAGTCTTTAAATGACATATTGTAATATGGAATATCTTGTTTAGATTTCATGAAATAGGGCCAAAGCTTACCCCATACCCCAAGGTTTACACAGCAAATTACAGCGAATCTGAAACTCTACCATTTTTTTTTTACAATTTATTAACTTTGTATACAAAGGGTAATGCTACCTGTATGCAACCTATGAAATCTGTGATTTTGTTAAAAAAGTATGTCTCAAATATGAAATTAACTTTAAACAGGAATATAATATGATTTTGTAGCTTTTAGGATCATATTTGGAAGGGTACCCAGGTATCATGGCAAATTTGCCGAAACACATACATTTGCTATATATTGGTTCCCCTCAAAAAATGATCGAAATGGCTACTAAATAGTATCATCTTCCCGATAAAAGTTTATTTCGTAATTGTGACATACTTTTTTAACAACAAATCAGATTTCATTCAAGAATTGCCTTTTGTACTATGTGTAGCAAAAAATAGTAGAATTTAAGATAAGCCGTAATTTGCGATTTGAACTTTTGGGGTATGGGGTAAAGTTTGACCATATTTCAGGAAAACTATGAAGGACATTGCATATAACAATATTTCATCTTGAAGAAAAATAAATTGCCCTACTAATGATACCCCATAAGCCAGGTTATGTTACAAAATAAGCTCGGCAGATGACTTACAGAAGAAAAATGTAACAAAAAAGGTGCCAGTCTGCGGTACTGCAATTTTGCGTTACCCTTCAAAATATGGCTGTTACAACTATACAATCCAAATATTTTTTCTGTCAAAAGTCTATTTCACATTTCTGACATAACCCAGTACCAAATACAACAGATTTAATACCAAAACAGTGCCCTTTTTATCATGTCTAGCTAAAAATTTGCGGAATTTGATCACGTTAGCTATGACAGTACTTTCTATATAAACCTTGGGGTATGGGGTAAGTTTGGTCATATGTCATGAAAATTATACAAGATATTGCATGTTACTATATTTCATTTTAAAGGCGAGTAAATTACCTTTTTAATGATACCTAACATACCATGTTGTATTCAAAAACAAGCTCAGCAGACAACTTACAAGAAGACAGGTTTAACAAAAACTCATGCGAGTCAGCAATATTGTGATTTTGTAGTATACTTCAAAAAATGACTGTTACAGCTATAACATCCCAATATTTTTTCTGTTAAAATATTATTTTATATTTCTAACATGTTTCAGTACCAAGTAAAACAGATTTAATACAACACATTGCTGTTTTTACTGTGTGTAGGTAAAAACTCAGTAGAATTTGACGTTAGCTATGACAGTATCTTTGGATATACACTTTGGGGTATGGGGAAAGTTTTTGTCATATTTCATGAATACTATACAAGATATTGCATATTACAATATGTCATTTAAAACACTACTTGATTACCTTTCTAATGATATCAATCAACCCAGGTTATAATCAATAACAAGCTCAGCAGACGACTTATAGGAAGACAGATTTAACAAAAACGCATGTGGGTCAGTAATACTGAGACTTTGCTGTACCCTTAAAAATATGACTGTTACAGCTATAGAATCCCTATATTTTTCTGTTAAAAGTCTACTTCATATTCTTAACATGTTCCCGTACCAAATAAAACAGATTTAATACAAAACATTGCCCAATTTTTTATGTCTGCGTAAAAAATTGGTTGAATTTGATTTTAGCTATGACTGCAATTTTCAATGTAAACTTTGGGGTATGGGGTAAGTTTTGGTCATATTTCATGAATATTATACAAGATATTGCATGTTACAATATGTCATTTTAAAGACTAGTAAATTATCTTTCTAATGATACCTAACAAGTGTGGTTATGTTCAAAAACAAGCTCAGCAGATGACTTATAAGAAGACAGATTTAACAAAAATGCATGCAAATCTGCAACACTGTGATATTGCGGTACCCTCCAAAATATGACTGTTACAGCTGTAAAGTCCCAATATTTTTTCTGTTAAAAGTCTATTTCATATTTCTGACATATCCCTGTACCAAATAAAACAGATTTAATAGCAAAAATGGCCAGATTTTTTGTGTCTAGCTAAAAAATTGGTAGAATTTGATTTTAGCTATGACTGCAATTGTCAATGTAAACTTTGGGGTATGGGGTAAGTTTTGGTCATATTTCATGAATACTATACAAGATATTGCATGTTACAATATGTCATTTTAAAGACTAGTAAATTATCTTTCTAATGATACCTAACAAGTGAGGTTATGTTCAAAAACAAGCTCAGCAGATGACTTATAGGAAGACAGATTTAACAAAAATGCATGCAAATCTGCAACACTGTGATATTGCGGTACCCTCCAAAATATGACTGTTACAGCTGTAGAGTCCCAATATTTTTTCTGTTAAAAGTCTATTTCATATTTCTTATATGTCCCTGTACCAAATAAAACCAATTTCATACAAAGCATTGCATTCTTTATTATGCCTAGCTAAAAAATTGGTCGAATTTGAGATTGACTGTAATTTGCAATGTTAAACTTTGGGGTATGGGGTAAGTTTTGGTCATATTTCACAAAAACTGTAGAAGATATTGCATGTTGCAATATGTCATCTTAAAGCAGAATAAATTGCCTTTCTAATGATACCAAACAGTGAGGTCATGTTAAAAATTTGCTCAGCAGATGAATTACAAGAAGACAAATTTGACGAAAATGCAATTGGGTTGCAAAATCGTGATTTTGCGGTACCGTACCCTTCAAAACATGACCATAACAGCTATTCCATCCCTATATTGTTTCTGTTAAAATTCCATTTCGTATTTTAGGGATCCCAAGGCTTCTGAAAAATACAGGTTTGTTATCCTGTGGGGGGGGGTGCACGTAGACCCCCTCTAGCCCATGGACTATTACAAAAGTCTCTACGAGATGTAATAAGATAGGCCAATTACTCTCTGGCAGATCTTGATAAATTTTTCCGATCATGTGCAAAGCGTCGTAGTGTTTATGTAGGTCATTTTCCCCCACACTCATCATGACCTGAGTTCAAGTAGTCTAGAACATTCTCAAGGTCACTGCCCTTAATGACCTCACAACCTTGAATTTAATTAGTCATGTTCAGAATGTTCTGGAAATTTAATTAGTTGTGTAAGAGAGATAATTTTAGAACAGTAATTAGCATGTCAATAAAAGTTCTAGATTGTTCTTATATGCCTTTATGTAAGCACATGGGTATAAAAGGGACATGCACAGCTTCCAGTCAGACTTTTGGGATCGTGTCTCTTGTGTGTTACTACAAGTGTTTCGAAACTCAAGCAGTAGTCATTCTCAAGATTTTTCAAGACCTTCACTGCCAACTTCAAGCCTGCAAGCCAAAGGACTATTCATTCATCCGACTGACTGTTACAACTCTGAGACTGGAGCTTTGCCGTCCCAGCTGAGATAAGTAGTCTGTACACTTTTAAAGCTTGTACTCTATCCCTGACTTAGCAATTAGATTTATTTTCGTAATAAATTTTGTTTAAACGTTAACTGCTGAGTTCACCCTTTTGTTCGTTTTCTCTGCACGTAACAGTAGATAAAAAGTCGCTGTATGACGGAGCTTTCCGACATGAAATTTCAGTGTTAGACGAGAGTCAAGGATGGAGCCCGAGCGCCATATTTCATGTAATAAGTTGCACAAAGATTAAAAAAGCAACAGCAAAAACAACAGCCTGCTCTTTGAAAAGTTCAAAATATTCACTCTGTCGATATCGATGCAAGGCAGTGTCGTGATGTTAATCTGACATCAGGCTGTGGCCGCGAACTTAGTATTAATACAAATCTTCACGACAAAATGTACCCTCCTATATTTTCTCTCTGTGTGAGCAGGCGATCGCATGTCAATATAGCTAATGCTTGTGAGCTTGCCTTGGCACACTTAAGATAAAAATGTTTTACACCACAACACACGCCAACTCGGTAAAAACAATATATGAGAGCTAACAAACAGGGTATAAACAAATCTGTTTTCTAAAACAAGAAGAAGAACCTTACAACCGACTTTGTTTGTTGTTGTTTTTCCACACAACGAGGTGGTTATCTGTTTCCTGACACCATGTGTTGACTCCTCCTACCGCCGTATGGTGGAGAATCCGGGTTATGATCTGACGTTGAAGAAGTCCTGCCTTCAGACACCTATTACAACTGTTTACAATTAAATTCACTATCTCGTATACTTCTCTCTCCTGTACATCGGCGGTCGTATATCGCTGTTCTGTAGGCCTTCAGTTACCGTGTATAAATGCATGTCATATCCTTGATACCCTGTCGCCACATTTATGACAGTATGATATTATTTATTATGATAAGCTTAGCTGAAATCAAGCAATCTGATAGCTTATTAGCATATGCTAATTTCACCTCAGAGGTCTTATATCCGCATCCAAATACCCTCGCTTGTCGTTTATAACCTCTAAGTATATGCAAGCTATTATGACATACGACTCGAAAGTTCTACACTGAGCAGTTCTCGAAATTTCTTTAGGGGTAGGGTCAGGAGGACAGTACTTTATGCATACCAAGGTCTCCATTTGCATGCGGACAGTTTAAATGAACTGCATGGATAATACAAAGGTCATCCGAGAAGCTCCGAATAACACAGCATGATACGAATGTTCTAAGAAACGAACAGATGTGCGCAGTTCACATGAAGACTTAAAAAACTAATATTGTCACTATCACGGTAAATCACTTACATGCTGTGATTGTGCAAAGTACGAATAGGAGAGTGCACTTCGTTATTACCAACGCCATATTGCATCACGGCATCGACGAAACAAACCTCTTAGCATGGTTGTACCCCGCGCAGTCGGTTAAGTTGATCAACCGGTACAGCTTGGTCGTTAGTCGTGACAATGACTTATGGTATATGCAGACAGACTGACAACACGATGATATGCCTTTCTTGTCAGGATATCTGTTTGTCTGTGGGTTCGACTGTAGGTCGACATATAAAAAAAAAACAGAGGGACTGTGAATTAACCTTTGGACCAATTCAGAGGTTACGTTATAACGTCATAAAGGGTTAGACCATTCGATATTCTGGACAAGATTTTTGGGAAAAAAGATAACGGGGGTTGCCTTTGAAAAAATCCCGACAAGAATGGCAGAAAAACTAAAAAAAGGTCGCAAGGAGATATGAAGTAACAAATAATACACAGACAGCTACTTTAAGCCTTTAGTTTTCATTTTCGGAGCGCCCCTATTGAACATATTTCATTTTCGGTGTTTTCTTCAGGCTCACCGTTTTATTATGTTTCTCAATGTCGGCTCGCACCTCGGACGCCTCATAAAATCTTTCATTTTCGGCGCATCTTTGGTAATGGCATTTTCAGAATATCTGATTTCATTACATTTCATTTCATTAATACCCTAATTTGATTAATATTTTAACTGAAACTTTTGCTGGTTTTTTTAATGTACCCAGTGTTTCAATTTGAAACATTTAGTAGGATTATTTATTTGTTGTGCTTCTGCTAAAGTTTCTCAGCCGTACACCTGAAATATCTTGAATACTTGTCCACATAGCCTGCACCAGATGTTGTGTGTCCACTGTTGTGTTTTAAAATGATGTGCAAGGCTTATCATGACTTGTCAATAAAAGTATTTGTTGCACATAAAGTGATTCCTGCACTCACACAAATATTGAATGTTACTAGAACTACTCTTCAATTTCTAACAATTTTGGTACAATATTTGCAATGGAATGTGACGAAGGTTGGACTTGGGTGCAGCAATTCATCGTTAATAGACCTACTTATAAATTTCTTAACAAAATCCATTTTGTCTTTCAACGCATACAACAGGAGAAATCTATTAATATCAAAATAGAAGCTGCATTCCAAAATAAACGACCAATGCCCTTAATCTGAACCAATACGATGATGTAAATCGGGGTTCGAACTCACAACGTACGGTACCCAATCACCTAGCGGAGAAGCCACAGACAAAACCGTCGGCCAAATCCCCAATCTCAAAAAGATTGGTTCAATAACCGAGCTAAATTGTTACAATTCTGACTGCGACCTGTAGAGTTCGTGAAGCACTCACGCTCGGACGCTCACTATCATACATTGCATACAAACTTTATCGAATAAACTTTTGAAATATTAGCAATCCCAAACACTTCTGTAGTACATACATATGCAGAAGCTGCATTTTGGTTTCTTTGCATTACTTCGCATTTCTTTGAATTAAGTAAGAATATGTTTCACTGGCCTCTGTTGACAAGGTAAGAACGGGAAATCATTTTATGTCTAATCTATTTTGAGTCTTCATGTAAACACTAAACTAAAAATAGTCACCAAAACTTTCAGTATCACGAGGAGGACACCCCATCTTCCAAGTAATCGGATTGATTGTTTCATTACAGTATCAAATGCCTCTATGCATTTGTAGTCTTTCAAATCCTTAGTCACTTTGTGCCCCATGCTTTGAGCCTACTACACTACCAAGAACAAACTGAATCACTAACAGTGGTAGTGGTTTTCTCACAGATTGAGACCTCGATGACTTCGTGTCTCCATCAGTACTTTTGCTGTAGTAAAGGATAATTCCATTTTCTTTCTAAGTTTCCAGCTTCCTGGAAATTATGTCGTTTGCCTATAATTCCATGTAAACTTTTTGCTGCTTTAAATTTCTTTCCTGAATCAGTTTTCTCATGCCATATGAAGAAAAGTATATTAACAAAATAGAACAGCGAATGACATTTCTGCGCGAATATGAGCCGAGACTTTTTCAAACCTACGTTAAGTAATTACAACACAAGAACGCATAATAACAAGACAGTATATACATTGACAATTCTACACCACATTATAAAATATCATTATAGCGGAATGATAACAAATCATGCAACATTACTGAAATAATATATTAGAAAATTACAAAACTCTGCCACTTCATTAAAGAGGCACTCCCACTTGGTAACATTTTTAAAACACATTTTTTTAATGCCAACGGTCGATATTTGACGTGGCGACTCCGCGCGGATCGCGAGATATCGATAAAAACATGTCATTTCCCGAGCGTATTTTTCACATCCCGAAGTTTTACGATCGTTTCTGGTTATGACCCGAAATCCCCGAAAGTGTGTTGTTGTGCTGATTGGCGATATTCTAGGGAGTCCAAAAACGTTCGAATGACGCAATTAATTTACCTCCTACTGCGATGACTTTATATACATCATTATCAATGTCCTTACCTCTGGTAATTCATTTTTAAAACTTCTCCTTAGTTTTTGTCGTTTTCATTATTCTCAATCAGTTGTATTAGATTTTTAAACAATACCACATAGATATCAGTTTTTACGTGTAAAATATTAGTTGCCTCTGATGACTACATTTTGTCGTCTGCCACACAGCTACGCGTGGTTCGATACATAGCGGCCGCCGCGTGTGTATGCGCGCATATCACTTTATGTATCTACCGCACGTATCTGTGCTAGTCACCTATGTGAATTCTTGTGGAATCAGCAAACTTTGTTTTCGGATTTTTTTGCTGAGTCAGTAAGACTCGGCTTTCTCCCGCGGGACATGACCGATCACCGACGCGAGTGGTACTGCTGTGGCGTACAGCAGCGTCAGCGTAGACTCGTACTCCATAGCTTAGTTGACAATGGCCCCAGTGCCGAACGTTTTATGTTCGGAAGCTGAATTCAGGTGGGCCACCGGAATTCAAACTTTAACTTTTTGAGGATATATTTTTATCGATATCTCGTGATCCGCGCGTAGTCGCCATGTCAAATATCGACCGTTGGCATTAAAAAAATGTGTTTTAAAAATGTTACCAAGTGGGAGTGCCTCTTTAAAAGACTATGGCGCACTATTTGAAAACAACGTGCATACATGCAACATAATGTCAAAACTACAGTACATCTTATGATATACATCGCATAATGAAAGATGACTGTACAATGTAATGGCAATACTCTAAAACAAAACGCAATCTTATACCACATAAAACTTCACAACATAATGACACTATTATGTAACAAAATTAAAAGACTATACCACATAATGGAAAGACTACTAATCAACACAACACATCTGCATAATAAAAGCAAGAATAACCTAAAAAGCTATGGCTGGATATAGTATACGCCTTAAAACTATTATTTTATGTTCCTTTTTTATAAGATAATATATTCTCTGGAGATGAAAAGGCTTAACTCAAAACAATCTGTCAGTTTCGAATCTGAATACAGTGACTGCGAAGAATATTTTATTCGTGGTATTTTCAATGTCAGAATTTTTACTTCAAATGTCTCTATATAAAAATGTTTTCAAATATCTTTGCGATATTTTCATGTTAGAGTCTTTCCAACTTATCTAGGACTCTACATTGGCTTTTAATTTTTCAGCTTGTTACGATAAAAGTAATATTGAAGATCATTTAGTACATACGTTAGGGAACTCGGGGCAAATAGTAAAATGTAGAAATTCTTTATTGAAATAATGTACAGTAGTGTTAAAGGGCGTTGTTTATTCAAATTCACAAAAAGACTATGTCATGGTATGATATCTTAGATATTGTATTTCACCCTCCTTCCTAACTATGAGATATTACAATTGGGCTATTGGGATATTACTATAAAAGACAAAATCACATAGCATCAATGTTTACTGTCAATGTTTGCCACTCCTTAAATTTTCAGATGACCCTGTTTCAGTTGAATAAGACACAGGTCGCTTCGATAAAGTTTGTTGTGTGATGTGTGATAGTGAGCATGCATGCGTGAGTGGTTCACGAACTCTACAACGTGTGGAGCGGTCTCAGTCAGAAAAATGTAACAACTTAGCCGGCAATTGAACCACTTTTTTAGCCGAGCGGTTCTCTCTATGGCCTCTCCGCTAGGCGACTGATGCCGTATGTTGTTGGTTCGAACCCGATTGAAAACTAGCCGTATCGTCCAGGACCTTTTTATTGTCACACAGTGCTAAGGTACACCATGTATTCACTGTGTTTCTGAGAAGCAAAATAAACTATATCGAACATTTACTGAGTAGTTTGATTCATGACCTTTTTCATGACCTTTTAGGAAGGACAAATACATCACAGTTGATGGAAAGGTACGATAAATATTGTGGTAACAGATTTCAACCAAAATAATTCAGAAATAGGGACACAACAAAGAATATTAACAACAAATACAACCAAGTCGTAGAACTAATACTGCCAAGTGCCAGAAACCAGAAATGATTCTTTGTTCTTTTGCCTTCTTTTGATGGCAGCTTATTTTGAGAAACAGCTTTCTTCACCATCCTGCGTATTTGTACAACAGTGATTTCCTGGTCTTCTTCTACTTCATAGCATTCATCTGCACAGTAGTCAGATCCAATTGCTCTAAAGAGGAACCTTGCCGCGGACTTTCTGTAGCTCAAGCCGATTGGTGCAGAGCGTGCGTAAGCTGAGAGCCTCGTTCCGAAGCTGTGAAAACCAAAAATCCATTAATACATTTTGTACATCATTTAAAAATTTTTCAATTAAAAATTATCAATGCCAAAATGTTGAGTTCTTAAACCTATCAAATCCCTTTTTAAATTCAAACTTTTAAAACTTGGACGTTGTCAATTTGAACATTAACTTTACACATCATTACTGTAGTACCTGCATATGGCACTTTACTTATGAATTTGCATATGTTCCTTTTCATCGATTATAAACGGCACTCATAGCATATTATATGAATTATCAATCTCATATCCGATGTTTAACATAAAGTCAACACTTACCCTGGTGCTGCTGGAGCTAAATATTTAACATAATATTATTTGACTTACTTGCATGAAAGTATCACAGCAGATGTTGAGGGGCCTCCCAGTGGGTAATTGTTCCTTTTCAACTGTTTGGTTTTTGCTCCTAAAATTATAGATACAAAATAGCCAAGATTACTGATAATAAAAGAACGGGGCTCACAACACAAGTCGTAATATTAGGGCCTATACCAAAATTGTTCAGGGATCAAAGTAATTGTACATGTAAATGTATTCATTATATTTTTGTCTCTGGATGTGTCAGCTGGTGAGACCTGTCTTCATCAATATTTGTTTTCAGGTCACTATCATCTGATCATCTGTTGATTGTTGTTGTGTGGTGGAGGCTTGTTATTTACATGCCAAGGAAAAAAATGATGGTACATTTAATATTTGTCCCCAGAACGGGAGAAAAGTCTTACCCGTTCACATTTTTTGTATTCACCCATTAGATAAGTATGAATGGTTTTTGATAATTTGTTTATTTGCATCCTTTTGTGTCTGAATTCACATAACAGGTCAACTTTAAGAGAGCTTGCAAATGTTTTAGCAATTGCTCACATCTGATTACAATCTGAAAAACCCTAGTTTTACCCTTTTCTTTTAACTTTCGAAAAACAACTTTGGTCGTTGCCTCTTCATCTAAGACACCTCCAGATATCCGGTATTCCTCCATAACTTCCTGGTTGACCTCTTCCATGAGTATTTGTAATGATATCTCTTCCTGCACTCCGCCAATGATAACTTTGACCAACGATTCAGCCTTTTCGAGTGGAACATACTGTCCACCAGTCATGTGAGCGATAGCCATGAAGAAATCTTTTAAGGTGTTATACTTGGTTCACATCCCACCATGTACATTGTAACACCTTTCTCAGCCAATTGGGTGGTCACATGTACAGGATCTATACCATCGGGACATCCTGTAGCAGAAAGAAGGCAAATTATAAATCTGTAATATTGTTATCGTACGCCTTTTACCAAATCCAGCATCTAATGCAGAGAATAGGTGACTGCCAGAAGTAATCTAGCAAATCATGTGACAACTTGCCACCAGTATTCCAATGCCTAGATATACGTTTACAGTCTTAAATTATCATTGTTTTTCACATCTGTGAGTGGAATTTCCGAGAGTCGTATAGAAAGTTTGGCACGATATCAGTTTTAGCTAACTGTTACACCATTAGGAATCAGTTCGCTTACAGCAATCCGTTGCGGCTTGCATTTCAAGTAGTTGTATATCAATGCCGTGCGTTAATTGCATTATGCATTAATTGTTTATTTTGTAATACTAATTTGCTATATACCTTCAGGGAATCCATCCCCTTTGGCATTGAGTCCATGTGGAGGAGCATCCGTAATAAAAACACAGACCTTAGTAGCTTCGTCCCGCCAGCTTAGTTTCAGAACTTTATCTAATGCATCTGCAACGGCTTCTGGTGCATCGCCACCTGTTGGTATCAGTAATGAAATATAAACGTTATATGGCAGTCTGAATTTCCGTTGTCGAGGCTGTTCTCCATGAAACGAAAATTCAGACGTAACACATGCAGTCACGCTATGAACTCATGATGCTAAGTGGTCATTACAACGGCGCCCTCTACATGGTAATAAATGGAGCCAAGTCTAACGAAGATTTCTTACTAGTCCATGTGGAGTAACACAAAGAAAGTACAATATTTCAAGTATCCCACCTAATTTCCTTGATTCTGACATGTGTAGGCATGCCATAATTCAAATCGTGGACACTATACAAGCTAGCCAACAAAATCAATATCTCATTGATAATTTGTATGATTCTCTCTGTCAGTGTATTTTTCATGAAATGGACTCGAGACTTGATTATCGAGATTTTCCTACTTGTTCTAGAAAACGTAAAACGTCTAAACCATTCTGGTCGAGTGAACTTTCCAGTCTTTGGAAAGATTTGGAAAGATTTAAGGGAAAAAGAACGTAAATTTCTGAATAGTCATTGTTCTAAAAGAGTTGGTTTAGTTTTGAAACACGAGTTTTTGACAGCACGAAGAAAGTTTGATAAAACTTTTCGAACTGCCAAGAGAGAATATCATCGTAAGTTGATGTCTAATATAGAATATTTAAATGCGTCAAATCCAACAGAATTTTGGAACCAAATTAATAAGTTAGGACCTAGGTGTAAGAAGGACATTCCTTCTGAAGTTTATGGTGACAATGGTATGATAATTAATGATATTAATTTTGTTTTACATAAATGGAAAAGTGATTTTGAGGGATTGTATAATTTATCTGATATCGAGAATGAATCGACTTTCAATGATTCTTTTTAAACAAAAATCATCGGTGCTAAAGCTCAGTGTGAACAAATGTATCTAGCAAATAATGCAAGTCTTAATGTGTATCTGAATAGTGATATTTCTTTACAAGAAGTTGTCTATGTTGTTAATCGCTCTAAATGCAACAAGGCAGTGGTTCAGATAAAATCCCATACGAGATCTTAAAGAATGATCATGCGATTAAGATTCTTCATAACCTTTTCCCACTTTGTTTTACTTCTGGTAGAGTGCCCTCACAGTGGGGAAAGGCAGTTATCAAACCCATCCCAAAAAGTTCTCTGTCTGACCCACGTGTCCGTTAAATTACAGGGGGATTAGTTTATTGTCTAATATTAGTAAGCTTTACTCTGGTATTTTAAATAATAGATTAACGAAATACCTTGATTTAGAAAAAATAATAGTTGACGAACAGAATGGTTTCAGAAGAACAAGAACTTGTCTTGACCATATTTATGTACTTACATCTATTACACGAAATAGAAAAGCTCAAAATTTACCAACTTTTTCTGTTTTTGTGACATGAAAAAGGCTTTCGATTGGGTTGACAGGGACTTACTGTTCTACAAATTGTTGCAAAATAATATTAATGGGAGTTCTATGAGTCTATTAAAAGTATGTATTGTAACTCTTTATCATGTATTAATGTAAACGGAAACCTTACGTCTTGGTTTGCAACAACTTATGGAGTCAGACAAGGTGATGTACTTTCCCCAACACTTTTTCTATTTTTATCAATGATTTCGCAATTGAGATTAATGATTTAGCTTTAGGTATCCCAGTTGGTAACTCATTAATTAATATTATGTTGTATGCCGATGATATTGTTTTGCTTGCTGAAAATGAGACAAATTTACAAAAGATGATTGACCATCTACAAGATTGGTGCAAAAGGTGGCGTATGATGATGAACAAGTCCAAAACACAAATTGTTCATTTTCGAAATATGGGACAAATGAAAACAGACTTTATTTTTCAATTTGGTGGTACAAATCTTGACGTAGTTTCTCAGTATAAATATTTGGGTTTAGTTTTGGATCAGTTCTTAAATTTTGAAGTGACTGCTGAAACCCTAGCAAGTGCTGCAGGTAGAGCTTTGGGATCAGTTATTTCTAAGATACACATGTTTAAGGATTTTAGATATAACATTATTCCAATTTTTTATTACTGTTCTGCAATTTGGGGCTACCGTTTCTCTTCAAAATGTGAGTCAATTCAAAACAGAGCGATTAGATATTTTCTTGGCGTCCACAAATTTGCCCCTATACTTGCTATAAATGGAGATATGGGTTGGGACCCTTGTCTATTGAGGAATAAATTGAACATGGTAAGACTCTGGAATAGATTAGCAGTTATGCCTGATAACAGAATGATTAAGCAAGTTTTTACTTGGGATATCAGTTTAAAATATAAAAACTGGGCTAAAGATATGCTTGATTTATTTTCAGAAATTGGTTTGCAGGAGAAATTTGGTAATTTAGAGGTTTGTAGTATTCCTGTCACGAAAGATGCATTAAAAACGTTGTATATTAGTAACTGGACATCCCAACTGAGTGAAAAGCCCAAATTGCGTACATATTGATGTTTAAGACGGAATATGGAATGGAGATATATTTGCAATGTCCCATTTCTAGATCAAAAAGATCACTTTTAGCACAATTGAGAGTTGGTATCTTACCTCTGAAAATTGAAACTGGGCGTTACACGAATGTGCCTAAAGAGGAAAGACTATGTGATTTTTGTCCAAATGTAGTAGAAGATGAGCTCCATTTTATTTTGATTGCACACTTTACAATGTTATTAGGAAACAATTGTTCTCTAAAGCCAGAAACTTGTGCTCTGTATTTGATTCATTTGATGTACAACAGAAACTCAAATTTCTAATGAGCGACATGCCATCCAATCGGCATCCTATGTCTATCATGCATTTTCAATGAGACAAGAAGCTTCTTATACTTAAATTACATTTCGAGCTATTTATATCTATGTACTTTATTTACTGTTTCAGTGTCTTGTAAGCCCTTGGGGCTGGGTGTGGCAACCAAGCTGTTTAAGACCACACATGACACTTTAATAAATAATATAACATAACATAACATAACTAGTATTGCACCTAACATCCACAATCAAGTCTGAAACATATTCCGTTGTGTATTTTGTCAAAGAAAAATATGCAAAAGATCTTTGAGATACCATTTGAAGAAGAATTTGCCAATTGAAAGACCATAAAAGCCAACAGCTCAGCAATTATTGAATTTGAATTATGTAAGCATGTCAATCTACAAAAATTCAGTGAAAGTTTGGACATGTCAAAGTATAATCAGCCGCAGCATTTGCATGATTTGATTCTCTGGGTTTGACGCTACTTATGCTGGTTAGTGAAGAAATTGTCTAACAGAAATATGTGTGTATTTGGTAAATTGGATTGTTCATGTGCCTTTCTAACGTGTTTTAAAAAGCAGCTCTGTCTCTGTGATATAATTATGTGAAAACTTCCTCACTTCACATAATAAACACGATTGAACTAATTCGGGAGAATTGGATCTTTTATTTTTCAAATTTCTCAAAAGTGTTCGGTGCCCTATGGCTGAATGTTGCAATGTTACAAATTACTCTTAAAACAAATGTATTGCTCGAAAAGAAAAGCAGATGAGCTTACATTATTAGATTTCTTTACTAGCCAATTATCCCAAATTAGTTCCAATCGTGTTAATTCTATGCCATTTAAAGGGAAGATATCGCATACACGCTATATTTATAACAACATTCTTTCAGTATGTTGATTGATTGCTGTAAATTACCAATGGAATTAGCAAAGATAGCAATGTCATCTGCATATAAAAGAATAAAGAGGTCATACATTTCTTGTGTAAGTTGAATTCCCATGTCAGTATTAGAGATCATCAAATTCAATTCTTCTATGAAGAATGAGAATAACAAAGGACTTAAAATACATCCTTGTCTGACTCCGTTGGGCACTTAAAGAAACCCGAAGTATCATTTCCAGCTGTAACACAAGCCTGAAAGAATTTTGTAACAAATGGCGAATGACTGTAAACTTAGACAAAACAAAAATTGTTGTGTTTCGGAAAGGTGGTCATTGTGCACGTAATGAAAAATGGCTTTTTGGTAACACAGCTATTGAAGTTGTGTCGTACTACAAATATTTAGGTTTGGTTTTATCATCCAGAAATGTTTGTTTCAAAGCTGTCTCAACACTTGCAAGACAAGCAAGTAAAGCGTTAAGTGCTTTACTCGGTGTACACCACAAATTAGGTCATATCCCATGTAGCTGCCATTTCAAAATATTTGACTGCATATTTTGCCAATTTTGTGTTACGGGCAGAAATATGGGGTTTCAGTATTATGAGGTCATTGAAAAAGTACAGAGAAAGTGGTGCAAACGTTTACTTGGTCTTCCATGTCATGCCACTAATGAAGCAGTGTTAGGAGAATGTGGCCGTCTTCCTGTTTTTATATCTACACTCAAACGTTGCATAAGTTACTGGCTAAAACTACTGGAAATGTCGCCTGATAGATTGCCTTATCATGCATATATCATACTATATAAATTAGACGATATGGGTAGGCATACATGGGCCCATCAATTAAGCATATCTATTTTCATATGGATTTGGCCATGTGTGGATTTCACAAGAAGTTGGAGATAAACCAGCGTTTGTTTCAACTTTATTTCAAGGGCTGTTGATATATGTAAACAGACCTGGGCATCCAAATTAATTGACAAACCAAAGTTACGAACATACAAAACATTTAAAAGCTTATTAGATCCAGAAAAATATTTGTACCTGAATTGTAATAGGACATATATTCACTCCCTTGCACGATTCAGATGCTCATCTCTTCCTTTAGCAGTGGAAGAAGGAAGGCATCATGGGATTCCGTCACATTTACGTTTCTGTAAAATTTGTAATAAGGAGGATATTGAAGATGAGTATCATTTTCTGTTGATATGTCCTAAATATGCCATTCTAAGGTCCGAATACTTACCCGATGAAACTTATACTGTCCCAAACTACCACAAATTTCAAAAGCTGATGAGTACACCAGATGAATCTATCTTATTGAAGTTATGTAAATTTATTCACAAAGCAATGGAGATTAGGATTCGATAATTGAGTGACTGTTATTATTTATTTTATTTATTTATTTTGCATTTGATTACAACACATGCATTATACCTGTACGTTTATTTATTTCTCTTGTTATGTAAATATTTATACTTCCCTTGCATATGGGCCGGAGGCCTTGAAACGCAATAAACATTATATTACTATAATTTATAACAAAAGAGCTAAAATCCTGTTGACCTGACAGTCCAACGAAGACACTACATAGCACACACAATCAAACATCTGTTGTCAGTCCACCTTAAGGGACATTAGCCGTAACTTTTGACTAATTTTTCACTACTCTGTTTCAATGTATCAACTACAGAATTTTACTATAATTCGATCATCATGACCAATGCCTGGTGTTCTGCTTGCCAACACAGCCTGTATATGTGAAATGACCATTGTTATTGTTGATAAATATATTCTAGTCCGGACCTTAATACAAAATTTAAGCAATAACAATGCAGATTATACTCATATAGGGTATATTTATGAGCTAAATATTAGGAATTTCTCCATGGTTCAGGGATTCAAACCAGAAACTGCAGATGATACACAGAACAAACAAAATAAAAAAAATTACCAAAGTTACAGCTAATGGATCTTTAATGAACTAGTTAAACTGATCTTTGGCCTACCTCCGTCAGCATTCGCTGCATTCAGCTATGATGACATCAAGCTGACGGATCTTTCGAAATCATGAACTCTTGTCACAAAAGTATCGTCCTGAGGTAGATGATCACGATATTCAACAAGTGCCAGACGGATATCATATCTTTCCCTTGCAACAATCACTCGAACAATATCACGTATGCCCTGTACAATAATGATTAGAGGTTTTAAAGCAATAATGATATGCAAGCGACGGTATACCAGGAGATTTTGACAAGTTCACGACAAACTGGTCAAAAAGGAGTGAGTGACACCGTTGCTGGGTGTGATTTATTGCTAATATATCATGACAGTATATTGAAAATTTGGCGTGGAACGTCAAAAAATGATTTTGCTCTTGTCGAAAGCTCGCGGGTGTGCCAACCGTGGCCTCGACCGATCAAATCGAAGCATTTTCGCCACAAAGATAGCGGTATGATATCAGGGTAAATATTAGGTCATTGCTTCATTTAATAGCGCCAAACTTCATGTAGTGACCCTAATTTCTATTCTTGATTGTAAGAGAATGGATTAAAGTTTCGTAGAGGAATGCTTTTGCAAAAGTTTTTAACTTTTAGTTTAAAGGCCAGTATGTGTATCTTAAATTCTCACCTTTCTGTTTTGTTCTCACAATTTCTGAAAAGGGACGGGGCTATTGCAAGTTGGAAACTTTAAGATAACTTCAAAGTAGGTGCTGATTATGTAAAAATCACGGGTATATCCTCTACGGGAAATGGACCGTTCTGATATAGTACCGATAATTGGCAAGCCCTAGGCATAGTTGTACAAAAGCTAAAATGCGTGTCGTCACCTGGATTATCAAATTTTCCTTAAGGAATCTTTTCACAGTTCTCTTTCAAAATGTAGAATAAACATAGGGGCGAGGTTACCTCGCCCATATGTTTATTCTTTTTCAAAATGAAGAATAAACATAGGGGCGAGGTTACCGCGCAAATTTGGTACGAAAGAAACAAATTATGCCAGATTTACCGATGTTTGAAATTCAATATCGTCGCCATCTTTGGGTTATGCATGGAGAAAAATGAGATTTGATTTTCGATTTTTTAAAAACTAAGACAGTGAAAATTCTTCCCACTCAAAGGGCTTCAAACACTCAAAGGGCTTCAAAATGAGCGCCACCTCCTCCAAGTGGTAGATCAGAAAAGAATTGGAAACTTAAATAGTCCAAATACTAAAAAAAAACCACTTGGTGAAAGTAAACACGACAATATTTATAAGGCTGATAACCCGACCTACCCTATATTTTGCCTGCCTACCCTAAACTTTTTAGAGCTACGTAAACACGGAAGTAAAAAAGAAAGAAAGAAAAAACCGTTAAATCACGTGTTCGTTACCTGGCATTTGATTTTTGCTTGAACGAGGACGTCTTTTATGTTTTTTATTCCCAGTACATGTATGATACGTTTTTCTGGAAATGTTGTGGCCAGTGTTTGATCGCCCTGAACCCCTGAAAAGTGCATATTTAAAAATAAAAATATTTTGGAAAAAAATCCCTACCTACCCTATTTGAAAACCATGTTATCGGAACAGCACAATTTATTTTTATGCCTGATGTCATTTTAACCCCCTCCTATTTTTGCCCCTCGTGAATTTTATGTGTCGAACATGCCGGCTCACTGTTGATGCCGTTTCTTTATTTACTTGGGAATGGAAGGTGCTGTGCATGTAAAATTACAAATACTCGATGAAAACACGCACGACTTTACATGGTTAAACAGATTCTTTTTCCATAGTGAAAGTGAAACAGATTTCTATGGGGAAAGTGCAATGCACCACTATCACAAGTCAAGGTTGTCTGCACAGTAACAAACTTGTGAAAAGCTAAACATTTCTTGGACTGAGCAATTATCATTTGAAGTTTATAGATATATTCTATAGTCAGATAGCCCCTGGCAAAGTCTGGGTTGTTGCTCGTTTGGGGTACAGACACTACAACGAATGAGTAATAGAATTTCAATGGAGTAAACCATCAACCTGTTGCGCTGTAGCGATATAGCTTCCCATACTGCCGGTACAGTCCATTGCAAACACCAAATCCAAGCGGCTGATATTCATGGCCACAGGTGCCTGGGTTGCCGGCGTACATGCATAGAGAGATCTATGCATAGAGAGAGATCTCTCTATGCATGTACACCGGCAACCCAGGCACCTGTGCTCATGGCTACCTTTTGCAAATTTTCGCGACCGCAATCAACGCCCGGGAGCTTTCTTGCGTAGACTCCGAGAGTGATATATGTCTGGCACAACGTTCCGGAAATTTGTGACACTCCTCAAAGTGTTGAAGAAGCGAGTAGAAACACACTTCTGGTGACGAACGATACAGTTAACATGTACAGACGCATATCGCATCTACACATGCATTGTCTATATTGTAACTTTAGTTGAAGGATATTTATCCCGGGGGGGTAACTCCCATAGATGGCTATACGGGGAGGGTCCGCGCGAAAGGGTCGTTTTTTTTTTTGCGCTGTTTGGTATCAGAAAGGGTATACTTTTCACGAGGTGTTGGTATGAGAAAGGGTCCGGTTTTAACACAAACTGACATTTGTTAAAAAATCATGCTGTCAACACTGGAAACCCATGTACCATCAATATTTCCGATCTGTCGGTTTGACTGTTGGTACCCCTGGTACGCAAGGCGAGTGAGTCGTATCTGTATACGTATGGTATTGTATGGTATCAGATAAGCTGTGGAAACGCAGCTATCTGTTGGCGGGGTAGCATGAGTTGCTATGCGGGTCAAAGGTCAACCCCGCCACTCACATAGCAACTCACGCTACCCCGTCAAGAGATAGCTGCGTTTCCACAACTAGGTATCAGAAAGGGTAGGTTTTTTTGCTCAAAACTGGTATCACAACAGTTTGGGTTTCCATGTTCGTGCGGAGCCCCCCGTACTATTAGCCATGGAGTTACCCCCCCCCCGGGATATTTATAGAACATGACGTCATGGCATGAGTAGATGGGAACGGCCATGGAGCCTAATTTGCTCATATCCTAAACAAATCGACGTTAATACATCGTACAGTGTCCGCACATCAACGTTGAACTGAATCAATCGACACACTCGTGAATATTATAGTAACACAGTAATTTGTCAGGTGCAGCCAACAAACAATACACTTTTAAAGGGGTCCTTACTATGATAAGATATATTGTATATGGCAAGCAATGTGAACTGACTAATTTTAAGTCAAGAGGGTAATTAATTAGCTGTTCATAATTTGCCCTCCCACTAAAATTTTTTCGACCTACCCTCCCGCACTCAAACTTCATTTTTACCCACTCCCCACTTATTTTTGCCTGTTTCCCCTCCCCACTGTGAATTTTTGAAGCTCCCCTACCCTGTGGCAAAACACTTGCCGATTTCCCCTGCCCTGGAAATAATTGCCCTCAAAATTTTGTCATTCCATTTCCCCTGCAGACATGAAAAGTTATAAGTACTTGCCCTGTGTCCCAATCCCCGGAAACACCATGGCTCAACTTCCCCTGTCCCCGTTTTAAAAGTAGCTTTCCCTCTCCTCGTTTTTTGCCAAGCCCTGTCCCCAGGACAATTAACCGATATCTGCCCTGCCCGACAAAAAAACTAAAATTTGCTCCCCTGCCACTTAAAAACATGTCCCCTGCCCGAGCAAAATTAAAATTTCCCCTGCCCTCAAAAATTGCTCCTGGAACAGCTTTTTCGATGAATAGCTCCGTTGGCTGCACCTGATTTGTGACAAAGTGGCCACCTGCAGACGTACTGAATTACAAAGTTTCTGAAAAGGCAGTCATGCGTACGTCATAGTTTATTATTCTCGTCTTACGTTTGAAACAAATCGGCGGAGTAATGGCGCTTGACAGGTCCCCAAGCAGAATAAAATAGGTGCACCAATTGTATATTTCTCAGAAACACTCCGTCAATATTTGCAAACAGGGAATGCAATAACATGTCAACATTTCTGTGGGGATGATTTTTAATGGTGATATAATCATGGCATCGCATTCTTTTCAGTTTTATAGCCATGATTTTTATATAAATGTCCAAGTTCTTTATCCAATCGATTTGTTATCTGGCAAGTTACGCCAATTTGGAAAAGAAGTTTCTATGTACATGAACTCAGACTCTCAGACAAGTTCACAATCAAATATTCAAAATCCGAAATAAAAGCTAAAAAAGATAATGAAGATTGAATAATATAACTGCATTATTTTTGGCTCTTGAAAAAGCAAATGAATAACCTTTCATCTGGTAAACGCTCTCATTTAATATTCTTTTCAACTCACGAGTATTGTTCTATGAAAAGTCTAAATGTGTGCTTGTTCACTTGTAAGAAGGATGACTATGCAAATAGAAATATTGTTACACATTACATGTAAGACAGAAGCACTTTCATTTCCTTAAGCGTAGATTTATAAACCGTTCCTTTACAAATGTCTAGAGAAAGAAGTGGAATGAAGACAACGCAATGAAAGTATTTACATGTAACCACTGACATAGTTGAAAACATAGTGCCAATGACACTTGGCTCACATTTTGTTCAATGTGATACACCAGAGTGAGTGTTCATATAACATTTAATAGCTTCTATGGGCCTTAGCTTGTAATAATCATAATGTCAAGTGCATTTGAACACATTTTGATGCATAGTCCATCAAATACCAAGGCGAAGTATGTAATGTTGGCAACTGTTGCAATGGACACACACATATACAACAAAATGCAGCCTGGTACATCAAAATTAGTGATACAATCTACCATACCAAAGTAAAGATGTCCTCTTGTGATATTTTACTACATGGAATTAATGTAAACAATATTTGGTAATTCATCAAGCAGTAATATTTAAGAAAACAATTTATTATTGGCTCTGAGGTCTTTGGTTGTGTTTCTGTACAAATATCACAAACATGTAAAATTCTGACTCACAGTTCAAGACATTTTCAGAAAGCTTACATTTTTGTGGCTCATTAATTTTATTTAGCGTACTTTTTGCCAATGATAACTTCATTCAAAGTAATCCAACACATCAAATACCAAAAATGGTGCAGTGTTCAGCAGTTCTCATGTTTTTGCAATACCACCAGAGACTTCATGAATGCGATATTTGGCATCTTTTGACCAAATTCGGCAAAAATTGTCATAAACATACAATATTGCAAAAATCGTCACAAACATAAAATATTGCATGTTTATTCACAATTTATATATACTCAATAAAATTTAGCCCTTGGAACATGCATGCAAAGTTTCAAAGCAATTGAACAAGTGATTTAGGAGAAAATGATTTTTTGACTGAAAATGGGGAACATTGACCAAAAATACAAAATAATGAAAATTTCACCATAATTTGAAGACACTACGATAAGGTTGCCCCTAGGTACATGCATACCAAGTTTCAAAGCAATCAGAACAGTTAATTCAGAGAAAATGATTTTTGACCTAAAATACAAAATACAAATATTAAAATTTCTCCACAATTTTACCAAATCTGACAGAGGTCAATCCAAGGATCAAGCTTATCAAGTTTCAATGCAATCCAACAACTGAGAACTTTGAAAGAAAATTATTTTTTGACCAAATGGGAAAAATTGCCCCCAAAATACAAATATGAACATTTCACCACAATTTGAACAGTCTGACAGAGGCCAACCCTAGGATCATACATACCAAGTTTCAAAGCAATGGGATGAGCAGTTTCAGAGAAGATTTATTGACCAAATATGGGGAAAATTGCCCCAAAAATACAAGTATAAAAATTCACCACAATTTGAACAAATCTAACTAAAGTCACAATAAAAAACCTGCATACCAAGTTTCAAACAAATCTGGCCTGTGGTTATAGAGTTTTAGCAATTTGCAGGATTTTTTTTTATCTCATTTGCATATTTTTGACACTGACATGTTCATTTGAACAAATTCACATCTCCACCCCTGGATGCACCTGTACACCAAATACTACGATGGTAGGTGATGCAGCGTTGGAGTTTTTGATGTGGACGGACATATATCTACACATTCATACATACATACACACACACAAACAAACAGACAGATATTCAGATGCTGTCGACTTCCCATATAAGCTGTACTAAATGTGTGCTAAATATAAAGCACACTGAAAAACAACAGAAAAGGCGGCAATTTTCTCAGGTTCTTTTGTAAGGAAGTAAATAAACTTTATTTAAAATTGAGCATGATGGTTACACTTCTTTTGAAATGGCTTTACTGACAAAATCTCTTGAGGAAATGAAAAGAAAATGACAAAATTACAATATCAAGTTCATGCATTTCTACATTATGCAACCCTTATATAAGTTGAGCACATGAGCATGTGTGCTCACTGTAGACTATATACACACTGGAATAAAAGGCAGCTAATGTGAGCATGTTCAGAAAACAATAAAAAAACGAAGAACAAATTATTTTCATCCAAAGATCAAAGCCTGAATTACAAGTATAAAGGAAAGACATTGAATGCAGAATGATCAATTACATTCTACTTTTAATGTTTTTGATAACATTAACCTGGATATCGTTTGAAAAGACAGCGGCACAATGAGTGTCCCCTTGACAGACTCATTCTCAGTTTGACAATGGACAGTGCAATGGGCAATTTTTGGCTGAGCGAATACATCAGATTCACATATGACAATAAGTTGTCGTTTTCCCTAAATAATAACTTATTAATAGTGGTTGTTAGAAAGTTTTATGTTACTGTATTTATTTTGATAGCATTTTTTTTAAGGCCCGATAGCTGTATCTTTTAGTATTATTTTTTGTGATTTTACTTCCAAACTAAAACAAGTTCATGGGAATGTACTCATTTAGGGTTGTTTATACAGGTAGAATAAACTGTCCACTGGGTCTACATGTGCAATTTTGAGCAAGATAAATAATAAATGTTTGCCCAAACATAAAATGGCACCCTCATGCAAATAAAGCAAAAACACAGTACGCAGTGCATATCTTCACAGAAACAACAGAGTATTATAATATGACAGAGTAATATAATGCATAGTGCTGAATGTTTTCCACTGGAATACCATATATATGCTATGTTTTCTTTGTAATATTACCAATTTTAAAAATGGCAGGAAATCAAAATAACGGTTAAAATTTAAATTTACTTGTCCAATTTTTCAGTGGTAAAAGACTATATCCTATAAATCTGTAGACTTTAAAGAAAACCAGAGAAAATTGAAAGCCTTTTCAGGTCGACAAATTTCAAGAGTTACAGCTACAGGGGCTTTAATTCCTCTTCAGTAGTATCCGTTGTTTATTGCTGCTTCTATGTACTGCTCTGTTTCACAAGCCAGATGCAACAAATAATAAACACCGGTAGATAAATGGATAATAAATAAATGCAGAGACAATTACTCTTCATGAAAGTTAGCTAGATAACAGAAGGACACACTAAGCATGGCACAAAGTAATGTTAGCTTCTGATATTTTGTAGAAACTTTTATTAAATTTAAGTGACACTGATTTGAAAACTATAGATGTACACAAATATTTACAGTTCTACTAAAATAGTTTTTGAGAAAATTACACCTTAAATCTATAAAAACTTCCGAGATGTATTTAACAATTATAAATCATTCTACATGTCACTATAGTGGCAGTCATGATTTTCAAAGCTGATAAGGTGTCTTATGTGACAAAAATGTTCAGGAAGATTGATGAATTCTTGCAAAACAAGGTCAATATGCGTAAAATGTGTATCCCCTCGACCTTTGCACAAACGTTTGCATGCTAAGATTATTTACATTTTCTTGGTTCTTTTAGAAAGACGACTGATGTAATGCTTGGGAGAACAAGATTTTATTTTCAGATGAAAGTGTAAGTTATAAATAGCTGCAGCATAAAATAGTACGGAAGGTAGGTAGGTGAGTATAAATCTGTGTGTGCATGTATATGTATGTGTATACGTATGTATGTGCCTACGTACATACATGTATGTGTGTGTATGTATGTATGTATGTGTACTGTATGTATCTGTTTATGTGTATATATGTATTTATGTGAATGTATGTATGTACTTACATATAAATATTATTCATACTATCAGAGCTTCCAAGCAGTAGTATTTGAAGTCAATAACGATGATGTAGTTATGTAATGTTCAGTTTGAATGTACATGTACTGTATATACAGTATAACATACGCATTTTACATTTACATAATGCCACAATATGTACATATAATACTTTCTGTGTGTCTCTTTCATATGTGACACAAATGTCTGATACGTTATTCCGCATTGAAATTCACATTTAATATTTATCTTTCTTAGTATCCAGTACTAATCAGGACTATACTGGTGTCCACACTAAAGCAGGTAAAAATAATTTTTGGCTGCAAAATACATCAGGAAACTGCACCTCTAACTGTAAAATGCTGTTGCGCTAACGTATCAACATTAAATTTGCCAAAATTTCACACACCAGGGACATTTCTCTAAAGTTTGCAAATGTAAAAAATACCGTCAAGGACACTATGTGCTCACATTCGGTATGAATTGGTCCATTCGAGAAATATTTAAACCGGGAAAAACAAGAATGACAAACGCAAATAAGGTCTCCAACTTAGGTACTGGAGGTCATCTTTAGGAACATGCATATCAACTTCTATAGCAATGGGAGAAGCAGATCCTAAATACATAAGCAAATGTCAACAACAAAAAACAGAGGCGGCTTGATAAAAAGAAAAGGTGGGAGTGGGCAAAAAATGCACAAGGGATCTGGTAAAAAAGTAATGCTACATCATCAACTTTCTAGACCCTACCCCGTCCTGAATATCAAATGTTCCATCCCTTGGTATTACCAAATGACAGGAAGTACATTTACAACCTTGGAGATTTTTAAATTAATGCCATGAGTGTTATCATTCTAATGTTAACAGCACTTAAGTTAGTTACAGATAGTGAAATGCCTTCCACTGTGGGCGGTGATTACAACATCTGGAATTATCCTGGATCCAAATTTCTCATCAGTTCTCGTATGTCTTACATAGAAGAGTTGCAAAAATTGGTCCGCAATGAAAAAATTCACCTCAGCTTTGTTTTCTGGATCAACTTTTCCAACAAATTGATACCAAATATGACAAAATTATGTTCACAGCCTTCAAAATTATCTCACTACATATCCTTGGTTGGTGTAGGTCATTTAAGGTCACAAACTGAGAAAATTACCTAAAACTTTGAGCAGAAAATTTATCTAATAACATCTTTCGGGAGTTTATATACCAAATTACAAAACTATCAAACAAGGGACTTTATACCAAATTACAAAGCTATCAAACAAGTAATATTGAGATAAAGTTTTCTTGACCAAAAATGACAATATTTCTTAAAAATACAAATTTTTATATTTCAGGACAATTTCAACATATCTAACTATTGTCATCTCTGTACGTCTGTGTACCAAATATGAAAGCTGTCTGTCCAGGGGTTTTAAAAAGGAAAGATTAAGATTTTTTGTTTAAGATTTTTTGACCAAAAATGACAAAATTGCTCAAAAATAGTAATTTTCCCAATTTTGTCATAATTTCAACAAATTAGAAGAGTAACACCCTTGCAAAGATCCAACCCAAATTTGAGAGCGATTGGCTGGCGGTTTCAGAGAAGAAGAATTTTTACTGAAAATGAGAAAAATCATAAAAAAATCAGCAAAAATACAAAATTAAGGATATCTTCACAATATTCATAAAAATTGTATACGGTTCACCTAAGGTACTTGCACACAAATTTTCAAAGCAATCAAAAAAGCGGTTCTTGAGTTATTAATTCTTAACCATTTTCACATTTTGTAAGCTCATTTGCATAATTTTGGCGATGCAGACTTCATTTGAACAAAATCCCATCTATATTCTAGGATGCATCCACACACCAAATACCAAGCTGAAATGTGCAGCGGTTTGCGTGTTTTTGATGTTGACGGACATACTGTACGTACATGTATACATACATACATACATACATACACACAGACATACAGACGCCATCGACTTCAGCCTATACGATAAACTCACATTGGTATAACCATATGTGAGCTAAAAAACTTGAATTTTGACGAATTTAGATTTCCACTTTGAGTTGCTGCTGAAACATCAAGTCATTGTTAAAGTTATGGCCTCAAGAGATGCATTCACACTATCTAACAGCATCAATATCATAATCAAATTTAACATTTAATACAGAATATATGCCAACAACTATTTCAACCAACAAACATGCCTTTTACATGTATAATGACAAAATGGGCAGAATTCTAGGGAATTCCTCTTGTTTTAAATACAGTAGGTCAAATAAAATCATACTTTGTAAAAATAAATTTTATCTCTAAAGAACATAATACATGTACATCACAGACAATATTTCATTGCTTGTAAATGCTACTTCATTTAAATTTCATTGCATATTGCTTACATCTTTTTTTATGTATACAAATTGTTAAGGTACCTTTATGTGAGATTGATTTTGTAAATTTTCGGTTAGAAGTATAATACAATTCCTGGGAATGCATAAATGACCGTCCTCTTGGTGTATGCAGTACTTTTAGGAGCATAGTGGTTCTGTACACAAACAATGGGATCATTTATACACAAAACTGCAGCAAAAAAGGCTGTGTACCTGAACTGGTTGCCATCAGTCAAACACTGCAGCACATGCAGAATATCACACATTTACACAAGAAACACTTCTCATAGAGGCAAGGACAAGAAAATCATTGACACATTGAAATTACAATTATTTTCACATTGACATTTTTATATCTTTGTCTCACAAATTAAAATATGTACAAGCTAAGTGAAATCAAAGGTGTTCTTGGGTTATTCAGCCAAGAGTAGTGAATATGGAAATATCACAAACATTTATGTAAATGACGTCTTATTATGCAATGCACATCTACCAAAATATGCTAGACTATCAGCAATATTAATGTACTCTATCTAAGGCACTTTAACTTTAGAATTTTCAGAAATTATTGTTACCATAATCATTTCTCTAGGGTCTATGCTATAATAGCCTCCCATTAAAGACAATACCTTCTTGTCAATTCACATACATGTATGTGTGAGTACGTCGAGAACTGCATTGAAAAGTGTAATAAGCAAAAGCTATATGAGACAATAGGTTAATTTTGTGTGCTTTCTACATCATAGCTTTACCACTATAATCAGAATCTCGTCTTTTCTGTAAATGCATTCATCTGTTGACCCAAATCCACGATCACCATTGATAACAATATATGAGGCTTAGGCCCCACTATGGTGGTGAAAGCATTAAGGTGCCAGGTACATGTACTAGTGGAGTCTACTTCGATCTAGGTATTCTCTGAAAATTTGACATGGTATTCGTTGCACTTAGGAATATATGTTAGGAGACTGTGCAGAAATTCAAGGTATAGACAACTGTGTCCAGCAACATCTAAGCTGCATTTTGGCGTACTGATGCTGCCGCAAAAGGCATATATAGTTACAGTGCAAAATCTATGCATTGTATAACCACTGTAATTTGAACAGCTCATCAAGTCCGTGTCTCTATTTTGTGTATCATATATAAAATGCTTTTTAGTCACCTTTGACATAAAGTTTAAAAAATATTGTCTTGGTGTGCATATATCATCACAAATATACTGACTCTACTACTTACAAGTCAGTAGGACTCTTTTATGGGCTTTCTCTTTGGATTCAAATTCATAACTCGTATGATGCTGTCGGTGAATATTAAATATTTCTACATTAATTTTGATTGCAATTTATTTTGAGCGATGGATTTCTTCACCATCCTATGTGCTTGACTCATGGTGATTTCCTGGTCTTCTTCGACTTCATAGACATCTTCTCCTCGTGGTTCTGGTGCCGGTATTGCCATGGCATCAAAGCTTGCATTTCTAAGTTCACAACGTTCTAACTCTGCTACAGGTGCAGCAGACGCATCATCCTCATAGGTTTCATCTGTAGATGCTGTGCTGCCAGATCCCATCAGTCTGCCAAAGAACCCTGGGGATTTGGCTTTTTTCTTCTTTGATGCAGACCTTGTATAGCTCATGCCCATCGGTGCAGACATTGCACATGCGGCCATTGGTAGTGAGCTGTGAAAATTTAAAGTCCACAAGCACATAGTGTGTATGACTTAACATTTTTCGAAATTGTGACGCGAAATTTTCTCTAAATTATGTTTTCTTCTCAAAATTTCCTATATTGATAGTACTGTACACTGTTATAGGTTTGTCACAAAATATCTCTGCATGCGCATGACATGGAACAGTGCTGCTTGAAATTCAATGTACAAATTTTGTCAGAGTTCCATGCATGGATTTTGTTGCAGCTTGTAGTCTGAACTGGTATATACCTTTTCCTGTGTTCGTTGTAACATTACCAGTTGACTATTGATTGCATTTTCATCATTCTTGCATGTGCTAATTGGAAAAATATAATCTAAATCAGCAGACAACTATTTGTTTGCATATTAATGAGCAAACAATGACATCATTAACAATCGGCCTATTTTGAACATTTTCAACCTGAATTTGGTGATTTCAAAATCAATCCACTTTACACGTCATTACTACAATTTCTGCATACAGCCAATTTTTACAAGTTACTAGTACTCATTTGATGGAAATCTGTCAATGCAATCAAATTTTAACCATGCAGCTAAGGCCAAAAAAAAATAAATTGTGCTGTTCCCATACCATGATTTTCAAAAATAGGGTAGGTAGGTCGGCGGGAATGTTTTTTTCCAAAATATTTTTATTTTCAAATATTCTTTTTCACTGGTTCAGGGCTGTCAAACACTGGCCATAGCATTTCAAGAAAAATGTATCATACATATAAAAGGGAAAAAAACATTCAAGACATCCTCATTCAAGCAAAAATCAAATGCCAAGGAACAAACAAGTGATTTTATGTTTTTCTCTTTCTTTTTTTACTTCCGTGTTTACGTAGCTCTAAAAAGTTTAGGGTCGGCAGGTAAAAAATAGTGTAGGTCGGGTTATTGGAACAGGAAAATTTTTCTTGTTTGGCCTAAGGAGAATATCAATGTCATATACATGGCATCCCAACAAATACAAATTTTCAAATTCTGTGCATACAAATGTTCAGTTTAACGTGAATTTTGTACCCATCGTTTAAAGATGTTTTCAATTTTTTGCATCAATCAGAGTATGACCAATTATGATAATTTTTTTATCATTTGTTCATTCAAAATTATATGACATCAAATTGTATGTGTAGACATGTTCAATTTTGAACTTGGTACCCACCTTGGTGCTGTTGGTGCTATATTTGTAACATAATCTTCTTTGACTTCAGCCATGCTAGATTTGCTTGCAAGTCTGACAGCGGATGTTGTAGGGCCTCCCAGTGCATAACTGTTCATTTTCAACTGATGAGATTTTGCTCCTGAAATCAAAAATATACTTTAATGTTAAGACAAAATCACTAGCAAGTAATAAAAAAGGACTGTAGCACTCTAATTCACAAGAAACAGTTCCCAGGGATCAAAGCATAATAAATTTTCCGTATTGTCTGAGCAAATGAACTGTTGGTTGAACTCCCTATTTTTATTAAGACATGAACGTTCATGTCCTCAATCCCCTGTAGTTTATTTCGAGGCTTGGTGGTTTATAAGCATCTTCGCTCACCAAAGTCTCTTGTCTGGGCACCTTGATATGCCTCACTGTCAGACCTTGGTGGAACGAGTCATTAGATCTTGTTTTTAAAGCGCCAGCACTGAGTTGTATGTGACTTCAAATAGCCAATCTCGTAACTGCTTACTACCAGCTAATGAATCTGTTCAAGACTGTGATATCCATATTAGTGACTTCAAAGAACATATCACAAGTGTCTTTCTGTTAAGAGTATAATTACTGACAATCAAAAGGAAGCAGTATAAGCTCAATTTTAAATAGCAACAATGTTTTTGTTATAAGTAGAACTGGAAGTAAATCTTTGTGCTATCAATCACTTTGTGTTACTGAGTCCAAACAAAACAGTTGTGGTTGTGTCCCCACTAAGCATTATGCAGGAACAAGTTGCCAGTCTGAGATATGTTGTGTTTCCTTGTCAGCAACATACATCAACAAGAGTCTCTAAGATAATCGATAAACTCATCGATCTCTTGGACCTGGGTTGCAGTTACACACTCGACAGTAGACTAGCCCCCAAGTCACTGTGCTTTTCTTGGCAGCAGGTTATGGTATCGATATGATATCGATATGCTGGCAGACTGTGAGCGAGTTTAACTTGGCAGTTGGCTATATAGCCCATCTTAGATTTCTCTGTTTATGTGTAACCGGCCCTGTGATTGGTCCATTAGAGTTTGAAGCTCCCCCAATAGCAGGCGAATCTCGCACGGGTTAGTTAGTGGGAGACTAATTTGCTCAAACTAATGATACTTGCAAGCGGCTGATGATCCATAACCAAAATGATGAGGACACTTAATATTTCTCACCAAAACACATGTGAAAAGGTCTTGCTATTCCAGTTTTTTGCATCGGCCATGGTGGCCAATTATGATGTATGATTATTTGTTTATTTCCCGTTCATTTTTTACTTATACAGAAACTGGTACATTTAGCAAGAATCGGCGTGTAGAAATCTCGAATCATAACAGTCTGAATCTATATGTTACCTTTTTTCTTCAACTTTTCAGAAACAGCTTTGGTCATTGCATCTTCATCTACGACACCTCCAGATACCCGGTATTCCTCCATAACTTCCTGGTTGACCTCTTCCATGAGTCTTTGTAGGGATATCTCTTCTTGGGCTCCTCCGATGATGACCTTGGCCAACAATGCAGCGTTCCTGAGTGGTACATATTGTCCACCAGTCATATGAGCGATTGCCATGAAGAAATCTTTGTATGGTGTTATACTTGGTTCACATCCCACCATGTACATTGTAACACCTTTCTCAGCCAATTGGGTGGTCACATGTATAGGATCTATACCATCAGGACATCCTGTAGCAGAAAGAGGGCAAAACTATAAATCTGTAATATTACTGATTTTGGACAATAAGCCTTTTATCAAATCTGGCATCTCACTTAACAATATTGGAAACTGCTAGAGAAACTTGAACAAATATTGTCAACAATGCGTGCTCAGCAATTTCAACATATATATTTAAGCAATAATGCACCCCCTCCCGGCTCATAATGGACGAAAGCAAACTTTGCACGACATAATGTACGAGGCGAAGCCGAGTACATTATGGAGTGCAAAGTTTGCTTGAGTCCATTATGGGCCGGAAGGGGGTGCATTATTGCTATTATTTTATAGTTTTGGCAATACCAGTGAATTTGTAGTTGTAGAAAACGAATAAAAAAGGAAATTATAACTGAGTTTGAAGCCAGTGAGCGTCGTCCAGCATGATCGGCCCTGGACTCTGTACACATTACATGCACTCCACCACTGCACAGTGCACTGCACTGAACACGCACGTTCAGCACAAAAAAATGACCAGCACTTTCACGGTTCATTTTGAATTGAAAAACGATGTATTTTCGAAGGAAATGAAAAGTAACTGCATCCCTACCGTCTATATCAAACTTGAAACATCACCTTTAAATATCATGCCATTCAAAAAATCGACACGGTGAAATGCCAGAGATGAAGAAAACGGAATGTTCATGCATCGACATCAGCATGATCAGCGAGCTGCATGCCATGGTATCAGCTGATCAATACGATCATTATTATGGCGCTAGTAGTACAGCATTCATTGCAAACGATATCAACAGAGTTCAACACTGTTATTCAAATGTTCATATTTCAATAATAATTGTGTCTATAAATTTAATTTTTGATGGCTCCTTGAGAAGAGCTATTTTATTTCGGTGAACGACAGAACTTGACGTAAATGGGTGCTTGAAAGGTACAGTTGACAAACATACTAGAGGGTTTCGGTACCGTCGCGATATCGAGAACAAGGCAAGGTAAAATCACGGAGATGGAGAAAAAAACGATGAATGAAAGTTGTCTCCGATTACAGACAGTGCATCAGAATTAGGTGGCCGAGATGTTAGATCAACGGAGAGTCCACGGTCGTCATGATTGTTGGTAATAGCTGACCTTGGACCGAGACTTTGAATGGCTCCGTAGTAATTTCCGTAGACACTTCCGGTCAAGGTTTATGACAGCAAGCTGCCGTTGTTGGCCCGTTTACGGCTGGTTCGAGTAGCCTTTCACGCTTGCATCGTTTACATGGCCACTGACATACATAATATGCCATGTGTCAAACCCAGTATCGTCTAGGAGTTTGCAAACGTCCTGAGTTCTGTTTCACCTATACGGCAACGAAGCGAACCATGTTGTAAACAAACGTAGTAGTACAACCAGCGTATCGGACGGGGACTGCATGCTGAGTGCCAGCCAGACAGACGGCAAGTGCGTGCGTGAGGACTCAAAAAATGTAATAAATCGTACAGTAAGACATTATTATCAATATTGTGAACCATTGTCAAGATTTATAGTTTTGTGTATTACTTGGTTTATCCGATATTTCCCCTCCTTTTAAATGCGTAGTCCTTTTTTCGTTTTCCAAAAACATAATATGCTCGCTGTGTGGCCGCAATGCTGAATAATGGAATACATGATCAGTAATAATGTATGGATATGACGTCACAAAATTCACTGGTATTGACAAAGCTATAATATAATTATATACTAAGTTTAAATCATAACATGGAGAGTAACAAATTACCAATATCAATTTTCGTCATTCTTGGAGCATAGTTGCTGATAGTTTTGTCAAAGTTTCAACAAAATGTCTTCATAAATATGATGTGGCTGTCACACTATAAGGATTCACTGTGTATAGCTTAAAAATTACAATTTGTTGGACCTTATCATTTTAAGCTATGTTCAATTCAGAAAAGTTCTTTCTTTCATTTCATCTGCTATTATTGACACAATTAGTGTTGCAATTTTTCCCGCCAAAATTTTAGTGCAACATGTTACCAATTTTATGAATTTTTCTGTAATTTTTTTGATAATTTTGGACCAAATGGACATCACATTTCATTGGCTACATTTTTTAATCAAAATTTTGGCAAAAGTCTGAAAAAAAAACTGACTGGGGTATATTTTTAAAGGAGACAAAAATTGACTTTGCTTATTTTCATTGCTAAATTTTCTATACCTTTAGGGAATCCATCGCCACTTGCAGCCAGTCCATGTGGAGGAGCGTCCGCAATGAAAACACAGATCTTTGTTGCTTCGTCTCGCCAGCTGAGTTTCAGAACTTGATGTAAAGCATCTGCAACAGCTTCTGGTGTGTCACCACCTGTTGATATTATCCATGGGAGATACATGTTATGTGACAGCTCGAATTTCCATGTGTCATAGCTGTTCGTACATGCAGAACATTCAGAAGTATAGTGGATGCAATTATGAACTATTGAACTCCTGATACGAAATGATACAAAGATTTTTTACCACAATAGCTATGTGCCACTACATTCAAATGGTTGAGTCATGGAATCTTTCAGAGACCATATTTGATGAAAAATTTGGAAATGGAAAGTCCATGCATACCTGTGCTTCGACAAATGTTGAATTTGAATAGTGCTGATCGCAAATGACATCATTTTTCTCTCATTGATATGCATAAATAAATATTTGTCCGTATTTACGCATAAATGATGAAATTACAACCTGCTAGTGTTACAATGGGTACTAAAAGCCACACTAATTTGTTTGAATTTATGGCTCAAACTACAAACTGCATCAACAACCTTGCATTCAACAACAAAATTTGTCCGAATTTTAGGCAGCGTTGTCCGATGTCGGCAGCTATATTTAGTAACAAACCTGGCATTGTGATCCACATTATGATGAAAGCATGTCAATCGACAATAAGTCAACTTTAGACATGTCAAGTTACAATTTGCCACAGCATTTGATTTCTTGTCGTATTCATTTAGACAATTACCTTATCAGCCATTATAATGGCTGATAAGGTAATTGTCTAAATGAATACGAGTGTATTTGGTCTACTGGATTTTATATGTACTGTGGTAATGTATTTTAAAAAAGCAAGGAAATATGAAAAAATGTCCTTTGATGTTGATGTACATATATTTTATTAAGTACCATTATTATTAACAGGAAAGATCTGGTGTATGACACCATGGTGTATGATGTATTTACAACACAAGATATAATCCTCATGATCTGACATTTGAATTAGACATGCAACAAAGCACAGACTGAAAACATCTCATCAGTTCAACTGAATAAATTGGGGTTTGTGCAGCATCTTGAAAGCCTTTAGCTGATTCGTTGGCTGAAACTCATTCTTCTTACTGAATTATTTCTAAACAGCCAATCAGGTAGGGAACAGCCCAACTTTCAGACTCCTTAAGTTGCTGTTAATAATTGCAATCTGCCAATCAGGTACAACCTTCCTACCTAGCTGCTGCCAGAATGAATGAACCAAAGTGACCTTTGACCTACCCCCAGTTGCATTGGCTGCATCCAGCCATGACTTCATAGAGCTCACAGATCCAGTGAAATCATGAACTCTTGTCACAAAAGTACTGTCCTGTGGTGGATGGTCACGATATTCAACAAGTGCCAGGTGGATGTCAGATTTCTCCTTTGAAACAATCTCTTCAACAATTTTACGTATACTCTGCAGAATAATTAATAATCATTAATAAGATAAGTAAATATCTAATTATGATAGGCAGTAATACCTATACCATGGATGTAAAATTACATCCATGCCTATACCCAGCTGCTGTCATGCAAAGTAAAAATATTCAATATTTCTCTACTAACAAAACAAGAGTTATCTTTTAATAAACAACTTGCAGATTATATTTTTACTTTATATAAACAAAGAAATGCCTAGTTATATTTATTATTAGCTAATATTATTATACTGTAATACTTTATCTTTATTGAAGAAAATCTGAACTTATTTTTGTATCACACTTTTATTGCCACAAATGTGATGTAAATCCTATATTTACAAGCAAGCAATAAAAATATTATTATTATTATTAGGCACTGGTAGTACTATGCACATAGAATGTGTGTCAGAGACACTCAGATATTCAGATTCAAATGAGCATTTAATTTTTCACCAAAAGTCCCTCCACACACTGTGGGTATAGCAACCAACTTTTAATGTCAAAACAGTGACAAATTTTACATTCTTTGTCAAATGTTGCATGGTGACCCAAAATTGTATTCCTGATCATAAGAGAGAGTGGTTGAACGTTGCTTTTAGGGCATTCTGATCAGAATTTGGAACTTTCAATTTTGAGGCAAATATGTTGCCTTACCGTATATTAAATTTCATCTTTTTCTGTGTGATCTCATGTTCGTATTTTCCAAAAGACAAGTAGCAAATGCAAAGTGTTTTAAGGTAGTATGCGCCTCAAAATGAAAAACCTAAACTTTAGCTCAAAATTTCCACAAGGAATATTTCAACCACTCTCTTTCAAACTCAAGAATAAAAATTGGGGGTAATATGTAAACTTTGGTACAAGAGGAAGAAATTATCCAATATTTTAAGTGATATTTGAAATTCAAAATGGCTGCCGTTCCTGTATTCACTGTATTGAGTGAAATAAATTTTGGATTTTCGAAAAACTAAGATGGTGAAAAGTTCTTGTACTCCAGGAGCTTAAAAATGAACCCCCACAAGTGCTAGAGCAGAAAAAAAAATGTAAAAGTTTGAGTCCGAAAATCTGTCCCAGAGGCGTACTGTCTACCTTAATTTTAAGGCATCTTTGACCAAGATAAAGATACAATAAATACCGTGCACCCTCGTAGGAAAGAAAGTCAATGTGATATTGGCAGTTCCTATGCATGCTGCGCAAGGAAAAAAGTCACTGTGAGCGTGATATTGGCAGTTCCTTTGCATGCTGCGCGAGCCTAGAGTGTTACAAAAAGCGAAAACGTAAATTTCACACCAATGAGCAATCACTGAGATTCCACACGTCTGAGTCATAATGCTTACGTTGGCAAAGCCACGACAGGGAAGTCAAGATGCAATTATTCTTATTTGTGCTATTTTTAGAATAGCTGATTCAACACTTTTGCTGCTATGCACGCATCCAATTCCAAACATGTCTTCCTGCTTTCTTTGTTCGTATTCAGAAGCGAGTGTACGTCGTATGTCCTGCTATACCCCATCCTCTTTCCAGCCAGCAGGCTCTTCATAAAGCCGTCGATATTCGCAACGTCGCGTTTGCGGTGACGGTGGGGCAACTGGGGATTATGTCTACAACTCACTGTGTGTCACCCAAGATGACCCCACTTGAAACGATAGCCCGCAAGCGTTTTGCCCAAGTGTCAATGCTGTCGTCCACAGACAGTGTGAGGTGGGCGTTGTATCGGGTGTAGACATAGCGATCAAATGGTGGTATTCTGTCGACATCCCGATACATGCGGATCTGGTGCCCCGACCCTATTAAAGTCGCTTTACCCGGACCCAACCATTGTAATCATTGCGTCTACCACTTTTTTATGAATTTCTGTGATTTTGTGATTGCACAACAAGAACTTACAATTCAACTGAATGTGGCAGCTCGTTTTCTGTTAAGAGGAAAGGGAAGGTGCGAAATCAAAATACAAACCAGCGGACCGTGCGACAGTGTGCATGGTCAGATCCATTTTTCCCACAGTTGCGAGTGTAGTGATACGTACCGGCGGCCGCGTATGCATAGTACGCGGCGGCCGGTACGTATCACTACACTCGCAACTGTGATTTTTCCGGTGAGGTGGTGAAGGTGAAGTACACTCAGAATTCATGCTATGCTTCACAAATTGTACAAAATTGAAAAATTCAAATCTCGCTCTCCTCTTTCTGTGACTAGCATGAGTATGACAGAATGGATATGGGTGCATGGCAAAGTCTGAGTGACAGATAGCTGCAGATGCAGTTCCAAGGGGTAAAATTGAGGGGCTGTACGGAACTGCGCATGCAGCAGCATGACTCCCATGAGAGTGATGAGCCTTGTATGAAAACGTATACTTCACTGTGATCGCATGCCAATGTGATAAACCACCAACCTGTTGCGCTGTGGCGATATAGCTTCCCATACTGCCGGTACAGTCCATTGCAAACGCCAAATCCAAGACGGACGAATCATGATTAGCCAGTTCTGGCTGTGCCACTTGATCAACGCTTATATTCATGGTAACTAGCTAGACTTCAGAGAGACTTTCGCAAATTTTGGTTGTGAAGCCTGAGTCGTATGTCTCGCAAGTGCGAATAATCCTGACACCCCAACGACGCTGAAGAGCTAACTTGAAGGGAACGAGCACGACTGAGCTGCAGGGCGACAATAATTGACATACACAGCATTCACATGTTTATAAATACGGTGGAAACTGTTGTCATCGTATATTTATAGAATATGACGTCATTGACACGGGACTTGTTTTTTTTACGTGACAAGCGATAGGGGGCGCTCTCTGCAGGATGACAGGTACTTGATGAATGATCAACCTTGTGAATTTGGTTGCATTTTTTTATCCGAAATTATGTTGGCATGAATTTTCATGCTGATGATAGGAATGTATGCAATCTGAGTTACATTTTAGTATAGGATTTCACTTCCAATATACAGCAGTACAAGGAGCAAAGGCAGCAGCTCGACCAGAACTTTACTATAATCTTTCTGAGAAATCCTATTGCTATGCTATACATTTGGTTCCAGACCATTCCAAAAACTCATTATGCATTAATATGAAGAAAACTCATACACGTTACAGAAATGTGAGAGAGCTCACACAAGTGAAGAAATATGCTAACCATGCTGACAAAAATGAATGTTTGCAGAATGCATTAATATGGTAATTAACAAACAATTCTTTATTGCATAACAACATACTTCAGAAAACACCGTAGTATGAACAATCAAAACAAATGATACATTCAACAATAAATCTGTAATAAAATAAGAAATGGAATCTAAGTAGTTAAAGCCATGTATCTGACTGATTTGAACTCATTGAAATCTTACTTTCAACTGCTCATCTTTGCCTGTAAATATGCAAATACAATCTGCTCATAACGTTTCTATTCTACGGTAACAATCATTCTTCCATAGGCGAGTGGGTTTTTTTGTTTTGAAACAAAGGTGAAGGTAGTTCTATTGCTTGTTATATTGGCAATAACTTTGGGTACATGATTATTGCACCATAAATAAAATCTATTCAACAAAGTAAAGAGCCAAAAGAGATGGACGCATGCATACAATCCTCATCAACAAACAGAAATATAAAAATTTCAACATCTTCAGGATTTTTTGGTGTGGTAACTTGTCAAACATCGTGTAAATATACCTAAATAAATAGCTATTCATTTGAGAAAAGTTGAAAAAGTGTAATAAGTTTGTTTGGTTTATCTTCATGCATCGATCCTGGAATGGATCCTGATATATCAATGCCATGGTCATGAGTCATTGCTTACATAATGACACAACCCTCTATAGAGGGACAATGATAATGACAACACAATGAAAAAAGATGCCAACGCTGCAAAGATTAGATTATGTTTTGTCTTTAGAAATGATGATTTTCCAGTTATTCATCAGTCAGATTCCACTTTTGAAATATGATATAGCATACATACAATGCCCTAAATCCGTCTCATGACAGTCCCACTATCCACTTATGATAGAAAAGTAGGCATATATGCCTGTCACCAAAAAATCTTTAAAGGGAGGATGTCATAGGAACTCTGCTCGAAGGTTGCCAGGGATCCCTATGAGCGATGTACACACTATCTAGGGAACGTTGGCGATTGATGAAAGTTAAAACATGTTTCTTAACAATGAATATTGTAAAATTTAAATGTTGCAGCTATGTTGACATGATGCATCTAGATATCATGTATGAAATACATTGTTTGTAAACAAGAAAATCACACACATGCTGTTCCGACAACACCCTCCCTTTAAATGGCACTTTCTAAACCAAAAACCAATGATTGCCACACACATATTCAATGTTGAATATGGTGGTTTCAAGCTTGTTACTAAGGCATACCATGGGAGGTAAAAAATCCTGCGAGACAGCCTTTTTCCCAGAAAAATGACATGACTCCTTTCTAAACCTGAAAATCTGTCGTCACTTGTTGCATGAGGCTCTGCTTTGGTGTCAATAAGAGCTTTAACCACAGCCACTGAATAACACATGAGCAACTTTGTGAAAAATGTAAACACTGATACCTGACAAAGTTCAGCTACTATAGATCACAGCTTGAGATCTCTAGCAGCTACAAGTAGCTGACAAAATTTATGAGAAACTCCAGTCTTTGATGCTTCAAGGATCATGTAGAGTTAAAGTGTGCCATACGCTGTTCAATGCCCATTGCTTAAGCACAGTGGTGTGTACAGTTGATATACTCCATGTGACCAACCAGTAGGCCACATATATCCTTGCAATACATTTATGTGTAGATTAAAAAGATGTGTCTACACCACACTCCCACATGGTGTTGACCTTAGACCTGGAAAAGTGCCCAGATGTTCTGGTTCAGTTGAAGCAAAACAATTAACTTAAATATGTAGATTAATTAAACGAATCCAAAATCAGTCACTAGTTTTATGATGGTAATTGAAATATGTGCAATGCTAACAAGCTATTGACATGTTTCATAGTTGACACACCTTTTTCACCATATATGGATATATGCAAATTGCAGTACCTGTATTAAAATAAGAAAATGCAAATTGTATAAAACTATGCTTTGTAATGATCTGTGAATAAATAATATAACATATATATTTGCAACATCACATTTGATGCTAGGTAAATGGCAAGTGTGTTTAGAAATACAATGGACAGCCCAAGTCCAAAGCGTGTAGAACATATCTAAAGGACTGAACAAGTGAAATTGCTGCATGGTGTACAAAGAAAGCCAATGGGAAGTTAACAGACTTGAAGAACCGGAAGTAATTTTCGAGTTTAACTCATTACTGAAAGAATTTTTGGAATGATATATAGAAATAAAAAAATATATGTATACTTTCTTGAATCCTAGTAATATATTTGTTATCTATCTACATGCATGAGTTGGCGGGGGTGCTCAAACAAGGGGAGTTTATCACTGATTTGATTCCACTCTTCTTGTGGAATGCACCAAAGTCTGTTTTTTAAGATGTACATAAATGAGAGTTGTAAAAAGAGCATAAACACAAATTACAGAATAATTCTGCCCCTAGGTGTCCTAAGTCATGGTCTTCTGGAGTGATTTCATATACAGTATGTACGATATGTTTTGGTAAATTAAAGACTGAATTCACACATATAACAAAAAAACTTACGTTTATACAAGATCAAAATATATGTAAATAAAAAATATACTATTTTGTTATAATAGAAGATAAAATAAATGTTTGATGTTCAAATCGGTCCACATATTGCTCATTATGCTCTGGGTTTATAAAGGAAAAAACTCAAAATATTTCTTGGTGAGTTAGATACTGCTTCAGTCTTTGATGAACCCTAAAGGAAACTTGACCATAAAGGAAAAGCAAAACCTGTCATTCACTTCACTGTTTGTTGTAGAGAGGTAATGTTTATCAAGAAAATTCTCTGAAACAACAAATGTTGAAATTTGGTGTTTAAAGGAACATTTCATCAATGTAAAGACTAACTGCATGTATATTACCTAATATGGCCATTATGCTAAACACTCTGTCTAGAATATTGCAAAAGGCAATGTTGCAGATTTCACCTTGACACATACTAGTCATGACAGCATGCTGTAAATGGTATGTATACTATAGCTCTGAGTTGGAAAATAAATATTGCATTAATGCCCTGGTAATAGCGTGGCATTTGTAAAGATGTGAACATGAACTTTGGATAACAACCAAAAAAGAGTTAACTTGGGAGCTCAAGCTACAACGTACTCTATCTTTAACCTAAAATGACTCCCTAGGTGAATAGTAAGTGATGCAAAACACTGTCTATGTCTACCTATCTTAATTCTTGCCAACTAAATGACTTCTCTGACAAAAAATTAACAAGTGGACTGAGGAAACAAGAAAAAAAAACGTGAGTTGCCACCATGATATGATATGGTAATGTTCCTTTATGTGGATTTTACTTGCATCTTATTCCTGGCGATAGATTTCTTCACCATCCTCAATGTTTGTAACCTGGTGATTTCCTGGTCCTCTTCCACTTCATAGACATCATCACTTGGTGCCATGGCAACAAGACTATCATCTCTAACTTTTCTTCTTGCGGATGTAGTTGCTGCAGCTGACAATCTTCTGGATGCCCTGGTTCTGCCTTTGATCCTGCGGGCAGAAGTTGGCCGTGGGGATGACATCTTTGGTGTGCTTTTTGGCATGTGGGAAGATGATGTGGCTATCTTTTTTCTAGATCTTGTTAGATACCGAGAGGGTGAAGGTTTAGGTACCATGTGGCTGTTGAAATATGAAAATTCAAATAATTTCATATTACTGCTCTGAGAGCTGCTTTAAACGAACTATTAATTATGCAGACTTTCAACAATTCATTGACATTATCACTTCACCATCAACTGAAACTTGTAACAATGTTCAACTTTAGAAAATACACTTGTAGAGAAAGCAAAAAAAAAAGTCTGCTTACCTTATTTGTATTTTATTGTGCCAGCCTTCGTTTGATTAAAATCTTAATTCTGATTTTGTTTGGCTGTAATTCAAAGTATCTTACAAAGTTTTGATGAATGATAATATTGATCTTTACTTTAATAACATACAGTGCTGAATCTGTGATTACAAGTACATGTCTCCAGTTATATTGTGCCTTACTGTACAACAGTTCTCCCTTTATTACTTTACATCCATGCAAACTTAACACACCTTGTTGCCATGCTTTTCATATATTCTTCTTTAACTTCCGCCATATTACGTTTGGATGAGAGTTTCACGGCTGACTTGGAAGGTCCCCTTAACTCACTACTATTCATTTTCAACTGTTTTGCTCTGGCTCCTAAAATGAGAATGACATTGAATATGTCAAAATATCCTATAAACACACAACCTGCATGAGTTTTTTTTAGGGAATTGAAGAGCTTCAAGAAAAGAATGAGCGAAGTATGATCGTAAAATGCATGTGTCTCAAGTTTCACATTGAACTGCAATTATAAGTCAGTGATGATTGGAATGCATGAGCTAACTGCTGTACATTTGTATCTCCCTCACTCTCTACACACAGACAAACAGACAAACAGACACACATATATATGGTAGAGAGAGAGAAGAGAGAGAGAGAGAGAGAGAGACAGACAGACAGACAGAGACAGAGAGGATGGATTGCAACAAAGTGATGATAAAGCAATGACACTTTGGAGAAGTATGCAATTCAATGCAACAACTCTTAACAGTTCCAAAGATTGAACATTTATCACTGGTATGGTTTTGATCTGTGCTAGGGAGTATATCAGTGACCATTTGAAGGTACATGCCTTGCTTCCTGTGGACCCCCTAGAATACTATTACATCTCTAGAATACCAAACTCCACAGAGCATATCTGATTGAAATTAGAAATGTCCTGAAATGTCAGATTTGAAGGATCACATAATGAAACCATTGTCTCTCTCAGCTATGCTGTTTCCATGCATACAGAGTATGTACATGTATGTATTCACAGGGTCAAAACATTGTCATTGGCATGAAGAGTTAAATAAGTTCTTTAAAAAGATATTACAAAAACAAAAAGACAATTTCAATTTCTGATTTCTTGCTGATTATATCATATCATAGGGTAATTCACCTTTTTTCTTCAATTTCTCAGAAACAGCTTTGGTCATTGACTCTTCATCTACGTAACCGCCTCCACATAATCTGTGAAAGTGAATTACTTCCTGGTTGACCTCTTCCATGAGTCTTTGTAAGGATATCTCTTCCTGGGCTCCTCCGATGATGACCTTGGCCAACAATGTGGCATTACTGAGTGGTACATACTGACCACCAGTCATGTGAGCGATAGCCATGAAGAAATCTTTGTAAGGTGTAATACTTGGTTGACATCCTACCATGTACATTGTAATGCCTTTCTGTGCTAATTCAGCTGCTACATGCATCGGATCTACACCATCAGGACATCCTGTATGCAACACAAAGGACAGAATTTCAGAGAGTTGCATTTTTACTGTCCATCACACCAAGAGACCCCCGGTTACTAGCATACTAGTAACACACACAGGACGTACTACATGCATACTCATTGACTATTTTCCAAACAGAGAAGGTAAACTGTTTCGGTTGTTGGTATTTGCTTTAATTGACACAGTGAAATATGAAATCCTAAATCAAACAGGAATTAGCTGTGGGACCATAGCTGTGGTGGGAGTTTCTGACAGGTTTCCTGTGTCTTTTGCTAGCTGATTTTGATTTTGACTTTTAATGTGTGGTACATAGGACGTAGAAAACCAGTCAGAAAACCACCACAGCTATGGACCCACAGCTACATGTAAATGGAAATTAGTGTCCTAATAAAAGAATCAATCTCATCTAATAAGTTAAAGGTATACTGTCATATTTTGCAACAGTTACCATGGAAAGGGAAAATCTTACCAATCACAGATTTTAAGTGGGTGGCCGCTTTAAAAAGAGCGCCCTCACATGGGCATTTAGAATACCAAGGAACCCCTTTGACCATATATGGGCATATTTAGATTACAGGTGACTGTATACCTTTAAGCATATCCAAGGGAGGTTTAACGTGTTTTTCTGCCTGACCTATTCAAAGAAATATAACATGGTGATTTTCACTGACTTGAACAGATAGTGATAATGTATGTCTTGGTTTCATGGTCTTCTTTGTACCTTGCATTCTTGCATGAGATCACTTCATACAAAAGTTAAGGTTGGAGTTGTGCCTTAGGAAAGATTAGACTATTTTTTTCAATACATTTCTGGTATAATGCTTGTACGGACTCATTTTGAAGCCCTTGGAGTAATAAAAGTTTTAACAGTCAGTTTTCTGAAAATCAAAAATTTAATTTTTTCCATATAGTTAACCTTAGAATGGAAGCCATTTTGCATTTTAAATATCGGTAACTATCAAGTAATTGTTCCTTTAGTACCTTACTTAGCATGGTGATCCCTGATTTTTATTCTTGATTTTGAAAGAGAATCATTTTAAGTTTCTTTAAGGAAAATTTCAGCAAAAGTTTAAGTCTTTCACTGTCAAGGACTGTACTGCCAATGGTACCTTCCCATCATGCATTGGAACACAAGGTTAAATGGTGCCTCTTGAAAGAGTGTCCAGAAAAGTTTGAAGAGGAGACTGATCTCCCTGAATTCTTCACATTCATCAAAACGAATTTTTCAAAAAAACTTGTGGTTATTTACAGGTCTATAGATGCATGACACATTTAGCATCTTTTTTAATACCTTCAGGGAATTCATCGCCTCTGTACCCAGTCCATGTGGAGGGGCATCAGCGATAAACACACAGATCTTAGTCGATTCATCTCGCCAGCTGAGTTTTAAGACTTCGTGCAATGCGTCTGCAACAGCTTCTGGTGAGTCACCACCTAAAGATATGGAGACCAGAAATACGAAGAGTATATTGTCATTGGTGTCAAGTATGGCAAAAAGTTTTGTAAAGTACTAGCTTCTGTATCAGACTGTACTCATGGCTGCCACTATATGTTGAAAGATCCGTTCTAAATAAAACATCTTCCATAGTTCTGCTAAATAAGCACCTCTCTCTATAGTGAACTGTGGTCTAAGGCTGACAAGGGAACACAACATCATCGAACAGCATTTCAATATGGTTTGTCCACAATAAGAAACTGAAATTATGCTTTATGATGTCTGATAGTTTTTGTATAGCACTTGTCATGTGACCTCTCGGCCTTTACAATCAATGGAGAAATAGTTTGTTCAGAGAAGTAGTAGACTTAAAACAGATGTGTGTGACTAGACTTATACCCAGTTGAAGACGTGCTCAAAAAGAAAGAAAATGCCTGCAAGAAACATGGTATGCAGAAACCACAGGTGCAATCATCTTTCATGAACCTTTTCCCTGTATAATAATTGCATTGATGTTATACACAGGCTTAAGAAATGAGATGACCTTTGACCTACCCCCTGCTGCATTCGCTGCATCGAGCCATGACTTCATAGAGCTCACAGATCTAGTGAAATCATGAACTCTTGTCACAAAAGTACTGTCCTGTGGTGGATGGTCACGATATTCCACAAGTCCCAGGCGAATGTCGGATTTCTCCTTTGAAACAATCTCTTCAACAATTTCACGTATACTCTGTAAAACATTGAGGTGTGCGTATTTACGGTCAATTGTCATTAGTTACCATATTGAAAAGTTGCTTCAAGAGCATGTCTTTGATCCAGTATTTGCTGGGTGCAAGCAACTGATATGAGATGAGTTTAATGTTGATTACAAAGATATATTTATGTTTATTTCACTACAGAGGTTGCCTGTTCATGAAGTGGCTGATGACAAACCTAATATAAATTAACTGGCACTAAAATTCAAAAATAGTTGCTATCCCTGTGTTAACTCTTTTGGGAAAATAAAACTTTCGATTTCAACAAAAATAAGGGACTGGTCAGTTCTTTGGCAGGGGGGTGTGGATGTTTTGACTTTGGTGATAGGGGGGGTCACCATGTTTTTGAAATGCCCAATCAGTGTGGTTTTGAATTTCGACACGGGCTCATACTTGCCTAAAATGCATTGTGCCAGCCACAAATTACATCATTGAGTTGCATTTTTCGGTGCGCCCTTCAGGCACGTAACTTTTATAATAATAAGACATATTTTTCAGAGCCCCTTCCAAGCGTGAAACTTCAACATATCAGACATTCATCAGAGATATCTGTGTGTTTAAAATTTTTCCCACTGGGTAACAAAGAAACACAGAAATGAAACAGTTTAGTTTGCAGAGACAATTTTTTTTCATACGCCTGAGGAGACTCTTGGGGAGAGGGGAGAATTTTCCCCACCACCCGAAATCGAGGGGGGGGGGGAATTGTGGGCTAGGGAACTGCAGCAATCCCTAACCCTTTACTGTTTGGAAATAAATCAGATCCATGTATCATTAATTACATTCATTCACTATTATTATACTGTAATACTTTATCTTTATTGAAGAAAATTTTAACTTATTTTTGTATCACACTTTTATTGCCACAAATGTGATGTAAATCCTATATTTACAAGCAAGCAATAAAATATTATTATTATTATATCAAGATACTCTGACAACATAGGCATTCATGGGTTGGCAAGTTTGCTTGATCGATCAATCATCTGTTCGATCTGCGATCGAATAGACTACTCATAAACAGCCAACAACCGCCTGTGCTGTACCATTCTTTCCGGATTTCAGCTCTGAGGCAGATATGGTGGACTTTGTGTGGTGGAGACCTTCCCAATCCCAGTCTAAAAAATATTTTCGGGAAAGTTCTGAGCTGCGGAACCGCAGCGAGTGGTATCTTGATCATGCCGTGGGGGTACCAGAAGAATCCATGATCATGCTAAACCACTCACCTGTTGTGCAGTGTATATATATCTTCCCATACTACCTGTGCAGTCCATGGCAAAGGCCAAATCCAAGACGGACGAATCATGATCAGCAAGTTCGGGCTGTGCCACTTGCTCCACGCTGATATTCATGGTTTTGAGATCGTGTCAGAATCGAGAATCAGTAAATTCACAAATTTACTGTACTGTAAGGTGGTTGACTGTGAATCAAACGCGTTTAAATCAGTTTAAATGAATGACGTCTTCACAAGGCTGGTGAAGAGTTGATTATGGACTCTTTGCGCAAGTTCATTGTCGCACTGTCAGTACTGTGCAAGTACAGTGTTGATCTCTTTGCCTGCCCAAGCCGGTGAGGGGGCTGTTACATTTACATGTATTTTTTGGCGTTTTCTATCGGGATCTCCGCCCTCGACTATTTCACATTGAAATGCCTCAGAAATCAAATTACTTATTTTAAGTTCCTGTCGCTGAAGATACTCTACTGTTATATAAACAATTTGTAACACTTCACATGATTACGTAATTAGCTGAACTCCGACAGTGCAGTCTGTGCTATTAGTAAATAGTGACTTTACACTAGTAGCCAGATGTTTCAAAAATATTGTAAGTATATGAAAATTAACTGTCAATTATTCTTTCAATATAAAGTTTGAAAAAATGCACACGAATAACACGTAGACAGAAATAGTATTTGGTACAAAATTATAAGTCTCATCAAAACCACAGGGGCCCCAATTTAACGAACGAAAGCAAATTGACCAATGAACAAACAAGAGGAAAAAAAAACGTACTGTGAAACAGTGAAAAGAAAAGGGGACGAAACAAAAGTGAAAAAACGATAATAAACAAACATGTATATAAATTAAGAAATAAATACAAATACAAATAAATCAACAAACGGACTAGATCGACTGTAAATTATATATACATGTAACTTATGTACAAAAGAACATCAGATACGTAGACACCCTGCTTTTGTCTGTATGTTGAATAGTTTGTCCGTTAGTTTGTTTACTTTTTTTGATTTTGTTTGATATTCTGCAGAGGGCCCCCTTTGGCAAGAACAACTCATACCAAAACCGGCAAAAACTACATTGTTTCACTGCTTACTCTTTGAAGTTGTCAAATGGAAAGAGAGGTCACAGAAGCAGATTGAGAACAACAGAGTAGAAGCAAGTTAACGTTGAAGTCAATACATTTCGCGAAAACTAAATGGATTATATAAATGGACATAGCATGTCTCACTCTTGATGAAAAGTTATTGCACAAGTTGTAGATGCTGTACATTCCAAACTGCTAAAACATATTATCAATCATATCTTTTTTCCGAGACAGAACCAAACCTGTTTTCAATGACACCACAGTCTTCAGAAGTGCCAGCCGAAAACAATATTCATAAAGATACTCCCTGCATTTCATGATTCAACCAGATATTATCAAGGAGAGAATAGTAAAAGTCGACTCATGATCACTATGCCCACATTCAGTCAACGAAAACAGCAAAGAACAAGTCTCTTCAAAGTATTATTCATTCGATTGAGGCGCCTGTGCCTTTCAGGTCTTAGGACGCCTATCACATAACATGATGTCATAGGTACTGTACTTTCGTTTTCAGGGTAGATGGCGCTCTTTATCAACTTGAAGGCCGGCATAAACTTCGCGTACTACTGTACCAGGTGCGGGCGGTTTTTTGCATCCATTGATAGAGAGTTTGGTGATTGGTATTAAATTTGTATCATTACATTGCCTGTTTTATGCTGTTACTGGTCAGCAATATCTATCATTCATGTGATAGCGACATAGATGGTACATCGATACTAGCGATTCATCAAACCCTGGTAGTTGGCTTGGTCGTATAGTGGGGTACATCATGTACTTTAATAGTTCGAGCCAATGGTTTCGTAAAAGAAAGCCACGTTCCGGCGAGTTATAATTACACACTGGCACAAGTATAGCTGGAGGTCAATATAGCTGTGATGTTTTCAGGCGGAATTTCTACATTTTGCGGGCTAGTTTTGACTGTGGTGGAGGGGTTAAAAGTCGTAAATGTCAAAACCAGCCGGGGGGGGGGGTACTCCCATAGAAAAGGTATACGGGTATGTGCCGCCCAAATGGGTCACTTTTTCTAAATATGGGTCGATTTTTCATTTGGAAAACCTCTAAACATCTGTCGATAACAAAGAAATTACCCCCTGCCTTAAGAAAACCTTAAAGGTGAAAATTCCCAAAATTTGTCAAAGAAATCCCTAACGATGGGTCATGGGAAAACCAGCCCATCCCGTTTGAAAACACCATGGCTGTGGACCCACAGCTAACACAAGTAATATTTTTTATTTGAAGCACCTTGACGTGGAATACAACACGATCGTACTCGGAACTGTCTACCACCGACTTGAATGACATCATAGTATCTGCAGCTGCGCGGTACGCGGTTGTAGGCTGAACGGGTACGCGTAGATAAGTTTCAGCTGAAAGCACAAAGAAACTGTGCTATGGAGATATAAAAGGGACGGGATTGTCGGAAACTGCGGTTGTGCCACTTTCCTGTTTATAAATACAATGCATGTAAGTCCAAAATGTTGAAAATGCGACTAGTGAAGTACGAGTTCTAAATGGGAGTTCGAAAGTTGAAAATGCGGCTAGTAGGCCTACTAGTCAAAAATGGGAGTTTGTATTTTGGCGCGTCTTGATTACGCGCCATACACAATTTATTTCATGCACGATATATAAATGCATCATGTCAACATAGCTATTGCATCTAATGTTGACGATGTAGAATGTGACAAACATACTTCATCAATCTCCAACGTACCTTTACATTGGTCGTATGGGTCCCATATGACCTTTGAGCGCAGTTTCGACCACTCCCTCCTTGAAAGTTAATTTGAAATCACAAAAAAGTCGAAAGAACCTACTTAATCGCAGTAAAACATGCTTTATTCACGGACTTGTACCAACTCTAGGTAAAACGAAGTGAAATCATATCGCCCTCCAGAAAGTGAGTCAGAGTCAATGGATCTTTGAACCCGGTACGCTTTGGCAACTGTCAATATCATGACATCACACTATATCCCTTCACTTACTGAGGATGATAAAGACGAGTGGAAATGATGGTATAGCTAGGGTGCCAAAATCTGGTAAGAAATCAAAAGCAAACTTAGAAGGAAGTAAATAGCTGCAAAAATTAACTTTAATGACCCGCTATCATATATTTATCGAAATGATTCCTATGGTTTGCAAACACACAAATAAACAAACAAAACAAAACAAAGCAAAGAAAAAGCTCAAAGACTCCTTTAAAACACAATATGTGGATGACGGCTTTGATCTCCTAGTGGTTGCGGGCCTAAGCGTATCCGTTCGGTTAAATCGCCCAAAGTTACATAGTTCCTCAGGCTGATCCACAGGCGACCCAATAAGTTCTGAGTTTTTCACACTGTTTTCTCTATCATTTTCTCTTCTTTCTTCATGCTCTGAATGATCGGAATAAATAAAATAAATGGTTTCTATAACCTAACCTAGCCTCTGTGACTCTTTATTTATTTTACACTCCATTACAAGGGCGTATATCTCTCATACACACATGCTGTAATTAATTAGTCAACACAACTAATTATGCTAATCCGTGGACTTATCAGAGGTTGGTCAACATCGGAAAGATAGTGATGTTAATGAAAAAGGCCCGTTTTAGTAACCATTCCTATCTTTCGCGATGTTGACCAACCCGTAAAATCCCTGATAAGTCCACGGATTAGCATAATTAGTTGTGTTGACTAATTAATTACAGCATGTGTGTATGAGAGATATACGTCCTTGTAATGGAGTGTAAAATAAATAAAGAGTCACAGAGGCTAGGTTAGGTTATAGAAACCATTTATTTTATTTATTCCGATCATTCAGAGCATGAGAAAGAAGAGAAAATGATAGAGAAAACTGTGTGGAAAACTCAGAACTTATTGGGTCGCCTGTGGCTGATCCCAGAACACAATAACATGTACATCTGGGCAGATTTAAATGTACTATACTTAAAAATCACCTCACTTTGATCGAAGACAGTTACTATAAGTGATTTCTCGACAACGAGCATTGCGGTGTGTATTTGTTCAGAAATTCACTTCATCAACGGAGTGGTCATTCATGTTGAATGACCTGACTTGCTTCGATCGCGGACTTCAGGGAAATTTTCAACGAGATGCACATTACTTTTCAAACATGACCTGAAAAAATAAAAAAAAAAGGTACAACTCGATCTAAGACTTTCTTTTTCTTCTTTCTGCTTGACTAGAACGGTGTACTGCATGCAGCAACAATTGATTGTCCGTTTCACGTTTAATTTACAAAAACATATCCAAAACACATTTATCACGAAGTTCGCATTTTCATGGCCTCGATAATGTGCACACGTCGAAACAAGATAACGTTAATCTCTGCCGGCAATACATAGTCGGGACAATTATTTTTTCAGAAAGAATGCAACAGCTGCACACAAAAACACGTATCTCAACGTTTTGCAATGATTTTACAGCCTGATGGCGTCATCGTGTACAGAATAGCGCATGCGCAAATGGTCCACAAGCTTTTCTCCATCCCCCGTCACACGTAATAATACTACGTCCACGTTGCCACGTTGACAGTTCCATTACGGTGTATTGAATGCGAACCTCACTCGCCGAGAACGCCAAGCTAAATCGCATCAAAGATGGAGTGTTCATTTTTCAAACAGTTTATATTTTGTATATTCTGCAGCGTTATACTGGTATATGCACAAGGTAGGTGCCAGTTGTTCCGGTTTCAGACAACTTTTTTGAAAAAAATAATATCGTCATCAACCGATAACCAATTTACTGAGTTCAGCGGGATGTAAAGCTACAGTACTCATTGTGACTGACAGGCGACACAAAATGTTCAGAATTTCGAACGACCAAGCGATATGAAAAATGGTGATGTTTCAAGTGAAGTTTTCTTTTTCAATTTGTGCGTTAGATCATTTGTTGCATGCCCATGACTTTCTGTTTTCTATTATATTTACAGATTGTTCGGAGTACGAGAACTGTGAGGAATGCAATGAGAGCGCGGACTGTGTGTGGGGTTATTGCCAGTTGGAGCCCACGACCGAAGTCCCGAATCCAACACCAGCAACTGGAGGTAATTTTTCCACGTATTGATTCGGCTTCCGTTATAAAACTGTCCAAACAATGGATGTTCAGCCGTGTTACCAAGAATCGAAAGACTGTTTAGTCAGCCTCTTTTGTTGATATCAAAATGAAATTTTCACCCATTCGACTTTCACTTCCCGGTAACTTATCAAAGCTACCCCAATAGGTTTAGGCCTGAACTTCAAAGGGTATAAATACTACAAAATTTAAAATGAATGTTTTAAAATATTTGTTGAATTTGAGTAAATTTTTCAATTACGCGTATTACTATTAAAGTGACCGTTTAATTTTCTCTGCCTAACCGAGCTTCAGTCCAGTATTTGATGGGCTCCAGGGGTTTTAAATACCAGTAAATATAAATGCTGGTACCCGCTATGGGAATGTTTATTTGCATGCTGTAGAAAAGTTTGAAAATTAGTGAGAAACCTCTAAATTCATAAATGTAGAACCACCATGAAATTATCAAAATTGGGTAAATTGTGTCACTGACAAAATTATGGTCATTATTTGATTTATTTATTTTTCACCCAAAGTATAAGCCCTCGGAAACATGGTACATTGTGGTAAGCAAACCAGACCACTCAATTCCAGTCAGAACAGATACAAAGAAAACTGACAATTTCAGGCATATATCAGAAATGTATGCTATTGAATAGGCTTAAATACCGCTCTATCAACAGCACTACTAAGGCCAAAAAAAAAAAAAAAGAAATGTTTCTGGTCAGGTCTTTCTTTAAAAAATGGTGCGGCGACGCGCATTTTATTTTTTTTTTATTTTTTATTTTTTTCCCTCAAGGGAGGGAGGAGGGTCAGTTTTATAGTTTTATCAATATAGTCACATATATACTGTTCATGCAGTCACTGATCATGCCCCCCAAAGAATTTTCTCTTTCTCTTCAGCCATTTTGGTTTGGTGTCAGCCACGGCCGCCGGCCACAAACAAAAAAAAAAGGTGACGCGCTGTTGTTCAAGTGACGCGCGCGCTGACCAGAAACATTTCTTTTTCTTTTTTTGGCCTAAGCTGTACAGTAAATAAGGTTTATCTGTTTTTCTCTAATCTCTAATCATATCATGCATCAATTATTTATTTCTTGACATAACGATAAAACCAAAATAAAGTTTGAAGTAATATGTGAGAAAAAGCCATGTGTTTTTTAGTTGTATTGGTCATTGAATATTTTTAGGCTCAAAGGTGGGCCTTGCTTATTTGCACATTCTAAATTAAGCTTAACTCCTGACATATTGCTGTTTTTGACCTTCAAAATATATTTTTATGCACATGTGTTCCAGATGAAGAGGAACATTATAAAAAAACAGTTTTAACGGAAAATGTTCTGAATGTTCCATTAATTCTGGTCCTAGAAAATGACAATGTGATTAATTAATGTTATAAGAGTGATCATTGTAAGTGACTATGTACTGCATTTGGCAATATTTTGCCATTTGTGAAATTTTTGTGAAAAAAGTGGTTGCTTAGCTACAGATGAATCCTTGTATGATGTCATTTCCTGTGTCCAACTGGTTTCTATGAATTGCTTATCTCTCTTTTAAATGTAAACTACAGATCAAACACTCCACCCATTTAGCTCTGTTTGCATACATATTGGACACACAGTAAAATTTGTGTGTGACTACCAAAAACTAGAGTCTGTCACATTTAATCAGGAGAATTATTGATAGATTTGTTTTAGGAAAAAAGAAAATTGGGTTATTTTAGTTAAATATATGGTGTAAATATCACAGTTGTATTTAATTCCCTCAGTAGTTGGTCAGAAAGAATCAAGATTTGCAAATAGTTGGTTTTCTTCTTTTGATTCAAATTGTCTTTTGTTATAAAAAGGCTGGACACCTTTTATTTTGTAGTTGTATAAAGTTGATTATTTAGTTATCTATCATTTTTTAGAAAAAAATTGTTTTTAGATAAAGTTATTAAGGTGCATAATCTTACAACTTAAACACATTGCAGATTTTAAATTTAAAAAAAATGTCTCAAAGTTCACTTCAGATAGGATTAAATGTACTCACATTGTTAATAGATGATGTGAAACTATTTTAATTGTCATTTCAATGCATGCAAGGAATTTTAAATATGAAGAGTCAAAGTTATCTACAATTTTCAGATCTGCTGTTCTGCTTTTCATTTTTATTTGCCTTCTGGGAACGCTAGTTTAGCTGGCATTGTTTTTGATATTTTGTTTCGTCTCAATAACTAGAACATTATCACATCTAGCTTTGTACATTTTCCAACAAGCACGTTCACTGACCTTTGTCGAATTATCAGATTCACATCCCTTCAGTGTTCACTCTCATTGACCTTTATAAATCTTGTCGCAGGAAGAGAGTCTTTTCCACGATTTTCTCGTAACTGAGCATTGACTCCACTTTTTTTAAAAGTTGTATGTGTCATATACATGCATTGCCATTGCTTACCTGAATTTTGGTCAGCTTCCAGTGGTTCCTTAATATGATCGGAGTGAGAATTATAGTGGAAAACTTGCCTTCTTCATCCATACCATCTCTTTCAAAGTGACTGAATTTGATGGCACACTTAGAATTTTTCAAATGTTTTTTAAAAATTTTGAACTTGGTTACCTCAGTAGAATCATTCAAGAAACATATTTTCACTTTGATGCTAATGGGGATGAAAGCAATGATGCACAATGTTGTTTGCATCTACATGACAAATTTACCGTTTTCGAGGAAAATATATCAGTGGTATTTTATTGTAAAATTCTTAAAATTCTCCATTGTTACTACATTGCAGACTAATTATCTTCATTTAATGAAACACTATTGTTTCATAATTAATTGAGATGTAACTGTCATTGCCAAAATGAACTGATTAGATTTCTATCACAATAATCTCGTTAGCAATAATGATGATAAATATGAATAAACAATGATTTCAAATTATTAATACTGTTGCCTTGTTCCAACTAATATCAGATTAATGGAATTCTCTCTGTAATGATTTTTAAAAATTAATTCCTAATTCCTATTATTTTATTTGTAGTTGGGATGTTATCGACAATAGCAAATTTCAAATTTAATGTTGTTCACACTACACGGACTGGGACAATTCTGGCTAGTTTTGGCAAAGTGCCAAATTTCTAATTCACTGAATCACAGTGAAAAGGTTAAGTCGGAACTGTATGTCTGAAGTCAGGAGTGTAGTAAAAGATAGATCAGTGAGACTGCAATTCATCCAGATTACTGAATTGTTTATGAGTCTTTTGCAGACATCGGTTTACATTTACTTAATCCTCACCCCTCGTTTCTATTTGCTGAGAAAGGAGAATATGGTTTAAATTTGGGATTTTTGACTTATTGATCTATGACCTGATATTGCAATAATGCACAAATTATGCAAACTTGATGAAACATTCAATCACTGCTAATAATTACATGTATGTGTGTACAACTTTACAAGAGATTTGAATTTTTGCAATTTTTGAAATGTTATAGTGTGCATGCAATGTATTATGGTTTGGATTGGTAGCATGATGTAGCCCAATTTTGCAAGATTCGTGAGTCAATAGGTTTCTTTTATACAAATTTAGATTAAAAGACAGACGTCAAATATTGATGCTTGCCGTTACCTCTGTGCGTTTTTGCAATGTTTTAATCAATGCAATGGTAAACAATGATATTATTATTTGCCATTCATGTCAGTTCGTATTTTTAGAGTGTATTTTGTAACTGTTGATCATGAAATATTGATATCATACTGGTCTCTTGCTCCAAAATATGAATTTTAAAATTAAATACAAATAATGAAGATGTGTAAAACTTACTGTGTTTGAATATAGGTGTAGAAAGTAGGTAAATATTGATCAACGTGTTGCTTTTACATTTTACATCATGCTGCAACTTGCATGAATAAAATTTACAGACATTTTTACAGATTATTTTATTGACAGTGTTGCTGCACAAGAAACATTGCGCAATACACAAAAATGTTGTGTTTTGATGTCATATATTAAAAACACTGTACAACATTGCAGATCTATAGAATTGCTGCTCATTCTCCTTGTCCACTTTCATCCCTAAAATGTTTCACATTCAATCAAGGGTGATTGAAAATTACACAAGTCAAGTAAGTCTTTCTGCTTCCGAGAAAGAACAATAAACGTGATGAAAGAGAAAGATGGATGAAATTATCAATATTGTAAATCATAAATCAGGTGAAATGCAATTAATTGAATTTATTGTGCATCCAATTTGATGACGCCCTTTGTGACACTTTTACATAAGAGAAAAGTCCAGTAACCATGGCAACCTTCAACCCAGCAGCAAGCAACTAACTTAAAGCTACTAGCCAGGTCTGATTAATGTGGCGGGGAAAATGGGATCTGATCCCAAAATATTTAATAAATTGACAACGTATGGTTCATCACTTTGCAAATAATTTTGATAAAATGCCTGGAAGATATTGTGCAGAAAATTCACTTCAATGGAGTATGTTATATTTAATAGCTTGAAATGAATTCCTTTCTCACTATATGGTCAATCAAATTACTCTGGACAAATGCTTTGCATGTGTGTTCATGACATGACTGTGTACAGATAACAAACACCACATGGATCTGCAAACACAGAGTTTTTGTTTGACAGCAGTTAAGGCACTCCAAATGATCCACAATGGATTGCTAGTTACTGCATGTGATGAAAAATGAACACAGCAGTCGGTAATAAAGCACATTGGGATATATAACTCCATAACAGCTACACACTGAGTACGGTCTGTTGGGATTTACTTGGATTTGCCTTCAGGAGGACTACGACATTTTGGTGATTCTCTGTTCATCTGACAATTTTGATACATATAACATCAGAAAATAATCCATAGAATAGTATTTCAAGGATTTGTGAAAAATTCTGTGTGTGAAGTGTGAATAATTGCCCTTGTACAGCTGCCAATAAAATGGCTTTTTAAATACATCTACTTTATATTTTATAAACAGTTTCAACTTTTGATGACAAATTTGTAGCGTGACAGTTGCTTCTCATCTGTAGGGTAACAATTGATGCGGCCACTAATCCTCGTTGAGGTTTTAAATCAAACAGTAAAATACTGGCCTGGATAATTTCTAACCAGTGTTTGTGACCTGTTGCTAATCCTGTGAAATGTGCTTTGATAATAAAAATTTTGATTTCAGTCCTGCACTTTGCATTATGCTAAATTTGTTACACTCCTCTATAAAAGCCTTCATAATGAAAGCAGTAGTTTATCTTCTTTTTTAAAATTCAAATGCTATTGGACTGGCCCAGGAAAGTTAATACTTTCTGACAGAGGAAAATTTAACCCTGTAGTTTGAGTGCTGTAATTTTCACCCGCCAAAATTTTAGTACAAAATTTTACCAAATTTTTTTGAATTTTTCTGTAGGTTTTTGATAATTTTGGAACAAATGGACATCACATTTCATTAGCTGCAGTTTTTTATCAAAATTTTGGCAAAATTTGAGAAAAATTGACTGGGGTTTATTTTATAAAGAGGACAAGAATAGACTTTTGTGCTCAAAGGGTTAAGGCAGTATGCACTTGATATGGAAAGACTTAGAAATTTGCTTAAACTTTCCTGAAGGAATTTGCTAACCATCCCCTTTCAGACTCTAGAAAAAAATTTTGGTCACCATGCACATTTTGGTGCTAAGGAAACAAATTATCTTGACAGGTATTTGAAATTAATACCAAAAGTGGCCATCGCGTCTGAATTTAATTCTATTGGGAAAAATTAAATTTGACATTTCTACAACAGGAAGACTATGAAAATTGTATTTATTAAGAGCATCAAACTGAGTGGTAGGTCAGAAATGTTGACTGGCTTGGTATCAAGCAGGCATAATATTGACAATCCCTGGTTGGCATTTTTTAAATAAAAATCAGACTATAATGTACCAGGCATCTTCTGTATAAATACAGTTTCAGTCCACCTGCATTATAAAACTAATCATGCAGCCACTGCAATATTTTGGCTTTTTTCCCAATATGATTAACCCTTCGAGCGCCGACATTTTTTCCCGCCAAAATTTTAGTGCAACATTTTACCAATTTTTACGAATTTTTCTGTAATTTTTTGATAATTTTTGGACCAAACAGACATCACATTTCATAAGCAACAGTTTTTCATCAAAATTTTGGCAAAAATCTGAAAAAAATTTGACTGGGGTACATTTTATAAAGGTGACAAAAATTGACTTTGGCGCTCAAAGGGTTAACAGTATGTATAATTTTGAATAATTAGGATTGCTACAGTAATGGACTGTTCCATTGGAAATACCTATCAAAATGACTTTTTGGTTATCTGATAATTTAATTCAAATGATGCTGCCACATTTTTCCTTCATGTGCATCAATAGTTTGTGTTAGAAGGCCACGTATTAACCGGATGCAAATTTACACCATAGAGCATTTGAATCAATCCACAGGCCAATATGACTTCATTGCAATGTATGTCAAAGTGAAAGACTCAAATGCCGTATGCATGCATGCAGGTTTCAGCATAGCTATGCAGTTTCATGAACTGATCGACACTTTCCAGAATATTCATGATATAATCCAATTTTCATATTTTGTTAGCTTTTCTGTGTCAACAAGTTCCATTGTCATATGAGCCAGCAGTTTTTGTTTAACACGTTGAATAGTATAATACTGAACGGTATGTGTGGCAGATGGTACATACATGTCAGCTAGCTGACCTCTGGCACTCAAAACCCTACTTATATAACAGTGACATTTCACCTTTGACTTCCAGTGATCAGCAGTTTTTACTTCTACTCCTAGAGATATTCATATCCTGTTTTACATATTACAGTATATTTTACATCATGTAAACTTGATAATCACCATGTAACATGTTGTTGAAGCCCATAAATATACACACTTTTTTCATCATCATCATTTTTACCTTGAAACTAATGATAATTAGTTAGACCTTTACAACTTTTCTCATTTTATCATATATTGCACGAGCCATCAGTATACTGTGCATATACATGTATACTGCTTTGACCAGAAATTTAAGCATTTATTAATAACAGACAGGTCAACAAATGAGCTTTGAAATTTATTTCATAACTTTCACACAGTCCATAATAATTTTCTAGTGTCTGATGCATACATTGATTTCATAGAAGTTGACTCCATTGAATCACAGTCATATGGTGAAGCCAAACATATCCCATAATTCCAAGCCACTCACTGGTGATTTGCCGTTACCCTGGGGATGAAGTGAGAATCATGGAAGAAATTAATTTTGTACGATCCAAACATATAAGGGATGGATGCTGTCTTCAAATGAGTTGCAAACGACTTGAAAATATAATTAGCTTTTCCCCAGAGATAAAGAATATATTGTATTTCATGCAAAAAAGGACTTTGGTAGCACTAAGCAGATAATGATGGCTTACGTGCTTTATGGAAATTTGTGCAGATATGTTAAAACCATCCTGTCAAAAAGCAAAATCACCTTTAAGTATAACATTGCTGACTACCGCAAAGTTTCCCTGTAAAGATCTAACAATGTATTTCCATGAGTCACTTTTATAAAAGCTGTGGTCTTGTTCTGAGAAACTGACCACTGTATGTTGCCAAAACAGATCAAGCTGTGTGTCACACTTTATTCAATAATAAATGTATATTTTCAGAATTACAGCTTAGTTCATATATACAGATAGAAATATTAAACAGGAATTTGATGATGATCTTTCTTTTGTAGTTGTACAGAGCTGTTATCTCATGTCAAATATATCAGAGGAGTGCACAGGGGATGAAATGCTTCAACCAGTCATAGACTGTAAGTACATACTACCTCCTCCCCATAGCCACATCACTTCAGTTTGATTCAACCTTCATTGCAATACATAATATACTGTTTTCTGAAGGAGTAAATATCAACAATTCATCTATCTTTGATTGCGCCTTTATGAGAATTCTACATGTATACATCAAGTTTCATACATTTTTCTGTTTGTATACTGTTTCCTCTGTTTCTAATTAATTTATGTATTTGTGTACATGTACTCATTTATTTACTTTATTTTGATTTCTCCTGGATGCTGAATATCATGAAAGTCACTAAAATTGCTGGCACAAATTAATCCAGACCCTCTTCAATCCCCGAAATACTGTGTCTGCCATAATTGTAACATCCCCAGTGTGTACTGGTATATTGTTCCCCATCAAAAAAAGCCTAGGGATTAATTTCCACAGCTTACATGACTCACTGCATGACTATCATAGCACCCATTGTAAAACAATACAAGAATGGATGAATTATCTTTGAAATGGCCTCAGGTCTGGATCACTCTCTGTGAATGCTCATGATGTAGAAAGCTAGACCATCTGTATTAAACATTACAGAAAGGATGCTATCAATTTCAACCATTTCAAGTCATTACTGCTATATATGTACCCTTTGAACACGCAAGTCATTTTCTGTCGCCTTCATAAAATAACCCTGAAAATTTTTTTCCTCAAATTTTTCCTCAAATTTTGATCAAAAAATGTAGCCTATAAAAGTAATGTCCATTTGATCTAAAATTATAAAAAAATAAAGAAAAATTCAAAAAAATTGGAAAATGTTGGACTGAAATTTTGATGGGAAAAATTACAGCCCTCAAAGGTTGAAGCTACTTGCAGGGGTCAAAGTTTTGCAGTTTTCGAAGACCTCTTTGACAGTGGTTTGCATCACATAAATAGAGTACAAAGATTTCATTGGCACAAAATTAAACATACAAGTTAAACATTAAATATTTCTTGTTTATTTGTGAACGTTGTTTGTTAATAAGTCATATTGAACAAGTCATAAGTGCATTGAAACAAAAACTGAGGCTTCACAAATATATCAGTGTGTATCATACCAGGGTATTCATTTGTAATTATTTGACACAGATCTCAGAATTGTTTTGTTTTCCATTTCAGGTTCACTTGCAGTAGGTGAGTTCTGGATTTCAGTAATCTATTAATATATTAATCCAAGACATTGCCTAAATCTTGCACATCAGAGCCTGTCTACAGACATCAAATTGGAGTTTTTAACACACACGGTCAGTGCAAGAAAAATCGACAATCTAAATGTTTGAAACAAAAAATTGACAACAACAATTAATTTTAGAGAAATATAAACATCTGGAAATCTGCTGATATCTTTTCAATTTTTCATTATTTTTTTGTGTTAAAATATTTTCACTTCATGTAGGATAAGATTACATATGAAAATATAATGTTCTTTAAATGTTTTCTTCATATATTTACCACATTGTTCTGTATGAGAAAAGCTAACCTACAATGGAAACTTTAGCTAATGCTATAGTATTTACTGCATTTTTCTGAATGAGAAAGCTAACTAAAATGAAAATGTTAGAATGTTTTAAGTTAAAAAGTTAACGTCAGAAAAATGTGATAGAATGATTGAAGTCTAACCCAGGGACTAAGAAGATGTACTTATCTGTGATTGTTTTCAACCCATAGTTCACATGAGGATGCACACTTTTTCTCTGATATTTCAGAAGATGATCTCAATGCAACAGATACTGCCAGTACAGGTCCAACAGCTGTCACAGGATCCACAGCAGGGAACACGCAAAGTACTGCAGTACCGTCAGGGCAACCTACACAATCAGAGGACCAGACGACATTACCTGGTGAACAGACAACACTATCAGAGACCACCGTACCATCAGATAACCCAGACGTCACAGATAATACGACAGAATACATTCCATCCAGTGGAGCATCATTTGATGCTGCTAGTTTCATCGGTGGTATAGTATTATGTGGCGGGCTTATTCTCATTGTCTTTCTGGGATGTAAATTCTATGAGTCAAGAAGCAAGAATTATCACACTTTGTAGTGTAATTCATCTCTTTGTGAACAGTTTATTTGTTTTCCGTTTGTTTCGTTTTTTGATGTTTGTGTTATGAAAGTGTCGGTAAACTTGCTTCTTATGAAAAGTGAAACTTAATTGAAGCTGATTATGTTTGACGCATTGCCAAGACTCACAAGTATATATGATCCAGAATCCTTAAAATGTTAATATACGGTTGGAAATCTTGTACTTCAAGTCATGGCACTTGTCATATACAGTATGATTGTGAAGAATTCTTTTCAAAGGAAAAAGTGAAAGGGCTCTAAAAATGAACATATTAATTTATGAAACTGGATTGTAATATGTAAGTTTTCAGTACATGGTCACAAATATTTTTAAGCAGTTTAGTAACAATGATATCAGGTGATTTAACCGTTCTTGACATCTTGCCTACTTATATAGTCCAAGCCCTTTGATAGATCAAGGTATACTGTCAATCAAGGTAGAATGGCCGAAAATTCGGCCAAAATATACGTTTGTCATCAAAGTAACGTGTAGAATATTTTAATGTAGGCCAAGTACAGAGTATGATTCTTGGTTGTTTTGTGTAGTATCAGAGACAGTGTTGGTGCCTTTACATATGGGCTGACTATTTTAGATAAATATAGTGCTGATTTTATAGGGCTGTTGGTGAAACTTCCTGATTTTGTATAAAGACCATTGGAAAGGCAACAACTCTGCAAGATGACTTGTAGAAATCATGAGACTGTCAGAAATGTAATCTACATATACATCCTTTTAGGCCAATAAGCACACTCCTCACAAAGCTACTAATTGCTTACAATACTAGACACTAGCTGATTGGTGAAGGATCGTCTATTGAAGCTAGCACACATCATCAACCAAAATGGGAAATTTTCATCAAATAAGTTACCTGATGAAAAACAAATGCAATGACTGTATTCATATTTTGACAGCAAAGTTTGGAAATATCATAATTTAGTAGCCATCACAAAATAATTTCTGTGTGGGCTGCCAACTATAACACCACCAAACATTGATTGATGAAGTGTTTTAAAATACATAGAGGTTGATTACTTGCTTACAATATCAAACATACAATAGTTGATAACTCAATCATCATAGTAGCTCACATCATTGGGAATTGCTAGAGTCAGTTTTTTCTTGTCTGAAACATCGCAGATAAAATCAGAGGGGTAGGTGGGGAGGGGTGTGTGACTCAGACTTGAAATACGAATATTGATGAGCAGAGTGACAAACATACATTATCTATTTTCAGTATTGTATCAGTGAAACAAACGTGTACTTTGATATGTGCCTTAAGTGTCCTTTATGGAAAGTTTTCAGCATTGTGCTTTGAAATGTACAACCCTGATTTGCTATAAAACATGCTTCAATCTCATGTGATATGTAGAAGTTACATATGGCATTAATATCAACCTATACATCATCCAGTGTGATGTTTTCTTGCATTTAGGCATTGAGCTAATCAGTAACATGAAGAAGAAAAGAAAGCCTGTGTTTTGCTCAGATAATGTGGTCTTTCAAAATCCCTACAAGCTGGGGATGTTACTCCAGGGAATGAAGGATGTGAATTTTTTGATAATGTCACTGTTGCGATGGTGTTAGGTGTTAATATTGACAGGTTTGGTCAATACACTGTATGTGCCTTGGAACAGGCTAGACTCAAGGTTTACAATCTGTACACGTATACACTTTGTGCGCAGTATCATGTTTAAGATATCAGTCTGAGATGTTACACTTTAATGGTCGAATATATTAAATTGTGTATACCAGTATGGTCCTGTATAGCTTCGTTTTAATTATTTTATTTAAGCATGCACAGTAATAAGAAGCATATGGGAGCTTTTGTACCAGAGTTATGTAGCTGGGTGTTAACATGTGCAGTACCGTAGCCTTCATTGATGCATCTCGGTCTTACCTATCCACCACCATGGTTTAGCCCATCTACTTTGTTTTCAATGGTGATTGTGGACCAGTTAACAGGGATCTAGGGGTGAACAGACTACCAAAACTTCATCTGATATCTACAGCCAAATATTAAATGTTTCACAATGTTGCAGATTACGTTTTGGACATTGATTGATTGAACATCTATGTCCACAGTGTAAAATTCCAAAAAACAAATACATTGAAAGATTTTTATTTGATTAGGTATTTGCTGTTGTGACAGAGGCATAGGTGGTCTGACGTCAGTGTCGTCCTCTGGGCTCTGTAACCATGGGGATGGGTAAATAGATGATCAGATGGATGTCACATCATAATTTCAAAATGGAAGTTCTTGCGATATGTAAAGCTTTTCCAATGCTACATAAAAATTTTGTAAGGTTGCACTGCAGTGCATGCGAATGTTTGTCATGAGTTCAGTTTTGAACAAAATACAACAATTGGAAGCAACAAATTGTTATAAGCACCAGTCCTTCAGCCAATAAAATGTTTAAGAGTCTGCTTGTCGTTGTGCCTTTGATACAGGTAATGTAGAGTATGTGAATCAGAAAACCTTATTAAAATTACTAACTGCAATACTCAAGTGGTATTTTACAGCTTCTGAATCGGTAAATGGTGCTACTATCTTATAAATAGTATCAAACTTGACAAAAAAATAATGTGATGAAATAATTAGAATACAGTTGGCTTGGTTTAGTCCACATGAGAGATGTATGTAAATGACTCAAATAATGTGGAATGGAGACAAGACTTGTCCAGACTGTGACAGAATTTTACCTGTGAGAGTCAGATACAATAAGTGAAATCTGATTTTCCTGGCTCTCCTTTCCTGGTTTTAGCCAGTGTTTTCAGTTTAGATACATAGGTACATACATACATAGTTGCTTTGGTAGCCCTGGAACCAATTTTTTTCCCCTCATGTTTGTTATAATACTATATGAAGGGTGAACCATGGTAAAACATACTCGGCTTCCACCTTTCCTAAAAACACACTTAGGACAAATTTCCTAAAAACCCTTTAATCAAAATAGACACTGATCAAGTTCTGTGTTTCATACAATGTTACCAAAACATGTGAATTTCCAAGATATATGAACACGTACTAAATTTATGTACAGTACTTGATTATAATTTATGGATAATGTCAGTATTAGTGCATTTTAACACCTTGTACTTCAAAATCTAACCAACAATTGTACCAAAAAGTGAGAATATAAGCAATATACACATGTAAGTTCTTTACAGTGTAATAATATTTATTTCTTTGTCTGAGAGATAGCATTATTGTCGTAGTTCAGAAAGTGCCATTTGACAAAGATGTTGATAATCAGTTTGTAAAAAGTTGTAGAACATGTAACATTTCTAGTGTGATGTTTTGATTTGACATGTACATTATTATTAATCTACTGTAAAAAAATCTAGTAATGTTGAATTTCGTTGGGTAAAAAATTAAATTTTAAACCAAATCAACAGATAAATAGTAATCCATGCTTTCTCATAATCTTTGTATTAGTTCTGACGGGACATTGCTCTCAACCATATGAAAATCTGGATTTCATGCATTGTACATATCTCTGTGCTAAACTTTGTCTTGTTCAATCTGACAACTGCTGCATGCACAGAATAACAAAATATTCCTTCCTACGTATATGACTAGTCCTACTGTACATAAATGTTGCATTGGCACAGGTTAGCTCAGCTGACCCAGTAGGATAAGATGTCCATAGTCTTGCAATGTACAATGTGTACTCTTCAACAGAGTGTGGAAACGCTTTGCAGAGGAGATGTGACATGAATATTTATTTTCTATCTTAGTCAAATGGACTTGTCATTTTGCATTGCAGTGTGACAGCAATACAACAGAGGTTCCAGTGGAATGAAAATTGCATATAACTTACAAGATATGTTGCTTGTACTAAGTAGTTTATTTTCAGGTTGGTGTTTGAATATTGGGTATTTTGTCATGACATCTTGTAAATGTTATATTGTAGATATATTTGTTGAAATAAATACCTAATCATGCTTGTATTGTCCACAAACACTGTCATCATTTTTCAACTTAATGAGATGAAATATTTGACACAAAATATTTTGACATATAAATGACCCAGGTGTTTTAGATGTTTCGTTGCACACCTATTCACAAAGAAAAATATACATGAACAGTTTAAATCTGTTATCTGCTAACTTCATAAAGATTAAAATCAACTCTCTCCAAGATTTGGCTTGCTATAGATCAACAAATCATACATGTAGACCCAAAATACAGACTATGAACAGATACAGAAATACAAGACACTTTGCAGGTTGTGTGCATATGTCATATTGCCATGGCAACAAACTGATTAAATGCAAATGATAACATTCACTGAATAATGCTGACTAATGGATTCTAGATATTATCTGAGATTGATACAATTTGGATTTCAATACCAAACATGGTTAAAACTGGTTAAAATTATTTACAATGAAGAACAATTATCATACTTCAGTAAAATTTACAATGTCTATATAACATTTATTGTCTACTTAAAGTGATTGAACCATCTTCTGCATCACGCCTTAACCTGAAAAATAACACACACACACACACACACACACACACACACACACATATATATATATATATATATATATATATATATATATCGAAGTATACAGATGTCAAAACATATGTATCCAGTGTTTTTGCTAAGGTTAGGGAATATTGGCAAATGATTTGGGAACCCTGGTAACATTGCTGCTGTCCCCCTATTTGATTAAATTGATATAACAAGGGGAATCCCAGTAGCATGACTGGGGAACCCCGGTAACATTTACCTGCTTACCGCCCTTAACAAAAACACTGTGTATCTATACACAAACATACTGTATACATGTGTATACAGATGTATATATGTCTACACACACATATACATACATGCATACTCACACATATATTTTTGTATAGTTTATAATCAAGTACAATGGAAAGAAACGATATCTACCTTACTTTGCAAAGATTGTTTTACTTATGTCCTAATACTTCAGGTATTTTGACTGCTCTGCGCCTCCGAAGCAAGCATTCTACTGCTGTGGTATTCTGTTTCAACTAAAACAAGGTTTTCCTCTCAAGGAAAGTGCTTGTTAATTCAAAAGAGTTCAGCAATTCATCACGAAGTTACCTACAGCAGTTGCCATGACTATTTGTCACATTTATAGTTTAATGCTACTACACAACTTTCAGTGTAAAACTTATGGTGTAAAGTCAATCTCTGCTACCTTCCGTTTAATATTCAAAGGCAAACCTCTCTTTTACAAACTTGTTTATGTCAAAATCCTTCTGAGTAGAGTAATTGGTAACAAGGTGTCTTTTTAAACAATTCCTTGACATGATTTACAGTGTGTTACGAAAATTTAAACAATAGGTCTAAGGGCAAAAAACAACGTTTTCATAAATAACTTGTTTGCAAAATTATCAAAAAATAAAATGAAGCAGATTTTTGTTTAAGTAATTCGCCTTTGTATTTCTTGAATACATCAATCATTATGTACAAAAATCAGAAAACAAATAAAAGAAACTCATAACGAATAGTGTATTCTTTTTCAAGAAAAAAATGTAAATGTTTCAAATTGCCATAATTGCAGGTTGGTAATGTTTTTGAAAACTATAAGTGGTCAAACATGTCAACACACTGAGAAAATGTGGATTTTTTCCTTGAGATATCATTTATAATTGTTCACTAGATATATTGTTCACATCTAGAATACTGGTACATCTATTACCTAAATTTCACGGCTGCTTTTGACACTTTAAAATATAAATTCTAGTATTTCCTAACACAGCGATAGACTTGATGGAATAACTAGGTTTCCAGAGGTTACTGCTAGTTTTAGATAAACTTTGTAACAAGAGTCGAACATTGAGTGATTAGTCTCACAAAGAAGTCATCTTTCCAGAAGTCACTTCTTGGAAGGTTCGTGAGATGTTTATGTTGCAGTGCCTCTACAGACTAGCAACATCTCTGATGTGATAAGAGGGAATCTTCAAAAGAACTCAGTAATAGAACTTTGGTACAGTGGCCATCATCTATGTCTGAACACAATATACTGAGATTGAAGTAATACTTGAGTTTATTTTGATTGGTTTTAAGTATTTTTGAGTGAATGCATCAGTATTTTGAGTAAAATTGCAATACCGTTGCTGGCCCTGACTGAGATCTCTTCCCACCTTCTCCATTTAAAGCCATAAAATGCAATCTACTTGACAAGCAACCTATGTACAGCCCCCCCATAGGAGGGCAACCTCTGCCTTGTTATCACTTTAGCACTCATGTGAACACTAATAGACGGGTGTGACTGTGTATGTTGAAAACACACAGTAAAATCACTACAATTCATTAGCTTATGAGACAGCCAACTTATGCGACCAACAAAATCAAAAACATGTCTTCAGAAAGATATCTTGCCTTGAAGGTAATATTTTGCAAAATTTTTCAATCATATCTATCGCAGTTTTTCGTTTAACTAACTTTCAAAATTTCATATTTTACCACCGGCCCATATTCGACATGTTGCTATAATAATGCCCAGGTGTGCACCTGCAAAGATGCAAATTCTGCTGGAGAAGCAATTTCATGCCATGTAGGCTTTGATGGACTTGGTAATGGCCTGCCTACACACTGGACAATTGTGTAAGAGTTTAGCACACTGTTGGCATGTTACTAGATGCCCACATGGCTGGAATAAGATGCATACACTGGAATCTAAGCACACTTTACAAGTGATGTAAGTTTTCAGCGTTTCCAATTCCTTTTTCATGTCTTCTGGTGAGTCTATGGTGGAAAAAAGGTAAAAAATGCACAAGAAAGTCATAAAAGGCAATATTACCTTCATTTTCTCTCCCCTCCCTAGCTTCTCCTTTGGGTAATATGCACCTTAGGGGACTCTCAAACTTTTAAAATATTCATTTAGCCATGCACCATCTGTGGGTGGAGGGATAGTGTTTGGTCTACCATTTGTAGGGGCTCATTTTGAAGCTTATGGAATAAATAAAGTTTTCATTGGCTTATTTTTGAGAATATAAAAAATTGTATTTCCCCATAGAAATAACAAAGGGATTGTGGTCAATCTGAATTTAAATATCAGTGCATATTGGGTAATTTGTTTCTCTATAACCAAACTTTGCATGGTGACCCCAATTTTTATAGTTGATTTTGAAAAAGAACAGTTGATATTTTGCTTGAGAAAAGTTGAAGCAAGATTTTCAGTCTTTAATTTGCAAGGCTCAAAGAACCTTTTGATTTGACCTCACAAAGCAAACCAGGGGATTGACAGTTATCTAAGCATTCATGATTTCAATTGTGAGAAAATGAGAAAACTCTTTAATTTCTGTTCCAAACTCAGTAGATAAATTTCTTATAATTAATAGAAATTTGCACAAAATTGACCTGCTAGTTACAGATATCCAATAAAGGAGAAAATTACAATATTTTATTTGCAGGGAAGTTCAGAGAAAACACCTCGTTTAATTATTAATCTAATTAACCATCATATAAGCTAATTAATTTAAGGGTATTGAACCTTCACTGAAAGTTGGTTGCTACAGATACATCACATATAGATAATGCCAAAGCTTCTAACCAGGTAATCACCAGCTTTACAGATAAAATCTAGACAAAGGATTTCACAATTGTAAAAGATTTGTATGGAAGTCAGCATGCACTTATACCACTAATCATAGACCATTGGTCATTTGCATAACAATAGCCATATTGAAATTGGGATATAGTATAAGTGCACAAAACGCACTGTTTGTACTTCCAAGTAGAAGACATGGCTTTGTTCAGAAATTTTACACGCATTTTTCAAAAATCAGTGTCTGCTTTATTTACCTGATGATGTTTGCGTCTGACTTGCATCAGCAGTTTCCACGGATCTTTTGGGTACATTCTCAATCCTGCTTTCTGGTCTGAATGCTGTGACATTCCTCCTGTACCGATATGAGTCGTTGGTGGCGCTGTGAAATCCATGACTGCCTCCGTCAAGTTCTGCATTTTCAATGTTTGAGATTTCCGTCAGTAAGTCCAACAGTGACGGAAAATGGTCGTCAAAGATTAAATTTGTGCTGTCCGTGTAAAAGAGCGACATGCCAAAGTCTGATATTGAAGGGTGCAAATTTAAGGAAGTCTGTTGAGTTTTCTCAATGAGACAGAGTTCAAAGGTGCCTTGTTATGTTTCCTCAAAGTTATGGTAAATAATTCATCTTGCTTCATCACAAACAGCGACTCTCCATGGCTTTGATTCTGCCAATCTGTAAAACAGGAACAAAATTACACATTAGGTATATATATCATACAAACACACAAAAAGATTTCCAGAGGGATATTTGTGATTGCCATAGGGAGCAGATTTATTTATTTACAATGTAAACCTAGAATGAGTATAGCAGGAACTATGATAGGAAATTAATTCATTCATGAAGTGACCATGCCATACTGTGGTCACCCCCGACCAGAGTAAAATGCAAGTACTGGTGTGAGTAACAGAAATTGGGACTGATATTTGCTACAGTACATTGTATTTATGTGCATATGCTGTGATACAATACTCATGCAAAGAATTTCTGAAAAGAAAACCTTTGGCATCATATATGAATATTTAATGGTAAAGGAACCCTGAAGATGACATCTGTTAATTTTGCAAACATTGATTTTTGGTGATGAAGGCCTGGACAGAATATATATCAGAATGGCTGGTATGTGTATAGAGCAATAAAGGTCACCACTTTTCATGCAATGGTTTATCAGGAGGCATGAATCATGGGAGGTCACGCAAGGGTATGGAAACAATCAACTGTTATAAAACACTGTCCTGAAATGTGAATGCACAAAAGTAAGGACTTATAACTGCATGGGGGAATTATGAAATACCCTCTTGAGTGTACCTATAAGTTAATGTCCTTTTGGTTGTACGTATACCATCAAATACGTTATGTTATTATAGTATAAAAAAAAAAGATACTGCAATCAGTGTAACACCAACAGTATTGAAGATGAAAAACACTTTTTATTAGTCTGTCAGAAATACAAAGTCCAAAGAAAGTACTTTTCAGTAAAATCAATTTCCCAAACGACGATACTGAAAATCAGCTTATTTCTCTACTAACAAAACAAGAGTTATCTTTTAATGAACAACTTGCAGATTATATTTTTACTTTATATAAACAAAGAAATACCTAGTTATATTTATTATTAGCTACTATTATTAAACTGTAATACATTATCTTTATTGAAGAAAATTTGAACTTATTTTTGTATCACACTTTTATTGCCACAAATGTGATGTAAATTCTATATTTACAAGCAAGCAATAAAAATATTATTATTATTATATGATTAATACGGGACATCCTCTGCATAACAAATCAAAAATACATAAAACATTCATATGATCTTCATTTAAAACTATCGTCATTTATAAATATAAAAAAACATAACTGACACACACATACCGTACGGTGAGAGTACACTTTGTTTTACACTAACAACACAACTTTTTTGTGAAGTTTTTACCTCATATTGATATACAAATTTATTACATCAAGAGTTTTGCTTGTATGCTTGGCTCGGAGAGGCTATAATTTGTGCAGTGATTGTTCTCAATATCAAACATATCACTGAAGTCTGAAATTTTTTTACTCAATCGCTATACACATAATTGAGGGCCATGTGTAGTGGGTCAGGCTACAGCAAGGACCGAATGCTCAAGCCGCAAATGACAGCCAATGGAGGCAGGAGAACCTCCATTACTCGCAACAGAACTCACTGCATAGTCCATCGAGCAGCATGGTCCCTCCATCATGACTGTGATTAATTAAACGCGGGATACGTACAACCATCAAGATCCTATGTATAAATTAAGCCTCAAAACCAAAGCTATAAAATGTTGGGAGCAGTTGAGGTCTCGCTTCTACCTCCGTGGTTAAAGCAAGGTTATTATTGTTGTAGAAAACCGTCATCGGCAGACACTGTACAGGCGGACGATAACTTACACGTACAAGTGACGTCATTATCCTCTCAAATGTAAACAACCACCATCAAAAGGGTCACAACCTTGACATGACTGTTGAAGAACAATACATTCAGAATGGGACGTCAAGTGCACAAAGTGCGTATGATTCTATGAATGTACTTTCCGTATTGATTGCATATTTTGTCGATTACAACATATTGCAGATAAAAGGTTTAACAAGAACTAGATATGCATTTAAATGCAAGTTCCAGCAAGATCAATCGCAACTTACATGCATGTACAGTGTGATGGACACCTACTTCAAGTAATGGCTATGACATCACGAATGTTTTGCGGAAGCCAGTGCTGAGTTGCACTTGCGGTAAACATGGTAAAGCATGTACAGAAATCGTTCATCCATGTCAACGTTATACGCGAATATTTCTCGACTCATGAAGTCTAGAAATGAAATCAAACTGTGCCGAAATAATGTTTCTCTATTCATGTATAGGACTTACTTACTTGAATATTTGGAGATCTTGTTATCGATCACTCGCTAGTTAGAAAGAACAGGCTCTGCGCAGGTCACTAGTTGACCTTTGCTCACCTTTGCCTGAAACCACCGTATTTCCAACCTTAGACTAAAGAGGGCGCACTAGTCGTGATCCTTTTTCCTCTCACTCAGCCTCATCCTCAGTAGCTTTCTTTCAGACTGCAGATGCAGGTTTGCCAAATTTCAATGAGACCTTTATTGTATTTTAACCTATAACCTATGAGTAATGATATTGAAATGGTAGATATCAAGTATGGTGTATGGATGCGTAAAGTACTGTATGTGTTTCATTAGTCTGACACCTACAGAAATATCATTTATTTCTTTATTTCTTATTCAAAGTCTTCGAATTCAAATTAGGGGTGGACCATTTGATATCCTGGGGGGGAGGGGTCTGGAAGATTTCGAAAAAAACAAAAATTCCAGCAGATGAAAGGGAAAAAAAATTCTGCCTTAGATGACTTATGAAAAAAAACCTGGCAAGCTAATGTGGGAGAAAACAAAATCTATCACAGTATCAGCAAGAACCTTTGGGGATGTAACTTTTTCATTTCCGTGCACCCTTCTTGTCTTTCCAAAAGCCTCTTGAAATTAATTTTCAATTAAATTTGGCTTTTTGAATTGTTCACTGATTTTAGATAAGTGAACACACTCTGTAGATACATGCATATCATCTCTTGTGTGTTGACCAATAAATAATTTTGTTCTCTGGTATGATTGCGACATGGACAGATTGCACTGACAAGTCAAATGACAGAATTTCAGAAGATGTAACAAAACTGTCATCGTCAAGTATTATAATCCGTGGCACATTTCGGCCAACTAATAAACCAATTTGCATTTTCAAAAAAGAAAATTCGAAATGGAACTAATTTTCAATTTTCAAATGGTTTTATCATCTTGATTATTAACTTTTAGGCCTATTTCTAAATTTAAAATCTTTGGGCTGAGATTGAAATGTAGGAAACAGGTATGTATACTTTATGTGTATAGGTGTGTATATTGAGGATGGCACTTTGCAGCCATTCAAATTTCCCTCTGACAAACTCTATTTCCAACAACGCACATGTCCGTTTTTTCAATTTCCAATATACCAAATGTCCAATTTTCCCATTTCATTTGGGGCGTGGCCCAGTATCTTTTCATCACTATGGCAGAAATAACTGTATCGAATTGGATTTAAGTTGTAACATTTATCTCAGTGTGAGCAAATATACTGGGGGAGGGCTTGGTTATGATCATTCACACAAGATACTTTTAAACATTATAGCGGGAATGAGGGACTGGTCAGTTTCTTCAGCGTAGGAGGCCGGTGGATTCATGGGGTCACCCTGTTTTTTACTTTGGTGATGAGATGGGGTCACCTATTTTGAAATGCCCAATTTGGGATCAGTGTGTTTTTAAATTTCGACGCAGGCTCATACTTGCCTAAAATGCATCAATGCTAGCCATGAATTTCATCATTCAATTTAATTTTTCGACGGGCGCGTAACTTTATTGATAATAATTATTTTAGACATATTTTTCAGAGCCCCGTCCTAGTGGAAAACTTTAGTATATCAGATATACATATATCTGAGATATCTGTATGTTTGAAATTTTTCAGTGCGCCCTACGGGCGCGTAACTTGAATGATAATAAGACATATTTTTCAGAGCCCCATCCCAGTGCAAAACTTTATCATATCAGACATACCGGTACATATATCTGAGATATATGTATGTTTAATATTTTTCGGCGCACCCTTCGGGTGCATTTCTTTAAAATATCAAACAATATTTTTCAGCATGCCCTTCAGCTGCATGATTTTCATACATCAGATATATATATCTATATATATATATATATATATATATATATATATATATATATATATATATATATATATATATATATATATATATATATATCAGAGATATCTGGATGTTTAATATTTTTCGGCGCGCCCTTCGGGCACAGTAAATTAATATATCAGAAATATATGTCAGAAATATCTTGATGTCTGTAAATTGAAAGTCTGTTTTGCAAAGTGTACTAATCATTATGAAATCTGCAGTTCATATGAAAAACATGACAAGTTCCTGATACTTTTCTGTTTCCTCTATGAGAATTCAGTATAAGAAAGCAACATGCACTAATATTTCACAATCACATTTTTCTTACAACAGTTCTGGACATCTGGTTGTGCATAAAAAGAGTGGTGTACATTCACAGCTCATTCAAAATACTGTATTCAAACTTTAAATTGACACTTTTAAGTTCCTATCTTACAACTGACATGACAACAATTTCATTAAAACACTGAATGACGGAATGTTTAAAATATACCCCAAAAATTATATATATATATATATATATATATATATATATATATACTGAATTATTCAATTTATATTCCACTTTTTGTTTTACCTTTGTCGTGGGCAGGGGGGTCAACCTGTTTTTGAAAGTTGGAATAGGGGGGGTCAGCCACTTTTTGACGTAGGCAAAATAAAACACCCGCCCCCTCAGGCCAAAGAAACTCACCAGTCCCTTATGTACAAGTCCGTTGATGTATGATAAACAGATTGATTTTGCAACATCGCTGCGTTAAAAAAAAATTCTTTGAAGGAAGAATGCATAAAAAAATTGCCAGGATTCACAAGGGAAAAAAAAACATCCAATGGAACATGTGGAAAAAAAAATAATGCCCCCCCAAAAATCTTCCAGGACCCCCTAGGATATCAAATGGTCCACCCCTTCGATCGCCATTCTAGAAATGTAGCGTGTGTCGTTCGATTTGAATACTCATCAAATGATTCAAGATTATCGACGTTGGAATTTCCTATACAGAGAAAACAGCTTTTGAATGCAGTCAAAAAAGGGGGAAGTTCAAGATAAATTAACATATTCTACAAATGTCTTGTCACCAATTTCAATGGGATATCTCAACTGCACTGACAAAGATGTGACTCACATTCCCTTAAATTACAGTCAGTGATTTTAGATTAAATGATTACAAAATTGAACGTTAATTACAATATTAAATCACTGACCAAGCTATCAGTAGAGGCTGCTTGCTATTCTTTCTGTTTTCATACTTTTATTAGGAAAAAAAAGGCTACATTTTAGCATTATGTACTGGTGAAATATGTCGAAAGAGAACAATTATGATTGTCAAAACATTACTTATTACCAGCATGTTGAGAATAATGACATTCTGTACCATATGTATATGCACAGCCACATGGTCAGGTTGTGTCAAAAATCTTTTGTGTACGGAACGTTGGCATCTTTTTTGTTCCCTTAAACGCCAATTAACAGTTAAAATTCTTTCAAGAAATTCCACTACTCAGAAGCTTCTCTTTGCTTATCAAATCTGCCAGCTTGCAGATTTGTTAGCAAAGAAAAGATTCTGATCAGTATAAGGCAGCTGCACCACACAGCCAATCTAAAAAAAAATTGTATGTTTCCAAATCATGTTGTTGTCCAGTTGTAAGTTGTATTATTATGGCTTGATAAAAAACTGGTACTTAAATTTGCTTTAAATTGGTTATTTCTACATTATTCAAGAATTGTCTTCATGGATGCTAATACCTATCACATAGGTTCTGAGGATAATTCATTTAGTCTTCTGTCTCATTGATGCCTATCAGGGATAACACATCATTGATATTTACATTATAACTGGTCATTTCATATGACTTGTGGAATCACAATCGACTACATGAGTGGATAAATATTGTGCCTTTCAATGAAAAAGAGCAAACTGAAATATAAGTGGGGACCAAATGTTACGAGTTACTGTGCATAAGTATCTTGAGATCTGCTTTGACTTATGTTGTCAGAGATATCAGAGATTTGGCACCTGTTGGTCTTGTATAAAGACATACAAGGATTGTATGTTTGAGTGTGTATGCATATGTGCATGTTCATGTAATGCAGACTATCCAATACTCACATAAAATAATTGGATATCTTTCAAAGATGCCTCAGAGATGAAGTCATGAAAAGTACAGATCTGGAGCACAAAAATTCCACAAAATATCACATCAGTAATTGCACTGCTCAGAGACCTCCAGCCAGGACAATAATCTGCATTGTTCATTGCAGTGTGTAGTTTACCTTGAACCAAAGCAAATTTTACTCTTTTCATAGAATTAAACTATATATAACCAATTTCCACTAATTTTTTTAGTAAAGATTTAAGAGATTTACAGTAAGAAGAAATCTATTTCAACAAATCTTTTTTCAACATGGATATTTTGAGAAACTTCACAAGCGTATTGCTAATTGGATATCAACTATCATAAATGTTGATTCAGCATTTATTTGATCGTCTATATTACAATAATTAGCATGGTAAGCAAAATTTTTCCTTACTTTTATCTTTATTGGTACACTGAAAAGTTTTATCAAAGTATTATCTGAAGAAAGTACCATTAAACCTTGGTCTGGCTTTCGATTTATTAGAAAATTAATATGTAGGTCAATGACCTTCACAGCAGATTGCTTCCTAATACACAAAGAGAAAAATTCAATTTGTCAACAGAAGTTTGGTATGGTAATACTTCTATGCAAATTTGTATCTCAAGTTCAAGTTCTTGTGTTACTCCCTGATATAGGTATGTTGAGACACCTACTACTCAGCTTATCAACACATGTAGAATGCCATTGGAAAGTGTAAAATGCTCAACTATAATTTGATATTTGAATTAAAGTCCATACCAGAATTCACTTGTTGGCAATATATCAGAATATTTACTGCCAAAATAATTGTACTTTAAGTAACTGGTATGTTAATTGCCATAACCATGGACTCTCTACAGCCCATCGTCTAAGTCCTACATCGTTATACCCTCAACACTGACTCAATCAGTAACACCACCTTGCATGCTGCCCCAGGCTCAGAGTCAGTTGTACGAGATGGCAACTTAACACCATGTTGCAAATGAGAGGCAGCCCTAATGAAGTGTCATGGGCAAAGATGCTACATACTGATCACTTATATCACAGGGCGTTGTCTACATGTCCGTCCCCAGGGGTGGGTAGATGTTTCGTTGTATCGCTAATAAAGATATATTCTACCAACCTTTGGTGTTTCGGTCTTAACTTAGCACTGCCCTTGACAATCTTGCGTATACGTTTTATCAACATGCTGCGTCTATTATCTGATGAGTTTGAGTGCCTAATTAGCCAAAGTAATCAAGGGTAAATTACTAATCTGTGGACGCTCTCACCAGATTATCACCGGATTAAATTTGACAAAGTCAACAACGAACGCACCAGTTATACCTTGCTGGTGCGTTCGTTATTGACTTTGTCAAATTTAATCCGGTGATAATCTGGTGAGAGCGTCCACAGATTAGTAATTTACCCTTGATTACTTTGGCTAATTAGGCACTCAAACTCATCAGATAATAGACGCAGCATGTTGATAAAACGTATACGCAAGATTGTCAAGGGCAGTGCTAAGTTAAGACCGAAATACCAAAGGTTGGTAGAATATATTCTTTATTAGCGATACAACGAAACACCTACCCACCCCTGGGGACGGACATGTAGACAACGCCCTGTGCTTATATCTTTGGGAGTAATAAGAGGTGGGGTATATAGACACCTGGTAGAGCATTTTACAAATCCTCAAATATTCATACCAAACGTTGTGTCCATTCATGCATCCCCACTCATCCAATTTCCTTGAGTTATGGCCTTATGCAAATACACAATAGCTCACATTGCTGTCTGCCTAAGAAGGCTGGGAGTTGATTTGATGCACATGCCAATTAAGTCTGTGCAATAAGATTTTCTTCCATGGCACAAGCGTCACCATTACTGCTATCCCAGTAATGCTATGCATCCATCATGGGCAAAGGCACTTGCTTCATTATTGACTATGATAAAGGCATGATGATATCATAAATATTCAAAAGTATAAAAGCACTTATGTTTGCATTGGAATGCAATATTCAGTGTTGTTTCAAGAAACTGTCAAATCACTTGTGTCAATGATCATTCTACCTGCACAATTTTCCCAGTGCTGATGTTGAGCAAAATGTCGGTTTGACGCTCAGCAAAATAATGTCAGATTGACACTTTGAATTGAAATATCCAGTCTTGCTCTGCTAAAGGTCTGGTCAATTATAAGTAAAACCAAAGACATTTTACAATTCGACTTATCCAGTTGGCCATTGAATACTAATCTGGGGCAACAGCACAGCACACTGAATGTATGACCATCAGTGACTGGACAAGGTTGTAGGACCATTTGCCAACTCCCTTGAGGGGATTTTCTTGAATCAAATGATTGTCCTATCTGGTAGCTTTTACTAATCCAATATTTATTTTGCAACAAATGAACAGACAAGGATGCTGTTCCTTTTTCAAGGAAATGAAAAATCAATTCTTTGTTTTAGTTTCAAGTACTTTATTTCACCACAAATACATAATTTGCTGAACCACCCAAAACACAATTTGACTAAAACCAGTAGAAGTAGTACCGTTGTAGACAATTGTTGATGAACTCAAAGCATGCACATTGGCATATCCCTGGTGAATGTCTTTTGTTTCTTGCAACAATGCAAAAATTTCAGCATGCTATTGCGTCTACAAAAGGTTTTAGACACATTGTCAAAAACTGTGATCCAGCATTTCAGCAAACCACACACTCTATATGGTAGTATTTTAATGTGTTACATTGAGTTTTTGCAGAATGAGTAAGATGTACTGAGTCAGCCCAAATACCAATTTACCTTCACCTAAGTACAATTCTACCTTCACCAAAGAGTCTTTCAACAATCTCTAAATGAATAAAAGAGTACCGGTAAGACCTTTAAAAAGATTCAAACTTTTTGTCATACCGTAATGTCTTATTTCACTCTAAGTAATGGACCCTAATAGTACATCTCTTGTCTGAAAATTGGGTATAATTTTAGAAACTGCAAACACCAAACTAAACATCAATCCTTGAAATCTTGATACAAAGCATTACACAACTACAATAACTAGAGTACTATTAAATATTTACTGACTCCAAAAAAAGATGTATCAACCCTACTGAGAGAAAATTGGATACTCTAGATTAATATATGAATTGAAATACTGTAAGCCTATACTATTGCCATGCCACTTAATGTTATACCAGAAGAACTACAGATATACTTGAAACAAACGCATTGCAGTTAACATTAACACCACCTCTACTATAGACTGATCATATACACTATACTTCAAAAAATTCCATATTCACTAACAACTGATGATCTGTTTGTATAATAGTATACTTCACAAAAAACTCCTTATTAATTAATACCTCATAAAGTGCACTACAAAGTTGCTTAAACCTTAAACTTGTGCTTTTTTCTCTGTGGGTTCTACCTTTTAACACATATGCAAATATTTGTTTCAATATATTTAAATCAGTCAAATAGGAAGAGCAAACCCAGTGCTGATCTATTTTTACTTTAATTGTTGTTTAGTTTCATGCATTTACCGAGCTATCAGTTTTTGAACTTTGCATACAGGACAGCCTCAACTTCAGAACAACAACTGGCTTTTCAATGACAGTAGTTCTAGGATCCATCAAGTGCAACCTGGGTTTGCTCTCTCCTTTGTACAGACTACAGTAACATACAAAGTAAATTATGCACCTACACCGATTACTATCTGTTTGAAATAACTAGATAAAGAATAACATTTTGCTTAAACAATCAGGGTAGATGTAAACACCAGGGCATGAAGTGGCAACACGGATATGAAAGTCTAACAATTCTTACATTCTTGAATACTTTGCAACTTATTCATTATTATGCTAAAGTACTATTGTTGTTGAAGAAAATATATGTAATATAATGGAGAGTGGGGAAAACTATTGATGATAAAGGTCAAATACTGTCTATTTTTTAGCTTTTTACTTTTTATCAAATATTTTTTTAAACCTTTTGTAGATTTTTGGCTTGAAAATCTAAAAAAAAATTCGATGTTCTGATATTCATGCATTAAATTACAGTTAAAGTGTGTTAATACATTCATCCCATTTACCTCTCTAGAGGTTAAAGTAGCTGAATACAATTCTTGCATATAGCATATGCTCATCTATAAGACAAATCTGAATAACAATAACGTCATACCTATTTTTTCATGAGACACTATAATCCAACTAACGTAACAAGCTGCAGATATAGTTCTATTTAAGATAAAGTAGATAATAGATGTGAGATGGTTTGTCCATGAAGGAAATACTAATGACCATAAGACATATTTAGAAATCTGGAGCAAATTTAAGAATATACTTTCAATTGTTGGTTTTTTTTTGAGGAAAAGAGTCCAACCTGTGATCATTAACATACATCAGTGATGGCCGGGACAGTTGTGGCCCTGACGACAGACAACCATGGACAACAACCCATCTGATATGTTCAACTTTGCATATTGATTTTAAGTTTAATATTTTCACTTTACAGGGCTGGCACTTATTACAACCAATAATGCAGAGAAGAAACACAATTGTTCAAACATTCGCTTTTTCACAAAAAACTTCCTAGAGAGTTTCCTCATCTGAAGAAATACTAAGTTATTAACAACTACATTAATAAAGGTCAATAATGGATAGTACAATTCAAATCAAGCGTGAAGGAATTAAATGGACAACAGCATTGCTGATTACACTAAATTAAGGTTGCTACATACCAAATAGGCACTTTCAGTTTTTATTTTTTTCTCAGTTATAGAAGTCCAAACCCCAATGAAGTATATATTTTCTGAAAGCGCTGATATTGGGAAATCCAGCCCTACACAGTACATAGTCATTTTTTGCATAATAGTCATGTGACAAGCGTTTTGCTCAACCTTCCAAAAATCGGGTTTTCATCCCTTTAGCGAATACAATGCATGATTTCCAGTTGAAATTTGTGCACTGACTAGCCCTGATAATGTCCTTCAAATCCTTGTCTGCTATATCCTTTATATGATTTTATTTTCATGTTATGCACTATTGAAGGTGTTAGACTACGGTCCTTTTGAAGGAATTGGGGCCGACTCGCAGCGATTTCGAAGCTGTTATCCAATTGGGTGGCTGAATCTTACCAATATAATGAAAACAATACAATAGACTCCCTAAGTGGCTGTGAATAGTGACAATCGACCAATCAGATATAACCTTGCAAACACGAGTCAGCGAGGAATTGTAATTGTTGTGCCATATAATTTGAATGGAGACTTGGAGAAAAAATCGTAGATGTGGATTTGAAGGGTATTGCTAAGGCTTGTCAATACAGAAATTTCAACTGGAAATCTTGCAGTATGTTCACTAAAGGGATTAAAAATCGATTTTTGGAAGGTTCAGCAAAATGCTTGTTACATGACTATTATGCAAATAATGACTGTGTACTCTGCATGGTTGGATTCCCCAATATGAGGGCTTTCAGAAAATATGTTCTTTATTGGGGTTTGGGACTTCTATAATTGAGTGTCTATTTGGTATATAGCTACCTTAAATACCTGCCAGGAACAATACGATCAAAGTAATCATTTTTGGAACAAACTTGCCACAAAACCACTTTTTAACATCAAACTGCTGCCCCATATATTGAAAAGCTCTGACACAGCCACAAATACAAATCTCGAGATGTGTATAACCTACCCTTTTCAAAATCACAAAGATTTTATTTCTCCTCTTGATGGCAAATATTCAAAGTGCCAAAAGTGAACACAAAAACTTGAAAAAGGATGATTCCTGCAAAATTCACTTATGATGGCAACTATCTACTGCACATGTAGGTCTAGCCGCAACACTCACACAAATTTGTATTGACTAGGATTCTTACACATTATAAGAGTCTAGATCATATTAGAAAACTACATTACAACTACCTCAAAAAAGACAGCCAATGCGATTCAAGGTATTTATTCTTCAATTGACAGTGGCTAATTGACCAACCACAGTACATTTATCTAGAATTGAAGAAGAAATCTAAAAGGTGAAATTAAATACCTTTCCTTTTACTGAAGGAGGAAATAGCATTTGATTCTTCTCTGTGCTGTGTATGTAGTTTTCTACGTTTCCATACATTATATCTGGAAATATTTTCTTCACGATTACATTGTCCCATAATGATAAATCTGATGATGACTTACAGTGATGTTAACCATGTTTGATGGAAGGCAAGTTAGTTTGGTGAAGGGTTGAAGAAACAGCGATCATTAACTCTGTATTTTAGTATTACAATACTTCCCTTGCCTAACAATAACACGACATGCTGATGCTGTTCTTTCTATTGGCACATCTCAAACCTTTCGTACAAGAGCTTTCTTCTACACAATGACAAATTTGCATTATAAACAGTGAATTACTGGAAATTCCAAAATGTTAATCAAATAGAAATCGTTAACTTTATTTCAACAGCCACTCTTTACAGTAAAGGGTAGTGAATGGCTTTACAGATTCAACAGATAACAATGTTGAAATAAAACAACTATTAAATAATAAGCTCATGAGAAGGATGACATACCAACAAACAGTTGCTATTTTACTGGTCTTTCCAGATCTAATCCAAATGTTTATACTGATTTCACAATCAACCCAGCAAATTTTGAAGAAAACTATGTCATAATTGTTAGAATACACATTATTCATCATAAGCCTAGTACATTGGTTAACAAGAGTATATATGACTGGATCATTAAATTGACATTGAAAATGCTTTTTCATAAACATATATTGTATAGACAAAACAACAGGAATGAAAACACTGTACTTGGATTATTTGGGATCTGCCATGAATTTAAAATATTTTTTTCTCCTCAGAAAAGTTGTGGTATTAACATAACATGCACATGTCTTGTGAAAGGGAAGTAGTGCAGGAAAGGTTTGAGATGTGGGATGGAAATTGTGACACCTCTGACCATACAATTCTGCAGGCTGAAAATGTTTCAGTATGAAACAATATATTGTATTGGCATGTCAATGTCATCATGAAACATTTTCTTCAGGAGTTATGGCCTTGCAGAACATGTTCTTGAAGTGTCCTTCAAGTTCTACTGAAACACGTCGTTTTGCAGGTATTGAACCTTTGAACCTGGTAATTGGAGGAATTGAGACCAGGTTTAAAGGTTTAATATCCCCTTTCAATTTGCATTCCCTTGGGCATGTTGAGAGTTTGCAAAAATACTTGCGTTTCAGATTTAAGACATGTATGTTCTGAGTGTGCTGCGAATGTTGTTTCTGCAGATGGGACATTTTCTCAAGGCAGCTGAACACACTTCACATGTGACCAAGTGACCACATGGTTGAAACAGCATACAGACATCACGATCCATACAAACTTTGCATGTTTTCTGATCTCGCAGAGTCTCCAATTCACGCTGTAAGTCTTCCGGGGAATTTAAAGCTATTAGAGTTAAAAACACGAAATTGAGTTCAGATAACACATAAATTTGGCAAAACTTGGAAGACTTTGAGGAGGCCTACAGCAACCTATAAAAATACTGCAATTATACGGTGTCGCTCAAATTTGATCAGAATTGGTATATACCAGTATGGGTACCAGAGATCAACAATAAATGCTGTTTCTATCTGTTCAGTGCAGGAAAATTCTACGTTGATGTTATGACAATGATTTCTGCACAGTACAACCAGAAAAACAACAAGAAATATTTAAACCGGAAAAAGAAGAAGGACAAAAGTAATTAAGGTCTGAAACTTTAGGTACTGGAGGTCAACTTTAGCAACATGCATAGCAGAAAGAAAGCAAGCCCCTCTTAGTTTGACGGTCTTCCTCCCCTCTACTGTCTATGGTTTGAGCAGGTCTGTTAATATGTTAAACAGTTCATAAACAATGACAGGAAATGACTCAAGGTCAGTGGAGTTTGCCTGTTTCAAGTCACTGGCATGCAATCACGTCCTGCACATTTGCCGGAATTCCCTTTTTCTTACCTCATTTGCACATTTTCGACACTGACGTGTTCTTTTGAACAAATTCATATCTCAACCCATGCATCTACCTGTACACCAAATACTGAGATGGTAGCTTTGGCGGTATGGGAGCCTTTGCGTGTGACGGACATACATCCGCACATACATACCCACAAATATACAGACATACAGACGCCACCGACTCATCATATGAGCTCTTTTTGGTATTTATATACAAAACCAATATGAGCTAAATATATACAATAGACATGTGAATTGTAGAAACGGGAATTTTATATGTAATGAAATTATAGGGCCAATGTAAGAACCTCACAAACGCAGTGGTTGTATTATGGCACTACATGTAATGGCCCTGCTTGGAAGAAGAATCATATGGAAGATTTACATTAAATCATGTGTACCCTACATCGTACTGTATACAGATACTGTGTACGGTATAGTGTGGAAAGACCAACATACAACAGAAAGTGGTATATAATAAATTTATTCATTAATTTGATTAGTCTTTAGATTCTTGACAAGATCCCTAAAATGTTTCATTAATCAGGAGTGTTGGGAAAAAGACTGTGACACAGATCTGAAATGAATCATACACTCTTGTTTTCTATTAGTACATGGAATATAAACTTGAAGTCTTTGTTACTATATTCCATCTAGCCATTATCTTTCATTATCTGAAATAAACTTTTCATGTACTATGTACTTGTTTGGTTGGAAACAATGAGCCAAAATCAGTAAAGACAGAGGATACAAAACTGACCTGATGCTGACGAAGACATTTCACTGTTGGATCTAAATGGGTCTGCTGCAGCGCCATCACCAGGTTTATCATCTTCTTGATCATCCTCCTCCTCATCACTTTGGGCGTCAGAATGTGATCTATTACGAGACATCTTCTCTTCTTCATCCCACACAGCAAGTAACAAATCATGAGTAGTGCGGAAACTCTCACTAGTTTGATTGATTCGTCTCTTCACCACTTTCTTCACCAGCTCTTTTCCATAACCCATATCCAGAACAACTTGCACCAGATCAGTCCTCATGACATCATTAACTTGGGGTCGGCCTGATGATGAGATTGTGACACTTAAAGCACGGTTGTCGTTGCACTGTGACCACGCACTGTGTTTGTTAATAAACATGAGTCTAAGATATTGCCCACAAACCCTGTGATTACAGAAGACCGTTTTGCTTTAAGCAAAATTGAAGCAGTCCTCAGATGCAGGTGACAGCAACTGAAGACCCTAGGTCCTGCAATTGTACCGTAGTGGAGTTAGCGCACATAAGACAGGATGTGAAGCATGTCCATGCAGGGAGTTTGAGGAGTTCTGCAAAATGGCATGCACTTTTGGAAAGCGACGACTGTGTTCAAACATAGCTGTACACACAGGCATTCGACTTAATGCAAGCAAACCATCACTGATGCAACCAGCAAGACTGGTTGCATCAGTGACAGCCCACCTGCACAGATATGCCCTTGGCTGTACAGGTTATGTCTCTGCGTCACTCTCATGTAAGCTTGTCGATGCGAAGGCCTATTATTCAAATTTAAGAGGCCCATATCCGCGATGTCAAAGCTCCCATGGACAATAATTAAAGTGCTAACAAGGGGGAACACTCTCACAAGCAAGTGCAGCTCGACAACAACTGCACTTTAATTAAAAATTTCACAAGAATGTTCAGCATGGCACATTTATTAGAGAAATGATATCAGATATCATCTATAACATTAGAATTTAACTTTTTCCACCCATAACCCTAACATTGTTTCATGTTTGGTGCAACTTGTGTACACCTTTCAAGAGACCTGGCATCACTTTATGGTTTCAATATCAGATGTCCACATATCCTTCTTTCTACAATTTGATGGTGCTCTTTTCTGTGCTGCACTGTATCCTAAAATTGTAGGCATGTCTAAATTTTTGAATACACAAATGCATGGTTGTGACTATGATTTCAGAACTATATGTCCACTTCTATTAAACATATAGAACAGCCTTGAATCCTAAACTGTCGGTATTTGGCTTAATGAAAACTGTGGAAGAGTATAAAGATATGGTATTGGGTATTTTGTATTTTATAATTTGATTTGTATTTACCTTGTCCTCTGCCCGAAGCCTGAAATACAAGGAAATAATAAAAAGACAAAAAGTCTGTCATTTTCATCTATTTCACAAACACTTTGTATCTTTACCAAAAATGTGGCAATGCAATTCTTGCTACCTTAAATAGCTCCTGCCTTGAGCTAAGGGGTCGAACTGTATGATATTGAAATACATTGTGGGTAAAAAGTTGACTTCTCACCACAGCAAGTTTGAGATAGTAATCTGATAATTACTTTTAACACAAATGCAATTGTTTTCATGGCAAAAAGTTCTGTTTGTTTGTGAAACTAGCTAAACTCGTGCATCTTTTCATCTTTTTAAGCATTTCTGGTATGAAATTATTGTATAACAAGTCATCGTTGATGACACAGTCCCCACTTATTAATGGGTACTTTGATTGCAAGTTCTTGCAGAGTATAGAGTCCTGTAATAATTGGGTCCGCCTGGACAATGTCCGTGAGAACTAACAAAACCTTTCTTTGACCATTCTGTTATCTTATGTGTTTACCTGCAAAATTCTGTCATTATGACATACTGATAAAAGGTGTACATGTAGGTCAACAGGCAAAAATGTTGTAATGTTGGTATTGCTTTATCTTCACACTCTTTGTTTCAATGTTGGTATCACTCTATCTTCTGGGTCTTATTATTTTGAAACTTTCATGGACAGCATATCACTGCTGTAATATGATTGATGGTCAAAGGAAATGTAAACTAATCAATCAAAACACTGAAAACACAATTGCTCATTTGCAAAATATCCCAATTTTAGTTTGGGAGAAAAATTGACATTTCTCCATCATCTGACCCTTGTTTGTTGGATAGATTTTCCAAAAAGGAAACTGAAAGTGGCAGAAAGTCCTCTTAGGGGCCGTCGATAATAAAGCTGACAAACAAGAAACGTAATTCCTTCGTTTTACGTGAAACCCCCTCCCTCCCCCTCAAAAAAAGTTCTTATGCGAAATCAATTTCATATTATGATGCCGTTTCTGACAAACCCATGCACATGTAACTCTCCGATCCGCACGCCCATGAAAAAAATACCGGAAGTGCACATAAATTATAAACCTCCTCTTTACACGTCTCACTTTTTAAGACACAGAACGTTTTAACCCTTTTCCTGCCAGACAGTATCACTTCCCCATCAGCTAAGTTATTAAAAAGCGGTATTGAGCCAAAACATGAAGTATTTTCAACCCACTTGCTTGGTATGTTATAGCATCTTTAGTCCATAAAAATCAATTTTACAGTATTTATGCTTTCAACAGTTTTAAAATGTACAGTATTATGTTAAAATACATCACATGGAATATGTTGTGTTTCATTAATTTTAACCATCTTGACCTGATGGTGAAATATGGACTTGGCAGGAAAAGGGTTAATGTATTTCACACTTTGGAAAACGTTTCATGCACGTGTTTCACGTTGAAAAAGTATACAGGTTTTATTTCATATTTATGTCTTTTCGGTCTCCCTATTTTGTTGTCATTCTGTTCTCCATGAACGTGAAGGTAGTATTGTGTTCTAACTGCAAAGTCGCACTTCAAAAACTATAGAGGAAAATCCTTATGATCCAAAATGAGCTTTTACCCCCTACCCCTAAAATGAATTACGTTTGGCATGCATCAACTTTTATTATCGACGGCCCCTAATCAGTACGGCAAAACAAAGTGTGCACACTATACAAGCAACCTGGCAGTCGATAGAGCTCCACTGTGTTCCGCAGAGACGTACTATTTGTGATACATGTAGTGATGAAGAAGGGGGAAATCTTTGATACCTCATTTCAGGATGGCCTTACCAAAATGGCAAATATAGCTGCAAAGATACATAATTGAAGATTTCATTATAATTTGAAAATACCATATTAGGATAACCCCTAGGAATCTGTATACTAAATATCAAAGCTATCATATGAATGTTTTTTGGAAAAAACGAAATTTTTGACCAAAAATGGCAAAAATTGCCCAAAAAATACAAAATTGCAGATTTCGTCATAACTTAAATATATCACATTTTGATCATCCATGTGAACCTATATACAAAATATAAAAGCTATCAGACAAGCAGTTTTGTTTTTGACCCTACATGACAAAATTGTTTTAGAAATACAAATTTACATATATCTGCACAATTTGAACAAATTTGAAATACGTCTTCCCTAGGGACCTATATCCCAAATATCAAAGCTGTCTGACCTGCAGTTTTCAAGGATATTTTTAAAGATTTTCGACAAAAACTGACGAAAATTGCCTTAAAGATACAAATTTATATATTTTATCACAATTTGAATAAATCTGAATAAGGTCATCCCTAGGGACCTGTATACCAAATATTAAAGCTGTGGGACCAGCCATTAAGGAGAAGAGGATTTTTGGCCTAAAATAGCAAACATAGCATCAATTGGCTCACATTTGGTTCGATGTGGTAGGCCAGAGTGAGTACACTTAAAGGGAGGCTGTCCTCAGAACTGTGCGTGTGCGACTTTCTTGTTTATAAACAATGTATTTCATGCATGATATACAGATGCATCATGAAAACATAGCTGCAACATTTAAATTTTACTACATTCATTGTTATCAAACATGTTTTAACTTTCATCAATCGCTAACGTACAGTATTTACATAGGCTGTAGGGGTCCCTGGCAACCTTTGAGCAGAGTTCAACGATGGCCTCCCTTTAACTAAGTTTACGCCTGGGAACATACCAAGTTTCAAATAAATCGGATGAGCAATTTCAGAGAAAATGATTTTTGACCGAATTGGGAAAAGTTACCCCCAAAATACAAATATAAAAATTGCACCACAATCTGAAGACACTCAACTAAGGTTGCATTCAGAGAAAATTTTTTGACCAAAAATGCAAAAAAAATGCCCCAAAATCACAGATTCGAATTTCACCACAATTTTAACAAATCTGACAGAAGTCATTCCTAGGATCATACATATCAAGTTTCAAAGCAATCAAACATGAACTTTGGGAGAAAAAGATTTTTTGACAAAAAGAGGGAAAAATTGCCCTAAAAAACAAATATGAAATTTCACCACAATTTGAAGATATCTAACAGAGGCCAACCTTAGCATCATACATACCAAGTTTTTAAAGCAATGGGACAAGCAGTTTCAGAGTAGAAGATTGTTATACCAAGAGGGGAAAAATGTCCCCAAAATACAACTATAAACATTTCACCACAATTTGAACAAATAATATCTAAAGTCACAGTAAAGAACCCGTATACAAAGTATCAACCTAATCTGGCCTGTGGTTACAGAGTTTAAGCAACTTTTTGTACCTCGATTGCATAATTTGACACTTACATGTTCATTTGAACAAATTCACATCTCCACCCCTGGGTGCACCTGTACACCAAATACTGAGATAGAAGGTGCTGCAATTTTGGAGTTTATGATGTGGATGGACAAACATTCGCATGCACATACATACTAATAAAATACATACATACAGACGCCACCGACTTACCATATAAGCTCTCTTTGGGGTAGATATACATATACTGAATGTGAGCTAAAAATTAGCCTAAAAATGCAAATTCGAATAGTTTCATCTGAACACATCTGATTAAGGTCATCCCTGAGGATCTGTACTCCCAATATTAAAGGAATCAGACTTGCCGTTTTGAAGAAGCTTGGAATGTCAAAAGTTGATGAATGATGCATGACTGAAGACAAAGGCCGGACGACAGACGACGGACGATAGACGACGCCACGCATCCACCTATTAGATGAGATCCACATTGCATAGCTAAAAATATGGCTAATATGGTGTTCATCTTGTTACTTTCATTTGTTTGAAGGTAAGATTTGAAAAAGCACCTCATGTAAATCAGTTGAACAGACCTGTGGATTGGAACTTGGTACACGGGGATATCTAGAAGTCACATAATTGACAAAAGCACTTCCCCTCTCCGTCAAAATGTATTCACATTTTGGAAACCATCTTGCGTGTTCAGTCCAAGGTTCATCTGCTGGTTCCCAATTTCTAAGTCCACCATCACAATGAAAGCACTTGACGTTGTCTTTGATTCCTGCATCAATCAAAAGTTGCACCTTAAATTACACACCTTAATATTAAAAGAAACAGGTCTGAAAAATTAATAAAATTTGGTGTTCTGCATGATTTGATTTATAAACACTTCTTTCCTTATGTCACAATTTGCTTGTAAATAATCGTATAAAACTAAAACATTTACAGAGATTGCCAGTGAGGAAGGTCACAGCCTTTCTTAAGGTGGAGGATGCAGAAAAGTGGTTTTAGGACCGTAGTTCCTTTTTTAGGTGAGCAAGTACAGCAGGTTGCCCGTTCAAATACTCTGGAAAAGAAACTAATTTTACATCTTCAGAGGCATATAAATGTGTGTACAATGATAAGTGTGGCCTCTACGCCAATATGATGCACACTAATTGCCTGTAACGCAAGCAAATACTTGGTTCACATGTAACATTGGCTAAATTAAATGGTTTACATGGCTTGATACAAAGGAATTTCCACAGTTCCTCAGACTGATGTAAAGTTTCTGGAAATCAATGTTTCTTACAGGGCACACTGACAATAACTATATTTTTCAAACCCTGAACTTCTCTCCCCTTGATTCTATCTTTCTCTTGTGTTTTCTGCAGCATACACACAGCTTGATATGGCCATGAACCCTGATGTCCCAGCATTGTCCTCTTTACTTATCCAACCAATTAAACAACTTGGCAAGCAAATCAAAATGCTACAAATCTATTCTACACATTGTTACAACAATGCAAAGTACCCTTAATATTTGTCCCTTGGTAAACAATAGGTGCCGCAGCAAACCAATACTTTTCATGCTATATTTGACACCAAAACATAAAATTAATCTTTTCTCTTCCTTACCAGTGTAGTAAAATCCAGCTCTGCATAATTCTTGTGATGATACAATATCAGAAGATGGCCAATGGTTGAAAGTAGCCATGCGTTTATCCTCATCAGCATATTCAGGATGTCTGTGCTGACTCTGGGTTTGAGATCTTTGTGGGGCAGCAGTGTTACTTGCACCATAAACATTCCGTGGTGGTTGATTTTGCTGCTGGTTCTGAAAATTCTCCACCCTGTTTGGATCTCGTGAAGTCTGCTTGACTGGAGTATCATCAACATTGCCCTGCCTTGTCACCAATCTCATCGGCTCATTTCCAACATCTTCCCCTCTAACAAACGGACACGATGGAAAGTATTTCCTGTGTTCATTCATTGCTGAGTCACCAGGCCGCCAGTTCTTCAAAATACCATAGCAACAAAAACACTGCACTCTGTCATCTGATCCACAGTAGTAAAATCCTGCCTTTGCCAAATCTTCTGGTAAAACGGGTGCATTCTTTGGCCAGTAGATGAAAGTTAATAATCTTTTGTATTCACTTTTAAGGACTCTGTTAGCTTCTTTGAACTGAGGATCATCTTCCACGTTGAAAATTGAGCTGTCATCATCATCATCGTCATCATCATCATTTTGCTTTTTTTTGCCCTTTTTCTCTTCCCTTTCTTTTTCTTTCCCTTTTTACCCCTGTATTTTCCTTGGCACCACCCTTCCCCTTGTCATCATCCTCATTTTCTTTTTGAGATGAGCTAATATCAAGGTGTGCAAATCTGCTCATATCTTTAATCAGTGGATCATTTCTACTGTCTGTACCTTTGACAAATGCACAATTTGGAAATAATGATTTATGTTCTCCCATGGCTGTATCTCCATATTCCAGTCTTTCATTTGACCTTCACATGAGAAGCACTGCACAACATCATCTTTTCCTGTATAAAAAAGACCTGCTCTGGCTAATGCACTTGGATTTATTGGCACTGAATGTGGCCATGACTTGTATGATGCCAATCTCACTGCTTCTGATGCCATGTCAGCAACAAATTTAAATTCAGCAGCTCCATTCGTAGATGTGGATGTTTCGCCCTCTTTCTCCTCACTACCTCCAACTGCCCCCCAAATCATTTCATTGCCACTACCAATTTGCAGAGCATCTTCTGAGTTAAACCCATCAGCATTTGACAAAATCATCGCATCATCATCTCCAATATGAACATCTGATGAATGACCAGAACGTAAAAGTTGACAGGTTTCCTTTCCTCCCTCTTGATCCATAATTGTATGTTTTTAACTATATGTATGATGCTTTCGAATGAGACTTGTGATTTGTGAGATAAAACAAGCTTGTGAAAAACAGCAGGAGTATTGGAGATACAATTGATTGAGTTAAATCCTAATAATATAATGTTGAGTAATATCTTGTACTGTATGCCTTACAAAGCTAACAACAAAGAGATGACAATCCCTTTGATATAAATAGTTCACTGCGGAATGATGTGTTCAAATAACAAACACTATCACACCCCAGTGGTCAAATTGCAGAAACAAAATGTCACTAGGTCAATGTACACACTAATATCAACCACCCAAATTCTCCACCTGATGAGAGAAATGGAACAAAAAAAAGGAGAGTGTATGAGCTTAAATTGATGAAATTCTTTTCAATTCCACATACCTATGAATATGAATCTGTGAATATGATTTACTATGACTGGTGTCAAAAACTTAATTTTCCTCAATATTTCATTGGTGCTGCAGCAGCAAGAGGTAAGTGACAGTGAGTTCATTCACAGGATTGGTTTAGAAATTAATAGAGCAAAACTAGCCATTGACACGACTACAAATATTTTGACGGTTGACTTACATTGAAGCTACCAACAAATATACTTACTTTCTTATCTTGAGATACTTCAAACACCTTCTTTGGGATTTTTAATGCAGTCTGCGCAACTGGTAGCAGGGCAATTACTTGTATTCCCTGTTTCGTGACAAATATCAAAAACAGGACCTACAAAATTTGAAAAAGAGCGAATGTAATACTAAATGCACAGGGTCAGGTTTGTTGGTTTAAATTCCATTTACACACAAAATTCTACATGCAATGTATTAATTCAGCTACAAACAGAAAAGTATTTAATTAGTAATTGTGGTCAGAAAACGATCCGTTTATTCAAACATAGCATCAATGACTATTGCTCACATTTGATTCGTGTGGCAGGCCAGAGTGCATACATTTAACTACATTTACACCTGGGAACATGAATACCAAGATTCAAAGCAATCGGATGAGGAATTTCAAAGAAAATGATTTTTGACCAAAAATGGGGAAAAATTGCTAAAAATACAAATATAAAAATTCCATTGCAATTTGAAGACACTCAAGTAAGGGTGCCTCTAGGTACATGCATATCAAGTTTCAAAGCAATCAGAATAGTAAGTTCAGAGAAAATGATTTTTCGACCAATAATGTGAAAAATATCGTCAACGACACTGTGCTGACATTCAGTTTGAATTGGTCCATTCAAGAAATATTAAACCAGAAACAAGCATATCAACATATCCTGGGTTGGTATAGGTCATCTAAGGTCACACACTGTGAAAATTACCTAAAATATGCAATTTTTGGGGTTTCCACACACTTTAGGGCGGAAGATTTATCTAATAACATCCCTCAGGACTTTTATACTACAAAGATATCAACATTCCTTGGGTCTTTTATACTACAAAGCTATCGGACAAGTATTTTTTGAGAATAAGTTTTCTTGACCAAAATTACAAAATTGTTTTAAAAATATAAATGTGCATATTTCAGGATAATTTCCTCTTGGCCACCAATTGTCATCCCTGGGCATCTGTATACCAAATATAAAAGCTGTCTGTCAGCAATTTTAAGAAAAGTTTTTTAAAGATTTTTTTATCAAAAATAGTCAAAAATTTCCTCCAAATGATAATTTGCCAATTTTGTCTTAATTTCAACAAATTACAAGGGTAACACCCTTGCAAACATCCAACCCAATTTGAGAGCAATTAAGCTGGCAGTTTCAGAGAAGAATAATTTTTACTAAAAATGAGGAAAATAACCAAAAAATTCAGCAAAAATACAAAATTCAAGATATCTTCACGATATACATAAAACTGTATAAGGTCCACCTAAGGTACTTGCATACTAATTTTCAAAGCAATCAAAACAGCAGTTCTTGAGTCAGTAATTTTTGACCATTTTCACATTTTTAAAGCTAATTTGCATAATTTTGGCAATGCAAACTTCATTTGAACAAAATCCCATCTATAGCCCAGGATGCATCTGCACCAAATACCAAGCTGAAATGTGCAGCGGTTCACAAGTTTTTGAAGTTGATGGACATACTATACGTACATACATATTTACGTACATACAGTCATACATACTGGTATATACCAGTATTACATGTACCTCCAAGTTGCCATATATGATGGCAAATGGGAGCTAAAAATGTTCTGCAAGTACAAGGATAATGCAAAGTTCTAAACTGCCATGCATTGTTTACAATGGCGACAAACATACGGTAGCTAGGATAGCTATACCTACATGTACACCAATGTAAGCAATGGCTCGTCAACTTCCCGATGCGTAAAATTTGTTCTGATTTACAACAGTAGAGTTTGATTCATTCAAGAAAAATACCAGTCAGTACAACAGACATATCATTATTAAGAACGTACAAGGTTAGATGGATAAGTCATTGTCAATGACATAGTCCCCACAAAATCTATATTTGTCAATTTGCAAAAGTAAAAGTGTGCAAATGTGATTGTAAATGCAGTTTCCAAAAGTCCAGAAGTGCTAAATTGGCAAAAGAATGTTTCCTTTTTCTCTTAGAATAGAAGTGGTACCATATCCTGAAAGCGCCTTGTTGTCATTAATGAAAATGGGATCAGAGTATGGAAAATAACAAATGGCTGTAGAGGGTGCTATCACATATAATCTTTCATGACTATTTGATTACGTTCAAGGTAGTACTGAATGGGGTGGCCTTGAATGTGCCTGTGGCATACTGGCAAGAGAATTGTTTTGGCTAGGTCAGTTTTTGTAGAGGATGACATGGTCAAGCAGGTAGTGAAAGATTCCAGAATTGAAATTGAGGCGAGTATGTTGCAAGTAGTGGTGGAAATTTTTTCAAGTAAAGTGGTCGTACAGGGTGCTATCACATGTACAGTAATCTTGCAAGAGTAGCTGGCATTGTGTTCCAAGTGAACTGGCCGGAGTTCACTGGAATGAATGTGCCAGTACAATGCTCAAAAGTGAACAATTTTGACTCTCTCATGAACTGGGTGCTAGTTGGAAATCGTTTGTTCCAGCATAGTCTTATTAATTTATTCAGTGTAGGAGCTGCCTGCTGAGTTTGGTGGATCCCTTATAGATCTTCAGACAACAAGTCATCGTTGATGACACAATCCCGACTTGTTTATGGGTACTTTAATTGCAAGTCTTCAGAGAGGATAGAGTCCTCTTCATTAATTAAATCTGTGATAAAAATACTGCGATACAGATGGGGCTGAATTGCCAAGAATGAGTTCCATGGTGGTGAAAACATAAAACCAATGTAGGCCGCAATCCTAATTACAAAAGATCATTAAGGTAGTGACTCAGGTTCATTGTCACTTATTTTCAATCGTCATTTTCACAAAGAAGACGTAGCCATACACCGACATATGGCACTTTTTTTAATCTGCTCGGTCACCGAAGAGTTCAGAAAATTTGTTAGTTTTTCAAACACAGTGCGCATACGGTTGTTTTACTCAAAAACACATGTTTTTTAGTTTTTTTACTCAAAAAAGTGTAAGTACAAATCTCCAATCGGCCTTGGTGATCTGTTTACGGCAATCGACGGCTGGGTATACTGGGCAAAAAAACGTGTCCCGGATTTTTGAAATTCGCTTTTGTTTTTGCACAATGAGCCTTCAAAGTGTCAACTTGACACTTTTTGCATAAATTATCGGCCTTTGTTCACGTTTGTCACGATATCTTCACTTCCAGGCCTTTTATCGGAAATCTGAGACACGTTCTTTCAGATATATTCATTCACTGTCCACAGGTGAAAAATCAGGCTAATCTGTCCAGGCGCCGCCGACTTATACTTATTTGAATAATGTACGCACTGCCAAAAACGGAACTGAGAAAATCGACGATTTGTGTAAACGACCTATGCGTCACACATTGTGACCAAGAAGTCTGACTCGCGCACTATTTTCTGCGAATTTTCTTACACCAGGACTAAGTTGAAATATTTAGAGTCAGTTTTGGGAATTTTGAATATGTTTAGGATTGCAGATCGTGTGAAAATAGAAAGAAATTATACACTGAACTGGCAAATGCTTAGTGCCAGCAGTGGGTGGTATTTACACAACAAACACAGAGGGGTACTTAGCGATTTAATCCATTTTTGGAACGTTTAACTAGCATATTAACTGTATACTGTTGTCTCAACGGTTACAATCTGGTTACCAGAGTTCACAGTCAAGGCGAAGACGTCGAAACTTGTGTAAAAAAGTCTATCTGATCGAGACCTGTGTGCTGTCGTCGCGCGATCGCGATCGGGCATTCACTTGTTCTTGACTCAAGTTGTCTACTTCCTGTCTTGCAATCGGCAATTTATGCATGTTTTTTGTGAAAAATGATTGTACAGTTCATAGAGCCAACACTGTGCGAACGGGACGTCACTTGCTATAGTTTTCCTACCTCAAGATGAGACGAACACATGTAACTCTTGACAACATAAAATGTCTGTTGTATTTTCTTAGCTTTTGCACCGCACTGCAAACTTGTCGCCCTTCGTTACGACGGGAGAGATTGACTCGTGTTATTTTTTCAAACTTTATTTATATGTGTTCTTGTACCGATTTTATCAAACTAATAATAATCACGCCATAGCGTAGAACAGTGCAGGCTGTCATCGACAGCGTGTTCCGAGAGACAGAGTATCGACTAGTCTACAGTGGAGTCACTCGACTTGCGCAATACCAGCGCACACATAATTATTTCGGAGATTTTTACTTTTAGTCAAACTTTTGATGACTGACCTCATATAGCAAAAATTCTTCTAGAAGTTGAGCCGCGTTTGTTTTACGTTCAGTGTTGAGGTCCAGCTAACAGCTGTGGAGTCTGCGGGTAATTGATAAGTTTAGACAACATGCACACAAGAATCATTTGTGAACCCTCGCAATTCACGTTTGACGTAATTTAATTTTTAGGTTGTATTTAAAGAAAGAAAAGCATGAAATAAAAAAATATTTGCATTTCGTTTTGAAAATTAGCAGATCGGTGAACTTGCTCTTGTGAATCTGCATTATGTGTGTATGAAGTCCTGCACTCGCTTGGGAAACTCCTTGACATAAATGTCGCGTGATGTCGGGTACGGTGTTGTTCAAGGTTTCTCAGCAGACACGAAAAGACTGCACGATAGAAAGATGAAACTTTGAGTTTAAAAAATATAAAAGAACACGATACTAACACCAAGCATGCACAGCAAGAGTGATAAAATTATCGCAACTAACAGAAGTTTCATCTCGCTCAGGCTAATTTTTGGACTCGGGTATGTAATCAGCACAGCCTAATATGTTTGAAAAGCAGCGTGTCAAATACATTCATAGTTGTTGAACTGAGCACGTCTCTGTTATCGTCTGCGCCCTCGGCCAAATCTGACTCTTCACTGCATTCTTGATCGTTATTGCAGGGAGTATGAGCCAAAGTCGGACTGTTTTACACTTAAATCGACCTTTGCGCACGTTGCCGTCATTTTTCAGGTCCGCTTTTGTGGACCTCGCTTGCTTTTTCGACGGTACGGAGCGCGAGCGCCGGCTTTGGTCTGCTCGACGTGTTTGCCGTACCGATACATGCGGAGTTCAAAACGCTGAGCATAACGTTGAAGCTAGCGCATGCGCACTATACCGCCAAGCCTATACATAATCTCTGCGTGTTTATCAAAGATATCGTGGTAGGTAATCCGCGACCGTTAAGACAAACGGGAAATAATGGCACGCGGTGTAGCTAATAGTTTGCCATTTTAGAAATATTTCAGGAATTTCCCGGTACGATGTGACCCAACACCTTTCCCAAAAGAAAGACCACGTGTAAGTGGTTCGAAATTTGAAATAACCAGATATGAACTGTAAATGCTCACGTGTTTCATTCTATATTGCAGTTGTGTAAATTTGAACCTTTGCCACATGTTTGCAACTTCATTGAAAGTATTATGATCAACATAATGAACAATATTCACCATAGATTAACTCTATAGGTCATTAAGTATTCAAATACGCAATTACCTGAAATAGAAATAATAATTTCTTTGACCGCTGTCACTGTATCACCTCTTTATATAGCAAGTGTAATTGCCTCTTGTCAAGTCCTTCAAACTAAATATTATGACTTCCAATATTGGTATAACCTGGTATAATCATCAATATACATAGCATGTTATGCCAACTTTGATCAAATAAATCCAAGTATATATCCCTAATTAGGAAAGCTCATTAAATACACAAATTACCGAATTGGCTGAAGCAAAAATGCTTAATGCCTTTCAATAATATTAGCCTACATAATGGTATCTATAATGTACAAAGCCAGTTTCATCAATTTTGGACATGTAAATTCAAATATATATCCCTAATTTCAAAAATTCATTAAATATGCAAATTAGGAGCTGCATGAAGTAAAATTGTTTAATGACTTTCAATAACGTCGTATCATAGTATCTTTAATGTACATAGCAAGTTTTGTCAACTTTGGTCTAGTCAATACAGATAAATATCCCTGATTATGAAAGTTCATTAAATATGCAAATAAGGAATTGGCTAAAGTTCAAATGCTTAATGACTTTCAATAATGTTCTTTCATAGTATCTTTAATGTACATAGCAAGTTTCGTCAACTTTGGTCTCGTCAATTCAGATAAATACCCCTAATTAGGAAAGTTCATAAAATATGCAAATTAGGAATTGGCTGAAGTAAAAATGCTTAATGACATTTAATAATGTTCTATCATAGTATCTTTAATGTACATAGCAAGTTTTGTCAACTTTGGTCTAGTCAATACAGATAAATATCCCTGATTATGAAAGTTCATTAAATATGCAAATAAGGAATTGGCTAAAGTTCAAATGCTTAATGACTTTCAATAATGTTCTTTCATAGTATCTTTAATGTACATAGCAAGTTTCGTCAACTTTGGTCTCGTCAATTCAGATAAATACCCCTAATTAGGAAAGTTCATAAAATATGCAAATTAGGAATTGGCTGAAGTAAAAATGCTTAATGACATTTAATAATGTTCTATCATAGTATCTTTAATGTACATAGCAAGTTTCATCAATTTTGGTTATGTAAATTCAAATATATATCCTTAATTTCGAAAGGTCATTAAATATGCAAATTACGATTTTGATGAAGTAAAAATGCTTAATGACTTTCAATAATGTTAAATCATAGTATCTTCAATATGGATACCAAGTTTCGTCAATTTTGATCGAGTAAATTCAGATATATACTCCTAATTAGGAAATTTCATTAAATATGCAAATTAGTAATTATCTTTCACGTCACCCCTTAATAACTTTCACAGCTGATATATCTTGATGTGATCAACATTTGTAGCAAATCTCATCAAATTGTGTGCAGTCGTTCTCAATATATATCCGTTTTTTCTAAAATCATTAATTATGCAAATGAGCAAAAAGTAAGCAAGCCACATCCACCAAAAACTAATCAGTTTTTGCCATTTGCAAACTGAATCTATGCAGTCTGAAAGGAGGGTACTTCATTTGCATGCATAATTAGGGATTTAGTTCAAATTCGAACAGCGCCCTCTAGCCAGTGAGTGACGGTTATGGCATTTTTCGCCAGAATTTTATCCGCAGATATCTCAGCCTTCGTTTGGCATCCGTCCTGTTTCAAGTTAGCGGCTGAATTGTACTCTTAGTTAGTTTTCGACGATGAATTTTGTGTGGTTTTATCGATTCGTTTTTGCGTTAGCCTTATTTCATGGTTTTCGAGCGACCGAAAATGCCGTTCACTAAACACTGCCGCAAAAGCATATCCAAAGTCAAATTTCCATGAGAAGTAGGGAGGGGACGTATCTTGAGTAGGTCCATACGATCTGAAAAATCTCAGTGGCTTAAGCCTCCGTTTTTGAAATAACGTCTCATTGAAGTTGACTATGCAGCGCCGTTCATGTGTTAAATCTAACATGGCGACCAGCGTACAGCGCAGCGTGAGGTGTACACGTAGACTCTCTCAGCTCTTTCTCGGTCCTAACCGGCTAACTTAGCAGATTTTTTCGGTTCTATTTATGTTTTCAATGATTGCACGATTGTGACGAGGAAGCCAGACTGCAAGCTTGTGTTACCTCACTGGCCAACACAATCTGCCTGGCTGGCTTCTCGGTAAAGTCGTGGACAGCGCAAATGGAAAAAAAAACACTACGGTGACACCGCGATAGAAGGGCTACGTTTATCACTGTATGCGGCCGTACACTTAGTATAGTGGAAGACACCCGTCGTACTGACTAGCAGTGCTGTTTCGTTTATGAGTGATTTTTTCCGTTTTCGCATTCTAGTAGCTAGCAATCATACAAAAACTGTAGGAAATAACATCGGCCGCAAAAAATCTCCGTGGATAAATACGGCTACCCTGTATCCCGCACACGAGTACGTGAATATACAATAGATGCGGCTAGAATGATAGCCGGTGAACAGCTGCGCGCTGCGGCCGTCCCTGCTAGCATTGCCGGCAACGGTGCGTGCTCGAATTAGACATGGCACATTTTATAACTCATGTAGGCCCTAGCAAAAAATTTGTTTTTTTTTAAAGTATTGATGGTCATAATGTGACATTAATTATATACTTCATTTATATATTACATCAGTGACCCGATTATAGGAGTAAACTTTGAAAAAAATGAAAGATTAATCGTGTAACGCCCGCGCCGTGTGAACGACAAGTGGTTTGGTCGCAGTAAACAGCGTGGAGTGTACGTAGCGTGACGGGTGTTCGTATACTCATAGACCCTCGAGATCTACTATACAGCGATATGGTAACTGCATGCCAACATTCAACACTGCCGCAAATACATGTCCATGGTCGCACGGTCATGAAAATTTCACCAAATGTTGATAATAGTTAAATGAATATTATCTGAAATTTTCGGCTTGGCTTAAGACCTCTAAGGTCATTATCGAGCTGTTTTACGAAAAAGGTGAAGTTTACTTCCGCATTTGGCGGGTCGACCTCGCCACCCACTTTGTAGCGATTTAAATAAAATCTTCTCAACTTTTGTGAGTTAACCCTAGGAAAACAGATCATTAGTATGTATGCTACAACTGAAAGCAAAAATTAGAATTCCAGCTATTGTACGTTTTGCTTCACGTCGATATTTAAAGCTCGCCCTTTCGCCGCATTTTATCCCTCACTGCAGTGGCGGTCAGCGTAACGAAAACGAGGCTCTACAACACGAACTTTTATGCAAATTTCATAGGCTCCTTTCAGACTGTATGTACCAGATTTGATTCTGATCTGATGAGCCAGTTTTGAGATATTGAGCACACAGACAGACAGACACACAGACGGACAGACAGACAGACAGACGGACAGACAGACGGACAGACAGACAGACACACAGACAGACAGACATCGCTGCGATATATGCTCACGTGTCAACACGTGAGCAAAAAAAAAATTGCTAAAAATTGACCTTTGAACCTGAGTCGCATCGTTAAATGAGTCAATTAGTAATTAATCGACAGGATTATGCCAAAAATTTTGCATCCTATCCTGACACTGACAGATTATCACCAGTACCAATTTCATAAAGTTTGATGCAGTGCTTCTGGACATTCACCCTAAAAACAAAAATTCATTATGTAAATGCAAACTAGCAATTAATTTAAATGATACCGCTAAGTGTCATTGAATTGTATTTACAACACTATGAGATCAACATCTGTACCAAGTTTCATCAAATTTGACGCAGTATTTGTGGATATATCACTCTAATTAGGAAAGTTCATTACATATGCAATTACAAATTAATTAACATGACACTGATAAATGTCTTTATTCACTGTTAAAGCAATGTGAGCTTAACATCTGTACCAAGTTTCATGAAATTTGATGCAGTATTTCTTGACATATCAGCCTAATTACGAAAATTCAATAATTGACATGATACTGCTACATGTCGTGAAACAAATTGATGTGCATATGTATGACATAGGTCAATGTCCTTGTACCAACTTTGAATGATACTGGTGGAGTTATGGCTCTGTACATCAAAAAAATTGTAACAAAATGGCCGCCACTCTGCCATGTTTGATCTTACCATCTAAAATATCAACATGCATATGTATGACATAAGTCAATGTCCATGTACCAACTTTGAATAAAATCGGTTGAGACTTGCTAGAGTTATGGCTCTCTACATGAAAACAAACATAACAAAATGGCCGCCTGGCAAGTGGCCACATTGAATCATATCGTGAAACAAATCAACGTACATATGTATAACATTAGCCAATGTCCTTGTACCAACTTTGAATAAAATCGCTTTATACATGTCTGAATTATGGTTCCAGACATGAAAAAACCGTAATATAATGACCGTCATTCCGCAATATTGGATCATATCCTGAAACAAATTTACGTGCATATGTATGACATACGACATTGTCCTCGTTCCAACTTTTAATAAAATCGGTTGAGATGTGCCTGAGTTATGGCTCCGTACATGAAATATCATAACAAAATGGCCTCACGATGGCCATATTTGATCGTATCACAAAACAAATCAATGTGCATATGTATGACATAGGTCAATGTCCTTGTACCTACTTTGAATAAAATCGGTTGAGACGTGCCTGAGTTATGGCTAAGGACATGAAAAAATTGTAACAAAATGGCCGCCATGCGGCCATATTGGATCATATTGTGAAACAAATTGACGTGCATATGTATGACATAGGTTAATGTCCTTGTACCAACTTTGAATAAAATCGGTTGAGACGTGCCTGAGTTATGGCTAAGGACATGAAAAAATTGTAACAAAATGGCTGCCATGCGGCCATATTGGATCATATCGTGAAACAAATTGACGTGCATATGTATGACATAGGTCAATATTCTTGTACAAACTTTGAATAAAATCGGTTGAAACATGTCTGAGATATAGCTCCGTACATGAAAAATAGTGACAAAATGGCTGTATGGCCGCTTTATTGGATTGTATCACAAAACAAATTGACGTGCATATATATGACATATGAAGTAATCTTGTACCAAGTTTGAATGAAATCACTCCAGGCATCGCTGAGATATCTGCATGAACGGACATGACCAAACCTGTCAGTCCCCCGGACGGTGTCCATGGGGACTGATAAAACAGACACTTATTTAGGTAACTGAAAGGGCATACAGCAAACTGCTCAGCTAAGTTGCTGGGTAATTACCTAATTGGTGTACCAAATACCGGTATATTCACCTCAGCTGTAATATAGAATGTAACAAATCATGGAGCAATTCTTACCTTCGTCTTCTTGTTCTCAATGCTTGCCGTGATAATATGTGTTCCAAGGGGAAAATTTAGCTGCCCAATTTGCCTTTCCACACGCTGTCAAAAAATAAGAAATAAGTCATTATAAATGACAAAGTCCCTACTGGTTAATAAAATTGGAAAATCTAGCACGGTGTTGTGCCCCTGAGCCGGGTACTTTACTCCTCAGTGCTCCATTGGGGTAGTGGGTTATGGGTACCCCATCCTGTAATTGGACATTTGCCTGTTGGATGATGCACTGACTAAAAAAAACATTTCCTCACTGAAATAGCATACACATATAATCATGTTTCCTGAACATACAATACAGTACAATTAATGCATAAAAACACTCTTTTTAATTTTTTTTTTCCAGTCATAACTTCAATGTAAACATCCTCATACAAATTGCCCCCATGAAATTCTTTTGAGGGGATGCTGGAAGGTAGAAAATCATACTTACTGATACACAAAAACACACTTAAGAAAGTCTTAGAGTGATAAAGCAATCACAACAAGTCATCGTTGATGACACAGTCCCCACTTATTCATGGGTACTTTGGTTACCAGTCCTCAGAGAGGATAGAGTCCTGTTCAAAAAATGGGTCTGAGTATGATTAAAAATTCTGCAATACAGATGGGGCTTTATGGCAAAGAATGAGTTTGTAGTACAGTAAATAATGGTGCAACTGTTGAATTGAACAAGTGTTCCAGGCAATTTATCAAAGTGTAATGTGTTTGTCTGGATGTTGTTTCTTTGCCAGTTTCAGTACAGTGGCGTGTCGTGTAATCGGATCTATATCTGAAGGGGTGAAGTGCAAGGCATGGTCAAAATGTGATAAGTATAAGGACTACTGGTAGACCGATGCAACATAAACGTTGCTGAATAAGTCACAATATGTACCCTGTTACAGACTGTAGATCTAGACAGTAGTGCAAGTCTATGGACATGACATTAGACTTACCATTGAACTTGATGTCCATACAATATCAGGGGATGATGTGTAGTCAGAAAGGAGGAAATATTTGTTTCCATGGATGGTCATCAAGTTGGCTGCCTGATCTTCACGCTGGCAGTTCAAAGACTGAATCCTGCCAGCTGTTATTGGGAGACCACTTTCCCAATAATTGGAGGACCCCATTTTCGGGGGTCCATTATTGGAATCTGTCCAAGAGCACTGGTGTTATTCTGGTTTTAAGAGATCGAGTGTTGGTGTTCTGGATATTAATGTTGAATTGCCCCTGGAAGTTATAACGGGTCAGATGTTCCAGCAATAGAGCAAATCCAGTTGGAGGTAAATTTGTGTGCATTTGTAATGTTCTGTACGCAAGTTTATGTAAGCTTTGAAGGGTTTAAAGCCAGGATGAAATTTAAAAATATCAGTATGCAAATTTCTTAAATGGATTGTTTTGATTGGCGAAATCTAAGTTATGTGTATACTTGTCAGTCAGTGAAAATATTTTACCTTTTCATCTTGCCACCCCATTAATTTTCATCTCTAGACATCGAAGTTTATTGAGAAAAGTCATTGTCAATGACATAGTCCCTACTTGGTTATTGAATGTTGAAACTATTGACAGCAGTGATACATGTACGGTAGGTGAAGTGACATTGGTCAACCAATACTGTGGCCTGCTTTGTCTATGTTGGGTATGTTTCTTTGATATTTGTGTTGTGATTTGATATTTTCAGTCTGTAAAGCAGCACCATATTCAGTTGTGTAAATATGTAATGACAAAGTGATGATCTGTAAAGTAGACAGGGTATGAAAAGTGACTAGTATTATTATGATTTGTAATAACAAGGTCTAGAATTCCTGCTAGGTTGTGTGTAGATTCTGTAATGAGCTGATGTAATTGTTGTCATGTATGAGCTCTGTCAATTTTCATTGGGGTTATTCAGGTCAATGTTAAAGTCACCAGTAACAATAATTGTGTCGCAGTTGTTGTGTTCATAATGGTTGTACATTCATTGAGCAACTGTGCAAGGTTTTCCTTTACTACCATCCATGGTCTGTTTGGTGGAATGTACAGACAAACAATCAATGTTTTATCTGTTATAATAGCAACAGTTTCAATAAGACCAGCAAATGTGAAATTTTGTTTCACTGGTTTGGCACTGTAGATTGCACAACCATGCTGTGATGGGACTGAAAAGACTGTCATTTTGGGTAGTCTGTAAGGACAAGGATCTGTTACGTGTGTTTCAGTGAGACAAATTATGTCCAGATGTTGGGTGAATGGATGTGTTTTCAAGTCTAAATGATGGGATTTCAAGGATCTAATGTTTATAAGGCCAATAGCTAGGTAGTGTTGATTTGGAAATTCTATTTCAATCGGCCATTATACTTCAGTTGCATGGTCTGCTGTAATCTTTCCATCTCTGACAAAGCAGACTTGTTTACTTTGATCTTGGTTTCATCAAATCCTATCAGTTGTAACCCTGATCTTGATTTAACACGACTGAACATTGTATACATTTGCCCTGGTTTGGGGAACATGTGGATTCATATATTGCCAATCATGTATTCATATGTACTTCCTTGAGCTTTATGTATAGTCATTCCCCATGCAAGCGTGCCTGGATATTGAGTTCTTTCAACTTTGATTGAATGAGCTTTTTCCGAGTATGAAAATGTGTCAGTCACAGCAGTGATAGGTACAGAGTCAGGGTATTTGCTTTGTTTTTTAGCTTCTTTGCCTGTGGCATTTGAGTCAAATTTCACATAAATTATTCCTTTCATTGGATTACGTTGGTCAATTTCTATATGAGTAATTTCACCAGTAGCTCCATTGACAAGGCCATCTGACAGGTCTGTGTTTTTTGTATGCATATATCTGGCACCTACAGCAATTTTTATTTCATCTCGTAGACCAGCTGTCTCATGCGGACTTTTAGAAGTGACAATGACCTTTGCTCTCGATGTATGCAAGTCCTTTGTGGTGTCTTCTGCTGGAATTGTCAGCACTGTTAAACAAAGACTTTTCAGTTGTTTTCATTATATTCCTCTACTTCTCTATTTGTTAAAAATAAAGAAACACAGTTCGCTGGGAGATGAGAGTTAGTTTCAAGACTTTTTAATTGCTCAATATCAGTTTTAGTGTGTTGACCTAATCGTAGTCTGGATAGCATATTTGCAAATTCTGGATCACTTTGCTGTCTCACAATTTCATGTAATTCATGTACTTTGAAGAGTCTCTGCCATAGAGATCCTGCCAAAATGCTGAGGTCCTTTTTGTTTGATATCTGAAATACTGGCCTATCACCAACTGGGTTTAACTGTAATAAGTCACCAACAGCCAGTATAGAAACACCACCAAATGGACTGTTGTTTTCAAAGATGTCTTGTAATATCAAGTTAAGTGTTGATAAAGTTTGGGCACCAACCATTGATATTTCATCAATTATTATTATCTTCAATGCTGCATATTTGGCTCTTAATGAGTTCAAAATTTGGGCGGCTGGTTTATGATATTCACTTGATTCACCATGTTTTTTGCAAGGGATATGAAATGCACTGTGTAGAGTTGTTCCACCAATGTTCACAGCTGCTTTACCTGTAGATGCTGTCAAAATTATAGTAGGTGTGTCTGGACTTTCACCCTCACGACGTAGCTGGCGAATTGCACTTTGGAAAATGGCATGAACTGCATGGCTTTTACCTACTCCTGCACCGCCAGTAAGGAAGACATAAAAGGGATCAGGTAGTGAATTGCCTAGGATACTTGATATTCTATATGAAGTGCACCATGAAAAGATGAAATCATGTATCCTTCGCTGTTGGTCACTTAGACTTTGCACTTTTGCCTGTAATGTCAGTGAACGTTTAGAATTCATTGACGTGGGAACATTGATTGGGTCAACAGAAACTTGGTCTTCATCTAGGTTTGATGGGTCTAATAAGTCATACTCTGCATCATCAGATATCTGTCTGTCTCTACATTGTTCAGCCTCTGGTGGTGCTACTGAATCCCATAGTTCTTCATCAATGTCATCAGGATCTGGTGCATTTTCATATGCATCTTGAACCTCATCATTACATGGTTCAAATTTCTTTATTGTATCCTGGATAGCGTCATGCACTTGTACAAACTTTGCTTCATAGCTGTTGTTAAGTTTCAGTTGTGATTCCTTTCGCCAAGGAAGGTACAAGATAAGTAATCTATGGTAATATTTTTCTGAATCCTTTTGCTTTGAGACATAATAGTATCGAATTACAATTTCCTTTTGTCGTTTATATATCCATCCAAGCCCTTGCAGGAGCTGCAACTTTGTACTTAATTTAGGCTTTGTGTTTTGTGCACTTTGTGCATCATCAAGGTGGTCAAGAGTGTTATCTACAGAATCATCAAAATCAGACTTTTGTCCATATGATGTACTGTACATTGATGCAAACTCAGCCAGAGACAGGTCATCCAACTGGTATGGCCTGGCTGCGTATTTATCTAGAATGCTTGGTACATAGACACTTTCATTATCATCATCCATTTCATCAAGTTCTGACACACTCTTTAACATTCTTGTTCTTTCTGCTTCATATCCCGTTGGTACATATTGAACTGTTGTGTTCGTCTGTCTCAGTGGTAAACCTACCAACCTTGCTATTGCTTCATGTTGTGACACTTCTCGACACCGTAAAAAAGTATTGCCAATACATTTCAGTTTGTCTGTTGTAGTGTTTGCTTCTTTGACTGCATTTCTCATAAGCTCTGACATTTCCCTTTCTGGTTTACACATGTATGAAGTAATGTATGCAATGCAGGCCAAACATCAGTTATGTACTGTATATCCATGTTAGCTCGTAGAGCCTTGAGTATGTATGGATTGTATGGATTGATACTGGTCTCTGATGGCTTTCGTTTTAAAATGACTGATGTGCGTTTTAGTGACAAAGTCAATGCTGAATGATAGTCTGTTTCAGAAACATTTGCCTCTTTGAGCAACTCACTCAAAGTAATCTCTGGTTGACTTTTTTCTAAAGTTTTCATAACTTTAGTCATAATCTGTTTAGCTTCTGAAATTGCTTCCTTTGATGTGTCTTTTCTAGCAATAAGAGTTTCTGATGATGGTGGTTTTTTAAAGTGGAATCTACATTCTAGGCCTTTTCTCTTTTTACAAGTTCTGGTATGATGGTGTGTTTGACGTGATATGACTAGGTCATGAAGTACTGGATCAGTGTCTTTGTCAGGAATAGCACATGAAATATATTTGTCTATAAATGATATGACATCTTCATCGGTATTTTTATCCAGGATTGGTGCATTTAGGACATGAACAGCAGCATGGAAATGCTCAGTGCCTCTACTTTGCATTTCTTTTCTGATATCATAATTGAGAATTTGACCAATGGGATGTATACCACTTAAGATAATATTTCTCCATACCTTTCCAAATATATAATCAATATGTCTAGCTGCTGTGACAGGATTTCTGGCTATCCAATTGCGTTTTGTCTGCCAGTTCATTTGCTCTATCTCCTCTAATGTAAAGTGCTCACCATACTGTATTGCAATTACTTGTACCAATTCAGGCCAATGGAAGTCAGCAGCACTGCCAGACAAGAAAAACGTGTATGGTCCAAACTGTCTTATCTTTGCAATCATGTCTTGTTGCATCTCTTTCCAATATTGGGGTGTGCCACGTATTTTTTTAAACGATGCAAATAATTCATCATTTTTCAACATTAATCTAACATTGTCAGGATTCTTCAACTTTGCAACATTTAAATCCCCCATTCTTGTCTTTTTGAGTTGCATAGTGATGCTATTCTTTACATCAACCATTTCTGCCCAGTGTAAACACTGAAAAGTATATTCAGTACTTTCTGCAAATCGTGTGTCACTTGAAAGTAACCTTGCATTAATGTACTTTTTAACTGTCAGTTGAGGTATGTAATTGTCTCGAAACTGACATTGTACGAGCAGAAGTACGGCCTCGTACTTTCATATTACGAGTGACGTATTTAAAGTCACACATGCCTTTTGACCTAATTTTTATGAATACGCCTAGGACTATGTTGTATTCCATGGATGAAAGATTTTTGTTTATGTGAAAGGATTTTACAACAAACGAACGCTTAGACACATTTTCTGTGTATATTCGAAACTCGGAAGTAGGAGCGGGTGTGAACTTCGTATGATTATTTTTTTGGTCGTGAGAGCGGGTTCAGTAGGCTGAGTCTCACAAAGCTACATTGTGCCTCAGCTGACCCTGTCGCAAGCATTTTGCGTACCCTCGATTGATCATTACTTTTTTGCCACCGAACACACAATATATTTTGTGCAGGTACGATTTTGCCTCTTGCTATTATTTGTCTTATTCGTGCGGCGAAATAGCCACTTGTAATTTGCATCGATCACAGCCTGCCATGCCTCTGCGAGCGCGGGGTTGATTACCGTAAAAACCCTATCAATTCGACCAGAAAAAATAATTACGATTTGAAATCGTCGAATATGACATCGTGTGCCGGCCCTTGAAATATATTGCAACTCCGTGACAGGCAGATTAGATAATCTAAGAGCGTTTAATGCATTAACATTTTGTAAAAATAATAAAAATTGACATCACCGATCATAAGAAACGTGGTGTTGCAGATAGTATTTTTTAAGAGAAGTCTCTGATGGCCATTGTCTGTAAGTATGGTCTGACTTTGCAAAGTTGGGAAACCAACATCTGAAGATTTAGGCCTACTTCAACCAATACTTTTGGATTTGTTCTACTCTTATTATAATTTCTTGAAAGTAGATGTTCATTTTCGATGTCTGTGTAGCGTCTATATTGAAGTCATATCCGAAAGACTATAATCAGTTCGCGACAGCGTAAACCAACCTCTCTCTCTCTCTCTCTCTCTCTCTCTCTCTCTCTCTCTCTCCCCCCCCCTGGCATTTCGATGTTTTATTTTGTCGACATTTAAATATCAGTTTGAAGTTCAGGTCACTGCTCGATGCAATAGTTGATGTCAATTTCACGTGTCGGGCATGGTCTCTGTCGTCACTCTAATCGTTAGTTTTTTTCCTGTTATATTCGATATCAGACTCAAAACACAACGTGAACAACGCTGATAATATATTGCATCTTTCGTATCGAAACCAGTAAAGTTCGTAACTGGTGACATGTCACGGCCTGGAGAAAGTTAATCACCATCGATCGAATGTCCGTGACGCTTTGCTTTTCGCTTTTGCTTTTGAAATGCACAGGGAACTTCGCGGTATGGCAATTATATTTACCGTGAAGAAAGTCTGTGACTTTAAACTGGCCGTACAACCAACAATAAACATGGCGGAGCAATGATACCGACTTCAGAGACTTTGCAATTTTTTTCATTGCGAGCGCAGGTGAGACCAAGTCGTCGAATTTTTTCCCGCTGCTATTTGGCTTTGAATTTTCAATTGCTCTCATGTGATAATTACAGCTACATGTAAAATCAAGAAAGGGTTCTCTGTAAATCAATAAGCCTTTTGAATATGAAAAAATCGGACATCTGAACCTCAACACGCAGTTTGAAATTGCTCTCGAATCAGGACAGGGAGGACATCAGTGAGGCCGGATTTCACGTAGTAGCTATGGAAACCGATGGTTCATTCATTGTAAGAAAGCATGCGATGTACTGCTCCTGCTCGAGCTCCCTTGGCCCGTCACGGTGGACTTTCGCCGTCTCGCCTCAACACCGTCTATTACCTAACAATGCCAACAACGTAATAGTGTTCAGTCTTCAAATTTGGATATATTAATCTACCAATCATCAACCGTCGAACACATCAAAAACAATGGTCGCGGCCACGGATTCAAGGACGTTCACACAAGGAGACACTGTCAATGAGTGGCGCGCAGAATCGTTTTTACTACTTTTGAGAACTTCTAAATTAACTTGTAATCTGTATACCTTCGCACATGGAACCGATATGTATGCCTATCACCGTTGAAGTTTATGTCTTTTATTGTAAGAGTTGTTTTTTATCCAAAACACATTTCCAGATCTCCCACAGAGCAGTCAAACGAAAGGACAATTGCTTCAAACGAATGAAATTGCACAACGAAAGAATAAAAATCAACAGCACATCGTGGACAATCATAGCGCTCGGGAATGGGACTATTCTATTCTAGTGATGGGGACGGAAAGCACAGAACTATAAAGCTACTGGAAAAACGTTCTGTTTTTCTCGCGATTTTAGCTACTGTAACAACCCTTTATTCTTAAAGTTACTTACCTTTCCATAATAGAATTAAACTAGGTCTAGGGGCTTATGCACACAGTGTACACGGATGTACAGCATAATATTTTAAAAAGTCCTCTGCTGGGACGAGCAGGGGTTTACACTCTAACGGATACAGTAAAACAATGGCCACGGCCATAGGTTCAAGGACATTCACGGGGAGACACGATGACAAAGACAGTCGTAAAATTGCTTAGACTAGTTTAAAACATACAATATCTGGTCATCTTTGTACCGCTGTGCATCGAAACGACAAGTGTAGGCCTATAGCTTCGAACTTTTATGGGAGAGATATCACGACTGAGATCGACAGTAGCGGCACAACAAACTATTCCGAATTGTGCGTCCGTGTTTAATGCTACATCTCTGTAGGTGATTCCGGTTTCTCAATCAAATCCAAAGTCCGACATTGACAAAATTGACATAAAAATGTGATGTCCGAAAAGTTTTGTTTTATTCAACTAACTGATCATCTCCTTTGACATCCCCTAAGCTACATGTAAACAGTAGTCCGGAAAGACAGTGACATCGATGTCTCCCGGGCCCCCACGCATATATGGCCATGCTCAAATATTTCTTCACTTATTCGCAAAACATCTTGTCATCTGGGCGCATAGGCCACGTCTTTGTACGTTGGTCAAAACTAATGGCAGTGATCAGAATATACATGTAACATTGTTCAAAGTAAGATTGAATATGGAAGACGAAAATGCTTTCATCGATTGACAAAAATGAGAAGGAACGAGTCAGTAAATATCGAACTATAAAGGGGAGAACGAGACTTCCACGATTTAACAACTGGGAACAGTATTTCGATCGACAGACTTACACAACAGAGAGAGCATTTTATCCAGCTTTAAAAATAAGTCACCGCCTTTCTTTAATAACACCCCATTTGCGTTCAATCTACTCTGTCCGCGATTGGTATGATTGGCCTCCGGGTTTCGCCTGCCGCACTGACTGATACATGGTTATTTTTTCATTGTTTCGCATAAGATACAGCATCTCTTTTCGTGCACAAGGCAAGTTATCGTTTAGAAGGAACCAGTCACAGGAGGTTAGGATATTATATAGGTGAAATTTTAATGGAATATAGATGAAAAGACTTATCGGTCGACAAAAATTGCCATAAACCGAGAATCGAGATTGTCTATGATTGGGAACAAAAATATTCGATTGATTCATGAACACAACCAGAAAGAGCATTTCCTTCAGCTTGAAAAAATAAGTCGTCGTCTTTCCTTGACACTGTCCCCATTTGCGTTTGAAAATATTAGTCTGTTCCCAGTCGGTAAGAACGCACGGGGAAGTGTCGGCAGTACTTGCCGACATGTAACATAACGATTTTTCTTCAGCAATTTTTTTAGCGTTTCACAACTTGTCCTTTTAGTGCACGGGGCACATCTGTCTACGCGTTTTAGGAACAAGCAACATATTGTTTAGAACATAATATCTGTCAAATTACGAAGGAATATGATTCACACACAGAAAGAGTCTATATCGTAACGCTGTTGTTTTCGATGTCTTGAAATGTCGTTCATTCAACTGAAGGAATTTTTGAAAGCTATGTCATTCAGTCGAATTAATAGGGATTGAGAAAGTCACAGTTTCCGTCGGATAGGGGCAAAATAAAATTATGTTTTGAGAAAAACATTGGGTGGTCATACAAGGGTGGTCAAATTGATACGGTTTTACGGTAATTCTCGTACAAACAGACTTCGCATCGCGACCATTCACGTGTGCTCGACATGCTCTATGTACCGGGACCGTTTTCCTCGCATGTACGTGGCATGGGGCCGTTCTCAGACATGCCTAAAAGCATATGGGATACGTTCAGATAGGCGTATTGATATGTTTACGTGTGTGTAACCGTATAGCATCTACCAGCGAGGGAACACGAGCAATTCCCATTAAATTTTAGATCGCCAACCTAGAGGGCCCGACTAGGCCCGACTAGGCCTGGGTTTTCACTTTGCCAGATTGGCGACAGACCGCTGGAGACAATAAGTTTTGGCTCATTTTGTTGACCGCCGGTCGACCTCGATTGGTTGTAATGCACTTGAACCTACCGCCGTTGTAAATCTTTTTTACTTTCTCGAATTCGAAAGTGCAATGATTTCACATACATAAAACCTGCGTGGCTCGCGAGTAAGCTTATGCCTTATGACCTCGAAATAATCTGATCACCACATTATGTTAATCACAGTGTACAATGAATAATATGAAGGATTTATGAGTTGGCGGGTGTTTTCGTGGCACCCGTGTGTACCTCATATTGTACAGTCTATTTGAAAATGACCTCTAGTCAACAATGATTTTAAAGACTAACATTTTTCTGACCTCGCATTCAACTTCAAGTTTTGAAAAAGCACATTATCGGAACCACACTATTATGGTGTGTATTGTTGAGATTACGGCCCGCCTATTGAATAATGGTATAGTCAGGTCACTGTGGGGTCAATATTCATGTTTGTCATCGCGGAACTTGCAGAAGCCATACAAGATATCGATGCTCGATACTTCTATATTCAATTCGTTCGTTCGCGCTCCTGAACAACAAAAAAACATCACTCAAAACCAACTCATCACATTCCAAACTTACCTAGCTACACTCAGTTCGGTAGATAAGTTCCAGGCATCAGTCGTAGTATAAATGCTGACGTCGATTTGTTGACGTCAATGAAGTCGGCGTCGACGTAATAATGTATTTTTACAAATATATTTATTTATTTGGCGTTAATTAGAGGAAAATCACATCAGAGGGTGGATGACGTATGTATTACAATATCCTGGGTAGGCTAAACTGGCCGTTTTGTTTATCGCTATTATTGCCTACTCCCACCATACCGCCCATCGTCTGTAACTTGCACGCGATGTTTGCACACGAACGAACGCCCAATGCCAGTCACTCAGAGTCGTCGGTTTTCTTGCTACCCAAGTTGAAATATATGCAATTATGAATGTCATTTTTGAAAATTCACTAATGCATGCAATACCAATTACGATGAACCCACAATTTATTGTTGTTGAGATTTTGTCAACAGTGTTATAAATATAGTGCTGCAAAGTCAGTAGTAGGGCCTACCCACGTGAAAGACGTTTTGAACTCGTTCCCGTACTTGCTATATTCAACTTCAGCTGAATCAGTCAAGTCATTACGTGTTTATTTCGCATATTTGCTATATTTTAGCACCCGTACTCAGAACCCCACTTTGACATTCTGTTTGGCATGTTTCTACGTTCATTTCGAATCCTATTTTGTCTTTTTTTTTCAACGCTCAGTTCGACGCTGTTTTTGTTTTTCCACGCTCAGCTTGACGCTCACTTTGTCGATTTTGGGACCTGCATTACGTCACTCGTACTTTGAAAGTACGGCACATTACGTCACTCGTACTTCGCTCGTACGAGCTCGTAGGTCTGCTCGTAGTTCGTCCGTTTTGAGACGATTAGATAAATGGTCAGTCTTACTTGTCTTTCTTCAGTGAATGTGTTAGTTCCTGATGGAAACAGTGTTGGAAATGTCATTGCTTCCCAGTCCTTTTCATAAAAGACATGTGTTGGTCTTTGTCCTTCCCCAGGTGCAAGGTGTAATATTTGATTTGTTTTGACATTTGGACCCTCCTTTGGGTAAAGACATGTTGATGAATTAATAGTTTTCTTTAAACTAAGTTCCATTTTCACATGATCAGGATTATCATCATCAACTTCCTCTTCTGAATCTACTATAATATCAGCATCATGGTCTTGTGGTTTTGATAACTGCTGTGGTTGAATATTTATACTTCTTGCATTTGTTTTTATTTTATCATCAGTGTTACTTGGCTTACATGTCATACTTGTCAATTCAGCTTCAGTGGTTGCTTTCCACAATTCTGGATTTTCCAATTGACTGTTATCAGTCCATTGAGTGTTTGTAGTCACATTTTTATACAATGGATTATTCTTTTTCAAGTATTCTAAAGCTTCATTCACATTGTGAGGACGTATATATTGTTTTTTAACGGAATATTTATCTGATAACCGTCGTTTTAAGCTTAAAGCTATTATTTGGGATTCTGATGTCTGTCTTGGCAAAGTTGTAGCAGTTTTCTGTATGTTAGATGGTACAAGTACAACTTGACCACGGAGACCATGTTGACCACCGGTAGGCAAAGCAACAATTTTCATGAATGGTATAATTCTGGTAATCAACTGGCTCTCTAACTGACAAAGAGATGATAACTGTTTCGGTATTGGCTCAACTTCAAGGTTGTTTGCAACAGCCTGTGCAGGCATACGATTTGATTGTAGAGACCGATGGCATGTTTTACAAAGCCACAGACTTCCTTCTGATTTATGGTCTTGTACACATTGATGTACTACATCTGTATCTGTTTGTGAATAATTCTCAACCTTATAACAAATTACTGCAGACTTATACATGAACCTATTACAACAATTGCATGAGTATGTTGGGCCTGATCTTATAGCTTGGAAAAATTCATCTAAAATAATTTCAAATGCTGGATGACAAGTTGATGCATTGGATTGAAAGTCCAGTAATGATTTCTGTCGATCATTATAACACATAAATCTCCTTAGTTTCTTTCTCGTCTTGTCACATTCCTGTTCTAAATGCTTTTGCTTTTCTGTTCTATTGCTTCTTTCAGTTCTCATTCTTAGTTTGTTTTGTTGTTTATCTATCTCCTTGGCCAGTTCTGTTCTATTAATTCTTTCAGTCCTCATTCTAACTTTGTTTTTCTGATTATCTTTCTCCTTGGCCAGTTCTGTTCTATTAATTCTTTCAGCCCTCATTCTTACTTTGTTTTGTTGTTTATCTTTTTCCTTGGCAAGTTCTGTTCTATTAATTCTTGCACTCCTCTTTCTAACTTTGTTTTGTTGTTTATCTTTCTCCTTGGCAAGTTCTGTTCTATTGCTTCTTTCAGTTCTCATTCTAACTTTGTTTTGTTGTTTATCTTTCTCTTTGGCAAGTTCTGTTCTTTTAATTCTTTCAGTCCTCATTCTAACTTTGTTTTGTTGTTTATCTTTGTCCTTGGTCAGTTCTGTTCTATTAATTCTTTCAGTTCTCTTTCTAACTTTGTTTTGTTGTTTATCTTTCTCCTTGGCAAGTTCTGTTTTATTAATTCTTTCAGTTCTCTTTCTAACTTTGTTTTGTTGTTTATCTATCTCCTTGGCAAGTTCTGTTCTATTGCTTCTTTCAGTTCTCATTCTAACTTTGTTTTGTTGTTTATCTTTCTCCTTGGCAAGTTCTGTTCTATTGCTTCTTTCAGTCCTCTTTCTAACTTTGTTTTGTTGTTTATCTTTCTCCTTGGCATGTTCTCGTTCTATTAATTCTTTCAGTTCTCTTTCTAACTCTGTTTTGTTGTTTATCTTTCTCCTTGGCAAGTTCTGTTTATTAATTCTTTCAGTTCTCTTTCTAACTTTGTTTTGTGTTTATCTATCTCCTTGGCAAGTTCTGTTCTATTAATTCTTTCAGTTCTCTTTCTAACTTTGTTTTGTTGTTTATCTATCTCCTTGGCAAGTTCTGTTCTATTGCTTCTTTCAGTTCTCATTCTAACTTTGTTTTGTTGTTTATCTTTCTCCTTGGCAAGTTCTGTTCTATTGCTTCTTTCAGTTCTCATTCTAACTTTGTTTTGTTGTTTATCTTTCTCCTTGGCAAGTTCTGTTCTATTAATTCTTTCAGTTCTCTTTCTAACTTGTTTTGTTGTTTATCTTTCTCCTTGGCAAGTTCTGTTTTATTAATTCTTTCAGTTCTCTTTCTAACTTTGTTGTTGTTTATCTTTCTCCTTGGCAAGTTCTGTTCTATTAATTCTTTCAGTTCTCTTTCTAACTTTGTTTTGTTGTTTATCTATCTCCTTGGCAAGTTCTGTTTTATAATTCTTTCAGTTCTCATTCTAACTTTGTTTTGTTGTTTTTCTTTCTCCTTGGCAAGTTCTGTTCTATTAATTCTTTCAGTTCTCTTCTAACTGTGTTTTGTTGTTTTCTATCTCCTTGGCAAGTTCTGTTCTATTAATTCTTTCAGTTCTCTTTCTAACTTTGTTTTGTTGTTTATCTTTCTCCTTGGCAAGTTCTGTTCTATTAGTTCTTTCAGTCCTCTTTCTAACTTTGTTTTGTTGTTTATCTTTCTCCTTGGCAAGTTCTGTTTTGTTTCTTCGCTCTTTATATTTTCTAAGTCTGTCCATTTGCTTTTCTTTACCTGCTTCTTTTTTGAATTTTCTGTCCATCAACTTTCTGATTCTATCCTGTTCTTTGGTGTTCTCTCTGTCTAATTCTGATCTGCTTTGTCTGATGACACTCATCCTGGCCCTTGCATTCTGTTTTCTCAACTGCTGCTTTTCCCTTTTCGATAGTTTTCTTTGGGTAGATGTTGTCTTTTGACTTAGCATATGTTGATCTTGCAGCTCTTTTTGTGATGTAAAGTAGTTTTGAAGGGTGTTTGATTTATCATCTCTGATCTGTGTGACAACTTGGTAATGGTTGGCATTGCAGTGTTGCAAATAGATTGATTTTTTCTCAACACCAATATGAGGGTCAACCATTTGGCCAGAATACTTCAGCCAGCGTTTGTCAATCATGTATGTGTAAATGTTTGTATTCAGAAAATGGGATGTGGCAACAATTTCTACTTCACTAGCATATTTGCCAAGCTTGGCAATCTCACTTTGTAGCAAATATTGTTCAATAGTTTGTCCTTGAGTTCGTAGTATCTTTTCAAATTTGAATTTATTCCCTTTCAAATGTTCAACTATCTTCAATCTTATCAGACCATGATATTTTTCATTTCCAGCAACTAAATATGAGATAGCTCTGAAAAAGCAATTACCATCACCAATCAGATCTTTTGTCAATGGAACTCCCAGTGGAAAACCTTGGCCTTGAAAATGAACAGCATACTTGGGTGGAGTGATGTGAAATAATGATGCTTTTGCAGTTTGCCATGTGAAATCAGTTGGGTTGTATGTGTATTTTGATGTTACAGTTTCAGAAGTGATACAGCAATTGTCATCATCAGTTACTGAGGTAGTGATCCTTGTTGCACTTTCTACTTTTGGGGTTAAAGGTTGACAGGTTTTTATGAATTTTGTAGGTTCTCTCTCTTCTAGAGTACTCTTACGCTTATTGCTTTTCAAATCATCTGAGTTGATATGCGATTGGAATGCTGAAGTATTAATACTACATTCATCAGGCAAGTCATAGAAATTGTGACATATGTTTTGTGTGTAGAGTAATACTGGGGTGATTTCAAATTGTACAGTTTTAAGGGGCTTTTCTGTCAATGTACAAACTAAATGTCGTAAATGTTTACAAAGGTCAGCAATTGAATCAACAGTAACTAAAACTGCATGGCCATCAGAATGTGCGTACCCTTCATCATTTCTACTGTGAGAATCATACACATGGAATTGACCATTCATTTTAAATAACGCCATCCCATATTGCTCAATAATCAGAATTGCTTGTGAAGAAATTTCAAAGGCAGTCTGGAGTGCATGGTCTAATTTGTGCACAATGTTATCAGGGCTGACAGTATCACCAAGGTATCCAAACAGGGAAAAGCATGGATTACAAGTAAAATACTGACATTTAAGTCTGAAGTTAACATTCAAATCTGTTACCTGTAAATACGGGCATGAATCTTTACTGTTTCTGTTTGGGTATACTTTATCATACAATGCTTTGCCCATATCAAGGATTGAATCAATAACTGCATTGTTCCAGTCTGGCATTCCAAGAATCTGAGAGTACGCCAATGCTACCAGACTGTTAGTCATACATGTGCTGGTGCCAGTTGCACTCAATAAATACTTAAGGAACCTTGATGGAAATTACCTGTAATTACCCTCTTGGTAGGATATGAAAATACTGTGGTTGGAAAGACAGGACCTGGATTTGTTTCAATGTCACCACCTAACATCAGAAGCTGCTTCAAATAATGGTTACATAAATAAATTTGAATGATCCAGCTCAGAGAAAAGTACATGAATCTGGCCATTTTGAATTCCTGTTTGAAGTGTACACAATGGAAACCACCTATTGCAAGTCGGTACTGTTGCAGAGAGATGTCCATAATCCTTGGTTTATTTGACTCACAAAATGAGATATCCCTTTGAAGTTTGATGCTGCAAGTATCACACATAAAATGTTTCAGTATTTGAGGTGGTTAGAATAGGAAGTGTTCAATAGTGTAACAGGTTTATGAATCTACAAAATCAGAAAAGGTTTGTTTAGCAAAGTATCTTTTAAATATACTTTGGAAACTAAATTGTTTCAAAACCAGTAGCTTTTGTTTCAAATTAGTACAATTTCTTGTAACTTCAAGGGGCAATATTCTGCTACCAATAGTTCGTTATTGTAGAAGTCCACTGATTAGTATGCCGTTTAATTACAGTATATCAGTTATGTTCAAGTTCTGTAAATAGGTATTGTCTTTGTGATTCTAGTATAAGCTTCTGTATTGAATATTCCTGTAAGTATTCCGTATTTTGATTCTATAATGGCCTATGTTCAGGCCAGCAGCTAGGATGGTTATGCGTTCCAACCTCTGCTAAATTCCCAAACACACTTCGATTGGGAGTACTCCGCACGAGTATATATCAGGTATGTTCAAGTTCTGTATATGGTATCGTATATGTGCTTCTAGTATTAGATTCCGTATTGAATATTTCTGTAAGTATTTCGTATTTTGGTTCTATGATGGCCTATATTCAGGCCAGCAGCTAGGATGGTTATGCGTTCTAACCTCTGCTCAATTCCCAAATTGGGAGTACTCCGCACGAGTACCGTTAGTGACCCAGGCACTAACAAACTTCTTCTTTCGTATCTGAAAAAGAAATGAAAAGGGATTTATTACTGGTGTACATATTTAACACATGGCTTGTCACACATAATTCATGAAAATTAGAATACTTGATATACTTCATTAACAACTGTGATTTGTAAATGGTTCATTGTTTATGTTGTTAACACTTTTAGTACATGTATTGTGAATTACAAAACTTCTCATCTGTCTGAGAGATGCTTTGAAGTATCAGAGACACCATCGGATTGAACTCATGTTACCAAATGTTACAATAAAAATACAAATTATTGCCACACCATAACTTCTTTCTTTGAAGTGATCTTTATACAATTAAAATCAAAATCAAATTATTTATTAAGAATAATTAATATATGCGAGAAAAGACTCGTTTTTCTGTACTAGTATAATACATTCAGAAAATGCCCTCAGAGGTCATTAATGCAGCATCAAGTGGACTTCAGTCAATTTTCTGTATACCAACTTCTATGTGATCTTAAGAACTTACAAGTGCTAGCAAACTTCAAAATATAGGTATATCACTAACTGTATTTCGTCATTTTTTGTTCACAAAACTGGAGGTAGATTTAGAATCGCCACACCAAGCACGCATACTATGCACTGTGTTCTGGCGTGGCGCGAGGCCATAGCCGGGAACATGCACACAACATGAGATGCACAACATCGTACGCTGGGCTACCCTAATTCATATTTTTCCCTGTATATTGATTTTGGAAATTGAACATTTCTTTGATAAAGTACGGCTTTTCTCACCAATGTCATCTTCATATGCCAAGTAATTACAATTCTGAATCTGGCAATTCTAAAACAGAACCACCATAAAAATGCCGTACGGAAATCGTGGGGCCCGTACACGGTACAGGATTTTTGACCAATACAGATGCTATCGGCACTCAAGACGCCGCAACTGCCGGAGTTTCAAGTTTAACGTGCCATAACTCCGTAATGACGGAAAATGCCACAATAATTTTTTCTACATTTTCTGAGATTTACTAAACAACATCTATGGAAATTAATTCGGTGTTTCATGCTTGCGTATTTTTTTTATCGAGGGAAATGTAAGACACGGTAGTGATTTCCCACTGTGTCATGTACGTATTAACGTCACTGAAAACCCTAACCCTATATTTAGACAGCAGTTTTTGAAACGAGTTCTACATGTTTACGTTAACTCTACATATATACACAGTATTTGCTGGGAAAAAATCGAAACAAGGATGACGAAACGTTTTGGCCTGCGGTCCCGACGCGACTCGGGCCGGAAATGGAGCGGCCGAAACAATCAGTGCACACCACATGTATCGCCATTTTGAGATCCACGGCCACGCACGTTTGAGAAAACGTGACGCGTTGCTTCCAAAGGTCGGCGATTGCAAAAATACTGCAAATGTTCACATCGTGGACATCATAAATTTAACGATACCGCTAAAATGCTTTGCCAACATTATTCAAAATCAGACACGCTACTCTAGCCGTTCAAGCTGCACTCTGCACCGACTTGTACATACATACACAATGCACATGACACAAATGGCGTAGCAACACATCGTACGTGCCACATCGTGCTTTGTCACTTTCAGAAGACGCCTTCTTTTATCGCCATAATCAAATTATCCATTACACACCTACCGTACACACATTAATGAATGATCCGTAACTATACGTACCTGTTGTTGATAGCGAATCGCGGCAAAAATCGTAGACCAATTGACGGCTCCGTGCATGAATATGTCCACGCTCATAACGTAACGGCTTTATTGAAAACGGATTCACATTCGTACTAAGAAAACGGATTCACATTCGTACCAAGATTCAGCAAATGTCATCGTCGCGTTGCATTACAAGAAATTTCTCGGCATAAAAGGAGGCTGATATCTGTTTAGTTCATTTTTATTGAAAAAATACAATCATAGACACTAGAAAAAGGAACATTTTACACTACTGTGTCTAATATTTTTAACAGTTTTTGAACTGCCATGAAGAAAGTACCGTTAAGCAAATTTCAGATTCGGATTCGGGGTTATTTCGCTGCAAACTTCAAGAGCTCACTTTCATTCTTGCAGTCAATTTTTATTCAATACCACAAAAACAACATGCAAAAAAATTATGCACTTACTTACCACATTTTGCCCGGTAAAAGTACAAGATCTGTCATATTTTAGCTCATTTTTTATTAATTAAAACACCATTAATACAATTAACATTATACATGGCTGTCTGGCAGCCATATAATATCATATTGCAAAAATAACGTTATATCCAAACTAAAGTTACTGTGTGTTGTTCTTGTGCCATGTTTGAAAGGAATTGGCCAAACACTGTCTGACTATTGGCTGTGTACATCAAATACAGGAAACAAAATGGCCACCACACGGCCATATTGGATTGTATCACCAAACAAATCGACGTGCATATGTATGACATAAGGAGTAATCCTTGTACCAAGTTTGAACGAAATCGCTCCAGGCGTCTCTGAGATATCTGCGTGAACGGACGGACGCACGCACGCATGGACGCACGCACGGACGCACGCACGCACGGACATGACCAAACCTATAAGTCCCCCCGGACGGTGTCCGTGTGGACTAAAAAGTCATCTTTAATGACACAGTCCCCACTTGTAAATTGGTACTTTGAGTACAAGTCCTTCGGGAGTGAGGATAGAATCCTGTTAATAATTGGTGCTGTGATTAAAAATACTGCACTATGGCTTTATGGCCAAGAATGAGTTCAAAGGTGGTGAAAAGGTAAAACTAATCTGGGCTCCACCCCTGATCACAAAAAGTCAGCCAAACATTTTTTCATCATATTATTATACTGACAGATTATCACCTGTACCACATTTCAAATAATTTGATGCAGTGCTGCAGGACATTCACGCTAAAAAACAAAAATTCATTATAAATACAAAGAAAATGATTTAAACGATACCACAAAATTTCACTGAACTGTATTACAGCACTGTGAGATCAATATCTGTGCCAAGTTTCATCAAATTTGATGCTGTCTTTCTGGATTTATCACGCTAATAAGAAAAGTTCATTAAAAATGCAAATTAAATTTATTAACATGACACTGATAAACTTCTTTATTGACTGTTAAAGCAATGTAAACTCACCATTTGTACCAAGTTTCATGAAATTTGATGAACCATTTCCTGACATAGCCTACTTACGTAAATTTATTAAATACGCAAATCAGGAGTCAGTTGACATGATACTGCTTCATATCATTGCATGTCATTGCACTACTGGAAGATCAACATCAGTTCTGTACCACGTTTCATCATATTTGATGCACCATTTCCAGACATATCACACATTTATGAAAGTTCATCAAATATGCAAATTAACAATTAATTCACACAATGCTTCTCAATGTCTTCACATAGTAATACAGTACTGACAGATCAACATCTGTACCACATTTCATTAACTTTGATGTAGTATATCTGGACATATCACTCTAATTAGGAAAGTTCATTCAATATGCAAATTAAAAGTTTATCAACATGACACAGATAAATGTTTTTATTTACTGTTAAAGCAATGTGAGCTTAACATCTGTACCAAGTTTCCTGAAATTCGTTGAACTATTTCTCGACATATCAGACTAATTACGAAGTGACATGATACTGCTACATATCTTTGCACACTATCACATTATGAAACTTCACCAAATATGAAAATTAGCAATTTATTGATATGATACTTCGTAATGTCTTCAAATAGTAAAAGAATACTGACAGGTCAACATCTGTACGTTTCATAAAATTTAATGCAGTATTTCTGGACATAGCCCACTAATTAGGAAAGTTCATTAAATATGCAAATTAGCAATTAATTAACATGATACTGCTAAGTGTCTTTGTACACTATAGTAGGACTGTGTGCTGAAGATTTGTACCATGTTTCATTAAATTTGTTGCAGTATTTCAAGACATATCACCCTAATTACAAAAATTCATCAAAATATGCAAATTAGCAATTAATTGACACAATACTGACATATGTCATTCTGTGCTATAAGAACTCTGTGTGCATGACAACATTTGGCCCAGTAGCACCAGAAACAGAACTCTAATCGCTAATTATGCAAATTAGCACATATGATGCACGCCAACCAAATTAAATGAGCATGCATATATATGCTATGGTCCATGTCTGTATGAATGGATCCTGGACCCCCTGTGGATGGATCATGGAGCCCCTGTGGCTGGACATCAAATACAGGAACAAAAACAGCCGTCAAGCGGCCATTTTGGATCCGATGACAAAATTAATGGCACAGTGCATATGTATCACATAGGGAGTAATCCATGTACAAGGATTGAATGAAATTGCTCCAGGCATCGTTGGGAAATTTGGCTGAACGATTGCACCGACATCAAATGCAGGAAACTGAAATAACGTCATGCTGCCAGATTGGATCGGATAAAAAAACCCAACTCGAAATGCATGTGTATGATATGGGAGCAATCCGTGTGCCATGATTGAATGAAATCGCTCCCAGCATTGCTGAGAAATTTGCGTGACCGGACATATCGACATCAAATACAGGTAACAAAATGGCCGTCCTGCAGCCATATTGGATCGGATCACAAACTAAATCAAAAGGCATATGTATGTCATAGGGAGTAGTTTTTGTACCAGGTTTGAATAAAATCACTCCTGGATCTCTGACACATCTGCATGAACGGATGGATACACGCTTGCTCACACACACAGACCCAGGGACATGACTAAACATATAAGCCCCCCCCCCCTCGTGTCCTTGGGGACTTGTTAGGCATTAAAAATACCTACAGTTATTCATGCTGAGGGAAACTTTATTTAGTGTTAATCTTGTTTGTGATATACTTTAATGCCAAACTGTGACATTTAAACTTACATGAGTGCTTTTTTAAAAATTATATGGGTGTTACTTTGCTCACTGGCTTTCTTTCAAAACCTCAGGCTGATATGTACTCCTTATCTTTTTGAGCAGCTCACGCTAATGTGTCTCATAGCTTGGCATCATTCTCCTAACATTAAATGAATTAAGCTCCATTAACATTGCCAAACATTCGACATCTGTAACATTTCATCAAACACATGCCACTCAGTAAAACACTCATACAGAGTTTCACATCCTATACTTACCCCTTTTTTCAACTGTTCAGAGCCAGACAGATGCAAACCGACCTTTCTTGGATGGAACACGTGGTCAAGAAATGTATATCTCTCAAAGCAAAACTGTTGAGTAATCAAAGATGTTATTGTTGGTGAGGATAATTGAAGGAAAAATAGACAAAAGTGCATCTTAACCATGTTGGGCCCAACTATTCTCATGAAAACAAGTCATCGTTGATGACACAGTCCTCACTTGTTAATGGTACTGTGATTACAACTCCTTGTAGAGGAAAGAGTCCTGTTCATTAATTAGGTCTGTGATTATAGATGAGTTCCATGTTGGTGAACATTTTGTATGTAGCATGTTTGTGTTTGTGTTCTGTATGTGTGAGACTTTATAGAAATATTTGGGTGTCGACCTTGCCTGAGAAAGTCATAAACTCAAGGAAAGTAAGTTTAAAGTGATAGAATATTTTTGGTCAATAAATAAAAGTTTTCAGCGAAGATTAAGATGTAAATTCATTACTTTTCAGGCTGACATCACTTTTAGTTGTAAAAATATTCAGAACAGCCTCAATGTCAGAGGATGACATATCGAAGCTGGTAACAAGATACACTCAAGTATAAACCCAGTCAGTACCAACATCTCCAAATGATGACATGTCTTTGCTTCATTTGGGGGGTTTTGCATTGGAATACATCAGTTATGTCGGTGAGTATGATGATGATGATGCAGTCAAAATATGTTTATATTTCCATATCAAATATTGCTAATTTACATAATTTCACACAGTTCATCAAAAAATAGCGCCAATGGCACTGGATCACAACTGGCACATTGTGAAACTACTCTATCTCTGGGTGCACCTGTACATGAAATACTGAATCGGTGGGTGCTGCGGGTTTGGAGTTTGTCAGTACACACACCCACACAATCATATCATGTACATACAGACCAACTCAAAGATAGGCAATCTCAAACCTATAAGAACCAGATATGAACTGAAAATGCTCACGTGTTTCATTATATACCGGTTATGTGTAAATTTGAACCTTTGCCACATGTTTGCAACTTCATTGAAAGTTTTATGATCAACATAATGAACAATAATCACCGCCGATTAATTCTAAAAGGTCATGAAGTATACAAATATGAAGTAAGCTGAAATAAAAATATTAAAGTTCTTTGACTGCTGTCATCGTATCACCATTTTATATAGCAAGTGTAATTACCGTTGGCCAAGTCTTCAAGCTATATGCCAAGCTGTGAAAGCTCATTAGATATGCAAATTATAAATTAGCTGACATGAAAATGTGAAATGACTTTCGATATTGTTTTAACCAGGTATAATCATCAATGTACATAGCATGTTTTGCCAACTTTGACCAAGTAAATCCCAGTATATATCCCTAGTAAGCAAAGTTCATTAAATATGTAAATTAGGAATTGACTTATAGATGTAAAAATGCTTAATGATTGTCAATAATGTTGTATCATGGTATCTGCAATATATGTAGCAAGTTTTGTCAATTCAGATATATATCTCTAATTAGGAAAGTTCATTAAATATGCAAATTAGGAATTGGCTGAAGAGAAAATGCTTAATGACTTTCAATAATATTGTATTATGTCATTAATGTACATAGCAAGTTTCATCAATTTGATCAAGTCAATTCAGATAAATATCCCTAATTATGAAAATCATGAGGGGAACGCTCCATTAACTTGGACGTACCCAAGTAACCCGAGTTGGTTATCAGAGGATTAATCGCTATGTCAACATATGCAAACAGATTATCTTTTAGTGTAAACAAAACATTAGCACTGCCGGAACTAATTTTAGCATGGCCCATGCCATGACGGCTCTTGTCCAGCACTCATGATTTCCGGCCAGCGTTAAAAGTGCCGTCCAGCACTTGCTGTTACTTTGAAGTCATCATTTAGTTCATAAAATTGCATGAAGAGTTTTAAAAAACGATGGTACTATAGAATCCCTTTCAAATAAAATGCTGTTTTAACAATACTAGCAGTTAATTAACGTACCCTAATTTTGCATACGAAAAGCTATTTTGTATGAGAAAGTACGGTAGCGAAAATCAGCACAACAAAACAGGACTTCAGCACAACAAAACAGGACTTTTACTAAAACGTACTCTTTCAATTTCAGTTCATACTCACATTGCGGAAAGGTGCATGCAATGTAATGAAAGTCACGAGCAAACTTTGGTGTCAACGGATCCAGTCTTTGAATTATCAATGAACACTCACTTATTTTTCTTGTTAAAAGCCAAAGGCTACTTGTCCATCGCAGCCGGATGCCGGCCAATTGACCGGCTACTTCCGTATTTTGGCCGGCTTTTTTCAGCAATGTTTCGCTCTCTAGCCCCGAATTCTGGTTTTGATAAAAATATTTTGATATTTGTTGTCTTGCAAGCCGGAGGTAACATTTCAGAAGTGCCTATGTGGCTATATGTAATCTAGCAATTTACGCGGTGAACTTGTTGCTATCTAGTATCAGCCTGTAGTACCGCGATCTGCGAACGTGTACTGTACTGGGAATCGCTCTCGAGGTCATCCTTGCTTTCCCGACTACAGCCCGAATTATTCCGACGTGAACTCACATCGGGTGCAGCTTACCATTTGACTGACATTACGCCCACCAATAGCCGGCCATTTCCGAATATAGCCGACGTTTGTTTCTCTCAAACGCGAAAGAGAAAGTCTCAAACGCGGAAGAGAAAGTCGACGCTTCAGAGCTTTTGTTTTCTGCGTAAGAGTAGGGCCTTGTCTGATGGGTAGGTTTTTGATCAAATGTAAAGCGACCAAAGTTACTGAGTCTCATTTGTCATACTTTGAAACGCCACGTCAATCCATCCATAGTCGAGGGGTCATAGATCTACATCGCGTTTTGTGGAGGGCCGTGGTTAAGCGGAAGGGAAAGTCTACGCGGGAGTCTACGCTTGAAAACTTTGATTTTCTGCGTAAGAGTAGGACTTTGTCTGTTGGTTGCCGGAGGTTTTAGATCAAATCTAAATAAACAAACAATTACTTGGTCTCATTTTTCGTACTTTTGAAACGCTACGTCGATCACAGTGTCAACTTTCAGGTCGACCACAGTCCCTCTATCCACCGGTCTGGAAACGCCTATTGTAAAAGGTGTCAATCACCTGGATCGCACAGCCAAACCGCGATACGAGGGGCAGTCACGTGATAATGCGTAGCTTGGGTTTGTCCTGCATGCCACAGTCCCCGATTGTGTGTACGCTTTTCTCGAATTTTCGCTGTTTTTGTGGCTCTATTAAGTGTTCTCTGCGTCTATCTACGACACGAAGACAGAAATTATCATATCCTGAAACCGGTGTTTGTTTTTCGTGATCCTTCTCCCATCGTAAATGATGATAGTGTGCGATAATTTCTGGGGTTGATTGCTGCGAGTGTGTTGACGCATGGATGTCTATTTTTTACATCCATGGTTGACGTAGCATAAGCAACGGCTGGAATCACACCGGAAAATTTGTCGTCGCTTTCTCAGTGCCTCCAAATATGATCTAATTATGTTTTCTGTGTAATATTCTGTGAAATCAAGTCTGTTAACTGAGCAGAATAGGAAAGACAACTGCAGAAATGCATGGATAGAGGGACTGTGGGTCGACCGATATTGCACTATGTGTAAGCTTACTGTGTCACAATCGACTCGTCGACTGCAGGTTGTGTTGTACACATACGGTGTCGTACAGGTTGACGTTGGGTGTCGCCAATTTGGAATTTTATCAAACATGAACACTGGAATTTAGCTCTCTTTTTCAATTATATTCAACATCACCAAAAATCAATGGTAAGCTCGCGAATTCGTTTTATTGTGAAATTAATACCGTGAATTAAATCACTGAAAATTGTGCCGTCCGCCGACCGGCCTCGTTAACTGCCTCTACTATATCTCCTTTCTTATAATATGTACGAGTGGCCATACTGTTTACAGACGGATCCGGCTAGCAATTCATTGACTTAAATTCGCTCTATAGGAGATGTAACGTCACAGGATACGCGAAGCTCTTGGAGTCCTTACTCACTCGTTACGTTGTTTACAAGTGCAAGAAAAATCTCGTGGAAAGAACGTTCCATGCTGTTCTGATCACATTTGCATATATGATCAATGCGCGTTACTGAAGTGAAGCGTCCGAAAATAGGAAACTTGAATGAAAGTGAACGAAGAACGATATTTTGTTTCACCATATTTCTAAAACTTAGTTTAGAGCCTAAATTAAAGAATAAACTAGATTACTTGCAATGAAAAAAGGCAGTTCACTTTTTCCTGTCAACATAGTTCCATGTGCAAGCATATGTGTGTGCCCGTGGTACTGAGTGACTCGTTACAGCCCTGATGTTCCTATTATAGCACCAGCTCGATAAGATAATCGCAACAATGGAAAATTAACACCTTGGGGATTCAAAGTCTTCTGTTTGTCACCCGAGTTGGCAGGCAGCAACTCGGTTTTAGGTATCATCAAAGTTAATGGAGCCTTCCCCTAATGTTCATTTAATATGCAAATTCGGAATTGGCTGACGTAAAAATGTCTTTTGACTTTTAATAATGTTATATCACAGTATCTTTGATGTATATAGTAAGTTTCAACAACTGCAATCAAGTTAATTCAGATATATATCCCTAATTGGGGAAGTTTATTATATATGCAAATTCGGAATTGGCTGAAGTAAAAATGCTCTAAGACTTTCAAAAATGTTGTATCATAGTAGCTCCAAATACATGTAGCAAGTTTCATCAACGTCGGTCCAGTCAATTCAAATATATATCCCTAATTAGCAAAGTTCATTAAAAGTGCAAATTAGGAATTGGCTAAAGTTAAAACGCTTAATGACTTTCAATAATGTTAAATAATAGTATCTTTAATATACATACCAAGTTTGGTCAATTTTGATCAAGTCAAATCAGACATATATCCCTAATTAGGAAAGTTCATTAAATATGCAAATTAGCAACTATCTTTCATGTAACCCCTCAATGGTTCCCACTGCTGATATATCTCGATGTGATCAACATTTGTAGCAAATCTCATCAAATTGTGTGTAGTCGTTTTTAATGTATATCCGTTTTTTCTAAAATCATTAATTATGCAAATGAGTAAAAAGTATGCAAGCCACACCCACCAAAAACTAATCAGTTCTTGCCATTTGCTAACTGAATATATGTACCAGATTTGATTCTGATCTGACCAGCCGTTTTTGAGATATCGGACCAACAGACAGACAGACAGACAGACGGACATTGCTGCGACATATGCTCACGTGTGTAAACAGACAGAGAAGGATTGATAAAAAAAAAAGGTGGGAGTGGGTAAAAAAATGTACAAGGGATCTGGTAAAAAAGTAATGCTACCTCATCAATCTTCTAGACCCTACCCCCTCCTGAATATCAAATGTTCCATCCCTTGGTATTACATAACGCCAGATGACAGGAAATATATTTACAACCTAGGGGAGTTTTTAGTTAGTTACAGATAGTGAAATGCCTTCCACTGTGGGCAGTGATTACAACATCTGGAATTATCCTGGATCCAAATTTCTCATCAGTTCTTGTATGTCTTACATAGAAAGTTGCAAAAATTGGTCCGCAATGAAAAAATTTACCTCAGCTTTGTTTTCTCAATCAAATTTTCCTACAAATTGATACCAAATATGATTAAACTATGTTAACAGCCTTCGAAACTGTCTCATAATATATCCTGGGTTGGTGTAGGTCATTTAAGGTCACAAACTGAGAAAATTACCTAAACTATACAAATATGGGGGGTTCCCATCACTTTGAGCAGAAAATTTATCTAATAACATCCCTCGGGACTTTATACCAAATTACAAAGCTATCAACAAGTTATTTTGAGAACAAGTTTTCTTGACCAAAAATGACAATATTGTCCTTAAAAATACAAATTTGTATATTTCAGGACAATTTCGACATATCTAACTATTGTCATCTCTGTACATCTGTGTACCAAATATGAAAGCTGTCTGTCCAGGGGTTTTAAAAAGAAAATACTGTTTGAGATTTTTCGACCAAAAATGACAAAATTGCTCCAAAATAGTAATTTTCCAAATTTTGTCATAATTTCAACAAATTAGAAGAGGAACACCTCGCAGCGATCCAACCCAAATTTGAAAGCGATTGGGCTGGCAGTCTCAGAGAAGAATTTTCACTGAAAATAAGAAAAATCACCAAAAAATTCAGCAAAAATACAAATTAAGGAAATCTTCACAATATTCATAAAACTGTATAAGGTTCACCTAAGGTACTTGCACACAAATTTTCAAAGCAATCAAAAAAGCAGTTCTTGAGTTATTAATTCTTAACCATTTTCACATTTTGTAAGCTCATTTGCATAATTTTGGCAATGCAGACTTCATTTGAACAAAATCCCATCTATAGCCCAGGATGCATTCACACAACAAATACCAAGCTGAAACGTGCAGCGGTTTGCGTGTTTTTGATGTTGACGGACAGCTGTACCATACATACGTACATATATACACACATACATACTGTCTCGGGACCTCCAGTGTCCCATTGTTTTGTGATATATAACAAGTGTGCCATGACCTTCATTGAATACACTGATATCAAACAGCCATAGCTGTAAACTGGCGCAAAATGGTTTGATCCATGCAGAAGCTTGCATAGGGAGATTGAATGGAGATAGCACAGCATGCAGGCACAGTGTACGTTTTCTGACCAAAGTACCTCGGTGTTTTCCAAGGGATATTGGAAGATTGCAAGGGAAATTGATATGGGCTGATCAAAGTTGGTCTGCGGTTCATTTGTGTGTTGTTGTAAGAGTCCTTTGTTCTCTCACTGAACGGGTTGATCACACCATACACATTTTTCATCCAAATGCACACACAAAACAAAGTCCCGTAGTAGCGCATTCCAGCCATTTTCAAACCACACTGTTGTCAGTGGGGTAAACAATATTCGCAAAAATCACATTTCCAGCTAATAGACGATGTTTTATGAAATCACACGTCCCTATCACAAAATAAAATGATTTTTGTCCTTAAATCAATGCGCCAGTAAACAGGTCCAGCAGCAAGTTATCTAATCAAGTCTGTAATGTTAAAGCCAAGTATTTGTAACTTTTAACAATTTTTTTCATATTTTTGATTAAAATGACATCCTCACTATGCGAAAGTAGACCATAATTAATACTGAATCACATGGTTTGCATGCCCAGCCCGCCTCACGATTAACAGTGAAAGGAGTGAAAAATGACTTCTTGTCCGGACCAGAAGTCAGCTTTGTTGACACACGAAACGAAACGTAATCATACCACTGCGCATGCTCAACCACATCTACGCAAGTTTTACTGTGGCGTCCGTAGAAACTATACGCTCTTCGAAAAGGTCTGGTCCATCGAAACTGGAGACTCAACTAAAACGCGCGAAAAATGGGTGAAATACCGGAAAGATATAAATATGTAAGTGTTTACAGATTGTTCCGACTATAATGAGCCGTGCAAACAAATGTCTTGAACAACTGAACTAACGATTGAGGCAGTCGATTGTGAGCTTCATGCACTGCATTGCACGTTGTGGACGACGGTACGGAGATCAAGTTTGCTGAATGAATTGAGAGAGAAACAGGAGAAAAACATATATGAATAAAAATTCAACACTTCACCATTGTAATCATTGAACTTGTCGTTTCTTCCATTATGGAGGATAATGTAAATTTCGTTGAAAATAAATGACGGGACTGATTCTGCTCCGTCTACTCAAACGAAGGTTTGTGTACGGCCAGGCTACGCTGCAGGCAACACAGCCTATCAACTTCGCATATCGTTGCCGTAATTGAAAACGCTCAGAAAGGAAAAATACCGTTAAGGACACTATGTGCTCACATTCGGTTTGAATTAGTCCATTCAAGAAATATTAAAACCAGAAAAACAAGACTGACAAAAGCAAATATGTCTTCAACTTAGGTACTGGAGGTCATCTTTAGGAACATGCATATCAACTTCTATAGCGATGGGAGAAGCAGATCCTAAATACACAACCAAATGTCAACAACAAAAAACAGAGAAGGCTTGATAAAAAAAGAAAAGTGGGAGTGGGCAAAAATGCACTAGGGATCTGGTAAAAAAGTAATGCTGCATCATCGATCTTCTAGACCCTATCCCCTCCTGAATATCAAATGTTCCATCCCTTGGTATTACATAAGACCAAATGACAGGAAGTACATTTACAACCTTGGAGATTTTTAATTAATGCCATGAGTGTTATCATTCTAATGTAAACAGCACTTGAGTTAGTTACAGATAGTGAAATGCCTTCCACTGTGGGCGGTGATTACAACATCTGGAATTATCCTGAATCCAAATTTCTCATCAGTTCTTGTATGTCTTACATAGAAAAGTTGCAAAAATTGGTCCAAAATGAAAAAAATCACCTCAGCTTTGTTTTCTGGATCAAATTTTCCTACAAATTGGTACCAAATATGACAAAATTATGTTCACAGCCTTCAAAATTGTCTCACAACATATCCTTGGTTGGTGTAGGTCATTTAAGGTCACAAACTGAGAAAAGTACCTAAAATATACAAATTTTGGGGTTTCCCAACACTTTGAGCAGAAAATTTATCTAGTAACATCTTTTGGGACTTTATACCAAATTACAAAGCTATCAAACAAGGGACTTTATACCAAATTACAAAGCTATCAAACAAGTAATTTTGAGATAAAGTTTTCTTGACCAAAAATGACAATATTGTCTTAAAAATACAATTTTTTTATATTTCAGGACAATTTCCACATATCTAACTATTGTCATCTCTGTACGTCTGTGTACCAGATATGAAAGCTGTCTGTCCAGTGGTTTTAAAAAGGAAATACTGTCTAAGATTTTTGACCAAAAATGACAAAATTGCACAAAATAGTAATTTTCCAATTTTGTCATAATTTCAACAAATTAGAAGAGTAACACCCTTGCAAAGAGACAATTTGAGAGCAATTGGGCTGGCGGTTTCAGAGAAGAAGAATTTTTACTGAAAATGAGAAAATCACCAAAAATTCAGCAAAAATACAAAATTAAGGATATCTGCACAATATTCATAAAACTGTATAAGGTTCACCTAAGGTACTTGCACACAAATTTTCAAAGCAATCAAAAAAGTGGTTCTTGAGTTATTAATTCTTAACCATTTTCACATTTTGTAAGCTCATTTGCATAATTTTGGCAATGCAGACTTCATTTGAACAAAATCCCATCTATAGCCCAGGATGCATCCACACACCAAATACCAAGCTGAAACGTGCAGCGGTTTGCGTGTTTTTGATGTTGACGGACATACTGTACGTACATACATACATACATACATACACACATACATACAGACGCCATCGACTTCAGCCTATACGATAAACTCACATTGGTAAAACCAAATGTGAGCTAAAAATCACCTCAGCTTTGTTTTCTGGATCAAATTTTCCTACAATTGGTACCAAATATGACAAAATTATGTTCACAGCATTCAAAATTGTCTCACAACATATCCTGGGTTAGTATAGGTCATTTAAGGTCACAAACTGAGAAAAGTACCTAAATATACAAATTTGGGGGTTTCCCAACACTTTGAGCAGAAAATTTATCTAATAAAATCCCTCGGGACTTTATACCAAATTACAAAGCTATCAAACAAGGGACTTTATACCAAATTACAAAGCTATCAAACAAGTAATGTTGAGATAAAGTTTTCTTGACCAAAAATGACAATATTGTCTTAACAAGTCATTGACAATGACATAGTCCCCACTTGTAATAGGAGTATTAGTCTTGATGGGGCAGGGAAATGAGGTCATTAAGAAGTATCACTGGAGTGTATATGTTGAGATCTATGGGCACATAGGTCTACGTTGTTGTTTTTCCCAATTTGAAACACATGAGGCATGTCTAAGTTATGGTTCTAAATCGGGAAAAAAGATCAGACCTCTAACTGTATTGGCCAGCCAAGAAATACATATGCGCATAATAATGAGGTACAAGATGTGACATCTTAAGGTCTAATATCCTATCAGAATTGGAGGGTATAGATATAAAGGACATAGCACTTGTGGTTACGTATTTATCGACATAAACGTATATTTCAGGTCAAAGGTCATCGAGGTCACATGACATTTGGTCAAAAAATTTCTATCCTATAGTTATCCCTATATACCAAAAATCAGACCTCTAGCTCTATTGACTCGCTCAAAATTAGATATACGCATAATTAATGAGGTACAGTATGAAGCATCATAAGGTCTCCCATCATACCATATATGAAGGATGTAGCACTTGTGGTTACTGAGTTATGGACAAATATGTATATTTGAGGTCAAAGGTCACCGAGGTCACGTGACATTTTGTCAAAAAAATTGTATTGCTAAGTTATCCCTATATACCAAAAATCAGACCTCTAGCTCTATTGACTCGCTCAAAATTAGATATGCGCATAATTAATGAGGTACAATATGTGGCGTCATAAGCTGTCCCATCATACCATATATGAAGGCTGTAGCACTTGTGGTTACTGAGTTATGGACAAATATGTATATTTGAGGTCAAAGGTCACCGAGGTCACGTGACATTTTGAAAAAAAAATAGTATTGCTAAGTTATCCCTATATACCAAAAATCAGACCTCTAGCTCTATTGGCTCGCTCAAAATTAGATATGTGCATAATTAATGAGGTACAATATGTGGCGTCATAAGCTGTCCCATCATACCATATATGAAGGGTGTAGCACTTGTGGTTACTGAGTTATGGACAAATATATATATTTGAGGTCAAAGGTCACCAAGGTCACGTGACATTTTGTCAAAATATCTGAGATATCTGCGTGAACGGATGGACTCACGGACAGACATGACCCAATCTATAAGCCCCCTGGACTTCATCCGTGGGGACTAAAAACTGTGTCACTGCATCCTTTTTGCAATATGAATACGATGAGAAACTAAATTTTTATTTTTCTTGGCCTTATACATGGGAGTCTATGGACTGCCTTATACATGGGAGTCTATGGACTGCCTTATACATGGGAGTCTATGGAGACTGCCTTATACATGGGAGTCTATGGAGGTGAAAACTAAAAAGTCCTCTAACACGGCCAAATTTGATCGCATTGTGAAACAAATCGACGTGCATCTGTATGGGGTAGGGTACTATCCTTGTGCAAAGTTTGAAAGAAATTGACCGGGGCATGTCTGAGATATCTGCGTGAACGGACGGACGCACGCACGGACGCACGCACGGACGAACGGACGGACGCACGGACACGACCAAACCTATAAGTCCCCCCGGACGGTGTCCGTGGGGACTAACAATACATTTTTTTATATTTCAGGACAATTTCCACATATCTAACTATTGTCATCTCTCTACGTCTGTGTACGAAATATGAAAGCTGTCTGTCCAGGGGTTTTAAAAAGGAAACACTGTCTAAGATTTTTTGACCAAAAATGACAAAATTGCACAAAAATAGTAATTTCCAAATTTTGTCATAATTTCAACAAATTAGAAGAGTAACACCCTTGCAAAGAGACAACCCAAATTTGAGAGCGATTGGGCCGGCGGTTTCAGAGAAGAATTTTCACTGAAAATGAGAAAAATCACCAAAAAATTCAGCAAAAATACAAAATTAAGGATATCTTCACAATATTCATAAAACTGTATAAGGTTAAGCTAAGTACTTGCACAAAGCGGTTCTTGAGTTATTAATTCTTAACCATTTTCACATTTTGTAAGCTCATTTGCATAATTTGCATAATTTTGGCAATGCAGACTTCATTTGAACAAAATCCCATCTATAGCCCAGGATGCATCCACACAACAAATACCAAGCTGAAAGGTGCAGCGGTTTGCGTGTTTTTGATGTTGACGGACATACTGTACGTACATACATACATACATACATACATACATGTACATACATACACACATACATACAGACGCCATCGACTTCAGCCTATACGATAAACTCACATTGGTAAAACCAAATGTGAGCTAAAAATTATATCTTGAATGCAGTACAAAAGTCTTACTTATTAAATTTAAAAGTATTTCCAAATAATATCGAACGTAACGGGTATCTAATCCCACAATGACTACAGTAGTACAATTATCGGCTAGCTGCGATGCGATGGAGCTCCAGGCATGGTAGAAGTTCGAACACAAGAGAGATCCCGGCTTCACTGCAGAGTCGTCCCCGTGCACACCCTGCCCAACAGCAAACTAACCTCTTGGTTTGATTCTGTTGTTTACATATTTTTGTATAAAATTCATGATATATATATCTGACTTTCACAACTGTACAATTTGCTTAAGTCTGTGATTTCGGCTGTAGTCTACAGACGATCGGAGGGAGCTACGGCAGGCCCCAAATTTGCATGGACAATGCCCGGGACAATTATGGACGCAGCTCGATGAGAAAGTCATTCACATAAACCTAAATGAAGTGATCAATGCAAAATTAAACATCACTGGTTCTGAAAATTTATGATCAATGGTTCTGACCTACGGATTTTACACTGCGGCGTTGTTTTTTTTGTGTTTGGCCGGCTACTAGTCCTGTAAGGCTGTACTACATGGAGGTAGTAGACTGTACAAGTGCAGCGGGGCCGGGCCGAGATTGGCGTGGGGCCTGCAGCAAGGTAAAGTTGACAGCGTCCATTGCAGAATGCCCGCGTGTTATCCTTTCGCGTTTGGGAGGAAATTTACCGCTGTATTCAGAATGCCTTTTTACCAGTATAAAAGCTCAGAAACTGATGCATCAAGAGCCAAGAGTCTGTAAATTTCTTAGCAGTAGCTCCATTATTTTTTTCTAAATTTTCGCTGAGATACAGCCGTGCGTATACTGGTCCCGATCGTTCTGACTCAGGCGTTCACAGCTGTTTAGGGAGCCGTCATTATTTACGATCTGGGGGTAGGAGGAATTACATTAGAAACTCCGAAATTTTGAGTCACACCCCAGCCAACCATGATGACTTTGAGTAACCCCCTCTCTAACAGAAATTTTGGCTTAAATGAGCCCATGTAACAATATGTAGATATAAAAGCTCACCTAATAAGCAGTCTCCGACCATATAGTATTGTTTAAATTTGGATAGGTAGCATGTCATTATGGTATGGTTAAATGTCCAAATGGTTGTTGAACTCAAGTCAATTAAAATATATTTCTATGATAATATAAAGGATGAATTCACAACAGTTCAGTTTTGTCCTAGATCCTGTGCACTTATAGTGATATCTGTCGAGAACATTTCTCCATGACCCAGCCTCTCCTTCCACCTCTGGTAACGACTGCAGAAAACTACTGTGTGACATCATCATCACCACTGTCGATCCTCATCTTTACTGTCGCTGGTGCCATTCTAATTACATGAACAACAATATCATTCTCATCGTCACTATCTTCTCTTTCATAATAAGTGTTGCTAGTAGTAGCAGCTACTTGTAGTTTTTTGCCTTGCTTCATCTAGTTGATATTTATTTGTTCTGTTAAAGTATTTATTTTCTTCTTTAATATGTATTAGAGTAAAATATATATTATCGACTAATCATTATGTCATTGAGGACAGAGTAAGACAAAGAAAAAACATTTTGAGCACCCCCTTCTAGCTTTCAATTTTTGAATTACCCCCAGGTCGTAAATACTGACGGTTCCCTTACTTGCTGCCAAAGGCCATCGCGTTCACTGCATTCGACAGCCTACCATACATTGCCAAACTATGTTGCTTCGATTTCGCAATCACCTTGCCGCTAAAGCAACAATCAGCTGAAATTTATTACTTCAAGTTACTCAATTTTGATAGCTATTTGCCTACAGAAGTGAGCCAAGTATATATAGTGTCGTCTTGATTTTACATCGGTTCCCGGAGTTCTGAGTGACCAACTGCAGGGTGCGCATCGGTGCACTGCCGACTGCAGTTTGAATAATCCGTATATAACGCACACTGTACCAGAATATAATGTCAGCCTCCTCTGCCAAAGTTCTGTATCCTCTGAAACACAGTAGCAGTACGTATTTGAACAGAGAAGAACAAAATAAAACCATTCGCAGGTCATTCAGCCGGCGACCATGGGCGATTACCCAGGCAGTGTGGCGTGGCATGGCAAGGCCCCAGGAATGTTGCAGGCTTGATGATGTCATCAGTATCGGCGTTCTCGGTCACGTGCACAGCCTACAAGTTGTCAACAAACCCGCGCGGCAATCCAACTCGATCGGGCAATATTTAGCGTTTGTATGTCACTACAGGAGCACAAATTTGGCTTATTTCTTTACTGAACAACATTTCACGATGGATGTAAGAGAATAACATGTAATTTCGAACATAAAAAAGGTTAAAAGTTACAAATACTGGGGCTTTAAGGGTCATAACAAATGTGAGAAATCTAAAACATTAAATATGTTGTTTTTTATCAATTTTACAACCAAAACCGCATGAAAATCTCTGATACTTCGAATCAGCCATCCTGCATATTTCTAACATTCATCAAAACCTCATTTCTGTTCCACAACTCATTAAATAGTCCACAATGCAGGATTGGTGTACATTCCAAAACTACATATATGAACGACCCCTAAAATCAATTAGTTAAAAGGGGGGGTTAGAAATTTCCCAAAACTATCTAACCGCTGCTCTGTTTGGCTCCATTTTTCGGAATCGGAACCTTGGAACCAGTCTAAATATCTATACAAATATCAATGCATTCTGCTCAGCAGTTTTTGACTTTTGTCGTTTACAGAAAATGGACACTGTCCGACACCGGGTTGAAGCTAACCCTATATCACAACTTCCAGTTGTGATAAAAATAAAAACAATTCCTTGAAGGAGAGTGGAAATGGCTTGGTTGCTGATGTTACCATGTTTGTACATTACGCCCTAAGAAAGCAAACATACAGAATATGTATCTGTACAAAAAAACAAACAGAATATTGTAGCATAAAGAATATGCTGCAATTTTTTCATAAATATTAATGAGCCATCCACCATTCTTGGAAGCCCTGTACATTCACAACAATTACACTCAAAGTTTTGACTTTTTGAAAAAATCTTAGAAGTCATGTTTGCAGCCAGCAGCTTGGATTGTGTAAGCAAATGGTTTATGGCTTGTAGAATATATATCACAAGTGACATCATTGCAACATTAAAACTTAAAATTCCCCTCAAAAATTCCTGTAGAGGGGAACAGTTCCCCCGGTGTAGCACCCTAGATGAAACACTCAATATGTATAGATTATCAAACAGCATAGATTACTGATACAGACTTTCTAAAAGGGTAGAAGGCATAAACAATCATGTAATGGTGACCTTACTCAGAAGAAAAGAATTATACAAAGTAATAAAGAATTACTGTTGCTAAGGCCTTCAAGGTAGATGCCTAGACACGAATTGAAATCAATATATAGAATCAGAGAAGATTTCAATTCTTTCTTAGTTGTTGAAATAGTATGAGTAACATTATAATGTGAATACTTGTTGGGTTCAGATAAAAAGGTACAACTACCAATATGATTTGACAAATATTGTGAGCAAATTGTTTGGAAGTCAACATTGTCCACTGTAAGTTGAAACCTGTGATCAGAAACAGAAAACTACTGGTCATTTGTCCAATGATCATTGATAAATTTGAACCTCGGAAGTAGCAAATTTATATGGTGTCAGAGGGATAGGTAGTCAACATTGTTGTTCATTGCACTTTTCACAAATGTCAAACTTTCCACATCTAAAAGAGAAAATATCATACAGCTAAAAACACTGACAGAAGTGCTAATCCTACTTACCTCTTCATGTAACCCTTGAGAGTCTGACCAAAAGAAGTTTGGCTGTAACAGTCTTTCCTCTTTGATATTGGATGTTATATCAACAAAGCTCACATGCTGTCATATCATCATCAGAGTGACAGTGAAGATAAATGAAAGAAAAAGGGAAGACTATTGCAATAACAGTTTTCTTACAATATTTGTCCAAATATAAGTCCCTGCTCATGCATAAGACCCTCCACTGATTTCAGAAGATTTTTGAAAATGCTTTACATCCATATATAAGCCCCTACCCAGCTGTACCATAGTTTAACACAAATACAGAAGGGTTAGTAAAGTATAATGGGTCGTTACAGTCGGTAAAATTACTTTTAAGATTAAAGAAACTATATTAAAACAATGGGACAAAGAAGTTCCAATGACAGCAACGTAATGAAAATGGCACATTTTTTGAGTATATACATGGTTCTGTGACCCTCCTAAATAGAACAGTCGTTCTTTGAGGTCATGCATGCAATGGTTTATTTCCATGCATGTACCTCCATTATGTTGGTTGTCATCCTCTAAACATTCAACATCATTTGTTCAAAAGAAGTATTCTTTCATGTGTGGAGACCTCTACAACTATCAAACCTTCCATACCTGTGAAATTTCATCTAAAAGAGAAAACATACAGGATAAAAACACTGATAGAAATGCTAATCCTACAGTACTTACCCTTGTAGGTAATTCTTGAGAGTCTGGCCAAAAGAAGTCTAGGAGTGACAATCTTTCCTCTTCGATATCAGACGTTATATCAAAAGAGCTACAACACTGTCAAATCATCATCAGAGTGACAGTAAAGATAAACAAAGGAAAAAGGAACACTTATTGCAATAATCTTTTTCTTACAATACTTGTCTGAATATAAGCCCCTGCTCATGCATAAGACCCTCCTCTGATTTCAGAAGATTTTTGAAAATGTTTTACATTGAGCTGTAAATACAGTAAGCCCCTACCCACGTTTAACACAAAAACAGAAAGGCTAGGAAAGTATAATGGGTTGTTACAGTTGGTAAAACTACTTTAAGATCAAGGAAAATATTGAAAGGTGTTAAAACAATGGGACAAAGAAGTTCCCATGACAGCAACGTAATGAAAATGACATGTTTTTCGAGTATGTACAGAGATTAAAATATAATTTTTTGTCAACCTGCACACTGTGCACATCAATTTTTACATCCACATGCACCAGGTTTTTATTACCTTCACCACTGTAAGAGTTAATGTTTATCATCAAAATATGTTAACTCTACATCTTCATTGCCCCATGCCAGTTCCTCTGTTTACGTAGTAGCTAAACAGACATCTGATATTAGCCAACAGTGGGAACACATGAGCTAAAAATGTCTAGGAATGTAATGGGAATGTATTAACATACAATGTATACCTCTTCAAATGGACCTCTTGGTGCTTTTTCAAGTACGACAGGATCTGTTGGTGCTTTTTCAAGTGCAACACTTGATTTTTCCTCTATTGCTCGTAAGCAAATAGAAAGCATGCAAGCATGTAAAGTATTTTCTTCCTCTAAAGGTATTTCTTCCATCGAGCAAGTCTGTGAAAAAAGTAATGATAAATTAATACTTTTCCAAATGCCATTTGAGTGTCTAGCAAACATTGCATCATTACTCCATTTGGCAAAGTGCATCTTCCCAGTTCAAGAAGTCACCAAACATCTGTTACCAAGCAAGCAAATGCAGATCTTCTATCTCAGAGACTCATCACATTTATCCCAAGCACTGTAACTTGCAAAGATTCAAATAACACTGTGTTCCCACATTGATCCCAGTCAAATGATGTAGATATGACCCGAATAATCCACAGTCACCTGTGGTCTATTTTGCTCTGTGTCTATATATGTGCCCCATAGACGTTTGATTTTACTGTGAAAAGTAGCAAGTTCATCTATCATGTAACCGTCGATCGTTACCTATCGTCCTCAAAATTCATACCTGATACTTAATCTGCTTCAAAAACGCTCGTGAGCAACATTCCGGTCACCTCACAGTGAACGTTGGGCACCTCCACTTTGGCGCCGCCCACCAATGAGGGGTGACTGAATATTGCTCACAGCTTAATGTTTTGGCAAGGTGTCTTCCAAACTCAGCCAAAAATCACACGAAAATTCACACCTGATACTTCATCTGCTTACAAAATGCTCATTTCCTGTGATTTTCAGCAGAGTTTGTACAATATTCCTTGACTTGGTAATATTAATTTTATTTTTTGACATAAATTTTAATTGAAAAGAAATTGCTGAGTTCACCGTTTTGTTTTTCTCACGTAACACATGGCCCTGTGGTTCCTGTATATTCAATATAGCAATCACAGGTCTACTCTAAGGGCCATACATAGTATGAGCTGAGCACCTGCAGTGAACATGAAGGCATTTTGTTATTTTACAACTGTCAGACATGTTATTATCAATGAAAGAGTTGACAAAGAATATTGATAAAATATTAACAAGTCATCATTTATGACACAGTCCACACTTGTTAATGGGTACTTTAATTACAAGTCCTCAGAGAGGATAGATTCCTCTTCATTAGTTGGGTCTGTGATTAACAATACTACTATTACTAGTACTGCAATGCACATTGGGCTTATTGGCCGAGAATGAGTTCCATGGTGGTGAAAACATAAAACCGATCTTGGCTGCAACCCTAATTATAAAAGGTCATTAAATGAGTCAATTATTAATTAATCAACAGGATGTTGCCAAAAATTTTTTCATCCTATTTATAACACTGACAGATAATCACCTGTACCACATTCCATAAAGTTTGATGCATTGCTTCTGGACATTAACCCTAAAAACAAAAATTCATTAGTATTTAAAAATTACCAATTAATTTAAATGACACCTCTAAGTGTTATTGAATTGTATTTACAACACTGTGATATCAACAGCTGCCCACATGTTTCACAAATTTGATGCAGTATTTGGGGACATACCTCTCAAATTGAAGGCAAGGTAAAGTTTATTAAATATGCAATGAAAAATAAATTAACATGACACTGACAAATGTCTTATTTGTTGTTAAAGCAATATGAGCTCAACATCTGTACAAAGTTTCATGAAATTTGATGCGGTATTTCTTGACATATATCATTCATAATTATGAAAATTCATTAATCAGCATTTAATTCACATGATACTGGTACATATCATGAAAAAAATTGATGTTCAAATGTATAACATAGGTCAATGTGCTTGTACTAATTTTGAATGATATTGGTTGAAATGTGTCTTAGTTATGGCTTTGGACATGACAAAAATCGTAACAAAATGGCCACCAGGCTGCCATATTACATCAGATTGTTTAACCAATTGACGAGCATATTTATGACAAAGTGTTCTCCCCAGCATACAATTAGCGTGGCTGCACACTTACAGCCATGCCCCCCATGCTGTCATGAAGGCCGCCACACTGAGTTGGGCCGCCACACTGATGACAAAGTCCCGATATTTGTAAAATCTGTTCATTTTCACTGACATCCATTGTTTCAACATCCTGTGTATTGCCTGTTTTTATTTATGTTCTGTAATGCGGCCCATTTACACCTCTTTTTAGTGCAATTCAAAGGATCTGATTTTGAAGGTGTTAATATGGATGCAATTGTTGGTGCATAACAAAGTTTCTAACAGCAGACACGAATCACACTTAAATTCTCACACCGCAAACCTGCTGTGCATGATTGATCAAAAGTTATTACTGCCTCTTGCTTTGACTCTAGCAGTCCTTCCTGATGGAATCTTCCAGTCTTTCAATTGCCAATCAGCCATCTTGCACTATTTGTACATATTTGTCTACGCTCATAATGCTGAGGTTTCACTGCTGAGTCTACTTTCGCTATGAAATCCTTCATGCCGTACGGAGATGTACAAATTTAATGGTGGCTGTTTCAAGTGAGCTGCCGTCACGGCTATTGATAGCGTCCGACCCCGGGAACTGTGTAGCACTAGAAGTTAAGCTTACACAGACTAGGTAGGAGACAGTGTGGTTTGAAATGCTAATGCTTGAAAAACTGTAAAATCGAGGTAGGCTTTTCTGAATGACCATGCCTTGGGCAGGAGATCGTTTGAGTTCACCACAGGTACCATAATTCAACTCTTACTCAGTACTAGCTCCATGATACAGAGACCAGAATTGTACAAAGAGGGTTTTTATCTTTACATTTAGCCCTTTCCATTACTCATTCCAACTGTTTGCAAATTGGCTGACGATGGGATACATGCGTTTGTCTACCAATACCATACATTCATGCTCAGACTTTGGAGATCGGAAGGTTCATTCATCTGTGATCATAAACAGTCAAGCGGAAGATGAATTCCTTTACTACGTAATGTTTCAAAGAGCTTTTTGTTAAAACTATAATCACTTGAAAGGGAAAGTCAGAAAGTTGAAAGAAAAATATACTTATGTCTTTGTTCAATAGTGGAGTATACATTTTCCAAAGAAAAACAAATCACTGACAATGACATAGTCCCCACTTGTAATAGGAGTATTAGTCTTGATGGGGCAGGGAAATGTGGTCATTAAGAAGTATCACTGGAGTGTATATGTTCAGATCTATGGGCACATAGGTCTATACCATTGTTCCCAATTTGAAACAAGAGGCATGTCTAAGTTATGGTTCTAAATCGGGAAAAAGATCAGACCTCTAGCTGTATTGGCCAGCCAAGAAATACATATGCGCATAATAAATAAGGTACAAGATGTGATATCTTAAGGTCTATTATCCTATCAAAATTGAAGAGTAAAGAAATCTTGTGGGTTACTGAGTTATGCATATATAAGTATAATCAGGACAAAGGTCATCAAGGTCACGTGACATTTTGAAAAAAAAAATTGTATTGCTAATTAATCCCTATATGCCAAAATTCAGACCTCTAGCTCTATTGGCTTGCCCATAATTATATATGTGCATAATTAATGAGGTAAAGCATGTGTTGTCATAAGGTCTCCCATCCTACTAAATGTAAAGGACATAGCACTTGTGGTTACTTATTTATTGACATAAACGTGTATTTTAGGTAAAAGGTTATCGAGGTCACATGACATTTTGTCAAAAAATTTCTATCCTATAGTTATCCCTATATACCAAAAATCAGACATCTAGCTCTATTGGCTCACTCAAAATTAGATATGCACATAATTAATGAGGTACAATATGTGGCGTCATAAGGTGTCCCATCATACCAAATATGAAGGGTGTAGCACTTGTGGTTACTGAGTTATGGACAAATATGTATATTTGAGGTCAAAGGTCACCAAGGTCACGTGACATTTTGTCAAAAAATTGTATTGCTAAGTTATCCCTATATACCAAAAATCAGACCTCTAGCTCTATTGGCTCGCTCAAAATTAGATATGCACATAATTAATGAGGTACAATATGTGGCGTCATAAGGTGTCCCATCATACCATATATGAAAGGTTTAGCACTTGTGGTTACTGAGTTATGGACAAATATGTATATTTGAGGTCAAAGGTCACCAAGGTCACGTGACATTTTGTCAAAGTGTCTGAGATATCTGCGTGAATGGATGGACTTACGGATGGACTCACGGACGGACATGACCCAATCTAAGCCCCCTGGACTTTATCTGTGGGGACAAAAAACTGTGTCACTGCATCCTTTTTGCAATATGAATACGATGAGAAACCAAATTTTATTTTTCTTGGCCTTATACATGGGAGTCTATGGAGAACAGCCTTGTACATGGAGTCAATGGAGGTGTAAACTAAAAAGTCCTCTAACACGGCCAATTTGATCGCATTGTGAAACAAATCGACGTGCATCTGTATGAGGTAGGGTACTACCCTTGTACCAAGTTTGAACGAAATCGCTCCAGGCGTCTCTGAGATGTCTGCGTGAACGGACGCACGCACGCGTTTACGTGGGGACTAAAAAGAATTGGCACAGGAATATCTCAGATATCTGCATTCATGAGCCCCTATGCATGGACACAGCATTAATATTAATTTCATCCTGGAACGCCTGTGGATCATACCTGGGGACCCTGTGGATGGATATCAAATACAGGAAAGAAAACGGCCGTCACACAGCCATTTATGATCGAATCATTACAAAAATTGGCGTGCATATATATGTGATAGGGATTAATATAGGTACCAACTTTCAATGCAATCGCGCCCGGCATCGCTGAGAAATTTACGTGAACGAACGCACAGTCGTAAAATATAGGAAACAAATGGCCGCCATGCAGCCATTTTAGACCAGATCAAAATAAAAATCAATGTGCATATGTATAACCTATAGAGTAATCTATGAACCAAGTTTGAATAGAATCGCTTCTAGCATCACTGAGAAATTTGCGTGAACATATGCACCTACATCAATACAGGAAACAAAATGGCTGCCAGAACGGCCATATTGAATCGGATCGTAAAACAAATCAACGTGCATATGTATGGCATAGGTGATATCCTTGTACTAAGTTTGAATGAAATCGCTCCAGGCGTCTCTGAGATATCTGCGTGAACGGACGGATGGACGCATGCATGCATGCAGGCACGCACGGACATGACCAAACCTATAAGTCCCCACGGACTAAAAACCGTCCGGGGGGACTAAAAAATAAAGACGATTGTTTAGAAGTAATTGCAGTCCTCATTGATCCTGATAACAATGCCTGAATACTCTTAATCTGGTGGTGGGTCCAATTTTACTCGATTTTTCGGAGCGAAAGGCAACTACTTTATGTACAAGATTCAATAGAACTGGTCTTTAGTCTATGCATATGTCGAAGGCTGTTGCAGAATACATTATCTACATTTTTAAGACATTGACAGTAACCTTTTAACCTACCACAGGTCACAGGTTATGTAAATTAATATGCAAATTGTTATGCTAATTAGAGGCCACTCTGGCAAATATTTCTAGGAAGAACACTGTGACGTAGGTAAATGTCTTCTGACATGTCTGGATTATGGATCCGGACATGGGAAAAATCGTAACAAAATGGCCACCAGGCAGTCATATTGCATTGGATTGTGAAGCCAATTAACATGCATGTGTTATACAGAAGTCAATGTCCTTGTACCAACTTTGAATAAAATTGGTTCAGACATGTCTGAGTTATGGCTCCGCACATGAAAAAATCGTAACAAAATAGCAGCCATGGAGGAATATTGGCTCATATCCTGAAACAAATGAACATGCATATGTATGACATAGGTCAATGTCCTTGTACCAACTTTGAATAAAATCAGTTGAGACGCGCCTGAGTTACGGCTTAATACATGAACAAATTGAAACAAAATGGCCGCCATGCAGCCATATTGGATCATATTGTGAAATAAATTGAGGAACATATGTATTACATAAGTAAATGTCCTAGAACTACTTTTTTATAAAATCGGTCGAGACATGCCTGAGTTATGGCTCTGCACATGAAAAAATTGTAACAAGATGGTCGTGCGGCAACCATATTGGATTGTATCACAAAATCAATCAACGTGCATATGTATGATATCAGGAGTAATCCTTGTACCCAGTTTGAATGAAATTGCTTCAGGCACCTCTGAGATATCTGCGTGAACGGACGGCTGGCCAGACACACCGACGCACGAATGCACGGACATGACCCAACCTATAAGTCCCCCAGACGGTGTCAGTTAAATTGGGACTAAAAATAGAGTCAACAAGACTTTGCCCACATTTGGTTTGATGTGGCAGGCCCAAGGAATGTAGAAATGATATCTTACTGCTTCCATAGGCGTAAGCTTTGTAATGGTCATGATGTGAAGTGCATTTCAACAAATTTTGATGCACCATCCTTCAAATACCAAGGCAAACGCATGTTCTACACCGAGTACAGTATCTCTCAGTAATCAGAGGTTTTTGGAATCTTATGTCAGGCTCTGGTTTTTTCAAGTGATATGTCATGATTATTGATGCAAGCTTGGTGTGTAGTTTATAATTGTGTTGGGTATGGTTATAAAGTGATGTTTATTTTGGCATACATTCTTAGGCAAGTGTTTACAGGAGTATAATTTTTATGTGTTTCGGAGATGTAGCTTTTGAGCAGAAAATTGACTCCATTTTCTGTATTTAAACAATTCAACCAGGGCAAACTGTAGTTATTGTTTAGTAATTACTCAAATAAAGAGGATGTCATTACATCGACTACACAGCCTTATAATACCGATATACCAACATGTAACTTTGCTCACTGTTTATATACTGACTTCAACAATTGTGACACAACTTTCATTTTCATCGTTTCTTTTTCACTTGAAATTCAAAATACCCAGCACATGTATACTTAACGGACAACTATTTAGCTCCGTGGTGAGCTCCACGGAGCTAAATACACTTTCCTCTGGTGTTTCCTCCATATATCATTGGCTTCATATTAACACTTTTAGACAAATTGAACTTATTTACCTAAACGCAAATATAACCGTGAACATTAATCTCTTTTTTCCCCATTACACTGTTGTAGAAAATTATTACTTTTTGACAACAAGGCTACAGGTCATTCTTTACTGTGTGAATCTTAATAAAAGTCCTCATCAAAGTCACTCGATCTTGTCTGAAAGTGTACACGTGTTGGACGAGCTGGTCATTCTATTATTTCATTTGTTGTTTGTGTCCTTTTTAATATTCCTGCAGTTCCTCCTTTTGGCTGTTTAACACTAGTGGATGTCTTGGTAAGCTTGCCAAGACCCACTGTGAGCCTAGTATTATAGGAAAAATGCATCTTGATTAGTATATGCAGGGCTCCCCCTAAGCCATCAAAATGATTAGCCAAGTCATTAGCCAAAACAAAAATCTCTTAGCCATTTTTAGCAACTTTTAGTCAGTTTATGATCTCAAGTGTGGCAACAGCTTTTTCGGCATTCAGGAGTTCCTAATTTTACAAATCAAGATGTTTTGTATGACATTCATGATAGTTTTTACATAAAATAAATATTTGTTCAGTTTTTATTGCATTAATAATGTATGCTTTGATGATATTTCAGGGATAGAAATAATTTTTCATTTCTAGTGGTGAACTTTTACCACCAGAAATACAATTACAGTAGGTAGCAATTCAATTCTAAAAAATCTGGTAGCAATGTGAAGTGTATATTACAACAGGTACAGAATATTTCTGCGGCATTCAGTCAGTGTTCACAGTATGATAGCTTGTCATAAGCTACAGGCATCTCATGTGGCAAATTTATGCAGTCTTCAATAATCAAAATGTTTGAGCCACACAAATAAAAATTTTAGGTGCAGAAGAAAGCATTTAGTAGCATACTGGCAGTGTAGATAGGATTGGCCCCAGTGGTACTAGTATGTCATTAGTTGTGATCAAGCAGGCTGAATAGCATCTTGAGTGTAAGTATTTTTCTAGAGACAAAAAGGTTGGGCGAAATACTACTCTTGTAAAACAAGACACAATGATATATGTTCATTTAAATTACTCACTGTTTGCGAGTATTCATTGTTTTAATGATTATGATAACATTCGAGCTCAAATATATTTTCATTTGATATTTTGATATGATAAAGAAATGTCTGGTGATGTTTACTTCTACATCATTAAACTGGTGGTATCTGCAAAAATATTAAAATAATTCAGTATCACACAATTTCTTGTATAAGTTATAGCAGTTTGAAAAAGGCCAAATGGACAATTTTAATAGTTCTACTTTTGAATTGTTGCTTTGATGTGAACATGCAAAATTGCAATTCACAAACTTTATGATTTGAAAATGGATATGCTTACTGCAATTACTCTTAACAATTTCCCTTTGCCACGACTCTTAATAAAATTTAATTTAAAACTGACAGTAGCTCAATGCTATTTAAATTGGAAGGCAACATAAATTACCTTTCACCTATTGGACCACCCTAGGTGGTTTAATGTGAACCATAATTGTGTACTTAAGGGGTCTTCATGCAATGCATCACATGATGAGATGACCTAGACTTGACCTTTCAAAACACCTCAGTTTTTCTCCTTTTCCTTTGTATTATGACTCCGTTTGTGAAAGTTTCCTTTGAAATTATGGTTTTACTATCAAACTGAGTAGTTGCAGGCCAAACTTTGATTCAAGCAAAGTAGGTAAAACTTTTGATAGATTCCAGGACGAACGGGGCTCACAGAGGCAAAGCAAAGCCTCTTTGTACCGTAGTATCAGCAACAATGTTTGCTTCACGTACCAGGGAATTTGTAACTTTGTAGAAATGAGAGTAAACTGTTTCAATACATTGCAACTTTGTAGGAAGGAGGGTAAACTGTTTCAACATCTTACAACTTTTGATTGTTAGCTGCAGTTTTCTGTTGAGGGGGCACTGTCTAGAAAATCAATCGCCACTACATTCGCCAAACTGGAATTTTTGTAGCCATGCATCTTTCATTTTTTGTAGCATTTGGCTAATTGGCGATCGGGTAGCGGGAGCCCTGATATGGGTCTAGGTGACTGTGTTCCAATGTTCCCAGGCATTTCAATGTGTTTGTATGCATGTCAATCCTCTAAAGGCACCACTACATATACTTCTAATGTGTATAACACCCACCTGTAAACAAATGGAAAAGAAAATGCATTAGCTATATAAATAGCAAGTGAACAATGTGTATACACTTGCACAAACACATGTATCTTGACGATAGGCACTTTGCCATCATGTTGCCATAGTCTGTCGGCATTACAAGGAGCTAAGGCATCTCCCTCCATACTTGGAAAGTTCTGCCTTTCACTTACACGAATAGCCTGTGTTATTTTTATCAGCAATCTTCATTTCAAGGCAGACAAACATTGAAAGCTCATAAAGTATTGCACAAAATTGATTTGATCATGACTAGTCATAACACAAAGATCTAAAACAAAATGGCTGCCATTGTTTGAAAACAAACTATGTAATCATCATAATGAAGCAAAAACTCTTGATAATCGCTAGCAGAGAATATAAAAAGTTCAATTATATCGACAAGGCATCACAACAATTCACACACTTTCAGATCACCGTATCTTTCCTCATGCATATAATCCTTGATTCTTCCATGACCCTGCATCGTACATGTTGCTAAATCACAGAGCTTCCGTTAACGCAAAATTCTGCGTATTTCACGCATAATTACTCTGCAGTACGCAAAGGAAATTGACATCTGCGTAATCCGATACGCATTGAAAAAAATGCAGTCTCCATAACAAAGACATGAGCACTGTCAACACATTGTTTGCCTCCAATGCGTAGTTTATCTAGGACCAAAAATTGTATTCTGATAAAAAATCTTCATGATTTTGCAATATTTTTTCCTACATTCTATCAATTATGTAGCATCAATTAGGCTGTACCAATAAAAATATAACACGTTCAAGAGAGCTTGTCATTATTTCAAAACATGTTCTTTTTTCTGTCATGCCCAATCGCACCTGTAAACCCTGAGGATTCCTGCGTTGAATGTCAACAAATTAGTAATGCCACGCGGACTTAAAAATTACAGTTTTATGGCGGTCTGCATGCTTCTTTACGAGTATCATGAGCTCTTTTCCAATATTGCAAAGTTGGCGATAATTGCAGCCGTGATTTCAGTCTCATCTGCAGGGCTCGAAATAATACCTGTCTGCCAGTCTCGGACAAGTGAAATTTGGCCTGGCACAAGTAGTATTGAAAAGTACTTGTCCAAGTTGACAGGTAGATTTTTTCAGCCTGCAACCAGTATTTCAACCTATATACTACAGCAAATATTCATAAGTTTAAATTTATGTACCTTTTAAAATTTTGAAAATCATTATTTGGATATTTACCTGTCAGAAAAAAGTAACAGAAAGTTCAATAATATCTAATCACTGTTAACAGGAGTCAGCCATGTTGATTTATCTAAGGTCACGTCTCAAATCTCTTAGATTGGGAGATTCTCAATGCCATCTCGACACCGATGGCGTTGTTACGCCATTTTGCATACAATACAGATGTGCGTTTGTTGAATTTTACGAGATTCACTCGTTGGTTCTGTCAAAAGCTTCCTATCAAACTAATTAAACATAGGGCCAAAGTCCCTCAAGCTACATAGACATGGATACAAAATTAAGTATTTCCTGACTGTATGAAATTATCTCAATAAGGTCATCCTAGGGACTTGTAAACCAAATATTAAAGCTGTGTCACCAGCGGTTTTGAAAAAACAAGCGACTCAACAGTTGACAGAGCTCTGCTGTGTTATGTAGAGAATAACCTTTTGTGACACATGTATTGATGAAGAAGGTGGATATCTTTGATAGCTCATTTCAGGATGGCCTGACCAAATATGGAAAAAAAATTCCGCAAAATTACAGATTTGCATATTTCATCACAATTTGAACAAATCTAAGTTGGGTTATCTCTAGGGACCTGTATACCAAATAACAAAGCTGTCTGACCAGTGGTTATGAAGATTTTTACCAAAAACGCCTTTTGGGGGGCTAATTTGCACATGTTCAACAATATCAAAAAATTAATAAAAATAGTGTCTCAAAATCATATATTTTATCCAAACAACAAACATCAAATCAGTAGTACTGCTGTTCTCAAGATATTTGAGTGGACGGACGCCTCACAAACGGACATACATACATACATACATATATACAGACTGACTGTGCACGCCGGACGAATACCCATCCCAATAGCTTCTATACACTATATTAGTCTATAGTAGCTAATAAACGAGAGTTAATTACATTCAAATTAAAGTAAACAAGACTTGCTTAAATCAAGATTTACGTCATAAAAAAAGAGCATATCTGTCAGGTTATGAAGAAGCTGGTTATCTTTATCAGTATTTTCATCCTATTAACCAAGCACATTTTAACTTTCAAATTAACATTGTAAGTAAGTTCTGTTGAATAAGTTGAGACTGTACCGGTACGTACTCAGAGAAAGCACACTGAAGAGACAAATGTTTGAAACTTAAGAAGTTCAAGGTCATCAAAAGCATTATAAGGAATCATGTAACACTTTCATTGCACTGTTTACACATTGCATAATTGCTATAAATAGCACATAAGGAATCTTACAGCCCAGCTTTACCATAAAAACCCTATCACTTTGACCACTCTTTTAATTGACCACTCTATTTTTTTCCTCAAAAAGTAATTTTATTTTATCCTTACCAAGTCAACCATAAATGGAAATTAGAACTTTCTCTATCTCTATTTATTTGACCACCCTATCATGACAAACTATTATGAGCAATTTATTTTAGATAACATACAGGGCACAATAAATGACGGTTCAGAATATGTCAAAGTTGGGATTCAGGAAAGTTGCCTTTACATGTTTTAATCCTCCAAGATGGTAAGCATTTCACTTTGAAATGTCAATAATTCTACACTAAAATTATTTTGGCTTTGATGATTTCCTAATTAATTCAATTATTTAAAATCATATTAATTATATTTTTCTGGGTGAATTGATAGGGTTTATACAGTACAAGAATTACTTACAATGTCAGTCAAATTTTGACCAAAAATGGAAAAAAAAATTCCTTAAAAATACAGATTTGCATATTTCATCACAATTTTAACAAATCTTAATTGGGTTGTCCCTAGGGACCTATATACTAAATAACAAAGCTGTCTGACCAGCGGTTATGAAGAAATGATTTTTTACCAAAAACGCCTTTTTTGGCATTAATTTGCTTATTTTCAACAATATCCAAAAATTAAAAAAAAGGTGTCTCAAAATCATATTTTTCATCTACAAAACAAATATCAAATCAGTAAGTACTGCGATTCTCAAGAAATTTGAGTGGACGGACGCCTCACAAACGGACGGACATGTACATACATACATACAGACTTACGCCGGACGCATACCCATCCCAATAGCTTCTATAGACTATAGTCTATAGTAGCTAAAAATGACATTCAATTTCTCTGGACATTGTCTCAGGTGAGTTGAAATCAGTATAGTTTCTCAGAATAAATTATGCCATTTTGGACATGTACTTTTCTCACTGAGACAGGCACTTTTTATTTTGACTTGTCCAGTGGACAGGTGGTTGAAAAAAAAGTATTTCGAGCCCTGATCTGTCTCATGTGATAACCATGGAAGGCCCTAGACTTGGCGAATTTGACTTCAGAGCAAAATGATAGAGTTTAGCGAAGACATCATCGGAAGTAGCAGACAGAAAAAGTAACGATTCCGCAGAGAATAGAACAGTATTAGAGATTGTAAAACTCATAAAGAAAAAAAAACATTTTCACTGCTGATGTTTATTGAACACTATTCATTGACTTTTCAACTACAATGTAGTTTTTGATATTGCATATACAGCTATTCTGTATGTACGCATTTTTTATACATTTTACGCAAATGAAAAAAAACATTTGCGTACATCCTTACACAGATTTGAAAAACCTAACGGAAGCTCTGAAATCAGATATCACATTCATTCAACTTCAATCAACTTAAAAGAACTGTTCAGATTCACCTGCATACACATACGCATACTATTATTTCCACAAACTATGTACAATATTCATAAAGGACTGTACCTACCCTTTATTACCTGCACATGGCAGCAATATCCATAAAGCAACTTTGCATACTCATGAATTTCTACCATACACGGCGAACACACTGCGACGCAAATCGAGGAATGCGGCTTGGAACAGGATTAGTACCCAATTTTCCCATTATCACTGACAGATACTGATAAATGACTGCCATTGGCCAGGACAAAATACAATCTAATCGGAAAACAACTTGTTTATACCAGTATTTAATGAGCCAAAAGTGAAAAAGCACTGCACCAATATCCATGCCACAGTTCCTCTTGTTGAGGGACCGTGTCCGTGCTTTAACAACAGTGATATCCCTGACGAATTCATGTGCACAGCTTCGGACTCATATTCATGCATTAATTAACCATTATTAAAGATGGATAATAATAAATAAATGGCTGCTATAGGGATTATAAAGTTGGATTAAAGGGGAAAATTACCCTGAAAATTAATTTTGGAATATTAAACTGATATGGTCATTGAAAGGCTTTCGAGTCGATTTTATTCACTTTCACTCACTGGCTAACAAACAGCGGAGTACTAGAATACCGGAAGTGACGTCGTAAACTTGGTCATTGAAGCAGTCGACGTGTGCAACTGTAAGCTTTTCCACAGTGTATAGAATAGCTACAGAATATAGGGGCCAAGCACTCGGTGTCGATGTTTCAGTCGAGCAGAAATAAAGTTTTCTGCGAATACCACTTTGACAAGGGCTGCTTTTAGCGAAAGTTGCAAGTCCAACTACTGAACTACAAGCCTTAAAGAAAACTGCCCGGGGCATATCCAGCCCCAAGTGCTTTGCTTGTACATGGGACTGTGCGTACGCTCAGGCACTAGAAACGGAACGCTGTAGACAGGACCGCTGGTTCTAGACTAATCATGGCTACATCAGGGTGTTCTGTAACACATTAAAAATGCTTGCACTTTTAGAATTAATGTCGATCTCTTTAGAGCATTGGCATTACTTCGGTGTTGGCATGATTTCACAGCGATTGGATTGACAATGACGTGACAGGCATGATTGATCGCCGACAGTAATTTGAACTTCGTCATCGGGGCTAGAATAGTCACTTTCTGATCTCGAGTCGCTGTAACTTTCTGACGATGTCAGTCTTGGATGATTGATTTCATGGTTATTTTCTCAAAAAGTTAGACATAAATGGCAATTTTTGTACAAAACATTTTGCGTTATAAGATACATATTCCTGCATTGATTCTTTTGTTAAAGGGGAAATTTACCAGACTTTCTTAGGTAATCAGGTCTGCAGTTATACCGATTATCTTCGCCATTATGATTTTCAGTCGAGCGCTGAGGTTTGCGTACCGCGTGCGCGTACTCTACTTGGCGTATAGAAGACCTTGGTTATAAGTGACCTCGCTTTGAACCCGCAAGTTTGATACGTCACTTCCGGTTTAAGTGCATTCAGCTTGTGGCCACTGCGCTAATACGCGCAAGTGAAAGTGAATGAAACCAACGCTATTTTGTTTATTTTTCACTAAATAGCGACCTGATTACCTAAGAAAGTCTGGGTAAATTTCCCCTTTAACAAAAGAATCAATGCAGGAATATGTATCTTATAACGCAAAATGTTTTGTACAAAAATTGCCATTTATGTCTAACTTTTTGAGAAAATAACCATGAAATCGATACCTTCACCAGGTCTGACAAAGTGTCAGAACTATGAGCATCAGTGGTGACCAAGTAAACTGGGTTTTGAATTTACTGCTTATGTAATGCATAGTGATACTATTAATGTATATGGCAAGTAACAATTATTTTTATTTTATTCTTTCTTATCATGAATCAATGCCATTATTGACCACCCAGTAAGCACTGACTGTGTATCATTAGACAGAAATAATGGGGTAGTTCTCATTATACCCTCTGGCACAACACCGAGGGCTGATCCCTATATTCAAACAGTGTATTGGCGAGGGGGGGAGGTGTCATCACAACCAAACACCCTCAAGCTTGGCAGTCGTGTGGCTTGGCCCCCCCTGTACTTTTAATATTCCCTCCCTTTCACAAATTAGTGACACCCCTGGTCTCATACTATGCAACCATCATTTGTATGCAGTGACAATGATATACCTATGATGGCAATGTTGGGTAACTGTGCATGCTTGGCCTGTCACATCAAGTGTGTAGCCACGACAAAAATACCATCAACGTTACCTTTGTCAGGAGCACAGTCCCCAGGAACTGTGTCATGTACAATAAATTATCCACAATTCTCTATGATTTGTATATTGAAGGTTACATGTATTTTCCTTGTAACTTTTTTCAGTTGTGAATATAAGCAATAGTGTGAAGCATTAGAACAATTGTTACATAATATCTAGTTTAGATATTTCAGTGAAAGATTCCAAATAACCATTAAACAACCATAAAAATCACATTCCCTAGGTACTATAAATGCCACATTTTTGGGCAGAAAGTTATGATGAACTGAAGGGGTCATTCTCTGAGAAAACTTAGCAAGCAAATTTAAAGCACGCAAATTTCGTTTGTCATTTCCATTGGAAATATATCAATATTCCTTTGTTTCATAAAAGAGGAGCAACTAGTCTCCCTACTTTCCATCGCATTATTCTGTATGGCTGAAGACACAATCAGTGGAAATTTTACAAAAATGTTATCTCCTCTCTCAATCATGCATAATTTTCCAAGTCATTTAAAATGAGAATTGAGAAGAACGGAGTGGTTAAAAGCACATTTTCATAATTTTCACAACTAGTTCGTGAATTTGTCTACACATGGGAGACATGGCAGACTTCACTGAAGAATCTCCGATGATACAAATCATAATGAACTGTGGGAAATCATGCAGTACTGTGCATGTCGGAACTAGTCCACACAAAGTCTCTTTATAAAGGACCATGGTCCAGCTTCACTTGAATGGCTCTGCTAGATTTGGGCATAGCACTTTAAAAGCCTCTCAAATTACAGGCAACTGAACTCAAAAATAAGGTCTGAAACTTAAGGTACTGAAGATCAACTTTCGGAACAGGCTTGGCAGAAGAATTATTCAACACAGTCCTTCATGGTTTCAGCAGGTCTGCCAATATGTATCAGTTCATGAACAATGACAGGAAATGACTCAAGGTCAGTGGAGTAGCCCCTTTCAGTCACTGCCACCACTCCTACACATAATAGGTACACTGCATACAAATAGGTTAGAGATTACAGAATCTCCAACTCAGATGTGTGGGCTGTTTCAGTTAATGCCACCACTCCCGCACATTTGCAGGATTTCCCCTTTTTCTTACCTCATTTGCATATTTTTGACACTGACATGTTCATTTGAACAACGTCACATCTCAACCCCTGGGTCTACCTGTACACCAAATACTGTGATGGTAGGTGTGGCAGTTTAGGAGCTTTTGCGTGTGACGGACATACATCCGCACATACATACATACATACATACATACATACATACATACATACATACATACATACATACATACAGACATACAGACGCCACCGACTCACCATATAAGCTCTTTTTGGTATTTATATACATACCAAATATGAGCTAAAAAACAATCTGAAAGAAAGATACCTGTCACTGTGATAGTCTGTGAAAGGATTGGTTCATGGAATGAATATAGTAGAACATCTGACGACACATTTCATTGTTTCCCCTGGGTTCCAAAATCTTGTAGCAAATTTGGTTAGATACCCTTAAAAAAACCGCAATTATACGGTGTCGCTCACATTTGATCAAAATTGGTATATACAATAAATGTTGTTTCTATCTGTTCAGTGCAGGAAAATTCTACGTTGATGTTATGACAATGATTTCTGCACAGTACAACCAGAAAAACAATACCGCAATTATACGGTATCGCTCAAATTTGATCAGAATTGGTACATACCAGTGTGGGTTAACAAAGATCAACAATAAATGTTGTTTCTATCTGTTCAGCGCAGGAAAATTCTACGTTGATGTTATGACAATGATTTCTGCACAGTACAACCAGAAAAACAACAAGAAATATTTAAACCAGAAAAACAAGAATGACAAAAGTAATTAAGGTCTGAAATTTTAGGTACTGGAGGTCAACTTTAGCAACATGCATAGCTGAAAGGCAGCTAGCCCCTCTTAGTTTGACCATAGACGCTCTTCCTCCCCTCTACTGACGGTCTTCCTCCCCTCTACTGTCTATGGTTTGAAGAGTTCTGTTAATATGTAACAGTTCATAAACAACTCCCCTCTACTGACGGTCTTCCTCCCCTCTACTGTCTATGGTTTGGGCAGTTCTGTTAATATGTAAAAGTTCATAAACAATGACAGGAAATGACTCAAGATAAGTGGAGTTTGCCTGTCACTCCTGCACACATGCAGAAATTCCCTTTTTCTTACTTCATTTGCACATTTTTGACACTGATGTGTTCATTTGAACAAATTCACATCTCAACCCCTACATCTACCTGTACACCAAATACTGAGACGGTAGCTTTGGCAGTATGGGAGCCTTTGTGTGTGACGGACATACATCCGCACATACCCACAAATATACAGACATGCAAATCAATTCAGCTTATACGATAACCTCACATTGGTATACCAAATGTGAGTAAAAATTATTCATCAAACCTCATATTCAATTAGCCAAGCCGATACCACTGATCTCAAATGTCATTTCTCTCTCATTAATATGCAAAAATAAATATTAGTCTACATTTTCCGCAAGAATGACAGAAATGAACCCTGCTATAGCTATTATGGATACTAAAAGTCACACTAATTTAATTACAAAGTGCCAAACAACAGCCACGCATACCGGGTACAACAATAAAATCTGTCTGACTTTAAAGCGATACTGTCAAAGTTGCGCATGTGCAGCTACCGGTATATTTAGTACAACCTGAAATTGCTATCAGTGCTATACTATACATATCGTGCTATAGTCAACGCACAAAACCTGGTTCAGCATAGTTTTTCAAATTAATCAGATATCCAATCTCTTAGCAGTTCAAAAGCAAAATACTGTACTCTCAGACATCAGAAACATATGCATTTTAGACTTTTGATTTTGAAGTTGAATCACGGGCATTCTGTTGTTCTTAAATGATGGTGTATATTAAGCGTATAAACATGATTTCGTATTTCAATTTCTTTTTGCCGCTTACATCGTGATTTAAAAAAATAAAAGCCTCAACAAAAATAAGGTATCATTAATACACAAGGGAATAGAAACAGTTGCATTCTGCTGGTTCCTCTCACACCTGGTCATCTGCACCACGGCATGTACGTATTGTATGCAATAATGAAGCGCGTATTCGAAATGCGGCGGAGAATGACGTTGATACGTTGCTATGACTGCCGCGCACATGAATGCGGTGGCTGGAATCGAACGTGCACGCGACGACAGCCATGCACGCTAGCGCCTCTGAACTGTCGTCTGCTGTCCCGGCCTCAGAAATGTATATATATACAAGGGTATGCTCATATGAACATGGAACCTGACGATGTGCGTTACAAAAAAGGGGGGACAGGGGGGACAGATACTATTACCCTCTAAAACGTCCGCAAAAGGTAAACACATTTTTTATTTTTGAAATGTAACTCACTGACGATAGAAAGTAAAATATAGAATGAAAACAAAGAAAAAAATGTTAAAATGTAACCCTTGACCTGCACGACTTGTTCACGTTCCGTACGACCAAAATAGACTGAGTAAAAAGAAATGCACATTTGAAAAAATCTTGCGGGTTCTATTGAAAGGCTTTCACTAAAACTGAAAAAAACTTAAATGTTCTTCTTTGGAATATTATATTGGAAGGTTTTTACTACGAAGAGAAATAAAAAAAATGTGTCCTTTCTGCTGCGCATGACGAAACCACAGAACGGCATTTGCTATATTAGCGTATTTTGCGACGTTCGAACATCCAAAGTCGCTACCGGATAACGGCAATTTGTAACGCACATAGTCAGGTTTTTGCCAAAATCTTGTCACCAAATGCTACTTTTTCTTGCATTTGCGATTTGGCAAGCAGGCAGTGGAAACACTGAACATGAATGCATTTTGTCTTTCATTTCTTTCATAGACACTAGTGACCTTATTATAACAGAGTCCTGGTATAATGATGATATTACAAGGACTTGTACTGTAATCCAAAGATGATGCTGAAACCTAACATGAAGTCTCCGATGAGGGACACTAGCAGATGTACAGCTGGCCTTGAACCACTTGTGATGGTATGCCTTCTGAGTGTAAACATATGACTCACTTCATCTCCATCATGTAACCATGGAGGTAAGAATGACCTCCACAGTGTAATGAGTATGTTATGACAGCAACACGAACTACCATATCAAACACTACAATCCCTTTTTTACCATTGTCTGGTATTTTAGCTCACAGTATTTGTGCTCAAACACTACTGTCAAGATTAGGATTTCCTGAAGAAGGTTTTATCTGAGATTAAGACAACTTCCACCAGGTGTTCACATTGCATTAGATTACATACATAATCCCAGACCCTAAGATTGTATCCAATGGCTTTAAAGCAAGCAACTATAATGAACATCTTGTTCTAGACATTGTACTCTGGACAGTTTTGTTTGAACACAAATACTTCAAGAGGTAGATGCCTTTATGCCACACATGATTTTTGAAGTACTGTATGCCTGCGAGTATGGAACTAAGGGAGAAGAACGAGTGGGCCTTGGATCATAGTTGCGAGTGCAGTGATCATTCCATAGTGTGCACACAATCAATAAGGAAACCATCCCTCAAATAGTTATACCCTCGAGCTCTGACCAGCAGCAGGTCACCACAGAAAAAGTATAGCAACGGAAACCCTTGGTTAAAGCTTACACGGTTTAAAGTAACCGAGTGATCATTTTGATGATTTTTTGCCCAAGAATAATGCAAAGCACCAAGTTCTTGAAATAAACTATGAACTCTAATTATGAGGTAGAAAATGATTACCCAGAAATATCTCACCTCAAGATGTGATGTACTTTAGTTATCATTAAATTTGCGAGCTCATGATTATGTACTGGTATTTTGAAAAAATACCGTCAAGGACACTATGTGCTCACATTCGGTTTGAATTGGTCCATTCAAGAAATATTTAAACCAGGAAAAACAAGAATGACAAAAGCAAATAAGGTATCCAACTTAGGTACTGGAGGTCATCTTTAGGAACATGCATATCAACTTCTATAGCAATGGGAGAAGCAGATCCTAAATACATAAGCAAATGTCAACAACAAAAAACAGAGAAGGCTTGATAAAAAGAAAAGGTGGGAGTGGGCAAAAAATGCACAAGGGATCTGGTAAAAAAGTAATGCTACATCATCAATCTTCTAGACCCTACCCCCTCCTGAATATCAAATGTTCCACCCCTTGGTATTACATAAGACCAAATGACAGGAAGTACATTTACAACCTTGGAGATTTTTTAATTAATGTCATGAGTGTTATCATTCTAATGTAAACAGCACTTAAGGTAGTTACAGATAGTGAAATGCCTTCAACTGTGGGCAGTGATTACAACATCTGGAATTATCCTGGATCCAAATTTCTCATCAGTTCTTGTATGTCTTACATAGAAAAGTTGCAAAAATTGGTCCAAAATGAAAAAAATCACCTCAGCTTTGTTTTCTGGATCAAATTTTCCTACAAATTGATACCAAATATGACAAAATTATGTTCACAGCCTTCAAAATTGTCTCACAACATATCCTGGGTTGGTGTAGGTCATTTAAGGTCACAAACTGAGAAAATTACCTAAAATATACGAATTTTGGGGTTTCCCAACACTTTGAGCAGAAAATTTATCTAATAACATCTTTCAGGACTTTATACCAAATTACAAAGCTATCAAACAAGGGACTTTATACCAAATTACAAAGCTATCAAACAAGTAATTTTGAGATAAAGTTTTCTTGACCAAAAATGACAATATTGTCTTAAAATACAAATTTTTATATTTCAGGACAATTTCCACATATCTAACTATTGTCATCTCTGTACGTCTGTGTACCAAATATGAAAGCTGTCTGTCCAGGGGTTTTAAAAAGGAAATACTGTTTAAGATTTTTTGACCAAAAATGACAAAATTGCTCAAAAATAGTAATTTTCCCAATTTTGTCATCATTTCAACAAATTAGAAGAGTAACACCCTTGCAAAGAGACAACCCAAATTTGAGAGCGATTGGGTTGGCGGTTTCAGAGAAGAAAGAATTTTTACTGGAAACGAGAAAAATCACAAAAAAATTCAGCAAAAATACAAAATTAAGGATATCTTCACAATATTCATAAAACTGTATTAGGTTCACCTAAGGTACTTGCACACAAATTTTCAAAGCAATCAAAAAAGCGGTTCTTGAGTTATTTATTCTTAACCATTTTCACATTTTGTAAGCTCATTTGCATAATTTTGGCAATGCAGACTTCATTTGAACAAAATCCCATTTATAGCCCAGGATGCATCCACACACCAAATACCAAGCTGAAACGTGCAGCGGTTTGTGTGTTTTTGATGTTGACGGACATACTGTACATACATACACACATACATACAGACGCCATCGACTTCAGCCTATACGATAAACTCACATTGGTATAACCAAATGTGAGCTAATAAAAAATTCATTCTCCAAGCAAGCAAGGCTGAAGATACTGAACTCTGTGTTTCCATTCTCTATTTCTGATGCCTTGTGTCTCATATCATTGACATAAACATCCACAATCATATTCGTACAATCTTGCAACATTCATGTTTTGCGCTGCTATCCAATATGGCTATAACATTACCGGTGTATAAGGATTATTTGTTTTGCCCTTCTTTGGCAATAATCAAGCAGGATCAGTCTCTCAAATCAGGTACTGCAACAATAAACAAACTGTAACAAGTAACATATACATAAGAGTATTCTTTGGTTTTGTGACACGATCCAATATGGCTGCAGTGATATTTCATTTTTAGCAGGTTGGCTGATTTTGCAGTCAGATAGACTGACTGTTGCAAAACTCCCTTTAGAAATCAAAAGAACATGGTCTTTTGGGATTCTACAGGAATCTTCTAGGGTTTTTATGCCATTAATTCTGAAAGATCATTTTTTGCCTTTTCCTGTGAGAATTCTTGTGGAGCATTGAATATCACATGTACCAGTACTTTCATAGAAATACATCTACAAATCTTTCAGTATGAATGTAGCACATTTTGTAAACTTGTAACCTAGTATCAGCCTCACAAGAACACTTAAACTTTTAAGATCAAGAAGTCTTCCTTGAGGGCAGAATGATAAGGAGTATGGATTACTTCTTAAAGTACCCAACAGGAATATTTGTCACACACCTAAAACATTCTTGTCGTTATGGGCAAGATACTCTATGATCTACTATCTGCAGGAAAAAATTTCTGATACCACGTAATATAGCATTCATATCAGGTACATGATTGTACCAACATCAAGATAAGTCCAATTTTCAACAGACCAGTTAGAATGCAAGACAATTAGAGCCAGTGCCATGAAATTTGGACCTAAAACAGGTTGATTTTGTTTTACCTTTCCAAACCTATAAAATCACACTTAGTTCTAGACTCCATACAGTCAGGACAATGTTTCATGCTACCATAATTTAAATTAATGATACTTTATTTAGACCATGAAGGTTGCAGAGTGATAAATTCACTGCCTGAAAGAAACATGTAGCACATTGGTACAATGTCATGTGTCTACTAACGTGCCACAAAACCTCAGAGCATGGGTACCAAAGTACATCCATGTTCAGAGCGTGTAGATGTGGGGAGGAGTTTCCTGCCTCCACTACATGTACCTCCTCCGTGATACTCAGTACCGCATCACATAGTCTAAACTTGCTATTTGCCATACATAAAAACAGATTTTTCACCAAAACTTACAAAACCTGTCGATTCATACTGTACAATCAGAACGCAGTATTAAAAAAATATTGACTTCTCGAACTTACGGTCTTCAATGGTGAAGACAAACCCTTGTGAACAGTACGCCACTGACATGGCCACGACGATGCTGAAGTTAGACTCAGTTTCGGATTCGGTTTCGGAGTCAGTTTCGGATTCGGTTTCGGATTTGGGTTAGAATAACTGAGAATAGCTTTATATTTCCAGCGTATTATTTTTCGAAGGATATGATAAATACTGATACACAAGGAGACATTTTAACTAGATCACCTTACTGCACATGTAGCATGTATTTTATCACATAAATGTTTCGCACATAACATAATTTAGACAGTTTAAAAAAAGCAGAACACTTCAGACTGAAGAGCAAGAAACTGTAGTGCATGAATACACCAAACAAAACTGCTGAAAAATTAGTCAAAACTTATGAGCAATAATGGGCATTATGCAGTTTGGACTATTCAAGCTAAGAGTACTACGCACAATGCAAAGAAATGCATTCAATGCAATCTTTATTATATAACAAATTAACTGATAGTTTAGTCAGGGAGTTCAGTATGGTACATTCAAAATGAAATCTATGTAGAAGAACACCAACCAAAACAACAAAGTAATACAACACATTAGCATTACACCATGTGATACACATTGTGACAAATAAACAAATTAAAGTAATGATTTTGTAAATCTTGTTTTCCTTGCTCGACACTTCCTTTCAATTTCAAATTAAAGTACTTTGAAATTTTCTGTTATTTCTATCTTTTTACTTGTGAATACATGCACACAATTTATGCTTTAAAATGTATACTACATATGCTGACAGGTAAATCCAGTAAAAACTTATTCTTGACGACAAGTATTTATCTTTGCATACGAAAGTACTTCGAACCATTTTATTTTCACTGGAATTTATTTTAGGCGAATACAGATTTTCATTGTTTCACTGTGTCTTATTTCTATTTCGTCTAGTCTGATTGGATTTTATTTTAGCTGAAAAAATTCTAGCGAGAGTAACGAAAATAAATTCCAAGTGAAAATCAAGTACATGTATTCAACAGTATGACTAAATCGGCTGAAAATATAAAATTCTTTCAGTCACTCGAATCCGAAACTGAATCCGAAACCGAATCCGAAACCGAGTCTAACTTCAGCATCGTATGGCCACGGAACTGGAAGCCCGAGTGAGGGCGTCAAAATGTACAGTACCTGCCACCTCAGACCAGTGTGTTTTGTAGTCGGACCCGAATGAGACATTGATAAATAACGACAAATAACGGCTAAAAAGACATTGAAAAGATATCGACATACTAGCGAATTCGTGTGCTTCGACTAAAGTGAGCGTTACTTGAAACCTGCGATACAAGATGAAGATCTTCCACTGCGAATGACAATAACCTAACTGCAGAAACAAGGAACTTACTGTTTTGTACTGTTTTGTCACGATGTGTGTGTACTACAAATTTGTACAGTGTTTCTCGTCTCATTCGTTATGGGTTAGCAAAAAGAATGAGCTGCGGTTCCTGAACACAGAGGAGTTGGGAAACTCGAACCTCGGACACTCAGATACTTTAATCACGGCAAACACGGTCACAAACTTGAAGAAATTGCCAAAGTATCTCACAGCATGGAGGTAGTTGCGCCAGTGCAGTGTAGCGCTAAATTAAGTTGAAACTACAAAGTCTGACATTGACACGCGTACGATCCTTTGCACGACTCACCAAAAGATGTTCGTCACTCAGTGCAGCAATGGCAGTTGTTTTACCATGTATGTCTATGACTCTATCCCATCGGTCGACGCCGCTTGGTCAGTTAGGTATAATACACGCTTTGACGTAGACGTGAATGGATGGACATGATGATGCAGCAGGACACGAACCTGAAGTTGGCCTTATCCTCATCTTCAGTCACAGCTGATGCTGAAAATGATGCTAGTCAGCGTCAGCATCAGCGTCATATCCGAAGAAGTTGATTAATGCCTATCATGTATGTGACTCGACTCGGCTACCAGAAAACACTGCCCGAGACGCCAAAGGCGTCCGTGCGCTGGGTAGTCTGCTATGATGTTCGTTTTTCTGCTCAATCTATCGATCCCGTACTCTATCTCCCCGCCGATGTAACAATTACAGAATGCAAATGTGTCAATCAGACCATGGAGGTAGTAGCCCTCCATGATCAGACTTACAAATGTTGACTTAGGGGATGGGTTGTCCGAAATTCGTCTCAGGTCGAATCCGGTCCGGTTGGGTTTGACCGGAGCGCGATCTTTCGCCATAGCATAGCACCGTTCCGTAATCACAGCTAAACTTGGCTAGTCTCTGAATAAAAACGAAGGGAGCCTTCAGTAATTACAGATGGGGATGGGCCTTGGGAATTGGGGGAGCGTTACTTTTTAGAAAACTGTCCAAGGGGGAGGGTCACTTTTCATATTAAAACTTATCTTCGGGGCAGGGTCACTTTTAACAGGAGTCGATTTTACAGCCAAACCTTCGATTGTCCATGTGATTTTTCCTGAATAGGAAATCACCGACGAAATACATTGATTCTTTAAATGCACACACATTCGACAAGTTTCACAAGTAAAGATGCAGTGGTATCCTACATTAAACACATCGAACAGTTAAAACTGATGAAAGACAAGAGACAAAAACATATGGGACAGGTGGCAAAGTGTAGATCAATTAAGCTTATCAAACGTCTAGAAATGTACAGATATTGTTAGTTTTTTGTTTTATATCAGAAAAAATTGTTCATAGTTCTCTTGTAGACTACCATGTATGGTAGTCTATGACCATGTATGCCGTGGTGGGGAGCCGTGTAACGCCGGGAACACACAGCACCGTACGCAAGGCTACCATGTAGGCCTATAGAGAGTCAACATTTCGGTGAAATTCCAAAATCCAATTTCTTGCACACACATCCACTTGTAACCACCCTAGTCTAATCATGTACATCAATATCAATAATCAGGAGTACATAATACATAGATTTACCTAGTTTTGTATTGGAAAAAAATATTCATAGTTTCCCCATAGACTGCCATGTATAGTGAATCAACATTTTTGGTGAAATTCAAAAATCCAATTTCTTGTACACACATGCACATTTTACTTCCTACTTCAAGCAAAGTACATTTACATATATTATCAAACATATATAAATGTACAGATATAGCTTGTTTTGCAGGGAAAATTGTCAATAGTTTGCCTGATAGACTCCATGTATTATGATTTGATATCTTTGGGTGAAGCACTATATCAGCCACATCTTGCCTTTTTTTTCAGTTGCGCAAATATGGTGACCTTCCCGCAAATGTATGACCCTTCAAAAATTCTTGCATGATAAATTGTGACTCTCCCTCTCAAAATGCCAGCCCTACCCCCTGTAATTTGTGTCGCTAACTTACGTAACAATGAAACCAATTGTTATGTAAATTAGCTGAAACTGGTTCAGTTATTCATGGGGGAAATACTGCAGTGATTGGGGGGAGGGTCAAGTCAGAAGAAATCTAAAGGTTTATTGGCAGAGAGTTTTAAAAACCGCACTGATTCAGTGAAGGGGATCGATTTTTCGGACAGATTTCCAGGGTTGGGTTTGGAAACAGTAACATATCTAGAGCAAATTGGAAAACAGTGATGGTTAAGATCTAGAATTCTAGAATCTGCAATAGTAGCAAATATGCTGGCTGCATCAAAATTATGGTACCTGGCATCATTTGATCACTTACGTAAAGAAGTAATTAATGAAGCAAATAGGAAATTGTGGAATTTTATTTGGAAAGGCAAGCGGGAAGTTATAAAAGGGGCATTTTCATTCAAAGATGTGACAATGTATTGTGGCAAAAAAGTTGCCGACCTTGATGAGGGTTACGAAATTGTCTGAAAAAAATCCAGATGAGGAGACCCGTAAATGGGCCTGCCTATCCAAGTATTTCATTGCGAATTTTGACAATAAACTAAATAGTGATTATCACTATCTCCATCTCATTCAAAGTCAACAACCGATCAAATCCCATTGGTGTATGGGAATATGTTGACTGACTGGAAGTCCTTTAGACTTACAAGAGTGAATTTACCAACATCAAAACACATCTTCTTCGTGAAGTTCGGTGGTACAATGAAAATAAGGATTTTTTATCCTCTTTTATGAAAAATGGTCAAAGAGCAGAATTTTAAGGTTTAAAGACATCTGGAATGAAACGGCTGGCTTGAACAATGGGAAATAATTGCAAAATTTAGAGGAGGTACAAATAGACATGTGCAAGAGGAAATTCAGATAGAATATGAAACACTCTTCAATTAAGTTCCAGATTCCTGGAAACAAATCATTAGTTTAAACATCAAAAATAAAGAAAACTATGATATTTTAGACTAGAGAATTATGATCTGACAAAAAATTATGTCGAAGCCAAGTCACTTTATTGGACATTACTTGATAAGAATGGCATGAAGTAACTGGGAAAAATCAAATTGGTCAAAAATTGGCTGAGAATCTAACTCTCACTGACAGTTACAAAGCTACTTTATTCGGTCGATTTAATTTAACAGGATCAATAAATGGTTTAAATTGGAAGATATTTCGTAGAGACCTAGTCACAGAAGCTTGGCCAAAACTTTTATTTAAGTGATGGGAAATGCCATATTTGTGGCCAAGAAGGTTAAGAAACACTGGAACACATCTTGAGTGTAAATATGTACAAGAAATCTTGAAGAAAAAATGTATTTCTTTCTTTGTCAGAAAAACACAACTTTGATAACAATACCGATATCAAAAGACTAGCAATTGCTGGAATTGAAAATGATAATAATGCAACATCAGACATTATATACTGTATCACTTCCTTTGTAAAATACACAGTTTGGAATATTAGAAATTCTGCTACTCTTGGTGGGATTAAAGTTTCCCAGCACTCGAATCCTAAACGACGATCAGTATCTATGCCAAATTCACGCAGTTGTAGCAAGGACAGTCAGAAATATGGTCAATATAGTTACACTGCAGCAGCACTGCACAGTAACTTGATGCGCAGTCAAAAGTACTGCCTCGGCAGACTCTCTTGCTGATTACTCTAAACACAGTCCATTCTTTTTGAAAAAGATAAGTTAAATTTATCCCAACAAAGTGGCAAATAAAACAAATCTGCATAACTGTGAATGTGTCGAGCGATTCAACCGAATTACAAGCAATTATCTGACAAAAAAATAAGTTATTCGATTTAATTAAAAAGAAGAGAAAGAGCAATATAAAAAACACCATTTCATCTATAAATGCGTTCAGGACGTATCCTTCTCCTTCAAGTCTTACAAGGCTTGAAAACTTTGTGATACAATCCTCAACTTTCATCATCTTATTCATCCATTAGGAAAGACAAAATTTTAATTGCATAACATGGTCGCCTCCTGATATCGATAACATAATATTGATGTTGTTGATGAAATTTATTTTCTTAAGATATAATACATACAGTTTGCCTGATTTCTAAGAAATATGTTCAAGCGTGTCATTTTGGCCTCACCTATGACTTTAATTATTGTAGCTCTGCATGGCAGGGCTGTGTGTTAACGGCGTTATACGGCGAGGCCGTATAACGCCCGTAACACACAGCCCTGCTATGCAGAGCTACAATTATTGCAGCTAACGCATTCCCTTGTTTTATTTGCGTTTTGCGACTTTGTTGAAATAAATTTATCTCTTTCAAAAAAAAGGCTAGAGGAGCGTAGGGAACGGGCTCGACTATTACGGCTAATGTTTGTTCCAAGGGCAGCTAACGCCCTGTTGACGCTTGGCTGCCTGGCAGTGCGCCGCCAGCGGTATACGATATCGAAACACGGAAGTACAAATTGTCATATGACTCACACAGTTGCTGACGTATCCAAGTTAAAAAGCGAACGATGGAGAGCCGTCAGGCGGAGCACGCCATTTTTCGATAACCGACTTGTCATTCATCAGGTTAGTTTGCAAACAATATGGCGGTCACATCTAGTGTGTTGTAGTCCAGGAAGCTGACGTATCCTCATCAACGTATGCGATCGAAAACCGCGACAAGGATAACCGGCCGACCTCGTGTCCCGTTATGGGTTTGTTGACCTTGGAAATTGAGCACGCATTGTTGACCAACGCTGAGCGTCGAGACAACTGCCATTGAATCCCATGTACACAACGTGACATTGAATTCCATGTACACAACGTGACGTTCAAGATCAACAAGAGATGTCATTCACAAACTGTACAATATTGGATGCAAAGACAATAATTTGCAATGGTACAAAATATTCAGAACCTGAAGAACCTCTGACATATGAGGATAAAGAATTCTGGATATACTTAGGCGTGTATACAGCCCTTGTTCTGTTTGCCGTGGAGTGTAGCCGCCTTTGCGATACCTTGGTAGGGCATTATGCAAGCCTCACGTCAGAGGCTGGGTCCAAGCCGCACGACCCAGTCTAGTCTAGTCCACCAAGGCTACAATTATTGCAGCTACGGTAAATATTGCACAAAGTCAAAAATGAACCAGTGTCACATGACAGATAGGTTGACGATTGGTTTCTAACACAGAATAGTTCTCAAAAAAAGTGCAACATTTCCAATGCTTCAGCACCATCATGTATCATCCTTTACATGTTAGCATTATTATTTAAAATATTGCTTTCCAGAAAGGAAGCTGCCACCAGCCAAGTTCTGAATTTTCTGTATTTTAAATAAGGTTTCCTAAAAACAACAGGAGCATCATTGCACATGATATCTTGGTTCCAGATCTCATTAAAAAAGGGGTCCAAACACTTTGCACCAAAACCACGTCACCCCATACAACTTTGTCCCAAAACCATTTTTTACCAAAACCACCCAAGTACTACCTTGTCCCATGCCACTTTGCCTCAAGTACCACCTCATATGTACTAAACCACTTCGCCCCAAGTATAGTACCATCATACAGTAGGCTTAAATCGTCCTGAAACAACGGTATATCACAGTGTTGTTTGTACCACAGGGTTGTTGTCTAAATGTCCGTCCCCAGGGGTGGGTAGGTGTTTCGTTGTATCGCTAATAAAGATATATTCTACCAACCTTTGGTGTTTCGGTCTTAACTTAGCACTGCCCTTGACAATCTTGCGTATACGTTTTATCAACATGCCACGTCTATTATCTGATGAGTTTGAGTGCCTAATTAGCCAAAGTAATCAAGGGTAAATTACTAATCTGTGGACGCTCTTACCAGATTATCACCGGATTAAATTTGACAAAGTCAATAACGAACGCACCAGCAAGGTATAACTGAAGAAAGGGCTGAAACTTTCAAAAGCCGTGTCCAGAGGTGGTCCGTAAAACTAGTGGACACTTTATATTCATGTATTCAGAAACAAACAGAAGGCACAACAAACTTGAATATGCATTTGTAAACGGAAAGGAGGACATCCCAGGAATGCGTGGTATGTGTTCAACACACCTTGGTAACGTATCGGAGATGTGTTTACACTCTTCCTGCTGGCCCGGCAAAAACGACGCGTAATGGTCGACGTGCCAAACACCGCATCGAACTGAATCAGACTTGATGGGTATATTGAACAATTCCGTGTTAGTCGAGAACAAGAACGGAAAAGACTTCATTAACTCGACGTTCGAGCTCGCCTTCAACTTGTCCAGTTTATCAACCGCGTTCTTGCAATACGTACACTTTTTTATTAGTCTTTTTTTCAAATAACAAAAGGCATGTTTTACATACGACCGATTGTGTGCTCAGCAGTACAAGCAGTGTTGTGGGTTGGTGACTACATGCCTGCAGAATTTATACACCGCGGTATTTTGCTTTGAATTTTTCAATTGACCCCATGTGCTAAGTTAAAAACACAAACAAGAAGGTCGAGTGTTCTCTCTGCAAATCAAGAAGCATTTCGAACACGAACGATTCGGATATCTTTTGACTTCGACACTACTAGCTACGCAGCTCGAAAGGTATGCTCGGAAACAGGACGGGAACATTAGTCAAAGCCGGATTTTGCATGGAAAGCATGCAATGTACTGAATACTGCTTATGCTCCCTTTGGTCCGAGACTCCCGCCCTCTCGGCCATAAACGTCATTGAGCTGCCAAGAATATGATAGTGCAGTCGCGTGAATCTGTGTATATTTTGATACATTATTTTATCAATCCTTATACTCAACTATCTAACGCATCAAACAAGGGTCATGTCAGGTTCTTAGGACGTTCTCCAAAAGACATATAATCGATTGTGTCGCGGAATGATTTTCACCAGTTTGAGAACTAATAAATAACTGGTCGTCAGTGTGTCTTCGTATATCAAATCGACAAGTGTATTAGTAACTTCAAGGGATCACATCCTTCACTGTAAAGTTGTTTTTATACAAAACACATTTTCGAGAAAGCTGACGTGCAAGGGAAAGACAGAACAACTGAGTCCGACGGAGGCGCAAAAGCAGTGCATTCGCATTTGTGTCCGATGTACACATCTGTCTGTTATTCCATTCTATCAGTCGACGAAGCCTACGTCAAATGGTAGTGAACTCCAAGCAAAGTCCCACATAACATGCAAAGGCGAGCCAGTGGCCATATGATGATGGATTGCATAAACTTCGAAGTCTAACATCCTTAACTGTAAAGCTGCGGTTTTATACAAAAAACACATTTTTGGTAAAGCGAATGTGCAAGGGAAAGACGGGGAAAAACACCGTGATCGCGCGACTGAGTCCGACAGCGGCACAAGAAGTGTTTCCCCGACAGTCAGACATATACAGTATGCATGCATTTCTAAAGCGTGTCCAAACGCTGACATAAAAAGATATGTCCAAAGGTTTTGATTATATATAGTTATTACATTGTTACGCAGGGTTTCACGCGGGTTCAAAAACTGACATAAAAAGATATTGTGTCCAAAAAATTCGTTTTATTCAGCTGACTGATTTATCGTCTTTGCTATGGCCTAAACATCCCCGTTTTCGTTCGACAAGACTGTGACATCAATATCTCCCTATAAACGTATAGATCAACCTGGTTGAGTATTACTATGCTCCCAATTTGTCTTCGCAGCTTTCATCTCGTCTTGAAACGAATAAGCATATATAAGGCATGAAAATACTTTTGCCGACTAGTCAGTTTTTATGTCACAAGCGGCGAGTTTCTTCCCGCAAACGATGACCGGCTGTAGTCAAAAACACATATAGATTGTCATGTCCGTATTTAGAAACACCGATGAGCTTTACCCTAGATTCCAAAGCATGTTGGCTAATTTGTTTACCTCTATCGATCATGTGGGCTTAAAGTAAACATTTCTAAGGTTAAAGGTTTGTAGTTCCGGCTTCCGGTCTGACGGACCACATCGGGACACTGACTCCACCGCTTCGATTAGCGTTCTACAGCTCAAAGAAGCAACCGACGAAGGCATAAATTGGCTTGTCCCCGTTTAAACATGTCCGAAAACTGTTGACGTTCGAAAAATTAGGAAATGTTTATTGTAAAGTAGATTTCTGTGGACACGGCTTTTGAGAGTTTCAGCCCTTTCTTCAGTTATACCTTGCTGGTGCGTTCGTTATTGACTTTGTCAAATTTAATCCGGTGATAATCTGGTGAGAGCGTCCACAGATTAGTAATTTACCCTTGATTACTTTGGCTAATTAGGCACTCAAACTCATCAGATAATAGACGCAGCATGTTGATAAAACGTATACGCAAGATTGTCAAGGGCAGTGCTAAGTTAAGACCGAAACACCAAAGGTTGGTAGAATATATCTTTATTAGCGATACAACGAAACACCTACCCACCCCTGGGGACGGACATTTAGACAACACCCTGTGGTTGTACCTGCAACTTGGAAGCATTACTGTATCAGGACAATTTGCCACCATGAACCATTTATTCTTGCAGAAAACCATAACCAGTAGAATTAGAAAAAAGGACAAACACAAACTACTATATGCTACAACTCAGATGCCTTGCTCGGAATAGCGTGATGTCATTTTCTCGAAATGTGTGCACTTTCAAGATTTCAGTCCTGAGATGATGAAAAGGTGATGAAAACTTCCATGTATGGCAGTGGTTGGTTATTTTCAGCTTTACCGGTTGGCGATAGTTTGGGGCAAAGTGGCATTGTTTTGGGGGTGAAATGGTATTGGGGCCACACGACTCCTGGGGCAAAGAGGTTTTGGTACAAGGTTGTTTTGGTGCGAAGTGTCTAGAATGATTCCCATTGCAGGGTTGATGTCTGGCTTAACCATGGGACTGTTGTCCCTGGATCTGATGAGTCTCAAAGTCCTGAAGGAAGGTGGGAAACCAAATGAAAAGAAACATGCAGCTCGCATCCTGCCATTGGTCAAGAGACATCATTGCTTCTAGTAACTCTACTACTAGCCAATGCAGCAGCAGTGGAGTCTATGCCACTGTTCCTGGACAGAATCTCAGATCCGATAACAGCAATCTGTGTGTCCGTCACAGCAGTACTTATATTCGGAGAGTAAGTCAAACAATTCAATCCTCCACTGTAGTGTAAAGGCTTCCTCAGTATCTACATGCATTACAATTTGTCATACAATTACATGACAATTACATGTATATAGTGTTTTCTCTGCATGTTCACTATTAAAAGGGGCAACATTTTCTGCCCCATTCATCAAAAGTAGGGGTAGACTTAACATTTTAGGGGTAGAAACAACAGCAAATTCACAGGTCACTACCGTACACTGTGCACTTTGGTAATGATCATATGGACATATTTGCTTTGTGTTTTGTGCGCGATTTTCACGCGGTCAGTAACTTTTAAAGGGCAGAAAATGGCTTGAAATGCAGCCAATTAGATGTATACCGGCGAGTATTTTAGTTATTGTCGTGACCATTAACATAAGATGATACTTATGAAACACTTTGTGAAAAATATCAGCATTGACATGACAGCAGTGAGGCTGTTAGTGCAACTTATAATGTACAATATTTCGCACATAGGTAGGCCGGGGTCCCACAGGATTTTGCGTCATCGATACTATAAAATTAAGCAAAGAGATGCCAGAATAATGAATTGAAACTTGTCCAGTAAGCACTCTTTTTGAACAGTCAAAGAGTCACCAATAGAGAGATTTCCATACCAGACAAATAAAAGGGGAACTTGAACTTCAGGCTTGAAAACCAAAGAAATGTTGATGATGGGGGTGTACCAGAAGAGAGGTTTCACTACTTGGAAACGATATATATGGTCAATATGATACACTAAAAGTGGTCACTCACCTAGCTGATACTGTGATAGTGATATTGTAATGATCAAAACACTTGTATGTTAACTCAAGGAAGATGACTATTATGTGTAATATACTTAGTGGTACATGTATACTGCTTCCTGAGTGTCTCATTGGCTGCTCATCTTTTCATCACATCACAGTCCTTAGTGTGTTTGAATATTAGCATGCTTGACCAGGGTATGAAGGGACTGTGACTGGGCTAATCACTGCCCAGTGAAATGGTGTCAGTGGCCAATAAAATTGCATGAAAAAAGAGTGACGTTATGATCCCTTATTGAAAATTCCACTGGCATTCTGCGTCTGTAATTGATAAAAATGTGACCAATTTTCAGGGTGCTACCACAGGCTCTGTGTACAAGATTTGGTCTTGCTATTGGTGCTACCCTTTCACCGTGAGTATAAATGTCACCTTGTGGCCATGTTTATGACCTGAACTTGACCATACACCTTCCATATTTAATGATGTGTGGTACTATCAAGTTTGAAGATTGTGATGCTTGAAAAATGCAAAATTTAATTTGAAAATGAGTTCCAGTGCAAATTAAGTACAGATTTCAGTGAAGATAGCTTGCAGTTTTATCATACAGGATGTTGAATAAAACTTGTGGGCTCATACCAACAAAGTTGACACATTAGGAAAGGTCATGTAAGGGTCATGAAAATTGCCATGTCAGTTTCTGTGATTTTGCTTGTTGTGTTCAGACACAATATGAGGGTAGAGTTGTTCACATTGTGTCATAAATGAAGATTCAAGGGGCAATTATGAATTTCAAGGCCTTGACTTCAAGATGCCCACTCTGTATTCATGATTTGTGACAGATATTTACTGACACAGCTTGCTTAAATCATATACAGGTAAGCAGCTTTTGGCTCTGGAAATGTCCTTTGAATCTCTCACCTTGTTCCTTACATGTCAAATGCATTAACACATGAGCTTTGTCTGCATCGTTACTGATGTAATTTCAATACTATCCACAACAATTGAATACATTTACATGGAGCAAGAAAATTATGATAGTGAATTCTTTAAAATATTCTTTTGAAGATAAAATTTCAACTGTAATGCATGTAATTAGATCTTGGATAGTTTTGACAAACTTCCATCAAGCCTATATCTTTATTCAAATGTGATGCCAGTCCAGCACATCCAAAGTCTTATTTAACTTCAAAAATCTTAAAATATTTTGAGGGTGTGTATTTACCTTTCAGTAATTTTATTATTTATTTATTTATTTATTTATAAACAAAGTTTGGTGTACTTTTTGATGGCAATACTATTCATAATAGCCTGGCCGTTGGCTAAAGTATTGGATTGCCTTCTTGGAAAGGATCATGGAACTTTCTTCAGAAGGGCTGGTATGTATCAAAGAGGATTTTACTTTTTATATTGACTGTGTGCAGTATTTAGAACACTGGAGTTGTGATAAAGTGGCACAGTGGTAACAATGAGGTATAGAGAGGTCATAGCACAATGATTGTGATACACAAAATGCGAGATAATTAACCAGTCGTATGTGTGTGACCTAGTACTCAAAGATTTGCTTTGGCATCCCCTGAACACACACTTGCAAACAGTCTCGTTGCCCCAAAACCTAGCAACTAGGCCAAGGTTGCACAGAATGCGCAGAAAGATTAATATAAAGATGCACAAATCATAGTAAGTGTTTATCACACATGGAATATCAATTATGCAAAAACAGTCTGAAAAGCTTACACCATGAAGATAGGAAAGGACACTACAATACATATAAGCTTAGTCACCCATGGTGCAAAGTTCAACTTGAGTTTGCTGAATGGATTAATGAGAGAGGGGAAAAACACTACACCATAGTAATATTTAATTGTTCATATCTTCCATGGTGTAGTGTTATGAATATTTTGTTGAAAATAAATGGTAGGACTGAGCTCTGTCTAGTGATAGTATGCTGTGTAGGCGTATTGTGTACACAACATAGCACACAAGCTTCAAATATCATCATTGTTCCCGTTATAGTAACAGTTCCGAATTGTTTAGTTTACGATTAAAACACACAGCAAGAAACAAGAGGATAAGACTAATGTCTTTAACCCTTTGAGCGCTAAAGTCAGTTTCTGTCACCCTATAAAATATACCTAAGTCAATTTTTGTCAGATTTTTGCCAAAATTTTGCTAAAAAACTGTAGCCAATGAAATGTTGTGTTCATTTGGTCCAAAATTATTTTAAAAATTACAGAAAAGTCAATAAAAATTGGTAAAATGTTGCACTAAAATTTTGGTGGGAAAAAATACAGCACTAAAAGGGTTAAAGTTTCATACACAATGATGCTCTACTGATCATTTTAATGTCACAGGGGAAATAAATACCTCTGCTTCTATGTAAATGCCTGTTTTGACTTGTAAAGATACTGTATAAAAGGAAAGACAATGATCAAATACATAAAGACATGTTACAATTCAATTTATATTTCTTACTTTGCTTCCTTCGCAATATTAACGAGTGCATGTAAAGCAAGTTTGTCTATTAGATGAACATGGAATCAATTCTTTGATGTGTAACCAAATTTTGTATATTTCTGTTTTCCTTTAATACACAGAATTAGGTGCATTAGTTGATCTGCACACAGAAAAAACAGAGGAGAATGAAGAACCACTGAGTGTAGATGAAGTTCTGATCATCAAAGGTGCATTGGACATGAGAAATAAAATGGTGAAAGATGCGTACACACCACTTGAAAGCGTCTACATGATTGACATCAACTCAGCCATGGATCATCAATTAATGGACCAGGTAAAGTAATATATCATAATTTGAATTAATCTGACAATTGTTTATTTTGCCTAAGGTTTGAAGTCATACATGTGTAAATGCAGTGTGTTATGTGTTACATGCAGAAGCTAAACAGGCATAAAAATGTAAGTCCCAAGGTCTAACATGTTAAAAAGAGTATTTCCGGATGATGTTTGTGAACAAATTTCATCCGATGTTCAATTTCATAATTTCATGGATATTGTGTGATTTTGCACGTCAATTAATAATGAGTCACTATCAATGAAAATATTTATAGGTCCTAAACCAAACAATATGTGCAAAACTTTACAAAATGTTAAACTGGAACACAAATGCAAACAGCAATGTTATTCTTTATCACTATATCCATCATCAAAAACCGCATGTGTTGTCATGTTAACGGTGTTTCAGCAAACTCCTATAAATCACATAAGCAAGCGAATCGACTTTTTGATACTTAAAATTAATTATTATATAATAGAATTGGCAGTATTTATGAATAGAATTTTCAAGCACTCCTTCAACAGTCTATTGGAATATTTTTTAGTTGGTGTCCGTGGGGACTTATAGGTTTGGTCATGTCCGTGCGTCCGTCCGTCCGTTCACGCAGATATCTCAGAGATGCCTGGAGCGATTTCATTCAAACTTGGTACAAGGATTACTTCATATGTCATACAGATGCACGTCGATTTGTATTCTGCTACGATCCAATATGGCCGCCAGGCGGCCATTTTATTACGATTTTTTCATGTACAGAGCCATAACTCAGACATGTTTCAACCGATTTTATTACCTTCTCATGTCTATTTATAGACAGAGAAGGTATTGAAAACCAGTATGCTGGTATCAACTTCTACTTCCGTCTGTCAATACTTCCGTCTGTCAAGATCCGTTGATGTCACGCCATTGTGATGGGTCATATCATAAACTGGTGGGGGTGTTCATGGTTCAGACTGAGGTGTAAGAGAGAACGATTTTGAGCTGTGACAAAAATCAAAAGGGACTTAGCGGCATAGCCACAGTGTTACATGTAAGCCTTTCTCCAAGGTTCTTAGTTGACTACGATCTATTACAGAATACTGAGCTGACGTTAGGGTACTCTCTTTGTGTTTGCTCACTCTGTGTGCGCTAGTGTTTGGTACGGAGTTGCATGGATATCCCCTCATGGCCTCACATGATATGGGCCTGTTGCATAATCTGCAGATGATCATATGCCTCTGAGTCTGAAAACAGTCATTGTGTAAGCCTGTCGGCATTTTCCTTGCATTTTTTAATTCTCATTTAATTTTGCAAAATATCGGCGAGTACCTCAATATTTAAGATAACTCTTTCTTCCTAATCGTTTCCTTGAGTTTCAGAGTCATATGAACGAAAATGAGTGAAAGTTTTAGACAGGAAAATCGGACGTCGGCCATGTTCAATGTTTACAGTACAATCAGAAGTTTATGTGGAGGAAATAACTAACAAACACTGTTCATGATGCCCGCCCTCTAGAGGCAGACCTTCCTATATGAAGTACCACATTTGTTGCTTGTGGAAAGCTTGACCACACAAAGGAGCATTTTAACTTTTAGAAAATGACAAATTGAATAAGAAGGTATTGAAAATGTCAAATACTGAGGAAAAATGCGCAAATATTCAAAATAAACAGGTTAACTGACTGGTCAGCAAAAAAAAAACAATGAAAATGTTTATGATCAAAAGTTTTTGAGATGCGCACATTTTAACAAATACAGACATTATTAATATTATAAATATAAGACCAAACTATTTTATCAGGGATGGGACAGGTTGGAAATGAGGGGTGAGATTCAAAGGCACATCTGTTGCTGCTTGTGATGCATCCACACCATTCCATTGACAGCATACTTATTCACTGTGTTTGGTTCAAGTTCCATATTGTACTGACTGTCATACAAGGATAACATAAGCAAATCAAATCAAATTAGAAAAGAATCAATGTTATTGTGTGGATTTTGCTGAACATGGCTGATTTTAATATTTTGCCCTACATATTTGGTATCCAGCAAAGGCATATTTTGATGTAAAGTCAAAATTAACACTACATTGCTGACAATATATGTTACCGTTTCTGCATGAACTTTTCTTTTTAAATTATAGTATAGTAGTACTTCGAACAGATTAACAATTATCGTGATGTCAACCCATAATTTTACATCACAAAGACTGTAATTCTGCCAATTATTTTTATTTTTCAGTCATTTTATAAATTTTGCACTGCACAAGATGATTGAACAAATTGCAATGTTTGAATTTGTAAACTCAAAGAATAAAAATCCTTTGGTCTCAGATTAAATTATGTTTTGAAAAGAAATTTACTCTTGAACACTTTTAGCATATATTCTTTACACGGTCATGTATTTCAAGGAAAATATGCCTATTAAAAACAGTAATTTCTTCACTTTCAATTTTTTTTGAATACTATGACAATTATCAGCCATGAGGTTTTACAAACACAAGACCAGATAAGCATTTTTCATCATTTCCATAGGACTCTTTGGAAATTGCATTAAAAACAGTTAATAGTGACTTAAAATGTTCACTTGGAATACATTTAATGTACATTGTACAGACGCCAGTTTGTTTTTCTCATGCACTAAGGTCAGCAGGGAAGTTCGTCATTTCTATTTTGGATTGTTAATTGTTAATTCTTATTTCTGAATTATTTAACTTTTTTTTCACATTGAACTATCTTTAGGCAGTTTATACTGTAGCTTAGAATTTTTTTGATTGATGTATTTAATCATCTTTGGGTTCTTTGGGTCCATATCCCAACTCATGCCCCTACATCATCAACTATTTACCAACAACTCCATGCCAACAACCAATTACCTGACCTGGCCACACATTAGAGAAGGTACAGCGTCATTGACGGTATTTTCAAAGTTGGTACAAGGACATTGACCAATGTCATAGATATATATGCACATCAATTTGTTTTGTGATACGTTTCAATATGGCCGCCAGGCGGCCTTTTCGTAACAATTTTTTCATGTACAGAGCCATAACTCAGGCTTATCTCAACCGATTGTATTCAAACTTGGTACAAGGACATTGACCTTTGTCATATATATATGCACATCAATTTGTTTTGTGATACAATCCAATATGGCCGCCAGGCAGCCATTTTATTACGATTTTTTCATGTACAGAGCCATAACTCAGGCATGTTTCAACCGATTTTATTCAAAGTTGGTACAAGGACATTGAACAATATCATAGATATGCATGTCAATTTGTTTTGTGATACAATCCAATATTGCCGCCAGGCGGCCATTTTGTAATGTTTTTTTCATGTACAGAGCCACAACTCAGACATGTTTCAACTGATTTTATTCAAAGTTGGTACAAGGACATTGACCAATGTCATAGATATTTACGTCAATTTGTTTTGTGATATAATCCAATATGGACGCCAGGCGGCCATTTTGTAATGATTTTTTCATGTACAGAGCCATAACTCAGGCATATCTCAACCGATTTTATTCAAACTTGGTACAAGGACATTGACCTATGTCATACATATGCATGTCAATTTGTTTTGTGATACGATTCAATATGGCTGCCGTGCGGCCATTTTATTAGTCCCCACGGACACCGTCCGGGGGGACTTATAGGTTTGGTCATGTCCGTGCGTGCGTCCGTGCGTGCGTCCGTCCGTGCGTGCGTCCGTCCGTTCACGCAGATATCTCTGAGATGCCTGGAGCGATTTCATTCAAACTTGATACAAGGATTACTTCATATGGCATACAGATGCACGTCAATTTGTTTTGTGATACGATCCAATATGGCCGCCAGGCGGCCATTTTATTACGATTTTTTCATGTACAGAGCCATTACTCAGGCATGTTTCGACCGATTTTATTCAGAGTTGGTACAAGGACATTGACCAATGTCATAGATATGCACATCAATTTGTTTTGTGATACGATCCAATATGGCCGCCAGGCGGCCATTTTATTACGATTTTTTCATGTACAGAGCCATTACTCAGGCATGTTTTGACCGATTTTATTCAGAGTTGGTACAAGGACATTGACCAATGTCATAGATATGCATGTCAATTTGTTTTGTGATACGATCCAATATGGCCGCCAGGCGGCCATTTTATTACGATTTTTTCATGTACAGAGCCATTACTCAGGCATGTTTTGACCGATTTTATTCAGAGTTGGTACAAGGACATTGACCAATGTCATAGATATGCATGTCAATTTGTTTTGTGATACGATCCAATATGGCCGCCAGGCGGCATTTTATTACGATATTTTCATGTACAGAGCCATAACTCAGGCACGTTTCAACCCACTTTATTCAAAGTTGGTACAAGCTTATTGACAAATGTCATAGCTGTGCACGGCAATTTGTTTTTTGATACGATCCAAAATGGCCGCTGTGCGGCCATTTTATTACGATTTTTCATGTACAGAGCCATAACTCAGGCATATCTCAACCGATTTTATTCAAAGTTGGTACAAGGACATTGACCTATGTCATACATATGCACGTCAATCTGTTTTGTGATACGATCCAATATGGCCGCCAGGCGGCCATTTTATTACGGTTTTTTCATGTACAGAGCCATTTCTCAGGCATATCCGCATGTTTTGACCAATTTTATTCAAAGTTGGTACAAGGACATCGACCAATGTCATAGCTTTGCACATCAATTTGTTTTGTGATGCGATCCAATATGGCCGCTGTGCGACCATTTTGTTACGATTTTTTTCATGTCCTGAACCATAACTCAGACATGTATCAAGCGAATTCATTCAAAAGTATTTTTATCACAGACCTAATGAAGAGGACTCTATCCTCTTTGAGGACCTGTAATCAAAATACCGATTATCAAGTGGGGACTGTGTCATCAACGATGACTTGTATGATTGTTTCATGTACAGAGCCATAACTCAGGCATGTTTCAACCGATTTTATTCAAAGTTGGTACAAGGACATTGAATAATGTCATAGATATGCACGTCAATTTGTTTTGTGATACGATCCAATATGGCCGCCAGGCAGCCATTTTCTAATGATTTTTCATGTACAGAGCCATAACTCAGGCATATCTCAACCGATTTTATTCAAACTTGGTACAAGGACATTGACCTATGTCATATATATGTATGTCGATTTGTTTTGTGACATCCAATATGGCCGCCAGGCAGCCATTTTGTAATGATTTTTCATGTACAGAGCCATAACTCAGGCATATCTCAACCAATTTATTCAAAGTTGGTACAAGGACATTGACCTATGTCATATATATGCACGTCGATTTGTTTTGTGACATGATCCAATATGGCCGCCAGACAGCCATTTTATTACGATTTTTTCATGTACAGTGCCATAATTCAGACATGTTTCAACCGATTCAACCGATTTTATTCAAAGATGGTACAAGGACATTCACCAATGTCATAGATATGCAAATCAATTTGTTTTGTGATATGATCCAATATGGCTGCTGTGCAGTCATTTTGTTACGAATTTTTCGTGTTCAGAGCCATAATTCAGGCATATCTCAACTGATTTCATTCAAAGTTGGTACAAGAACATTGATGTATGTCATACATATGCACATTGATGTTTTTTGTAATACGATCCAATATGGCTGCCGTGTGGCCCTTTTTTTTACGATTTTCCATGTCCTGAACCATAACTCAGACATCCACAAGCAAATTTATTCAAAGTTGGTACAAGGACATTGACTTATAGTATACATATGTACGTCGATTTGTTTCTCGATATGGTCTCTGATATGGCCACATGGTGGCAATTTTGTTATGGTTTTTTTCATGTCGAGAGCCATAACTCTGGCAAGTTTCAACTGATTTTATTCAAAGTTTGTACCTGGACATTGACTTATGTCATACATATTTGTGTTGATTTTTTAAATAGTAAGATAAAATATCGCTGCGTAGCGGCGATTTTGTTACGATTTTCTCATGTACTGAGCCATAACTCAGACATATTTCCACCAGTATCATTCAAAGTTGGTACAAGGACATTGACCTATTTCATACATGCTCGTCAATTTGTTTCACGTCATGTAGCAGTATCATGTCAATTATTGAAGTTTTATAATTAGGCTGATATGTCAAGAAATACTGCATCAAATTTCATGAAACTTTGTACAGATGTTAAGCTCACATTGCTTTAACACTGAAAAAGACATTTAATTAATTTGTAATTGCATATGTAATAAACTTTCCTAATTAGAGTGATATATCCACAAATACAACGTCAAATTTGATAAAACTTGACACAGATGTTGATCTCATTGTGTTGTAAATACTGCATCAAACTTTATGAAATATGGTACCGGTGATAATCTGTTAGTGTTAGGATAGTATGAAAAAATGTTTTGCAACATCCTGTCAACTAATTCCCAGTTGACTCATTTAATGACCTTTAGGATAGTGTCCTAAATTGGTTTTATGTTTTCATCACCATGGAACTCATTCTTGGCCATTGAGTGCCATCTTTATCACAGTATTTTTATCACAGACCTAATAAGAGGACTCCATCCTCTCTGAGGACTTGTAATCAAAGTACCCATTAACAAGTGGGGACTGTGTCATCAACGATGACTTGTTGTAACATGTAATAAAGTTTAAGGAAATTTTGTTCCAAGGATTCACCAATAATAGTGTCAATCTATTTTTAGGATAACTAGCTACCACATAGCATGTGTGAATTTCTAGTAATGTAGAGGCTAACCAGTGGTAATCATAACAAGTCAGTAAGGGTGGGTTTTTTTTGCGTTTTTGCCATGTTACAGTGGATTTCCAGATTGGTTGTCATTGTTACAGCCCATCTCTCTCCAGTTAGCTGTTTCAGTATCTGGTATATACATATCTGGTATACACACATTGTGTGCATGAAACTTAAGATGTCTTTTCTAACACAAACAATAGAATCTCATGAAAGTGATGCCACCTTATAAGATTAGACTAAATACAGGCTGCAGACTAACTTAACTGCTCCCCTCACATAGTCAATGTGTTCATGTTATTGCAAGTGTATAAAGTTTAAGGTCCCAATAGCTCTGAATTTGTAATAAACCGATCTCAAAATATCCTCAATTTTCCAAGAGTTTTCTTTAAATAATTAAGACCCATTAAAGCATGAAAAGTGTATAACACTGTCATAGTGTCAAAAGTAGCATGTAAATTCAAATATTTTATCATCATTTTAGATTTCCTGGCATTTTCAAAAACTAATCATGTGACAGAGAAAATAAAGTCTACAACAACAAAGTGTTGGCCATCCTGTGTTGTTCATTCAAGTAAATGGTATCATGCTTGTATCTTGTATGATCACGATGGTATGTGCAGGTAACTCTGCATTTTATTTATGAGTGCAGCACCCATTATTATTTAACCTTTAAAATGCATCAGCATGGTCTAATCAGCAAGAAGTGATACTTCTATATCCCTTTTCCTGCCGAGCGCCCTTGTCCATTATCCTGCCAAGTCAGTAGAAAACGGCCCCCTTTTCCGTGCCTGCAAAAGATTGGCTCTCCTGCACGTTATCCTGCCAGGCATTTTGGCAGAAACCGCCCATTTTCAGGGTAGTTTTAGCCGTACTTATACGTGTTAGACTTCGATAATTTCTACATGCCCGTATACAGGGGAAGGTGCTCAAGGGTTACTGCAGAAAAAAATTGGGGTCAGCGGCTTTGTTTGCCCCAGGGGGTGCGTCATTTTATTGCCGTTTCATGCTTACTTTTACGGAAATAAGCTCCTTCAGTATTGCGCACGTCCGCTAGGCACAAACATAACCTCGCTCGTCTGTTAGTCAGAGACCCTGGGGGTCGTGCTAGGGGTGCGGCAGCACCGGCAAACCTGTCCTTTTTCCCCAGGGTAGGGTCAATTGAATACGTACCTTCAACGACTTGGCAGTGTAGCACAAAAACTACGTTTTGCCGTTGTACAAACGACTTGGCTGAGCCATTGAGGCACAGCTTCCACGTAGTTTCGCCAGCTCGTTTGGGAGTTGGCTTACGAGTGTTACCGTTCATTACCGACTTAATCGAGCGGTCCTCAGTCAGGTACGGGTTTGTACCGCCATGGCTTGGGCTGCAGCTAATTAGTGATAACCAGTCACTACACCCAAGTTGTCAGTCTCACTTTTGCGATGCACGGGTACAACGCAATATGCTTCCATTGTTCTAGCCATCGACGTCTCCATGCCTGGCAGCCATTGTGGCTAGCTGGTTTGCATAACAAAAGCAGTCCCTGCTCAGTACAGGCGGTATCCCCGTAGCATTGACCTCATGTACCCTGAATTCTCGGTACGCAAATAGCGTACGTAGCAACCAAGGTCGTCGGCAACAGGATACGTTTGCCTGCAAACCAGAGCCAATACTTCGGACGATGGAATAAATAAAAAATCCAAAGCCACGTCCATTGAATGGCACGGCCAAGGCAGTGAAGGACGTTGCCTGGCTTGAACTTGCAGAGCTGAAGCCCAGCTTAGTACGTCGGACACCAGTTTGTAATGGTATTTCCGAGTCGTTCATATCCGTTCCATCGGAGGAACAAGTCGAGCCGTCCCGTCAAAAATACGTTCTCATTTTCAGTCACGCACAACTGAATAAGTGACTTTCGTCTCGCACCATCGGCACCATCTGCCAAGTCGTTTGCAAGAGGTAGCCTTCTAGATTAGCATTGCCGAGTTGGTCAAGTTCGGCAGCAATCTCTATAGTGCCAGGCAGCCAAGTACGTCAAACTCCGCCAGAAAACGTCACCATGCTATCCTGCCAAGTCCGCTAAAAAGCGGTAAAAAAAAACCAGCCCCCCTCGGGTGTGGGGGACTGGCGGACAGGTTTCTGCACCTTTCCTGTCTGTCGACTCCCTGCGAACCCATTTCGAGGAGAAAAGGCGTTCCTTGTCAGAAAACCTGTCCTCGGATGACCCCTAAACGCACAGGGGATAGCAAAACGTAGTGCCGTCGACTTGGCAGGAAAGGGGTACCCAAAAAGGGCCCGATTTCCACCGGGTTGGTAGAATAACGGTCACCAGTGCTTAGATTCTGGCTACACCGAATTTCAAGCGGATTTTCACCGACTTGGCAGGAAAAGGGATATATGTCCTTCAGTTAGCACATTTACACGAACCAACTTTGGTTTGAAAATAAAATCATGGAAATAATGCATAAAATCGCAGCTATTGGGGCTTTAAAGACTAGTGAACAGTTCCACACTGAAGATATTAATTGTCAAACATACTGTAACAAGGGAAAAATAGTTCTTTCAGAGTTTCTGGATATCCTAGGTATCGAGTACATACATGATTTCACTTCTACATACATGTTGCAATGCTGTACAGTTGCCTTTTTATGTGTTTGAAGGTCTTGTTCAATTAACAACATACAGTCAAACCTGCCTTAAAGGTCACCCTTATAGAGTTGTCACCTCTCTAGAATGGTCACATTGTGGCAGTCCGATAGCATTTTACTGGTTAATGGCCCTCTGCAGAACAGCCTCCTCTCTTATTTGCTCAGTGGCCACATGTAATTGCTCTAATTTGGAACAAAACCTGTGTATAATGGTCAGCATACATGTATATGACTCTGATTGACCTCTGTAAAAAATTCTCAGACTGGAAAGCAAGAAATGTGTCTATTTTGATCAAGTTTACATCTGCATTTCAAGCTTTCAGAAAAAAATGGATGTAATATGAATTTCAACAGATTAATTTTCTGGAATTTGTTATTGTTCTTATCTTATCCTAAATTCACCACTCAGCACATCACCCACACTGAAAATAATGCGACATCCACCCTCTATAGAAAGACCACCTCCGCATACATTTAGTTGTCACTTTTTCTTGATCCCCAGTGTGACCACTAATATACAAGTTTTACTGTAATTAGGCAATAAATCACACCCAGCGATGATATACCACGAGATTTTGACCAGTTCACGACATATATGCACGAGCGGTATCGAGTGCACATATGAAGTGAACCGGTCAAAATTGAGTGGTATACCGTCGCTTGGTGTGAAATTTAGATAACTGTAATGTCTACACGGTGGTCATGTATTCAAGTGTATTCAAAACCCAATTTTGTTTTGTAGCATTAGGTGTCCAGCTTCAATCTCAAGTGTATTAGGCATGATTTCTTAACACAAGTTGTAAATACCTTGCTAGTGCGTTCGTTGTTGACTTTGTCAAAGTTAATCCGGTGATAATCTGGTGACAGCGTCCACAGATTAGTAATATACCCTTGCTTACTTTGGCGAATTAGGCACTCAAATTCATCAGATAATAGACGCAGTATTTTGATAAAACATTTACACAAGATTGTCAAGGGCAGTGCTAAGTTAAGACCAAAATACCAAAGGTTGGTAGAATATATCTTTATTAGTAATACAACGAAACACCTACCCACCCCTTGGGACCGACACGTAGGCCACCCCTGTGGTACAGCCAATGCATGTTCACAGTGCACGCCATGCGGTTGATTGGCAGCATACATGGGGTTCTAAGTTTACATTTTATTTTATGATATGATTCACGCAGAAATTTCAACAAATTGTCACTTCTGTATCCAGGGATTGTGTAATCAATAACATGCTGTGCCATATAGCTCTGAAATCTTTACTGAGCTGTGCTTTCTTTTTGCAATGGTTGCCTATCAGTATCAATGTGATTGTAGCATGCAAGTTCAGTTTTCTGCCGAGTCCATGGCCTTGTACCATTGCCACAAAACAAGAAATGCTGACAACAAAAAATCAATCACCGGGTCAGCAAGGTGCGCCTCGCTGTCAGCCTCACTGAACTCTAAGCAAAAATGACTCCTTAAATACTCTTCTTTACGTGCCATACGTCAAACGCTGAAGTAGACATCTTGCACTGCAGCTCGTGATCTACCCTGACCAGGTGAGAGCATGAGACATGCTGCTGCTATGGTACCCTTCAGCAATTTGCATTGCATTATTGTAAACTTGTTTTCATCAGCTAGATTCGAGTCAGCCAGTCAATATCTCTGTTCAGTTCAATGACTCAAAGAACTCTCTGGAAAGAAAAATGGCTTCCTCCAATGAATCAAAACACTGAGGCAGAACAATACTAAGTTTGCTTTGGACCATCTGCCCCTGAAAAAGCAAATCCAACTTCAGTATGAGTGAAGATAATAGAATTGAACATGACATTGTGACTCAGCCGTCTACATCATCAAAAACTCAACAGCAATTGGAACTGAAACCTCTGCATGTCATAGTCATCTACATCATCATCGAAAATGCCATGCACAGCGATCTCAAAACATTGAGCAGCCATCGTCAGAAACTCAAGCTTCATTGAGGTATGTTCAAAGTTTTAATGAAAAATGGTTACAAGATTTCAGCTGGCTCCACTACTATGCCAAAAAAGACTCAACCGAACGAGTACACTTACTCGCCATGCAGACTGCTATGACCATAAAACCGCAGTACTCGCAGAATCTATGAGTTCGAACTTTTAAGAAGATTGTTAGAAAGTTTATTTTAATTGCCCTGAGAACTGTGTTCTGGTTAGCAAAAGAGGATATTGCGATCAACAAATATGGACAGCCTGCTGAACTTACTTGAACAGCTTGATTGTCTACATGTGTCGAGTCTGAAATCTGGAAGAACTGTCTTGTAATCATCCGACAAGGCAGCATATGAAATGCTTTAGTCTGTTGCTACTGTTATCCACAAGCAAGTAGATAACAAACTACTGAGATCCCCCTTTGTCAGTATTTTGTGTGACAAGAGACCCAACACTGGAGTGGACTGGAGTGAAGAAAAAGCTGGTTTTGTAATGCAAAATGTTAGATCCAGATACATTCAAGCCGTCAACTACTCTCCTGTTTAATTTGGAGGTCCACAGTGCAACAGGTAAAGCAATATACAATGAACTATCTGATGTTATGAAAGCAAAGCAGCTACCACCTTCCAAGGTGATGGGACTTGGTACGGATGGAGCCAAGGTAATGACTGGCACAGGAGAAGGTGTGACTGGCTACATGTTGAGAGATAACCCCATGATGTTAAATTACCATTGCATTGCTCACCGTTTGGCATTGGTAACTTCCCAGGCAGCAGATGATTTACCCTACCTTGTTGAATACCAAACTGTACTGACTGGTATTTTCTACTTCTTTAAAGCTTCAGCCATTCATACAACAAGACTGGCAGATGTTCAGATTTTGCTCAATGAACCCAGACTCAAAATAAAGAAGGTCCATGAAGAGAGTGTCTATCTTGCTCTGCAAACTGTGTACAAGTGTTTAGATTCGCTCATCACATTTTTCACAACTGACAAGAATGCAAATAGTCTAAAGGCTATGGCAGCAAGATGTCAAAGTATGACTAATTCATAGCCACTACCTACCTGCTTATGGATATTTTACCCATAGTTTCTGAACTGTGCCTGGTGTTCCAGAAATCTGATCTTGATGTTAGCATGGTGCAAGTGTCAGTACATCACTTCAAAACTGCCCTGAACAAAATTAAATCTGGTGAAGTAGAGCACCACACTTACCTCCATCAGCTACGAATGAGCATCTTACTGTTGAGAAGGGAAAACTTACTTTCAAAGGCAATCATGCTGTGCAGGGAAAGCAGAACATTGACTCAATCAGGCAGAAATTTGTTGATGCAGTGTTAGAGAAGATTGACCAGAATTTCAAGGTGATGATAGCAATATCATGTATGCCTTTGGTGTGGTTGCATACCGCAGAACTTAAGACTTGGGGCAATGATAAATTGGAGTCCCTGATCAGCCAGTATGGAGAATCTAAAATGTCAAAGCCACTGAAGGGCAAAGAGGATGTAACTGCTACTGCTGAGCCAATTTGAGATATTAATGCAGAATCTACCAGGCAGGAGTGGTCCATGGTAAAACCATTGGTGATCAAAGCTTGCTACCCTAGAGACAATATGGCTAACTTGTGGGCTCTTATCAACATGTATCACAGAGAAGAGTTCCCAAATTTGCTCATCCTGGCATCATTGGCTTTAACTGCTCCCATCCATACTGCTGATTGTGAAGGAGCTTAGTGCTCAGAATTGATTGATCTCAGCTAGAGTGGATGACATACTCATGGTGAAGCTTGAAGTTGGTCCAGTAGACTGCTTTGACCATGGCTCTGCTTTAACCCTTTTCCTGCCAAGTCCATATTTCACCACCAGGTCAAGATGGTTAAAATTAATGAAACACAACATATTCCATATGATGTATTTTAACAATGACATAATACTGTACATTTGAAGGCTGTTGAAAACATAATACTGTAAAGTTGATCATTTGTGGACAAAAGATGCTATAACATACCAAGCCAAGTGGGTGAAAATACGTCATGTTTTGGCTCAATACCGCTTTTTACTGACTTGGCTGATGGGGAAGTGATACAGTTATTACTGTCTCGCAGGAAAAGGGTTAACACACTAGAGAACATCAAAAGCGAGGGAAACATGTGTTGCTTATTGTTCAAAGTAGAAATTTTAAATTGTAGACTTTGATTTTATCTTGAACAACTTTATGACATTGTTGTTGTCACTTGACTTTCACCGTCTAGTTGATTCAAAATTGATATTACCAGAACACTTATCAGCTAGTTTCTGTTAGTGTGCTACACTTCAATCATTATCACTTTTAATGGTTTAACACCAGCCATTGTAAAACTTCAGTTTGGCACTGTCTGACAATGCAGACAATGTCTGACATGACAGATACAGTATGTTGCGCATTGTATACCTGCAATGTGGCTCTGTCTGAAATGACAGGCATATTGCAATTGTGTACCTTCAAGGTGGCACAGTCTTACATTACAGGCATGCTTTACGCAAGTAATGCACCTGAAATTCACACAGATTTGTGACTCTGAATGCAAAAGGTTTTAAATACCATGTCCAGTAGGTGGGCAAAGTGCAAACCTAAATTGTAAGCATTTTAAAAGACGGAAATCAAGACTAAGTGCCCCCTCTTGAGTCCAGTATAGGTAATATCAGTTTCAAAAGTTTACATGGAAATCAAAGACTTTACGAGGACTATAGACAGCTCATAAAGAGCAGCAAGACCTTGTTTTAAACAACATGACCTAAATGAACTGAAGCTGAACGTGATTTATGTCAAGCATTTCTCAATGTGACACTCTCAGTAGTGGTCTCCACAAATAGCATGACACTAGGATGACACTATATACAAGTTAGTTCTCTGTGTAAGAGGGGATAAACAGAGAAAGAAATAGGCTGTTTTTTCATTTGAATTATGTAGAAAAGGATACAACTATCATCTGCATTAAGACTGTAAGCTGTGTGAGGTGGTTAGGAACCATTTTCAACCGAATTTTTACAGATTTTGTGCCAAAATGTAATCTTAAATATGAAGTTTATGTATAAAAGAAAATGTGGCGACATTCATGAACTTAAATTAGAACGCTTACTTATTGGACATGATATTAGAGTACAAATTGGTAACAGACCGGCCAATGATTACACTAATATCGTAATTTTATTGCCAATGGACAACGTCTGGGGTGACTTATAGGTTTTGTCATGTCCATGCATTTGTGCGTGCGTCCATGCGTGCGTGCATCCATCTGTTCACGCAGATTTCTCAGAGATACCTGGAGTGATTTCATTCAAACTTAGTACAAAGATTACTCCTCATGTCATACATATGCACATATACATGTATTTGTTTCACGATACGATTAAATATGGCCATGTGGCTGCCATTTTGTTAATATTTTTCATGTCTGGAGCCCTAACTCAGACACAGCTCAAGCAATTTTATTCAAAGTTTGCAAAAGAACATTTATGTGTGTCATACATATGCATGTCAATTGGTTTAATGATACAATCCAATATGGCTGCCTAGTGGCCATTATGTTACAATTTTTTCATTTCCATAGCTATAACTCAAACATGTCTCAAACCAAGTTTATTCAAAGTTGGTACAAGGACATTGACTTATATCTTGCATATGCATGTGGATTTGTTCAACAATACGATCCGATATGGCGACCATTTTGTTACAATTTTTTCATGTCCAGAGCCACAACTTGGACATGTCTCAACCACCATTTTAAGTTTAAGCGATTTATTCATTGCTTCGCTTCGATAAAGTTTGTGTGCGCTGTGTGACAGTGTGTGGAAGAAAAATTGTAAAAACTTAGCTTGGTTATTGAACAACTCTTTTTAGCTCATATTTTGTATGTGTATAAATGCCAAAGAGAGCTTATATGGTGAGTCGGTGGCATCTGTATGTATGTATGTTAGTATGTGCGGATGTATGTCCATCCACCTCAAAAACTCCAAACTGCTGCACCTACCATCTTAGTATTTGGTATAGAGGTGGACCCAGGGGTTGAGATGTGACTTTGTTTAAATGAACATGTCAGTGTCAAAAATATGCAAATGGGGTGAGAAAAAAGGAAAATCGTGTAAATCTGTGGGAGTGGTGGCAGTAACAGAAACACCCTACACAAAAGTAAGGGAGAGGTTCTGTGGCATAACCTCATTTGTATGCAGTGTACCTTCTATGTGTGGGAGTGATGGCAGTAACTGAAACAGCCTACACCACTGATGAGTCATTTCTTGTCATTGTTCATGAATTGATACATATTGGCAGACCTGCTCAAACCAAGAGGGACTGTGTTGAAACATTCCTCAGCTATGTGTGTTCCCAAAGTTGACCTCCAGTACCAAAGTTTCAGACCTTATTTACTTATGTCATTCTTGTTTTTCTGGCTTAAAATTTCTTGAATGGACACAATTCAAACCAAATGGGAGCACGCTGTCCTTGATGGTATTTTTTAGATTGGGGATTTGGCTGAGCAGTTTTGTCTGTGGCTCCTCTGCTAGGTGACTTGGTGTCGTACATTGTGAGTTCAAACCCGATTGAAACCACCGTATAATTCATTCAAATTGTACAAGGATATGGACCTATGTCATACATGCATCGATTTGTTTCTTGATACTATCCAATATAGCCGTGTGGTGGCCATTCTGTTATGATTTTAAGCTCATATTTGGTATACCAATGTGAGGTTATTGTATATTGTGGTGTCTCTCTGTATGTACCGGGTATGTATGTATGTATGTATGTATGTATGTATGTATGTATGTATGTATTTTTTGTTTATTTTCCTCAATTTAAATGTGTTTGTATGTATGTACGTATAGTATGTCCATCAATATCAAAAACTTGCAAACCACTGCACTTTCTAGCTGGGTATTTGGTGTGTGGATGCATCCTGGGCTATAGATGGGATTTTGTTCAATTGAAGTTTGCATTGCCCAAATTATGCAAATCAGCTTTAAAAATGTGAAAATGGTCAAAAATTGCTAACCCAAGAACTGCTGTTTTTATTGCTTTGAAAATTAGTATGCAAGTACTTAGGTGGACCTCATACAGTTTTATGTATATCATGACGATATCTTGGATTTGTTTTTTTACTGATTTTTTTTTATTTCCTCATTTTAAATAAAAAATTTTCTCTGAAACCGCCAGCCTAATTGCTCGCAAATTTGGGTTGGATGTGTGCAAGGGTGTTACCCTTCTACTTTGTTAAAGTTACGACAAAATTGGCAAAATTACTGATTTGGGGAAAGATCTTTAGAAATATTTGTTCTTTATAACGGCTGGATAGACAGCTTTTATATTTGGTATACAGATGCCCAGGGATGACATAATTGGATATGTGGAAATTGTCCTGAAATATGCACATTTGTATTTTTAAGACAATTGTGTCATTTTTGGTCAATAAAACTTGTTCTCAAAACCTACTTGTCCGATAGCTTTGTAATTTGGTATAAAAGGCCTGAGGGATGTTATTAGATAAATCTGCTGTTCACAGTGTTGGGAAAACCCCAAAATTGGTATATTTTAGGTAATTTTCTCAGTCTATGACCTTAAATGACCAATAGCAACCAAGGATATATTGTGAGATAGTGTTGAAGGTTGTGAACATAATTTGTCATATTTGGTATCAATTTGTTGTGAAATTTGATCCAGAAAACAAAGCTGAAGTTAATTTTCTCATAACGGACCAATTTTTGTAGCTTTTTCATGTTAAACACACAAGAACTGATAAATTGTACAAGGATATGGACCTATGTCATACATGCATCGATTTGTTTCTTGATACTATCCAATATAGCCGTGTGGTGGCCATTCTGTTATGATTTTAAGCTCATATTTGGTATACCAATGTGAGGTTATTGTATATTGTGGTGTCTCTCTGTATGTACCGGGTATGTATGTATGTATGTATGTATGTATGTATGTATGTATGTATGTATGTATTTTTTGTTTATTTTCCTCAATTTAAATGTGTTTGTATGTATGTACGTATAGTATGTCCATCAATATCAAAAACTTGCAAACCACTGCACTTTCTAGCTGGGTATTTGGTGTGTGGATGCATCCTGGACTATAGATGGGATTTTGTTCAATTGAAGTTTGCATTGCCCAAATTATGCAAATCAGCTTTAAAAGTGTGAAAATGGTCAAAATTGCTAACCCAAGAACTGCTGTTTTTATTGCTTTGAAAATTAGTATGCAAGTACTTAGGTGAACCTCATACAGTTTTATGTATATCATGACGATATCTTGGATTTGTTTTTTTACTGATTTTTTTTTATTTTCCTCATTTTAAATAAAAAATTTTCTCTGAAACCGCCAGCCTAATTGCTCGCAAATTTGGGTTGGATGTGTGCAAGGGTGTTACCCTTCTACTTTGTTAAAGTTACGACAAAATTGGCAAAATTACTGATTTGGGGAAAGATCTTTAGAAATATTTGTTCTTTATAACGGCTGGATAGACAGCTTTTATATTTGGTATACAGATGCCCAGGGATGACATAATTGGATATGTGGAAATTGTCCTGAAATATGCACATTTGTATTTTTAAGACAATTGTGTCATTTTTGGTCAATAAAACTCGTTCTCAAAAGCTACTTGTCCGATAGCTTTGTAATTTCGTATAAATGTCCTGAGGGAAGTCACTAGATACATCTGCTCAAAGTGTAGGGAACCCAAAATTTGTGTATTTTAGGTAAATTCCTCAGTCTATGACCTTAAATGACCAATAGCAACCAAGGATATATTGTGAGATAGTGTTGAAGGTTGTGAACATAATTTGTCATATTTGGTATCAATTTGTTGTGAAATTTGATCCAGAAAACAAAGCTGAAGTTAATTTTCTCATAACGGACCAATTTTTGTAGCTTTTTCATGTTAAACACACAAGAACTGATAAGAAATATGCTGTTTACATTCAAGTGATAGCACTGAAAGCATTAATTAAAAAATCCCCAAGGTTGTAAATAGTTCACATATTTTACCATTTCCTGCCACCTGGCCATTGCAGCTTGTTTTATGTAAACATGGTCAATACTAAGGGGTGGACCATTTGATATCTTGGGGGAGGGGCCCTAGAAGATTGATGAGGTAGCATTATTTTCTTTACCTGATCCTTTGTACATTATTTTCCCCCACTCTCCCATCTTTCTTTTGTCAAGCCACCTCTCTCTGCCGATTTTTTATTGACATTTGCTTATGTATTTTCTGCTTTTCCCATTCCTATAGAAGTTTATATGCATATTCCTAAAGTTGACCTCCAGTACCTAAGTCGCAGACCTTATTTGCTTTCGTCATTCTTGTTTTTGTGGTTTAAATATTTATTGAAAGGGCTGATTCAAACCAAATGTGAGCACAGTGCCCTTTTTCATGTCTTAAGCTGTAACTCAGACATATTTCACCCAATATTACTCAAAGTTGGTACAGGGACATTGATACCAAATAAAAATTGAGCTTATGTTAATACACTTGTGTTTTTGTCTGTGTTTGCTTTTTCCCTTGCTGGCTGGTAGATTATACAAAATCCAAGGACGGCAAACAAAGAATTTTCTTTAAATGTCCATAGCTCACAAACTATTTTGCAAAACATCATCAAAGAAGCACATACATGTATTTCTCACCCAGATTAACCCTACATTAATTACTACCATCTCAATATTTGATGTGTTGATGCATCTGAGGCTGGATATGTGAACTTGATCAAACAAATGTGTTTGTATCAAAAATATGCAAATGAGGTAAAAAAAGGCCAACTCTGTCAAAATGCTACTTAAGTAAACCTTTAGCCAGATTGCCTCGATATTTGTTACATCAGTCTCTTGAACAAATTTTATGCAAATTTGTTGTCCCACAAAGGCATGGCTACTTTTTGTGAAGCTCCATTGTCAGTGATGCCAAGCTTTTCTAATAGGTGGCAATGTTTTCCTAGTATATTAACAGCAAGTCATCAGATGATGCTTATACTGTGGTTATAATTTTACAAACAACTTTTATACATGATTGCATGTGGCACTTTGAAACACCATATTCCACCGAGGTATTTAGTTTTGTACGGCTGTCACTGCCAATTTGCCATCAATACTCTCTTCAGACATCTTTTGTTCAATTCAATAGTTGAACCGTAATTGTATAACAAACTCACTCTCTGCCAATAAGCCCATCTGTGTCACAGTATTTTTAGTCCCCACGGACACCGTCCGGGGGGACTTATAGGTTTGGTCATGTCCGTGCGTGTGTGCGTGCGTGCGTCCGTGCGTGCGTGCGTCTGTGCGTCCGTCCGTCCGTCCGTTTACGCAGATATCTCAGAGATGCCTGAAGCGATTTCATTCAAACTTGGTACAAGGATTACTTCATATGTCATACAGATGCACGTCGATTTGTTTTGTGATACAATCCAATATGGCTGCCAGGCGGCCATTTTATTACGATTTTTTCATGTACAGAGCCATAATTCAGGCATGTTTCAACTGATTTTATTCAAAGTTGGTACAAGGACATTGACCAATGTCATAGATATGCACGTCAATTCTTTTTGTGATACGATCCAATATGGCCGCCATGCGGCCATTTTGTTACGATTTTTTCATGTACAGAGCCATAACTCAGGCATATCTCAACCGATTTTATTCAAAGTTGGTACAAGGACATTGACCAATGTCATACATATGCACGTCAATTTGTTTTGTGATACAATCCAATATGGCCGCCAGGCGGCCATTTTATTACGATTTTTTCATGTACAGAGCCATAACTCAGGCATATCTCAACCGATTTTATTCAAAGTTGGTACAAGGACATTGACCAATGTCATACATATGCACGTCAATTTGTTTTGTGATACGATCCAATATGGCCGCCAGGCGGCCATTTTATTACGATTTTTTCATGTACAGAGCCATTACTCAGGCATGTTTCTACAGATTTTATTCAAAGTTCGTACAAGGACATTGACCAATGTCATAGCTATGCACATCAATTTGTTTTGTGATACGATCCAATATGGCCGCCAGGCGGCCATTTTGTTACGATTTTTTCATGTACAGAGCCATAACTCAGGCATATCTCAACCAATTTTATTCAAACTTGGTACAAGGACATTGACCTATGTCATACACATGCACATTGACTTGTTATGTGATACGATCCAATATGGCCGCCGTGTGGCCATTTTATTACGTTTTATCATGTCCAGAACCATAACTCAGACATGTATCAAGCAAATTTATTCAAAGTTGGTACAAGGAGATTGACCAATGTCATACATATGCATGTTAATTTGTTTTGTGATACGATCCAATATGGCTGCTGTGCGGCCATTTTGTTATGATTTTTTCATGTACAAAGCCATAACTCAGGCATATTTCAACCAATTTTAATCAAAGTTGGTACAAGGACATTGACCTATGTCATACATATGCACATTGATTTGTTTTGTGATTCGATCCAATATGGCCACCATGTGGCCATTTTATTACGATTTTTCCATGTCCTGAACTACAACTCAGACATGTATCAAGCGAATTTATTCAAAAGTATTTTTATCACAGACCTAATGAAGAGGACTCTATCCTCTCTGAGGACCTGTAATCAAAGCACCCATTAACAAGTGGGGACTGTGTCATCAACGATGACTTGTTTATCACAGATTTAATTAATGAACAGGACTCTGTCCCCTCAGAGGACTTGTAATCAAAGTATCCATTAACATGTGGGACTGTCATCAACGATGACTTGTTACAATGAAAGCATGACTGATTTTTGATGTATAACCAGGCTTTTCATCAGAAGCTGGTGGCTGGAGAAAGTGCACAGCTGATGAGGTCATTTCTCCAAATAATGAATGAAATAAAAAAGTATTGACTGTGACTGTTGGTCCTCTATACAGAAAAGTAAGATTTTGCAAATGACACAAGATAATTGCAGATTAAAAGGGTGAACTGTCACTTTGCTATTTGTTTAGGTATGGTCCAAAACGTGAGCCTGTTGATCAGTCATCGCTGTTTTCAAAATCATTTTGATCGTCTTTCTCCCAAGTTATATTCATTCTGTGGTTTGTCTATGGAACCTGGCAGAAAGAGGATTAAACAAACAAATTTCATCAGTGCCTGTAGATTATTACATTTGCAAAGTTGCCATTGGTTTTACATCAAAATAAATAAAGCTGCAGCCACTTTGGATGATGGAACGAAGTTCATTGCGTATGCGTCAGCCCTGTATAGCAGCAAAGTCACTTGTGAGTCGATACATGTATGGTATTCATTAGAAAAGTAGGAATGCATACCACACAGCTGCTGTCGTGAATCAGTTCACAAGCGACTGTGTATTGCAGCGTAGGGATTTGTGACACCCATTGAAACATCATGTCAACTGATTTGATAGTCTGAACAGAATAAGCTTTTATGAATCTGCAGTGTCTGTATGACATCAATTTTTTCTTGATCAGCAACAATGAGTTAACAAAATGTTTTCAAATGTCAGATCATGTCATATAAATTTGGACCTTATGAAAGCTATGTTGGACTTAAGTAAAGCTATATTGTGACACGGTCCCTCTATTGCACAGTGACATGGGCCCTGAATTAGTGGTAGATTTCTGTATGGTTGTCTATGAAGGGGAGTAAAATTAACATGGCTGATATTTTTGTGATTTGATGATTGATTTTTTAATCTTGTTAATTTTGCCATTCCTACAAATTCTTTGATGATCAATCTCTGGTAAACTAAGAGATGTTGTTAACAGGTACAAATGTATTGTCGTTGTTAAATTGTTGAATATTGTTACTCAAACACTGATCATGCAAAATATGTAATAAAACTATCAGTGTCTACTGTCATTTTCAACAGTCTTATTTAGTACAAAACAGTTTGAAACACCTCTCAGACTGCACAAGATTCAAGCATTGTACACATCAATTTCTCAAAAATTTTAATTCCAGACGGGAGTCACTCTTGCACTCTCCCCCTGGGGTGTCCTATATTTTCAAATAGTTTTTATCTCGTGATAGAAATTGAAAAACCTCAGATTGTGCCAAGTTGCATTATTGCGCACATCAAGGTTTCAAAATTTTCAATGCAAGAGGGGACATCTCGTGTTCTCACCCTGTACTTTCAAATTTTCCCATATCCTAGTGAATATCCTGTATAACAAACATAAACAATGAAAAATAGTATAGTTGAGTGCTGGAAATTAACTTCTATCTTGGATATTAAAGTTAAATATCTTCTGTTCTTTTGTCAGGAGAATATCATACTATGGAAAACAAATTTCCTGGTTTAATCTGTTAGTATTTTAATTGTTTAATAAAGTACGTTTTGCCATATCTTGTAGCTTCTGGCAAAAGGACATTCCAGGATTCCAGTATATGAGAGCAGTCGGAGCAATGTTAAAGGTGTTCTGTTGGTGAAGACACTGATAAAACTTGATCCAGATGATGGAACTCAAGTTAGGGACATCTTCTCCAAACATTCCAGAAAACTTCCAGTTGTTCCAGAGAATACACCTCTCTATGATTTGCTCAATGAATTTCAAACCGGGAAAACTCACATGGTGGCAGTCAAGAAAGAGGTAAACAGAAGTGAAGAGCATGATGGGAATGTGAGCGGTGCTGTGGTACAGTATGAGGAGGTAAGTCTAATACCAACCATGGTCAAAAGTGTGTGAAATTGTCATTTCTCTGCTGTAAGTTGCAAATTCACTGCTAATCTGTATTTAATCCGAGCCAATCCAAGCCTGTCCTTGTCAACATGTGAGAATAGATATTTAAAGGGCGGTGGTCGTTGCGCTGCGCATGCACAACTTTTTTAGTCCCCACGGACACCGTACGGGGGTACTTATAGGTTTGGTCATGTCCGTCCGTCCGTCCGTCCGTCCGTCGCAGATATCTCAGAGATTCCTGGAGTGATTTCATTCAAACTTGGTACAAGGATTACTTCATATGTCATACATATGCACGTCGATTTGTTTTGTGATACGATCCAATATGGCCGCCAGGCGGCCATTTTGTTACAATTTTTTCATGTACGGAGCCATAACTCAGGCACGTCTCAACCGATTTTATTAGCTCCACTGTCAGCGACGCGGAGCTTATCAAATAGGTTGATTATCCGTCGTCGTCCGGAGTCCGGCGTCCGTCGTCGTCCGTCGTCGTCCGTCAACAATTGCCTTCTCCTCTGAAACCACAAGTCCAATTGCTTTGAAATTTTATATGCAGTTCGCTTGGGGTGACCTCACTACAGTTTGTTCAAATCATGGTGAAATTTGCATATCTGTATTTTTGGGGCATTTTTGGTGTTTTTGGTAAAAAAATCTTCTTCTCTGAAACCGCTCGTCCGATTGCTTTGAAATTTGATAGCAGTTTGCTTAGGGTGACTTAAATCAGATTTGTTCAAATGGTGGTGAAATTTGCATATTTGTATTTTTAAGGCAATTTTTGTCATTTTTGGTAAAAAAATCTTTAAAAATCTTCTTCTTCAGCTACTGGTCAGATAGCTTTTATATTTGGTACATATGTCCCTAGGGATGATCTATATCAGATTTGTTCAAATTCTGCAGAAATATGCAAATTTGCATTTTTAAGGCAATTTTTGCCATTTTTGGTCAAAAAATGTATTTCCAAAACTACTCATCTGATAGCTTTGAAATTTGGTATACAGGTTCCTACAGATGAACTAAATGATATTTATTGAAATTATGATGAAATCTACAATTTTGTAATTTTGGGGCAATTTTTAGCTCCCATAGCCATATGTATATATGGCAATGGAAGCTATTCTTATAGGCTAGGGAAATGTCTGTATGTATGTATGTCTGTATGTCTGTATGTCTGTATGTCTGTATGTCTGTCCGTCAACATCAAAAACTCCAAAACCGCTGCACATTTCATCCTGATATTTGGTGTGTACATGGATGATGGGCTGTAGATGAGATTTTGTTCAAATGAAGTTGTCATTGCCAAAAATATGCAAATTAAGTGAAAAAATGTAAAAACAGTCAAAATTGAAAATCTCAATAACCACTGAGCAGATTACACGAAAAGTTAGCATGTAAGTACTTTGGGCTGACCTGAAATAATTGTGCTTTTTTTGATTTTTTGATATTGTTGAAAATATACAAATTAGTGCCAAAAAAGGCGTTTTTGGTAAAAAATCTCCTTCTTCATAACCGCTGGTCCGACAGCTTTGATATTTGGTATACAGGTCCCTATGGATAACCCAACTTGGATTTGTTCAAATTGTGTGAAATATGCAAATCTGTATTTTTAAGGAATTTTTTGTCATTTTGGTCAAAATTTATTTCATCAAAACCGCTTGTCTGACAGCTTTGATATTTGGTATACAGGTCCCTAGGGATAACCAATTTGGATTTGTTCAAATTGTGATGAAATATGCAAATCTGTATTTTTAAGGAATTTTTTGTCATTTTTGGTCAAAAATTTATTTCATCAAAACTGCTCGTCTGACAGCTTTGATATTTGTATACAGGTTCCTACAGATAAACTAAATATGATATATAGAATATATGATGAAATCTGCAATTTTGTATTTTTGGACACAATAAGGTATTGTATTTTTGACATTTTTGGTCCAAAAATGTGTTTCTCAAAAACTACTTGTCTGATGCCTTTGATATTTGGTATACAGGTTCCTGGGGGTTCTCCAAGTGTGATATAGTGAAATTTGATGAAATCTTCAATTTTTGTATTTTTGGGTCAATTTTTGCCGTTTTTGGTCAAAATATTTGTTTCTCAAAAGTTACTCATGTGATAGCTTTGATATTTGGTATACATTTTTATACATAATTATGATGAAATCATCAATTTTGTATTTTTGCAGCTAATTTTGCCATTTTAGGTCAGGCCATCCTGAAATGAGCTATCAAAGATCTCAACCATCTTCATCAATACATATGTCACAAAAAGTTGCTCTCTACATAACACAGCAGAGCTCTGTCGACTATTGGGTCGCTTGTTTTTTTCAAAACCGCTGGTCAGACAGCTTTAATATTTGGTTAACAGGTCCCTAAGATGACCTTAGTGAGATGATTTCATACAGTCAGGAAATACTTAATTTTGTATCCATGTCTATAGTAGCTTCAGGGACATTGGCCCTATGTTTAAGATAATGTTGTGATTCAGTAAGCATTTGAAATGGTAAACTGTATTTGGTGTTGAAATGCGGTAAAAAATAATGAGAAAACATAGCTGAGGTGATTTCAGCAGGTTTGGTTTCCAACAAATATATTCAAAGTTTTTTCAATGTTAAAGAGTGATGGAGGGGGGGGGGGGGGGGGTCCTGGCAGATTTTGAAAAAAATCCAAACAAATGTCAATAAAAAAATCAGCCACAGAAGGTTTGTCAAAAAGAAAAGGTGAGATAGTGGGAAAAAAAGAATGTACAGTGTATCGGATAAAAAAGATGTTCCTCATCAATCTTCCAGACAACCCCCTTTTATCAAATGGTACACCCCTGATGTATTTTTGTGTGCCATTAAACATGCAGTGTATTTTAGTTTAAGATGTCAATCAAGTTAGGTAAGGATTTGAAAGGAATAGTCAAGTTCACCACAGTTTAACTTTATCTCTTGTGTCATCATCCTTGTGTAATTGGTTAAGTTTGTAAGTTGCTCCAGATGAGGATGTACCAGCTGTTCTGGAAGAAAACAATGTTTACTTTTCCCTATAGGGTTTCTGAGTTAATGATTGCATGTTGAAATCTCTCCATGTATCTGGTGCATGGGCAAAATGTAAATATTGGTTGCATGTTATGTATTTCAGTCTATGTCAAATATTGTAAATGAAAAATTAAGAACAGTTTGCTGTGTGCTTGTAAAAGATAACATGTATGTCAATACATATTAAAACTGCCTTGCAGTTTGATTGTCTTAAAAATTATCACAGAATTAGAAAACGAAAAGAAACTAATCAAATTGCTGTAACATATTCACCCTCAGTGTCTGTAGGCCTATACTTAACTATTTTATCATTACATTCAGCTTTTTGTTATATCTTTATCACTCTCCATGGGCCAAGGCACACTTGGGGTCAATGTCATCACTCTGTGCCAGTCTGTGAATGTCAGTCTGTCTGTATTTAGGCCCATGTTTCATACAATTGGTGGTTTGTTTTGATAACTTTATTTGGTATATAGGGATAACCTAGCAATACAATTTTTTTGACAATATGTGACATGACTTCGGTGACCTTTGACCTCAAATATACATATTTGTCCATAACTCAGTAACCACAAGTGCTACACCCTTCATGTATGGTATGATGGGACACCTTATGATGCCACATATTGTACCTCATTAATTATGTGCATATCTAATTTTGAGCAAGCCAATAGAGCCAGAGGTCTGATTTTTGATATATAGGGATAACTATAGGAGAGAATTTTTTTTGACAAAATGTAATGTGACCTCGGTGACCTTTGACCTCAAATATACATATTTGTCCATAACTCAGTAAACCTGCGTAAAGTTGGCGTCATACTCATACTCATCCTCAGCCTCAGGGGTCACGCGAAAATGAGGATGAGGATGACGCTACAGCGTCAGCTTCACCGGCGTCAGATCCGATTATTCCCGAATGCGTCTGATGGAATAGTAAGCGTAAAAACGACTTTAAAAATGTGCTCCAAGTTTCATATCACTGTAAATGTTAATCAAAACACAGTTTGGTTTGTATTTCATAATATTTAGTAAACTCTCTGCTTCTCACAATGTAGCTACAACGCAACATTCTTAGCCCTTAATTTCAATTTAAAGTTCAAAGGTAGCGTTGACTTTTCAGGCCTCAAGTCATAGTGCTACAAGTTAATTGTTTTATATATCCTCTGAATAATTAGGGCTTTCATATCGCCTCTCATAGTGGCGATTTTTACAAATTTCGGACCATGTATACCTTTTTGCACCAATTTTTGGAAAATCTTAACGCAAGAGTTGAGAGGTACCAACAAACACATCCATAGATCCATGGACTGACAATTACGAACATTTCCTAAAATCTAGCCTGTATGAGATATTCTAACGATTAAAAATTACCTGCGAAACAGTTTTACGATTCAAAACAAAGTTGAGAAAGAATGGAGTTGTTATTTTGACGGGTAGCGTAACTTCGGCAATCTTCGGATACGACGCTGAAGCTGATGCTGAGCAGCGTCATTTTCAGCGTCAGCTAGAAAGGTCACCTGAGGCTGAGGATGAGGATGAGGATGACGCCAACTTTACGCTCGTACTCAGTAACCACAAGTGCTACACCCTTCATATCTGGTATGATTGGACACCTTATGATGCCACATATTGTAGCTCATTAATTATGCACATATCTCATTCTGAGCAAGCCAATAGAGCTGGATGTCTGATTTTTGGTATAAAGGGATACATGTAACTATAGGAGAGAATTTTTTTGACTAAATGTCATGTGACCTTGATGACCTTTTACCTAAAATATATGTTTATGTCAATAAATAAGTAACCACAAGTGCTATGTCTTTTGTATTTAGTAGGATGGGAGACCTTATGACAACACACGCTTTACCTCATTAATTTTGCACACATCTAATTCTGGGCAAGTGAATAGAGCTAGAGGTCTGATTTTTTGACATATAGGGATTAATTAGCAATATAATTTTTTTTTCAAAATGTCATGTAACCTCAATGACCTTTGACCTTGATTATACATATATATGCATATCTCAATAACCACAATTTCTATACCCTCCAATTTTGATAGGATATTAGACTTAAGATGTCACATCTTGTACCTCATTTATTATGCGCATGTATTTCTTAGCTGTCCAATACTGCTAGAGGTCTGATCTTTTTTCCCGATTTAGAACCATAACTTAGACATGCCTCATGTGTTTCAAATTGGGAACAACGACATAGACCTATTTGCCCATAGATCTCAACATATACACTCCAGTGATACTTCTTAATGACCACATTTCCCTGCCCCATCAAGACTAATACTCCTATTACAAGTGGGGACTGTCATTGCCAATGACTTGTTTAGTTAATGGTTGTATCACAGTATTCGATATTTCTAATTCTTTATTTTTTCCATTTTATATTCTGAATAAATACATTAAACATATTTCACTGTCTCCAGTACATTACATTTAAGTATTTTCACTTCATGCACTTTATCCCTTTCACACATGTTCAAATATCTGACCAGAGAACAAACACTAAATAGTCCAGGATGGGAGCTACAGTGTCATTGACGCTATTTTTGCCATTTTTGGTCAAAAAATGTGTATTTCCAAAACTACTCATCTGATAGCTTTGAAATTTGGTATAGAGGTTTCTACAGATGAACTAAATGATATTTATGGAAATAATGATGAAATCTGCAATTTTGTAATTTTGGGGCAATTTTTGCCATTTTTGGTCAAAAAATGTTTTTCTCATAAAGTACTGGTCTGATAGCTTTGAAATTTGGTATACAGGTTTCTACAGATAAGCTTAGTAATATATATCGAATTTCTGATGAAATCTGTAATTTTGTATTTTTTTGGCAATTTTTGCCATTTTTGTTCAAAAAATGTGTATTTCCAAAACTACGTATCTGATAGCTTTGAAATTTGGTATACAGGTTCCCATAGATGAACTAAATGATATTTATTGAAATAATGATGACATCTGCAATTTTGAATTTTTGGGTCAATTTTTCCCATTTTTGGTCAAAAAATGCGTTTCTCAAAAAGTACTGGTCTAACAGCTTTGAAATTTGGTATGCAGGTTTCTATTTATGAACTAAGTGTGATATTTTGAAATTATGATGAAATCTGCAATTTTTATTTTTGGGGGCAATTGTTGCCATTTTTGGTCAGAATATTTTATTCTCAAAAATTACTCATCAGATAGCTTTGGTTGACATGTTCTTAGGGATGATCGGATGTGATATATTCAAAGTATGATGAAATCTTCAATTTTGTATTTTTGCAGCTTATTTTAGCCACTTTTTTTCTGGCCACTGCATTGAGTTATCAAAGATTTCCACCTTCTTCATCAACATGTGTCAAAATAGTTATTCTGTACATAAACACAGCGGAGCTATATCGGCCGCTAGGTCGCTTGTTGAAAGTTGGTACAAGGACAATGACCTATATCATACATATGCACTTCAATTTTCACGATGTGATCCAATATGGCCACATGGCGGCCATTTTGTTTCAGTTTTTCTTGTACGGAGTGGTAAATCATTCACGTTTCAACCGATTTTATTCAAAGTTAGCAGAAGGACGTTGACCTATGTCATGCATATCCCCATTTATTTGTTTTGTGATACGATCCTATATGCAGGGGTTTCACTAAGTTTTGAAACAGGGGGCCAAATGAAAATTACAGGCGGCCAAGCCGTACCAACGTCCAAGCATAAGGATGTTTGGATATGGCAGCGCCCCCACCCCCCCCCCACCCCCCCGACACTGTTCCGAATTAGCTGTAATAACTCTACAAAACGATACATCAATCACACACGATAACTTTATTAAAAAAAGTATTTGCATTTTTCAAACGATCAGAGACAACAGTATAGATAGCCTGAATCAAGGTGCCGCTACTTTCAAATCATGAATGACTGTTGTAAAAAAGTGTTCGTTTTATGTTGAAAGCATGGGTCCCTTCGGAAACCACACTCAAAAATGCATAGGAGATCATCTTTGACGCAAAGAGCATAGAAAATATGAATTCAGAGATGTATTTGGAGCCATCGATGTTGGTTTTTTGAAAGAATTATTGTGGCTTTTGGTGCGCGAAATCCGTCTCGAACTTGGCGATACATGTGTACAGTGGCTGGTTATTCCATTTCCCGACTTCCTGCATTGCCGTGTACGGTGTATGAAACCACAAACGACTGTGCTACAGCACGGTCTCTCCGGACCGTGGCTACAGCCTACCACTCAACGTCACAGTCTGCTAAAGTTTACACCTTCAATTTATTCTGTTTTGATATTTATATGCCCACAGAGTTGAAGCAAGTCAAACGTTTGGCTCCCAGTCATTAAAATCCAAGAACGAACGCGAACGTTGACTACATTGACAAGCAAGCCGTTGTTGTTTAATACAATCCGCGGCCACGGATAGCTGTGGGCGATTGCTGATGCATTCAGAAGAAACCTTTCCCGAGAGATATTCATAAAACGCCGCATAAGTATCAAAATGATCTGAGAAATTGCCATCGACTGTAGCCTTCTTAATCAACCAACCCGTCTATCTGTTTCCATTTCGACCGAACTGAGTAACTTCAACTACGTATGGCCGACATTATGTTGCGTTACTGCACACGCTCAATGACCCCTAACCTCCAACCACCCTGTGTACGTTGTATAGATGGGTTCCGTGCTGTATAGCTGTACCAGTATCGCACGATACACGAATGCGAACCAACGAACACAAACTTTCACTGAAAACCTTGCAAAAGCGTTGAAAACAAGTAATTCAGCATTAAGGATACAGATCATTGTAAACTTTTACCGATATGCTGTATTTGTTACCAGCTATTCATTCCTGTAAGCGGCACAACAATTACATGATTTTCAGGTAATTACAGGCGGCCGTGATCGCCTTACAGCCGGCCATATGGCCGGTGGCCGGCTTTTAACGAAACCCCTGATATGGCCGCATGGCGGCCATTTTGTTATGATTTTTCATGTACGGAGCCATAACTGAGGCACATCTCAACTGATTTTATTACGCTCCCATATATGCATATGTATATATACAAATGGGAGGTATTAAACAGGCTGCCGTGACAGCCCAGAACAAGATTAGGGGTGGGCTGAATTACTATGAAGGTGAACAATTTTCTACCTAACAAGAGACTTGAAGTGAAAAATTTGAAGCAGTTCATGAACCATTACATGTGTTGACATTTATCTGATGTTGATCATTGATGATTCAATAATCTTTCTATGTTATGTTGGGAATGTTATTATCCACATAGTTGCATAACTAGTTAACTCGCCACTTGGGCAGTCTGTTTTCGTTCATATTTTAAAACTCAGAGAACTTTCTGCTTGCCAGAAATGAACGCTTGCTTGACTGAGTTCACGTAAGAAACGCAACAGTAATTTGCATGAGGTGAACAGTTTGTCAGGTACATGCATGAAATTACATGCTTTTGTCATTGTCTAGTTAGTTACATGTTACATTATTATGACCAGAGTTAGGTTAGAAAATTTATGACAACTTTCTGTCATTGACACATATCTACATTTCAACTTTTACTGGTTCCGTTGTAGAGACAGTTATAAAGTGTTTGTAGTTTTGTAGGTTTACTCTATTGTGGCGCCCCCAGAGAAATGTCAGGACATAAAAATGTTGCAAAGTTGTTCAGGTTATACTTGATTGACATTTTGTGGTGACTTTCGCGGCTTTTCAGGCAATAAAGGTAGTTCGTTGTCATTTGTCAAACAAGAAACAGTGTTGTTCTCACTGTCTACACTGTAACTTCCTTTGTCACACATTTTATATTCAAGAATCTGGTTCTAAATGTGCTCAGCCACAATCCCCAAAAAGTGGGTGAGGGTCTTATACTCAAGCAGAGTCTTATAATTGGATGAGTATGGTAGTAGTTTGACGTTACTCTGTTCAGAATATGCTGAACCCAAAGTCACATCATTATGTTACATGCTTATGTCCAGCCAATTGATATATCCCAAAGTCATTTGTCATGAGATTGCTTGCAACCAATTATATGACATTATATTGTTGTAATTGTCATATTGACCTTATATAGATATCACCTAAGCCAATAGGAATATTGATAGTTTATCACATGACAATCTTGAACCAATCAACGGTGAATGATAACTTCAGAGAACTGTCCACTAATCCACCTTAGGAAATCCTTGGCATCATTACACTTGAAGATATCATTGAAGAAATCCTTCAGGAAGAAATTCTTGATGAAACGGATGTTTTATTGATGTACACAAACGTATTACTGTAGCAAAAGCCAGAATGTCCAGATCCTTTTCCCAAGATCCAACAAGCAGACACAGATTGCAGGTAAGTAATTACACAGTCTACCTTCTATAACTACGAGAGTATATTCATATTTTTTAAATAATACACAGGATTTATGAGGACTACTGGTATTTTGTCCTTTGCAGACTTTCCAAACTTAAAAAGAAGCTTATGTGTTTCAATGATTCAGATTTAGTACAGTATCTTGGCATGATGCCAAGAAAGTTACAAATTCAAAAAATGGAACATTTTCGCAATGGAAACATGTATATTCTAAAACTAAACTATTCAATATAACCAATTTTGGAAAATTAGTGATTAAGGAATGTTAAATGTAAAGGTTGAGCCTTAGGAACTTTGCCGTGTACAAAGAAGTTGAATCTTATTTGTTGGCACAGTGCCAAAAAAGTTATGAATACCATATTTACCGAGGCATGTGCACCTTACTAAAACTTGAAAGTACACCCAATCCAATGTTAAACATCAGGTTTTAGCTCATATTTGTTATGTATATAAATACCAAAAAGAGGTTATATGGTGAGTCGGTGGCGTCTGTATGTATGTATGTATGTATGTATGTATGTGTGGATGTATGTCCGTCAAACGCAAAAGCTCCCAAACCGCCACACCTACCATCTCAGTATTTGGTGTACAGGTAGACCCAGGGGTTGAGATGTGACGTTGTTCAAATGAACATGTCAGTGTCAAAAATATGCAAATGAGGTAAGAAAAAGGGAAATCCTGCAAATGTGCGGGAGTGGTGGCATTAACTGAAACAGCCTACACATCTGAATCAGAGCTTCTATGATCTCTAACCTATTTGTATGCAGTGTACCTATCATGTGTAGGAGTGGTGGCAGTAACTGAAACAGCTTATGAGTCATTTCCTGTCATTGTTCATGAACTGTTTACATATGGGCAGACCTGGTCAAACTAAGATGGACTGTGTTGAAACATTCCTTCGCAATGCATGCTCCTAAGTTGACCTCCAGTACCTTAAGTTTCAGACCTTATTTACTTTTGTCATTCTTGTTTTTCTTGTTTAAATATTTCTTGCATTTTAAATATTTCTTGCATGAACCAATTCAAACCAAATATGAGTACACTGTCCCTCACGGTATTTTTTAGTCCTTTTGACCAACAGTGTAACAGACTAATGTGATGGCCAAACGTATGCTGTATGCCATATAACATGGACAGAGATATCTCAGAAACTCTTCAGTAACTTTGAAATTTGGTTGGATGGTCACTCAGGCAAATATCTCAAACGTAATTTTGTATTTTTTTATTGAATCATTTTAAAGTCACTTTATTTAACTTTTCAATATCCTTAAACGTTATGCCGTTGTGATTGGTCATATCATAAACTCGTGGGGGTGTTTGTATTGTTCGGGTTGAGGTGTAAGAGAATGATTTTGAGCTGTGACAAAAATCAAAAGGGACTTAGCCACAGTGTTAAGCCTTTCTCCAAGGTTACTTAGTTGACTGCGATCTATTACAGACTACTGAGCTGACATTGTAGGGGTACTCACTTTGTGTTTGCTCGCTCTGTGTGCGCTAGGTGTGTTTGGTACTGCATTGCGTGAATATCCCTTCATGGCCTCACGTGATATGGGCCTGTTGCATAATCTGCAGATGGATCATGCCTCTGAAAACGGTCATTGTGTAAGCCTGTCGGCATTTTCATAGCATTCTTTCTCATTAAATTTTGCAAAATATCAGCAAGATAACTCTTTCTACCCAATCGTTTCCTGGAGTTTCAGAGTCATATGAACGAAATGAGTGAAAATTTGAGACAGGAAAATCGAACTTCGCTATGACGGTCACATTTAATGTTTACAGTACACTGTAGAAGGTTATGTGGAGGAAATAACTAACAAACATCGTACATGATGTCCACCCTCTAGAGGCAGACCTTCCTATATGAAGTACCACATTTGATGCTTGTTTGATTTACTGCCTGTGGAAAGCTTGACCAACACAAAGAAGCATTTTAACTTTTAGGAAATGACAAATTGAATAAGAAGATATTCTGAAAATGTCAAGAAGATATTCTGAAAATGTCAAATACTGAGGAAAAATGTGCAAATATTCAGAGTAAACAGCTTAACTGACATGTCAGTCATAATGAGGGAAAAAACAATGAAAATGTTTATTAGGATCAAAAGTTTTTGAGATGGGCATATTTTAACAAATACAGAAATTATTAACATTATGAACATAAGACCAAACTATTTTTTCAGGGATGGGTGAAAATTAGGGGTGAGAGACAAAGGCATTCCTATTGCTGCATGTGGATGCAGCCACACCTTTCTATTTACAGCATACTTATTCACTGTGTTGTGTTCAAGTTCCATATTGTACTGATTGTTATACAAGGATAACATAAGCAAATCAAATCAAATGAGAAAAGAATCATCGCTGTTGTGTGGACTTTGCTGAACATGGCTGATTTTAGTATTGCGCCCTATATTTATTTGGTGTCGGGAAAGGCATATTTTGATGTAAAGTCAAAATTAACACTATATTGCTGACAATATATGTTACCTTTCCTGCATGAACTTTTCTTTTTTAAATTATAGTAAAACAGTACTTCAAACAGATTAACAATTATTTTATGTCAACCCATAATTTTACATCACAAAGACTGTTATTCTGCCAAAATTTTTATTTTTCAGTCATTTCATAAATTTTGCACTGCACACAGATGATTGAACAAACTGCAATGTTTGAATATGTTAAACTCAAAGAATAAAAATCCTTTGGTCACAGATTAAATTATTTTTTGAAAAGAAATTACTTTTAAACACTTTTAGCATATATTCTTTACAGGGTCATGTATTTCAAGGAAAATATGCCTATTAAAAACAGTAATTTCATCACTTTTATTTTTTTTTCAATACTGCGACAATTAATCAGCCTTGAGGTTTCAGAAACACAAGACCAGATAAGCATTTTTCATCATTTTCATAGGACTCTTTGGAAATTGCATTAAAAACAGTTAATAGTGACTTAAAATATTGACTTGGAATACATTTAATGTACATTGTACAGACACCAGTTTGTTTTTCTCATGCACTAAGGTCAGCAGGGAAGTTCGTCATTTCTATTTCGGATTGTTAATTGTTAATTCTTATTTCTGAATTATTTAACTTTTTTCCACATTGAACTATCTTTAGGCAGTTTATACTGTAGCTTAGAATTTTTTTGATTGATGTATTTAATCATCTTTTGGGTTCTTTGGGTCCACATCCCACCTCATGCCCTTCATCATCAACTATTTGCCAACAACTCCATGCCAACAACCAATTACCTTACCTGGCTACACATTAGAGAAGCTACAGCGTCATTGATTGTATTTTTATGATATTTAGTTTGTTTTTCACATATTGTATGTTATTCCTTGCTTTACGTAATTCAAAATTAAATTTGGTTTTTGCCTATACACACTTGAAGAGGGGTAAGCTTACTTATCTTTAGTCTCATAGATTAAGATGCACTGTTGATCTTACAGTTTCTCCACACAATTGAATAAACATTTTTTTCATTGAACATGTATTGTAGATTAGTGTACACTCCAGACATATGACAAAGTACATGTGATGTGTGTAGAAACCAAGCAAATGTTTTTAATCAATGGCCCAATTTATTTTCTATGTGATGGACAATAGATACATTTGAAATCAATGCCAATAAACAAGTTTAGCACAAATTTTTATTATGTGCACGTCTACCTTCAGTCCAGGTAAGGCAAGTGATTGGTTCAAATGAGCTATTGTCCATTATGGTACAATAGTTTGTTGCCAAATTTTCTCTTTCTCTGCATTATATAGGTTAGCCATTTTCTGATTCAGATATTTTTCATCATATTGAACCCCATGGTTTAATTCACTTTCACATATATCAAAGGCTATTGATACTTAGATTCCATACTTGAAATTACATATTCCAGCTCCTGACAATCACATTTAGTGTTTTTTATGCTGGAGCAGTTACCAACCAGTTCAAAAAACTTTCATTTATGTCCAAACAATTTGACTTTTTGACAAACTTCACATTCATGTCAAATAATAAACACTGCAGTACAAAGGATGTCGGTGCCCCCCTGGCCCCATGTTTAGCAATGTTAATTGGGTTTCCTCTGGCTTCTGAGGTATCTGCTTTCTTCCCATTATTGTCTTACTAGCTATACACAGTTACAGTCCATCTACGTTTGGAAAATCCGAACGGAAAAGGCAAGCCAATTGCAATGGACATGCATGCTTGACAACCATGATAAATAAACAGTGGTATAGAAGTTTTGTATGGGTATTTTCTATTGGCCAAAACACTTCCCAGAGTGCACTCCTGACCAATCAAATTAAATATAATGAAACAATGACAATTTTTACTGTGGCTGAAGCTAGGGGGTCTTATATTCATCCTTAACATCAGAAAAGTCTACATATTCAGGTTGCTTGCATGACGGCTATGATGAAATGGGGAGCTACAATTTTCATTCGTAATTTTACGAAATGGTGTTGGAAAAATTTTTATTTTACAAAATTTGAGAGTGACAGCGGAAACACAGGTTCAATACTCAAGGTAAACTTTTTGAAATTTTGCTCTAATAGTTAAAAAGGGAATCTGGTTCAACGGCATGATGCCAAGAAAAGATTCTAGTTTACAAAGGGAGCTTGTATGTTACTGAAAGCATGTTTATGAGGGGGAAGTTTGTCAAAACTACATATGATAACCCAATTTTGGAAAAGTCATTTTGGAAATGTAAAATATTTGAGGTAAACCCCAGTGAAGTTTTGTCTTTAACAGAAGATAGGTGAGTTTAGGCATGATACTAAAGGCAAGTAAAATTTAAAAGCATATGTATTGAACTGAAATGCACATACAGGGTCCTTTCACTCGTGGAAGCCAAGCCTGAAAAATCGTTGAAAAGTCCTGAAAAATTGACCAGCCACCTGTATTTTTTCACAAATCATGCATTAGCCATGATTAGCCATGATTTGACAATTATGATAAGTAAAATCAGAAAAAAAGTGATTGTACCTTTAACGTGGTTTTTGGAACCTCAGAAATTCCTTGAAAATTGCTGAAAAGTCCTTGCATTTGAACTGAGTTTGAGGTTATAGACCCTGAATATAACATGATTGGTTGAAAGTTGGTTTTTCACAATGTTAAATATGAAAGATAAACCCCAGTAAATTTGCGTTTTACCGAAAGTGGGTTGAGTGAAGTTTTTGGCATGATGAAAGGAAAGTTGCAATTTCAACAAAAGAGGATCTTTTTAGGGGCAAAAGAAGAGTCAGTATTTTCCATGTAGCAGTTCATTTTTTAAACATCGTCCTTTTGAAAAGAATTGTATTCAATTGTATTTTTTGTATAAATGCCATTTAATCTTTGTCTTATTACTTTTTTATTCATTTCAGAAACCATTCAGTCCATCTCCTCATTCACCAACATTGCTCATAAATGCTGAAGTCATTGACTCCAGTGCCATGGCAACAGATGATCAGCAGCCGTTGCTAGCAAATGAGCAATCAACAAATATACAGTCAGATGTGCCAGTGTGTTGATTGTGCAAACTCAGACATCATCATGTCAACTGAAATTATGATTGACATATTTAAGATTTTGAAGAGACAACATCACTGTACTGTCACATCTGCAATTGAAGTGCTATGCACAAAAGCAATAGTTACAAAACATACCTAATTCCCTGATGTCGCTTAAGTTTGTACAAAATACTGTATTCCATATTTTTAAGGGAAGGTTCTGTTATGTGAAGTCTCATTGTTGACTTTAATAGTGGGAAACGCAAATATTGGTTATAAAGAAAACAAACAATGGGCATAAGGTATGAATATTCATTATTTGGTTTTGGGTTATTTACACTCCACTTGGTTGCCAAATACTCATAGCAATGTTTTATACAATGAGTACAAATAAGTTGCCTTGCAGCAAATGTGAGTCAAAGTAAACCTATTTTTGTAAACAGCAAATGGAGTAACCTAAGAGATCAAAGGTCACTACTTGATAGAGTCCAGTACACAATGAAATAACCATGTGATGCCTATATATCATACTAGAGCCTGTAGTGTCATGCCATGTCAAGGACACATGGATAGTGGTCACTAGCATTCGTTCACAATACTGCCTCTCTGGTTACAGCAAATTTAAAGCAGAAGCAGACTTTTGATTTCTGAAGAAACTGGATATGTTGACATAATTTTTAGCATCCAGATGCTATGGCAATAGTAGTAGCTGTCCAGTGTCCATCTGTCTGTCTGTCTGCATGTATGTATGTATGTGCATGTATGTATGTATGTATGTATGTATATATGTATGTATGTATTGCATGCATGTATGTATGTATGTACAATGTATGTATGTATGTATGTATGTATGTATGTATGTATGTTCATATATGTATGTATGTATGTCCACCCAGTTTTCTCAGAAATTGTAACTTGTTTCAGCTTGAACTTTTGAAAATGGAAATCTTAAACACCAAAACTACAGAACCATAGACATTTTATCAAAACAAACTTTTAGTATGTAAAATGGTTAAGGAGTTCCACTATCACTATTATTACTTCCTAAAATACAGTTGCCAAGAACTCATAAGTTCAACACTTTCAAGTAGGGCAAGAGCTTGTGAGCCCTAAATTATGACAGGGCATTTGTGAGCACAGTTTTCTACACCCATGAATTTTTCTGTATTATCATTGAGACAGAATAGAGATTGAGTTGAGGGGTGACTGAGAATGACATTCTCCTATTAACTCCCAGTTTGCTGCACATATATGAATATAGCTCTGGCACTCAGCGGCATAGTGGAGATTGACATGTCAGCTATTTCTATGAATCTTTTTGTGACCACAGTGCAAAAATGAGAGAACCACTGCATGTGTAATAGTAGTATTCAGTACAATGATACATCCTGGTCATGTATGCAGTTTTCTTCAAAAGAACATTATTCCCAAAATATGCAAATGAGCCTCAAGTAAAGTTTCTCCAAAATAAAGAAACTAAGGTAAAGAGCAGGAAGTTTTCTCAGATACTTGCTTGATAACTATATAATTTTGTATCTACATATACTATACATAAAGATAATGAACCTCTTTCATTTCATTGCAATATCTGTGATTTTATATTGTCAAAATGAATTTTTCATTTTTCTGCATTTTGAATCATAAATTTCCATTTCAGAAGCCATAGGCTTGTGATTTGTTGTAGCTTGAGAGATGTCTCTATATGCATCTGTTCAAATGGTAACTAAAGATGAGTAATATGGAAATGTTAGTAAAGTGAATTGTGATGATGACAATAGTGATATCTGGTTAGTTTTTCCTGTATTTGGCAAAAATGTAAGTCAATGGTCTTCTGTTAAACCTTTATATGATATTGTTTATGGAAAGAAATTCAAATTTATCAAAATTATATACAAACTTATTCAATTTCAAATATTTATAATTTTGTTTTGCCACCCAGCTATTTTCCAGTTAGAGACCAAACTGTTCACTTTGACGTGAAGCAAAATTAAATATATCTTTGAGAGTACATTTATCACATTTGATCGAAATTTAGTGACATGGAATTTTTATTAGAATTCAACCATGATGTTTTAATGATTGTTTGTTCCAAATTACTGCATTGCTCTGCATCACCGCCCATGTCTAGTCAAGTGCCCATCCCCCCTTTTTGATTGATGTCTCCAATGGGGGTCATATCCGGCAAACCATGCAGCTTACCAGGTTGCCATTGTCTGTATCTTGATTTTTATACTGTTCCCCTGTTTTGTACATTTTTATTTCCCTTATGTATATAATTCAATTTTCAGGTACAGTAGTAATAAATAAAAAAAATAATTCCTGACATTAGGACCTTGTTTTTTCCCATTATTTTCACCACTGTGTATGACTGGTCTGCAACAAATTACCATCAGACGTTATCTTGCAACTCCCCATCCCAAATGCAAATTAGTTAACCGTTTCCAATATTTCACAGGTGGCTGCCCGGGAAAGTGCCCACACCATTTGATATTGTTAATATGACATGTTCTGTTCCCTGGGCGGTGAGGTAGAGAAATACAGTATTACAAAACTACTGCCATATATAGTTTTGCGTGGCCTGAAAAGATATTCCAGGTTTACCTTCTAGTATAACCGAGGTTCTGATAAAAATACTGACCAGTATAAGTACCAAGTATTTGATGTACATACTGGTAATACAATGCCGATTTATTGTGATCAAAATGGGAGCCAAATGTCATTGACAATATTTTTCAGGCAAGGCATTCCACATTTTCCCTCTTTTTTTTATTTGTCTTTTTTCAATATATATTCCAGAAGTAAACTAACCTCCATGTAAACTTTTTAACTTTTACAAAGAATGTACCCTTACCAAAAGGACAAACCTGTAACAGAGAGACAGTTGCTACTTCAAAATTATGTGTTTCATTTCTTGGTAACTACTTAAGGCCTGAATTTGAACATGACAAACATATTACAATACCTGCTTGGTCTCTCAATAGTCTGTGAGAAGATGCAGCAGTTTGGTGTTTCAATGCTGAGCCATGTGTTGTGTTGATCATATCATTGCACTGGGTTTGCATGTAAACAAACACTGCGTTTTTGATTGGTAGGTCAGTGGTCATGGAGAAAGGGTCAGAGGGCTGCCATTCAGTTAGTATATCACAGTTTTCCAACAAAGTGCCGTATACATTTGTGTCTGTGCAGTTGTTCGTGCAGATATCTCAGACATGCCAAGACCAATTTCTCTTACACTTGGTACAAAGACATACACGGCATAATAACTCTAGCATACATACCGGTATCTACGTCAATTGATATAATCTGTGTGGCAAGATGGTGGCAACTTTGTTTCAGTTTCATGTCTGAAGGCATTATGCAAATGTACATTGAACAATTTCATTCAAAATTTGCACCAGGACAACACACTATGACTTACATGTGCACGCCAAAATATTTTGGATATGATACAATATTGCCATCATGAGGCCATTTATTATGTATTTTTCATATCAAGAGGTATTATTCTGACATGCCCTGCTGATTTGATTCTTTGAAGCTTGACTCAAGGAAATATATTATGACTTACATACACATGATAAAAAAATTATGATAAATGGCAATATGATGGGAAAAGTCTCATAATTTGATGATAAAACTTCCTGAATCTATACAAGAGTCTGAATCCATATTCATTTGAAATTTCCCAACCTCTGACTTTTACACCTCCTTGGACTATTAAACACCTTCGCGACTTCTAGGTAAAACAATTCTTGGTCCTTCATGGTTCTGCCATTGAGGTAATAGCTCCATGGTCCTACTTATTTCCATCAACATATGATCAAACTACATGGCCCATCACTGCCCATCAAAAAATTAATTTAACACGATTGGAACTAATTTGGGGTAATTGGATGGTGAACTGGATGTGGAATCTGCAAATGTGAGCTCATCTTCTTTCTTTTTTTAGTTATACACTTGTTTTTATGAATAATTTGTAAAATTGCAACATTCAGATATAGATCACCTAGCACTTGTGAGAAGTTTGAAAAATATGAAGGTCCAATTATCCCAAATTAGTTCCAATCGTGTTTTATAACTTAACCATTTTTTTTCTATATCTATAAAACAAAGAATCTTGCTAATTATACCTTCCCTCATCACCTCAAAAACAACTCAAAGCCCCAGACCCGAAAACAGTCTTTCAAATCAGCGGTTTACTCTGATCAGCCGGAGTGCCTGAGCCATCAGGTTCTTATTATGTATTGGCATGGAATATAGAGGTGAGCTTTTACCATCTATGGCATTGGAAAATGGATGGCAGAAGGTTGTCTCGAGAAGTGCAGCAGGCCACGATCCTTCGGTATGCAGATGAGAGTTCGTCACCAGTATGTCATTTGGGGAATGATGAGTCTTGGCCTTATATGGCTTAGGGGCTAGTCTACATGCTAAAACAGACCAGACATTTCAGTGAAACTGCAATTCTTAGAATGTTGTTATTGTGTCTCCTCATGGACACAGGCGTGACTCGAAATGCTAGTCTACTTGTGTAATTTAACAAAATAAAAAGTGATGTCAATCGGTATTTTTATTTCAGCTAATTTCTAATTTGCATATCTAATGAATTTCATAACTAGGGATATATCTGAATTGACCAAAATTGATGAAACTTGCTAGGTAAATTGATGAAATTTACTGAATAGACCTGATGGACGTTGACAAAAACTTGCCATGCAAATTGAAGATAGTGTGATAAAAATTAATGAAAGTCTTTTAGCAGTTTTACACATGCTAGTTAATAATATGCATATTTATCAAACTTTTTCAATTAGGGACATAAAACTGGTAGGACTTTACCAAAGTTAATGAAACTTTAGATAGTGATAAGACAGTGGTATTGTATTAATAAAGACGTCTGCATTTTCAACGTTAGGTATTTCAAAATTTGCACTTTATTGAACATTCCAAATTAGGAACATAAACTGGAAGGACAAGACTGTAGCTGAAAAAGGTTGCCATTTCAGCTTATTAGTAATTTGTACATTTAATGAATGAACTTTTCAAAATTAGTGATGACGCAAGGGACTTGAACAAAACTGATGAAAGTGTGATGTAATTGGTGATAAAGCCGTATAAAATAGTGAAGGACATATGTTCTAAAACTATATGTTGATCTGTCTTGCTACCGTGAACAATTGCAATAGTTGTTGGGGTAGGAGGCATTTGCAAGTAATGGTTGGGCTAGCAGAGACTGCCTCCATATTTATGGCATCTTTTTAATTTATTTTGCTCTTTCTGACTTGTTCTTGTAAAATGCTTGTGAAGCTAAATGTTTTTATTTGGATAGAAGTTAATTTATAGCTTAAACGTGTGACTCGGAATGAATCATGATGATTTTTAAATTTATCTTTGAAAAAAAATGCTCAGTATCATCGTCTGAATCATTTGCAAACTTTTATAGAGGCTGAAGTTGGTCTACTTTTTGTCCAATAGTGAAAGTTACCACTTGGGTCAGCGAACAAGAGCAAACTGTACTTTTCGTTCATGCTGCACTATCGATGCTTTCAATATAAGGATATATAGTACCACAGCTTTGTCTTACCTTTTGCTGGGCCTAGCGAAAAGGAAACACACATGCACGATCTGTGTCAAGTTTCGTCTGAATATCAAGGATTTTGTTCGCCGTGTGCACTGATTGATCACCAGGCAGGCCGTGTTCCACTCCACTGTCTATGATCAAAACTATGATCAGTGCCAAAGTTAGCTGCAGATTTTCAGACAGGATCCCGCCTTTTACGGACTGATTTTGACTTTTAACCCCTTTAGGCTAAGTCGTAAAAGTCAAAATCAGACCGTAAAAGGCGGGAATCCTGTCTAAAAGCACCACAGCTATGGACCCACAGCTACCTAAAGTTAGCTTGGTCTCTTTATATGAAAGTTGTGTCATCATTATTATGTCATTATTTGCTTATTCAGGTTTATGTTGTTATTTTACCATTAGCTAATCATTAGTTATCTTACTATACAGTCGTTATTATCTCATTGCTCAGCATGGATGACTTGATTTCAAAAGTATGTCAGCACACGCTAGGTGACTGGGTACCGTACGTTGTGAGTTCGAACCCTGTTGAAACCACCATATTTGCTTATTCGGTTGTTTTCGTATCGTCATTTGGTCATTATTTTGCTCATTGGACGTCTTGATATCGTATATTCAGCGGGACTCGTTCTTCACGTTCCAATGATAGTATATGTACGGACGGTTACGGTTTCGCTCGCACAGAGTCAGAAAAGTAGGCTTTGCGTAAGTTTAAGTGAAGCCGAGTGCATCGAGTGCCAAGACGAGGTCGGTGTGCTCGCAAACGAAGGGCTACGAACATTCTTGATTCAAAATTGGCTGTTTTCAGCCAGAAAGCCGCCCTCCACGAAGCTGATGAAGAGTCAGCTATTCATCTTATGGTAGACTGTACGCCTTGTGTGAGCCGCAGCCCCGCAACACAGAGCTGGGGAGCGGCCAAAACGCAAAGCTATGGCTGTAAAACAAACTCAAAGCCCGCAAACTACCATGCATCCTGACAGACACCAACAGCGTCTACGAGTCTGCATTGTCATAGTTTGGTTGACAGGGGATAGAGGGGAGGTCGATAACTAGTTTGCCGTTTCAAGACTTTGTTTAAGTTACTATGGATATTCGCGTCTGCTAGCTAAGTTGCTGTTTTGTTAGATGATTTCCGGGTGCGAATTAACTTTGTTAAATACGTAGGTCAGCAAATCAGATGATAGCAAGTAATGGAATAGTTATTATAAAAGACTTTCAAAATGAAGTCGTCGATACTAGTTGATGAATAAAATAGTAACCATAAAGTAACTGAATAATAACATAATGATGATAACAAGAAAATATAACCGAATGATCAAATGATGGTACAATAATGTTGAAATGTTTCAAATAAGGATATCAATACTGAATTATGAGATGACCAAATATGAGCAAAATTTTAAAACAGTGCCATAAAACAACTTCCTAGTTACCCAAATTACTTCATTGCTATGGCTGTAGCAACGGACAAAAAGGGCTATTCATGGACACGAAAGCGGCAACACTGATATTTGATCAGTACAACGTACGTGAACCATGTAAAGTAGGAACACTGAAGTCCCTATATACATAGGGAAACCGGTAGGAATATCCCTATATTGGCAAGTAATTAGCCAACAGCGGTATCGCTAGTGCATATGATCGTCTTACAGTCTGTTTAAAAAACACTGCGGGGAGCCCATGCAGTGTCTCATAGACAAAACACCATAGTAGAGGCCGTTCATTTTGCGTGAACGATGGTACAATAAAGGATTGACGTTTTGAGTAAAGTTACATTTAAAAAATTTCAATGACCAGGAAACCTGTTGAAGCAACCGTATTTAACAGATTTTCCCTCTAAATGAAGAAAAAGTTGAGAGAAAACAGTAGGTACTGTAATGGAGTGTTTATGGCGAGAGTTACTACACAGTGTATATACACTGTGTAGTAACTCTCGCCGTAGACTGAACCTGGGCAATGGTGTCACTTGTATATTTTGGCATAGATTGTGAAACTATATAAGGGTTTCCAGAGGGCTGTTCACATAAGCAGATTACAATGTGTAAAATATGATATTATTTATCATAATCGTAATTTATTAATAATCATAATTATCACAACAATGGGGTTTCCAGACGGTATTTACACAAAGTAGACGACATTGTTTGTAAAAAAGTTTTAATATTCTGTAACATTCATATTAATAATTTATTAATATTCATAATCATTTGTTATGATAATAATAGGAAAAATCATCACAATAATGCCTACTCGACCTGTGCACAGGCCAGTATTTTAAACTCGCAATGGGTGAAACAGCAAAGGCCAACGCCTTTGAAATGTACCGGAAATTATGGGACATGCATCAAAATGTACCCATACAATGCAACACCCCCCTCAAAAAAAACAAAACAAAACTAGCAAACAAACAGATATGGATGGAGAGTGCAACACTTAGGTATAATAATAATCGAAGGTGACTGTGAGAAACTCGCTTAGCACTTTGAATACCGCCTCATGAGGCCTCACTGCACTTCGTCATAATAGTTTACTATATAGGCGTTCCATAATGTACGCAAGACCTGCGATGCAATTGGCAAGCACAGCATCATGTGTAGCTCTACACAGAGATATCAATGGGAACTATTCCACTTCGAATAACACAAAAATTTTCTTGTACACTTTTCCACTGCAGGAACAGATTAGCAGATCTTGTGATTGGGATACGCCGGTTGCAATAAATGCCGACGTTGATGGGAAGACGCCGCTGTTGGACACCGAGGATCAACAAATACACGGTCAAAGCCAGTTTTACGTCTGATAAATTGTATACTTAGGGGTTGACCATTTGATATCCTGGGGGGGGCTTGGAAGATTTGGGGGGGGGGAGGTGCCAGGTGGAGTTGCTCGAAAAAAAAATCTGGCTTTAAGTGGCTGATGGAAAAACAATTATGGACCATTGCGACTCGGAAAAAAAAATCTTGGCAATTGTTCGATGCACACTGCAGCATCAATAAAAATCAAGCAGTAGCTCTGGAGTTTTATAAAGCATAAACCATTTCAAGCTTGAGGAACAATAACTTAGAATTTATTAAACGAGGAACTGAAATAAATACACAAACAAAAAACACTGAAAAATTGTCAAAAGTTACAGCTACTATCACTGTAGCTTTCAGCAACTGAAAACAAGAACTCGTCTGAAGTGGTCTCATTGAGGAAGATTTTCACACTATTTCAGACGGCTTTTCTCTCAGTCATCTCCTTTATATTCTAAATCACTGAATATGAACAATTGTACAGTATACATGACCTTCTGATTAGAGGAAGTATGCTGAAATTGAAATTGCTCACCAGTGTATTCCGGAAATGTGTAAATCTGAATGTATGGATTTTGTTAAAATACCACAAGAAGAGAGACAGTCTGCCATGAACTGGGTCAAGTGGACTCAGTCAGTCAAGTGGACTGTTCAACTTGCTAATATCACTCAAACCAGGACACTTGTCAGACAATGACATATTTTTTTCAAGTACAAGTAAATGCCATAAATATACATGATTTTACAAATATATGTAGGATACCATCATCTCTTCTGATGACACCAGTGATGTTCTCAGAAAAGTTTTCACTGTAAGTTTGTTAATGCTTAATGTAGAACTCAGTAATCAGGTTGTTTGATTTGTATTTTCAGTGTGTTACCCATGGTATAAATAAGATCTATAAACTGATATTTTTGTAAAGTGAATCAAAAATGTACATGTATTTACATATCTTTATTTAGTTTCTTGAATATAGTCTGTGTGCGATAGAACAGCATCTTGTTACTGGGTGTGAAAAACCAAGAAAACAAACATTGCACCGAAATTTGGTAAAAAAAAAATATATCTCGAAGAAGGAAAGTGAAAAAAAAAGTTGCCAGCATATGCCCTGTAGAAAAAAAATAATTCATGGTGAAGCAGGTGGGAAAAAAAATAATGGCTCTCCACCAATCTTCCAAGCCCCCCCCCCCCCCCCCAGGATATCAAATGGTCCACTCCTTACCACCCAAAGATGTATAAGCAAGAAGATGCGAGAAAGATGTAGCGTTTACTCAATGAAAACCAATTTCTGTTTAACATGATTCGAGCATGCTGACTATATTTACATGCAACACGAGATAACGTCATGAAAGCAAGTTCAAAATATGCTTTTCAAGTCAGAACAAGCTACAGCTGGAGAGAACGAAACTTAACGAAATATTGACATCCTGTATTCTTCAAATGTTTGAACTCTAGATATGACAAGAGAGAAACAGTTCTTTTTCATATTACATCTATTTCTGACACAAGCTGTTAATTCTTTCTCTCTCACTTTCCATTGTTATTAATACTAATACATACTTGTTTGTACTATGAGGTAGAGTCGCTCACATGATTCTCAGTGAAAGGAAATGCTCACGCGCCAAAGGACAAACCATTACCCATTAAAGGTCACGAGACAAACAACATCACATGTAAATAATAGCTTCCATTAGGGTCACCAACTACCACGAAGCGCGAACGTATAGCCCTTCCGCATGACATACCGAATATCAACACTGCTCTATGGCAAGCCAAACGTGGCAATATTCTAGAAAAAACTACTTTCTTTTTATACAAAACATTTTCTTGTGCAAACACCTATTTTCGTTTTGTGAATATGCATTTTCTTTGTGTTATAACCTATTTTCTTTGCATGAAAACCTATTTTCTTTGTGTAAATCCATCTCCTTTGTGTAAAAACCCATTTCTTTGTATGAAAACCTATTTTCTTTGTCTAAAAACCCATTTTGTTCGTGTGAAAACCTATTTTCTTTATGCAAAAAAACATTTTCTTTTAAAAAAAAATATTTTCTTTTCGTACAAAACATTTTCTTTTGTAAAACCTATTTTCTTTTGTTCAAAACATTTTCTTTTGTACAGACCTATTTTCTTTTTGCACAGCCTTCATTCATGTTGCAAAACGTATTTTTTTGTTGCACAACCTTCATTCATGTTGCAGAGCCCATCCTAGTATTCCAAAGCGACCATTCGTATTGGTCACGTGTCACATCTGTTTGTGCTTGTCCAACTCACGTTTCTCTTTAAAAATGTGTTATTTTTATTTGAAATATCTTCTTCTATATTAATAAAATAACATACGCAAGTTTGTAAAACTTTCATTCCTGTAAGTATAACCTATGCTAATGTATTCCAAAACGGTCATTCGTATAGGTCATGTAACCTTCGAACTATGGCGTTTTGGTCAAAGGTTATTTGCAGACGCCACCAGTTATGTGCTATCTGTGTTACCGCAGTACTGGTCGGCTCTTCTATGCGCATCTTCGCTTGCCAAGGTCTCGTGTCAGGGCAGCTGGATGCTCTCCGATGAGGTTGTTATTGGGAGACGCTAGTCGAAGTAACGGACCCGTGCGAGCGGACGATGTGTTACGCGTGGTCAAGGTTTCGTGTGTTCCGTGCCACAGTGGACAGAGGGACTGTGTCCGTGCACACCGTTCGGTGCACGGTATAATTATTTCTTTCAGCGTCATTATTTAACTTTTTGCGAGAATTTCTTCTCATCACAAGTGTATAAGTCCAATGACTCTATCATTACGTTGAAAGAGATAGTTTCACAGTGGGATATGGCAAACCAAACGTTGCAATATTCTTGAAAACCTATTTTCTTTTTGCATAAAACATTTTCTTTGTGTAGAAAACCATTTTCTTTTTGTAATGGTCCATTTTCTTTGTGTAAAAATCTATTTTCCTTGCATAAAAACCTATTTTCGTTTTGAAAAATCCATTTTCTTTGTGTAAAAAAACAATTTTGTTAAAAAAAACATTTTCTTTTCGTAAAAAACATTTTCTTTTTGTAAAACCTATTTTTTTTGTACAAAACATTTTCTTTTCGTACAAACATATTTTCTTTTTGTACAGACCTATTTTCTTTTTGCACAACCTTCATTCATATTGCAAAACCTATTTTCTTATTGCAAAACCTCCATTCATGTTGCAAAACGTATTTTCTTAATTGTTGCACAACCTTCATTCATGTTGTATTGTTCACATAACCTTCGAATAAAGATGGCGCTCTAGTGAAATGTGCTCTGGTCAAAGGTTATTTGCAGATGCCACGAGTAGATTAGCCCACCAGTCACTTAGAATCTTTGTTTTTGACTTTTAAAAGAATATTTTTCAACTTATTGAGTAATCAATTGTCCCCTATTCGTATTAACTGTTTTAATCTACGTTGCGGATATAGTTTACCAGGTCACATGATCGAGGGACACCGCTTTGGAGAATGACGCGTACGGTCACTCCCACCTACAGTAGACTTGCTTCACCCCACGATCTAAGCGCCAGCCTACCTATAGCGCGAGGGCAGTGCGACATTTCACATCTAATGGCGATATTTGATATGTATCGATGCTAGAAAATATCGATCTTAGAGTCTAGTATAGTTTAATATGACCGCTTAGAACTCGTTACATAATACGATTTATGATTAATATCGATACTATCCGATACTATCATCTAGTATCGTCTAAGTATTCCAACTGGACGATAAGCTTACTTTATGACGACTTTGACTGGGTCCTTATTTATCACGGATTTTTGAATTCTCGCATACTAGAATAATAAAATACTAAAGAAAAAGATGGGTCACCATGCTTGACTTTTTACAAATGTACGATGAAAAGTAATTGTTTTTTCATGAATTCGCGTACAAACAGATGTGACACGTGACCAATACGAATGGTCGCTTTGGAATACTAGGATGGGCTCTGCAACATGAATGAAGGTTGTGTAACAAGAAAATACGTTTTGCAACATGAATGAAGGCTGTGCAACAAGAAAATAGGTTTGTACAAAAAGAAATAGGTCTGTACAAAAAGAAAATGTTTTGAACAAAAAGAAAATGTTTTGAACAAAAAGAAAATAGGTTTTACAAAAAGAAAATGTTTTTTACAAAAAGAAAATGTTTTGTACGAAAAGAAAATGTTTTCTTTTTTAAAACAATTTTTTTTTTTGCAAAAAGAAAATAGGTTTTCACACGAAGCAAATGGGTTTTTACACAAAGAAAATAGGTTTTCATGCAAAGAAAATAGGTTATAACACAAAGAAAATGCATATTCACAAAACGAAAATAGGTGTTTGCACAAAGAAAATGTTTTGTATAAAAAGAAAGTAGTTTTTTCTAGAATATTGCAACGTTTGGCTTGCCATATTCGCGTAGCTCCCCGAAGGTCATTACCTCAGTCATAGTGTGACATGTAAAACGATTCAGTTACCTATCAACCTTTGCAATTAAATACCCACTACAGCATATATGGTGGTACATAGGAAGCTGGGTAGAAAGGACTGATGTAGGGGCAACGGTGTTTTGGAGCCGTACGCATGTGGCATGGCCGATGAATATAAAACAACGGCACTGGCCGCTGCGTAAAGGTGGAAAGCTAGTCGACACTCGGATTTTTAACGCCGGTATAGTTGATGAACCCAGGATGATCGGGCAGTCCCTTAAATTGAAGCGTTGCAACGTCTACCGTCCATACAAACGAAACGTTGAACACTGCAAGGAAAACATCCATGATCGTTTTGAAGAGCAACATATATTAGGTCGGACACACAGTTGCGAGTGGAGTGATACGTACCGGCCGCCGCGTACTATTATTCTATGCATAGTACGCGGCGGCCGGTATGTATCACTCCACTCGCAACCGTGGTCGGACACATCTCGTTTTCCAGAGTAGCCAGGTCTTTGCATAGAAGACACCGCTGTGTAAAACCCTTTGGCCAGAACCAATGATCGTAAATTTGCTAATACATACGAGCACGGTCCCTCCACAAGGGGAGGGACCGTGTGGAGGGACCGTGATACGAGTTATGTTTAAAAGTTGATGTATCGATCACTTTATTTAGGTCGTACGGGTTACAGTCTCGTACTATATCAGTGTATGAGTAGCCTAATTGTCGATGCGTGCAGATCGAGGGCCACTCTCGGAGAAATCCTACCGGTGCGCTAAGCTTTGATCATGATCGTTTCCACAGTCAAAATCACAGTCCTTAGCAATTTGTACAGTTGTTCAAGTCCGACATATCAATAATTCATCACATAAGTTACGTAAACAATTGAATCAAACCAAACGGTTTGCTGTTGCCATTATTGGGCCTGTTGCGTACGTACAAGGGACAACTTTGCAGTAGGCTTGGTTGGTTACGGGGGCCCGATCTCCAGTATTCTCCTTTTCTTGACTTGATAGACTATTGTATTTTCTGCAGAAAATTCAAGGTTTTTACATGTGTGATGATGATGGCCCCCGATTTTCTAAAATGGCCCCTTGGGACAGGAGTTGGGGCCAACAGTGGCCCGTTGTTTTTAAATCCTAGAATGAACACTGTATAATTGTTTATCTAACATTGCGAAAAAGACGTCAACCACCGTAAAGCGGCGTGTGCAGGCTCCGACCAACCCTAAGCAAAGAGTGATAAAACGTCGCACTGCTGAGAAATCGTCGTTGACACGATGTCTTGACCAAGAAAAATGACTTACTCTCTGGTGTAGACTATGTCTGGAACTGTACGAATACTTGTTTATTGGACTAGGCTTCGACAAACATTTAATTACGGTTTATTGTTTACAGACCGAAGTAGCCTAATTCTGGTGTTTGGAGAAGTCACAGCACGTCATTATGTAAATTAGCTAGTGCAACGCAACGTTGTGTCACTCAAGATGGATTATGCAAATAGCAATGCAAATGTGTCCACAATGTTTACAAAAGCTCCCCGATTTAACCGGGATAGCCACTGGCATTTGTTTTGTTTTTTAAAAATCGTGAATTGCACGGAAACCATTCCTTATCTTGAACTGGCGCCATATCTCAATTCTGGGTCTTACTTCAAGGCGTATTCTCAGAGAATTTTGAAAATTTGACAGAAAAATGAACGATTTGGTATTTATCTACCTTCCCCGAGAAATGTCAACAATTAAGTTAAAGTGATTCACGTACCGAGGTTGTGAGCAGTGCAAAGATAGATAATTCTAGCTCTTCGTGGCAAGCTAAGCTGTAACAACACACATGCCACTCAGAGCTACTTTAAATCATAATTTCAACAGGCACCAACATTAGAAAGACATTCACCTCATCTTTACTGAGTTTTCTGCCTAGCGCGACGTCGACGGTCTCATATATCGACTTCGTGTATGTTGATGTGGACCCGGGGGATGTGGAACTAGGAACAACTGCTGGTGAGTCAGGGCTCTGCTCTACGTGCGTGGGCGTTATGCAATTATGGCCACACACCGAACGATTCCTTACTGTTACTGGTATGGCATATATAATATACTACTGCGTATATACAAAGGTGGCTTGCGCGTAGCGCTGAGCTGACTTCTGCGCACATGCAACGGCAAGCAATCCCACATCTACAGCACAAGTTTACTTTTGGTAAAGACTCTATTGAAGTCTGTGATGACTACACATATCTAGGCACACTCCTTTATTACAATGGTAAATTTATAAAAGCAATTGATAAACAGGTCAATCAGGCCAGGCGCCGGCGTACCATGTATAGTGTAAAACCCAAGGCCCAGCGTCTTAATCTCCCTGTTGACATCCAGTGCGAGTTATTTGATGTTTTTGTCACACCTATACTCTTGTATGGGTGTGAAATTTGGGGATATCAAAATCCAAAACAAATTAACACATTCTTATAATAAGTAATTGAAAAATTTCTTAAGGGTCAATACTAGAACAGCGAATTGTATGGTTTACGGAGAGTTGGGAAAAAACAGTATGGATATTATTATTGAAAAACGTATGATTAATTTTTGGATACACTTGATATCTTCCAAAGAGAGTAAATTGTCTTGTTCCATGTTTAGATTATTGAAGTCCATGCATGATAACAACAGCTATACGTCGCCTTGGATTGTAAAATCAAAAGTGTTCTTGACAAGTGTGGTTTTTCTAATATCTGGTATGACTATAAAAATGTAAACAAGAAATGGTTGAAACACAGTTTGGAGTTGCGAATGAAAGATATCAGCATTCAAAATTGGCACAGCGAGGTCCAAAAAATACTTTATGTACAAACTATCGTATCTTCAAGAATGAGTGTATCTTTGAATACTACCTATCTAAGCTCAACGCAACGGACAGAATTAATTTCACTAAATTTCGTTGTGGTAGCCACAAACTTCCTATTTCCAACCGTTACCAAAATAATATTAGTAATATTAGTTTTTTGTGTAATTCAGGCAAAATTGGTGATGAAATGCAATATATACTAGACTGTCCTGCTTTAATAATGAAAGAAAACATTATGTAAAAAGTTATTACTATACACGTCCTAACACTGTCATGTTCGAGAATCTCTTCAAAGTAAGAATTTGCATGATCTCTCAAAATTAGCAAAATACGCCAACCTCATTATGAATAAGTTTAAGTAGTTTTTTCTGCTTTATGTATTTTTCCATATGTGCATGTAATTGTTCTACTACTAGTGCTATTTTTAAATACATTTTAAAGTTTTTATCAGAACTTTTTTCAATGTATTTATCTCCTGTTTGGAGATTTTGATGTAAATGTACTCTCATACCTCGAAAGGGGTCGTAGAGCTCAATAAAATTATTATTATTATCTATTTGAACAAGGTCTGAAGTGTGAATCATTTACATGTAATGAGCGAGCCGAGCTGCTCAGTATTGCTCTTGTTGCAAAACAGAGGGATACTAACACCCACCCTGCACACTTATATTCTCACACTTGGCACACCAAAAGTGCGCCAGCGCCTTCTTTTCCTTCATTTAATAAAGTAAACTGATCTATGTTATCACCATTTCCACATTAATTGTCAGTATAAATGTATTCAAACCGTTCAAGATCGTGGACCAAAGATCATTGTTGATGACGCAGTTGCATTGGCTATTTCTGCTATTGCAACAGCACGTGTTATCATGAAAAATCGTACCTGCCACAACAGGCCAGTCTGCGTCACTCGGGTCATGACCTGTTGCGGGTAAACGAGACCATCAATACTGTGACTCGGTGTACATGAATAGCAGGAAATGGCACTGCACGAACATAAAACACGTATTGAAACTGTGAAGTAGGTGGAGATCATCTCCGACGAAAAATAAATGCTTGTAGGTCTGTTTGATCTCCCAGACCGATATTCGTGTCGTCGATATTTCAAAGGCAATTTTATATCTTTAGTAAACTTTGCATACGAAATTGAACTAAGTTAAAGTAGACTTTCTATTTCAATTACATAATGGATGTGATAAAATTTACAGAAAAGTAAACCGGTTAACTTCAACAAGCAATCAATGTGCCGATCAGATGAAGGAATAGAGTGACCATGTCATCAACACTTTTGATATCAATGGTCAAGTCGAGTCGACCAGTCACCTGCCAATACAGTGATGTAGGAGGGGGGACTTTTCAAAACTGTTTCGTATATTTGTTCAGAATTCATCAAATATCAGGTTATGTTGCATGATCATGTGAGGCATTGTTGTATTTGTCTCTGTACCTTGAGTGCAAACAATTACATCTCGTCAGCATCGTCAAGTGCATATACTTATTTACACACGGACATGATTCATACCAGAGAAGCTCTCAAAAGTAATTTTGTCGAGAGAAACGTGTATGCAGCACTATGTACAGTGCTGTTAAATGTGACGGCGTCGACAAATCTGATATTAAATTAACTTTGACTTTTCTGTATAGTCATCTTCCATTGATTTTTAGCTCAACTATTGATATTTACTGTACATGTTGTCTTGACAGATAACTTGCTGGTGCAATTTTACCACCCTTGTAGACAATGTCTGCAATATGTAGCCCTAAACGTCTGCAGAATGAGTCGAGAAGCCATAAGGAACCAAAAAAAAAAGTTTTGTGACAGAGTTCGATATTTTGGTCATTTTGAAAATTTTCAGGGGGAAACGGCTAAAATGTGTTTGCAAAATAAATGATTTTGAAAATACGCAATGAACTGTGGAAGTATATTTTTTCACAATAAAACGATATTCCACCCTAAAGTTCTCATTCGACAATTTGGTATCATGGTCGTCCAGAGAGTGAGGCTGTCTTTTTACAACTTCATGCATATAGAGCTGTTGGTGCCTTTATATTTTGCCGAATTATCGTACGTATTAACTAGTGCCATGATAGTTATTCCCGGGAAAATGCACTAAAACTTCAGCCTTGTACAGTATGCCTATCTCCCAACCCCAGTAGACGTGGCCTATAACCGGAATACAGCATGTTTACATATGCTATGTTAGAAATCGTAAATGTCCATTAAATCAACAAAAGCTGCAATGATTTTACCACTCAGAGCTATTTGTATCTTGTTATGACAAAACCTGCATCGCTTCTGAGCCTTGTAAGACCTAGTTTTAAACACTTCTTAAAAGTCGAGTGAACGTGCCTGTACTACAACTCCGATTCAAGAGCACCACCTCGGTGATTTCGAGTAATTGAAACTGCGTTTTCACATGCAAATACATTATTCTATAAAAGGTAGGTATTTTGAACGGAATGAAAATTTGGAGAGGCTTCCGCTGTTCGCGACAGCCATTGTCCCCACCCGCTGATATAAAACAATCCACCAACTAGCCCACCAGAAAATTACTAATTTGTTCATGATTCATAGAGGAATGACGAAAAGATTCTTAAAATTTGAAATACACGTTGCCATTTTTATCAATATGGCCGACAAGGGTTCGCTCTAATCCATGAAAGAAATCGTTACTCACTGGAGGCGCTATCAGGGCTGTGCGTGCATGTGAGCGCCAGTTAATGTATGCCTACAAAATACAACACGAGTTGTTTATTGCGCCACTGCATATTTACGGAAAAATGATGATGACATGGTGTATTTTTGGTAGTATGTGTGTCACTGTCACTTAGGTCACACTGGATATTGTCCAAAAAGCGTGTTCGAAAATTGTGAGAAACTGCAATGTCATGTAATGATTAACGACCTCCGCCTATAGAACTTTTAGCAGCCATGTATGCCTCAATCGCCTTTTGTCTGAGCGTAGACTGCAATACCAACGAATTTCCTTCAAATTTTGCATTTTTGGCGGTCATTAAAATCGAAAAGGTGTCTTTGATAATGATTTATGCGGATAGTGAAGTGAAATTGTCAAAAATTCTTACCGTGCTTGAAATAAGAGGATAGCTTGAACACGTCAGGTTGACCTTTACGATACGGGTCACTTCCTGTTACCTTTAGAGGCAAGTAGTGCTAACTTTTGATGAGTTTTTCATTATTTTTCCTTTGTAAGCCAACTTCGACTATATATACCCGAAAAAGAATGTTTAATTACCATTATTCAGCTTTTCAAACTATAGTGTCTATACGTGTAAAATGCATTTTATTGTTTACATTTGAATTCTAGTCCGGACCAGAATTCATTTTCAACAATAACGATGCTGCTTACAAGCTGTTTACAAGCTGAACACTGTGTGTATCAACATGTCTTTATTTAGGACTTGTCCTATTTTGTCCTGCCCTCAAACTCTAGTCAAAATGTCTTGCAAATGCATCCAACTCGTAAACACAAACTATACATGGGTTGTGTGTCATGTTCTTGTAACGAATAACTGAATTTAAATCTGGATTTAATTCATCTATAAGAATAGACGTCTTTTGATTCGTTTGAAAGGCCACTACTTTGATGTATTTAAACATGTACGTATAAATCTATTCAAATAGTCTTTCCGTGTTTTTTTCTCCTTGTAAAAAGACAGATTTTTGTTCCACGCACAAAATCATGACAAAATGCTTCGTGTTCAACTTTCCAACACGACTGTATTAGCTTTCTGTAAATGTTGTTGTTCACGACTAGATTCGCAAAAAGCTGGCAAGGCTAATAAACTTTGTATTTAAAACATGTAAAAGTAAGGAGAAAAATGAACATTCGTTTGTGTAATGTAACAAAACGCCAGGAAAATATAAAACATTCCAGATATTATCCCTGTAGGGGAAAGAAGAAGAAAATGTACTGGTCTTCTAAACGAAACCAATGAATATGTTGTCGAATATACAAGCTATTGCTTCTTCTACTTCACACAGAAAAGATGCAACGTGTTTTCACACGATCAACATCATCGCCCTCCCAAATCAGAGGCATTTCTACCCTCAACAGATACACTTCACGTCACTTGACTCTATGCACGGTCTCTCACCGAGGTGTTATGCTTCAGCCACTGTCTATTATTAGTTAAGTAACAAAGTAGTCATCTATAGTATTATATGACTTCGTCTCCCGACTGTTTTCTCAGACCTGGTTATATTCCACTTTGCGACGACCTCATTCTAAATGATCAAAAAGTAACATTTCATTTATGAAACTATCCAGATGTATGAGTGGAAGTTGAACGTATATTATTGTGATTCGTTCGAAAATTATATTATTTTGCGAAATAAGGAAATTTGAAGTTCCTAAATTTTTTATAATTGCTTCTTATGACAGGTATTATGTCCGATTAATAAAAAGGTAGTCACATCGGTAACTGGGAAGGGCTTATGGTTATCAATGATCATGAACTGGTGTCGAATGTTGTGATCTATTTTCTCGCGATGCGTCCCTCTGTATCGATCTGAAAAGTTGGAAGAAACATACAATCCTTGATTTTTATGAGACATGTCTTTTTGATTCGAAGCTACGACAAGTACCATGAAAAATACACCCTTCTGCAAAGGTAAAAGTTAATCAGTTCAAAACCTGTTTACCTCGACGAAAATAAGACAAATAACAACAGGAAATGGTCTAAATACCACAAAAGTAGTGGACAATACAATAAATTAGTTTTCAGTAAACGTATTTAGTCTTTGTGCTCAATATTCAAATTGCGAACATAAAACCGAAGGCAGCTTGGACAGGGCCCTGTAGTTGATCAAAGCAAACGGTGAAAAATCATCCCAAAATTTGAGACAATTTGGTCTCGTACTAGTCAATATCAAACCAAAAACAAATTCTCTAGCCCTATGGTTAGCCAAGAATAAGATAACCGTATCACGAATGAGAGTTTCCATGAGGTGCCTCATGCCACTAGACACCAGGGTTCTACCTGTTCTAGTTGCTCAGATACCAAAAATGAGATTAGGAGTCATTAAATGTCATACCAAAGTGACATTTGGTACCAGTCTGGTCCATATACAACAAAAAACAAACCTAACTGCCTTATAGGTTAGTCTCCAATTATATATATATGCATACTTAGTGAGATTAATCAATGAAATTTGGCCATATTTCAGTATCGTTTATTCGATTTTTATGTGAATATTTGGTTGGCCTAAAAATGCCATAGATGAAATAGTCCTATTTTAAGTCATTAGTTCATGAAAATCTACATACAAATTACAGTCGCAGATGATATTCCCTTTGTTCATATGCATTTTGCAAATTAAACGATGCCTACTAAGCCACGTGACCAACTGAAATGTCGTTTACAAAATCTGCAAGTTCCCTGAACACAGTGTTAGTTCTTTAGAAGCAAATTTTTGAATGTTATTTTTTGATTATCTAAGAATTTAATGTAATTAGTCCGCCAAACCAAGCGGATAATTGAAAGTCCTTTCACAGTCCTCCATGTACTCTACAACTGATACTACACACAAACTTGTAGAACAAGCAGTGTGATCAAAGATTGTCCACAAATTCCAATATGGCAGTCAAATCACTAACTTGACCAATTGAATACCTTCACACAAACTTGCAAGTTCTCTGCCATGATGATACGCACAAAGTTGCGCGTCAAAAACTTCATCAGTTTTGGGGTAGAAGCTTTTTACCATTGTGTCACGGTCATGTTAGGGTTTTTGCGTAATGCCAATATGGTCACCACGAATCTGATCCAGGTATCTTTAACAAACTCACAAGTACTGTAACTGGTGGTTACACCTACCAAATTGATATTCATACAATATGTTAGTTTTTGGGAAAAAAGATTTTTGAACAATAATTAAAGGTATTCAGTCACGTGTGATCTAAATATGCCCATATATGGTCAAAGGGGCGTTCCTTGGTATCCAAAATGCCCATGTGAGGGCGCTGTTTTAAAAAAGCGGCCACCTGCTTAAAGTCTGTGATTGGTTAGATTTTCTCTTTCCATGGTAACTGTGGCAAAATTTGAATAGGTGACAGTATACCTTTAATGGTCACCGCGTTTACGCAGATGTCGAGCAAATATCAAGCCAAACCATGCAGCTGATTGGTTAGCCTATCAAAAGTAATTAGGGAAATGACAATGTGAGAAAACTTTGAACTAAAATGGTTTGTCCTTTCTCGAGACCAATATGTTCATTGATGAAATGGAAATTTTCCAAAATCGAAGATGTCTGCCAAAACTATATGTGCGACTCCGCGATTGAATCACAAATTTAAAAGCAGACGTAGTGAAAAATTTGAAGTTGATCGGCCTTTAGTTCTTGATTAAGAGTATAATAAGCTTAAAACAAACAACAATTAACATTCGGTCATATGAATTGTCATGTGAACATGCGTTCATGACCTGCAGACACGATGGCAAGTTTCATGAACGTACCATCGGATCAGTTTTTATAGATCTAGTTCGACAAAGTATTATGAACACCCACTCATGTATTTTTGGTTTCGATCATTTAATATTAAAGTTAGATTAAAGTACTAGCTCTTTGAGCGGTGTTTAAATCGCGCTATCTCAGATGGTCACACGACCACTTGCAACCAATCAGCTGTGTTCTCAGTATCACCACATGGCTTGCCGCCTTTTCTTTCACTCTGTTTTGTCATAGCTGAGGCTGCGGGTGTCTTTTGCCGTTTTCCCCTCGCCAAGATTGCCAGATTCAACGCGAACCCTTGAGCCACCTCCACATATCACAGTTGTGGCAAACATGGATAAGCCTGGCGATAACAACACGGCTACACTGCAAATTTTACCTGATAAGATGAGCGCTATTGAAGGACTCACACCTAATATGGAAGTCCAACTCTGGGGCGAGAGGAGCGGCTTATCTTTGGATACATTGTCCGTCCTTGGCTTGAACGGGTTTGTCACCATGGCTGCTGTCAAAAGTATGAAATTGGAAGACTTGGTAAGCATGGGAATCGGTCCTTTAGGCCAATTTAGACTATTGGAAACTGCCTTAAGTGCGCTTGCACTCAAGTCTGCCCAAACTAATAACGTTCCCGCCAAAAATGGCTCAAAGATGGCGGCCTCCACTACTGCAGATAACGCAATCTCACCGCAGGAGTCTGCTCATACAACTGGCACTACTGACGACCCAGGTCAGAAAGTTGGCAATTCTTTGGGTTCTGCTTCTACCGTATCTTGTGATAAAAAGGACGTGATGTCTCCCACAAGCTTTAACTTGGATTCTCTCTTGAAAGCTCTCTCACCGGATGACGTCAAGCCATCAAGCAATGGTACGACCAGCAGTGACACAAGCGGCGGTTCAACACAATGTTCTACACCCGATCGCATGGATCTAGACCCCTTGATCTACCTCAAACCGAAGACAAAAGGTCAGAAATACTTAGACATAGTCGACTTCGTCCCGGGATCATTCACGACGAGAGTGGAGGAGCAAGTGCTGTCTGTCGGCGATCATGGCAGCAAACTAGTACTTGAGTCCGGCCCTGCTAAACCGAAACTGAACTCCATCACACCACAGCAATGGACAGCTGCTAATGCCCGCATTCTATATGAACTTATTCTTACTCAGTCTTATAGTTTAAGTCAAATCAAGCAGTATCTTGCCTATACAGTCAAAGTTGCTCAAATGGCTGATCGATATGAATGGTCTTCTATTTTGGTGTATGACAGGGAATATCGTATGTTGCAGGCTGCGTATAATTTCCCTTGGGGGACTGAGTCCCAGCATTTATCCACAGTGTATTTGAGAGAAAAAAATCCATAAAATTGCCAATAAATGGGGCTCTAATACAAATACAAGTGGTAAGGGTAAACCAAATGTGCCTGCACCAGTAGACGAGAGTTGGGGGAGACCAATATGCATAGGGTACAACAAGGGCAATTGAATTTACATTTGGTAGTAAGTGCACATATGCTCATGTATGTTTGCAATGCTGTAAGCCGCATCCAAAGCTATCTCATCAATCTGAGAAACCTGGTTCTCTGAATGAAACAAATGAGACAAAAAAGTAACTAAGCCTAGTTCGCTGCCTGACCCGCCACTCTTCCCCCACTCTTTAAATTATGCTGCATGGCTCTCCGAGATTTCGCCTACTGACCCTGACAGGGATTTTGTTCTTGATGGTATCAAGAATGGCTTTCATATAACTGATTGTGATAGGGAGGTTGCCCATGTAGAGGTAGGGAACTATCGTTCCGCCACTAACCATGTTAATAATAAAACAGTTGAGAAACAAATTTTGACTGAAATTCGTGAAGGACGCTATATTGTAACGGCTGATAAACCTCACATTATTAGTGCTTTAGGGGCGGTCCCAAAACCCAACTCTCCTGAGGTCCGTTTAATACATGATTGTAGTAGGCCACCTGGCTCAGCCGTTAATGATTTTGCTGAAGCCCCTTCTTTTACATACCAGACTCTGCAGGACGCCATCAAATTAATAAAACCTGGTTCTTTTATGGCCAAGGTTGACTTGAAGTCTGCGTATAGGTCAGTTCGCATCCACCCATCTAATTTCATGTTTACTGGTCTAAAATGGACCTTTAGCAATTCTAAGGAGCCAACATACATGTATGACACCAGGTTACCTTTTGGAGCCAAAAGAGCGCCTATGATTTTTCACCGTATCACTCAAGCAGTTAGGCGGATGCTTGCAAAGAAGGGCATCCGCAGTGTGGTTGTTTACTTAGATGACTTCTTAATTGTTGCAGATTCATATCAGGAGTGTCAGCAGGCTTTAAACATTCTTATAAACCTCCTACGTAAGCTTGGGTTTGCCATTGCATGGCAAAAAGTGGAGGGCCCAACTCAGCGTTTAGTCTTTCTTGGAGTATTAATTGACACCACTAATCTTACCCTGTCTCTGCCGCAAGCCAAATTGCATGAATTATTTCACCTGCTCTTGAAGTTTCAGCATAAGAAACGTGCTTCTCGCCGCCAATTGCAATCCCTAGCTGGGAAACTCAACTGGGCCTGCCAAGTTATTTACGGGGGTAGAACTTTCCTCCGGAGAATAATAGACAGTATAGGCAAGTTAAACAAGCCAACGCACAAGATTCTATTATCCAGTGAATTTTTTGCCGATGTAAAGTGGTGGATTAAATTCCTTCCACTGTTTAATGGTACAGTGAAGTTTTTAGATTCTGTGCCTATCACTGATGTCCATACTGATTCATCAAACAAAGCTGCTGGTGCCTTCTTTAATAATGACTGGTACTATTTCCCTTGGTCAGAGTGGCCGGGGTGCTCAAATTTGCATATTAACCACAAAGAAGCACTGGTCCTCATTTTAGCAGCTCACAGATGGGCCCCATACTGGGCCAATCATAAGGTTGTTCTTCACACAGACAATTTGACAGCAATGCATATAATTAATAGAGGCACATCAAAGAATCATGTCATGATTAGCGCACTGCGCACACTATTTTGGCTGTCTGCTATTTTCAATTTCTCAGTGCAAGCTGTCTACCTGCCAGGTAAATTGAACAATATCGCTGATGCCATTTCTAGGTTACACGAACCTGGCCAACTACTTCGCCTGCCATTCCCTTTTTGACCCAGGCGGGCTTTACCATCCCATTTGTACGTACAACTGTTTGTCAGCTCATATGTCTAAATTTGCTTTGCTGACCCTTATTCCACAGATCCAGAGATCGAACAGTTGGAAACACAGCTTGACTTGGAAGTTGCCAGGTACCGATCCAGTGCCTTTGCAATGAATACGAAACGTACTTACAGCACTCATTGGAAATCATATTTAGAGTTTTGTATTTTGATGGGTTATCCTCCTGTCCCAGCAAACTCTGTAATGGTGTGTAGATATGCGGCTTACCTTGCTCGCCGCCTTAAGTTTTCTTCCGTTAAACAGTATTTAAATATTGTTCGCATTCTGCATTTAGAGTATGGGTTTGCCAACCCTTTGCAAGACAATTGGGTTTTGACTCTGCTTTTAAAGGGTATTGCTAGAGAGAAAGGCACCGCAGTTTCCAGGAAGCTACCCATTACCCCAAGTTTGTTGCTTGCTATTTACCATCAGTTAGATCTTGGCAATGCATGTGATGCAGTGTTTTGGGCAGCATGCTTGGTAGGGTTTTTTGGCCTCCTCAGGCGTTCAAATTTCTTAGCCCCTTCCTTGAAAGGCTTTGATAGCAAAAAACATCTCACACGTGCAGCTTTTCAAGTCCACCATTGGGGATTGTCTGTTACCTTGCATTGGACAAAGACAATTCAGACACGTGACCGTGTGTTGGTAATTCCCTTACCTACCATTCCCAAGCACCCCCTTTGCCCTGTTTCTGCTGTATTACGTGCATTTAGCCTTTCACCAAATGCTCCTAGTGATGGGCCCGCCTTTGTTTTGCCCACCGGTGACGGCACATTTGCTCCCTTGTTACCGGCCAAGTTTAATGCAAAACTTCGCCTGCACTTGCAAATTTCAGGGGTTTCACCCAAGCTTTTTTCTGCTCACAGTCTACGTAGAGGGGGAGCTTCCTGGGCTTTGCAGTGTGGTATTCCCAGTGATGTCATTAAAATCATGGGTGATTGGAAAAGTGATGCTTATTTACAGTACTTGACTTTGCCATTGACGTTCAAGGTTAATTCTGTACTTTTGTTTGCCAAATTTTTACCTACTGTTTAGACCTACTCTCCTACTGTTTGGAGTTTGGGCAGTAGATTGTTAGTTTAATAGTAGTTGTAGTTTGTTAATAAAGCCTCCTTTGCACCAAACTTGGATATGTCTGTGACTGTGTGATTTAAGTACTAGCTCTTTGAGCGGTGTTTAAATCGCGCTATCTCAGATGGTCACATGACCACTTGCAACCAATCAGCTGTGTTCTCAGTATCACCACATGGCTTGCCGCCTTTTCATTCACTCTGTTTTGTCATTGCTGAGGCTGCGGGTGTTTTTTGCCCTCCCACCCACCCTCTGTAATAATGACGTTTTGAGATACTTTGAGCTCTCTTTTGTACTTGTTCTCTGCCTTTACCTGCTATTCCTGTATTGCTTTTAACAGGGGGCAGTAGATTGTTAGTTTAATAGTAGTTGTAGATTGTTAATAAAGCCTCCTTTGCACCAAACTTGGATATGTCTGTGACTGTGTGATTAAAAAAGAAAAAATAATGTATTTTCATATGGCCTCCAAAGTATAAATTGGCCAAGCTATAACTCATAGGTAAACACTTTGAAAAAAATTATTTGAAGGCTATTGAAATCGAAAATTGTCAGAAATATAGTGCAATAAATGTTTTATCCTAAATACATCTTACTTTTATACAGATGCAATATGGAATAACAATACATACGCTTAGCCATGTTTCTAGGAGAACACGTCCAAATTTATATTAGAAAGCTGTCGCTATTGAAACTTGAAGCTAATATCGAGTACTATATATATTAACATATAATTTAATTATATCTTTATTTGGTACAGCTCCAATATTGAATGAAATTAAGTTGTGTCAAGTATCACATGTTTTGTGTTTAATATATGGGTTAACATGTAATAGTCCGTGGGCTAGAGGGGTCTACGTGCACCCCCCCCCCAAACAGGATAACAAACCTGTATTTTTCAGGACCCTTGGGATCCCTAGAATACGAAATGGAATTTTAACAGGAAAAATATAGGGACGCAATAGCTGTTATGGTCATGTTTTGAAGGGTACCGCAAAATCACGATTTTCCAAGCCAAATGCATTTTCGTCAAATCTGTCTCCTTGTAAGTCATGTGCTGAGCTAATTTTTTAACAAAACCTCATTTGTTTGGTATCATTAGAAAGGGAATTTATTCCTCTTTAAGATAGCATATTGCACTATGCAATATCTTCTACAGTTTTTGTGAAATATGACCAAAACTTACCCCTTTTCCCAAAATTTAACATTGCAAATTACAGTAAAACTCAAATTCTACCAATTTTTTAGCTAGGCATAATAAAATGTGCATTGCTTTGTCTGAAATCTGTTTTATTTGATACAGGAACATGTCAGAAATATGAAATAGACTTTTAACAGAAAAAATATTGGGAATCTACAGCTGTAACAGTCATATTTTGAAGGGTACCGCAAAATAACAGTGTTGCAGATTTGCATGCATTTTTGTTAAAACTGTCTTCCTATACGTTATCTGCTGAGCTTGTTTTTGAATATAACCTGGCTTGTTGGGTATCATTAGAAAGATAATTTACTAATCTTTAGAATGACATATTGTAACATGCAATATCTTGTGTACTTTTCATGATATATAACCAAAACTTACCCCATACTCAAAAGTTTACATTGAAAATTTCAGTCATAGCTAAAACCAAATTCTACAATTTTTTAGCTTGACACAAAAAATCTGGCCGTTTTTGCTATTAAATCTGTTTTATTTGGTACAGGGACATGTCAGAAATATGAAATAGACTTTTAACAGAAAAAATATTGGAATCTACAGCTGTAACAGTCATATTTTTGATGGGTAGCGCAAAATATCAGTGTTGCAGATTTGCATGCATTTTTGTTAAAACTGTCTTCCTATAAGTTATTTGCTGAGCTTGTTTTTGAATATAACCTGGCTTGTTGGGTATCATTAGAAAGATAATTTACTAATCTTTAGAATGACATATTGTAACATGCAATATCTTCTATATTTTTCATGATATATAACCAAAACTTACCCCATACCCCAAAGTTTACATTGAAAATTTCAGTCATAGCTAAAACCAAATTCTACAATTTTTTTAGCTTGACACAAAAATCTGGCCGTTTTTGCTATTAAATCTATTTTATTTGGTACAGGGACATGTCAGAAATATGAAATAGACTTTTAACAGAAAAAATATTAGGACTCTACAGCTGTAGCGGTCATATTTTGAAGGGTACCGCAAAATATCAGTGTTGCAGATTTGCATGCATTTTTGTTAAATCTGTCTTTTTATAAGTCATCTGTTGAGTCTGTTTTAGAATATAACCTGGCTTGTTGTGTATCATTAGAAAGATAATTTACTAATCTTTAGAATGACATATTGTAACATGCAATATCTTGTATACTTTTCATGAAATATGACCAAAACTTACCCCATACCCCAAAATTTTCATTGAAAATTGCAGTCATAGCTAAAATCAAATTCTATCATTTTCTTTACCTAGACATATAAAATCAGGCATTTATTTGTGTATGAAATCTATTTCATTCGGTAATGGGTTATGTCAAAAATATAAAATAGACTTTTAACAGAAAAAAGATTGGAATTCTGTAGTTGTAACAGTCAGATTTTGAAGGGTACAGCAAAATCTCAGTATTCCTGACTTGCGTGCATTTTTGTTGAATCTATCGTCTTTTAAGTCATCTGCTGAGCTTCTTATAGAATATAATGTAAGTTGTTAGGTATCATTAGTAAGATTATTTACTAGTCTTTAAAATGACATATTGTAACATGCAATATCTTGTACAGATTTTTATGAAATATGACCAAAACTTACCCCATACCCCAAAATTTACATCGAAAACTACTGTCATAGCTAATGTCAAATTCAAGCAATTTTTTACGCAGACATAAAAATTAGACAATTTTTTGTATGAAATCTGTTTTATTTTGTACTTGGCCATATCAGAAATATGAAATGAACTTTTAACAGAAAAAATATAGGGATTCTATAGCTGTAACAGCTGCATTTTTAAGGGTACAGCAAAATCAGTATTCCTGATTCGCATGCATTTTTGTTAAATCTGTCATCTTATAAGTCGTCTACTGAGCTTGTTATTGATTATAACTGGGTTTGTTTAGTATCATTGAAAAGGTAATTGAATAGTTTTTACAATGACATATTGTAACAGGCAATATCTTGTATATTTTTCATGGAATATGACCAAAACGTACCCCATACCCAAGGTTTATATTGAAAGTACTGTCATAGATAACGTGATCAAATTCCGTGAATTTGTAGCTAGACATGATAAAAATAGCTCTGTTTCGGTATTAAATCTGTTGTATATGGTACTGGGTCATGTCAGAAATGTGAAATAGACTTTTAACAGAAAAAATATTTGGACTGTATAGTTGTAACAGCCATATTTTGAAGGGAAATGCAAAATCGCAGTACCGTAAACTGGCACCTTTTTTGTTAAATTCTTCTTCTTGTAAGTCATCTGCTGAACTTATTTTGTGACACAACCTGGCTTGTGAGGTATCATTAATAGGGCAATTTATTCTCCTTTAAGATGACATATTGTAATATACAATGTCATTCATAGTTTTCCTGGAATATGGTCAAACTTTACCCCATACCCAAAAAGTTCAAATCGCAAATTACGGCTTATCTTAAATTCTACCATTTTTTGCTGCACATAATACAAAAGGCAATTCTTGTTTAAAATCTGATTTATTTGTTACAAAAGTATGTCACAAGTATAAAATTAACTTTTAACGGGAAGATGATACAATTTAGTAGCCATTTGGATCATTTTGGAGGGGGAACCCATATATTGCAAATGTATGTGTTTCAGCAAATTTGCCCTGATACCTGGGTACCCTTCCAAATATGATCCAAAAGGCTACAAAATCATATTATCCGGTTAAAAGTTAATTTCATATTTGTGACATACTTTTTAAACAAAAACACAGATTTCATAGATTGCATACAAGCATTGTCTTTGGTATATAAAGTTAATAAATTGTAAAAAATGGTAGAGTTTCAGATTTGCAGTAATTTGCTGTGTAAACCTTGGGGTATGGGGTAAGTTTTGGTCCTATTTCATGAAACCTGAAAAGGACATTGCATATTACATATGTCATTTTAAAGACTAGTAAATTACCTTTCTATTGATACCTAACAAGCCAGGTTATGTCAAAAATCAAGCTCAGCAGATGACTTATAAGAAGACAGATTTAACAAAAAAGCAAGCGAGTTGGCAATACTGTGATTTTGCGAGACCCTTCAAAATATGACTGTTACAGCTGTAGAGTCCCAATATATTTTCTGTTAAAAGTCTATTTCATATTTCTGACATGTTCCTGTACCAAATAAAATAGATTTAATAGCAAAAATGGCCAGATGTTATATGTCTAGGTAAAAAAATGGTAGAATTTGGTTTTAGCTATGACTGAAATTTTCAATGTAAACTTTGGGGTATGGGGTAAGTTTTGGTTATATTCCATGAAAAATATACAAGATATTGCCTGTTACAATATGTCATTGTAAAAACTATTCAATTACCTTTTCAATGATACTAAACAAACCCATTTATAATCAATAACAAGCTCAGTAGACGACTTATAAGATGACAGATTTAACAAAAATGCATGCGAATCAGGAATACTGAGATTTTGCTGTACCCTTAAAAATACAGCTGTTACAGCTATAGAATCCCTATATTTTTTCTGTTAAAAGTTCATTTCATATTTCTGATATGGCCAAGTACAAATAAAACAGATTTCATACAAAAAATTGTCTAATTTTTATGTCTGTGCGACAACTCTTCTCTTTCTGGCCTTTGTGTCGTGAGTCGGGTTCGTACAGGGCTTTACACAGTGAGTATATCTTAACAGGAAAGTGGTAGCTGGCCTGAGTAATACTACACTGCTTAGAGGCCCCGTAAGGGATTCTGACTTACGGCCCAACCCAGGCCAATAAAACACTGGGAGTCGTGTATTACAGCTCTCTGCCATTCGGCTTATATTCTTTAATGGTTAAATACAGCATTCAACAGGAACTACAGCAACAGCTTACTGGAACTAAAGCAACAGCTTTACTGCTAAACTCTCTGCTCTCTAAACTCTCTGCTTACTTTACTCAGGATCGTACGTAGCTCCACTCAGCAGGGAACGAATGTCTGGAATGCCAAGTATGCCCACTGGAACTATTGACAGCTACGGAGTACTGGAACGAACTGTCTGTTAAGACAGTCTGGCAAGGCTACAGCAGCAACACCAGAGTTTACGGTGATACTCTGGGAACAGGAACGAGCAGCACACAGCCATTAATCAGTCCTTAACTGGACTTACCCCTCTGCTCTGCTTAACAGGAACCGGGTTTCAGTGGGGTTGGCTGTCGGCACACTGGCCGCTGGATCAATGCTGAAGCCCCTCGAGGCTAAGTCAGCAGCTGCTCAGGATATCTGCAAGCCTTGCCGCCGAGACGTCTGAGATGTCTCGTACTCATACAGCAACTCCGTTCTATCAGCAACTCCGTCTATCTGCTTACAAAACTCTAAGTCCAGAGCTTAGAGATCTCTGCTACTACTGCTGGGCATAACAGCATCCTTCCCCTGTGCGTGGAGTAGCGCCCGATGCTAACTCAACAAAATCACACAAAACACTGGCTTAAGTATGACTTCTCTGCCAATCAGAGACTACTTTTGCACACGAACAAAGCCTTAAGCCAATGACATACAACATTTTGCTCATTATGATTGCCTAATCTGTATATTAATATCCCTACTTAATATCATCTTAATACTAATACTGCCACGTTGGCAAAAACAACTGTCAGAAGAAGTGATAAATGACTACACACTCTAAGACAAAGAGACGCATTGGAATGCAGTCCAGTCATGTCATCGGATATGTCTACTGACCTCTTAAGTGCATGTACCAAGGACAGTACGCTACTCGCTACTATAATTAAACGTAAACACAACAATTAAAAGACACTTAACTAATTAAGAAACCATTACAAAGACGTTTACACATCCAGAAACGTCACATCTGCGTAAAAAATTGCTTGAATTTGACATTAGCTATGACAGTAGTTTTCGATGTAAATTTTGGGGTATGGGGTAAGTTTTGGTCATATTTCATAAAAATCTGTAAAAGATATTGCATGTTACAATATGTCATTTTAAAGACTAGTAAATAATCTTACTAATGATACCTAACAACTTACATTATATTCTATAAGAAGCTCAGCAGATGACTTAAAAGACGATAGATTCAACAAAATGCACGCAAGTCAGGAATACTGAGATTTTGCTGTACCCTTCAAAATCTGACTGTTACAACTACAGAATTCTAATCTTTTTTCTGTTAAAAGTCTATTTTATATTTTTGACATGACCCATTACCGAATGAAATAGATTTCATACAAATAAATGCCTGATTTTATATGTCTAGGTAAAGAAAATGATAGAATTTGATTTTAGCTATGACTGCAATTTTCAATGAAAATTTTGGGGTATGGGGTAAGTTTTTGTCATATTTCATGAAAACTACACAAGATATTGCATGTTACAATATGTCATTCTAAAGATTAGTAAATTATCTTTCTAATGATACCCAACAAGCCAGGTTATATTCAAAAACAGACTCAACAGATGACTTATAAAAAGACAGATTTAACAAAAATGCATGCAAATCTGCAACACTGATATTTTGCGGTACCCTTCAAAATATGACCGCTACAGCTGTAGAGTCCTAATATTTTTTCTGTTAAACGTCTATTTCATATTTCTGACATGTCCCTGTACCAAATAAAATAGATTTAATAGCAAAAACGGCCAGATTTTTTGTGTCAAGCTAAAAAAATTGTAGAATTTGGTTTTAGCTATGACTGAAATTTTCAATGTAAACTTTGGGGTATGGGGTAAGTTTTGGTTATATATCATGAAAAATATAGAAGATATTGCATGTTACAATATGTCATTCTAAAGATTAGTAAATTATCTTTCTAATGATACCCAACAAGCCAGGTTATATTCAAAAACAAGCTCAGCAAATAACTTATAAGAAGATAAATTTAACAAAAATGCATGCAAATCTGCAACACTGTTATTTTGCGGTATACTTCAAAATATGACCGCTACAGCTGTAGAGTCCTAATATTTTTTTCTGTTTAAAGTCCATTTCATATTTCTGACATGTCCTTGTACCAAATAAAATTTATTTAATAGCAAAAACGGCCAGATTTTTGTGTCAAGCTAAAAAAATTGTAGAATTTGGTTTTAGCTATGACTGAAATTTCAATGTAAACTTTTGAGTATGGGGTAAGTTTTGGTATATATCATGAAAAGTACACAAGATATTGCATGTTACAATATGGCATTCTAAAAATTAGTAAATTATTATTCTAATGATACCTAACAAGCCAGGTTATATTCAAAAACAGACTCAGCAAATAACTTATAGGAAGACAGTTTTAACAAAAATGCATGCAAATCTGCAACACTGTTATTTTGCGGTACCCTTCAAAATATGACCGCTACAGCTGTAGATTCCCAATATTTTTTCTGTTAAAAGTCTATTTCATATTTCTGACATGTCCCTGTACCAAATAAAATAGATTTAATAGCAAAAACGGCCAGATTTTTTGTGTCAAGCTAAAAAAATTGTAGAATTTGGTTTTAGCTATGACTGAAATTTTCAATGTAAACTTTTGGGTATGGGGTAAGGTTTTGTTATATATCATGAAAACTACACAAGATATTGCATGTTACAATATGTCATTCTAAAGATTAGTAAATTATCTTTCTAATGATACCCAACAAGCCAGGTTATATTCAAAAACAAACTCAGCAAATAACTTATGGGAAGACAGTTTTAACAAAATGCATGCAAATCTGCAACACTGTTATTTTGCGGTACCCTTCAAAATATGACTGTTACAGCTGTAGATTCCCATATTTTTCTGTTAAAAGTCTATTTCATATTTCTGACATGTCCCTGTATCAAATAAAACAGATTTCAGACAAAGCAATGCACATTTTATTATGCCTAGCTAAAAAATTGGTAGAATTTGAGTTTTACTGTAATTTGCAATGTAAAATTTTGGGGTAAGGGGTAAGTTTTGGTTATATTTGACAAAAACTGTAGAAGATATTGCATAGTGCAATATGCCATCTTAAAGAGGAATAAATTCCCTTTCTAATGATACCAAACAAATGAGGTTATGTTAAAAAATGAGCTCAGCACATGACTTACAAGAAGACAGATTTGACGAAAATGCATTTGGCTTGGAAAATCGTGATTTTGCGGTACCCTTCAAAACATGACCATAACAGCTATTGCGTCCCTATATTTTTCCTGTTAAAATTCCATTTCGTATTCTAGGGATCCCAAGGGTTCTGAAAAATACAGGTTTGTTATCCTGTGGGGGGGGTGCACGTAGACCCCCTCTAGCCCACGGACTATAAGGTATGCTACACTATGTCTCATAACTTGTACATAACTTTAGCCACAGCATGCCAAGCACCCGCCATTGCTTCTCTTCCCGTAAAATCTGTTGTAAGACCAGTACAAGAAGTTAATAAGACGTAACATTGCACAGAAAACACGTTGTTGTATTTTTACCATCATTGTACTAACTTCTGAGAAAGAAAACACTCTTAGAAACACCTTTATTCCCTGGAATTTTTTTGTACGCTGAAACAAAGCTTTCTGACAAGGTGAAAACTTTTGAAAATCAAGTGGTCCCTCTTTGCTGTTTGAAAAAGCACAACACGCAACCCTCGTTGCAGTTTTTTCCAATTTCAGGTGACTCCCTGGATTTTGTCGGCCCATCCGGGCCATAGTTACTGAACGTTACCTAAAGAACTGCAGTACAGTTTTTTTTATATTATTTGTTGTCCTTTGTTATCTTTTTTGCATTATTGTTCGCTCGTAAGCTTACATGATTACTCTTTAAGTTAGCCTGCCCCTAGAATTATCAAAGTTTCGTAGGATTAGTTAAAAAGTGATACAAGTACAAAGAAGGGCTAGAATGAGCAGGAAAAGAAATGTTTTCAATTTAAACAAAGAACAGTACATGTGACACTATATTCCGGCATGCCTTTGTTTATGTCCCGACAGTGTCGGCTTCTTAGTTTGTACAGGATAACTACCAAAGATTTGCGGATACTTTACTGAAACTTCACACACAGATGCGCTTTGGCAACGCGTACGGCTTATGCTATAAGGCTTACCTTGAATAAAACCGAAGTTGTTGTAGCCAGTCCCTTTCAAATAGGCCATCAAATAGGTTATCATTCGGTCGGAAACTCGGTCTTCGTATACGGTACGTCAAACGGGACAAAACAGCGCCATCCTACGATTAGGAACATTCTTGCGCAACCTTTGTTTATTCTTCAAACAACATGTGGTGCGGTAAGTAGTTTTCTGCGGTACTTTCGAAGTGCAGGCCTGCAATACGTCATGGTTCTGACGGAGATCCACCTCTACTCCGCGATAATATATACTGCTTCGATTTATATGCTCCTTAATAGTTGACCAAATGATACCTTGGATAGTTTGTTTAATACTGTAAATACCACAGTCGCTTGTGAATCGACACGACGTCCGGCGTGTGTATGCAATAGAATGCGTACCACACAGCGGCCGTTATATAACGATCACAAGCGACAGTGGTAAATACGGTCGTGGTACTTGACAAATGGTGCATCAGATTGAACAGGGACTACTTTGAAAACCTATTAATTCATTGTCTTGAAAATACAGGTTGCGTCCTTGAAATGGCTAGTTCGGAAGTGTTCGTCACTACAAAATATTATACATGAAGTGTGTCACTCTTGAAATATTTAAGGCAGCCTTTGACAAGTAAAACAACAAACTTCTAGTTGCTGTAGGAATCCGGGCAGTTGTCAAATGTAATGAGTATATCAGATATAGATGCGTGTCTAGCCTAACAAAGTCGACAACATGAAAGGTATCAGTTTATTTAGACAGGGCCTTAGGAAAACTGCATTTGCTGAGAATACATAAAAGTTTATTTATTCAAATGGGTAATTGCACTAAAAAATTCCATAGACGGGTAAATGAGTATATTTTTTATGTCTTATTGCCTGTAAAGAACTATATCCTTTGCACTACGTTGGTACAAGGACGTACATGTTGCAATATGTCTGTGAAATTATTTATTTGTCTGCCATACTTGTCATCCGAGTGTCGGTTTCTCTTTTTGTATTGTAGATATCAGTATCATGCGACGTGAGAGACATTAGCTTCGTCTGTTGGCAGTCTCTTTCCAAGCAAGCATGGTTTCATGAAAGTGATGTTTTACATGTTGAACGATGATCCATAATGGTCAAGCTAGTATAGGTGCCGGAATCACGATCAAAGGACGGTGATTTGTGACCCTTACAATGTGTTGTGTCCTTGAGCAAGGCACTTTACTCATTTTCTTAATTGACCCCATTTCCTTAAAACAAAAATGTTGTTACTTGCATAAACAACTAAGATGCGACAAATATCCCGTTTTTCTTTTAGTGTGCAAGATAATCTCCTTGACAATTAAAACATGACATAATTCAGATCGCAGTACAGTTGTGATGTCAGGCTACTGTGAGAAATGTGCAAGACAATGGTACTGAGGCAAAACCTTAAGAAAGTTTCAGAAACACATCTGTATACTTTTACATACTTTTTAGCCATTTTTCTTTACTTTTACTTTTCCTTCCATTTTTGTACTGATAGTTGATAGCGCTTTTATTGTTGTTTTTGTTATTTGTTTTTGTTTGTTTCATTCAATAAATGAAATTCAATAAACAGAGGTTGTGCTTACATTTCTTGATCAAATCAAACTATTAGAGTATTGTTTACATCCTGTTTATGCTGCGGATGGCTGAAGATGAGAGGCAAAATATCCATTTGGAAAGTTTCGAGCGTGACCTCTCTCTCTCTCTCTCTCTCTCTCTCCTCTCTCTCTCTCTCTCTCTCTCAAACTTGGTATATCTCCGAGAGCTAAACTTTGCATCTTCTCTACATAAGATAAAATGTACATTCATTAATAACATTTCAAACTTCTCCTTTTGACTATAAACTGAGCAAACAAAATTTGGTGCAGGACATGTTGTGTCTTTCAGGAAATGAAAACAGAGAAATTACTCAAGTATTCAATATAAAAACCTATTCGGTGATCGACTTGTTCGAAGCAAATATAGTTAATAGAAAGCATCTGCAAACTCATGCTTCGCTTAATTTTGCTATACACCGAGAATTTTTCTAGGTAGGAGGACACTCTTCCGGTCCCACAGCTATCGTCCTCTTCTCAAAAGGGAGGCACCGTTGGGCACCGTTGGTTAGGGTACCGGACTCACTATCGGAGGATGGTGATTTTGAGACCCGGTAAGTCCAAGTAACGGACTCACGGTTGTATCACCCCAATATGTAATAATTAACCCAATATGTAATACTAACCCAATATGTAATAACACTTAACCCAATATGTAATACTAACCCAATATGTAATACCACTTAACCCAATATGTAATACTAACCCAATATGTAATAACACTTAACCCAATATGTAATACTAACCCAATATGTAATAACACTTAACCCAATATGTAATACTAACCCAATATGTAATAACACTTAACCCAATATGTAATACTAACCCAATATGTAATAACACTTAACCCAATATGTAATAAAACTAAACTTGGGATATAATACTGACCTAAATAATACAAAAATATGCATAGCAACCATGATCACGCCCCTTCACAACCTGCAGCATTTCTAAAATTTGATAATTTTTCAAATTTTTTGTTTGTTTGTTTTTTTTACCCAATATGTAATACTAACCATGTAAGAACATTTCACCCAATAAGTAATAATATTCGATCCAATTTGTAATACAAAACGAATAGGTAATAAAATTCTAACCAATATATAATCCTAGCCCAGTACGTAATAGCATTTAGCCAAATACGTACATTCGCATACAAAATCACTTCAACGTCCAATCCTCGGGACATTTCTTCACAATCTTCAAATTAAATTCTCAACCTTCAAGTGCTTGTGACATATCAATGGAGTATGTTTTCAAAGTACATAACATTAATTAATGAGGTACTATGGAATCGATAGAGACCGTGAAGTTGATATACTGAAGATACACTGTGGTAAGCTTAAGTCTGGCTGTTTCGCGCCTGAGACAACTACAATAATTTTGGCATGCGAAAGCCAACAAATGTGTCTGCAAACAATGAGTACAATACGACAAAATGAAACGTTCTGCAGAACATAGAATAACCAATGAACATAGAGTACTAGTGGCAATAATATAAATGCCAGCTTTTATATTTCCATTTTATTTGTTGAGTTTAATTTTTATATAACATTTGAAGAGCTGTAACATTTGCAACAGTTAGTTCAACTTCAAAACTTTATTGTGAACCAAGTAAACTCGGTTTCATTCCATCGATAAAAAATCCAGTAGCCAGTCATCCGCCAGAGTCTGTGGTGTTTTACGTAAACACTTTGTCATCTGTATCATGCATGGTGATCACTTCAAGTCTAATGCAATGTAGTTTTTCTTCATGAAATGTAATTAGGAAATCGTAATGTAATAAATGTAATAAAATTTCCATGCATTCTCTATGGGGACTTTATTACATATTGGGTTAACCCAATATGTAATAAAACGTCAATGCATTCTCTATGGGGACTTTATTACATATTGGGTTAACCCAATGTGTAATGAAACGTCAATGCATTCTCTATGGGGACTTTATTACATATTGGGTTAACCCAATATGTAATAAAACGTCAATGCATTCTCTATGGGGACTTTATTACATATTGGGTTAACCCAATGTGTAATAAAACGTCAATGCATTCTCTATGGGGACTTTATTACATATTGGGTTAACCCAATATGAATAAAACGTCAATGCATTCTCTATGGGGACTTTATTACCTATTGGGTTAGTATTACATATTGGGTTAAGTGTTATTACATATTGGGTTAGTATTACATATTGGGTTAAGTGTTATTACATATTGGGTTAGTATTACATATTGGGTTAATTATTACATATTGGGGTGATACAACGGTCAGAGGGTGATGTTTTCGAAAGTCCAGCACGGTGTTGTGCCCCTGAGCAAGGCACTTTACTCCTCATTGCTCCATCGGGCAGTGGGTTATGGGTACCGCGTCCTTAATATGGTTTGCCTGTTGGGTGACTAGTTAAATAAAAAATTGTGAATTTCTGGCTACATTTTGCCAAATTGGCATAGTGAAAAACTGAGCACAGTGATATACCAAAATATTTTTTTCAAAAGTACGAGACATATATGACTAGATGCTGTTAAAAATTGACAAAACTGGAGGTTTAATTATTCCATAAAATAAACGTTTTAATCTCTAAACCTTTTGGTGTAATAAGGGCGAATTTGGCAGAAAATAATTCCATCCAGTCACACATTTTTTCGTTTAGAGTCCTTGCTGTACGAAGTTTTACTTTTGCTTTATTAAAGGATGATACTGTGAAAATTTAGAAAATCAAGCAGGGTGACCCATCTTTTTTCTGTAATATTTGATTATTCTCATATGCCAAAATTCAAAAAATCAATGATAACTTTCAAGTTTCCTGGTCTTCCATATGTTATTAATTTTTCAATGAGTACAAGTATATACAACGAGTACAAGTATATTTCACTGTCATTGGCGTCATTTGAACCAAACTCTTCTTTAACTACATCAGAGTCAGAGCTATCTCTGTCGCTGCCGATATGCAGTGACAGTGACACGTGCAGTAGCAAGGCAGTAGCTGTATTAACTAAGATTATTTTGACAATATTTTTGTTCAGTTTATACGACTGTGGTTTTATTTTGTCCCAATAGCATGTTGGGCTGATCAGTATTCAGTTTGCCAACACAGCCTGTGTATGTGTACTGTGCATTGTATCATTGACAAATGACTTTCAGTCTGGACTCTTATTCAATTATCACCAATATTTATATATACAGGTTTTGTTGACAAACTGAATATTGTGTGTTTCAGCATGCTGTAGGGAGACAGCAAGAAACTGTATTTGATATATTGCATAGAAATATTGAAAAAATTATCAACAGTTATATGTTTAGATTTTTACGAGATAAAAGTCGTGAAATGTGACAAAATGGTTTCATATTTTGTCTAATTATAACTAACATTAGAACAATTGGATGACATTAATATATTATAAATTTTTCATTGAATTACCTGACAAACCTTGGGAAATGTAAACGTAAAAGGGAACTAAAACATTTTCAGGGCCCACCATAAGCAGTGTAGCACTTTCAAGTCCCCCCTCCACCACCCCAAAATTTTCTAATCTCCCCTGATTTCCTCCAGCCCACCCCTAACCGTTTTTGTGAATGCAGCCTTATATCGTATAAAGGTCAGATAGATACCAGCTTGATATGCGCATGATTCAAGTTTCTGGTATGTGACAGGGAAAATTGAGGTGTCTCTCGTCTTATTCCGGACTCAGTATCTTTCAGGCGTGAAAGTATTTGAAACAGAGATATTGAAGGTAAATTAGTTATCTCAGTGTTTTTTCGAAGTTTTATTTGCAAGTAGAAGTTCTGGATGGACACTGGATGGACTCAGTCTCAAAATTGTTATTCGTAATGCTGATCAAGTTGTAACCCGACGATTAAGGTATAGACGCCCAGCACAGCAACTATCCTATATGGTTGCACCTGTCCAAGGTGAAATTGTATGGGAGGTTGTCCTGTTTTAGCTGAAAATTAGATAAATGTAAAAGTGAGGTCTCTTGACTCTTGGCGGACAATATTTTCGAGTACTATTATGAAACCGGCATTAACCCGATCACGTACCAGCCTGGGCAAGCTTAAACTCTTGGACATAAAAATGATGCTTAAACTCTTGGACATAAAAATGATTAATTAATGTTTTTGTTACTGCAGTGAACTCCTCTACGAACATCATCATGGCCGCATCAACTAACATCGAAGAAAAGCTGTTTGCCGACATCCAAGACAAGGTATTATTATGTGCAGTGTGTATGGAATGTTTCGAGTCACCAAAAATATTGCCTTGTCATCACACATTTTGTGAACTTTGTCTCACAGAATGGGTCAAAACAAATAATGATCAGCTGATATGTCCAACATGCAAGAATGAATGGCCTTTGCCCTCTGGAGGGGTACCAGCTATCACGGACAATCGATTTTTTAATGATCTTTTGGAGGTTATCGACAGTATCGATGATGTCAGTCTCACCTCTGACACTATCAGTACGACTGTCTGTGAAGGCCCCAGATGCAGGAAAGAGGCCAAATACTGGTGTGGTGACTGTGGTGGTCATTTTTACTGCAATGTCTGCATACAAACTCACGAAACGGTGACAGTCTTGAGAGATCATGAACCGATAACAATCGAGGAATACAATGAAAAGATGACACCAAACACTTCAGAATTACTAGACGAAGATTCTGTGACTGTCATCACAGTAGCAAAATTGAATCCTACTGTGACACCTGTCAAGTGCATGTATGTCGAAAGAGTACAGTCGCCAAACATGCATTGACAGATCATAAGATGTTGTCTCCAGAGTCTGCACTGAAGGAATGCATGACAAAGATGAAAGCACGATGCAACAACATCGCCAAGGAAGCTAGTGATTTCAAGTTACGGAAGGGCAGAGCACTCGATGTTCTGAACAACTTAGATAAAAACAGATCAACTGCAGAAGCACAAATAAAAACAATATGTCAAGAGTTAATTGATGAAATTAAGACTCAAGAAACGAACTGCTCGGCGAAGTTCATGATATCTATAAACGAAAGTGTAAACAAATTAAGGCTGAGATAGAAGTTCTGGAACACAAAATTGCGAGTACAGAGAGTGTTCATTCGTATCTCAATCATCTCTTGACTTTTGGTGGGGCTGCAGACGTCATGACTGAATGGAAGAAGATTGATCAGCAACTGCAATGTGATGATCTGGCCAATGTACCTGACGATGACACTGACAGTGAATTGGTTTTCCTAGAAAACCCTAACTGTTTCCAGATGGATCTTGGAGTTGTCAAAGGAGGTCATGGTGTCAAATCGGGTACGTCACTAACTTTCAAGGAAAATGCTGTCACATCGAAAACTGTTGTTAAAACATCTGCGTGATATTCTTCTGTGTGTGAGGTTTGACTGTACATCTTTTGAAGAGATCTAAATACTTCTCTGATGACATGCGAAGCTGGCAGATCATTGGACATCAGTAGCATTAGTTCCGGAAAGGTTTCGACATGATACGTTATGGACTCGTTTCTACTTCGCAAAATAATACTTTGCATATTCTACAGAGAGTTCGTAGATATGAGGAGGAATTTTCAGTCTCATTTGGTTAAAATAAATTAAGCCACAGAAAAGTAACAAAGCCGTATGACTCGAGAATTTTCAGTATAAGCTTGAGAATTTACAGTAAACTTAACACGATTGGAACTAATTTGGGATAATTGGATTTTTTATTTTTTAAATTTCTCAAAAGTGTTAGGTGCAAGATAGTTGAATGTTGCAATAATACAAATTACTCATAAAAACAAGTGTGTAATGTAAAAAGAAAAGCAGATGAGATTACATTTGTAGATTAAATCGGCATTACTTCACCATCCAATTATCCAACTTAGTTCCAATCGTCTTACTTGTAAGTGGCACTCATTTGTTAACAAAATAATATGCACACATGTTCACATGTAGATCCATATACAAAAATACATTTAGACACATGAAATTACATATACATAATTTATCTAAGCTTATACCGATACTTTTCTGTTGCTATTAATTCGGTGAATAATGCATTATTATCACATGAACTGGCCCGTATCTCCACCTGTGTGACGTACACCAGCACAGATAAGAAATCCATATTACTGCTGTTGTACGTCATCAACCGGAACTTTTTTTCCTGCAATGGTACCTTTCGTACGTGCACGTCGCGACACAGACCGATTTGTCGTGATCGATGCCGTGCTCTCATGGCATTTTGACAAAAGGTGACCCGATAAATGCAGACATGGAAACATAGAAGGCATGCCCAACGAAATTTCGAGTCGCTAAAGCTTTAGCTATTCCAAAGAATCGAATGAGGATACCGTCGATCGTTTGGCTCAGTAACGTCACGGCTCCAGTCGCAAGGCTCAATGTGGACGTCGTCGTACCTGGCGATCGCCAAGCGACGTCGTACCTGGCGATCCCGGTTGGCGATAAACCCGAAAGATACACCTCAACGAAAGTTCAACTTAATAAATGAATACCGTACAAACTTCAGGAAAGCGACACAGAAGGCACAAATATCGACGAACAACGATAAATTTCCTTCATCACACAAATACCCAATGTTCCGTTGTTTCTCGATCGGAATCAAACCTAAGCTGTCGACGTGTAGCGTAAACTCTGCAGTGCAGCGCTGTAGAATCAGATGCATTTCGAAAGTTGACTCGGACAACACTCACAACAGAACAGAGTTCCCGTCAAGTAACAAAATTGGGAAGTACCTACGGGCGATATATGTGTCACAGCAAATATCAAAGTCCGTATGACGAAAACATTGACGACTGAGATGGACACCGGCGGAGACCGGTGACGGCATGTGCCCACTACTATACACTGTGTGTGTCATCGATCTGAAACTTTCGGGCTCGCCAAAGCCGTAAAATTGTGATATTTTAAAAGCCACAGCATCTCTAAGAATGATAAGTACTGTTTCGATCGTGCCGTTGCGCCATTCGCTTTATAAATATAATTGTAAATATTCTAAATAACTCAAAATACTATCGTTATCCGTCGCTACGACGCTAGCGCGGTGAAAGCTATGTCCGCCGATGGCCGACTTGCCTTGGCATCGCTCCAGCGCGAGACAATGATTGACACGCGCACGTGACCGAATCCGTATGTCTGATTGGTGGAGATACCATTCCATGTATCAATTTTTTAGCTTAATGGGATTTATGAATGAAAGTATACCTGTAAACATTTGCACATCTCCTGGGTGACGGACAGCTTTACTCATTAAATGTAAGTAATCCGCGTAAATAAAACACAAAATCGCGATAAAAATCATGCAATTTGTTACAATAATTTTGATCCATCCACATCAAAGAAAAATAAGAAGACTGTTCATGTGATAAATATATAATCCCATGGAATTTTTCTCTGTTTGACGTCATCGTATACTCGTGTTTTTCGCGGAGCCGCACAACTTCTCGCCTTCGGCTCGAAGTTGTACGGCTCCGCGAAAAACACTCGTATACGATGACGTCAAACAGAGAAAAATACCATGGGATTATATAAGTATATGTTATATCTCTTATAAAAACTGACAATTAAGTGTTTATCTTATCTGCAGGGATATCGATGGAATCTGAAATACTGAAAGAGGATGAAGACAGACTGGGCACAGCCACTTACAAACAAGTTGAGGTGTGGAGGAAAGAGGAGAGTGTATCAAGATCACACAATAAAACACGGTCACAATTTCAAGTGATGGGAAGAAATCAAGAAGGTGGTGATGACGATGATGATGATGATGATGATGATGATGATGAAACCAAACAGATGCCAACAAGGTCAGCGCGAAGTCGCGAGCGAAAAAAGCAATGTCGGTTGGAAAAGGGAAAACGACAAGTTGCCAAATACCAACAATCAAGACTTGAGGCATCAATACAGAGTGTTTCATCAGGTATAAAGGATGGGATTTTATCGAAAGCTTCCATTAAACAAAAAATTTTCGATTTGCAAATCATACATAGCAGCCGCGACCAAGTTCACAAAAATTCTGAACAATCAACCGAATCCATACCCAAGAATTGTAGGAATATATTCATCTTCAAAGACAATATGGCTTGATTGCATAGTATTTTCCTGGCAATAGCAAAGAGCAAAATGATACAGCTAACTCGGCTTAAATAGATTGATTTGTGTGACGGGTCGCACCATTTTGTGAAGAATGTCGGAAGTTCAACATATAGTCACAGTATAGACCAACTCACAATGGTTGGTTCTGATTCATGAATAGTTTTTGTTAAAACAAATTGCATCTCTCAGATACACCATATTAGCTAACAGCTCCAGGGAGATTCGACAACGACATGGTGAATGGTAGATAAAACTTGAAAAACTCGTTCACCAATTCTATAGTTTGGTTTTTTCTCTGTCTTTGTTTAAGAGCTCAGTTGACTTTGTTCAAATCCATGAATCGATAAAAATAGTTCGTTTGGGTCGCTCATGTATCTATATATATTATGCAAAATCGTTTGACTTAGATTATCGCATATTAGTATATAACGGTGATCACATCGGAGTGGGGTATGTGGAGTGGGGCTTAATGTGATTCGGTTGATTAGTGTCGGAACCTAACTCAAAATTTTGAAGTAAATAATGGCAAATAAGTGTGAAATTAGTGTAACTTGTATGAAAGATATGATTCAATCCTGTCTGCCCAAAGATTATTTGATACAATTTGTTTCAATGGGTGTGGAATATTTGTATTCAAACATGAGGTAATTTCTCTCACAGATATTTCAGTTACCTAAATACTCATTCCACCTCGCAATTGTTTTCACAGTTTCCCTAAGACTAAATTCGTATTTGCCTCAATGATATTAAAATTTGCATACACAAATTGAAGTGAGTTTTATCTTATTCTTTCAAAGCACCAGTTAGATAGCTTTCATAAACATACATACATACATACATAGACCTTATTCAAATTTGTCTCTTGAAATTATTTCCAAAGTTTTGTTGCCAATTTTCTTATTTGTGGTACGAGCATTTCTCTCTAAAAGTGCGTCATGATAGATAGCTTTCGAAGTTGATCCGTAGTTCTACATGCAGACATGGCCTTAATCAATGTGCTCATAATAAATGATTATGAAATCAAGACAAGGAAGTTTTCCTGCCAAGTTTTTCTCATTTGGTAGGAACGTGTTTTTCTGTGAAATAATTTTTTGATTGCTCTTGGTCTAATAGGAGACAGTATTATTGACAAGATTTAAGGGCCGAGAATCATTGTTCTCTCAATACATTTTTAATTTCTAATTTCGAAGTGTTTAAAATGTTGCAACAAACACGTGTGTGTTGTGTCATAATTTTTACCTTTACTTAAATGTTTATTCATTCTTTGTTCTCACAGGCTATTGCAGGTACCAGCCAGGATCTGTGAGACGATTAAACGGAAGAGGTCCAAAGGGAGGCCAGAGGTTCAACAACCCACAGGGTTTAGCCTTCCACAATGATCGACTTCTGGTATGTGACAAGAAGAACAACATTGTTCAGATACTGAACAAAGACTACATTTGTGAAAAGGTGCTAGGAAGTTTCTGGGGTGAGTTTGCCAAGCCATTCCAGCCACGGTCCATAGCTGTCTCTCAGGACAGCCACTACTACATACTTGATGACAATAATGTGCAAATAGTTGTTTGCAACCAAAATAATAAAGTTATAAGAATCATTACTTTACCCGCAGGCACAAATCCTTGTAGCTTAGTTCTCTTGAAAGGGTTTATTTTGGTCACTGATTTCATAGGTTTCAGGGTACTAAAGTTTACCAAGTATGGTCAATATGTTGCAGAGGTTGGTAGTAAACGTGTTGGTCTAACACAATTTATGCGTCCACAATACATGGCCCTCAACAGTAAAAATATCATCATGGTGTCGGACGTCTGGAACAACTGCATCAGGTGTTTCGACATTGAATTAAATTACCTATACCGATTCGGCAAATTCGGTCAAGGCAATGGAGGGTTTATGACGCCCTGTGACATTGCTGTTGATGAAGATGATAATGTCTATGTTTGTGATTTTGGCAACTGGCGGATCGTGAAATGGGGTAGTGATGGAGAGTGGCTGTCTAATATATACGAAATGTCCAACGTCCACAAAATATCACAGTTACTCGAGAGAGAATTTGCTACATAGAGATGGGAGACAATCATATCACATTACTTCAAAATAGTGAATTTTTGTAAAATTGGCCAGAAACATGTGTGACATGATCGAACTGCAATATCAACATAAAGTTTTTCAAATTATTGTCTCGGAATGCGTATGTATAAAACATTTAATATTGTCGATGGTGCCTTATATCTGACATTTTCTGACCACAACTTGGATAAACTCGATGATCTTGCGTAACACACAATTGAACAGTCAACTTTGGTACCCGTGTCATCTTCAGGATTCGCTTCAGTTGTCTCAATCATTTTATCAAACACCATTTATATCAAAAAAAGATCATCCTTTTAACATACACAATCCAAAAGTGTTGTGTGTGTGCTGAGTTTCTAATCTGTGTCGATTGTTTCCTAGCTGATGTTGGCTGCATCATGTCCCAAGCTCCCTTGGAGCGCTCGTGTGGGACACAGCAAACGAAGTTTCCCCATACATTTTGAGTCAGGGATCCAAAATGTACCCATTCCCACGCATTTCAACAACAAACGGACTTTTTATCATTTTAGATGATTTAAGCAAAGAGCAGGCCTAAGACTTGTCATGAATTATAGTCATTTCACTATGTTTGCATATGTTGTAGTTCGGTTAAGTCTTGCAACAAAACAAATATACGAGGGGTGTTCCCATCCAACTTTTTGATTAAGGGGCCAAAAGTGCCAACCCCCATGCTTCTGCTATGATAAGGAGACTCCTCTTTGTGTTTTGATAGTCTGCTAGGTGACTGGGTACCGTACGTTGTGAGTTCGAAATCGATTGAAACCACCATATTTTCACCAAAAAGGCGCCTTAAAGTTGTTCGCGGTATCGCCATTTTTCTGACTTTTGCTTATGCCATGACTCAATTAATTTAAGCAAAAAATATACAGAAACGCGGGGTCACCGTCCTACTTATAGATTTGGGGTTCCAAAGTACCCCTACTCTGTAGTTGTTCAACAACAAACAGATTTGTGTTTTTATAATTATAACAAAAACCAAAACCAAAAGTTCTTAGGGTTTTTTCTAAATTTTGTATATGCTGTGTAGCGTACAGTAGGTAGACAAGAAAAATGATGAAAAAGTAGTGTGCCATCTTGCTTTTTTACGATATATCTTATCGAAATATGCCATACCCTTTGATTTTATGCAGTTTCCATTGCATTTTCACTGTCTCAGCCGTTCTGCCTTGATAGCCCTAAATCATGGAGTCGACTGATTTTGACTGACGTATTGCTATTTCCTGCAGTGCTGTTCGAAAAATACTGTTAGATTATGTTTAAATGTTAAAAATAAGTAGACATTGTACAGAAATCTACTGACTAAGCTACTTAAATCAGCTTGCAAAGAAAGAGTTTTTTTTACCAATCTGGTAGTTGGTGGAAATGGTAACACCAACAAGACGTGGAAAGCTTTACATGAAATTTTGAACAAATTCCGTATAAAATGTACCCCTGACAAATTGCATACAAATAGACCCGACCAGCCTTGTCCGTCGGATATGTGTTGATATTGCTGAAGATATTAAGGAGTATTTTACCAGTGTGGGGCCTAATCTTGCTGCAGATTTACCCCCACAAGCCCGCCGGGCAATACATGATTCACGCTAAGTTTGTAAACCATGCTGCATATTTCTTGTCCACTGGCACATGTAATTGATTCTTCATTATAAGCCAAAGCATTTTTCCCAACGATTTAAAAGTCGCGAAAGTCATACCGGCTATAAAAAGGGCTCTGTTACGAATGTTAGAAATTATTGGCCTTTCTCTGTTTTACAGGTCTTCAGTAAACAAAATCTGTTGTTAAAAACCAGCTCATCACTTACCTGGAGTAGTATCATATTCTTATAAAAGTTTAATTTGGTTTTAGCAAAAAGAAGAACATAGTACAAAACTTGCCTTGGCCGATCTGATCTCTGATATAATGAAGACGGTTCATAACTTTTGGGATTTTTACTGACCTTAGAAAGGCTTTTGATACGATTAAGCATGACATTATGTTAAAAAACGTAGACTATTATGGTACAAGGGGTGCCTTTACACTGGTCTAAAAGCTACCTTTCGAAATGTAAGCAAACAGTAACCATAAGCAATGTCTTTTCGTCATATAATTCAATTGAATGTGGGGTTCCACAAGGGTCTTGTCTTGGCTTTATATTATTCTTGTTATATATAAACGATACCATAAATTCCACAAGTACATTCGATTTTTTGACTGCTTTCTGACTATATAAATATGTTCAAATTTATGAAAAACGCACGTATCATCAACCTTGACCAGATTAATGTCGACTTTCAGAAGGCCTTTGACTGATTTCAAATATATTTTGCAATTATTGCTACAACTTTTTCTGTCCATACTCACAGATGTACACCTTTTATAATGTATATAGTATAAGTATTATGGGCCACCACAGAAGAACTATATTGTGGTCGCCGCTAGGAATAGTTGCTAAATTATAGAGCATTAATTTTCGCAATTGTACCGATTTCTTCCATTTTCATTTTTCTGTATGTTTTTTGAAAGTGAGTTTAACTTTATATTTCTAGTGGAATAAACTGATGATGATGATGATGATGATGATGACGATGATATCTGAGAACAATTAACCTTACTGACCATTCGATGACGTTACACGATAACACACACACACACATATTGTAGCAGCACCAACTAACATTCAACACTTAGGCGTACACAGACTTGACTGATGTGGCATATCTCCTTTATTGCTGTATTACATACACCAACACCGTAAGATCTAGTAAATAAAAACACAAACAAACTACTAGTCTAAACACGGTGTGCTCAACGTACAGAATATAACTGTTCATGATGTCTCAACTTTCATAACGCCATTGTTGAAAATGAGCGCAATCTCTGTCCGATCATTGTCCGATAGTATGCCATGGGCATTGCTATAGTCTGCAGGCAGTGATAGTGAAATTGTCCGTGTACACTGCACACTCTGGAAAACGATTCCGTATCTCATCAATAAATGCTCTAAACTACTTTCACGTGCAATAAATGTCTCTCATAAACTCATGCAATACAAACTATGTAGATATATTACCTCGTGGGCCTATTTAGTTGGTACTCTAGGTGAATTATCGGCGAACTTGAACTACTGCCTTGGTTCATATGGAATATAGGAAAAAAGATGGCTACCACTGAATCATGGGAACAACAAATTGGCGGTAAACCACTAATAAACACTAAAAGTTTAATGTACTACTATGAAATAGCTTTAGGTCAATATATATGTAATTTCAAACTTTCACTAATCAAGAAAATATTAAAGGGCCATTATTTGTAGCTTTTGACCATTTTTTACCTCGGAAAATTCCATGTTGGAGGCTCATATTTGTTGCAAAATGTTGTTTTACAAGAAACAAACATGATTAATGATGTTATAGCCACATAAAACTGCTAATTTTGTTCAAACGTGTTGCCCTTCCGAGCTCGTTTGTTGACGTCTGGCATGCATGCTCAGCGTGCTGGGGAGAACAAAGATAATGTTGACGCCGCGATCACGCGATAAGTACAAGTTCATGTTTATTGCGGGATCAAAACAACATGCGTCGTGGATTGCCAGACATCTGGCTACGGAACGTGCTCGGACAATGGACTACGACGTAAGTACCGGGCATAAGTAATGAATATTTATTTTGAAATTGCTGTAAATGGCTCGCGCAGGTGCAGAAGAATGCCTATGTTGCAATCCGCGTGTCAACAGAGTTTGTATTTCTGTCCGGACAAAAATTGAAATTTTCGTTGTAAAATCACATGTTATTTAGTTGTAGGGCATGTAATGTTTCCGAACAATATGCGATTCTATGTTATTTGACAGGCTATTCAACATGAGCCAGTGATCATTTCAATCAAAACTAACGGAAAAATCTCCAGAAGATACAGCTAATGGAACTTTAATAAATCTTATGAAAACTTTACGATCTGTAGTATGACCAACAACAACACTAGAGGGCGCTGTTGACTTCGAAATACTCTGCTGCATCAAGTTCATTACACTCCCACCAAATTACTTATTATCAGTAATTTCAAAGTTTTGTGTGATGCTTTGAAACAGTACATGGGTGTTTGCAAAGTTCACTCCTTTTCAACCAGAACGATCAATTTCTGGACTGGTCTCTCAAATATTGCGAGTTTGTGCTCTCGTCCAAGTTCCCTTCTTGTCAAGTTTTTTCGTACCAACTTGAATCTTAGCTCTTCTCACTAGATTGTCATTGCCTTCGGTTGTCTCAATCACTACACCTATTGGCCAATCCATACGATGAAACTGGTCATCCACAATTAAGACGATGTCTCCCACCATGACATTTCGCCTGGGCACATTCCATTTCTGTCGTTTTGTGAGGGTAGTCAGATACTCATTCCTCCATCTGCCCCAGAACTGTTCTGCAAGATGCTGCACTCTCCTTCCTGATGTACAGGTCTTCCTCTACAAATTTACCAGGAGGGGGTAGAGCTGATGAGGATTTCATCGTGAGTAAATGATTTGGCGTTATTGGCTCAGTCTCTGCTGTCAGTGGATGGCTATTCACAATGGCCATAACTTCATAGAGAAACGTGCGTAGGGATGCTGAGTCTAGACGACCTGAAGACTGCTGTAAAAGTGAGGACAGGACACTTCTCACTGTTCTGATTTGCCTTTCCCATACACCACCTGTGTGACTAGCATGAGGGGAATTCATAACAAACTCTCATTGCTGCTCTGCGAGAAATACTTCAATTCTTTCTGCGTCTAACTCTCTAAGAGCCTCTTGGAACTCGTTCTTGGCTCCAACGAAATTGCTTCCCTGGTCAGACCGTAGTTGCTGCACAGGACCTCTGATAGCGATGAAACATCTGAGGCTGTTAATAAAACAATCTGTAGACATATCATCAAGCATTTCGATGTGTATGGCTCTTGAACACATACATGTAAACAGAAGTCCATACTTCTTGTGATGTTTCCTTCCGTCTTTAACTATAAAGGGACCAAAACAGTCCATACCACAAAATGTGAAGGGTGGTGATGGCTGTACTCTATCTTCCGGCAGGTCTGCCATCTTCTGCTCTTCTACAGGTCGGCGAAGTCGACGACATGTGACACACTTGTGAATGCAAGAGGAAACAACCTTGACTCCTCTTACAATCCAATAGCCATTTGCTCTAATACTGTTGAGTGTCATACCTCTTCCTTGATGTTGAACTTTACCATGAAAGTGCGAAACAATTAACCTTGTGACATGGCTATCTCTCGGTAGAATTGCCGGATGTTTGATGACATCGGGACTCTTTGCATTGTTCAAACGACCTCCGACTCTCAATACACCGCTGTCATCCAGAAATGGGTTGAAATTGTAGATGTTACTGGTTCTGTTCACCTTGGATGACTTCTTTATTTCTTTGATCTCTTCGGCAAAGGCTTGACCTTGGATCGACTTGATTATGAACGTTTCAGTTTCCTGTCTTTCTTTGGGAGTGGACGGACTGCTACTACCTTTTCTGTTTCTTGCGACTCTTCTAATGCGTGATAATGCTCCGACTGCTCTGGACCATACGAGGAAGCGGGATATACGATTCTGTGAGTTGAGTGATTCCTGTGATTCTTGCGAAGGTCGTCACATTTTTCACCTCTGGGTCGCCAACACTCAATTCGTAGGCTGGTTCCTCTACTAACTTCAACTCTCTTTCCCAAAGAAAGTCTGGTCCTTTGAACCAATTTGAGTTTAGTAACTCTGTCGCACAGACTCCTCTAGATGCGTGGTCTGCTGGATTCATTCTGGTTGGCACATAATGCCACTGACTGTGCTCTGATACTTGTCTGATCCTTTGGATCCTATTAGCTACGAATACATGGAATCTTCTGGCTTCATTTGCGATGTACCTCAGTACTACTTGTGAGTCTGTCCAGAAGTACTCTTCGTCAATATTGATGTTTAACTCTTCTTTAAGTTTACTGCTCATGTTTGCGGACACTACCGCTGCAGTCAGCTCTAGACGTGGAATGGTGACTATTTTGATTGGAGCAACTCTTGCCTTTCCTGCTATGAACGAACAGTGTACTTGATTCTGACCAACGAGTCTTAGGTATGAGCACTGTCCATAGCCACTGGTACTGGCGTCTGAAAAGTGATGTAGTTCGGTGGTCAGGACTGGTCCGAAATCTGGTGGTATGTAGCTCCTTGGTATTTGAATTTCCTTCAAATTCTCAAAATCAGCCTTCCACTTACCCCATAGCGGGCGTAGGTTGCCGGGTAGTGGCTCGTCCCAGCTGATGTTCTTCTGACACATTTCTTGGAGAACTCTTTTGCCAATTAGCACAAATGGAGCAAGGAATCCGAGTGGATCATAAATGGAGGCTACTGTAGACAGGATACCACGCCGTGTTGCAGGTTTATCTTTGGCCTGTATGTTGAATTTAAATGTATCTGTCTCTACGCACCACTGGATCCCAAGTACTCTCTCTATTGGTAGACTGTCATGATTCAAGTCCACGTCTTTTATTCCACTGGCTCTTTCATCGATGGGAATTGAGTCCATTACTTCTCGGCTGTTCGAGATAAACTTGTGGAGATGTAATCCTTCCTTGGCGCACACTGTTTGTGCCTCTTTTACGACTTTGATTGCTTCATCTGTTGATTCTTTACTGGTAAGACCATCGTCGACGTAGAAGTCTTCTTGTAAGAAGCTTGCTGCTGAGGGAAACTCTGTCTTGTTCTCGTTAGCTAGATGTTTCATACCATTTGCACATCCAGGAGACGATGCTGCTCCGAATAGATGTACTTTCATGCGAGATATATTTTTGGGGTTCAGTGTTGATGTCACCTTTCTCCCATCATAAAAACCTTATGTACTTGCGATCTTCATCCTGTACAAGGAATTGATGAAACATCCTCTCTATGTCGCAGGTGACTGCTATAGGATATTTTCTGAACCTACACAGTACACCAATCAGATTGTTTATCAAGTCTGGTCCTGTGAGTAGATGATCATTCAAGGAAGTCCCTCCATGGCGTGCTGAACAATCAAACACTACCCTTATCTTCTCAGGTTTGTGAGGATGGTACACCCCATGCTGCGGTATGTACCAGACTTGTCCTTCGGCAACTTTGGAGTCTGCTTTCTCAGCATCACCTTTCTCTAGGACGTCGTTCATAAATTTCTTATAATCTGCATAATACTTTGGATCCTTGATGAACTTCTTCTTCAAATGTTGCAGGCGAATTGCTGCTGCTCTCTTGTTGTCCGGCAGTACTTGTTGTATGCTCGTCTCTAAGATGTTGAGGAACTGGATATCCTCCTGTGAAATGGTTTTCTCTCCATGGGCCTTTTCTGTGAAGTCAGCTTCCAATGTGTTGATCACTTGTTTCGGTGACAAGAAAGGAACCTCCTTTACAGAGACACGGTTGCAGAAATGCGTGGCATTATGAATCGCTGAATCTTCATAGCCTACAATGCTCCATCCCAGGTCAGTCTTGACAGCGTACGGTTCATCACCCTTTCCATTTATAGTCTCTCTTGGTGCCAGTGCTTGTGGGCAGTTGTAGCCAATGAGCAATCCTACTTCACAACCTTGTAATGGGGGAAGCTCATTGGCTATTCTATGTAGATGAGACCATCTCTTTGCTGTGCTCGAGGTAGGGATGTGAGATCTATTGGTTGGAATGAAATCTCTGGTATATGATTGTGGAATGTCTACGAGGTAGATGAAGACATACCTCTGACAATAAGATTTGAGATCACCTTACAGTCAATGATGGATGATGCTGAAGACATCGTTGACAGTTTCAGTCGTACTGGTTGACATTTGCTAGAGACTGATTTCGCAATATCTTCCAGGATGAATGTTGAGTCACTTTGTGTGTCCAGCAATGCGTACGTAAGGACTTCTTTAGAGGGAGACTCTTTGGTAGACACCCACACTGGAACTATCATAGACGTACCCTTGCTATCTCCCAACTCTGCCTTGCATGACACTGCTGATGCTTCTGAAGTTTCATTGTTTCGTTAGGAGGTTTTGGATCCTTGGATTCATCATGAAGACTTGTAGTTGGGTGTCTTTTCTTGCACTTTTCACATGTTAACTTTCGCCTACACTCTCTTGAATTATGTCCTCTCTTGAGACAGCTGAAACATACTCTGTTTTCTTGAATATATTTCTTTTTCTCTTCCAGCGATCCTTTCTCAAATTCTGGGCATGTGCTGAGTTGATGATCAGACTTATTACAAAACATGCACGGTTTTGGTACATATGTCTTTGCGTCAGATGTTTGTTTCACACCAGATGATTCTTTGTTGACTTCTCTTGCCTCTGTTGTGAGTGTGGTACCTTTGTTTCGGCTGCCTCTTCTTCCCTTATCACTGGATTCTCTCTTTTCTGTGAAGCTTGATTCCTTCATGGCATACAATGAGGAAATGGGATTGCAGGCAATACGTGCTTCCTTTGATACATATTTTACGAAATCGTCAAAGCTTGGATACTCTCCAGAACTGTCCAGCGTTTGTGTCACTTCACGATTCCAACGTGAAGTAGCCCAATCTGGTAGTTTCATTAACAATCGCTGATTCTCTTCACAGTCGTTCAGAATTTTCAGTCCAGGTACGTGTGGAATTGCGTCCTTGCAAGCTCTGAGGAAATCTGCAAACTCTTGTAGACCAGCTGAATCTTTGGGGCCAATTTTCTGCCATTTGGAAAGTTTGTCTCTGAAGGCTTTCTGTACTTTGAAAGTATGGCCATACCTTTCTTCGAGTAAGTTCCATGCAGCTGTGTATGATCCCTCAGAATTACTGTAGAAAAATCCTTCTACTGCTTTCTGTGCTTCGCCTCCCACATACCTCTTCAAATAGTACATTCTTTCTGCTGCTGTGATACCTTTGCTCCCTATAAGACTCTTGAAGTTGATTTCCCATTGAATAAACTGCAGTGGGTCACCGGTGAATATAGGTGGCTCTGGCATTGGCAATCTGCTGACTGAAAGACTATTCTGTAAAATGTGGGCTAGGGAGGAAGTATCCATACTGTGATGTGCAGTATACTGTGGTGTGTTATCCTTTGAAGACGGAGCAGAGTTATTATACTTTGTCAAAATGTCCTCCGCATTATCTTCATCTCTGTGGATATCCTGACATAACTGGTCATACGCTCTGAACTTTGCTCTGGCTTTCTCTATATCTTTCTCTTTCTCTGTACGTTCCATCTCTCTTTTCTTTTTCTCTTGTTGATGACGCAGGAGTTCCCTTTGATGCTCTAGTTCCTCCAGCTCTGCTTGTTTAGTATCCCTGACTCTTAGCAGTTCTAACTCTGCCCTTTGGGCTGCAAGTTCAGCAGCTGCCTCTGCTCGTCTCTCTACTGAAGACAGGGAGAAAAGTGATGACATCGATAGCTCTGTACTAAAGATGGACCTGTTGCAATCATGTCGCAGCATGTCATGTAGTTGTCGATCAGTGTTTTCTTCACTGGTATTCTTTTTCTTGTTTATGATCACTTGAAGCAATTGATTGGTAATAGCTGCACAAGTGTCAGTCTGTCGCAGAATTTCTTGTTCTGGGCCACAAATGTCACGCAGGGCTTCATATGTTTTGATGACTTCATCCCTTTACATGTGCAGTGACGTTTCAAGACTGTCGAGCGTTTCCGGAGTACAATTGCTCTTTAAGGTTGTTCGTACTGATTTAGTAGCTAACTTCCAGGCTCCATAATTTTTAGTGAAGGCCTTTCTCAGTTGATTCTCTTTCTTCACTCTCTGTGTTTCCTGAAACTCTGCCATTTTCTGAGTGAGGTTATGAACTCTTTCACTCCTACGAGGTTCTCTGCTACTGCTATCAGCTGCCGTGCTGAGCTTTATAATTTCATCTTGAATTTCTTGCATATGTTGCAGAATTCCGTCTCTTGCAGCTTCACTAGTTTCTACTTCCAAAGTGTCTTGGAGTTCCTCTAATTTGTTCTAGGTGGGCAATTCTCTCTGTCTCTATGTTGCTTTGAGGTGATATTACTGCTCTGACGGTTAGCTTGTAATTTCACCTTGCTCTGTACCTCACCTTAGCTCACTTGGGTTGATACTCCTGACTCTGTGTACATCACCTTGGAAGGCCGAGATCTTACTGTAGCAGCACCAACTAACATTCAACACTTAGGCGTACACAGACTTGACTGATGTGGCATATCTCCTTTATTGCTGTATTACATACACCAACACCGTAAGATCTAGTAAATAAAAACGCAAACAAACTACTAGTCTAAACACGGTGTGCTCAACGTACAGAATATAACTGTTCATGATGTCTCAACTTTCATAACGCCATTGTTGTAAATGAGCGTAATCTCTGTCCGATAATTGTCCGATAGTATGCCATGGGCATTGCTATAGTCTGCTGGCAGTGATAGTGAAATTGTCCGTGCACACTGCACACTGTGGAAAACGATTCCGTATTTCATCAATAAATGCTCTAAACTACTTTCGCGTGCAATAAATGTCTCTCATAAACTCATGCAATACAAACTATGTAGATATATTACCTCGTGGGCCTATTTAGTTGGTACTCCAGGTGAATTATCGGCGAACTTGAGCTACTGCCTCGGTTCTTATGGAATATAGGAAAAACGATGGCTACCACTGAAGAATGGGAACAACAAATTGGCGCTAAACCACTAATAAACACTAAAAGTTTAATGTACTACTATGAAATAGCTTTAGGTCAATATATATGTAATTTCAAACTTTTACTAATCAAGAAAATATTGATAAATCTTATGAAAACTTTACTATCTGTAGTATGACCAACAACAATACTAGAGGGCGCTGTTGACTTCGAAATTCTCAGCTGCATCAAGTTCATTATATATATATATATATATATATATATATATTATATATATATATATATATCTGATATATGTTTAATTTGTACGCTTTGTGTTTCTAAGTCTCGTCACTTTCGATGTACTTTTGTCAATTTTATTCATTCTACGTGTCTGTTTTATTTGTTTGTTGTGTACCTTTTGCTTTTTATGCAGGACGTCATGGGAGATCATAGAACACCTTGTGTGGGAAATGAATTGGCTTATCCTGTTTAAATAAAGTAAAATAAATAAAAATAAATAAATAAATAAATAAATAAATATCTGTAGGTTTAGTTTTTTTCGAAAGTTGGAATGGGGGTCAGCCACGTTATGACGTTAGCAAAAAATAATCCACCACTCTCCCCCTCCCGGGCCAAAGGAACTGACCAGTCCCGTCGGGCGATTTTCACAGAGCACAAAGATGAGCTGCTACCAGTTTTAACTAAAATTGCTAATGGATCTCTAATAAGTTAGGCGGCCTTTCATACCCCGCACTGGGGTATAAGGATAAAACTGTTGACGTTATACTTTATAGAGAATTATCGCCCAGTTCCTATTGCTACTGCCATATCTAAACTTTATGAATTTCGTTGCTTCATAGATATGAAAGAGATCTTTTTCACAGACACCATAATAGTCCAGTTTTCTTGTGCTTATTAGATGCTACAAAACATTCGACAGAGCACATCATATGACTTTGTTTTGTAAGTCACTCGACGGCACTAAAATAGGTTGTCACATCGCGGGAAGTTGTTTCAACCATTTGATGTATGCAAATGATATAGTCCATATTTATACTTATGTTGATGGTTTGAATGTACTTTTAAAAACTTGTAGTAATTATGAATCATCTTATGATATTGCCTTTCATTCAAGGATCGAAGTCAAAGGGTATTTTTATTTTGCAAAAACAATGTGGAATCACTCGCATACCTCGTGTGTATTTTGATGGGACAATACTTTCATTTCTAAAGAAACACTCCGTACCTTTGAGAAGTTGTTATACGGGTGCCAACTCTTTGATTCGTAATTTTTGTAACTCTTATCGTAACGTTCAGTTTAAGCATGACTTTTGAGGCATATTTCTGCTTTGTACTGTTCTCATCCTGCACATTTACTGAGAAAAGTATTTATTTATTCCACACACTTACGCTTTTAGAATATGATTGGCATGAGACATCGATTGCATCATGACATTTGCCCATTCTAATTTCTGCGTTCGTTCGATGGATAGTCAAAATAATTTGATCGAAGCAGCTTTATCCTTTTATGTAATTCGACAAAGTAAATGTTTGGCGCAATATTTTTTCAGATTTTTAAAAGTTTCTTTTTACTTATGCTTGATATGTAAAGATTTCCAGTTTGTGGAGGTTTGTTGAGTATGTTTTGTGTCTTGTTGTTTTCTTTAAATTTATGAGCACGTTCCCGAAATAGAGAATAAATTAGAATTAAAATAACTAACAATCAACAATTAAATTATAAACGCTAGGGAATATATGCGCATCGAAAAAAAGGTAGCGTCGAACGCAGGTGCGTAGAAATACACAATACGTGTTCCTTTATCGAACATTGTAGAGTGATAAAATAGTGGTACAACTCTTGAAATTATGAAAATATAAATGTCCCCTCCCCGTTGTTCAATAGACGAGGTCAGGTAAGGACGGGCTGGCCGATGTAGCATACACGTATCATATCATGATCATACTACCGATCGACCGTAGCAAACACAAAAAAAAATACAAAACAAAACCCAAAACCCACACACACACATTTTGTGGCCAAAGAAAATTAAAGCGAATTAATGAAACTTACTGTATTATCCCTTGACTCTTACATGTATCTTCATCTTGTCTGTAAAGAACATCACTTGTTACCTGTTGTATTTTCAGCAAAGTTAGGAAGACTCGTTCGTATCCTACGTGACTGCTGTACCGCGTACTGTACATTGCTCTCCTGTCATGAATAGGCTCTAAAGGAAGTCATAGGATTTATCTTTATCAAGTCAGTGACTACCAGTGTGCTACCTTCCAAAGTTTTTCAATTTCTTAGAAAAAAGAACTTATTTGCCCCACATTCCTAAATTTCTTGACAATAGCATGAAAGGGGACCCGAGACACAATGCAGCATCGGTTGCCACACGGTCACTCCTGTGGAGGGACAATGGGGTAAGCTAGCGGGTCCGGTCCATGCAGGTGAAACGTGCCAAATGTGTGTGGGGGGATGGGGCAGAGGTGTTTGCCACTTGTAACCTTTCAATGCGAGAAAACGGGTCAAGTGTCCTGATTTACTTTTTTGCGTAAGGGTGCGCCACAATTGTAATCATTCTAGGTGCGCAATAGGGTCAGGTGAAACATTTTAACTTTTTGGCTAAGCTGGAACCGAGTGATGGGGTTCAAAATCCTGGAAATTGTGGCTCGTCACTGCTGTCTGTCTGTATCATCTCTTGTTGACCAACTGTCGATGTACCTAAAGCAATCGAAAGGCAAAGTCCTAATTTCGACTGGGCTAGGGTACATAACATTGGCACCTGAGGCTCCTCACTGCAAAATCTTTTCTTCATGACTCAAGGCTCCTCAGGGTTCCTCAATGCCAAAATACCGGCGCCTGCGGCGGCTCCTCATTGCCATCCATCAATAAACATTCCCTAGGGGCCATATCTCACTATGCTTCCGTGTAGAAAGCAATCGACAGCCAAATTACTAATTTTAATTGAGTTTCTGTTTAAGATCTTGTTAAGTTTGGACCCCTTTGGAAAGTGTTTATCAACAAGTAAGAACCAAGTCTTTGACATTTCGTGGTTAATTATTATCAAAGCATCGAGCTACTCTAACATATCAAGCAAGCAATGTAATCTCTTTATATCAGAAAAGCTAAAATGTCGCCACCAAAACAAATATCATATATCAAATTTTGACACTACCTACAAATAGAATGGTACGTCCCGATTATATAAGTCATATAAATAAGAGTGTCGAGCTAAGAATTCTTTCACTACTGTCTGAGGATTGTAGGATGCATGAAATTTAAGTGACAGATATGATTACCTTATATGTTTTATTGCACACACACACACACACACACATACACACAAAGAGCATAAGCCAGACCCACGTTTGAACTTGCACATTATTTCTTGGATCAGCAACCTGACAAAATACATTCTTCAAGCATAGTCAGTCGATTTATACTGTTTATGCCCCAAGTCATTGAATAGATAATGAACTGGATTTGTTGGCTGTTTATCATATAGTCTTATTTTTCCGTGAAACCACTAAGGGAGCCTTCAGTAATTACAGGGAGTGAGCCGGGGAATTTGGGGAGGGTCACTTTTTAGAAAATTGTCAAAGGGAGAGGGTCACTTTTATAAACCTATCTTGGGGGAGGTTCACTTTTAGCAGAAGCTGGTTTTACGGCCGAACCTTCGATTGTCAATGTGATATTTCCTTAATAGGAAATCACCGACGAAATACGTTGATTCTTTTAAATACATACACATTATTGACAAGCTTCATAAGCAATGAAGATGCAGTGGTATCCTACATTAAACACCTTGAACAGTCAAAACTAATGAAAAAAAAGAGACAAAAATATATGGGACAGGTTACAAAGTGTATATTACTTATAAAACGTCTATAAATGCATAGATATTGTTAGTTTTATGTTTTATACTGGAAAAAATTGTTCATAGTTATCTCATAGACTACCATGTGTAGTGAATAAACATTTCTGTGAAATTCCAAAATCCAATTTCTTGCATACACATCCATTTGTAACCACCCTAGTCTGATCAAGTACATTAATATCAATAATAAAGGGTACATAGATACACAGATTTACCTAGTTTTGTATTGGAAAAAAATTATTCATAGTTTTTTCATAGACCACCATGTGCAGTGAATCAACATTTCGGTGGAATTCCAAAATCCGATTTCTTGCACACATATCCACTTTAATCACCCTAGTAAAATAAAATACATTTATTAATAATCAATCATACGTAAATACACAGATTTACCTATAGTCTTGTATCGGATAAATTATTAATAGTTTCCTCATAGACTACCATGTATAATGAATCAACACTATCGATGAAATCCACAAATCCAATTTCTTGTACACTCATGCACGTTTTTCTTCCACTTCAAGAAAAGTTTATTTACATGTTTTATCAAACATATATAAATGTACAGATAGTGGTTGTTGTATCGGAGGAAATTTGTCAATAGTTTGCCTGATAGACTCCCATATATTATGCCTTGATATTTTGGATGAAGCACTATATCAGCCACATCTGACATTTTCAGTTTTCCTGGGGAGAATACTGTAGTGATTTGGGGAGGGTCATGGTTTAGAATTTCGGACAAGGAAGGGTCGAATTTTAGACACGTGGCTACGCGGGAGGGTCACGTTACTGGTGCAAACGGAATTCCCCGGCCCAACCCTCTCTAATTACTTAAGGCTTCCTTAAGTCATAAAGGACCCGTCTTTACTTCCATAAACACTGACTGTGCACAATGACTTAAGGATCGTAATCGTTTGTTTATATTATATTAATTCAATTGACAGGAACAGTCTGGTGTTGTTCATCTCTCCTCGAAATCTACTCTACTTTGAATTCTGAAAGAGCTTTTGAACTATTTTTACTGGCATGAACCCTTCAATAATAGTGTCGAATGAGCTGAGCTCGTTGGTGCCTTCAAGGGAGAGATACCGATTTTTAGGAAAAGTGTTTTACGATGATTCTAGAAATGTATTGTTTTAGGGGACAGTCTTTGAATATTTCAGAAGTCATGGCACGTGGTACTTCTAAATGTCAACTCAACTCCAGAACCTTTGGGTGCAAAGGGTAATTCAATCTAATCCGATGAATAATTGGGGGGGAGGTGTCACATTTGCAATTGATGAATTAAGGAAACCTACGAGGTGAAAATGTACAACCAAAAGTAAAAGCAACGATTTAAAAGTAAAAGCACCACTTCTTGCAGATTTGTTTATCTATTCATATGAAGCTGAGTTCATACAATCTCTAAACAAATCTGGCCGTAAGAGAATTGCAAAACGTTTTAATAACACACACAGGTATATTGATGACCTCTTAAGTTTGAATAATCCAAACATATCAAATTATCTGAATTATATTTATCCAGATGAGTTAGAGATCAAAGAAACAACAGAAAGTGCGAATTCAGCTTCATACCTTGATCTGTTTATCCAAATAAGACATCATGCTCTGTACACAAAGCTATATGACAAGAGGGATGATTTTAATTTTCAAATTATCAACTTTCCCTACTTGTCGAGCAACATTCCATCTGCTCCAGCGTATGGTGTATATGTTTCACAGCTCCTTAGATACTGTAGAGCTTGCCAGTCATATCATGATTTTCGACAACGACATGCCTCATTGGCTTTTAGTAAGAGAGACAGGGCTTCTCGGAAAGTAGACTTGCAAGATCTTTTAAGAAATTCTATGGTAGATATGGGGACATGGTTTTCAAATATGACACAACTGCTACACAAATGATGCGTGACAGTATTCCCAACTATGACCTCATGTGGTAGCATCACTAAGTTGTCATTGATTTTGACACTTCAGAGCCAAGCTTGATGGGTGTAGCATGCTAGCAGGGTACGCTTACCCATTCCTGACACCTGGTACCACCACTTATGATTGCATTCGTGGTTCAAGATGGTCCTTCATTATCTCGTAAAAATTTTTCTTTTTGATATTTTATACTTAAGGACCTGGTAATTTATTACCTTGTATGATTTGGTTATTGAATTTGTTTTGACGTCATATATCTTTATACTTGCGTATGCTGTGGGTAACAAGGGTGAGTAAACAAATATTTGAGAAAAATTGCTCTACCTTCTTTTCGGAGCTAGCATACACCGTAACTTTTTGTTTTATGCAGCTCACATTGCTTTAGCGCAAATTGGAGTTTTCCAAAGGGTTGGGTAGCTTATTACGACTGAGAATTGTTGTTTTAAGTGTCCACTTCTAAAACATTCTTTCACAATTGACCTTTCGGTGTTATGAAAAGTTGTCAGTTGACGAAAGTAATGAAGATAAACAGTGATATTTCTTGTAGGAGAGAAACAATTTGCCATTGTATCTCGAAATTTCCTTTTTGAATGCTAATTTTTTTCTGCAAAAATTCCAGCAAAATGACAATATTACAATAACATTGTCTCGCATTTTCTCCATGCAAGTTTATAAAAGTGGCTGACACTGCACGACCCATTCTACATCATACGTTGCCGTAAATAATGTTGAATATGGGCGATATTCGGCCAACAAGAAAGTGAACATGGAAATAACACCTGAATGCACAAGTACACTTCTTAACGTTTGTGATTCTTAATACATGTTCTCAGGTCCTCCAGTGACTATTATTGTGCCCTGAATAATGGCGAAAGAAAACACTGAGCGTGTTCACTTTATCCGAAAAACGATGTCTCTCAAAACACAAGATCGACCGGTGTCGAGTGTTGCACAAGGAAATATACAATATATGATTGAGTTGGTGGGAAGTTGCAGTACTGAGCTTATTATTGATAAATTATTGACTATGAATATGCTTTACAAAAATTCAATATTTGTCATTATTGTATACATACAAAAGTACTCTACAGCACTCGAATCCTAAACAGTGATCAGTCAAATTCACGCAGTTGTAGTAGCCAGAGCCTCAGAAATATGGTCAATATAGTGACACTGCAGACTCGGCAGACTCATAGTGTTTAGAGAGCCTGGCGAGGCAGTACTGCGACCGACCACGCACGGATGGATGGATCATTATCATTCATTAGGAAGGTCGACATTGTCGACAGAACGGCCAATAACAGCCGAGTCGTGTAGCTGTAACAAGACTGGTCATTTGAGGACGTCACGTACCTACCACACTTGAGGGACTGGACACAAATTACAGGGGGGGGTGGGCCGGTGTTTTTTGGGGGTGGTCGCCATTTTTTGCGCAAGCATTTTGAAGGGTCATAAAATTTTGTGCAAGCCTATGGGGGAGGGTCACCTTTTTTCATGCATCAAAGCTGAAATTGCATGTGCACGTTATGGAATACTGAAAAAAGAAAAAATACCTCCTGGCACTTTCATTTTCTGCCATTACCATTTTCGGCGCGCCCTTCGGGCGCAAATTTCAGGTATAGTAAACAATGTATTGATGATCCAAGCAGCCACATTGATTTAAGTTGTCATGATTTCTACTTATTCAACACTATTGTGCATAACTGTCCCCTATAATGACTCTTTCAATAACAATTTGGGAGATTACTTATTTGACATCATTCTCCCATTGACAATACATTGGGTATAGGTCGGTGTCAAACGTTCATGTCGCTGTATGTACATTTTTTAATTTTTTGAGGACATTGACAGAATACAAACTGTTCGAATAGTGCATAGTGTCATCAATAACAACTGGAAGCTTCAGGTCGAACAACTTTGAATAACAATTTAGGATCAGATAACCTATGAGTTGTATAGTGAATCAACATTTTGGTGAAATTCCAAAATCAAATTTCTTGCACAACCATTGACTTGAAACCACTCTAGTCTAATCATGAATATTAATACTAATAACTAGGTGTACATAATTGCACAGGTTTACCAAGTTTTGTATTGGAAAAAAATTATTCATAGTTTCATCATAGACTGCCACGTATAGTGAATGGACATTTCAGTGAAATTCCAAAATCAAATTTCTTGCACACCCATTGACTTGAAACTACTCTAGTCTAATCATGAACATTAATACCAATAATCAAGTGTACATAAATGCACAGATTTCCTATTTTTGTATTGGAAAAAAATTATTCATAGTTTCATCATAGACTGCCATGTATAGTAAATCGACATTTAAGTGATATGCCAAAATCAAATTTCTTGCACAACCATTGACTTGAAACCACTCTAGTCTAATCATGAACATTAGTACCAATAATTGAGTGTACATAGATGCACAGATTTACCTATTTTTGTATTGGAAAAAAATTATTCATAGGGTTTCACCATAGACTGCCATGTATAGTGAATCAACATTTCGGTGAAATTCCAAAATCAAATTTCTTGCACACACATGGACTTGTAACCACTCTAGTCTAATCAAGAACATAAATATCAATAATCAAACATACATAAATACACAGATTTGCCAAGTTTTGTATTTAAAAAAAATTATTCATAGTTTCTTCATAGACTACAATGTATAATGGATCCACATTTCACTGAGCAAAATTCCAAAAACAAAGTTATTGTACACAGATGCATGTGTTACCACCCTCTTCTAAGCAAGCAAATTATGTCAATTATTCAGGGTCATACATACACAAATAGTGCATATTTTTAATTCTGAAAATTTTTTTTTACAGTTTTGTCATAGACTCCCATGTATAGTGGATCAACATTTTATGCGAAATTCCAAAAACAAAGTTATTGTACACAGATGCACATTTTACCACCCTCTTCTAATCAAGCACAATTATGTCAATTATTCAGGGTCCATATATGCACAAATAGTGCAAATTTTAATTCTGAAAATTTTTTGACAGTTTTGTCATAGACTCCCATGTATAGTGGATCAACATTTTGAAAGAAATTCCAAAATCAAATATCTTGTTCACATGTGCACCACAGGGGCTCATAAGTGGCTATATAAGTCAATATTACAGCGTTTTTCTTTCTTTTCAATGTTAAAAATAAACTAGCTGAAGCGAGCACAACACTTGTGTAGCTGTCTTTTGTGTAGCTTGTATTGGCATGTATAGTGCGCCCTCAATAGGGAGTGTGATCATATGTAAATGCGACCTTTAGTTCCGTGACCTCTAGCCATGCCTACTTCCTGTCCTCGCTATGCTTACTGTACTTACAGTAAACACACCGACGTCAGTAAACACAGTGACGTCTGTACGCATGGCCGGCCATATGGAGAGGAAAGTAGGCATGGCTAAGAGGTCACGGAATTAAAGGTCGCATTTACATATGATCACACTCCTTATTGAGGGCGCACTATACATGCCAATACAAGCTACACAAAAGACAGCTACACAAGTGTTGTGCTCTTCAGCTAGTTTATTTTTAACATGAAAAAGAAAGAAAAACGCTGTAATATTGACTTATATAGCCACTTATGAGCCCCTGTGTGTGCACTTGTAAACAACCCATGCTAATCAAGTATATCTATATCAGTTATTAAACATCTGTATATGAACAGATATAGCTAGTTTTATACTGGAAAATACACGTTCGTAGTTTTCTTATAGTCGACTACATGTATAGTGAATCAACATTATCGATAAAATCTAAAAATTACATTTTTTGTACAGGCATGCACTTTTACCTGCCACTTCAAGCAAAGTTCATTTACATGAGTAACACACATATGATTTGATATTTTTTGGACAACACGTTATATCGGCCACATTATGCCTTCCTTTCGGGAGGGCGACTTAAAAAGTATAGCAAGTCAGAAGGGGGTCTTTAACACATTGCGGGTTTTTTGGGGGGGTATTGAGTAACAGGGGAGGGTCACTTATTTTCATGCACGGATAAGGGGGAGGGTCACTAATTTTGTGCATGAACTTTTGAAGGGTCACTATTTTTACGCAGCGTTTTTCGAAAAACACCGGCCCACCCCCCCCCCCTGTAATTTATGTCCAGTCCCTGAGTACATCGAAAATAACCTATTCTGCGGTAAAATGAAACAACGCACCATGAAAATGAGGTAATCTTCCCATTCGCTAAGGTTGTTTTCAACGGGTCGGGTCAGAAGTCACGAGTGTAACAAATTAGTACTCAGCTCATTATAAAACTGATACCATATTTATAGTTATTTCACGCATTGGTTGACTGCATTTTGCAAAGGTTTGAGACAATCTGACAAGATTCAAAGTAAAATATAGCAGTTCCCTGAAGCCTTATAATTGCAAATACCTTGATGAGACTTGTAAACTGACAAATACTTCATTCGTCAGGAGGTGGCCACCTGACAGATGACAATGCATGCACTCAGATTTGTCACAATTCAATGAATCTGTAAAGCTGACAAAACGAAGAACTTGTTCTTGATTGCTATTGTCTGTCGAACTGTAAGTAGAACACTGTAAGGCCAAAAAAAAAAAAAAAGCTGTTCAACGGGCGGGATGACTTCAAAGTTGGGTAGGTAGGTCGGATTTTTTTTTTTTTTTTTTTTTTTTTTTTTTTGGTTTTTCTTAAACAGAACATATAATATAAACACTTTTTGGGTGTTTCATACTTTTTCTTAGTCACATAACATATACTGGATATGTTGTTTAGTACGTTCATGAATTTCTCAAAATCATCACAAAACCTGTTTTGAAGACTGATATACCGATTTTCTTATTTTTGACCCTGACCTAAAACTTGGAGGGGAAGTGAGAGCTGTTCGTAACTGCCCTCCCACTGGGATACACTGAAAATGTGCCCTCCCACTGAATTTTGATGCCCACTGCCCTCCGGTATCTACAGTCTGCCCGCTCCCCACTGCCCACAACAATTCACGCTCCCCGCTGCCCTCTCCCTACTACTGAAATTCCCCATTGCCAACTAGATGCCCACTATGCAACCCAGATCAACACAAAACCATGCAAGCAGTTAGCAGTATACCTTGGAACATTGCTCCCTCTAAGTTAGGTTCTATTAAGCACGCCGCTTTCCCCTCCCTCTACGTATTTTCCGTTGCCCACTGTCAAAAATTTTCTCCCCGCCCGCTGAAAGTAATGAAATTTCTTCCCCGCCCACAGTAAATATCGATATTTTCTCCCCGCCCGCTGATTAGTTTTGAAATCTGCCCGCCCGCTGAAAAACTTCGCAAGATCACCTGTTTGCACGAACAGCTTCGTTGGCGCCACCTAACGGAGCTAATTTCTGTGTTGGTGTCACCAGCCATATGAGCACGGTGCATTCCAACCAAAACTCGCGACTCAGAAACTGACGGGTCAGCCCCGGGGATGTACAGGGTGACATCGTCGAGCGAGGGAGTGAAATTAGACCATTCGTCCTGTGTCCAAGTCAAACAAATGTCACAAGGTTGACTCCTTGTGCATTCTCGACAACGGAAACACAAATCATGTCCGTCCTGCAGTGAGAACTGCTGCTTACAATCACACATTCGATAGGAGAAAGCCATGATGAAAATCGGAACGAGTGATGACTCAAAGAACAATAAAGAGTTTTAAAGGAACACTGACAATAGGAACACTAGAAATATAGACTGTACAACCACTCGGACGTGAAATAAACGCCGGTGAAACAATACAGTACAGAGTGTCTAAGCTATACGGAACACGTGGCGTAATAGTTTATTTTCCACGGCATATTAACCATGCCCTTCACCTTGACCAAAGTTTGTGATGCGCTTCCACCTTTACTCTTCAAATCATATAGCCTGTATCAATCTCACTCAAGTCAATGTCATTGAAAATGTGAAGGTCATTCATCTTACAGACAGATGTTCACTGAATAACATCTCCGCGTTTCTTCAGATTCGTAAAGATTTCGGGAAAAAAAAAGAAAAATGTGGAGTGGTCCAAATATGGGTCGGTCGGGCCCGTTGAACAGATATTTTTTTTTTCCTCGCCTAATGTCGTACAAAGCGGCAAAATCGTGACAATCGCACATGTTGCCTTTCCAGCCCATAATTATCATACTCTGTGCAGAAACCATGAATTTTGCTTTTCATAGTAACAGCATACTTATATGTAGGTGTGAAAATATCCAATTTTTACGCTCCCATATATGCATATGTATATATGCAAATGGGAGGTATTCGTATAAGGTGGCAAAATGGCGTCTGTGTGTATGTATGTAAGTATGTATGTATGTCTGTTAGTCCGTCCACATCAAAAACTCCTAAACCGTAGCACCTACTGTCTTAGTATTTGGTGTACAGGTGCACCTAGGGGTGGAGATGTGAATTTGTTCAAATGAACATGTCAGTGCCAAAAATATGCAAATGAGGGGGAAAAAAGGGAAAAATCCTGCAAATGGCTAAAACTCAGTAAACATTGGTCAGATTTGGTTGAAACTTGGTATGCAGATTTCTTTAGGTATTCTAAATTATGTGTGCAAAAATTGGGATGAAATTTGCATGTTAGTATTTTTAGGGTATTTTTTCCGTTTTTAGTCAAAAAATCTTGTTCTCTGAAATCGCTCGTCTGATTGCTATGAAACTTGATATTCATGTTCCTCAGAATGACCTCAGTCATTCTGGTACAAATTGTATTGATATTGTCATATTTGTAATTTTGGGGCAATTTTCCCAATTTTTGATAAAAAAATTTTAATCCAAAAACTACTGATTTGATAGCTTTGATATTTGGTATACAGGTATCTAAGATTAATCTCAATATAATGTATTGAAGGTATGTTGAAACTGGCAATTTTTTTTATTTTGGGGCAATTTTTGCCTTTTTTGGTCAAAATTTTTTTCTCCTAAAACTACTGATCTGGTAGCTTTGATATCTAGTGTACAGGTTCCTAGGGTTTATGTTAATTAGATATATTTAAAATTAGGATGAAATCTGCAATTTTGTATTTTGGGGGCAATTTTTCTCATTTTTGGTCAAAAAATTTGTTTCTCAAAATTTACCAGTCTGATTGCTTTGATATTTAGTAAACCGGTTCTTAGGGTTTTTGTTAATAAGATATATTGAAATTAAGTTGAAATCCGGAATTTTGAATTTTTGGGGCAGCTTTGCGAAACTTTCAGTTTTACTAGGATATCTTTCATTTTGTATTTTTAAGATTTTTTTTGGTAATTTTATACCTACTGGAACTAAGAGTATATAATGTGGTGGTTTAGTAAGCATTTGATATGGTAAACTGTATTTGGTGTTGAAATGCGGTAAAAAAATCCTAGCAGATTTTGAAAAAATTCCAAACAAATGCCAATAAAAAATTCAGCCAGAGAAGGTTTGACAAAAAGAAAAGGTGGGAGAGTGGGGAAAAAAGAATGTACAATGGATTGGATAAAAAAGATAATGTACCTCATCGATCTTCCAGACACCATCCCTTATCAAATGGTCCACCCGATGTATTTTTGTGCACAATTAACCATGCAGTGTATTTTAGTTTAAGATGTCAAGTTAGGTAAGGATTTGAAAGGAATAGTCAAGTTCACCACAGTTTAACTTTATCTCTTGTGTCATCATCCTTGTGTAATTGGTGTAAGTTGTTCCAGATGTGGATGCACCAGCTGTTCTTGAAGAAAACAATGTTTACTCTTCCCTGTAGGGTTTCTGAGTTGATGATTGTATGTTGAAATTTCTCCATGTATCTGGTGTATGGGCAAAGTGTAAACATTGGTTGCGTGTTATGTATTTCAGTCTATGTCAAATATTGTAAATGAAAAATCAAGAACAGTTTACTGTGTGCTTGTAAAAGATAACATATTTGTCAATACATAAACTGCCTTGCAGATTGATTGTCTTAAAGATTATCACAGAAGTAGAAAAGGAAAAGAAACTAATCAAATTGCTGTAACATATTCACTCTCAGTGCCTGTATAGGCCTATACTTAACTATTTTATCATTACATTCAGCTGTTTGTTATATCTTTATCACTCTCCATGGGCCAAGGCACACTTGGGGTCAATGTCATCACTCTGTGCCAGTCTGTGTATGTCAGTCTGTCTGTATATGTATGTCCATGTTTCATACAATTGTTGACTTGTTTTGATAACTATATGGGAGCGAACAGTGATGTTGTCACTATTTTTTATTTATTGAATTTTCGTTGTATATGGATGTTGTTAGCTTTGTTGATGTCCTCTCCTGTTGTGTCATATTTCCCAAAATCACTGACAAATGCCAGAAATTCACACTCCAAATATTGGGATGTTTTAAAAATGATGTTATTTCTGGATTTAGAAAAGAATTAAATTTCCACATAACAAACAAAGACTCATCAAAATATTGTGAAAGTAGAAAGTAAAAAACAAGTATAATTTCCACAGGAAATGGATAGAAAGCATGGATATTAACAAATTCAAGATTTCAGATTTTATAAAGATAGTGTCAATGACACTGAGCTCCCATTTGTTATATCTCTGGATATATTTATGACATGTAAGTATAATGAACAAAGTGGGGCTCATGTTGGTCAGTATTTTTAACACACCCTTGACTGTAGTAGGAGGGACATTTTTATTTATTTTAAGTGCCAAGTCAAAGTTTATGTATAGTTATTAGTTTCCTAACATAAAAAGACATGTATCGATGGAAACATAAAATTTAAAAGTCGTACAAAGAAATGAGTTTTGTCTGATGTTTTCGGTAAAAGTAATATGACAAGTTTTGCTTCAATTTGGACCAGTTGAAAGGAATCATTTGGCAACCCAACATTATTGGAATATTGACTACTGGACCTGAGAAGAGAATGACCTGTGACCTACAGGGGGCAAGTTGCAAAAGTGCATAATTGGAATTCTTAATGAAATTAATATTTCGTTCGGTAAATACTAGTATAACTGAGGAGGTATGGCAGGAAAATAACATGGTATTTGCTGTGGACAGTTTACGGACTTTACCAGCAGCCATTGATTTATAGAATGTTTTACAAACTCATTCGATATTATCCATAGAAATGCAGTTTGTCAAACATAGTGATGCTATACGACAATTCGTTGTTAAATTGGTAACTTTAACGGAAAGTGATGCCGCATTGATAAAATAGCAATCAAGGAAATTTAACATTTTCATTTCAGCTAATTACTAATTTGTATATACATACTGATTTTTTTTTTCAATTGAGGCCAAGCACGAATATTGATAGTGATGTTGATTAAAACATTTTAATGAAGTTACAAAACCCTTGGCAATAATGCTAGAGAAAGGTGTCAGTTTACAGACAACTGCAACATACAGAAACACAGTAGCATTTTAAGTTCATATCTGGTTTAATATGCGATGGCTGTTGGACTCTGGCTGCGGGGATAAAATTTCTGTATCCTTGGAACTTTTGGCAGGTTGAGTAATTTATTTGCCTTATTTACCATTTACTTCTTTACTTCTCTATCAGGCGGTGCAATGCAATACAATTATTTGAACATGGTAAGAGTTGTGCAAATTTTCCCCGAGGCAGCAATAAAATCTCAATGAAAATACCATAGCAAATAAATTCTACAGGATTGAAAATTGGCATGAAAACTATCCCATAGGCCTGCTACTGGATGTCTACATGACAGGATGATATATATGGGAATATCTTCACGAGTAAAAAGTCACAAAAAATGGAGTTGATTTTGTAAGAAAAATTCATTTCTGCTTGACAATTGTTGAAAATGACCAATGTGTATCATATTCAACGTGGTTTTGTGGATATTTAGAACTTTGATAAAAAGAAGGAAAAATCACAGCATCTTATTGACTTGGGGTAGAGTTTCAGTTTTGTGACAGTCAGTCCAAGGTTGGTTGAATAAGCTACAAGAAATTTTTGACAAAAGTACCACGGAACATTGCGAGAAATGTAAAAACGACCCTTTTACTTTAATTCTTAACCAAGTTCAGCCTGTGATTGGTCAAATTGTTGTCCGCACTGTCAATGCTTGTCCTAGGAGTCCTTCTGTTGCCTACCAACAAAGCTGTCCATCAGATATAAGCCGTCGCTGTATTTTGCTATATGTATCATTGCATCAACTGGCATCCATCTGAATCAAGAATAATACAAAATTTTCACAAATTAGAAAAATCAGTTTCTACCAGTACGACTAATGCTGTATTTTAGGTAGTCACTGTCTGGCTGAAATCTCAGCAACCTATTCAATGCAATGTGACCCTGCTGACGGTTACAGCAGATCTATCTATGAGTATTGCTTTTATTGTGTGATACCTTGCTATATATGCAAGAATATTTGGAATAATGGACAAGCTAGAAACATCCATAAAACCACCCTGTGTAGTGTTGATCAATATTTCAGCATTGTTACTAAATGTTAATGCACATGCAATATTCAGTCCTATATTGTCTTTGTGCACTAAGTGCATTTATTGCAGCTGTATTTAGTGGTCAGTTCCTATGATATGTGATTCTCATAGTTTCAATAAGAACACCAGTGGTAACAAAGTTCTAAAGTCCCCATTCATGTAACAGAATTTTCAAAAAGCCTTGAAACATTATCTGGATAGATATTCATTTTTTCAATATTAATACGGCTAGTTTTCAATCGGATTCGAACCCAAAACATACGGCATCAGTCGCCTAGCTGAGAGGCCACAGACAGAACCGCTCGGCTAAATCTCCACTCCCAAAAAGAGGGTTCAATAGCCGGCTAAGTTGTTACATTTTTCTGACTGAGACCGCTCAACACGTTGTAGAGTTCGTGAAGCACTCACGCACGCATGCTCACTATCATACATCGCACATACACACTTTATCGAAGCGATAATCAGAAACAGCTAATGATTGACTTTGAGATCACAAGAAAGAAGCCTCATACTATACTCCATCATGAAGTAAGGATCTATGTTGTGTTTTCTCTCGGTTTCTCTAACATGCAGGGCATGTCCCGCTTTGCCTGAAAATTTTTAGTAGAATTTTGTTCTGATTGACGGGGACTACAATAAATTATACAAATTCAAGATATGCAAATTAAGGCTTTCTCACTGTATTAGCAAATTAAGGCTAAGTCTGCATCGAATATCAAAATACCCAAGGCAGTCTCTTGCTCTTTTCCATTTAGTGAATGATAATTAGATACCTACACAAATCATTTTCACTTCATCATCATACATTTAAGTTCAAATATAGTTTTGTAAGCCGGTTGCAAATTCTAGTATATAGTCCCTAGGCTTGCATTAATAGTGATTTTGAGAAAAACTTTAGTTTTTTAATCTTCTTGTAGGAACTTACGATTTAATGAAGGGGAAAAGGTATACTATCCTTGGAAGGCACAGCTGTTTCTGATTGGTCAACACAGCTTCCACCACTTTATCAGCAACATATTGTGGTTCCAATGTAGGTATTCCGTCACTGAAAGAAAGTATGCAGTTGCTGATGAATTCAATAGAATGCCCCTTGGGGACAGGTATCAGGGCTCTCCAATATCTACAATTCTTTTTTAATTTTCTACTTGTGGGGGCTCATTTTAATGGTCTTGGAATGAGAAAAAATTTCCAAATTCGAAATTGTTTTTCTTCTCTGAGAGTTACCCAATGATGGCGGCCATTTTAAATTTCAAATATCGGGAAACATTAGGTAATTTGTCTTTCTCGTACCAAATTGGACAGTGCCGACCACTGATTTTTTTCTTGATTTGGTAAGAGAATATCGAAAGTTTCATTGAGAAAAGTTTGAGCAAAAGAGTAAGTCTTTGAATTTCGAGGCGCATGCTTCCTCAATCAGGAAAAATACAAGTGAAAATGGATATATATCTGGTAATTGTAAACCGCTCGTATGATACAACTTGGAGGCAGTGGATAATTACAACATACGCATGAAATCAAAACTCACTGCAATTGGGCAGGGTGCTTTCACTTCTAAATTAATTGCCATGAGCAAATTTACACCAGCTATTTGCCATGGTTACACAACGGGAACCATGTATACATGACATACTATCACTGTTAGGATTTTGTTTTGAAGTGTTCGACAGCGGTTTAACTTGAAACAAACCATTTCATCCATTTTTGTGTTCATGTTTTTTCATGTCTAAACTTTTGTTTGGGTGGAGGTTTCAGGAAACACAATAAGTTCTGTTTGCCATGGTGTGGTTAAATTTATCTACGGTCCCTTTGAGGTTTGCTGTCTGCTACCACTTTTGAGAAAACATCTTTTTAGAAATATAACACCAATACTGGCACTGTACTGTCTACTTTGCACAACATGGACAAACAGTGTAGCAATTTTGTATCAAAATGGCAATTTTTGTAATATTTAGATTGCAACTTTAGATTTTAGAATTTTTGGATAGAATAGTGCCAAGCCTTATCTGTAATTACCCAAGATACACCTGTACCTCATCGTCATTTTCCCCTAGCCATACTGTAATCAGTTAATGAGGTTGTACTGTTTGACCATCTTTTATTCATTTGCATCTCAGTTATTCCAGCAATTTGTTTAAGTTCCAATTTGTCCATTAGAAATATCGTTAGCAAATTGTTAGGTCAAAGAGTGACTACTATTAATGTGAAATATTTGGAATACTTTCAAAAGTTTTCAAGATTTATTTTACTCACTTGCATATGTCACTCATCTGAGCCATTTGACCAACTGAATCTTAAATTTGCATGAAGCACGAATGTTTCTGCAAACTTTAAAATTCCAAGGGCCAAACTGTAGCTTGTGAGTTTTAAGTTTTTTAAAATTGTCACATTTCGCTCATTTGTGTATCAGTCATTTCATCAATTTTGATTTGAACAAAAATGCATCTAAATGCCACTAAGAACATGTCTATAACCAACCATGAAAGTCCTTGCAATATCACGTTTTGGGTTTTGAACTCTTGGAGGTACGTGAATATGTTGGCAAATTTACTCTTTCACACACCACAAAAACTTCAGAAGGAAGTAGATAGGATAACCTGCGCTTTCATCTCTTTAGGGAGACAGTATGTGATTATTGACAACGCCCAATATTTTTATATTGCGGAAAAGATGTTCTGATACGTACAGATCTTTCATGCCATCAAACATTCCAGTGTTAATTTTGGTTGGTTGAACCAGCGTAGTGTGCACGCCATCGACGTTCTGAGCTATGAGCTCCAGCATCAGCGATTCATGGAGACCAACGGCGGCAAATTTGCTGGCGCAGTACTCCACCAAGCCGACTGCAGCAAGGGACCCTGCCATACTTGCAATGGTCACCAAATGACCGTGATTGTTGGCTATCATGGATGGCAAGAACGCTTTCACAGTCTGGAAAAGGAATATAATCAGAAGAAGAATTACTGTCAGTCATCTGAATGAAATCACTGGCGTGAACCCATTGCTGTGCTTTATAATGTTAATTATGTGAAGTTGATGAACCTAGCCCTCTTCAGTATGCCATTTCCGTAAAACTCACTCAAATTGGGTATCTTTAAATCACAGCTGATAATTAGTGAAGCTCATGGAGGCACCACTGGGCAGATTCTTAATTTTGTACCTGGTCATTGTCTGTTTACAACTTCCTAATGCATAGGCTCCAGTGGAGTAATAAATCGCATGACCAAGGGATTGTAAGTGTATTGGTTTGCATGAAGAAAACAACACACAATATATATATATATATATATATTTACACACACACACACACACACACTATATATATATATATATATATATATATATATATATATATATATATATATATATATATATATATATATATATATATATATATATATATATATATTCACACTGTCGGATATTGCTCCTCTTGCATTTTCCAAATAGTATTGTGCAGGACAATTACCGGGAGGGACATGTGCCTACCGGAATTTCAGCAAATGTCAAAGTCTAGCGAAACAATTATGGGACACTTTGGCACACTATGGCCACAGGGGCACAAGGCATTATCAGTCATGGCAAAAGTAAAAAAAAAAACTTAATAAATTTATAATTATGAAAACTTGATAAAAATTAAATATTTCTGTCTTTATTGTATACTTACAAAAGTATCCTACTGTACTCGAATCCTGAATGATGACCAGCTTTCATGCCAAATTAGTGTAGTTGAAATAGAGACTCTGTTATTAATAAATTATGAATATTCTTGATAAAAATAATATTACTGTCATTATTGTTTACTTATTAAAGTACCCTAAAGCACATCAATCCTAAATCAAGATCAGTATTTATGTCAAATTCAAACAGTTGTAGCACAGACTCTGAGAAACAGTTACAGCAGCAACGACAACATTGCGCAGTTACTTTATGCGCGGTCACAGTACTGTCTCGGCAGACTCTTTAAAGGGCAGATCGTCCATGTAGCCGACACGAACACGAAGTGTCTGTTACCGGCTACCAAAAACTAAGAAAAATAGTAAAGAATGAGCTACAAAATCACTATCAGTTTTAAGTTGAAGGTAGAATAAGTCTGTGCCTCTGTATAAAATACTATAAAAATAGTAGAAAGTGAGCAGCCAGCTGAAAGTTAGTCGAGGAGACCTTTACCGCGTATCATTTGCATCTCATTGTCGGCTACATGGACTGTGGCAGTACTCTCACTGCGCATCAAGTTACAGCGCAATCATAAAGTCAGGGTTCTCAAAATTTTTGAAGTAGGCGGAAAATTCAGAAAAGTAGGCGGTTAGCTTATGTGTGCAACCAGTTCCCTGGGCGGGGGGGGGGGGGGGACAGTTCTGAGCAATTTCATGCATTCTTATAGGCTACAGTGTATAAAAGGCTATTCCAACATACACACAGGGGGAGGGTTTCCTGTGTGCAAGAAATTTTTAAAATTTGAAGGCATTTTGGAGTAATTTCATGCATTATTGTACTGTACGGAAAGACCATTTCAGCATGAGAGTGTTAAGGATTATTTTTAAATTTGAAGACATTTCTGAGCAATTTCATGCATTCTTATACAAGTGTATAAAAGGCTATTTCAACATACACAAAGGGGGAGAGGGTTTCAGGGACGGGGTCCCCGTCCCTGTGTGTGGGCAAGAAATTTTTAAATTTTGAAGACATTTTGGAGTAATTTTATGCATTCTTGTACAGTATTTAAGACCATTTCAGCATACAGAATAATCATTATCATTGCCAATTACAACATGTTTTCAAGGGATAAAGTTTAAAAAAGTCAGAAAAATTAAGTTGATATCACTCGGGCCTGTCAACTGCATTCAGTTGACATGGATAATAGCAAAATTTCACCAGACTGTTGTGTAGAATTATGTAAAGCTCATGACTTGAACAAACATTTTGAAATACATCATAGAATAGGGGTTTCACAACCCAGAAAACGATCCGCTAGAATCCTGACCAGCCTGGCTGCACAAAGTGTTTTACTGATTTAAATAAACTTGATTGAAGATACAGTAAAATCAAAGAGTTTATTCAATTTCAATGAATTATAGGAACACAATTTTCAGTGATTTTAATTCACTGTACTAATTTCACAATAAAAGGAATCCGCGAGCTGATTATTGATTTTTTGCTGATGTTGAATATAATTGAAAATGAAAGCTAAATTTCAGTGTTCATGTTTGATAAAACCTCAAACTAACGACACTGAACGCCAGCCTGTACTACACCGTGTGTGTACAAAGCACCGGTAGTCAGTACACACAACGCGATATCGGTCGACCTGAAATTTGACACTGTGATCGACGTAGCGTTTCAAAAGTACGAAAAGTGAGACCAAGTAATTTTTTGTTTATTTAGATTTGATCTAAACCTCCCAAAACCAACAGACAAAGTCAGAAAATCAAAGTTTTCGAGCGTCGACTTTCTCTTCCGCGATGCACACAACCACGGCCCCTCCACAAAACGCGATGTCGATCGACTTGAGTTGACATCGTGATCGACCATGGATAGATTGACGTGGCGTTTCGAAAGTATGAAAAATGAGACTCAGTAACTTGTGGTCGCTTTAGATTTGATCAAAAACCTACCAAACCCATCAGACTAGGCCCTACTCTTACGCAGAAAACCAAAGCTCTCGAGCGTCGACTTTCTATTCCGCGTTTGAGCGAAACAAAAGTCGGCTTCATTTGGAAATGGTCGGCTATTCGCGGGCATAACGTAATTGTATGTTAGTCCAATTTTCGGCTATAACCGATGTGAACGTCGGAATAATTCGGGCTGTGATCGGGCGAGCGAGGTTGACCTCGAGAGCGATTCCTAGTCACGGTGTACAGTACAACACGTTCGCTGATTGCGGTACTACAGTGATAGCAACAAGTTCACCGCGTAAATTGCTAGACTACATATAGCCACATCGGCACTTCTGAAATATTATCTGCGGCTTGCAAGACCACCAAAAAATCTAATTATTGTTATCAAAACCAGAATTTCCGGGCCAGAGAGCGATGTCGGAGAACAAATGACACATCATTTGAACATTATTAATAGGACTAAGCAGAGCCTATGTGTTATCCGTCTACCAATCAGACTCTTCGGTAACTTTCGTCCAATGACTGTGGACTATAATCTCCCGCCAAAAAAATGTTTATCCTTTGGTGTTCTATTACATTCGGTGCATGCGCTTTGGTGCCTTTACATGTAATTGCTACAGTTGTGTTCCGGTTGGCGCCCCTTTTTTTATCTCATGGCGTGTTCAGTAATAAAGCTTGTGTGTTCTCAGCATGAACTGGTGTCGTTCGCAGTTCTGTGTAAAAGTCAGACAAGAACCTTGATCATAAAACCCCATCACGACATTTTTTGGTGCCGAGACCAGGATAGGATGTCTGACGAGGAGCAGCAACCAACTCAAGCCGAGCAACTGGCAACGAAATTGGCCAAGTTGAAACTCAAGCGCAGGGGACAACGTGCCCAAATGACGAGGCTGTTCAACCGTGCAGAACAACTCACATCAACGTTCGCTGCAGCTGAGAACAAGACTGAAGCTCACAGGATACTCAGAGCATTGAACACTCAACTGACTCAGAAATACGAATCTTTAACTAAGATCGAAGAAGATATCTTAGATAATACGGATGAAGCAAGCTACGATGCTGCGAGCCAAGAATCCGGCGACTACATGTCCGAGATATTCGAGAGAAACGACAAGATCACTGATTTCATCAAAAACAACAAACCGAACAATGCGACTGGCCCATCGGCGAACTCCGACACCGCTACTCAAGACACATCGAAGAAAACGGTCGCATTACCGAAACTACAGCTGAAAACTTTCTCAGGAAACGTACTCGAGTGGGTGAGTTTCTACGACACTTTCAAATCGTCCATCCATAATGATAAGAACCTCGAGAACATTCAAAAGTTCACATACTTACGCAGCGTTTTAACTGATGAAGCTGCCCGTACGATTAGCGGTCTCGCCTTGACAAACTCCAACTACGACCATGCTTTAGAGCTACTCATCGAACGCTACGGACAGAATCATTTGATCATCGATGCGCACATGACTGCACTGTGGCAGATTCCTCAACCTACGAGTGACATTAACAGTCTGAGATTGTTTTATGACACATTAGAAAGTCATATTCGCGGTTTACAATCACTTGGCAAAGAAGAGAACGCTTATGGAGAACTTCTCATTCCCATGATTCGAGATAAACTACCTAACAATATTCGGAAACAGATCGCAAGAGATCACGGAAACAAGGCTTGGACTTTACCAGAGTTGCGCAAAGCCATCCTACGGGAAATCGACGCCATTCAAGCCGGAGTTCCACTCGATGAGTTATCGGTTGCGGACATAGCAACACAGCCTAATATGACCGCTTCATTTCATACTAAGGCCGCATCTACGCGCACAACAAAGCCTTTGAGAATCAAAACATGCGTGTTTTGTAAGGGAAATCACTACACAAGTGATTGCCAAGTTGTCACCGACCCGAAACGTCGCTTAGACATTGTCAAACGCGATCGTCTCTGTTACAATTGCCTTGGAAAGCATCGCGTGAGCGATTGCAAGTCTCGTTACACTTGCAAGATCTGCAAGCGTAAACATCACTCTACCCTTCATGACACCAAATCAGCTACACCGTCTGAGAAAAAGGGAACTTCTGAAGTTCATGTGGCATTGGCGAAAACAGACGACACAAAGGGGAAATCTACACCCAACGGATCGGTTCTCCTCAAGACGGCAGTCATTCCTATGTCGGTCGGCGATAGGAAACCTATCAACGCTACCGTGCTGTTCGACGATGGGTCCAACAGAACTTTTATCACGCAGCGATTTGCTGACAAACTCAACTTGAAATCGGACACTCATGAGAACGTGAGCCTGTCAACATTCGGGACAATTCGAAACAAATTCATTCCATGAAAAGTGCAATGGTAACTTTGCACGAACAGAATGGGCATACCAGTACTGTTAACGCCCTGATAATTCCCGAGATTTCGTCCAACCTATTCAACCACGTGTCAGCAGAAATACTCAACTCAGACCATCTACGGGATTAAAGCTTGCCCACCCTGTTTCCAATGTTAAAACTATGGAAATTGATGTGCTCATCGGAGCCGATCAATATTGGAACTTTGTTGGAAACCATATCGTGCGCGGGGCAGGTCCAACTGCAATATCATCTAAGTTCGGCTACTTGTTGTCCGGTCCTACTGGAAAGCGTGGGAAATTGGACTCTGACATTAATATTCATCACGTGAACGTAGAAACACACACCGACGATGACATACGAAACTGGTGGAATTTAGAGCTCATCGGAGTGAAGGCAGACTCGCAAAATGATGAAAATACCGACTTCGAAACATATCGGGACACTCATCTACGTGTTGAAAATGGTAAATACATTGCCCGTTTACCATGGAAAACTGATCATCCGCCACTGCCTTCAAACTATGCGGCAACTGAAAATCGCACGCGCGCTATGGTTCGCCGTTTGGCCCTGACTTAACGAAGAGATATGACGATATCATCACCGATCAACTGCGCCGAGACTTCGTCGAGAAGATTCAAGATGACAACAAACTGAAGGACATTATTTGCCGCATCGAGCTGTCAAGAAGGACTCAGTTACCACTCCAATACGTATTGTATACGACTGCAGTAGCAAACAAAATGCTGACTCGGCAAGTCTAAACGACTGTCTTCAAACTGGGCCGTCATTAATCAATGATTTACCTGCCATTTTGCTACGATTTCGCGCGCTAACCGAATCGCTTTCGTCAGTGACATTGAAAAGGCATTCTTAAACATACGTCTAGAGGAAGACGAGCGTCAATACACCAAATTTCTTTGGTTATCGGACATTCGTGATCCCGAAAGTCCATTTGATGTTTATCAATTCAAGTCTGTTCTGTTTGGGGCGGCTTGTTCCCCATTCATGCTCAACGCTGTAATCAAGACCCACTTGGAAAGTAACGCCTCCATACCGACAGCTGATGACCTCAAACATAATATTTATGTTGACAATGTGATAGACGGTGAAGAGTCTGATGAGAAGGCCGTGTCATATTACAACGACGCAAACCACCTCATGCAGTCGTGTGGGTTCAAGCTGCGCTCATGGACGTCCAACAGTGAACGACTATGTGAACTCGCAAAACAGGATGATATCTACGAACCCTCCCATGATGTACCAGTACTCGGCCTGCGTTGGGAACCAGAAAGCGACACGATGACCTACTCAGAAAATAATAGCGAGCCTATTCCAAATGAATTGATAACGAAACGAGATGTTCTCAGTTCCTCCGCTACACTGTACGACCCACTGGGCTTCGTAGCTCCAGTTCACATCAGAGCTAAACTCTTTGTACAGTCACTATGGAAACGCGGGCTCCCTTGGGACGAACCGCTCGATGCTGAATTGAACTCTCAATGGATACAGATCGCAGCGGACTTGAATGCTACACGCAAGACGACAATAAACCGCCAATACTTCTCAGGGAATAAAGATAACGACGACTGCGAAGTTCATGTTTTCGCTGACGCCAGCACTACCGCCTACGGAGCTGTAGTTTATCTCCGCAGTTCAAGTGAAACTTCTATCGTTATGGCCAAGGCACGCGTCGCTCCAACGTCCGATTTGTCACTGCCTCGGTTAGAACTGATGGCCGCCCTGATTGGCACTCGACTCAGCAAATTCGTAATAAATGCTCTCTCCGGCAAGATAAACATTACACAGCGGTATCTCTGGTCGGACAGTCAAATTGCGTTGTATTGGATCAACAGTGTCAAGAAGCTGCCGATCTTCGTAAGGAATCGCGTCAAGGAGATCAATGGTTTTCGTCACATCTACAAATATTGCCCCTCCGCTGACAACCCAGCTGATTTGTTAACTCGAGGCATTACTTCTGATCAACTAGCCAATTCTACTCTATGGTGGAACGGCCCTACTTGGTTGAAAGAAAATGGAGACTGGCCAATCTGTGAACTGTTTGATAGCGCAGTACACCATATCGCTACAACGGACGACTTCATGATCGAGCCTCACACACAAATCGATGCTGAGGTTGCCGACAAAATGCAACACGTTGAGGATCTTTCTCGCCGATCCACTGAGAGCATCTGCTCATCAAACACGGAAATCGACCCCGCAATTGACGTTGGCATACAATACGCGGTGGACATTACTCGTTTCAGCTCGTTAGACAAACTATTCCGCGTTACTTCGTATGTATTTCGTTTCAAATCTCGACTGCAGCGAAAGAGAGACACGCCGTCAGGAGTAGTCTCACCGGACGAGATACGACATGCTGAACAAATCTGGATTAAAGACGTACAATCTGAGATATATACAGACACTATTCATTCCATGAGGATGAATGTGAAGAGGTTCGGACCGTTGGTTCAACAACTCAACCTATTTCTCGATAACGAGGGCACACTTCGATGTGGCAGCCGTGTACACAATGCAGCATTGGACTATGTCACGAAATTTCCAGCGTTGCTGCCTCCTCACCATGAATTCACTAAACTGGTCGTTCTGAAAGCACACGAACGCGTATTCCATGGAGGAGTCCAGTCGACTGTAACACAAATTCGTCAACAGTACTGGATACCGAAAATACGACGTATCGTTAGCAAGATTCTTCACAACTGTGTTACCTGTCTGAAAGTTGAAGGAAAGCCGTACACTAACCCAGTCCAAGCTCCGCTGCCTACATATCGCGTGAACATCACCCCTCCATTCAGTGTGACGGGGGTCGACTTCACGGGGGCTCTCCTCACCAAAGCTATTGATGGTAAACAAAACAAGGCATACGTGTGCCTGTTTACCTGTGCGGTTACACGGGCCATACACTTGGAATTGGTACCGGATTTGACGACTAAAACATTTCTACTCGCGTTTCGCCGTTTTGCTGCAAGACGATCCCTGCCTAGCCGAATGTTATCCGACAACGCCTCGACGTAATCTCTGGAGCCGAGGAGATACGCTCCTTGCTCGACACGCCTGATGTTCGAGATTATCTCTCATCTCAGCGAGTGAAATGGACTTTCATACCCAAACGTGCGCCGTGGTTTGGCGGCTTTTGGGAGCGGCTCATAAGTCTCACGAAGAATGCGATTAAAAGGTTCTCGGTCGATCATTCATCACGTATGATGAGCTTGCTACCGTCGTCACCGAAATTGAGACTGTATTAAATGATCGCCCACTCACCTTCGTTTCATCCAGTGCGGATGATGACGTTAGCCTGACCCCAAATCACCTGTTACATGGTAGAAGCTTGACCTCACTACCATACATCACAGTCTCCGATGAAGAAATCGAAGACCCGACTTTTGGAAACCACAATGATGTTAACAGACGTTACGCACATTTGTCAAATCTCCAACAACAGTTCTGGAAGCGGTGGTCAACCGAGTATTTGACAGCTTTGAGAGAACGTCACTCCGGTTCCGGAAACAAGCACAATGTAATTAAAGTGGGTGATGTGGTACTGATCCATAGTGATATCGATCGTAGGATGAAATGGCAGCTCGGGACTGTGAAGAGACTTGTTTATGGACGTGACAAGTTGGTGCGATCAGCTGAAATCTCCACCGCCAGGGGACACACCAACCGCCCTATACACAAGTTATACCCCCTGAGGTAGCCTCTCAAGAATTATCATCATCTGAAGACAAAGATGTGAACGAGCGGGAAGACATCCATCGGCAAGAAATTTCTACTGAGAAAACCAATGACCCGCCAGAGTCGGGGAGACCATCCAGAGATGCAGCCATTGCAGCCAGGATGAGAATATCCGAACTTTCATAAATTGCTGTAACTGTTGAGTCAATTAACTCTTTGAAATTTCTAAGTTTTTTGTTCAAACGAATCATTTATTGATAATTCATATTGAAAGTGTTCAAGATTATCTTTCGTCGCCGGGAGAATGTCGGAGAACAAATGACACATCATTTGAACATTATTAATAGGACTAAGCAGAGCCTATGTGTTATCCGTCTACCAATCAGACTCTTCGGTAACTTTCGTCCAATGACTGTGGACTATAATCTCCCGCCAAAAAAATGTTTATCCTTTGGTGTTCTATTACATTCGGTGCATGCGCTTTGGTGCCTTTACATGTAATTGCTACAGTTGTGTTCCGGTTGGCGCCTTTTTTTATCTCATGGCGTGTTCAGTAATAAAGCTTGTGTTCTCAGCATGAACTGGTGTCGTTCGCAGTTCTGTGTAAAAGTCAGACAAGAACCTTGATCATAAAACCCCATCACGACAATCGAAACGGTGTGAAAAGTAGCCGGCCAAAATACGAAAGTAGCCGGTCAATTTGGCCGGCATCCGGCTAAAAATAAACACGCTGATTAAAGTTATTAAATTTTTACACTCTTGCTATGACTGATATTACCTTGTGCCCCTGTGTTACAGCGACAAAAACAGCAATCGTGTTGCCTACCCAAAATATAGCCATTGTGTTAACGTCCACAGTTCTTTCGATCAACTCATCTGGACAATCCAACAGTCTTTTCCCAGCTACGACGCCAGCATTGTTGACAAGAATAGAAACGTCACCAACTTCTTCTTTCACATTCTCTGAGACGCCATATACGATGTCCCTTTTCCTGACATCGCACTCGTAACAGTGTGCAGTCCCACCAACTGCAGCGATCATTTCAGCCGTCTCCTCCATGCCCGCCTTATCGATGTCCCAGAGAACTAACTCAGCACCAAGCTTCGCAAAGTTGATGGCTATCAAGCGGCCAATGCCGTTACCTGCGCCCGTCACAAGAACTATATCGTTCGCTACGGACTTTTTGGCGCTAGGAAGGAAAAATTTGATGCAAGCCCAGATCGTGATGACCAGGGCACCGATATGCGCATAAAGTTGTCTCAGTAGACCTGCCATGTTTTTTCTCTTCGCTAGTTTTCGTCCAAGCCCTTCCGACGTCGTCCGCAAATACTTTCGGCACCGCTGTGTATTCAAAGGTAGGACAAGATCTGGGACCGAAGCTTGGTGACCAAAGCAAAGGGAACAGAACAGATATGCACATACAGGGTCACACCTCACATATGGCGACCCGCAAATGACCTGTTTGTTATGTAAATACGTCAGGGGTAGGTTCGACCTTTTGAATCCTTCAGGCTACCGCCAATGTTCGACCATCAGCCTCACACTTCGAGGCTGCGAGTACCCGTTTGGTGTCGAATGATCTATTTCTGCTCGTGAATACGTTTCTCCACCGGGCAAGAAGGCGCTAATGATCATAACAAAAGTATGAAAATTATTTACGTTATTTCTATGGAAGATGTTTCGCACCGCAGCGGTGCAGATAAGGAATCTAAACTTCTTATTCGCCTCGCAGCGGTGCGAAAAAAAACCAATGTGCCTTGTTTTGATAGTCTTAGAGTTGGTTATGTAAACTTTAGAGGTTTAAAATCAAAACAATCCGAGCTTGGTCAACTTTTTAAAGAACTATTAAAACTTACAAATTTTTCGAGGAACAGAAACATTCCTATATAATAATGAAAAACCAAATGTACATTCCTTTAGGTGGTTTTGAAAAAATTGCATATAAAAAAGGGAGAGGGAGGAATAGGTTTCTTTATCAAAAATAATATTCAAGTCATTGATCCGAATGTACTATAAATCCAAAAATGATTATTTGGAACGAATTTGGATTAAAGTACGAATTGATAAAACTCAGTCGTTCAATTTTGGATTGGTTTATGTTCCGCCAGAAAATACAAACAAAGATGCAGTAGATGAATTGTACCATGAACTACACAGTTATATCATTAACTTAATGGATTCTAATGAACAGTTTTTCATAATGGGAGATTTCATTTGGCTAATCCGAGAACAATCTGGTGATAACGTTTTAAATATTAATGATGCAAAATTAATTTCAATGATTGATGAATTTGATCTGACCCGTCTTAATAACAGTGGTATTAGCATTGGGAAATGGGTGTGGTCAAGACATACACAGCAGCCTGTTATTGACTACATAATGACAAGTGATAATTTTAAATATAAGATAGAAGATTTTTTGTTGATAAAGATACAATTTTTGATATAGGTAGTATATATAATATAATTTTTAAAAAGCATAGCAGTTCCTAATAGGAAATATGAAGTCAAAACCTAAATGAAACAGAGATGGGACATCAATATGGATACCAATTGGAGTAATTTCCAAAATGTTCTAGCATCAAATCTAAAATCCTTCAATGATAAAATCAGCTTGGCAGCCAATGAAAAAAATAAACAATTTGCCTAATAAAGTTTGGAGATATTGGTTGGACAGTGTTATTAATACATGCCACAATGCTATTTTTAAGAAAAAAATAAAAAGTTCATCCAAACCGTGGTTTTGTACAGAAATTAAAATGGCAATAAATGAAAGAAAGAAATCAAGCAGGAAACATAGACAGTGGGTGAAGGAAAACAATAACAGGGTCATTGAAGGTCAAGCTCTATGGCAACAATACTTACAAGATAAAAAGAAGGCACAGAATCAGTTAGAATTTTAAGTTCAGCAATATGTTGATGTTGCAAAAACTGGAGGTAAGTGTAATCAGAAATACTGGTCATTATTGAAAGGAACAAAAGAAAGATCCTTCACAACTGTAACCCTTGATCAAGAATCAAACCTTGTACTTGAAAAAGACAAAGTACAAGAACATAATCTGTACCAAGAATCAAAGAATTTTGAGGAAAAAGTAACCTCATCTGTAGCTATCAGATAGTCTCAGCTAATAACACAGATACAATACACATTACAAAAGGAGCCATCCGTTGCATTATTCGAAATCTTAAAAATAATAAGGCATGTGGACCAGATCAAAATTACGCATGAAATCATTGCAGGTGTTGGGCAGGTAATAATTGACTCATTTACTGCGCTTTTTAATCTTTGTGCCAATTAGAAATTGTTCCAAAGGACTGGGGGATACCTCTACATAAAAAAGTGACACCAGAAATTCAAATAATTATAGAGGTATTTCGTTGAGCTCAGCGCTCAGTTATTGGAAAAATGTACAATAGAATCATAGAAAAAGGGGTAACAAAATTTAGTTGAATCGATGGATATTTAGGTGAAATTCAAGGAGGATTTCGGAAAAAAAGGCGAACAATTGACCTAATTTTCATTGTAAAAGAATGAACAACGATTCGAAAACATGAAAATAAACACACATAAGCTTATCTTGCTTTTTTAGCCTTTAGGAAAACTTATGAAAGCGTTTGGAGAGATGGATTATGATACACATTGTGGAATAATGGAAGCAAGGGGAAATTGTGGCGTGTGATAAAACATACATACGATCATATTGAAAGTAAAGTGTCTTTTGATGACATTGAGACAGATTACTTGGAATGGAATGGAATTATTATATATAATCCCCCCTTACTCTGAACGAGTGTGACTGCGTCGCGGACGAGTGATTCCCCGTGTAGCGGCCGTATCCCTCCGAGCGGTAGGCGAGGGGGATACGGCCCCTGCATGGGGACTCACTCGTCAGCGACGCTGACACACGAGTGAGGAATACGGCGGGGGGGGGGCCGGGGGTTATATATTTATCACATGAATAGACCCAGTTGTCCGTGAATAAACCATTCAGGAACGATATTTACTGGGAAAGAACGATAGGAACTATTTTACAAGAATTCATGTGCTTGTGTTATGCGGTCGTGGCTGGGTCATAGCCAATCTGATTAAAATCAGATGCAGAGTACGGTGACGTCTGTACTTACAGGGAATTCTATTGCTGTCGCCTCTCACAACAGCAAGAGAATACCGCGTAAGTAAAGACGTCGCCGTACTCTACATCTGTTTTTATTCAGATTGGGTCATAGCTTGACTGCGCTCAGATGAACATGTCGAGGGGTTAACTCCGGGGGTTATCTTCGAGCATGCCGAACCCACTCGTGGGTAATAGCGTCTATCGTAGGGCCTATTCTGGGTGAATCAAACAGAAATAGGAAAGACTATCGATTTTTAATGCAGGGTATTTATTTGGTACTTACAAAACATCAATTTGAGTAAATATTCATTCATACAATGATTGGACGTGCAAGCCGCCAAGCGGGACGTCGCGACAAAGCCGTGGCTACAAAGAAAGGGTTATTTTTTGTCAATATTCGAACATCATTCGAAGAATTCTGCTTTGCAAACTTTATATGAAATTTTCAAAATTGAACCGTATGCCACTCTGGCATATTAGCACATACAATAAAGATATTCATCTTCAAGTTGAACAAGTCAGAAAGGAAGAAAGAAAAAACTTCAAAATTCACTTAGAAATAGTATAACATTTTCTCTTAAATTGTATGTTTAATATTTTGCGAATAAAATGAGCCCTTGTTTGAATATAATGAAGAACGGTGTTCGGTTCTGACTCGAAAACCGGTAAGACGACGAGCAACGGGTGTCTCTGAGCTCAGACGACGGAAGTTCAACAACAAAGTTATACAATTCAGGAAACGTGATGCACAACATGCATGGATCATACAATAGCTTACACCATTAAATGTGCTGATAACCTTGAGAACTCGTCGCTCTTGAAAAACTAGATATGAACTGAAAATGCTCACGTGTTTCTTATAAGCTTATATTGCAGTTGTGTGTAAATTTTAACTTTTGCCACATGTTTGCAACTTCATTGAAAGTGTTCATGATCAACATCATGAACAATATTCACCACAGATTTATTCTAAAGGTCAATAAGTATACAAATATTTAATAAGCTGAAATAAAAATACTTTCTTTGACTGCTTCATTGTATCACTACTTTATATAACAAGTGTAATTGCGTTTGGTCAAGTCGTTTATAAGCTCTGTATGCAAAACCTTGAAAGCTCATTAGATATGCAAATTAGCAATTACCCGACATGAAAATGCGCAATTACTTTCAATATTGTTTTAACCTGGTGTTATCAATGTGCATAACATGTTTAACCAACTTTGATCAAGTAATTCTTGGTATATATCCCTAACTAGGAAAGTTCATTAATATGTAAATTAGGAATTGGCTAACGTAAAAAATGTTTAACGACTTTCAATAATGTTGTATCACAGTATCTTTAAAGTAGGTAGCAAGTTTCACCAACTTTGATCAAGTAAATCTTGGTATATATCCCTAATCAGGAAAATTCATTAAAGAATTGTCTGAAACTTTCAATAATATTATATCATAGTATCTTCAATCATACACCCTCGAGAAAAACATTTACATAGCAAGTTTCATCAACTTTGGACCAGTCAATTGAGATATATATCCCTAATTAGAAAGGTCCATTAAATATACAAATTAGGTATAGCCTTAAGTAAAAATGCTTAATAACTTTCAATAATGTTGTATCATAGTAACTTCAATGTACATAGCACGTTTCGTCAACTTTGGTTGAGTCAATCGAGATATATATCCCCAATTAGAAAGGTCCATTAAATATACAAATTAGGAATTTCTTTAAGTAAAATGTTTAACGACTTTCAATAATGTTATATCATGTTATCATACATGCTATGCCTGTATTTCGATTATCCTATCGTTTAGACGGTACTGATATGAACCCGTATTTTACAGAGAACACCACATTAACCCGTCAAGCCATTTAGCAAAATGCCTGGTTAGACAGGGAGTCATTTGACCATATAACAAATAAATTGGCGATCAACTTCACTCGTTGGGTACAGCAATTGCAAACACTAAAATCAGCGGGTAATCTCAATCGTTGTCAATTGTGAATTATTCTTCATTCGATTCAGTTTATTTTCTAAGATACACCATGAGAGAAATGGTTTGTACCACTGTGCGATGTTTACGCAGCCTGTAGTATCAGTATCAATTGTATGGCCAGAGTTGGGCTTCCTGTTGACTTTTTTATTACAATCGCTGTACAAGACCACTGAAGTTGACCGCCAATTTACTTGTTATCTTGCCAAATGACTCTCTGTTTTACAGGCATTTTGCTAAATGGCTTGACGGGTAATGTGGCGTTCTCTCACCGAATATGAATTATATTTTCACTGTAACCGAACTACTTACAGCTACGCGTACGTGTGACCTTTGCTGGTATGCATGACTTTCCTTGGTATATGTACATATAAAACAGCTGAGCGAATAAGACAAATGACAATTCGAAACGTCATTATGATTATTTGTCAAAAGTTTGTTGTTCGCAGTCAGTTCATGGGCATTGTACTTTAACAGTTTGGTACAGTTGTACCAAAACATACAAACAAACGCATCGAAAATTTGTATCATTTGCCGACACCTGTCATCGTTCACGGCCGGTGCAGTGTTTTTATGTCGTCTACGCTGCTGAAGATTAAGATACCGGGTGACAGTGCATCATGATTCAAAATGACATTTTACGTGCACTTGACAGTCATAAAGAAGTTATTCTTTCACTACTTGATTTGACCGCTGCGTTCGACACTATCAACCACAAGGTATTGTTGTATCGCTTGGAGCACAGGTTTGGCATTAAGGGCAAGGCACTTGCTTGGTTTCAGTCCTACCTATGTGATAGAATTCAGACTGTGTGTATTGATGGTATACTGCTGATACTGTCAACACCAAGTGATCTTGATTGTGGTGTCCCTCAGGGAAGTGGGCTGGGCTGGGCCCAATACTTTTCATGCTGTACGCGGCACCATTAGAAGACATAATTATCAAACATGCACTGGATTTGATGTTATTTGCAGATGATACTCAGTTGTACCTGACATGTGAGCGTGCTGTCGACTCATCATTCATAGTTGAACATTGTATTGATGATATTCGTCAATGGCTGATTGAAAATCGTTTGGTTTTGAATGATGCTAAGACAGAAGTGATCCACTTCTGTTCAAAGTTTAAGAAATCAGTTGATCTGTCATCTCTTCGAGTAGGGACCACGTCTAAATCTGTCCGTGATCTTGGTGTTTATTTAAATTGCTGTGCAGATATGAGTACTCAAATTTTGAAATTATGTCAGTGTGCATCGTTCGCTCTACATAGAATTGGTCGTATTAGAAATGTTTTAGATCGTACAAAACTGAAAGACTTGTGCACGCTTTTGTAAAATCACGTCTCGATTACTGCAACAGCTTGCTGTTCGGTATCGAAGACAAATACCTCTGTAAACTTCAGTTACTTCAAAATTCTGCTGCTCGTCTAGTTACACGCACAAAAATGCATGAACACATCACACCAGTGAGGCGTGAGCTTCATTGGTTGCCTATCCATGCTAGAATTAATTTCAAAATTCTTCTTTTGTGTATAAAATTTTGCACGATCAAGCACCTGCTTATCTTTCTGATCTTATCATAGTTCACGTTCCTAAACGGTTTACACGCTCAGCGTTCACACCAATTTTGGAGCCGGTGAAATGGGAACAGAAACACTTTGGTTATCGTTCTTTTTCTAATGCTGCTCCCACTTTATGGAATGCCTTACCAAAAGAAATTAGATTGTCACCATCTGTTGCCTCTTTTAAAATATCTCTGAAAACATATCTCTTCAGAAAGTACTATGATTAAGTCATCGTTTTGATGTTTGTATCATGCGCATTGTAGAGTTTGTATTTTAACGGAGTATTTTAATGTACTTGTTGTACTTTAACCAGAGCATTTTTATGGTACTTTTATCATTATTGTATTTCCATCTTGTATTTTATTGTAAAGGGGTTTGATATTTTATTGATGGAAATCGCTTTAGAAAAATAAATTATTATTATTATTATTATTATTATTATTATTATTATTATTATTATTATTATTACAAGTTTAGGGGCTATAAGTATTATATAGAAATCTAAAAACAGTTCATTGAAGCTGTGGGACTTCTGGAAAAAAAGGTGTTGTTACTCCCGAATGGTTGCCATGGAAACATCTCACATTAAAATGAGTGTGATTTTTTTGGTGTGCTCACCAGAAAACCCCTCATTATCAATTGTTTACATCAATTAATAGTTCTTTAATAGGAATTAGGGAAAAAGTAACATTTTCAATCCCAAAATAGTTACTATGGCAACTCGAAACATTAAATAAGTCTGACATTTGTGTTCTCTGACCCGAACTTCCCCACTAGATATTTTCATATCAATCAAAGTAACTTTCATGGGATATTAGAAAAACTGAAATTTTCAACACCTAAAATGGTTACCATGGAAACATGGGGCAGTGAAATCGATATCATATTTGGTCTTTTCGACCCAAAATACCCGTATATGGCGAAATTTTCACGGAAATTGAACCTATTATTATTCGTGTTATTGTTTCTATATAATACTTTATTAATTATTATTATGATAGAACCTCTTTACGACAAGTTTCCTGTTGATGAGCGTAAGTATATAGGTGGTGAATTACATAGCTTACAGCCATAAATAAGCCACAAAAATCCCACCGCACTGAAAATACTCGCGACAGACAAGGTTGAAGGTGAACGTATAATATTTCCGATTTCTACCTGTAGTGACATTCACAGGTCATGATCGTGTCTGATGGCACCTGTGCGATGTGGGGTTCAGATATAATGTATGATCTAGGGAAAGTCTAACTTTCGTTTAGTTATATACAAGTCAGGAACGAAAATATACGAGCAGACGACGGAAAAACCTTTGAAATCTTTTATTCGTACAGCAACAAAATCACGAACGACACTACAGCTTACAGTGTACCCACTTCATGTTTCCCCTAATCCGCTCAATAAATTCCTTACTAAGATGCTATATTCGGCATATTTGACGTCTGGGGACATGTGTAATTCTTCGACATAAACTGACTGGTACGGGTATTATATCCACTGTGCATTCATAAATGTCGCGGAACTACTTGCTCTATGCTCTCAGCAGTTCATACTCGATCGAGTTTGAAATCGGACGCTGGCGTGGCGCGAGTATTTTGACCCGATATTGGCGGCCTCATAACTTTCACGCAGGGATGAGGTTATGTATCAAAACACGAAAACATACCAGTTTTACACACTCCAGTCTATGTTTTACATCCACCATCTTTTTCAACTAAAAATCTTCTTCAAATTGTAGAAAACCTGTGTCGACATCGTTATATTTAAATTGTTCGCTTTAAAAGTGCTCCATAAACCCTCCTTTGAAGTGGAATGGACTGTAGCGGAATAATATCAAGAAGTGATACGGTTGTCATCACTCCTTAGCAACCAACTTTTTATAAGTACAGCTAAGAGCAAGCAAGGTCTATTTCAGTTGATTTCGTCGCTAATTTCGAAGCGTCCGTAGGAAAACTGTCATAACCAAAGCATGCATGTATGATAAAGGGGTTATAACACGAAGTTAGGGCGATACCGTGTCGTATTCTCATGATGTGTCCGCATTTTGACTTGTTGCTCGGCAACTCGTCAAAATACGGACACATCACTCGAATACGACGCGGTATCGCCCAAACTTCGTGTAATAACCCCTAATTATCTTCAATGTAGATAGCAAGTTTAGTCAATTTTGGTTGCGTCAATTCAGATATATCCTTAATTTGGAAAGTTCATTAAATATGCAAATTAGCCATTATCTTTCATGTCACCCTTAAAGGCACATAAAATGTAACTTGTGGCAAGTTTTCAAGTTTTCTGCTCTTGTATATTAACTACCGTGTCTGACCCTAATCCGTTTGTCATGCTGAAATTTCGAGTATTTTTTTTTTGTCAACACAGCTTGTATGTGTGTAGTGATCATTGTTTATTGTTAACAAATGAATTCTAGTCCGGAATTGAATACAATTTACAACAATAACAATGGATATTATACTCAAATAGGTTGTGTTGATGTGCTAAATACTTGCTAAATTACAGTTTAGGGATTCAAGGCAGAAAGTGAGGGCAACTACAAAACAAAACTTCTGAAAAAATAGCCAAAAGATACAGCTTATGGAGCTTTAATACCTTTCATGGCTGATATATCCTAGTGTGATCAACATTTGTAGCAAGTCTGATCAAATTGTGTGCAGTCATTCTCAATGTGTATCCGTTTTTTCTATAATCATTAATTATGCCAATGAGCAAAAAGTATGCCAGCCACACCCACCAAAATCTAATCAGTTCTCGCCACTTGGTAACTGAATCTATCACAGTCGTTTGGTGGGCTATTCAGCTCTGGGACTATTCGCCCCATAGACGAGTGTACAGAAGCGAGAAACACTTAAATGGTTGTTTCTCGCTTATGTACACTCGTCTATGGGGCGAATAGTCCCAGAGCTGAATAGCCCACCAAGGGACTGTGAATCTATGTACCACATTTGATTCTGATCTGATGAGCCGATTTTGAGATATCGGGCCAACAGACACACACACACATCGCTGCGACATAAGTTCACGTGTGTGAACACGTGAGCTAATAAAATGACATTTCGTCTGATATGTCTCAAGTCCGGAGTATCGTCATTGCTGTCAGAAATGATGAACGCTTTTCGTTTCCTCGGCTCGACTCGTTGACTGCCGCGGCAGATTTGATCGTGATGTTAAACTTTAAACCCGCCAATGTTGCTTCAGAAAACATTCTTACTACTGCAGGGATGATTGGTACTCTACCTGTCTTGGGTTATCGTCTATGCTTATCATGTTTTTGATGGACATCGACAGAGGCCATTTTGACGAGGTGGACAACACAAATTATCACAAGCCAAGTTTGCCGTCTCCGAACAAAAAATACGGGATTTATTCTCTGGTCTTTCTTCGTCAAGACAACCCGCGTCTATGTCATAAATTTTGGTGCGTCGATCTTCGGTGAGCTCATCAATTTAAACAAACCACACGGTGGCCGGTATTTCTCCCACGATCAAAATGTGTCCGACGTAAAAATTTCGTAAAAATTATTCATGATTATTAGAGTGTAACAAAATATATCGGCTTAGTCCTTGTGTTTTATTTTTGTTGCCAATATGGGAATTCGTGTTGGTATAGACCCCGCCGACGTCTGAACTTACGAGACACAGTGTACTTTCATGCCGCAGACATACTGTTTCCACTGCAACTTGTAAGCGGGTCAAGTGCGGTGTCCAGGTCTCCTAAAGTCATGCAATAAATCTATATTTTCATAGACTACGACAATAATAAATTGTTACATGCAGAGAAAACGAACAAAAGGGTGAACTCAGCAGTTTCCGTTTAAACAAAATTTATTACGAAAATAAATCTAATTGCTAAGTCAGGGATAGAGTACAAGCTTTAAAAGTGTACAGACTACTTATCTCAGCTGGGACGGCAAAGCTCCAGTCTCAGAGTTGTAACAGTCTGTCGGATGAATGAACAGTCCTTTGGCTTGCAGGCTTGAAGTTGCACAAAGTCCACAGTATAAATCCAGCGTTGGCAGTGAAGGTCTTGAAAAGTCTTGAGAATGACTACTGCTGGAGTTTCGAACACTTGTAGTAACACACAAGAGACACAATCCCAAAAGTCTGACTGGGAAGCTGTGCACGTCCCTTTTATACACATGTGCTTACATAAGAGTATTTATGAACAATCTAGAACCTTTATTGACATGTTAATTACTGTTCTGAAATTATCTCTCTTACACAGCTAACTAAATTTCTAGAACATTCCAAACATGACTAATTGAATTCAAGGTTGTGAGGTCATTAAGGGCAGTGACCTTGAGAATGTTCTACACTAATTGAACTCAGGTCAGGATGAGTGTGGGGGAAAATGGCCTACATAACAAACTGGAACAATGAAAACACAAGAGTGTACCGCTTGACAAGTATATTCCTAAGTAGCTGTGGAAACGCAGCTATCTGTTGGCGGGGTAGCGTGCGTAGCTATGCGGGTCAGAGGTCAACCCCGCCATGGGGTTGACCTTTGACCCGCATAGCTACGCACGCTACCCCGCCAACAGATAGCTGCGTTTCCATAGCTAATTCCTGAGGAGCTACGTGAATAATTTGCGGAAACAACGAACTCGAAGCTTGTCCGAATGCTTGGTTCCGTAAACATTATATAACCAGGGTCAAGATAGAGTTCGGGCCTTTGAGATTCAGTCGATTTAGTTCCCAAAAATAACGTAACTTTTCTGAGGTAAATTTCAATAGGCCTATGCCATCTTTGGAATAGAGTATAACTATTCGGGAGGTACGTGTAGACCGTGAGGTCGTCTGGCATTTTCTCCATTCATGAACGCGCATGAAAGCAGTGTTACTCGCTCAAGTGACAGACGACTAGAATGATTAACAACTTATCCACGGCGTATTGATATTATTCCTAAAGTAGTTCAAAAGTTTAAGTGCAGAACCGATGTGGAAAACTTCTTGTACTTTGCAAAACATAACGAATTCTTGGCTTATGCATGTGATAAGTATATTATTATGTAAATGTAGGCAACATAGTGTATTAAAACATCAGTTGTGAAAAAAGCAAACGACTCATCGCAAATCAACGATGAAAAAACACAAATTCACACAACTTTTAGTATCGACGGTATTCTGTATTTTACACATATATTTTAATACTCTATATTTCCTTGTGGTTTATTACCCTCCACTGTTGCGTTTCAGGGACACACAGAACAGCTGATTTGTTTTGCAATGTTTACTTTTAAAAGTAGTTCGGGTCCCATATCCACCGCATGTGGAATATGGATCTTAGTCTAAGTCATATACCTATAGTGTGACGTCATACTATCGGGATAGATGGGTCTATGTATTGATAAACAGAATTTATACATACACTCTACAAGATTTTTGCCTTAAAAATTACAGAGCGTAATAGCAGCGCTGTCCGAGATAATCAGAACTGGCAAGTGCTTTCACTTCAAAGTTTGCAACTTTATAAATTTGTCTAGTCAAGGGAAAGGTTGACATATAACCTATTTCCTTTAAATCCCAACGAGCATGAAGTGCAAGCACGTTATCAAGTGCTATGACGTCGCCCCTGTGCATCTGAAACCTCACCGACTCTTCCCACAATACTTCGCGTATGTGCTGCAACACCTCTTCCTCGACGTCACTTCCATCGCCATAATACGTGTGGATAGGATACTTTTTGTCAGGTATGTTCACATCAACCCAAAGCGGATGATCCTTAAAATAACTTGCATGATGACCATTCAGATGATTAAACCACACCTCTTGCCCTGCAATAAATAATGATGTTCAAAAAAACTAGGTAAATTTCGGACAGCAAGAAAAGATTCAATCGACGTCTTTGAAAACACGAAAGTCTTAGGAAAGTCCATGATATGTGCGTATATCAAGGTGTGACTGTGATACAGATCATTGTAGAGAATTTGTGTGTACACATTAATGGAACCTGCCAGAGTCGTTCCAAAGCAGCATATTCTCCCTTTCAGAAAACGACGTTATCATCATAAATACGATGTAGTCCGAAATTTAGCTGTGTGATTTTTTCGACACGTCTTCAGATGTTGGCTATCTGTGAAAAAAATAGAAATTGTCTTTCCAATGCAAAACACTTCTATGTGGAGACACGTCTTCCCGTGGCCAAATGGAACAAGCTGTGGAGTACATTATGACAGTGGGGCATATTTCTGTCAAATTTCGACAACCATGATCAAAAATTCAATAAAACGACCGGATAGTAGCCATTTCAGAGGTTTTCATAATAAAAAGTATTGTCTGAGTCTCTTGGCTGGCATTAGAATAACTTCATGTCACCTGTTTTCGGATGAGTAATAAAAGCCGAACGATTGTACCAGTAGGTGAGGGCGCCGTCTGGCTCCCACCGATAAGTCCTTCCATTCTCATTCATGTACTTGTCAACATCTGCCTTGTCTTCAGTTAAAAATACCTGGATGAGAAACAAGATATATATATATATAATATATATATATATATATATATATATATATATATATATATATATATATATATATATATATATATATATATTGATATTGATATTGGATTTTTCAATTATTTTAAAGTTACTTGCTTATCATATATTCTTCATTTTTGCCTAGAAACCACTAATGTAATAAAGGACCCCTCATTTCTTCCATAAACACTGACTGTGCACAATGACTTGCGCATAGTAATCGGCTATGTCATAATGATTAAATTGAGAGGAACAGAGTCTGGCGTTGTTCACCTCTCCTCTAAATCGACTACTTCTAATTCTGAAAGAGCTTCGGAACTATTTTTACTGACATGAATCCTTCAATAATATTGTCGAATGAGCAGAGCTCGTTGGCGCTTTCAAGCTAGACGTGTTTGATAGAAATAGCCAAACACATTTGGTGACTCTGACTGTCCAGACCCTGAGCCAAGCAAGGGTCAGCAGTGTGAAGGAGGTACACGTGTGGTCATGACTCCGCTAATTCGACCAGCCATATAATGAATTTGGTCGCTCTGCGGGGGAAGGATGCGCTTACTATTTTCGAAATACCTGACATGATCACTTCTTGGTTTTTGCAAGTGGTCCATATATCTTTCTCTCGCGATTTTGACTTTGTTGTGTGTACCGGTGCTTCGCTGTCTCTTTTGTGCTGTTTTGTGTCTATGTTTACAACAATTGACTATGTATTACGAATGTTGACCCGGTGTTATTGGATTATGGATGGGTACGGAGTGATTATTTTATTTGATCACCGAATTCTCATTGTCGGCTGATATTCACTAGCTAGCATCGTAGGAGAACTTCGCCGTGTTGCAATATGGACTAAAAGGGGCGAGATTGTCAAACATTCGATATCGAATGTTATCAAATGCGGGTACGAAAGTTATCGAATCCAAAACCGAGGGGTCCGAAAATCATCGAATGTGACGTCGGTCTTAATTTATGGTATGTTTATTCTCAACTGTTCGAGACTTGGTAGACTTGCTACAAGTTTGTCGGTATATAAACATCAAAATAGAATAAATTGAAGGAAAAAAACTTCAGTAGACTGTGACACTAAGTGGTAGGCTGTTGCCTTGCATCGTTGGGTGAACAGCTTGGCCCATTTGGCTAGCAAGTAACTGCTGCCGAGAAAGAGCCAAGCGACAAAGGGCCAGTCTAGAAACTTGGGAGAATCTAGAGACTTGGTAGAATTACGCCGCACCGATGATACCGGAACGAGAAGCTGTGTGAGATTGTAGAAGAAGTCTATGGACGTGGTTGCGAGGAAATTCATGGCTCTGATTTTGCCTTACGAAGTTGGTTGAAAATATTGCTGGACTAACCTGTTGCCAGGGAAGATATGCACCGGGCTTCGCTGTGGGATGATGTCTACAGTACCTTACCCCCACTCTTCTCAATTTGTCTACGAGCCCTGGATCCAGTTTTGGTAATATCTTTCTACCGTCTGTGATGACACTCTCGCCTCCATGGTCGGGAAGAGGAGGTACGTCACAAAAGAAGAAAATCTGTCATTGGAAGAGAGAAAGACTACACATGATATTGATCTTTTTCAACCGAGAGTTATCTAAGAATATTACAACTTCAGTAAGTATAATGCCATTTTCCCTGTTACATTTGAATCATTGTCCTTAGCGAGTTTTTTGAATAACGGTTAAAAACATTCTGTAATCGTGCATGGGTGCCACATTGTCACTTTTGCTTAGCGTACAGTTTTCATGTTTGGTCAAATGGCAGTCACCATTATAATTAACTACAACATACCGCCCAATTATAACAGGTACACTACCTGGAACCTCGAAGGTCCGTGCGACAACATTTTGCCGAAAATGAGGAAGATAACCATAACAACATTGCTGGCTAATCGAACTTGGGTCGATTTTCCGTTAAAGTTGTTGATCTGACATAATTCGCTGCACACTAACTACATGAGTAGCAGTCGTTGGTCTGAGCTTCATAGGGGTCCCGCTGTTGCTACGAGCTCTATATTTTTATTTACTGTTGGAATTTTTTAATATTTTTGACCCTAAAGCAGACATTTGGACCGTATTCGCCACATCTTGCCATAGTAGACTTGTGGGGCAAAAAACTAGTAACCCTCCCTCAAAGGCATGCGTGAAATATCATGACCCTTCAAAAATGATTGCGCGAAAAATGACAACCTACCCTCCAAAAACAACCGTCCCCTGTCAAGCCCCTTACACCTATATGACATTGTTTTATATTTGCCTTGAACTTCAGTAAGAATACATGTCAGATTCTTGGATGGTAGCCAGAGCCTTTAAGATCAACCTTCAAATAAAGCACCTGGAAATATACCGTATCCGTTTGTGAATTAACCAAAATATTATCCGATGCAAACTCTAGCGACCACTGATAATTTTTAAGTGTCGTCGCATGTCCCCCAAACCCCTCTGATCCCCTGCCATTACTTATTCACGGAGCCATGGTATAAACTCACCTTATTGGCCATAAACTACACAAAGGTACGGTCACCCTGGCAAAGTGTCTGATTGCCATAACACAGTCCCCTCTATCTCGAATGTGTCAGATGTAAAATAACCTCAGGTAATCCTTGGCATTTAAACTGCAATGACTCACACATGAGTAAATAGAAAGGAACACGGTGTTTTTGTGGGTTGAAAACGGTAAAACCTAATCCCAATAGTTTCCAATATATGGGGACAGACCTACATACAGGGAATTATGTAACATTGCTGGGCTCGAAATTAGCGGGGCTACCGTTTTCTGACTTTGGTAGCTCACTAGGGCTTCCATGGATTTTTCACCCTCTTTACGCTTTACACAACGTTTCATTAGTATCGCTGATGGCTGATTTCATCGGGGGTATGTGTAACCCTACTTGGAATAAAATTTGACATTTTTACAACACTTTTACACACACTCTCACTTCCGTAAAGCTAAATCACTGTAGTTATCCAAGTAGGATGTTGATAAAAAAAAATGGGGGTGCACGCTGGCACCTTTGCGGTGCAATTATGGTATGCCGTCTCTGATGGTCTACAAACGATATTTAGCAATATGCTCTTTTTAATTCCAGCTCCGACATGGCGCTCGATTAAAATCTGCAGACTCATTACATCAAGTTTTGCTGTCGCAGTGTGAAAGTATGGATATGTTTATCGGTAAAGCAGCAGTGGGCGTGATCATGACCCTGTTGAATTACTTCAACAGCAAACCCATCGCTATCCGAACTAAATGATCACGTCCCAACTTCTGAAGGATTCGACGGAGCAAAACAGGTTCAAGGCAAACGGTAACCAAGAGCTAAATCATCGAGAGTGCGAAAATTTCAACGATCATGATGACAGGTCGAAAGCGGTGGCTTAAATATGACGAGGAGAAAGATGCCATGTTCTGCGTCATTTGTATGAATGGTATTCGATCTTTGTTAGGGCAATCGGCTGCACTAATTCAGACTTGATCTGGTACGCAAACATAAACAAAGCAGAGCATCAGGTTGTCTTGCATCTCGACATCATCTTTTGGCCTTCGTCCATACCGACTGCCCAAAGGCGACGTCGAGATGCTAGACGCGCATCACATTGTATAGCCGTCAAGAAATGGTCGTTAAACAGTGTCAATCCCGTACATGGTCTCTGCTGGTGCCACATTTTAATAAACGGTTTGGCATACTACAACTTCGAAAGTAGACCCAAGGCTAGACGGAGAATAGGAGGGCCAAAAAGCCGTTTAGACATAGACGAGGACTTGTTGTCTGTGGTTTCGAGTACAAGACAAGTACATGTATTTTGTCAATCTTACTGCGAAAGTGACTGGAAATGGGACACCTACCATTCTCAAAATTCGCACCTAATATTTAATTTGCTTGAAAAAACGCTCGTTTCGTGCGATTTTCGGCCGAATTCGACAGACACATCGCCAAAACATAAGCGTGAGCACCGTCCGTGGGTGGAGGGATGGTGGCGTGAGCAACATTCTGGTCACCTCACAGTAAACGTTGGGCACCTCCACTTTACTGACGTTAGCGCCGTGTACACATGAGGGGTGACTGGAACTCGGCCGAAAATCACACGAAAATTCATACCTGATACTTCATCTGCTTACAAAATGCTCATTTCGTGTGTTTTCGGCCGAGTTCGAGAGACACCTCGCCAAAACATAAGCATGAGGAACATTCCAGTTACCCCGCATGGGTACGCAGCGTGAACGTCAGTAAAGTGGAGGTGCCCACGGGGTGACCGGAATGTTGCTCACGCTTATGTTTTGGCGATGTGTCCGTCGAATTCGGCCGAAAATCTCACGAAACGAGCGTTTTTGAAGCAAATTAAGTATCAGGTATGAATTTTGAGAATGATAGGGAACGATAGACGGTTACATGATAGATGAACTGACTAATTTTCACAGTAAAATTGAACGTCGAAGATGGCACGGTGGCACAATCCCTATACGAAATAGCCATTTGGTTTCCTGACTTTCTTCTTCTCAGGCATATGTACACACGTCTATAGGGTGCATAGACGCAGAGCCGAATACACCACAGGTGACTGTGGCTCTATAAATGAGAATTTATGATTGGCAAGCTGTGGTGAAGATTGAGATAACATTACCGTGCACTGATCCATGCACAAGTCTTATTCAGACAACTTATTTGTCCTATCTATACCATAATCAAAAGAAAAATCTGGTGTCATTGTAATTTATCGTCTGCAGACCAAACAATTTTTTTGGGTATATATTTTGACCTTATCATAGTGTCTTGTTAGCTATATGAAGATCAGTTCAGTTGTTTTCAATTTCCCCAGACACACTGTCTGCGCGGGACACATTGTTTTGACTGATCATCGGCCTCTGAAGTTTTGCTGCCAAAAAGTCATATCCAATCATTGGCCGTTCTATTTGGAAGGAACCACTCATTCATAACACAACACTTGCAGTTCATGAACATGATGGAGATTTTGTTGAAATGAGACCAAATGTAGCTTGATGAAATATCTTTATTGAGTGGTTTACTTTGGCTCCACTGTACGATATTATTCCGGATATTATTATTTTCTATATTCATTTGGAATCCCATGAAGCAACAAGCAGCCATCCCTTTACTAAATTATTCAAACCAAGATAAGCTTTATGGCAACACACCCTCTGCTTGCACAAAGTGTCTGCAGCTGCTTGAAATGAATATACTATACTAAAAAATGTATACAATGGACTTAACAATGTATACAATGGCCTCAAGTTCGCCACTTCACATAATAACCTTAGCCATAGCAGGTAGTCTTCTTTAGTAGTCCATGCAACCCCTCCCCAGCATAAAGTAAAACCAACCACCTGGTATTCATTACTCCTGCACATCATCACACTCTTCATTCCTATTAGTACTGGTAGGAGAATGGAAATAATTTTACACCTTGTCTTACCTTCAAGGGATAACTCTCCAAATACGACATTTCGTGGTGGAGTTCGATGCTATACTCAGGCGGGTCATCACTGGCAGTCAGTACATCTTGAGAGACTTTATGCCTAGGGGCAAATCCTCCTTCATACCCTGTCAAGCTGTACTCCATTCCTTGCATGAACTTTGAAAAGTCATCACCACTTTGCAAGGGCAGTAAGCGGAAGAGGAGAGCACCATTAGTCGGGTCGGAAGGTAGGGTTCCCATGCACCCCATGGATGTATTTTTTTAACCTACATTTTACATTTTTGTAATCCTTAGGGTCTATATTTAATGAATTTTGATGTTCCCAAAATCAATCGTGTCCCATGGGGTTCATTTGGCGCCATCTTGGCCGCCATCTTGGCCGCCACTTGGATTTCAACGATGGGGTAGGGATCACGTATCTACCGCTCGACGGAAACAGAAACAATAAAATACTATAAACGTTACATTTTTAGAAAGCCAAGATCATGGCCTTTTCATTGATATATAACTCAATAGGGATTAATTAATATTCGAACGTCGATTAGACTTTATATCGGTCATTGGCCGTAAATCGTAAAATTTGCGAAATTTCACACCCAATAATTAAGATTCCCGTTCCTCCAAACAATTTTTCATAAGATATTTGTATATTTTTTGGAAGAACTCAGTGCAATAAACAAGAAAAACAACATTAAAAGTATGTGTCTTGAGATTTAGTGGGTGTATGAGCTTGTTTTTTATTAAACGGTATGCCACATATCCGTGTGTAACATAAGGGGTAGGGGTAATGTTTCCCTTTCTGTTTCGAATCATGAATGATGAAACCATAAAAATGTTACATATTTTGAAAGTGCTGCATCAGACCTTTCTAAAAATATATAGATTTATGGGGAAAAATTGCATATTTAAAAGTTAAAAAGCTTAACCTTTCGGTTTGTGTCGATTTCAAGTGATTTTTAAGAACGAAATTACAACATATGGGGTAGGGGTAATGTTTCCCTTTCTGCCTCGAACCATGAATTACGAAACCATATAAGTGTTATATTTTTAAAAGCTCTGAAATGGGCCTTTCCAAACATGTATAGTTTTATTGGGAAAAGTCCATATTTTAAAGTTACAAAGCTTATGCCTTTCAGTTTGTGTAAATTTTAAGTGATTTTTAAGGACGAAATTACAACATATGGGGTAGGGGTAATGTTTCCCTTTCTGCCTCGAACCATGAATTATGAAACCATATAAATGTTATACTGTTTGAAAGCTCTGAAATGGGCCTTTCCAAACATGTATAGTTTTATTGGGAAAAGTCCATATTTTAAAGTTACAAAGCTTAAACCTTTCAGTTTGTGTCAATTTTAATTCATTTTTAAGAACGAAATTACAACATATGGGGTAGGGGTAATGTTTCCCGTTCTGCCTTGAACCATGAATTATGAAACCATATAAATGTTATACTGTTTGAAAGCTCCGAAATTGGCCTTTCCAAACATGTATAGTTTTATTGAGAAAAGTCCATATTTTAAAGTTACAAAGCTTATGCCTTTCAGATTGCGTCAATTTTAATTCATTTTTAAGAACGAAATTACAAAATAAGGGGTAGGGTAATGTTTCCCGTTCTGCCTTGAACCATGAATTATGAAACCATATAACTGTTATACTGTTTGAAAGCTCTGAAATTGGCCTTTCCAAACATGTATAGTTTCATTGGAAAAAGTTGCATATTTTAAAGTTACAAAGCTTAAGCCTTTTAGTTTGTGTCAATGTTAAGTGATTTTTGAACAATATGCACAAAACAGTTAGTCCGTTGGCCAGGTATCGAAATCATCCCCTCTAAGGCATTTACCCACTATGATTTTCTGTTAGCTAGTATTCTCAGTTGTCATAATCTGCTTATTTTCCATTTAACTGATGGTGTGTGAGAGTGTAACGACTTGTTTGTGAAGGGCTGTCACGCCCTCCGTAGTAAAATAGGAATGGGTTAGGGGTGACATATTTACCGCTAGTCGGAAACAAAAACAAAAAAGTTCTATAAACAATACATTCTTAGAAAGCCCAGATATAAGCTTTTTACTTTTTGATAATTATTCGACTTTAGATGGCGCCAATATTCCGTATGTACATGGCGGTCAGCAGCTGAATCATTCACATAACGAATGTTGATATGGCCTGAAACTTTGGTAAATTCATTCAAGCAAACTCTTGTTTGATTAAGTTGATAGTTTTCCTTTCTTTTTTATTTCGAGTATTTGCCATGGCATGACTGAAACGAACTTTGAAACGAAGGCTGTACGTATCTATATTAGTCCGAGCCTGAGCGTGATCTGAGAGCAAACAGATCCGCAGATAATGCGAACGATCGCAACCGTTACCAACAGACTCATTATGCAGAGCCATGTCCCAAAACGCCCAACCATACTTGGCACAAATCATAATCCCAGTCCATTTCGAGCCGGGCTTTAAGGGAAGTGCAGTGGCCTTTGAAAGACCCTTTGGTTTGGTTTTGTACCGTAGTATAGGAAGAAAACCCGACCTGTCGTCGTTGCTGTGAATGTTTGTGTTGTTTTTAGCCTCTTTTTTGCCTATTTGAAGAATCGTCTTTGCAGCCTTCCATCCTGCGTTCTGTGTAGCGAGTGTCTTCGATCGCTCTCTTAAGTTTGTGATGTACAACTGTCTTGAGTCCCGGTGCTTTATTGGGTGTAGAGGTAAATAGTTAGAGATCAGGGTGATAAATTGGTTGCCGCAGTGTCTTCCAGGTGTTGCCACTTTTGAAGGAATTCAACACTCGGTATTTTGGCCTGGTAAATATTCTGTAAGGTGTACCTGAAGGCTACGTGGTACTGAATAAGGGCCACTTAGGTTTCAACACATTCGATACTCTTGGCTTTCGCTTATACCCCGTTGTATGAGTAACTGGGATCGGAAAGGGAAAGGCTTAATTAATATCCATCTTTGCTAATATTAATTCTCGTTTGGCTTACAGATGGCCACCTCTACTTGTTTCGGTGAAAATTTGACTTTCAATTGGACAAAACATTGAGTATGACGTTCTTCTGTGTGTTATTTAGGCCTATGAAAAATATGAAAATTGCATATATATTGTTGTCAAATATCTCAAATCTTATTGTAAGAGATAGGCTTAGGCTTCCCTGTAATCATACAAATGAGTTAAATGGGATTTTATTGGAGTAGATTACAGTAATCGAAGAGAATGGTTGACACTATAGAAAGACTTATCTCGGATTGCGGGACCTAACTATAAAAGAACAGCACAGAATACTTGCTGGATGAATTGACTATAGTACAGGCTAGTACAACATGGAATGTAAAACATACAAATCAAAGAAGTGACAAATTTTCTCAACTTTTCACAAAGTTTATATTCCATCATTGCTATCAGGATTAGGATTTTCCCAATCTATAAATAAGCTATTACTTGATTACACCTTGATTCAGCATGACTAACTTTTGCATCTGCCACGCAACCAGCCATGCCCGTCCCTGGGATCGCGAACAATGCCTTTAACGAAGCTTTTCAACATTTTTGTGAATTGTGTAAGAATGTCCTCTCTGTGGAGTATAATGTGTGAAGCCGTTGTCTAGCTCTCTTGACTCTGATGATTATGTTGACTTTTTTTTTCTCAGCTGCTGGTGGCTGATCTAACTCGAAAGTTAGATCAATCTAGTCTCTCTGATTCGATCATGCTGGTGGAATGGTATCTTCAAGCATTGACCCTAAAACGTCCGTTTGTAGGGTCTTTGCTTCAAAGACGTCAGGGTCTAACATTGGTTAAATGTCATCCATGATATGAAACTAATGATTGATTCACTCACAAGGCATTTTAAACATTGAGGTGTCAATGGGAATATAAGCCTTTTTAGTCATTTTCTGAGGTTTGTCTCGTCTTCTTATTGCTTGGTGTAGAGAGTGTTTGTTCGCCTTCTGTTTATTATTTAGTGCGTAATTTGAATGCGTTTGTGACATTTGGCTTTTCGGGTTTTAGTTCCAGAATTATTTTGCTATTGAATTTATTACCTAGTCGAAAATGTAATCCTCATTTGGAGTATATAGTGTTCTGCGTTGTAAAATAATTTCGAAAAATCGGTTATGATCTCTTGTTTCCTGGTAAGGAAGGTAAGTTGCTGTCGATCCATCTTATCTTATTATGGAGAAGCTATATTGTGGATTAATGGTGATTGGTTTTCAGCGATAAAAGATTCTGTCGTGTTCCCGTGTGGTATTAAAAGTAACACTATTAATAGTGAGCTCTGATTTGCCAAGACGGTCACGTGACTGTGCATGTATTTACGATATACTGTAAAGTTGGCCATTCTATTTCCAAAGTGGGTTTCTTTCACATTGTTTGTATTTTCATCACAAGTTTCAATATACTGATATAATATAGCGATAAACAACCCCTATAAGTTGGGTACACCACTCGAGCTCGGTTTTGACCATTTCACCTCTTATACACAGTTATATACAGTTCGTGCGTATATGTTGATTACCTCTTGAAACCGTGTGGTATCCTTTCAAAGTGGTGCTTTATTGCATATCTCTCGCGATACAATTAAAGAAAAGGGATTGATTGTTGCTGCTGTCATATCATCTTGGCATGACGACTATGACATCCAATTTAGTGTTTGTGGGTTTGGAATATATAATTTTTGACATATTATAGCTGTTAACTTTCTTTCCCTAATTTGAGTTATTGAAATGAGTAAAACGTCTTTTATTAACCACCATTTTAGCTTTTTAGTGCTATTTAATGCCTATAGAGTATTTTTCTATGTTCCTTTTAACAAGTAAATGTCAGTTAAGTAACACAAACTTTTGAGTTTAGGCATTGTCACTGCATAATTTTTGAGTTTACCCCATCAAGCCATATCTTGTTGGAAAATAACTGCGTTAGTGTTTCAGAGATATGATATTTATGTGGCTTCCTTATTCGCTGCGTTTGGTAGGAGAGGAAACATTACCCATACTCCTATCCCTTAAATGTATATTATAGAGGGATGTACGGCATACCATATATAAGATAAACAATCGACGCACGTACCCATAAGTCTAAAGAAGATACACTCTTTTAATGTTTTTTACTTCTCTATGCATTAAGTTCTTTCAAATGATATATAAATACCTTGTAAAAATTGTTTGGTGGAACATGAACTTAATTATTGGGTTTGAAATTAAGCAAATTTTAAGATTACATTTCATGTCCGATATAAAATCTAATCGATTTTTGAATATCGATTTATCCCCATTTAGTTGTATACCAATGGTAAGGGGATTATCTGGGCTTTCTAAGAATGTATTGTTTATGGTACTTTTTTGTTTTTGTTTCCGACTAGCGGTAAATATGTTACCCCTAACCCATTCCTATTTTACTACTGAGGGCGTGACAGCCCTTCACAAACAAGTCGTTACACTCTCACACACCATCAGTTAAATGGAAAGTAAGCAGATTATGACAGCTGAGAATACTAGCTAACAGAAAATCATGGTGGGTAAAATGCCTTAGAGGGGATGATTTCGATACCTGGCCAACGGACTAACTGTTTTGTGCATATTGTTCAAAAAATCACTTAAAATTGACACAAACTGGACGGCTTAAGCTTTGTAACTTTAAAATATGCAACTTTTTCCAATGAAACTATACATGTTTGGAAAGGCCAATTTCAGAGCTTTTAAACGGTATAAATTTATATGGTTTCATAATTCATGGTTCGAGGCAGAACGGGAAACATTACCCCTACCCCATATGTTGTAATTTCGTTCTTAAAAATGACTTAAAATTGACACAAACTGAAAGGTTTAAGCTTTGTAACTTTAAAATATGGAATTTTCCCAATAAAACTATACATGTTTGGAAAGGCCAATTTCAGAGCTTTCAAACAGTATAACATTTATATGGTTTCATAATTCATGGTTCGAGGCAGAAAGAGAAACATTACCCCTACCCCATATGTTGTAATTTCGTTCTTAAAAAATCACTTAAAATTGACACAAACTGAAAGGCATAAGCTTTGTAACTTTAAAATATGGACTTTTCCCAATAAAACTATACATGTTTGGAAAGGCCTATTTCAGAGCTTTCAAACAGTATAACATTTATATGGTTTCATAATTCATGGTTCGAGGCAGAAAGAGAAACATTACCCCTACCCCATATGTTGTAATTTCGTTCTTAAAAAATCACTTAAAATTGACACAAACTGAAAGGCATAAGCTTTGTAACTTTAAAATATGGACTTTTCCCAATAAAGCTATACATGTTTGGAAAGGCCCATTTCGAGCTTTCAAACAGTGTAACATTTATATGGTTTCGTAATTCATGATTCGAGGCAGAAAGGGAAACATTACCCCTACCCCATATGTTGTAATTTCGTTCTTAAAAAATCACTTGAAATCGACACAAACCGAAAGGTTTAAGCTTTTTAACTTTTAAATATGCAATTTTTCCCCATAAATCTATATATTTTTAGAAAGGTCTGATGCAGCACTTTCAAAAAATGTAACATTTTTATGGTTTCATCATTCATGATTCGAAACAGAAAGGGAAACATTACCCCTACCCCTTATGTTACATACGGATATGTGGCATACCGCGTAATAAGAAAACAAGCTCATGCACCCACTAAATCTCAAGACACATACTTTTAATGTTGTTTTTCTTGTTTATTGCACTGAGTTCTTCCAAAAAATATATAAATACCTTATGAAAAATTGTTTGGAGGAACGGGAACTTAATTATTTGGTGTGAAATTTAGCAAATTAAACGATTTACGGCCAATGGCCGATATAAAGTCTAATCGACGTTCGAATATTAATTTATCCCTATTAAGTTATATATCAATGAAAGGCCATGATCTTGGCTTTCTAAAAATGTAACGTTTATAGTATTTTATTGTTTCTGTTTCCGTCGAGCGGTAGATACGTGATCCCTACCCAATCGTTGAAATCCAAGATGGCGGCCAAGATGGCGGCAAAGATGGCGCCAAATGAACCCCATGGGACACGATTTGATTTTGGGAACATCAAAATTCATTAAATATAGACCCTAAGGATTACAAAAATGTAGGTTAAAAAAATACATCCATGGGGTGCATGGGAACCCTACCTTCCGACTAGACTACATGGATGTGTAACTTGCGTTCAATGATTTCACGGGCATCCTTCGCAAAATCACTGATCGATGTCGAGCTGCTTGCCGAAGGCTGCACGCTATACAACGCTGGAAAGTTGTCTCTTGGACTCGCTATGTAATCCGGAAACTTGCTCCCCGGTCGAAGAGCTCCTGGTAGCCATCTCCGTCCAGCTAACAATGCTGTAGTTTGGGGTGGAATGTCAACCCGAGGAGTGTACTTGAATTTGGTACTTACTCTTGAACTGATGGAGTAGCATCGTGAGAAATATACCATACGCGACGGAATCGAAATATTACGGATAACGACTGAAACTAACAACATGGCGTTGCTCGCTGTAACACAATGTCACAGTGATGGTCTAAAAGGAACAAACTGGCACTGTGGCATTTGACCTCTGATATAAAGAGCTATCAGAATGCTTCTCCATCAAGTGACCCCACAAATAAAACAAATAAGTTCACATGGACTAGCAAAGCGAACATAAAAATACAATCGTATACCCATCCCAGACATCTAAATATATGCAGGAATTGTAATCAATGGTAATAAATCTACACTGGCAAACAAACGCTCATACGACATTCGAAAAGTTAAAGGTTGGCTCTGACGTTACATTTGTAATCCCCCCATACCTTTTAGCTAAAAACAGTTTCTAAGTAAACTTGAAATCATTTTAACTGACCAGTACATACATGTAGGCCAAAAGGTCAAATAGTTAGAACAGCCACTTTGACAAACCAGGTATACGTTTCGAGAAAGGTGCCAAAAACATTGGGCTGATCTAAACATACAGCAGAATTAGTGGATGTGTCAAAATCTAAACCAGGTCAGTTTCTCTGTGGGGAAAAGTGGGAATGAGAAGTTATGTACTTCGAATAATGCCATTGTTAGACATATAAAATTCAGTAGGTAACAAAATAGGCAAATATCCAACTTTTAGATAATCATGAGAGGTCAATTGCTGTTCTTTTTCGTTTATATTTCGGTTTTATTCGCGCTGTCTGAAAGAGAGGGTTTATTAAACTTGTGCCAAAAATTATGTCGGAATGTCCGGCGTTACACTTGTTAATTGTAAGTTGAGTGTGTTGTGTCAAAGTTGACGACCGGTAATCCGGACTAAAATCCATGTGTCCTCAATAACATCGCTATGCTATGCTGTGCAAAATCGCATTTGCCAGTATTGCTAGTATTTCAAGTCGTATTTTACTTGACCAAAATAGAGATATACGAAAATGCAATTCTCCTATAAAAACAAAATTACAGCTTATATCTGTTGGAGTCACTTCATTAACGACGTTTTTGCTTTAAAGACCAATATTATGTGTGTAATAGCCACCAAAATATCGCGAAAATGGGGCGTTACAATTTTGTGGGTCTAATCTCATCTGTTAATGACGATAGTGATGAATCGCAGATTATGGATGATATTTATAGAGTTGATATTAAAGGTATACAGTCACCTGTAATCTAAATATGCCCATATATGGTCCAAGGGGTGTTCCATCCTATTCAAAATGCCCATGTGATTAGAATGCCCATCGATTAGAAATACTAGCAATACTGGCGAATTAGATTTCACACAACCTAGCGATTTTTTTGAGGGCAGACGAATTTTAATCGGGACTAGAAAGAAATCAGTCGTCACATTTGACATTACACACTCAAGTTATAAGTAACAAGTGTAACGCCAGACATTCCGACATAATTTTGGCGCTAGTTTAAAGGTATACAGACACCTGTAATCTAAATATGCCCATATACGGTCAAAGGGGCGTTCCTTGGTATTCAAAATGCACATGTGAGGGCGCTGTTTTAAAAAAGCGGCCACCCGCTTAAAATCTGTGATTGGTTAGATTTTCTCTTTCCATGGTAACTGTAGCAAAATTGGAACAGGTGACAGTGTACCTTTAAGAGTGACATTATTGTCCGGGCAAGCAAGATTGTTGTGTGTTTTTGTCTAGCTATTGGGAAAGCAGTTGGCCTAATGGTTTTTCTGCTGCGCATTTGAAGATTGCTGATTGAGGTATTCACTTGATGTTGTCAATTTTATTTGTAGGTGTTCATTCGCATATAATACAGGATTTTAATTTCCATAGTTAAGGATAAAACTGGTGATGTAATACTTTATAGGGACTTATCGCCCAGTTGCTATAGCTACTGCCATTTCCAAGCTTTATGAATTTTGTTGCTTCACTGATATAATATAGATCTTTATTATAGTGATCATCAATTTGGTTTTAAAACCTGTCATTCCGAAGATTTTTTTTTTCACAGAAACTATCGATTTTTACAAACACCATAATAGTCCAGTTTTCTTGTTTCTTAGATGCTATAAAAGCATTCGGCAGATTACATCATACAACTCTGTTTCATAAGTCTCTCGACGACAAAAATAGGTTTCACATTGCGGGAAATTGTCCAAACATTTGATGTATGCAAATGATATAGTCTTTATTTACCCTTATGTTAAAGGTTTGATAGACTTTTAAGAACTTGTAGTAATTATGCATCATCTAATGATATTCCCTTTCATGCAAGGATCGAAGTCAAAGGGTATTTTTTTTTTGCCAGAATTCAATTTTTGCCAACACAATGTGCAGTCACTCGCATAGCTCATGTGTATTCAAATGGCCCTACACTTACATTTCTAAAGAAACACTCGTGTCTTGGAGTTATATAAAATTATTTTAGAAACGACGTCAATATGAAGCGACAAATGAGAAGTTGTCATTCAAGTGCTCCCTCTATGATTCGTAACTTTTGTAAGTCTTACCTTATCGTTCAGTTAAAATATATCTAGTATTGTTCTCATCTTGTACATATACTGAGAAATGTATTAATGACGTGTTTCACACTCTTACGCTTTTAAATATTGTAAGGCATGAGGCATCAATTGAATACATTGGAAACCTTTATCGACCATTGCATCATATCATTTCAAAGTAAACAACAGATGGCCCGTTCTAATTGTTACGTTCATTCGATGGGAAGTAAAAATAACCTGTTTGAAGCAGCTTCATCCTGTAATGTAATTCAACACAGCAACATTTTGGCGCAAGACTTTTTAAGACCTATTTTCTTATTTCTGCTCTGTATGTAAAGTATTCAAGTTTCTGGTGGGTTTATTGAGTTTGTTTTGTGTCTCTTTTGTGTTCTTTGATTTATCAGCCTTTTCCCGAAATAAAGAATAAATTACAATTATGGTAACTAACAATTAAACTATAAACACTAAAGAATGTACGCGCATCGGAAAAGGTAGAATCGAACGCAGGAGTGCAGAACTGCGCACTACATGTTTTTTCTTGGCATGCATCATTCAATCTCAGGGACTGGCTAGTTTCTTCAGCCGGGTGGATCCGTGGCATGGTGCATACATGGTGTCAACATGCTTTTGAAATGCTCAGTAGAGGTGGGGGTGGTCATTGTGTTTTTGAAATAAATCATGGGGTCATAATTAGGTCAACATCCAGTCGCTGTTTTGGTTGCGCAATTCAGGGACATTACTTAGTATATCAGAGGTGCATGTCTGAGACATCTGGATGTTTGCAAATTGGACGTTTGTTTTGCAACGCATAATCACAATTATAAAAACTCATACAGGGCATAACAAAGGCCTGGTCGTTTACTGTTTTCTCTGTGAGAAATCAAGCACTAATATTGCACTGTATACAATACATTGATAAAATGCCATATTTTACAAAATTACAAAATCTTTCCGTTTTCATTGATGCACCCCAAAGGTGTAGCTATTTCCCTTCCTAAGAAAGGTTTTTCAAATTTGATATTACAGCATTGTCTGAGAAAATCAGAACTGGCAATTGCTTTCACTTTACAACTTTTATAAATTTGTCTACTTTCTAGTCCAGGGAAAGGCTGACCAATAACCTTCTATTTCCTTTAAATCCCAACCGCGCATGAAGTGCAAGTACGTTATCAAGTGCTATGACGTCGCCCCTTTGCATCTGAAACCCCACCGACACTTCCCACAATACTTCGCGTACGTGCTGCACCACCTCTTCCTCGACGTCACTTCCATCGCCATAATACACATGGATAGGATACTTTTCGTCAGGTATGTTCACATCAACCCAAAGCGGATGATCCTTGAAATAACTCGCATGATGACCATTCAGATGATTAAACCACACCTCTTGCCCTGCAATAAATAATGATGTTAAAAAAAAAACGAGTAAATTTCGGACAGCAAGAGAAGATTCAATCGACGTCTTTGAAAACACGAAAGTCTTAGGAAAGTTCATGATATGTGCGTATATCAAGGTGTGACTGTGATACAGATCATTGTAGAGAATTTGTGTGTACACATTAATGGAACCTGCCAGAGTCGTTCCAAAACAGCATATTCTCCCTTCGAGAAAACGACGTGATCATAATAAATGCGATGTAGTCCCAAATTTAGGTGTGTGATTTTTTCGACATGTCTTCCGATGTTGGCTATCTGTGTAAAAATTAGAAATTGTCTTTCCAATACAAAACACCTCTCTGATGAGACACGTCTTCCCGTGGCCAACTGGAACAAGCTGTGGAGTACATTATAACAGTGGGGCACATTTCTGTCAAATTTGACAACCATGATCAAAAAGTCAATAAAACGACTGGATAGCAGCCATTTCAGAGGTTTTCATAATAAAAAGTATTGTCTGAGTCTCTTGGCTGGTATTAGAATAACTTCATGTTACCTGTTTTCGGATGAGTAATAAAAGCTGGAAGATTGTACCAGTAGGTGAGGGCGCCATCTGGCTCCCAACGATAAGCCCTTCCATGCTCGTTCATGTACTTGTCAACATCTGCCTTGTCTTCAGTAAAAAATACCTGGATGAGACACAAGATCAGGCAATGATACTATCACATGGCGCGATATGGTTCTTCGAGGCATGATTACTCAAAACAAGGGGTGGGTGCGGGAAAGCAATTCTATCGTAATAAGTTCGATGATTTCTCTTTGGGCCCGTTCTGGCAGGTTTTTACATTAAAGCTTCCAACATTCATGAGCAGCTAACCAACCTATTTCGAGAAATCTTAATCCAAGGAGATTTCAGTATTTTTAATAATAATAATATTTATTTATTTAAAGCGCACTACACATACGTCTCAGTGCGCTTTACACATTTAAAATTGATAAAATACCAGCAAAGCATGACAAACTAAAATGTAAAAACAATCAAATTAGGCTAAAAACGTACATGGTTAAAAATGGTGAAAATTTCTGCAGAGTAAAAACAGTCGAAATACAAAAAACATTATTAAAATTCTACAGAGTAATCAGCAGAAAACGTTAAAATAAATCAAGCATCAGCGGTTGCGGTAAAATGGTGACCCTTCCAAAACATTAGTATAGTGCTTTACAAAAAGGTGAGTCTTTAAAACGCGCTTAAAACAGTCAACGGAGCTGGCATTACGAATTTCAGGAGGCAATGAGTTCCATAGAGAAGGTGCGCAGACAGAGAAAGCTCTCTGCCCATATGCCTTGTTGAACGTTCCACGCGGTGGCACTACGCGTAACGAATCACTCGATCTGAGATCTCTGGCAGGGTGTATATCTCGATCAGATCCATGAGATAAAGTGGAGCAACATGATGAACTATTTTAAAGGTCGTCAACAAGATTTTGAATTTAATTCTAGCTTCTACGGGCAGCCAGTGTAGATCAATGAAAACAGGTGTGATATTATCAAATTTACAAGTACGCGAGACAAGGCGAGCTGCAGCATTCTGAAGTGATTGAAGGCGTCCGAGCTGAAATTTCCCAACACCATACAAAAGACTGTTGCAGTAATCCAGCTGAGAAGTGACAAATGCATGGACCATCTTTTCTTTGGTGGGTCTGTCCAAGAATTGACGGATCTTTCCAATTCTACGCAATGCATAAAATCCATTCTTACAGATGTGGCTGATATGGTCTGACATCGAGCCGTCATGGGTAAGTTTCACACCGAGATTGCGAACTGTAGCAGAAGGGGCAATATCTGACTCCCCAATCCTTAGACTTGAGAGTTTCACTGCATCGGATCTGAGACGAGACGAAAACTGAACAACCTCTGTCTTCTCATCATTAAGTATAAGCATATTGGATTTCATCCAGCAGCGGATTTCGTTGGCGCATACCTCGACAGAAACTCGAACTTCATCAGGTCTGCTACACACAACATAAATCTGTGTATCGTCCGCATACAACGGACAGCAATCCATCCACAGTACACACATCCCTGTACTATGGGCCCTGTTCTATCAGATATCTCTTAATTCTGACTTTTAACACTGCATCCGGCATTGTTTCCCAGGCCCTGCTGAACAGGTAATGTACTTATTTACTCCCGTCCATACATATTTTTAATTGTGAATAAAGTGTTTGAAATGCTTTTTAGAGACGCATTTAAAAGCAGTGTTCCCTCCAATTTCCAAGGTTTCTCCCTCCCCATAATCAAAATCCTTGCACCACTCTCCCCACTAAAAGAATTTTAGCACAAAACGTTACCACACCGACTGCCTTCTTCCTCACCACTTTGAGAATAAAAGAAATGCTATCCCACCACAAAACCATTCGCACGTTTTTACACGAACATCTTAATTGGCTGTCCCTAAACATTCTTAATAATGTGTTCGAGCTGTCGTGTTCTTGTTGAGAAGTACGACGTTACAGTTAAAACATGAATTTGGATTTGAACATGTCACACTGCTCGAGAAACAATTCATGGCTACGCCTGTTACAGGGAGTAAAAAAGTACATCACCTGTTCAGCAGGGCCTGGGAAACAATGCCGGATGCAGTGTTAAAAGTCAGAATTAAGAGATATCTACCAAGCTAGAAACAGGGGCCATAGTACAGGGATGTGTGTACTGTGGATGGATTGCTGTCCGTTTACAATTAATGCTTTGAACGCTCGTCTGAAACACTGGTCTATGGACAGGCACAGTGGCTGTAATTTCGCAAGATGTCATGGGTAAATATTTTTAGAAGGTTGTGTCATTTTTGTGATACATGTATTGGTATGTGTGTATTGGTATGTACCAGTGTCCAAGGAAACAATTTTAGACCCTGTAATAGTCTGCATCCATATATATATATATATATATATATAATATATATATATATATATATATATATATATTATATATATATATATATATATATATATATATATATACCGCCTGTAAGATCCACGTTTACACTTGCACAAAATTGCTGGGTTCAGCAAGCTGACAAATACTTTCTTCAAGCACAAACAGTCGATCTATAATGTCTATGCCCCCAGTTATTAAATAATGAATTAGATTTTTCAATTATTTTAATTGCTAATGTAATTGCTAATGTAATAAAGGACCCTCTTTCTTCCATTTACAATGACTGTACACAATAGCTTACGCATCGTAATCGGCTATGTCATATTGTTTAAATTTAGAGGAACAGGGTTTGGTGTTGTTCACCTCTCCTCTCCTTCAATAATATTGTCGAATGAGCAGAGCACGTTGGCGCCTTCAAGGGAGAGAGACCGATTAAAGCCTAGGTGTTTGATAGAAATAGCCAGTCATTTGGTGACCTCTAACTGTCCAGACCCTGAGCCGTGGGTCAGCAGTGTGAAGGAGGTACACGTGTGGTCATGAATCCGCTTATATCGACCAGCCATATCATGAATTTGGTCGCTCTGTGGGGCAGGATGCGCTTACTATTTTCGAAATACCTGACGTCACTTCTTGATTTTTGCAAGAGGTCCATATAACTGTCTTTCACGATTTTGTTTTTGTTATGTGTACCGGCGCTTTGCTGTCTGTTCTTTGCTGTTTTGTGTCTATGTTTACAACAATTGACTGTGTATTACGAATTTTGACCCGGTGTTATTGGATTATGGACGGGTATGATGTGATTATTTTATTTGATCATCGAGTTCTCATTGTCGGCTGATGTTCACTAGCTAGCATCGTGGCATCGTGCTGTCTGTTCTGTGCTGTTTTGTGTCTATGTTTACAACAATTGACTGTGTATTACGAATTTTGACCCGGTGTTATTGGATTATGGACGGGTATGATGTGATTATTTTATTTGATCATCGAGTTCTCATTGTCGGCTGATGTTCACTAGCTAGCATCGTGGGAGAACTTCGCCGTGTTGTTATATGGACTAAAAGGGCGAGATTGTCAAACATTCGATATTGAATGTTACTAGATACGGGTACGAAAGTTATCGAATCCAAAACCGGGAGGATCCGAAAGTGGTCGAATGTGACGTCGGTCTTATTTTACGGCTTGTTTATTCTCCACTGTTCGAGACTTGGTAGACTTGCTACAAGTTTGTCGGTATATAAACATCAAAATAGAATAAATTGAAGGAAAAAAACTTCAGTAGACTGTGACACTAAGTGGTAGGCTGTTGCCTTGCGTCGTTGGGTGAACAGCTTGGCCAATTTGGCTAGCAAGTAACTGCTGCCGAGAAAGAGCCAAGCGACAAAGGGCCAGTCTAGAAACTTGGGAGAATCTAGAGACTTGGTAGAATTTCGCCGCACCGATGATACCGGAACGAGATGCTATTTGAGATTGTAGAAGCGACGTGGTTGTAAGGAAATTCACGGATCTGATCTAGCCTTACGAAGTTGGTTGAAAATATTATAGGACTTACCTGTTGCCAGGGAAGATATGCACCGGGCTTCGCTGTGGGATGATGTCTACAGTACCTTACCCCCACTCTTCTCACTTTGTCCACGAGCCCTGGATCCAGTTTTGGTAATATCTTTCTACCGTCTGTGATGACACTCTCGCCTCCATGGTCTGGGAGAGGAGGTACGTCACAAAAGAAGAAAATCTGTCATTGGAAGAGAGAAAGACTACACATGATATTGATCTTTTTCAACCGAGAGTTATCTAAGAATATTACAACTTCAGTAAGTATAATGCTATTTTCCCTGTTACATTTGAATCATTGTCCTTAGCGAGATTTTTGAATAACGGTTAAAAAGATTCTGTTATCGTGCACATTATCACTTTTGCTTAGCGTACAGTTTTCATGTTTGGTCAAACGGCAGTCACCATTACAATTAACTACAACATACCGCCAAATTATGACAGGGACCCTGCCTGGAACCTCGAAGGTCCATGCGACAATATTTTGCTGAAAATGAGGAAGATAAATGTAAGAACTTTGCTGGCTAATCGAACTTGGGTCTATTTTCCGTTAATTAATTTGTTGATCTGACATAATTCGCTGCACACCAACTACATGATTGGCAGTCGTTGGTCTGAGCTTCATAGGGGTCCCGCTGTTGCTACCAGCTCTATATTTTTATTTACAGTGGGAATGTTTTTACATTTTTGACCCTAAAGCCGACATTTGGACCTTATTCGCCACATCTTGCCATAGTAGACTTGTGGAGCAAAAAATAGTAACCCTCCCTCAAAGGCATGCGTGAAATTTCATGACCCTTCAAAAATGATTGCGCGAAAAATGCATGAAGGCGCGACATAGGCGTTTTCTTTATTGTCGGATAATATCGTCTAAAATGTCTAAGTTAGAGAGTTATGAGACCAAAGTGGTCTAATAGGGATAATATTATCAATTTTATCCGATAAAACAGCGTTTTTAGAATTTTCCACCCATCTGCTTCTAATATTAGTCTCTAACTTAGAAGTTAGATGATAATATCGATTTTATCGGATATTATCCAATTTTATCGGATATTATCCGATGAAACAGCATGTCGGGCATCTGCCCCTTCCCCACTCGTCCAATATTAGACTCTAACTTAGATTTTAGACGATATCATCGATTTTATCGGATATTGTCCGATAAAACAGCATGTCGGGCAACAGCCACTTCCCGTCTCGTCTAATATTAGACTCTAACTTAGATGTTAGTGTCTAATATTAGACGAGTGAGGTATGGTTGATGTCCGACATGCTATTTTATCGGATAAAATCGATAATATCGTCTAAAATCTAAGTTAAAGTCTAATATTAGACGAGTAGTGAAGTGGCCAATATATTATCCAGTAAAAGAGCATGTCAGGCATCTGCGTCTTCCCCACTCGTCTAATATTAGACTCTAACTTAGATTTTAGACGATATTATCGATTTTTATCGGATATTATCCGATAAAACAGCATGTCGGGCATCTGCCTCTTCCCCACTCGTCCAATATTAGACTCTAACTTAGATAACTTAGATAATATTATCCGATAATGCCTATAGTGCCAATGTCGCGGTATCCTCGAAAAATGGCAACTACCTTCCGTAAACAACCGTCCCCTGTAATGTCTCTCAAGCCCCTTACGACTATGACATTGTTTTACATTTGCCTTGAACTTCAGTAAAAATACATGGCAGATTCTTGGACAGACGCTAGAGCCTTTAAGATCAACCTCCAAATAAAGCACCTGGAAATATGCCGTGTCCGTTTGTGAAATAACCAATTTAATATTATCCGATGCAAACGCTAGCGACCACTGATGATCTTTTACGTGTCTCCGCTGATACCCAAAATGTTTTCAAGTCAACCAAACCCCTCTGATCCCCTAACATTACTTATTCGCTTGATTCAGGCTTGATCCGGTTCGTAAACATGAACAAAGCAGAGCATCAGGTCGTCTAGCATCTCGACATCATCCTTTGGCCTTTGTCCATACCGACCGCCAAAAGGCGACGTCGAGATGCTACACTGCGCATCACATTGCCGTCAAGAAATGATCGTTGAACAGTGTCAATCCCGTCATGGTCCCTGCTTGCGCCTATTCACATTTAGATAAACGGTTTGGCATACTATGATGTGGACCCCTAAACGGAGTAGAGGAGAGCAAAAAAAGCCGTTTAGACACAGACTAGGACTTGTTGTCTGTGGTTTCGAGTGCAAGACAAGTATTTTAAATTTTACATGTAACAAGGGGTGTGTGAAAATAAATATTGTTATGTTGCGTGAAAGACCCCCTTGTGCGATCCGCTAAGCCCAGCATTGCTTTGCAAAATAAACTATGCTATACTAAAAGATGTATACAATGGACTTAACAATGTATACAATGGCCTCAAGTTCTCCACTTCACATAACAACCGGAGCCATAGCAGGTAGTCAATCCGTGACAAACGCGGCCAATCTGTTTACCGCAACGAAATTTTAATAAAGAAATTTGAAAATAGATTTTTGTTGATTTTTCTTGTACGCTAAAATCTATTGAATATTGAAATATACTCATATTTCTATTTCCTATTTCTACTACAAGCGTATGATTTCAAAATAAGCATAATGGTAATTCCAGCTAGCAGATTGCGGCCAATGCGAAGCCTTGTCACTCACCAGCCTGACGTAAATTGAAATAGGAAATGCAGGCTATTTCCTATTTCCAATTTGGTGCAGACATGCGCAGTGGCATGCTGCATCGCTCACGCAGACGTCAGAGACGGTGCGGCGTCGCACGGTAATTGTTACACTGTAACACAGCCCCTCGGAGGGACTGTGACTGTAAATTACATTCATCGAATCATCAGCCCGGAAGTGGATTCGTGTTTGGTGCCAGATTTGCTCTTCACCTGATTGTGGTTCACTAGCGGACATTTGGATACCCACGCGTATTCTCAAAATCATCAGTGGAAAAGCGGGAGTTTTTTGTTCATCATCTAGGCCCGTGAAAACACGTACTTTTTGCAAAGGTTTATCGATGAAAGGATTAGAATAACACTTTGAAATCTGGTTAACAAATTAGAATGTTCTTACACGTTCAACCATTTCAGCCCTAAGGTGAAAATGTTACTATTTTAATAAGGGCATCATCATGAACACTTTTTTCCGTAAGGTGTCTTGTTGCCCTAGACTGTAATAGTGGTGGTCAGCTGTCAGACAACAACAAAGATTACACTGATGTGTCAAGACACAGTCCCTCCACAAATTTTGTGGAGGGACTGTGGTCAAGACAATGTTATTGGTCATTGACATGGTTGTAACCGTATCTGCAATTATTTCACTGACTCTTAATTAATGAGGTACTTTTTCTGGTTCATATTCTCCTATATTTCGCACTATTATAAGGGCGTCTTTTTTCTTCACAACCCCAGATCCAAGTAAGGAGTGTTTTGAAATTTTGCGTAAGAAGCATAGCTACCCAGCTTTTCCTGTGAGCGCCAAGACATCCAACGCGTATGCCAAAATGGTCTGCTATGCACGAGTCAATAAATCTTTCAAACCAAACAAATGTTTTCTTCTTGGTCGGGTTCTTGGTACAGTTTGTCAAAGCGCCCACCTGTTGTCAGGGCCTGGTTGGGACGGGGCAAACAAAACTTAGACTATCGACAGCCCATTGTGCCTTTCCTTTTCTATCATTGTTGTCTCTCGCACATACGGGGTCTGGGTGGGGCCCGGGACTGGGGCCGCAAGCGTAGCGCCGAAGGCGCGAGGCAGGAATGCACCCGGTGGTGTCACTGTCGGGGGAAATGGGTAAGCTTATCCATGCATGGTCTAAAATCACGGGGAGGGGAGTCACTGTTTTTTATTCCCAATCACTTGTGCGTGAAATAGAGAAAAAAAGGGGTACGAAATGGCGCAAACGACTATCGACGGCCTCAGTCTTAACGTTGTTTCGTTTCAAGAATATCCGATTTTGGGATCCATTTATTATTGTGTAGCGTAATTATTACTTTTCGTGCATGCAATGCCTGTACGAAATTTAGTTTGGCGGTCCATTGAGGGGAAAAGATCACGTGCCTAGACGGTCATTCAAGTTAGAATAGGGGATCTGCCTTCTCTCGTTTCGATCTAATTACGCCATCACATACCACAAGGGTCAGTGTATCTTGAAGTCAAAATCTGTTCAGTTCGCGGGATACATTTTTGTTACAATGTACTCATTATTTAATTACGTCGGATTCCCTCTGCTGTCTGGGTTGGCGCCACTAAATGTCATTGCGCATGTCTGCACCAAATTGAAAATAGGAAATAGCCTGCATTTCCTATTTTCAATTTACTCCAGCCTGATAATAAACTGGACAGGGCGATTGGCCACTTTCTGAATCCGTGGCACTTTGCGGCCACTCCATTTTCTAATTTAGGTATTCCATTAGAAAATAGAAATTAGGCTAATAATCAATTTTTAAACGTTTCTTCACGTTGATGAAGCGCATTTTGGTCCTTTTCGAAATGAACAAGTTTTCAACGGTGGTGAAATTATGAGAAATTGGTAAAAACCCTTGTGAGGATGGTACTTTGCGGCCAATCAGTATTTCATTTACAAACGTCATCGTAAATGCTAGTTATCTTAGAAACGTGCCTATTTTCATTTATGTTAGGTAACTCTGTGCAGTGCGGTGTTCACCTTTCAAAACTGCAAGTGGGAATTGGCGACTGCAACCTAATTTCCAATTTGCCATTTTCCGATTTCCTATTTGAGTTTGGGTGTGGTCTATGCTAAGGAGAGGCGGAGCATGAGATGAGTTATCATGGCATCTAAATTGATACATGTTAGCTGTGGAAACGCAGCTATCTGTTGGCAGGGTAGCGTGCGTCACTATGCGGGTCATACCCGCCACGGCGGGGTTGACCTTTTTATGACCCGCATAGCGATGCACGCTACCCCGCCAAGAGATAGCTGTGTTTCCACAGCTAGATACATGTCTAAGCATTCCCGTGAATATTATGATTAGGCTAATCATAATTCAGTTCACGGCCTAATTACGAATCAGCCTGTTCTTGTACGTTTTTTGGAAGTATTTCTGACAGAAATGAAAGGATTGACATGATTTAATTATTCATTTTCTCCACCGTTATAGCATGGCATCCCCATACAACTACTCCGGTGGCAAAATTAGATTGTATTCAGCCACAGGAAGTTTTCCTAATTGCTGAGCGGTAACATCAGCCGACCATCAAAAATCTTAACTTACTCTACGAAGTTCATGAAGTTGGAACATTGTCTGGTGCGAGGTCAGAGTTAGAGTCAACAATGACACGGCCACCAGATCCAAACACTCAACGCTTGCTGATATGCATGCATTCTCATTAAATTACCTCGTTAAATGAAATATAATTCTCCGACGAAGACGTCGCATTGGAATTTAATTTCAATAATATGTACAGTGTCTCAGGGTGGTTGATTCCACAGGCTCTTGACTCAATGCAGGCGAACCGCCAGCCGTCACTGATACAATAGAATCGGTGACGGCTGGAGGTTGGCCTGCATTAGAGCCTGTGGCTGATTAGCTTATAGCTCTGCATGGCAGGGCTGTGTGTTACCCGGCGTTATATGGCCTGTAGTGGGAGGCCGTATAACGCTGGTAACACACAGCCCTGCAATGCAGAGCTAATTCGCTTAAAACTTTCACTATTGACCATGCTCGCCACAGGCACTGCCGTGGTTGACAGCACTTTTCAACTACGTCAGCGCCTGTAATGCTCGCGGCGCGTACAGCCACTGAGGTATGTAATTTTGGTGTGGGACAGGTCTAGCCAAGGAAAGGAAAGTAGCAAAACGTTTAACCGTGGAACTAGAAACGGACTAGCTCCATGGTTTAATAAAACATTCAACACGCAGAGTATGTCACAAACTTTTGTGATTTGTTGGGTATCCCTCCGTACAAACGCCGTGAAATTCGCTGCACTGCTGATGACCCCCTGATTACCATTCATCATGTTGCTACCTGCTATTTGGTTGGAGGGAGAAAGCACATTTGGCAGCGACCGAAAATTCAATTCAATTTAAAAACATTGACAAAGAAAAGTATAACTTTGTTGAAATATTTAAGTGATATGTCAATCGTCACCTTGTCACTGTTTGGTTCAATCTGATTGGCTGTTTCGAGATGTCCATCATTAACGTCAGGGGGAATTTCAATAGACCACGCCTAAACTCAAATAGAAATTAGGATTTTGGATCGAATTTGCAGTTTGCTCTTCAACATGGCATATGGCCATTCGGACATTGATAAAGTGAAATGCGATTTGACAAACGACTTTCGGAAAGTTAAAAGGGAAATAAATAGGTATTAGTTAAACAGAATTTTGAAAAAAGGTAGGATTTTCAAATATCGAATGAAGCTTTCCAAGCAAAATTCTGATTGGCCGCAATGTACCATCCTCACAAGGCTTTTTACTTATTTCTCACACTTTAACTTTAGGCAAAATCTAATATATTTAGAAAAGGGCCAAATGCGCTTCATCTGCTCGCCTAAAATATTTGAAATTTGATAATTACCCTTCATTCTATTTTTAATTGAATACCTAAATTAGAAAATGGAGTGGCCGCAAAGTGCCACGGATTTTTCTGCCACGCAGTAGCACCATAATGCTTATTTCGAAATGATAAATTGATATTGAAAATAGAAAAAAGAAAATAGGGTATGTTTCAATATACGACAGATTTTAGCCTAGAATGAAAATCAACAAAAATCTATTTTCGAATTCCTTTATTGAAATTTCGTTCCGGTAAACAGATTGGCCGCGTTTTGTCACGGATTGAATTCTTCTTTTAATAGTCCATGCAGCCCCTTCCCCTACTATAAAGTAAAAATAAAACCAACCACCAGGTATTCATTACTCCTGCACATCATCACACTCTTCATTCCTATAAGTACTAGCAGGAGAATGGAAATAATTTTACATCTAGTCTTACCTTTAAGGGGTAACTTTCCAAATACGACATTTCATTGTGGGGTTCGATGCTATACTCAGGCGGGTCATCACTGGCAGTCAGTACATCTTGAGAGACTTTATGCCTAGGGGCAAATCCTCCTTCATACCCTGTCAATCTGTACTCCATTCCTTGCATGAACTTCGAAAAGTCATCACCACTTTGCAAGGGAAGTCCTCGGAAGAGGAGAGCACCATGAATGTGCAACTCGCGTTCAATGATGTCACGCGCACCCTTCGCAAAATCACTGATCGATGTTGAGCTTCTTGCGAAGGCTGCACGCTGTACAAAGCTGGAAAGTTGTCTCTTGGACTCGCTATGTAATCCGGAAATTTGCTTCCAGGTCGGAGAGCACCCGGTAGCCATCTCCGCCCCGCTAACCGCGCTTTAGTCTGGGGTGGAATATCAACCCGAGGAGTGTACTTGAATTTGGTATTGTCTCTTGAACTGGTGGAGTAGCATCGTGAGAAATATACCATACGCGACGGAATCGAAACATTACGGAAAACGACTGAAACTAACAACATAGTGTAGTAACGCAACATCGCAGCGATGGTCTATAAAAAGGAACATTGGCACTATTAAAAGCTGTCGATGATATAAGACCTCTCACGTAAAAGGTTATAACGATGCTACTCCACCAAGTGACCCCATGCTAATCAATGCTAATAAATCTACAGTCAAACAATCGCTCTCATGACATTCGAAAAGTCAAAGGTTGGCTCTTGCGTTCGATTTGTAATCCCCCTACTATTTAGCTGACAACATTTTATAAGCAAACTTGAAATCATTTTAACTGACCAGAACATACATGTAGGCCAAGAGGTCAAATGGTTAGAACAGCCACTTTGACAAACCAGGTATACGTTTCGAGAAAGGTGTCAAAACATTGGGCTGATCTAACATAACAGCAGAATTAGTAGATTTGTAAAATAATTGCAATCATACCCATCCGTAATCCATAACACTAGGTCAAAATTCGTAATACACTAGTTATAAACATAGACACAAAACAGCACAGAACAGACAGTAAAAGCACCGGTACACACAACAAAGTCAAATTCATGAAAGAAAGATATATGGCACAAGACCACTAATTAAGTTCCATAGCCCTCCACAGTAGCGTTGAGCTCGATTTTCCTATTTTAAAACATTCAGCGGCACGAATCCTCTTAACAGGTGTTAGGTCAATGTCAGCTTGACTACTGATTAATTTTTCGTGTGGGCAAGTCCACGGAAATTTTGAGATAGCGATGAAAATAGCGCCCTCAGTGGTGTTTTTGACAAAATTCAGGCTTATTGTTATGATTTCTATTGGCCCTAGAACTACTCATATTTATACCACCGAATGCTTCAGCCATTATTCACAACAGTCTGCATTTTGATTCAGGCAGAAAAATATCTTTACAAAAATTCTTGACGTTAAAGTTCAAACTAAACAAGCATCCATGCAGATATCAAAACTTCAAGGTCTGCACTATTTTTCTTCCGAACTATGGGTAACGAACCCGGAAGTGAATTAGTGGGCTTGTGCCATATGGCCCTCTGGCCAAAAGGCCAAGAAGTAATGTCAGGTGTTTCGAAAACAGTAACTGCATCCTGCCCCACATGTGGCATCCGCCATATATCAATCTGTAAGTCAAATAGGTAGTGGTCACCAACTAAATAATCATCTAAACTAGGCCAGTTTCTCTGTGGCGAAAAGTGGGAATAGGAATTATGTACTTCGAATAATGCCATTGTTAAACATATAAAATACAGTGGGTAACAAAATACGCAAATATCCAACTTTTAGATAATCATGATAGGTCAACTGTTGTTCTTTTTCGTTTATATTTCGGTTTTATTCATGCTGTCTGAAAGAGAGGGTTTATTAAACTAGCGCCAAAATTATGTCGGAATGTCTGGCGTTACATTTGTTAGTTATAACTTGAGTGTGTAATGCCAAATGTGACGACTGATTTCTTTCTAGTCCCGATTAAAATTCGTCTGTCCTCAATAACATGGCTAGGCTGTGTGAAATCTAATTCGCCAGTATTGCGAGTAGTTCTAATCGATTTCTACGTGGCCAGAAATAGAGATATACGAGATTGCAATTCTCCTATAAAAAAAATTACAGCTTTTATCTGTTTGGAGTCACTTCATTAACGACGTTTTTGCTTTCAAGACAAATGTTATGTATGTAATAGCCACCAAAATATCGCTTAAATGCGGTGTGGCAATTTTACGGGTCTAATCTCACATCTGTTACTGACGATAGTGATAAATCGCAGATTATGGATGGCATTTCTAGAGTTAACAGTAATAAAAGTGACATGATTGTCCGAGCAAACAAGATTGTTATGTGTGTTGGTAGTCTAGTTATTGGAAAAGCAGTAGGGCCTAATGGCATTCCTTTTCAGCATTCGACGATTGTTCATTGAGGCCTTCATTTGATGTTGTCAATTTAATTTACAGGTGTTCATATTCATGATAATTTGCAACCTCGCATATTATACAGGAGCTTAATTTCAATAGTTATCGATAGAACTGCAGATGTAATTCTCACTCGGTTTATATTGCTACTGCCATTTCTAACCTTTATGAATTTTGTTGCTTCACAGACATGATAAAGATCTTTATACAAGTTCATTAATTAGGTTTTTAAGACCTATCAATCTACTTATGTTGTTTTTTTCAAAGAAACTATCGATTTTCACAAACGCCATATTATTCCAGTTTTCTTGTGCTTGCTAGATGCTACAAAAGCGTTCGATAGAGTATGTAATAATAATAATAATAATAATAATAACAAGGCAGTATTGCTGAAGGCAATGAGTACTTGGGCCGAGATAGAGTAATTTTGAGGACAATATATACTACTATTCAAATATGGTCTTGAATTTCCTCCTGTCAATTAGGCATTTGATTAACTGGTTATTAAACGAAGCAATGGCATGACAACGGCAAAATATGTCTAGCAACTTTTGTGGAGTTTGAGGCAGGGGTTCTTTATTTATAGTGAAATTGCTTAAACTCCTTAAATATTCAAATTACAGCAAATTTCCTTTGTTCTCGATGGTAGATGTCTAATATTTAGATGGGCATATTTAGATTTCTACCCTATAGTTATCCCTATATACCAAAAATCGGACATCCAGCTCTATTGGCTTGCTCAGAATTAGATATGCAAATAATTAATGAGGTACAATATGTGGTGTCATAAGGTGTCCCATCATACCAAATATGAAGGGTGTAGCACTTGTGGTTACTGAGTTGTGGACAAATATATATATTTGAGGTCAAAGGTCATTGAGGTCACGTGACATTTGTCAAAATAATTGTATTGCTAAGTTATTCCTATATACCAAAAATCAGACCTCTAGCTCTATTGGCTCGCTCAAAATTAGATATGCGCATAATTAATGAGGTACAATATGTGGTGTCGTTAGGTGTCTTATCATACCAAATATGAAGGATGTAGCACTTGTGGTTACTGAGTTGTGGACAAATATATATATTTGAGGTCAAAGGTCATTGAGGTCACGTCATATTTTGTCATAATAATTGTATTGCTAAGTTATTCCTATATACCAAAAATCAGACCACTAGCTCTATTGGCTCGCTCAAAATTAGATATGCGCATAATTAATGAGGTACAATATGTGGCGTCATAAGGTGTCCCATCATACCAAATATGAAAGGTTTAGCACTTGTGGTTACTGAGTTATGGACAATAATGTATATTTGAGGTCAAAGGTCACCAAGGTCACATGATATTTTGTCAAAATGTCTGAGATATCTGCGTGAACCGATGGACTCACTGATAGACTCACGGACGGATATGACCCAATCTATAAGCCCCCTGGACTTTATCCGTGGGGACAAAAAACTGTGTCACTGCATCCTTTAGGCAATATGAATACGATGAGAAACTAAATTTTTATTTTTCTTGGCCTTATACATAAAAGTCTATGGAGAACTGCCTTATACATGGGAGTCTATGGAGGTGTAAACTAAAAAGTCCTCTAACACGGCCAAATTCGATCGCATTGTGAAACAAATCGACGTGCATCTGTATGGGGTGGGGTACTATTCTTGTGCAAAGTTTGAAAGAAATTGACCAGGGTATGTCTGAGATATCTGCGTGAACGGACGAATGGACGGACTGACATGACCAAACCTATAACTCCCCCAGGACTTCGTCCGTGGGCACTAAAAACAACGCAACAGTTATTACAGCTACACCGGCGGTAGGTTCATATCCAGAGCCCCGTACGGTCTGCCGCCGTCGCTTGAAAACAATCTCGTAAACCTGGCCATATGGGCAACTGTGTATGAGTAGCTGGATGCTTGACTTAACCGGAGAAGGCGAGCTGTCACGTTCAAGCTCAGGATTATTTGTCGATCAAATTTCAGTAAATTTACCTTACCTAGATGAAATTTTGTCTATATGCTGAAATTTCGCCAAAGTTTGACAAAATTGCATCGCTTTTTCAGGTTCATATCCGACATTTTTGAGTTTTGAGTGCAGACAGAAATAAGTTTTGAGGCAACATGGCTGCGACCCCATGTTGACCCCTAGCCCTGCGTACGATGCTATGTGCTACAGCTAACACACAGCATCGTACGCAGGGCTAGCGAGAGAGTTGCCGACATCGACGGTTATTTACGAGAAGTGAATAAAAGACTGTCATTTTTGGAAGCGATCGAGTAGCTGAGGTAGGCTGGGATACGACATGGGCCCAAGAACGCTGAATTTCGGCAGTAATTTGGCGTTGTACGTCAAGTCCCAAAATGGATTTGAAGTCACCGACCCTACGTACGCGTACGGGTCTTTGCAGGGCTGTGGTGAGCGGGGCGATTAGCTGTAGCGGAACACACAGCATCGTACGCAGAGTTAGTTGACCCCAAGTGAAAATGTGTTCGCGATCAAATCTTCCTATATTTTTTTCAGAATTTTCGACAAAATCATTGCTTCTTACATCTTTTGTAAAATATAAAATATTAAAATAAAAATGCGATGTGCCATGTCTCCAGATTTCTAAAATATCGTTCGTTGACCGTTCGACGGAATACTCATTTCGCAAACTTGTGACGCAGTTGAAATTCAATACTGACCGCCAAATAATCTTAATGAGACGAGATCATTCTAGACATCCTCCAAATTATCCAACCATTCGCGTTAGAGTTCAGCTCGCTTAGAGGATCATAACATTCTTCGGCCTTCGTTTAGATCGACCCTAATCTCTCCCATTTAGGAAATAAATACACAAGCTACCTTGACAAAACTTCGTGCACCATCCAGGACCAAACACACTACAAATCTGTCTTGACGTCATCATCTCCTTACATGGTAATCGGCATACCGTATTTTTTAGCAAAGGAGACACAGAATACGTCGGAGTATTCAGTTTCAAAACGTATTACATTGTGTGATGTTGTCAAAAAAAGGTAATGTTACTGCAGTGGTATAAATTACAAAACACAAAAGTTCAAATCAGTTTATTTTGGACTGGCTTTACCCAACATTTCATATTGTTTCTTATGCCAGATTTGACCACGTGCTTACTGGCGACCCCTTTCATGCAAATTTTGTGTCAAATGGTGTGTTCTCCTGGAAAAACAAACGTACGATTTCTATATGAAGGAGGCGAAATTTGCCCTCAAAACTCGAAACCACCCCATATGGGGTGTACCTAGCTATTTTGAACGAGCTTCTCGAATCTGCAGCTCTATTTCGAAATGATGGTTGGTTTTCTCAGCTCAAGGATAAGTGTTCTCCATCGCTGTGGGCATTACTATTCTCAACTGGGGGTACAGTTTTCAGTCGTAATGTTTTTCATTGTGTCCGGGATATAAAACCTTTCCTTTTCACAATTTTACTTCGATTAACACTAGTCCACATCTTGTCAGCGATTAAACATGTTTCAAGTTTAAATGTTAAATTCTGGTCTCGAGCCCTCTTGTTCGACCAAACTGAAATTACCCCTCCCACTTTGGCTCGTCCAGTAGGTGTAGCAAGGGTCGTGCCATCGCCTAGGAAACGGAGGGTGCATTAATTGTTGCATTTCGATGCACATTTTGATTATATTCAGAAGATTTTGTGGCAAAAACTCAGATAGAGAAGCATTAATATTCACATCTCACTTATTCAAGACTGGCTGAGAGCAGCACTTCCATTCAGTTAACATCATTACGCCATTTATTATGCCAAGAAAGATGAAGCCAAGACATTTTGCCCTCCCTGGTCTCAGCCAGGAATGGTTATACCTTACAGAGTTTTTTCCCACGGAATGAAAACAAATGTACTTGGGCTGAGGCCCAAGTACAATAATAATAATGGTTTATTTACCAAACTAGTGTGACCAACTGGTCAAATGGGATTGGTTAATATAACTTAAAACGCTTATAAATATTAAATTTGAAAAGAATTGAAAATAAGCACATATGGCAATAAAAATAACCCCATTAATCAGTTAAACAAACAGTATAGTTAGTATATCAGAGATACATATCAAAGACATCTGGATGTTTGCAAATTGAACGTTTGTTTCGCAACGCATAATCATGATTATACTGCAATAGTTATATTAAAAGAATAACAAAGGCCGGGTCGTTCACTTTTTTAGCTATGAGAAGTCAGTATGAGAAAGCAGCATGCACAATTATTGCACGATGCATTGATAAGATGACATATTTTACAAAAGTAAAAATGACAAGATATTTTCCGATTTCATTGATGCACCTAAAAAGTGAAGCTATTTTCCTTCCTGAGAAATGTTTTCCAATCCAATCATTGCAGTGCTCTCCGAGAAAATCAAAATTGGCGAATGCTTTAACTTTACAACGTTTATAAATTTGTCTACTTTCTAGTCCAGGGAAAGGCTGACCAATAACCTTCTATTTCCTTTAAATCCCAAACGCGCATGAAGTGCAAGCACGTTATCAAGTGCTATGACGTCGCCTCTTTGCATCTGAAATCCAACCGATACTTTCCACAATACTTCGCGAATGTGCTGCAACACCTCTTCCTCTGCGTCACTTCCATCGCCATAATACGTGTGGATCGGATACCTTTCGTCAGGTATGTTCACATCAACCCAAAGCGGATGATCCTTTAAATAACTTGCATGATGACCACTCAGTTGATTAAACCAGACCTCTTGCCCTGCAATAATTATGTTCGAAAACTGAGTAAATTTCGGACAGCAAGAAAAGATTCTTTGAAAACATGGAAGTCTAAGGAAGTTCATGATATGTATAGACATATCAAGGTTTGATACAGATCATTCTAGAGAGTGCGTACACATCAATGGAACCTTCCCGAGAGTTCCCAAAACAGCATATCACGACGTGATCATTAGACATTGATAAATTCTATGTAGTCCGTAATTTAGCTGTGTAATTTTTTCGACACGGACGTGTCTTCAGATGGTGGCTATCTGTGAAAAAAATAGAAATTGTCTTTCCCATGCAAAACACTTCTCCATCGAGATAAGCCTTATGTCTTCCTGTGGCAAACCGGAACAACTTGTGGAGTACATTGTGATAGTGGCGGCACATTTCTGTTAATTTCGACAATCATGATCACAAGTCAATAAAACGACTGGATAGCAGCATTGTCAGAGCTTTTAAAATAAAAAGTATTCTCTGAGTCTCTTGGCAAGCGTACAAATAACTTTATATGTCACCTGTTTTCGGATGAGTAATAAAAGCCGGAAGATTGTACCAGTAGGTGAGGGCGCCATCTGGCTCCCAACGATAAGCCCTTCCATGCTCATTCATGTACTTGTCAACATCTGCCTTGTCTTCAGTAAAAAATACCTGGATTAGAAACAAGATCAGGCAATGATACTATCACATGGCACGACACATAGTTCTCGAAGGCATGATTACTCAAAAAAAAAGATTTCGGTGTTTTTAATTGTGAGTAAAGTATTTGAAAGGATTTCAGAGGCGAATTGAAAAGCCCCATATAATGGTACAAGTGTCCGAGGAAAAACTTTGAGACCCTGAAACAGTTTATCGGCACCAACAGAGATGTATATGCAGCCCTGAACACCTATAAAGCGGTATATTATGTACACCAATGTTCTCACAACTGAAATGGAGTATAGTTGTGACCAATATGAACAAAACTATACGCCAGATCCACGTTGACACGTGCACATATTTGCTGGATTCAGCAACCTGGCAAAATAGTTTCTTCAAGCAACACCAGTCGATCTATACTGTCTATACCCCTAGTTATTGAATAAATAATGAACTTGATTTTTCAATTACTTTAAAGTTACTTGTTTATCATATAGTCTTTATTTTTGCCGTGAAACCGATAATGTCAATAAGGGATCCTCTTTACTTCCATAAACACTGGCTGTGCACAATGACTTGCGCATTGTAATCAGATGTTTGTGTCATATTGATTCAATTGACAGGTCTGGTGCTGTTCACCTCTCCTCGAAATCTTCTCTACCTCGAATTCTGAAACAGCTTTGAACTATTTTTACTGGCATGAACCCTTCAATAATATTATCGAACGAGCAGAGCTCGTTGGCGCCTTCAAGGGAGAGAGACCGATTGAAGCTTACGACGTGTTTGCCAGAAATTGTCAATTATTTGATGACCTCTAACTGTCGTGACTCCGCTTAAAGTAAATCGACCAGCCATCTCATGAATTTGGTCTCTCTGTGGAGCAGCATGCGCTTACTATTTTCGAAGCAAGTGACATCACTTCTTGGTCTTTGCAAGAGGTCCATATATCTTTCTTTCGCGATTTTGACTGTGTTGTGTGTATAGGCGCTTTGCTGTCTGTTCTGTGCTGTTTTGTGTCTATGTTTACAACAATTGACTATGTATTACGAATGTTGACCTAGTGTTATTGGATTTAGGATGGGTATGATGTGATTATTTTATTTGATCACCGAGTTCTCATTGTCGGCTGATGTTCACTAACTAGCGTCGTAGGAGAACTTTGCCGTGTTGTAATATGGACTAAAAGGGGCGAGATTGACAAACATTTGATATTGAATGTTATTAAATTCGCGTACGAAAGTTATCGAATACAAAACGGGGGGTGGCATTCGAAAGTCGTCGAGTGTGACGTCGGTCGTAATTTACGGCTTGTTTATTCTCCACTGTTCGGGACTTGGTAGACTTGCTACAAGTCTGTGGGCATATAAACATCAAAATAGAATACACTGAAGGAATAAATTTTCAGCAGACTGTCACATTAAGTGATAGACTATTGTGAGCATCGTCGGCTGAACACTTAGGCCCACTTAGCCAGCCAGTACATGCACCCGAGAAAAGCAAAGCGACTGAAGGTCAGTCTATAGACTTGGTAGAATTTCACAGCACCGATGATACAGGAACGAGATGCGCTTTGAGATTCTAGAAGTGGTCTATCGACGTGGTTGCAAACAAATTCATGGCTCTGATTTAGCCTTACGAAGTTGGTTGAAAATATTGTTAGACTTACCTGTTGCCAGGGAAGATATGCACCGGGCTTCGCTGTGGGATGATGTCTACAGTACCTTACCCCAACTCTTCTCAATTTGTCTACGAGCCCTGGATCCAGTTTTGGTAAGATCTTTCTACCGTCTGCGATGACACTCTCGCCTCCATGGTCGGGAAGAGGAGGTACGTCACAAAAGAAGAAAATCTGTCATCGAAAGAGAGAATGATCACATATGATATTGAACTTTTTAAACAGAGAGTTATCTTAGATTACAACTTCAGTAGGAATAAATGCCGTATTTCCAGTGTTATTTTAATAACTGTCCTCAGCGATTCTTTTTTAATAACGGTTAAAATATTCTGTAATTGTGCATGCGAGCCACGTTATCACTTTTGCTCAGCGTACAGTTTCCATGTTTTGTCAAACGGCAGTCAACATTACAATAAACTAACCGCAACATTACCACAGGGACCCTGCCTGGAACCTCGAAGGTCCGTGAGACAATATTTTGCCGAAATGAAAATTGAGCCTATTTATAACATTAAATATGGGGGAAATCGACAGGTTGTTTCCATCACAAGGCAAGAGAGCTTAATGTCTGCAGGGGAATGATAAAATTCCATGGGGAAATGGTTCCGAGGGCAGGAAAGATCGATGTTTTTTCGCCACAGAGCAAGGGAGTTTCAAAAATTCACAATGGGGAGATAGAGGCAAAATATGCGGGGAGAGGGTAAAAATGAAGTTTGCGTGCGGGAGGGTGAGTCGAAAAATTTTCAGTTGCAGGGCAAATTATGAACACCTAATTAATTACACTCTGGACGTAAAATTAGTCAGTTCACATTCCTTGCCATGCACAGTATATCTTATCATAATAAGGACCCCTTTAAAAGTGCATTGTTCGTTGGCTGCTCCGGAAATTAGGAAGATAACTGTAAGGTTATTGCCGGCTAATCGAACTTGGGTCTATTTTCCGTTAAAGTTGTTGACCTGACATAATTGCTGTACACTTATTGTATTAGTGGCACTCGTGAGTCTGAGATTCATAGGGGCCTCACTGTTCATTGCTACGAGCGCTATATTTATAATTACAACGGGAATTGTTTTCACATGTTTGACCCTAAAGCCGACACTTGGACCGTATTTGTCACATCTTGCCTTCTTATAGTTGCGCTCCAAGACATTGTACCCTGCCTCAAAGGCATGCGTGAAATTTCATGACCCTTCAAATATGATTGAGCGAAAAAAAGACGAACCACCTTCGAAAAATCGCCGCCGGTATTTTCTCTCCAGCCCCTTCCGCCTATGACATTATTTTACATTTGCCTTAAACTGCAGTAAGAATACATGGCAGATTCTTAGATGGCGGCCAGAGCCTTTAAGATCAAACTCCAATAAAGCACCTGGAAATATACCGTATCCGTTTGTGAATTGACCAAAATATTATCCGATAAGTTTACCTGTCCCCGGTGATACCTTAAAAGTTTTCAAGCCCCCTCCACCCTACATTACTTATTCACGAAGCCATGGTATAAACTCACCTTATCGGCCATAAATTAGCTGCCTGGCAGTGTCTGATTGCCACAGCACAATCCCTCTATCTCGACTGTGGCAATACTTATTGTGTCAGATGAGTATATAGGAAGGCACACGGTGTTTTTCTGGGTTGAAAAAGGTAAAACCTAATCCCAATAGTTTTCCATACGTGAGGAACAGACCTACATACAGAGAATTATGTAACACTGCAGGGCTCGAAATCAGCGGTAGTCACACGGGCTACCAGTTCTTTTCCCGGGCTACCGTTTTCTGATGTTGGCAGCCCACTAAGGTTACAACGAATTTTGCACCCTCTTTACGCATTAGACAACGTTCATTAGCATCGCTGATGGCCGATTCTCATTTGAGGTATGTATAACCAACACTTTGAAGAAAAATTGGCATTGAAGAAACAACGATTGTAGACACACTATCATTTCTGTAACACTAAACCTCTATAGTGACCGATTAGGAAGGATGCTGATAAAACCAGATATGAGCTGAAAATGCTCACTTGTTTCAGTATATATTGTAGTTGTATATGAATTCAAATTTTTGCCATGTGTTTGCTACTTACTTGAAAGTGTTATGATCAACATCATGAACAATATTTACCACAGAGTAATTCCAAAGGTCACTGAGTATATAAATATGTAATCAGTTGAACTAAAAATACTGAATTTCTTTGACTGCTGTCATTGCATCACCACTTTATATAGCATGTGTAATTGCCTTTGGTCAAGTCCTTCAAGCTATAAATGCCAAACTGAAAGCTCATTAGATATACAAATTATAAATTAGCTGACATAAATATGCAAAATGTCTTTCACTTATACATTATAATTGTCTCATCAATATACATAGCAAGTTTCATCAACTGCTTTGAGAGTCCTTCCGGTCTTATATCCCTATTTGGTAAAGTTATTAAATATGCAAATTGGTCAATCCTAATATACTTCCCTAATTAGGAAGTTAAATACGTTTATGCAAACTAGTAAGTAGCGAAATAAAAATGCTAAAATTAATGACTTTAATAATGTTATATCGTAGCATCTTTGATGTACATAGCATATTTTGTCAACTTTGATAAAGCCAATTCAGATATATACTTCTACTAAAGAAAGTTCGTTGAATATGCAAGTTAGTAATTTGATGTTCCAAAAAATCTAAACCGACTTCTTGTCATCATAGTTCCTTCAATGTATAGAGCAAGTTTCGTCAATTTTGATCAAGTCAACTCAGATATATACAATAATTAGGAAATTTCATAAATATGCAAATTAGGAATTGGCTTAAGTAGCTTAGGGATATAAGACTGGAAGGACTCTTAAAAAGGTATATGAAACTTGCTATGAATATCGATGAAACAATTATGTTGTATAAGAGGAAGATATTTTCCATTTTCATGTCAGCTAATTTATAATTCGTATATCTAATGACCTTTCATAGTTTGGCATAATAGCTTGAAGGACTTGGCAAACGGTAATTACACTTGCTTTATAAAATGGTGATACAATGACAGCAGTCAAAGAAATTAATTACTTTTATTTCAGCTGATTACATATTTATATACTTAATAACTTTAGAATTAATCTGTGCTGAATATTGTTCATGATATTAATCATAACACTTTCAATGAAGTTGAAAACATGTGGCAAAAGTTTAAATTCACAGACAATTGCAACACATCCTGAAACACGTGAGCATTTTCAGTTCATATCTATATTCTTCCCTGTGGTGAATAAATGCTATCATTGACCATGTAAGCGTCGACTGTGCACTGACCTTCGGAAATAAAATTTATATTTTTAACCTCTGGCGCGACACCAAGGACTGAGCTCTATATTATATTATAATAATGGTTAAATCATTCGATTTCAGAGATGTCGGCCATTTGTGAGCTTGGCCAGTGCCCGCATCGGCATCTCGGCCAGTAAACTTCGGCCAGGAGTTGTCGGCGACTTGTTACAATAGGGGTAGCATATGATTGCGTAATCTTGTGAATATAAAATTCTTTAAAAAAGGGCAAATGACATTATTTCCAAAGTTTTTATTTTTTCCCTCCAAAAACTCAGCTAGGGGACCTGTCTATGGATTGCATATTGTGTCCGTTCGGAAAGATGTGCGCGAAGGGCGAAATTTGACTCCTTTTTCATGCCTGGTGATCAGGGGTTCTCTTCGCACCCGAGCCAGGCAGCGGTATTTGCATATTGACCAACAGGTAAAATTGACGTCATTTGTCCCAGGCTATTGTCACGAAAGTGTATTTAGCGGTCCTTGCATAAATTAGACTACAAACAAAGTCAGCTATATAAACAGTGCTCACAGACGCCCAGTAAACACTGGCAAGGAAGCCACACCGGCGGTCCAGCTGCAGTTGCTTCCAGCGAGGACCCTCGAGCGGCTATGGTTGACCAGAATTCAGAAAGTGATTTCGAGGGGAAGTAGCGTGAAGGCGCATAGGCAACCCCAGGCATCCAACACGTGTGGTTCCAAATCAGAGTCAGATTCTGACTCTGAAGGACAAAGCGCAAGTGCATTGAAAGCAATGGAATGCTCGGGACAGATTTTAAAGTACGATGAGGCTACGTTTCATTTCTTTGTATGAAATAAGACAGTATCAGTCTCGGCTTGAAATTTCAAGGTTGAATTTATTTCATAAACATAGGGCCAAAGTCCCTGAAGCTACTATAGACATGGATACAAAATTAAGTATTTCCTGATTGTATGAAATTATCTCACTAAGGTCATCCTAGGGACTTGTAAACCAAATATTAAAGCTGTCTGACCAGTGGTTTTGAAAAAACAAGCGACTCAACAGTCGACAGAGCTCTGCTGTGTTATGTAGATAACTTTTTGTGACACATGTATTGATAAAGAAGGTGGATATCTTTGATAGCTCATTTCAGGATGGCCTGACCAAAAATGGGGGGAAAAATCTATAAATATACAGATTTGCATATTTCATCACAATTTTAACAAATCTAAGTTGGGTTATCCCTAGAAACCTGTACACCAAGTAACAAAGCTGTCTGACCAGTGGTTGAAGAAGATTTTTATCAAAAACGCCTTTTATGGCGCTATTTTGCATATTTTCAACAATATCACAAAATTAAAAATACCGCAATTATACGGTGTCGCTGAAATTTGATCAGAATTGGTATATACCAGTATGGGTTACCAATGATCAACAATAAATGTTGCTTCTATCTGTTCAGTGGAGGAGAATTCTACGTTGATGTTATGACAATGATTTCTGCACAGTACAACCAGAAAAACAACAAGAAATATTTAAACCAGAAAAACAAGAATGACAAAAGTAATTAAGGTCTGAAACTTTAGGTACTGGAGGTCAACTTTAGCAACATGCATAGCAGAAACAAGCCCCTCTTAGTTTGAGTATAGACAGTCTTCCCCCCTCTACTGTCTATGGTTTCAGCAGGTCTGTTAATATGTAACAGTTCATAAACAATGACAGGAAATGACTCAAGATCAGTGGAGTTGGCCTGCTTCTTGCTGGCATGCCATCACTCCTGCACATTTGCAGGATTTCACTTTTTCTTACCTCATTTGCACATTTTTGACACTGAACCTCATTTGCACATTTTTGACACTGATGTGTTCATTTGAACAAATTCACATCTCAACCCCTGCATCTACCTGTACACCAAATACTGAGATGGTAGCTCTGGCGGTATGGGAGCCTTAGTTAGTGTGACCATGGTGTGACGGAATACATCCGCACATACATACCCACAAATATACAGACATACAGACGCCATCATATAAGCTCATCATATAAGCTCTTTTTGGTATTTATATACAAAACCAAATATGAGCTAATAAAAATAGTTTCTCAAAATCATATATTTTATCCACACAACAAATATCAAATCAGTAAATACTGCAGTTCTCAAGATATTTGAGTGGACGGACGCCTCACAAACGGACATACATACATACATACATACACACAGACATACATACAGACTGACGGTGGATGCTGGACGGATACCCATCCCAATAGCTTCTATAGACTATATTAGTCTATAGTAGCTAACAAACGAGAGTTAATTACATTCTAATTAAAGTAAACAAGACTTGCTTAAATCAAGATTTACGTCATGAAAAGACAGCATATCTGTCGGGTTATAAAGAATCTTAAGCTGCTTATCTTTATAAGTATTTTCATCCTATTAACCAAGCACATTTTAACTTTCAAATTGACATTGTAAGTAAGTTCTGTTGAATAAGTTGAGACTGTACGTAATCAGAGAAAGCACACTGAAGAGACAAATGTTTGAAACTTAAGAAGTTCAAGGTCATCAAAAGCATTATAAGGAATCATGTAACACTTTCATTGCACTGTTTACACAGATTGCATAATTGCTATAAATAGCACATGAGGAATCTTACAGCCCAGCTTTACCATAAAAACCCTATCACTTTGACCACTCTTTTAATTGACCACTCTATTTTTTTCCTCAAAAAGTAATTTTATTTTATCCTTACCAAGTCAACCATAAATGGAAATTAGAACTTTCTCTATCTCTATTTATTTGACCACCCTATCATGACAAACTATTAGATAACATACAGGGCACAATAAATGACGGTTCAGAATATGTCAAAGTTGGGATTCAGGAAAGTTGCCTTTACATGTTTTAATCCTCCAAGATGGTAAGCATTTCACTATGAACTGTCAAAAAAAGTTGAACTTTCTGATAATGCTACACTAAAATTATTTTGGCTTTGATGATTTCCTAATTAATTCGATTATTTAAAATCATATTAATTATTTCTTTCTGGGTGAATTGATAGGGTTTATACAGTACAAGAATTACATACAATGTAAGTCAAATTTTGACCAAAAATGACAAAAAAATTCCTTAAAAATACACATTTGCATATTTCATCACAATTCTAACAAATCTAAGTTGGGTTATCCCTAGGGACCTGTATACCAAATAACGAAGCTGTCTGACCAGCGGTTATGAAGAAGAAGATTCTTTACCAAAAACGCCTTTTTTGGCATTAATTTGCCTATTTTCAACAATATCAAAAAATTGAAAAAAACAGTTTCTCAAAATCATATTTTTAATCTACACAAGAAATATCAAATCAGTAAGTACTGCGGTTCTCAAGATATTTGAGTGGACGGACGCCTCACAAACGGACATACATACATACATACATACATACATACATACATACATACATACATACAGACTGACGACGGACGCCGGACGGATACCCATCCCAATAGCTTCTATAGACTATAGTCAATAGTAGCTAAAAAGTGGAGCAATCCTGCGCCTTAGTATTTCGATTCAATGAATTGCAAGTTGTAGCTGCAGTACAGTACACTCAGTGTGCAGTTTTCGGACGACCTCAGTTTTCGGACATTTAATCACATGCTGTTCGTCGGACTCACTTCGCTCCGTAATGATAGCGTTTAACAAGTTGTGTGACCTCATATTAAGTGAAGTGACACTGCTGTCCCGTTTTGGATAGTATGTTTAGTAGAAGCTATTTCGGGTATACAAATTTGGCGAAGTTAGCCAGACCATACGATAAAAGGTGCCGAAAGCAATTGGAGACAGCCCATATGTCCGGTAGGTAAGCGCCAAACACGTCGAAATATGGTTATGTCGTCTATTAAAGGTAACTAATTATCACGAAATATTCACATTCAGTTTTTTGAACACATCGAAAATGAAAATGGGGTTTTGAAGTTTCAAATTATCAACATTTAGCCCCTACTTGCTTTCCAAATACGACGTCCGATTACTGCAATCGTTGCAGTCCGATCAAAAATTTTGCTAATCCCTATATTCCACTTCCGTCGTGTTAATACTTTGACGATAAACACAAAAGGTATGGTAATAAGAATTCGTAGTGCTCGTTATTTATGAAACGGCTTTGGTTGGGCGAAATTCAGTACCCTATCCGAAAACTATCACTCTGAGTGTATCTGTGTTGGACGTTGACCTTTGACAGAACTATCATTTCCTTGGAGCACGAGACAAATGATGCAATCGACTCATGTTCCAGTGCATTTTCGGAGCAAACGAATCCTGCAAAAAGTGATGCGTTAGGCCTATTTTGTACATGTTTTGCCGAAGAAAAACAAAGAAAGCTTGTCGCCGCATTGTCGGCTCGCCATTTTGAATCGCCGTCTTCACCATATTCAAAATTGTGTAGAGACGGGAAGCGTCCTGGCGCGCAAATGTTTCCCGATGAAATTTCCCATATTTGGCACGAAAGCATAGTACACCTAATCAGATAGCCTGACAAGTCATTTTAATTTCAGTCATTTTAATTTACTCGATCGGCGAGGCGATCGGCCGTACGCCGCATGTGACCGTTGGTAATCTCCTGAAAAGACCATGTCACTGTAGTATAGCAAACTAAAACATTTAGGCACTAAAGCTCACGATGTTCTCTCGTGCGCTGCGCGCTGGGTGTACGTTCTGAGCAAAGGAAGCCCTTGCCTCACACACTTACGGACATGAGATTGCGAAGGTGTGAAAGACTGTTTGCCCGTATTAAGATAAGTCGTCGGCTCAACTTCGAAAAGCCGAAAAAAGTCGAACAAGTTGGGCTAGGGGTACACGCCCACCCGTAACTTTTACTTGCGTTTCATCTGGACAAGGGGGCGATACGCAATGCAAGACAGTGACGTAGACTAATTTCAATACCCAAAGAGTGATTTTACGTTTGGTTGTATAGGGCATGTCATAGGCCCATATGCCAGTTTTGGTATGTTTGTTCCCAACTTTCTCTCATCTTTATTGTATAGGCGCCTAAGCGCTCCATAAACGTGTGTATGTATATGCCTGAGGCATATCTACATACGTGTGCGTTGACGCAGAGCGGAATTTCAGAAAAACAGGCGACTGTGGTATAGGTACCATTCAGAAACTGCAAGTTTCTGCGGATCGCCGGCATGCTATCGAGAGGTAAAAGGGCGTTGTTCGTATGTTTACAGTTGCTTTCATCGAAAGTAAACCACGATATATGCATGTTGTACTGTGTGGCCATCGTCTTCGTGTTGTTAGGATTAAATGTACGTACCTACTGCTCTGACTTGCCAAACCCCGAAACTTGCCGAAAACTCAGACTCAGCGGTCGAGCTCACAAGTGGTCGACTTCTCCTATTCATCTACGGCGTTCGTGTTCATTAATAATTTGCTGCAGTCCTGTGGCTCAAGGTTTACCTTCAGTTTGTAAGTTGGGCGGCATCGAAACACATTTTTACTGAATTTCTATGTCATTTCAGTTTGTTCTGAGTCGTTTAAAAGTGATCTGTTCATCCTAATTATCTAAATAAGAGGGCGTGGAGAGCAGATAGTGAAAATTGGGACCCTTCTCTTCAATCATTTCCCCAAAGTTTCCAAGCCACCATTTTCTAACTCTTACCCCAAAAATAATTTATCGCCCCTTTAAAACGTAACCTTTGACCTCATTTCCATAAGCTGCACATCTTCCACTAACATGTCAAATTCTAAATTTACGGGTATCATTGAGGAGGCGTAATTAAATACTAGCGAGCGACGGGTATTCATAACAACACATTCACAACAATAGAAGACGACTGTAGAAGCTAGTGTGTTGTAAACTACCACCGTGGACGTTTGTAAAGACCTCAAATACGCCTCTGAGGTCAGGGATATGTCCCTGACCTCAGGAACATACTTTAGGTCAACATATGTACCATAGTAGCTGTGGGTCCATAGCTGTGGTGTTTTCAGACGGATTTCTGCCTTTACGGGCTGGTTTGTGGTGGCGGGGTTAAAATCGTAAAAGTCAAAAACCAGCCCCGTAAAAGGCAGAAATCCCGTCTGAAAACACCACAGCTATGGACCCACAGCTAGTCGCGTCGTAGTCAAACTGGGGTATCGAGCAAAGCTCTATGCATTTACTCGACTCATCCACACCATACGAAGACAAAACACAAAATATGAATAGCTACGGTGACATCGTATTACTCACCGAGTTTGCACCGACAGTGGACACCTTACTCAATATCGCCAGGTATAAAAAGATTGCGGACGGACTATGTACGGTGTATATCAATTTGATTATGTCACAACAGTGCATTGATAACCGCCTTAAGACACTTTCAAATAATTATAGCTGTACGGGTATCAATAAGAAACATATGATCTCAATATTTGCACTTCTTACCACTAAAAAATTAATCTTCGAGGAAGTTTTATCCATTATGGCACTCACTTTATTTTAAAAACGCAAAAATAGTAGGAAAATGAGCATGCATTAATATATCAACAAAAATTAACATATTAACAAACAAATGAGCAATGGCACGGGTGTAAAAACAAAGACTAAATAAAATCCTTGTTTGTTACGTTGCGTGACCGATACGATGGATTCAAGTTCTCCACTTCACATAACAACCATAGCTATGCCAGGTAGCCTTCACTGTAGCACATGGAACCCCCCCCCCCCCCCCTTCAATATTAAAAAGTAAACCCAACTACAATTCGTTACTCCTGCACACCATATTTTGTCTGGTCTTACCTTTGCTGGGTAATGTTCCAAATACGACATTTCGCTGTGAGGCTCGATGGTATATTCAGGCGAGTCATCACTGGCTGTCAGTACATCTTGAAAGACTTCATTCCTTACAGCAAATCCACCTTCATACCCTGTCAAGGTGTAACCCATTCCTTGCATGAACTTCGAAAAGTCATCACCACTTTGCAAGGGCAGTCCTCGGAAGAGGAGAGCACCATGGATGTGTAACTCGCGTTCAATGATTTCGCGGGCATCCTTCGCGAAATCACTGATTGATGTCGAGCTTGTCGCCGAAAGCTTCACGCTGTACAACGCTGGAAAGTTGTCTCCTGGACTCGCTATGTAATCAGGAAACTTGCTCCCCGGTCGAAGAGCTCCTGGTAGCCATCTCCGCCCAGCTAACAATGCTGTAGTTTGGGGTGGAATGTCAACCCGAGGAGTGTACTTGAATTTGGTACTGTCTCTTGAACTGGTGGAGTAGCATCGTGAGAAATATACCATACGCGACGGAATCGAAACATTACGGAAAACAACCGAAACTAACGCCATAGCGATTGCGTTGCTCGCTGTAGCGCAATATCGAAGCGCCACTGAAGCGCTGGTCTCAATTCAATGGATAATAATATTCACTGCCAATGGTAGCCGTGCGTGCAGGTCTGTGTGTTCCCGGCGTTATACGACCTTGGGAGGCCGTACAACGCCAGGAACACACAGACGTACGCAGGGCGATGTCAATGACATCTGCCCTCTGACATAGATAGAGCTCTCAATCACAGGCGCTCCTTAGCTGGGTAGTCTGCTAAACAGATCGCTTTTCGGCTCGATCTATCCATGATCTATCGATCCCGTAGTCGTAGTCCCGCTGCCTCTGCATCTACACACGTGACAAACCTTCTTGTCAATCGAGGTGGTAGCTTCTTCAGTCACAGACAAGGAGAATTTTTTTCTCCTTGTAGCACAGTCGTTGGTGGGCTATTCAGCTCTGGGACTATTCAACCCATAGACGAGTGTACAGAAGCGAGAAACACCTCAACTTGAGGTGTTTCTCGCTTCTGTACACTCGTCTATGGGCGAATAGTCCCAGAGCTGAATAGCCCACCAAACGACTGTGCTTGTAGCAAGGCTCGGACAGCATCAACCGAACGAACACCGCTGCAGGGAGCTCAATATAGATTGATGTCATCGTGTAGTGCTAGCCCTGCGTACGATGCAGTGTGTTCCGCTACAGCTAAATAGCCCCGCTCACCACAGCCCTGCAAAGACCCGTACGTAGAGTTGGTGACTTCAAATCCATTTTTGGACTTGACGTAAAAAGCCAAATTACTGCCGAAATTCAGCGTTCTTGGGCCCAAGTCGTATCCCTGCCTACCTCAGCTACTCGATCGCTTCCAAAAATGCCAGTCTTTTATTCTTTTTTCGTAAATAACCGTCGATGTCGGCAACTCTCTCGCTAGCCCTGCGTACGTACGCAGTGTACGCTGTGCATTCCCTGTGTGCGTTCCTAACACACAGCGTACACTGCGTACGTACGCAGGGCTAGCGAGAGAGTTGCCGACACCGACGGTTATTACGAAAAAAGAATAAAAGACTGGCATTTTTGGAAGCGATCGAGTAGCTGAGGTAGGCAGGGATACGACTTGGGCCCAAGAACGCTGAATTTCGGCAGTAATTTGGCTTTTTACGTCAAGTCCAAAATGGATTTGAAGTCACCAACTCTACGTACGGGTCTTTGCAGGGCTGTGGTGAGCGGGGCTATTTAGCTGTAGCGGAACACACAGCATCGTACGCAGGGCCACGTGTATGCCAGTATTACATATATTATACACTATCCATATTATTCGATGCCACCATCGTCACCGTACATCTAGTGTCTATCGTAAACGTAGCACACCGTCATCGACCGTGACCGTCTCGTTTGCCCGGCCTCCCCGCTAATACATCAGCGACTATCCATACCGAATGAAGTTCTCACCTACCGGTATTCCAAAAGAACCTCCACCATTTACTACGTGAGTGACGGCTGTGGTGTTGACTTAAACAATTAATCCGCTGATACGGACAGCGGATTAGCAAGTTTGCAATGTTTTCGGAGCAATTATAGTGGTGTATGCACATGTTGGAGAGGAGATAAGGACTTGTCGGTAATATATAAAGCAGTCAGACGGTGTGGAGTTGAACTCTTTATTTGAAATATCACAGTCAAAATTAATAAAATCAATAAGGTAAACCGTTGCACAAAAAACCCTCCCTCCCCACCCCAGGGGACTTATTTCTTCCCCCTGTGGAGTTACTACACAGTGTACAGGTGTATATACACTTTGTAGTAGCTCTCGCCGTAGACTGAACCTGGGCAACGGTGTCCCTTGTATGCTTTTGCATATATCAAGACCTATAACACTGCATTGCAGGATTAAGAGAATATATACATAAAATATACTTGTGTGGACATCGTGGAGTTTCGACCGAGACTCAGACAAAAGACATTACACCAATATATACGCATTCAACACCTGATGACACAAGCGTCAATCAAAGGAATTCTCTTATGTAACGAATAGATAGTAATCATATGCCAATCTTCGAAACGCATGTAATTGTTCACTATACTACTCAAGAGCATAGAGAAAGATAGATAGAGTGGCAACGGGTATTGTTTAAGGCGTGAAGCGGTTACGTAACCCATCCATGTTCGCCTCGCCTCAAAAATCATTGAAAACAATGAAAGCGAAATCACAAATATAATAGACTATTAGAATCCTCTCTCTGTATACTTAGCAGGCCATTTTGATTATGCTAATTAACTCAAATTGCCCAATGATAACGGAGTGCCAGTAACAATATTTTTTTGGTTTGATAAATTATCTTCACCGAGAAAACAAAACCTAAGAAGACGAAACCTTGCAGGTATATCCCTTCGGGCTGCCTTACTAATGCAGCGCAGTGCATGTGGTAGAATTTGTAGTTCAGAGGCAGCATTTCAAACTGACAGGTTTTCGATGGACCATCATTCACTGCGTGAAGTACTTAATGTTCAGATGTACATTATTTTGAGAAAAATGTAAAATATATTATCTTGCTAGCGTTCAATATCACCTAATAAACTTAATTATTGGACTTCGCGTCAAAGTTATTGGACTCCGCGTCTTCTGATACCGAAACTACTAGGTAAGACGCCAGTATGTGTAAAAAGAATAATAAGGTTATGTTACTATACACCTATGTTTGTAACTTATTGTGTTTATATCTTATTACTTTCTACTTAAAATTAATAATTGGTGATATATGCTTACATACATACATACATACATACATACATACATATATATATATATATATATATATATATATATATACAAACATACAGTTTCTGCACAGTTGTTAAATATGTTACGATAGGTAAGAAATTGAAGTATATAATTTCAGTCGCTAGAGAACGCATTAACTCGAAATTTGATATTCTAGGAAGATTGTATCTTGATGATTATTCATACGTAATGTTCCTGTGAAACTCCATTCGAATACGGAATGTAAAACTACGATGAATGCACGTATTTCATTGTTGTAAACAACAAATAACCAAACTTTATTAATTTTCTTGATCAATAATGAAATCTAGGCTTTGGTAGCGCGCTACGATCAACTAAATGTAACTGGAGCATAAGCTTTCAAAGGCGTGAAGTCTCCTTCATCAGATGCAAGTAGTGAATGAACAATTAAAGCAGAAAACAACAGAAATTCGTTTTCACTCTGAATTTTCTGTGGTTTTCTACTGTTCAGGTGTCCATTCCCCTTGCACCTAATGAAACAGACTACATGTCTTTGAAAGCGTATGGTTGATCACAGCGTGCTACAAAATCCTACTTACGACTAAAACGAAAAGGCGACGGGCTTCAGTCAATAAGTTCGTCAATATTGCGTATAATTTTCTTTATCAAGAGTTGACACATGCTCGGTGAATTTTTTTTTAAATAAGATAATTTGCAGCAGTTTTTCTTGTGTCTCTTCTTTTTCATACAAGCCTTTTGAAATTTGGCAGCTCAGGTCAGGTTTTCCTATCTAGCGATCGAACGGGTTACCGTTGGGTCTGCGCAGCAGTGAGTTAGTGTCTGTCGGATTAAAGCTGTAAAAGCTATAACTTTTGGCTATTTTTTCAGAACTTTTGTTTTGTGGTTTCCCTACACTTTCTGCATCGAATCCCTAACCTGGAATGTAATGCCAAGTATCTAGCGTATCAACACAACTTATATGAGTATAATCCCCATTGTTATTTTTGAGAACTGTATTCAAGTCTTGACTAGAATTCATTTGTAAACAACTTGATAACTGATCATTTCACACATCAAAGCTGTGTTGACAACAAGAATACTGGAAATTTCAGCATGGCATTCGGATTAGGGTTAGACACGATAGTTGATATACAGAAGTAGAATACTGAAAAGTTGGCCACAAGTTACTATGGAAGACCGGTCACGACATGCGACATGCGAGTTTTTTTTAACTGCGACCTGGGAGTTCTTAAACTGCGACATGCGAGTTGCAAAACTAATATGGCGTTTGCATACATGTCATTTCGTTCTCCTCCTAACGATGGATTACAGAGGTAGAGACGAGCTTATTTCTGCATACTCCTACAATGGATACACCCTGGGAGAAATAGCGGCCACGTTAGGACTCCGATATGTAGGGAAGACCGGTCACGACCTGCGACATACGACCTGCGTCTTTAAACTGTGATCTGCGACCTAACCCTAACCCTAACCCCTAACGCTAACTAACCCTAAGTTATGCCGTTACAATTTTTCCCTCCCTTGGCCTAATCTCCAGGGTTTGGAGCGAAGTAAGGCCTTTTACCAGAGAAAACCTAACCCTGACCCTAACCCCTACCCTAACCCTAACCCTTACCGCAGATCGCAGTTTTAAAAACTCGCATGTCGCATGTCGTGACCGGTCTTCCATACAGCTTATGTCCCTATAATATTTCCCGGTGAAACTCCCCTGTATAGCCTTTACCCATAGACCCTTCACCACACGCATGGAATTCACCCCTGTCATGGCGTTCACCCCACTCACAGGTTTCATTTTTAAAAAAAAGAATACAAATCACAGCATTTACCCCACTCACATGTTCATAAATCACAGATTTGAACCAAGTTTAAGGTTACAAGACAAGAAATTGACCATTTTAAACTAACAATTCTCTAGTGTTTAATAAGCTCAGAACCCCTGTAAATTGTATATTTTCGGAAAGCCTAGATATAGGGGAACATTTTGGTTACCATAGTGTCACCATTGTTTACATAACTATCACGTGACAGGTAATTTGCATAACCTTTCAAAAATCGGTTTTCCCTATGTTTTGTTTCAATGCTTTGAGATATGTGGCTGAAATTCGTGTGAGTGCAAGCTATCCTACAGGTCTTCAAAAGTGTGTCTCAGAATTTTTTTAAACCTTCTTAAACAGTTTTTATGCCAGAAAAACTTCCAGAGCAGTGAATTTTACAATAGTTGATTTCTTTAAAATTGTGCTCCAAAAAAACTAAGCAAGATATAAAAATCTGAGACAGACGTCGACTTTGAAAGAGCATAGTGACAGCTTGCATTCCAGCAAGTTTGAGTCAGATATTTTGAAGTATTGAGACAAAACATAGGGAAAACCGACTTTTGAAAGGTTATGCAAATTATCTTGTCACGTGATAGTTATGTAAATAATGGTGACACTGTGGTTACCAAAATGTTCCCATATATGTAGGCTTTCAGAAAATGTATACTTTACGGGGGTTCTGAGTTTATGAACCGTTAGAGAATTGCTAGATTAAAAGGTCACATTTCTTGTCTTGGGACAAGACTCTGACCCTATTTTCGTAAGCAGCGCAGCCAGCGGTAGAAATTGGGCAGGGGACCAGCAGAATTTTCATGTTAGAGCGACCTCTATGAGAATATGTAGCATGAGATTTCCAAAGTTCACATGTAAAATTGAATTCAGAATAGTATAAAGAAAGTAGTAATTTGTACATAGATTGGACACCATACAAGGGGGAGGCAGGTAGTGCGTATATAGTAACGTGTGCATTGAGAGTAAACTTCGATCCACAGAACAAACGCTCTGCCTCTCGATGCGATTGCTCTTTCACATCTTTGTTTTGTGCGTGATGTTGACAAAAATATGGCAATCCCTAAGTCCCGTAAAGACCTGGAAAATGCGTCATCTCTTTCGAGTTATTAAAGCTATACCGAAGCGGTGTAAACACATGAACTTCCTCACATTTTAAGGTTCCCGGCGATGTTATATGTATGCACGCATGTTGGCAGCAGTTTTAGGACTAAACCCAGGGAAAACACGAATGAACGTCACGTGGACTCTCTCTCTCTCTCTCTCTCTCTCTCTGTTCACCACTACTGCGTAAAAACACACATGGATAAACGTGAATCTAGTCAAGCTCTTTTTGAGGTTTTTTTCTGTTTAGTTTGGCTGACTTTGTTCGATTTTGAACAAGATTACAGAGTGGAATTTTGAAATTAGAAAGGGGCCTTTGTAGCGACGATCGTCAAAATCCATACTCGGGTACTCGGGAACATTCGGCAGTATCTTGTGTATAAATCCTGTAAATGTCCGATTTTTTTACAACATTCGGAGTATAGATGCACCACTTCAAAACACAATCAATTTATTTGTCTTTACACAAGTAGTTATGACATGATCACGCACACATTTTTAACATAGGCACAGACACACACACACACACACACACACACACACACACACACACACACACACACATCATTTATTACACATTGCCCAGCGATTTGAATCCATCGGTATCGAGTTAAAGGTAGTATTCACAAACTTTTACTCAAACTTTCCTCAAAGAAACTTTCAAACCATTCAACCAGATCAAGAATAAAAATCAAGGGCCACCGTGTAAGGTTTAGTACCAGAGAAACAAATTACCCGGGATTTCTCAAGATTTGAAATTCGAAATGACTGCAATCAATGTGTTTACTCTGTAGGGAAAAACTAAGATGGTTAAAAGTTTTATTACTCCAAGAACTTTAAAATGAGCCTCCGTAAGTTGTAGGTCAGAAACGTTTTCTGAAAATTTGAGTCCAAATAGCTGTCCATGCGGCGCCTTCTACCTTAAACCGAAATAGATCCGATCGAGAAATACTAAATTGACCCTGCATGTACTCTACATGGCGTACATATTTAATGTAAATTGCTAACTAACGAACCAACTACAATATCCCTTTATTTTGCCAATCCGAGTTTCATAAACATGATTTCCTCAACTTGGACAAACAAATACTTTGAATTTCCCATGAAATCTACTGTTTCCAAACTTAGTAATGTGGAGAATGTGGTTCAAAGCCAAAAGTACCTTGAGCTGTTTTCATTAAAATGGCATGCGCTAGATATTTGGACTCTCAATCTTTTTCAATTCTTCCCTGATCTACCACTTGTGGAGGGTTCATTTTGAAGCCCTTTGAGTAAGAAAAACTTTCACCGTCTTAGTTTTTGAAAATCAAAACTTTTATTTTTCTCTATAGAGTTAAGTATGGTTGCCATTATAGATGTCAAATATCGGTAAATCTTGGGTAGTTTGTTTCTATAGCACCAAAATTTGTACGGTGACCCCAGATTTTTATTCTTGATTTTGAAAGTGAATGGTTGAAATAATCCTTGAGGGAAAATTGAGCGATAGTTTTAGTCATTTACTTTCAAGGCGCATACTACCTAATAAGGGATATGTTGTTGGGGTTTTAATGGTTATCTTCTCTTGAACATGGAAAACCACATGAGGCTTTGGTCACTATCACAAAAGATGAATTGAGGAAACAGATGAAACAGTCTCATAATTGTTGCTCCTTTGGAAAACTGAAGATGAAAAGAAGATCATTAAAAAATCCAAATTACGGGAACAATTTACTAGCGTACTGGTGTATAAATAGTGTGTTGAAAATTTGTAAAGAGTACTCTATGTACGATTAAAAGCTTCAAGTCAAACGCTTTAAAAATTACAAATCTCACTTTTGCATATAACACTCACTATGTCGGTTATGTGGTCCTCAGTATCAAGAATATCTGAAAAAAACACTTTATGGATACAAAATATCTGTGATGTCATGTGGTTCTACGGTAAAATACATCCTTCCCCTCGCTTGATGAAGATGTTTAAGACAAGTACTGGTTAAAGGTATTTATTTATCGTGCAACTAACTAAGTTAACTAAATAACTTGAACTTTCTGTGAAGTTCAATGAAGAAAAAGCTTACACTATCTTTGAATGGACAATTTACTCATGTCAGAAAAATGTAAATAATCTTTTTATTTACAGCAAACTAAAACCATTTGTTGTTGAACTACCATTTGGAATGATATTCCTCTTTCTATTAGAAACATTGAGAGTTTGCCACAGTTTAAAGCTAAGTTGTATAATTTTCTTTACGACAAATATATGAATGAAGGTTCTTTTCTAGATTAATTAGTTTTTCCCTTGTCATACGCTTTATTTGAAAATTTGTTTCTGGATTGTATCGATAAGTACTCATTTCCAGTGATTATATTTATTCTCTTACATTATAATAATGCCCTGTGTGAGGGCTCTGATGTAAATTACAATATTTTTGTAACTCAGACTAGCCTCTTGAAATAAAGTATAATAAATGCCCACCGTACACAAATCTTTCTCCAAAGTAATGTATGAAACGACTGTGGTGGGGGAAACTGATTTAGGCTTATGGAGAGAGAGAGCGAGAGCGAGAGTACGAGTTTGAGCAGGAAATAAAGGATTTTTTTGTTAGAATTGAGAAAAAGCAGAGAGAGAGAGAGAGAGAGAGAGAGAGAGAGAGAGAGAGTTATCAAATCACAATAGCAGCTTATTAGAGTTTATTATTTATTTCATCCGTGTGTGTTTTAAGTACGTTTTAGTTCCATAACCACAAAATACAGTGTGCCAAGTTTCCATGTTTGCTTCGAATCAGGTGGTGATATCAGCTTTGTACCTCTATACGGCCAAACGGTTCACTGGTATCGTTATATTGATTGCATCCACGCTTGAGGAGAAAACACCTTTCAGTAGAGTCATTCTTGTTCGTAAAAATTCATAAATTTCTTTTTCTCGAAACACATTACAAAGTTCTCTGGTAATATATGTAATAAAATAGTTTGTAATTATTAGATTAATGGTCAAATCTACTACGTGAACATATGACGTCCCTGCTAGAGTGCTCCTACCTTTAAAATTTGGGATATCTTTATTTTATGAAGTATAAAGCTAATATATATAAAGTTCAGACTCTGGAACAAACTTTACAGCAGTACTGTACGTATTTGTGTGGTGTTGAACCTTTGTTATCTTTTGAAATTGCTTTTCCACCTACTCAAAACACCCTTTCAACCCGGAAATTTGTCATTCTCCTCGCATTCCTTGAGTGTAACTTCTTAGCAGTCATACATACCGCAGTGTATCGGTGCATCTTATGGTAGGACACTTGAAGGCCATCATTGGCCAGTATCAGTTTGAATGCTTTCAAGGTATTACATGTAAATTTGATCCGGTTGGTGATTTTCTGCAGCAACAACCGCATCTTGGATATATTTCAATCTTTTTTGCCTACCTTGATGTTCTCCTTACACTTGTCTGATCCACCTGACTGGCTCAATTGATTTGAAATATGAATAAATGGGTGTGAATTGGTACGGTTTTGATAGATTGACAACCTGTGTTCGAAACGGTTGATCGTATATTATTCGAAAAACTTGACGTGTTCGGTGCGAAGAAAAGGTTAGTTCGATGGTTCATGTCGTAGGCCTATGCGTTTCATAAAACTCGGGCGTTGTTGAAAGTAAAATAAGAAAGTGGGATGGTATTTACATCGAATCATAATTCAGTCAATTGGCTCGTTCGAGAGTGAAAGACAAATTTTGCTCAAACTTTCCTAAATGAAACTTTAAAACATTCTCTCACCAAATAACAATGAAACTTGGATGTCACCGTGCAAAGTTTGGAACTAGCGAAACATATTGCCAAACATTTTGCGATATTTGAAATTCAAAATGGCCGCCATCTCTGTGTTAACTCTATGGAGAAAATTAAATATTGAATTTTCGGAAAAAATATGAAATTTTTTTATTCTCCAAGAGCTTTAAAATAAGCCCAACAAATGGTAGATCAGAAGAAATTTGAGAGTCGCGTTCTACCTTAACGTGTACGAAATGCAGTCTTCAGCGTATATAAACTACTCCTTACTGTACCTGATTCATATCTTCTCGTTGCTGGCTAAGGTGCTGAAGTAAATTATTTTATTGAAGGCTAATAAGTAGTAAGTTTTATCTTTTAATCCCTGTAAAAATATCGATTTATGTTTTGGTAGCAACCTGAAGAATTCCATCAAAATGTTGGCTTTGTTCATTGGTGTCACCATCCAAACACTGTGTGGAATATATCGGGTGCCTTGGAATTGACATGGATTACCTTTTGTCAACAGGTGAAAGTGTCAGCGCACTCGTTTCAAGTTTGTATATCGTCACGTGTTAAGACCTTTGTGGTCGACCTTATGGCACATGTACTGGGACATTACTGGCCTATAGCTGATCAAATAACTTTCATCATGCTTCATGTATCGAGATAGTTAGTGCCTTCACTAATAAAAGAAAAAAGAGAAACTCAAAGCTTCTAAAATCCAAAGTGACATATTTTGTCCTCGATGCGCCACTTTGAATCGTTGTCGAACCAATTCATTTCAGAGGAACTGAATGACTCCTTATCGACTGCAGAGTATCATGTGGAGCTCAATGACAAACACAGAGCAGAGTTTGCCTCGAAATACTAAACGGATTCTTTCGTTTTTGATAGCCATGTTAATAGAAGTAGTAGATTCCCTAAGCCAGTTTCGTTCTGCCAAACAGAGTTAGCTTTTATTTTGAATTGTTTCTCTTACCATGAGATACCGACTGGAGCAAATTATCGACATCCAAATATATTCGAGCCGAAAGGTTAAATTCATTCATTGACAGAGACTGTAGAAAGTTTATTTTCACGGTGTGAAGAATTAGAATGCGGTAGATATTTCCTTCCTTTATAAAATTCCTCCCGGTATACACTTTTCATAACTTGAAGTTTTAGATTTTGTCGTCGTCGTCATCATCGACATCATCATCAGCAGCAGCAGCAGCAGCAGCAGCAGCAGCATCATCGACATCATCATCATCACTACCATCATCATTGTCATCATCATTACCGTCATTATCATCACTGTCATTATCACTGCCATCATCATTATTAATATAATCATCAGTAGCTGCACACATACAGTGCAGCATGATTCATGGCTGAATTACTGTCATCAAATGAAACACGAGAAATGCGTTTCAACGTATGCCTCTATGTGTGCAAGATTATAAATATTTTTGTTCCGTGTATCAATAAAAAAATAATTCTAACTAGAGCTTCACATATTCAGCAATACCCAATCGAACTGGAACGAACCTAATACTAGAATACTGGATATTTCAGCATGTTTACGGGATGAAAAAAGTTCGGGACCACAGTCGCCGATATCAATTTTATACAGATTTCTGTCTCACACACATAGCCTTTCTTAGAATAAAGAAATGATGTTATATTTAGAAATCTTGATTTTAATATCTCTGACGTCAGAAACTGGATTCTGTGAGACATTCTCTGTCTTAGCGTATACGAAACAGGTTAAATTAAAGGAAAGAAAATTATTAACAAAAAATACAAAAATACTGACAAGACTTCTAAACATTTATATAAATATTTTAATAACCATCGTTTCCTAATATATGGTTCTACTTTTAGTCGGCGCTAGTTAATAAAACATTTGGTAATACCACTTGGTGCAAAACATACAAGAAGTTCGAATTCGGAATTACTGGACATAGAGCTTTGGATTGGCTTATAGTTTAATGTTAGACCCTGCGTGTCCGCTTAAGGTAGTATGCACCTCGAAAGTGAAAGACTTAAAGTGAAAGACTTAAACTTTTACTCTCACTTTCCTCAAGAAATCTTTAAATCATTGTGTTCCAAATGAAGAATAAATTCGGGGGCAAATTTTGATAGAGAAAAAAATAACTCAAGATTTACGGATGTGTGACATTCAAAATAGCCTCCATCCCTGTGTTATCTCTCTGGAGAAAAATGAAATTGTCAAATTTCGAAAAACTAAGCCGGTGAAAAGTTTTTTTCACCAAGAGCTTTAAAATGAACCCCCACATGTAGTATATCAGAAGAGAATTGTAAAAGTTTGAGAGTCCGAATGTCTTTACCGAGGTGCGTTCTACCGGTACCTTAATTGCTTATTCATTCCGAGGAATCGAACACAACTCTTGAAATTGAGTTAGATTATACATTTGCCATAAAATGACATTACGTAGTGACAATGATACATATCTTAAACAATGTTATAATTATCAATTTGATATGGCAGAAAAGGGGTACTGTTGCTGGGCTAAAAATGTTTAAAGACCTTTTATTCAGCTTTGGTTTTGGTATTGTTTGGGTATTGCAAACCGTAGGCAATGAGGTTACTTTTCTTTCTGAATTCAAACAAAGAAACTCTGATCGATATTGGTTCCCAGCAATGGAAATAAATCTTGATACTGTCTCCAAGTTGGATACTTATCGATTGTATAAAAATAACCTTGTTTTCGAGAAATATTTAAGTGTTGTGAATATTGATAGATTTAGAAGAGCACTTTGTAAACTTAGAGTTTCAAACCATAATCTTTGCATTGAAAGTGGTCGATTCGAGAACATACCAAGGGAAGACAGGCTATGCCAATTATGTGATATGAATCAGATTGAAAATGAGTTTCACTTCTGTTTGGTGTGTCCTGTGTACACTGATTTGAGAAAACGTTTTCTTTCACCATATTATTATGAAATACCATCTCTTAGGAAATTTATAAATCTGATGAATTCTCCGTGTCATCGTACAATTTTGAAACTATCAAAGTATATTTTTTACAGTTTCAGACGAAGAGAGAATTTACTGTAAATATACTTTTCAAGAAATATGTTGTTTTGTTGTCAAACAAGTCTTTGTGTAAGCCCCTAGTTTGTCTGTGTTTATTTTTCCTGTATTGTAAAAAAGGCCGGTGGCCTATATTACCGAATAAACTAATATATAATATATAAAATGACATACAGGAAACGTGTCGTCACCGTCCAGTCAAATGAACTGGTGACACTCGGTGCCACTTCAGCCATTTGAGTTTTGAAATATTAAAGTCCATTAAAAGTGTCTCCATCATACATGTAGACATGTCGTTAGTAGAAATGTTGTGCTCATATGACATTGCAAATGTTATTGTTGACAAATGAATATTTTAGTAGGGAGTATAATCCATTTTCAACAACACTACAACGCAATGCATCGTCACGCCAAAGCTAGTACTTTGCAGTTCAAAATCATTCATCGGGGTAAGAATAATAATGTAACACTACATGTTTGAGCTTTGTCCCTGTAAAATTCATTTTCCATATTGACTGTACGTAAAACGCCATAACATCACACGCATTTATAATGGATGTTATGCTCAGAAAATATGCATTTTACACACATACGGGTATTAAAAAGTTCATAGGGTGGGGCATTAGGCTTCGATTTCCTCACGATATGATAAGGTCACTGAAAGACCCAATATAAAAAGATAAACATGCCCTCTCGGTTAATAGAAAATAAAACTCCATTAAAATTTGCACTCACTTCCTGTGTTTGCACTTCCTGTGTTTGATTTTGAGACAAACCTTTACGGGTGTATCCATCCGTTGTTGAGAGAGTCCTGACGAAGCGGATTTTACAGAATCTCCGACAAAGTTCAGCACATGGTTCGAAATATTTTACGATGATCTGTCTACGTTCGTTTGCAGATTGATGACACCTATAACAGTATTCATCATGATGTCGAAATGACGGTGCAGTGTGTTCATTGACTTGTTTAATTTTGATCTGTATAATAATGATAATTAAGCCCATGTAAGATAATTCGTGTCTCTTACCGGGCAAAAGTTAACGATTTGTCTTTCTCTTAACCCTTAAATACTGGTTAAAGAAGAGAGAGAGAGAGAGAGACAGACAGAGAGACAGAGAGAGAGAGAGAGAGAGAGAGAGAGAGAGAGAGACAGAGAGAGAGGGTCCTGATTTAACGCTCGGCCTTGCATGGTGCACATCGCATTTCTGTTATTAAAGTTGAGTTCAAAAGATCAGAAACATAAGTTTAGTTTAAACGGTTCCGAAGAAATTCTAAAGCGAGTCAATATCTGAATTTTGGGTAGTAAAATTAAATCTAGATTCAAAGTAGAGGTCTATCGATGCGTGGTACAGTATTGGCCAATTCCAACGATTTATATGTAGAAATGTAAGAAAACCTCATCGTAATATGATCATTTCTTTGAAACTTTCAAAAAAGACATGTTAGGAGGAGTGTTTTTAAATTGTATCCTACGAGTGGAGTTACCTGCACACTTTCAACCAACAAAAAATGGTAAGGCTATTTCTATCTTAGTCACAAAGCGCTTGTGAAACAATCATGCTGACTCAGCAGTTTTTCTTAGCCTCCCTGTCAATATAGCAATGCAAATTTTCATTGCTTGGTTAGCAACCCACTTTTTCAGTCATACGTCTGAAATTAATTTGTAGAGAAAACTTACAAAAAATTTATGCCGAAGGAAAATGGCATTGTTCCGGTCACAATCAGCTTCCATTATTTTTATTGGCTGATTTTTTTTCATAAAACAATATGAACTGCGTAAAATCAATGTGGTTTGTCCAAAAATAGGATATTGAAACATCCATAAATCTTATCATATTCTTGCATACTCTCGTTTATCTACAATATACGCAATTATAAAGAAAGAAACCATTATATTCATAAATTTAAAGTGCAGATATGAGTAATGATGGTACACATGTAGGCCTAACTTATGTATATTCCCAAGCGCACAATTTAACAGATCCATTCTTAATGAAAGTAATCCATCCTTTTTATGTATTTAATCTACTTTCAAATATTGTATCGTAAAAGTCAAATTTCTGGTCATATGATCAGCCTTCTTCAAGATTCCTACGGTACAGCATACATATGTCACGTTAGAAGGGAGAGGTCGCCATAGAGGTTAATATCCGGGAACTACACCCATAATGCTTTGCGTGTATTTTCCAGATTCTGTCCCTGCTATCTCGAGCTGCTATACGTTGACTGTGATGCGGAAAGACACGGACATTATGTGGTCGCTTCAACCAAAATGGCTTGTTCTTGAGGAAAACTAACCAGACATGTCGGCAAAAGCGACGATGAAGAAATTTGCGAGTATAGGGAGAGTGCTGGACGGGTTACGATCGGGCTCGAACCCAGCTCCGAAGACAGAAACAGAAATCGTTGAAACGCTAACTTCGGAAGACTTCACAGTGAGCAAGGTGAGTACTCATAAATAAATGGCGATTTTTTATTTTTCTTTCGCGACAACGATATTCGGGTTGTTATCGAGCATTATGTACATTTTGTTGTCATAGGTCGTTCGCCATGGATTCCCATTTGAACCAACAGCAATGGCATACGATCCGGTGCAGAATATACTGGTCATTGGCAGCAAAAACGGATCATTACGAATGTATCCTTAAAATCTTCATTCATTCAAAATGATTATTTGTCAACTGATTGGTTTTGCGGCGAGACAGATCGGTCCGATATCAGGTAAAAAATAAGGTTTTCTCTATCACATTATGCATTTGTATCAGGTGCACACTTGTTTTAATCTCATGCAAAATTGTGGGAAAATATTGCATTTGCAGGGATGGGTATCACTACGTACATCGTCCCCTCGTACTGACGATGCAGTTCAAGGGATGCTCTCAGATCTTGTCAATTATGTAAATGGTGTGCGCCTTCGAAATATTGCCCTACAGACATGAAGCTATCATGGAAAAAATGTCGTTTCCGCGTTTTTTTTTATTTTCGAATGAAAAATTTAAACACAGGAGCCCGGCGAAGAGCTTACATGCGGGTTTTGTTGTGGGTGGCTGCCTTGCCTGGGGAACAGCCCACTTTGTACAAATATACACAGCAGTGCAAGCGAGGTGTATGTCATAAGATGTACTGACGTCATATGCATATTATATTAATAGGAGTGCATGAAAGATGTAAAGATCACCCTACATAATGAACATCGGACTCGATTGATTGTTGATGTGTAAATAAAAGGTGGGTCCTGACATTAAAATAAATATATAACATGCATTCTGGATTAAATATTTTCAAGGAGCATTTGGCTTCCCCAGGTCCCCAAGGTGGATTTCCAACATCCCGGAGTGTGGTTCTGGGATCTGAGATTTGTCTGTTATTAAAAAAATGGAAAACGTTACAATAAGAGGATATAAAATTACCAGTTACTCAGGGGATGTTATAACAGGATTTATGTGTTATTGTTCATTGATGCTTTTATTAATTACGGCAGTTGACATTTGGTGATTGCTGGTTAATAAAGTATTATTTGAGCAGAACGTTTTGGGTTGTCTGTTGACATTGGTCATCAATTCTGTGTGACAGTGTTCAGTACTGTTTCCGTCTTTGAAATTTTGATGCAGTTCTCCTGCCTTTCAAATGCTCTGTCCCAGAGCTACAGAATGTGACATTTGATTGTTTTAGGAGTCAAGGTATTCCAGTCTCAGTGCAGGTAATTTTTATTGTTGAAGGGTACATCTGTAGGCTTATTGTGTCAGTGTGTATTTTTTCAGGATTTGTGGGTGGTTCAAATAGATACTATCTGGCTGATAAATTGCTTGCATTTACAAATCTGTCATGTTGTAATTAAATGAAGTGTGACCAGGAACAGTTTGTAATCAGCAAAATCTAAGATTCATGTGAATAGAGCCAATCTTCCTCTGAAAGTGGATTGGAAATATATTTCAAGAGATGTAGGTCATTTTAAATGAAATATTCAGATCGATTTGAATATATCTTGCCAACTTGAATGTAATTTTTGCTGGAACATTTTACTCACTATTTTGATAGGGTTTTAATTTTTATTGATGATTGTATGCCAGTGTCATTGTTTTTGTACAGGAAAATTAATCCTTGAGTTCTTTCACATGTTTAATATAAAATGGTGTTTTCACTACTTAAAATACAATTCCTTTAAAAAAATTGGACAGCGTTGTCAATTTAAAAAAAAAACGTGAAAGAATACCCATCATATCATGATTCCAAGCAAGGCAGTGTCTCAAAATTTTAAGTAGTTTTTTGAATGCTCAGTTGTCTAACATGTTGCATGTTACTTGTGATAAACTCATGATTTGCATGACCAGTTACATGTAATGAATTTTTAATTATATTTACCTAGAGAGATGAGCTCATTCTGTTTTTGGATACTGATTATCTTTCTCTTCAGTCAATTATTTTTTAGGGGGGTTTCCCGTAACACTTCCAAAATGCTTTCATTGTCTAAAGTATATTGCACACAATGTCTGTTCCGTGCCATTTCATCATTATGTCGTAGCTCGTTTAATTTTGCTGTGAAATATCACATCGATTTCCCATCATGCAGCTTGATTGACAGCCATGGTAAAGCTTTTCACCTAGATTTCAGGCTCCCATAACAGGTAACAGTAGTATTATTCACCGAAAAGCAACCCGGTGTATTTGCACAAATATCTCTTACGTGACAGGTTTGACTTAAAAAGTGTGATCTCAGCTCAGTTAAATTGTTTTCATTCACTAAAATATCAAGCAATTTACAATTCGGTGCCCACTTAAAAGTATAAAAATTTTACAGATTCTTTTGCTGAAATGCAGCCACAAGGAATTTATTTCTATAACCATAGACTCCACAGTTAATGACCATTTCATTGTACGCATAATGTTTACTATATCATTATGTTTATAGTATTCTAGTATTTGCTCTCTGCAGTCAAACATATATTGATTTTTAATTCAGATTCCAGTTTTAAGCACGCATGCAGATTGTTTGTGATTTTTCTCCAATTTCAAATATAATTTTCAATTTTTAAGTGCAAATTCCTCCTTCCTAAAATGTTGTTGCAGCTAAGTTTTGCATGAATGGAAATTAACTCCAGAAATTGGAAAATGTCAAACGAAAATATTTAATGTAACATTCTTGTTGTGCTGCATATTATGTATTCTTCTGTTAGACTGGCACTGATATGTAACCTTTGCATACATAATGAGCCATGGCTGGTTTGCTGTAACAGCCATACACATCATGGTTAGCAAGGTCTTCTGTCAAACATCAAGCAGATTTTAATCCATAGATTTTCAAAACTACCGTGTTCACAATGGATTTTGTTCTTTTACCTCGCACAGAAAATGAAATATTCTGCTAAATATGATATTCAATTTGAAGTTTTCATGACTAGTTTGCCAAATCATTCCATATTTGGGTGGGGGGGGGGGCATCAAAATCCAAAAGTTTAGATTTAGACTTGTTAAAAACCCTGCATAGAAAAGCCACAAGAATTGCTAAAATTACATACAGGACATGGTTGAAAGAAAAGGTAGGCCTAATTGATGTGAAATGGTATTGATTATAAATTCTTGATTGAAATGGAGTCAGTGTGAGCAAAATGAATCACTAATACTAATGTACCATAAAAATACATCCAGCAGGATGTTATGATAATTTATCAGGAATGTCAGGCTTCAACATACAGGAATGATGTCGTCATAATCATCAGTATATATTCAGCAAATGGCACAACATAAGACATTTTTACCAGTGTTATACAGGATGATATTTCAGTATTTAGAATTCTGGAAAAAAAAGACCGAATTCTTGCCAGTATATGAGGTCAAATAGGTCATCAATAAAAATATGTAAATTTTGATAATTGTATTGAAGTATAGTACCAAAACTAAACAACAAATATGTGAACAACAGACAGCTTTTAACAGATTGTAAAAATCACATTTTTTTCCAAAAAAATATTCATTCATTTGGCTGAGTCTCACTTACCATGAACTGTTATCAGAGATGAATACCAAAAAATAAAAATCTGCAAAGTATCTAATCTACATAATTAAAGTGAGTGATGTGTCTTGAATTAATGTTTCATATTCAGATATGTTAGTACTGTGACCCATGTGTTAGCATGATACAGCATTTCTGTTAGCACACTTGCATATTTCTGGAGACGTCTGTTGCTAAGCATTCACCGGAGTTGGAAAGATTGCTGTAGTCATCTGTCAGAGTCGTTTTGACTTCACCGGTAGAATTTCTACAACTTTTTTCAGTTTCATCTTCTGACAGGTAGATTAGTAAAGAGTAGTTACGGTATATTCTCATAGACTGATCCTGGTTAGGTTGTTTTGTTTCAACAGATATCATGGTATAATCATACTGCAGATTCCAAAGTAAAAGATACATGTATGCAAACACGCACAAAACACATGTTATGATGTTTTGAAAGAGGATATGCTACATGTAGGTTTTCTTGATACTGTTATCCCTCAGATACAATCCAAGTGATATAATTTCATTCAGTGTCATGCCTGCTAGATAAGGTTCTACAGCCATTTGGTTGAGTGTACAACTGTGTCTATTTGTCCTCGACAAGCCTGATGTGTTAAGATAAATTGTTCAAGAAATTAATTCTGGAAGGAAAAAGATTGTGATGCAAAGAATGAAGGAACAACCTGGCCTCCATACAGAATATCATCATTTATCAGAATGAAACATCAGTTAAATGGAATTACGCCTTTTGATGTTATTTAAAATGAACTTAGTCAAACAAGAAAAGGTCTCTGTCCTCCTTCAACCTCTTCTCTCTCTCTCTCTCTCTCCTCTCTCTCTCTCTCTCTCTCTCTCTCTCTCTCTCTCTCTCTCATGAGAGATGAAAAGAGACATATTATTTAAAGGTATACAGTCACCTGTAATCTAATATTGCCCATATATGGTCAAAGGGGTGTTCCTTGGTATTCAAAATACCTATGTGGGGCGCTGTTTTTAAAAAGCGGCCACCCGCTTAAAATCTGTGATTGGTTAGATTTTCTCTTTCCATGGTAACTGTGGCAAAATTGGAACAGGTGACAGATACCTTTAATGTTAGAAATTTTTGTAGGTTTTGATCAGACAAATTTCTCAGCAGCTGGCTTGTGACATTTGTGTACAGGAAGTACACATAGATGTCACCAGGGAGAAGTCACGGTTTACTTACTCCTTTCTTCATACTTCAAGTATTTAAAACTAGCTTGTAGGAGTGTCTGACGCAATTGGATGTAGACCCATGAGAAACATTCAGCTACAGACTCGGATACGAAGTAATTTCAACAGAGCAAGAACTCTGCTGTATGGATCATAAATTATGAAATTTATGTATGTATTGCATAATTGCTGCCAACTGGGTTGACTTTGGATCAGAAGATGAAAATTGAACATGACTTATTATCTGACCTCAGAGAGTTGCAGCAGTACGTGTTCTGTTGTATGTATTGTACATTCACCTATAACTCTATTGTCTATATACATGTTCTTATGCATTTATACGCGTACTGTATGTCTATCTGTGTCAAGTATAGGCCTATACTTTTAGTACAGGTATACATATACATATTGTACTTGTAGTTCCCTATTACAGAGATGTGGTCAGAAAAATTAGTCCCAGTCACTGTACTTATGGGATTTACCGGTAGGTTCTGATTAATCTGCTATTATGATATTAGCTTTAGACAGTTTTATGTGATACACAATGCACACACCTATGCATACCTATATCTGGGGGCACCCCACTGAATATGTATTTGAGATAACTTCAGTAGGTACATGTATATCATGTATGGTATAACCACATCAAGTAGATGTATAGATTAGCTGCTCTACATGTATACACATAATGAACAGGGCAGCCTTATTGTAGGGATTTTAGGTCACGTGACATTTGTGTTGAACGTACGCGTTCGATACAGGTCTAGTCCGAACTTTCGTGTTAATTCTTAAATAGACCAAATAATCAGAGAAAATGAAACAGTAGTGTTGAAGATTATTATTTTAACTTATTTTGGGAAATTTCACTTTTGTACTACGATAAATGGCAAAGCAGCACGACTACAAACTCACGCGTACCGGCGATTTTGGCGTCCATTATGAGCGTTGTGCCGTGATCTCAAATGTCCCGCGAAGGAGATCGAATATATACCTCTTTGATAGGCTCTCCGCATGACTTATTCCGATCGCATCACTATTTTTTAGGGGTTGGTACGAAAGTAGAGATCATGGGCTTCATTTTGAGGGGGCGAACGTTAAAATCGGCCGAGAAAAACTCAATCTGTGATCAAACTTTGTGTTTCGTTTGTGTTTTTTTGAAAGAAAATCTTGATTTCCTTAAACGTTCGGCCCCAAAATTAATTTTATGATAAATATTAATTGTAATTCTGCAATAATTACGAGTCTGACGATGCGAAAAATGATGCTTAAGGCCCTTTTTAGCGAGTATGGTTTCACCCCAACTTTACATCCGGGCACTCCCAGGAATCACATACAAGTAATCAGCGCTTCGCCGCATGTTCTGTGTCAGGAGGTCTAAGCTGAGTTCCGACGTTCACGATTTTGCAGCTAGATTTGTCTGATTTCTTATCAAACGCAAGGATCTAGAGATATATATTTCTATACTTTACCCTTTCAAACGTTATCTTGTTCGAAGTAGTTTTACTTCCGGGTGATATTTTTCGATAGACACTGAGAAGTTGTCAAGCCAGCACTGCAGTGTAGGCATACGCACGTGCACGACACTTTGCGGCGCCGATACTTTACTGAACTGCTCACGTGCACCGCACTTTGCCGATACTAACTGACATTTTAGTTCGATCTTTTATATTCCCGAGAAGGGGACTATTTTGGTTCTCTCTGAAGAACAGGCCGTAGATTATTAATTTGTTCTTTCCTCATTGATGGTGTTCCGGACTTTGGAAAAGTTGGTTTTTATACTGGTTTGTATTTCGGACCGCTGACTTCGAGGGTCTATGGTATTTCCGGGGCAGCGTAATTTTGCATCCAGTTTTAATGCAGTTGTTCATTCTATAAATGCGTGTTGCTGTTTTACGGCATAGACAAAGGGTTGAGAACGAAGTTTTTTGACTTTTTGGAAAAGTTCTTTGTAATTGTTAAACTTAAAATCTACATTAATCAGACATATTTCATAATCATTTAATAAAAGTTGTAATCACACACAAAAAAATTAAAAAAAATTTCCGAAGTTCAAATAAAAAAAATATAAAAAATATTTTGTTAAATTCAAATCAAGTTCTAAAATGTCACAGGTATCATTTGATTGTTTACAGGTATTGTTGTTTATTTGTTTACCTTGTAAACATAAATCTAAATAACTTTTTTGCATATATGCAAAGTAATATATGATGGAATATGATCATATTTCTGTTGATTTTCACAATACATAATGCATACAGTGATCAATGTCATAGGTATATGATTGTTTACAGGTATTGTTATTTGTTACCTATTAAACAGCATTCTAAATAATATTTTTCATTTATAAAAATTAAAAACAATTGAACATTTCATCAGCAATATCCACAAAAAATTTCATCAATTTTCAATAAGAAATGCTTGAGTTATTGCAAAAAGCACTAGAAATTGCAATTCTAGTTTCCTCAAACAATGTTCAATATGGGGTCACCTGGTTGTTATGATAACTACAGGTGTCTACCATGGCATAATTTCTAAATAGGAAGCCGATTTTTTTTCAAATTCACGAGGACATATCTCTGCACGTACTGAACCGATTTTCATCAAACAAAATGCAATCAATTGGTCTTGAAGAGAGCTTCGTTTGATATATAATTTATCATTATTGTAGCTGTCTATCAATTTCATGTAAAATCCCTACTTATTGGGTACATCATGATGGTGAGATAGCCACACTGGGTACATGTACATATGTTGGAAAGCCTCATGTTTATGTGGTATATCATAGGATAGCCTTATTGGTACATATACTGATGTGTAGGAAATCTTCAATGGCGACATTATTTGTGTTGGATAGCCACACTGGGTACATCGTGTTTGGGATGTAGCATCACTCTCACAGGGTACACAATGTTTGTAGGATAGCCACACTGGATATTTATGCAATGTAACTTGTGTTGAAAAGTCCACTGGGTTCATGGTTAGCTTGAATGGCTACATCACATGGAGGATAGCGGCAATGACAGATACCTTTATGAGGTAGCCACTGTGGGTATATTTGTCAAAGCCCATGGTGTACATGTGTTGGATATTTTCACTGCATGCAATAGGATTGGAATAAATTTTAGGGTGAACTTTCACTATATTATCACTTCAACTTGATGATAAACAATGTAGTAAATTATTTTTCACAGACGTATTTGAACCTCATACAAAGGGGCTAAAAATCATCAGATAAGTTTCTGGTATTCGCCAGCATAAACCAACCACTAAACTGCAAATCTCAAAATACTGTACATCATGTAAAGTAGGACACAGTTATGTTTCATGTGTTAACATTATTTGAATATTTCAGCTGATTTTATGCCAGTGACCGTGTGGAACTATATCTAATTTACATTTATCAGTGTACATGTCTACCTGACGAGGGTGAGAAAATTCATTTTCTATTTACATGAAAATACTGTCATAAGATAGCAACTTTGTCCCTGTAATGAAGTTGTTCAGTTTCATTGCTAATGTGTGTTGCACCGTTCATGATTTATTGATTAATATCCAAGTGCCAATGTTTGCATGGACTCTTGCCAGTTTTATTGTGCTACTCTGAATGAGTATCAAGCTCTATCTTATCAATTATGCAAGACTTCCAAGTTCACAATGTGCCATATCATCGTGAATGAGTTCTCATCAAACATATATAAGATCGCTGCATTTGCCTATTCCAGCGCTGTTTGATAAACCTTTTGTAAGGCAAGTCAAAAGAGTGGTTGCCGTTGCTTTGATTACACCGTCAGCTCAATCAATTGTCACCAATACATAATAATAAATTAATATGACACTGACTTTGTGAGTCTCTTCCTTTCTACAAGGAATCCGTATTTGCATGGTGATCACTCGTTAATTACATGTAATCATATTTTTTTCATTGCTTCATTCACATAGATCATATCCATTAATATTTCTCTGCAGTTGACACCCCTTATATAGTTCACAAACAGAATGATGCGTTATGCAAATTACTTCTGATTCTAGCCAATCAGCTATCAGTAATGCATGGCACACAGATTACGAGCCTGTTACCAAATTGTATGTTTTGGAGAGATTTTGACTATTCACCAGCAATCTGATTTTTCGGAAACCTTGGTCTCTGCCGAAACTTCAATGATCAAATAAAAAATAAAATGCTTGACACTTTGTTGTGTGATGCACACAGATATTTTGCCTCTTTGTATTTGAATTCTGCGCACAAGTGTACAGCTGGTAGGATTGCATCGCTATTGTAGCTACAGGGCATTACTCGGCATCTAAGATGGTGCATAGATTGCCATCATAACTTTTAAATGTTAAAAGTTTTTGTCATCCGCCCAGAGATATTATCAATATCGCTGTTCAAAACCAAAGATCACATGACCGACATCTGTTAGATAAAATGTGATTTTACGGGATTCCTACTTACGTTTTCAAAAGGCGGTATTTCAGTCAAAGAGAGAGGCAGGATATTTTGGAAATTGCCATTCGGGAAAAAAAAATCCCCTAATGTGGGCCCAGACTTCATCTTTTCCAAATGCCAACGGAGTCAGATTATAGTAAAGCCTGTTCGTACAGACTGTCAGCACTTGTAAAGTGACTAGCTGATCATCGTGGGAGCAGGATGACAGACTTGCTGCATAACAATGGTATCTTTCAAATTAGATACTGTGTCATGACTTTCACATCTGCTCAACCGTTAGAATATCCCCGCATCGGCTTTTTTTCCCTTTTTCTCCGTCAAAAAATCCCATTCCAACACAATTGCTTTGATGAGATGACAGTACATTGTAGGTGGGCATTGCAGATTTTGATCTGGGGAGTGGTTCTGCACACCACTTTGACCAAATGTTTTCACCTTTTTGAAATGGACTGACAGACTTAATCTCCTCTTACATGAATTATTTATTGATCGTCGCCATTTTGAAAGTGAATTATATGAAATAGGTATTCAAATCCAAGTTGTCAGTATTACCAATCTTGATCTTGTGACAGTAGTAATGAAATTGGATCTGTGTGTTTGTACTTTTACTGTACATGTGACGTACACTTTTAAGAAAGGTTATGCCAAAAAATAAATTATCATTATCCCTACAGTCAATATTCTTAAAATCTCTGTGTCTTTGAGCCTGGTGCCAGTCAATCTGTTTGCATTTATAATGCTGATGTCTGGCAATCCTGCAAAATTAATCCTTTTAATTTTCTGTTGCATAACGGTGGACAGAATTGATTTCATACCTTGCGGTACCTTTGTTATTAAAGTGGAAATCACAGCATTTCATTTACTGTTCTGGGGCCTTGATTTGATAATATTATATTTTTCTCCCAATACATTCAGTGACACATTTACCCGTGATTTTACCAGATATTGGAAGCTTTCCTTGTTTAATCTAAAGAGTGTCAAGATTCCCTTCAGCATATATGTAACAGCCCCTCTGAAAGCGGTTGCCAAGGTGATGGGAGTCCTCATATACAATCAGAGAAGACTTCACTCTGCCAAATTATAACTGTGCAGATGTTGTCGTCATGGAGACAAATAAAATGTCTTCTGGTGAAGTACAAATCTTGTTACATCTCCAGGAAAGAGGTCATGGCCACCACATTTCACTGAAGGTTTTTTGTTTTTGATATTTATCAAGAAATTAATCTTTTGGTTCTCATGGAAGCTTACTTTTTATGGGTGTTATTACAAAAATCAGGATTCCTGATGGTATATATGATATTTATCACGTTACTGGTGTCTTGGTGAATATCTTTGGTAATCACTTTTATCTGAATAATGGATCAGAAAGCTGTGATCAGATGTGCCATAAAATATCTAAAAAAATTGACATATTACAGTAATATGACTTGGATACATGTAGCATGCTACGCAAGAAATTTCCATAGATAATCAGATTAGGTGGAATAGTCTGACAGCATAATTTCCTTTCCTGTATAAAATTTTATGAAAAAAAGTCTCTCTAAAAATAATTCATGAACTTGTACATGCGTTTGTGTCATCAGCAACCTCAAAGAAAGTCAAGTCATCTTATATTTTAATAAAAGCAGAACAAAAGTGAGATGTGAAGATCAAGGCTGATACATAGATGTGATTATTTCAGTTTTTTCACAATTCCATCTTTACTTTGTAATATCATAAAAACGGACACCACCCAAACGAAATTGTTAGCAATGATAATATAAAACTTCAGAGTGAAGGTGGTTTGGTAAGAATAATAGCACTGTGTTTAATCATTAATGTGTCTTGTTTGATAAATCATAGAGTTTTCTTCATCATCAGATATCAACTCCAAAGTCAATTGTGGTCGACAACATTTTTCACAAAGTAATAATTCCTTCATTGTATTGTCATAATCATACTTTGAATTGTTTAACCAAGTGTTCTTGCCAGACAGATACGAACAAGTATGTCTTTGTGTGAATTGAAAATCAACTTGCATGTATGTCAAGGAAATATTGACTGGCGTATTTCTGAGTTTCCGAGAAGTACAGTGCATTAGACCCTGAAGAACACCCTGACCTAGGCCTGTTGCACTTTTACGCACTCAATCTCAATAAATGTACACACATTGTTTACCCAGAGTTCGTATTACTTCTGTGATCCATTTGTGTGTTAGTATTCAGCAATTCAGTGTTCTACATTTTACCACTGACGTACCCAGGAGACATAGAAAAGGTACCCTATCTGTGCTGTGGTGAACTTTTCCCAAGCATGTCATCTGTGTGTAATCAATAGACATCAAGAGCTCAAATCAAAGACAGCCATAATCCAATTTTTTGACAGTATGACATTTATGTTTACCCTTTCACCCTGTTGCCTAGTTGGAAGGTCCGACTGTAGCATTTTACTGTAACACAATGCAGTTCTGCCATATTGGTGAAATGGGTTAAAGAATGCCTGCGCTGTAGATGGGAAGAGAAACATCTTCAAATCAGAATTTTATGCCTTACATGCAAAAAGAATAAAATGTTCATTCCATATTATGAAAAAGTACTTCACATTAACTAGTGAGTTTCATTGAATATATATGAATTTTTGTAGTGGAAGGAGATGTCTTTGGAAATAATTATGGTGTCTGACTGTTATAACACCGTATTTGTTTTCTTGACATCAGTGTCATCCATTGTCATTTTAAGTATTTTACCCCCACCTCAATCTTTGAAGGTAGCACAGCATTATGTGATACTGTGGTAAATTTATGAAAAGTTCATTTCTTTTGTGAAAATCAACCCAAGAAGACATTGATATTTTGGGTATGACATTGATATGAAAGTCTTGTTCTCATCTGTCTGATAAGATGTCAGCTTACATGTACCTGTACTTTGTAGCACGTGAGAACTCATCTACCTGATCACTTATTTGCATACTCTTTGAGGATAGAGAATCCTGGTAATTTAATGTGTGCTTTCAATGGCGGTACAACGCTTGACTCTTGATATGTCACTGGTGTGCCCCAGAAGGCGAAAGTTATTCTGCTCATGCCCTAATTGTTAGGCGAAACATCCAATTACTTTTCTGCATATTGGATTGCAAATAAAAACACAAGTAAGATTTGTCTGTCTAATGCATGTGATGAATATAGTGATGAGACTGCGGCATGCTAAGCAAGAGAGAAGGGATTTCTCTAATTGTGGTTGAAATTCTGGCCTTATGGTAATGTTTGCACACAGTACACAGCTTGTCGATTTGACATTTGATGTTGGAAAAAAGACAGCATTTGAAAGATCAGTACATTTCCTAATGTGTTAAAATGCTCGTACTTGCTTTAGGCTGTGTACATGAAATGACTCAACCATTGCACTGTGACAGATATAACATATTAACATCAAGCATAAATTTAGGGACAAGGTCTCAAAATATGTAAATTCCTAATCCTCAATTATCTGCAGACGTTTAACTCTTTTAGCCGTATTTTATTGTCTGTCTGTCTCAAGTGCCCTTCTCAATCAGATTTTTTTACATTTTCAATTAATCTTGCTTCTCACACACAGGACCTATCAGTATGGCGTGTTCATCTTGTGTCCATGCCCTGTCCAGCAATCACATCTTGTGTCCATGCACTACCTTGCAATCACATCTTGGGTCCATGCACTACCCAGCAATCACATCTTGTGTCCATGCACTACCTTGCAATCACATCTTGGGTCCATGCACTACCTTGCAATCACATCTTGTGTCCATGCACTACCTTGCAATCACATCTTGTGTCCATGCACTACCTTGCAATCACATCTTGGGTCCATGCACTACCTGCAATCACATCTTGTGTCCATGCACTACCTTGCAATCACATCTTGGGTCCATGCACTACCCAGCAATCACATCTTGTGTCCATGCACTACCTTGCAATCACATCTTGTGTCCATGCACTACCTTGCAATCACATCTTGGGTCCATGCACTACCCAGCAATCACATCTTGTGTCCATGCACTACCTTGCAATCACATCTTGTGTCCATGCACTACCTTGCAATCACATCTTGGGTCCATGCACTACCTTGCAATCACATCTTGGGTCCATGCACTACCCAGCAATCACATCTTGTGTCCATGCACTACCTTGCAATCACATCTTGGGTCCATGCACTACCTTGCAATCACATCTTGGGTCCATGCACTACCCAGCAATCACATCTTGTGTCCAGGCTTTGCAGATTATTCATCTTGTGCTATGCACTGCCATCAATCATACCCCCCCCCCCCCCCCCCCTGGTACTCTTTGCCAGTGTTGTACAAACTTTCATCCCATATTACCCCATAGTCCCATCATTTACTCAGGTGGTAGTTGAGTTGTTCTCATGCTTTACCCCATCATTCCCATGGTGTACCGGCATTGTGTTCCTCTCATTCCCAAGCTTTCCTTCACAATTTAACATATTCAATATTAAACCTTTTGCCAAGCCTCCTGAACCTGAGGAGCCATCCTTCACCCACTGTGAAACCCAGGGAGCAATCCTGCACCCAACTCTTGAACCCAGGGGGATGCTACATTCACCGCTTGAACCCAGGGAGCAATTCTACACCCATGTCTTGACCCCAGAGAGCAACCCTACACCCACCTTTTGCAACCAAAGGAGCAACCGAATATCACATCTTATACCCTTACAATATTCCTGTATAATCCTACAACATTGCAGCCAAGCTCCACTAAACAATCCCACCGTGTATGCCAGCTCTATCTGCATTGTCCTTTCTCTTGTAAACACAGCTGAACTTTAATACATGTATTTTGTTATTGCTGTCAAGAGAAACAAAAGCAGTTTACATATCAGAATAAAAGGTTAGGAACTACAATATTAAATTTTAACTTCTGCCTGTACTTGTGAAAGGCGTAATATGTTGTATGAGTTTGTATTTGCCAAATAGTGATAAAGAGTTCTGCTTTCCCTATGTTGCAAATGAAAATTCTTACTATTAAGTAAAGTTGGTGACCAACCATTTTTTAGCTCCCATAGCCATATGTATATATGGCAATGGAAGCTATTCTTATAGGCTAGGGAAATGTCTGTATGTATGTATGTCTGTATGTCTGTGTGTCTGTATGTCTGTATGTCTGTATGTCTGTATGTCTGTCCGTCAACATCAAAAACTCCAAAACCGCTGTACATTTCATCTTGATATTGGTGTGTACATGGATGATGGGCTGTAGATGAGATTTTGTTCAAATGAAGTTGTCATTGCCAAAAATATGCAAATTAAGTGAAAAAATGTAAAAACAGTCAAATTGAAAAAACTCAATAACCACTGAGCAGATTACATGAAAAATTAGCATGTAAGTACTTTGGGCTGACATGAAATGATTGTGCACATCTTGGGTCAGTATCTTGGACTTGCTATTTTTCATGAATTTTTTTGTAATTTTCTCCCATTTTTGGTCAAAAAATCTCCTGCTCTGAAACCACAAGTCCGATTGATTTGAAACTTGGTATGGAAGTGCATAGGAGTGACCTTTCCCAAATTTGGGCAAATCGTGGTGAATTTGCATATTTTTAGTTTACACGTCCATAGACTCCCATGTATAAGGCAGATCTCCATAGACTCCCATGTATAAGGCCACGAAAAATAAAATTTAGTTTCTCATCGTATTCATATTGCAAAAAGGATGCAGTGACACAATTTTTAGTCCCACGGATGAAGTCCAGTGAGCTTATAGATTGGGTCATGTCCGTCTGTTCGTCCATCCGTGAGTCCATCCGTTCACGCATATATCTCGGATTTGTACCTCATTAATTATGCACATATCTAATTTTGAGCGAGCCAATAGAGCTAGAGGTCTGATTTTGGTATATAGGGATAACTTAGCAATACAATTTTTTTGACAAAATGTCACGTGACCTCGGTGACCTTTGACCTCAAATATACATATTTGTCCATAACTCAGTAACCACAAGTGCTACAGCCTTCATGTATGGTATGATGGGACACCTTATGACGCCACATATTGTACCTCATTAATTATGTGCATATCTAATTTTGAGCGAGCCAATAGAGCTAGAGGTCTGATTTTTGGTAATATAGGGATAACTTAGCAATACAATTTTTTGACAAAATGTCACATGACCTCGGTGACCTTTGACCTAAATAACATATTTGTCCATAACTCAGTAACCACAAGTGCTACAGCCTTCATGTATGGTATGATGGGACAGCTTATGACGCCACATATTTTACCTTCATTAATTATGCACATATCTAATTTTGAGCGAGCCAATAGAGCTAGAGGTCTGATTTTTGGTATATAGGGATAACTTAGCAATACAATTTTTTTGACAAAATGTCACGTGACCTCGGTGACCTTTGACCTAAATATACATATTTGTCCATAACTTTGTCCATCAAATTTTTGATCCGCATTTTCCATGTGATTCATTGATAAATTTCAGCCCCATACAGTGAATGTGTCAAATTACCAGGTATTCGGGAGTGACCCGATTAGTTGCAAGACAACTATTTTTTCACTCTCGTTTTTCCTACACTTATCAACACTTTCTCCATGTAACTGTCTTGTGAGTGTGCTTTTCACACATTTTCGAAAAGGAAATAAACCATTATTATAAACTCAGTAACCACAAGTGCTACACCCTTCATGTATGGTATGATGGGACACCTTATGACGCCACATATTGTACCTCATTAATTATGTGCATATCTAATTTTGAGCGAGCCAATAGAGCTAGAGGTCTGATTTTTGGTATATAGGGATAACTTAGCAAAACAATTTTTTGACAAAATGTCACGTGACCTCGGTGACCTTTGACCTCAAATATACATATTTTTCCATAACTCTGTAACCACAAGTGCTACACCTTTCATGTTTCTTATGATTGGACACCTTATGACGCCACATACTGTACCTCAATAATTATGCGCATATCTCATTCTGAGAGAGCCAATAGAGCTGGATGTCTGATTTTTGGTATATAGGGATAACTATAGGAGAGAAATTTTTTGACCAAATGTCATGTGACCTCGATGACCTTTTACCTAAAATATATGTTTATGTCAATAAATAAGTAACCACAAGTGCTATGTCCTTTGTATTTAGTAGGATAGGAGACCTTATGACAACACACGCTTTACCTCATTAATTATGTACACATCTAATTCTGGGCAAGCGAATAGAGCTAGAGATCTGATTTTTTGGCATATAGGGATTAATTAGCAATATAATTTTTTTTTTCAAAATGTCATGTGACCTCGATGACCTTTGACCTTGATTATACATATATATGCATATTTCAGTAACCACAAGTTCTATACCCTCCAATTTTGATAGGATATTAGACCTTAAGATGTCACATCTTGTACCTCATTTATAATGCGCATATGTATTTCTTCGCTGCCAATACTGCTAGAGGTCTGATCTTTTTTCCCGATTTAGAACCATAACTTAGACATGCCTCATGTGTTTCAAATTGGGAACAACGACATAGACGTATGCGCCCATAGATCCCAACATATACACTCCAGTGATACTTCTTAATGACCACATTTTCCTGCCCCATCAAGACTAATACTCCTATTACAAGTGGGGACTATGTCATTGTAAATGACTTGTTGAGTTAATGGTTGTATCACAGTATTCGATATATCTAATTCTGTATATTTTTTCATTTTATATTCTGAATAATTACATTAAACATATTTCACTGTCTCCAGTACATTTCATTTAAGTATTTTCACTTCATGCACTTTATCCCTTTCACACATGTTCAAATATCTGACCAGAGAACAAACACTAAATAGTCCAGGATGGGAGCTACAGTGTCATTGACGCTATTTTTATCCTTTGTCACCAAGAGATTACTTAAGCAGGCATGAAAATAATTCCTACATCAGTTAAACTTTCTGCTTTCCCTGAAAATTGGATCAATATTCTCAACAAAGCCTAAAATTAAACCACTTTCCACACTGGAAACCAACAGAACACCATATGACGTATTAAAACCCATACCCACAATAACTATTTGTCTTTTCCACCCACTATCTCACAAACAACTTCTTTCTGACACCAATGTATATGCCACCTTAACTAAGTCTTATTGATTTATGTCAAAAGTCGGTAGAAATCAGTCTGTGATTAGAAGTATTTGTATGCTAGCTGTTTGGCTTCTTAAGAAATGCCAATTCACTTCAAATGTCAAAGGTCCTCCTATCTGACGACGAAATGCAATTAGATGCTGGCCTGTCCCAACCTGACATTTCCAGCATGTCTAGTCGACACAGTGGTGGTGTTAAATAATTACCATAATAAGGATGTTTTCAACTGATGGAAAGTTGTTTTTGAAATTAGGAGGCTATTAAGATTTGTGTTGAGTCTGGCTGAACTTTATGAAAAACCACAGTTAATGAAAGTCAAAGGGTACTGCAGTCACTTACCGGTCCGTAATCTGTGATTTTAATCTTAGTATGGAGACTTCGCTGTGGTTGACATTTTCTTCTCAAACTTTAGTTGGGATGACCAGCAGCATGCTGGTATGTGGATATACCGTGGCAGCACAGTTGGTACACTGTACAGTCCTCTCGCTGAATTCACTGTGGTTAAAAAGTTCAAAGAAAGTGACTGGTATTCTGTTAAATCTGTGCAGGTTTTGCCAAAAAGTTTTGTTGATTCATTGCCGTCATAAATGATGAAATTAGATAAAAAACAAACAAACAAGGAAAACATTAGGTATTCGTCTTTCTATTCTTGCACGTGAAAAATAAACCACCTTTTGGCCGCACCATGCAAAAAATCAAGGATATGTTCTGTTGGTTAAAAAAACTTACGAATAATTTAATAAATAAATAGATATGCTAATTTTAAATACTAAATTACCTAAAGAGTTTAAAAGACTACTTGGTGACCCATGATGTAATATTGTTCAGAGAATGCAATTAAAAGTGCATGATTAAACTGCCACTATTATTAAATTGCTATAACTTGTGTAGTTGATAGAGGCTGAGATGGATCTGGTGGTGAACTTACGTATACCGGTACAACCACTGTTATTCATGAAATTTTATAACACAGTTTATCCATAGTATACAGATTAAGGTAGTATGCGTCCTGAAAGTGAAAGACTTAAACTTTTGCTTTACTTTCCTCAATGAAACTTTCAACCATTCTCTTCCTATATCAAAAATAAAAATCAGGGTCACCTGGTTCTAGAGAAACAAATTACTTGCTATTGACCAATATTTAAAATTCAAAATGGCTGTCATCCTTGTGCTAACCCTGAAGGGCAAAATAGAATTCTTGCTTTTTGAAAAATAAAGTTGGTGAATATTTTTCTTTTATACTGCAAGAGCTTTAAAATTAGCCCCCACACGCGGTAGCCCAGTAAAGTACTGTTAAAATTTGAGAGTCTGTATATCTGTTATCAAAACACATTTTATCTTAAGTCATCTTACTCTACTGGGTCCTACATGGCAAGATTTAGTGTTGTTTTCCTCTGCCGTTTCCATTGCAAAATTGAATTTCTACCGTGGGGAGGATATACCCAAGTTGTCCTTAAGCACTGAGATGGTGCGTCTTTTTTCTTTGACATGAACCTATAATATGATTGTTGGTTCATTCCTTTCACCCTATTTCACAAAATGTAGGTCTATCCACTCATTGTAAAATATGGGATAAACCAAACTTTGGTGATGAAAGAGATAATTTGAGAAATACATGTATATTCAAGTTGAGTAAAAATATTTTATATGTGCATTTCCCTGAAGGGCAGATTATTCACGACTTCCTATTCATTTGTGGAGAAAATACATATTTGAATTTCTTCATATTTTTAACAGCTTACCTGTTCCATCAAGTATTAACTTATGTCTCATTGTATTGGTATTATTGTTGTGTAAATGTCAACCATGAATACATACTGGTATTCATATTCTCATGTATGTGCATAGGTAGCTGGAGGTATTCATATTGCCGTGTTAGGATCAGTCAAAGATTACAAAGAGTGTGCAAGACTGTGTGACAAAAGTACATGAAACAAATACATCAAGGTATAATATAACGTGTGTTATGTGTTTCTGTTAAATTCCATGTCTATAGGAGGTTCACTCTTAGATATCAGCGTGGTGTGTTTCTTACCTGGATGTGGTTCTGTGCCGCATTTGCCCTGGGAGCAAATTGTTCATGTTTTGAAATAACCCAACTGTATATCATAAAAGATGAAATGTCAAAGAATATTAAATGAATGCAGCCAACATGTAAAATACAGTGAGTGAATTAGGTGATAAATCCACCAGGTTCGTATTTTAAGTAAGTATATTTTATTATAACAGTGTTTGATATATTGTTTATTTATTTTCTTGTGTATTAATATTTTTCACATTACTCATTATTTATGTATTTATATGTTTATTTTTTGACATGTAGTGATAGTGCCATTTTCAACAACACTACTTGATGTCCACTCAACCCCTACAGGGTACAGGGTCTGTGATATCACTGTACTGAAAATGACCTTTGACCCTACAGTGAGGTCCGCTCATCAATGACACTGCGAAAGAATACATGTATATACCTCACACCTGAACAAGTTGCTACATCTGTGTTCATTTGGCCTTAGAGTTTGCGTTGTCATCAAAAATTTTCATTGGCTCAAAATCTTCAATTCATTGAGTCAGTGGTTTGACAAGATTTAACGATCAATATGTATTGCCATTGTCAGTGTTGAAATAACACCAAGTACAGAATGAACTTTGAGTAGTCAGTTTTGGATGACTCAGGTACAATAAAGTGGTTAATTTGACCTTGACCACTAAAATTGATATCTGGAAGTGTACATAGATTGATGAAATTTATGGTAATGTATTGAAGCCATTGCCAGTCTGGTGTCCCTTATATAACTTCATTGCTACGTGTATCTACAGAAATGCATTGCCCAATGCCACCACCTGAACCCTCACCCATAGAAATGCCATCATGTGAACCCATTAAAATGCCATCACCCTGAACCCATTGAAATACCAAACCCATTGAAATGCCATCACCCAAACCCATTGAAATGCCATCACCCATACCCATTGAAATGCCATCACCCAAACCCATTGAAATGCCATCACCCAAACCCATTGAAATGCCATCACCAAACCCAATTGAAATGCCATCACCCACACCCATTGAAATGCCATCACCCATACCCATTGAATGCCATCATCACCCAACCCCATTGAATGCCATCACCCAAGCCCATTGAAATACCATCACCCAAACCCATTGAAGCACCATCACCCAAACCATTGGAATGCCATCACCCAAACTCATTGAAATGCCCACAACCATCCCAAACCATTGAAATACCATCACCCAAACCCATTGAAATACCATCACCCAAACCCATTGAAAGACCATCACACAAAACCCATTGAAGACTATCACTATCATCACCCACACCCATTGAAGCACCATCACACAAACCCATTGAAATACCATCATGGTGACTACCGGTAGATGCCAAGATCACGATTTATCAATAACATTGTGTTCCATCCTTTTACATTGGCACTGCCTCAGCCCTCTTGTAGAGTCCCCCTATACATATATAATAATATCTTTATTTTGATATCCTTGTATTTGCATACAAGCTACCGGTATAGCTTGTCAAGGAAGCCTAATAACCTGTATGGTAGTAATTGTCATGTTCTGTCACAATCCATGACAAGACCATCTCAGATGATTTCTGAATACTTTATCATAAAACTTTGCATGCCACCTGGCTTGAATAATACTCACTTTTAAAGGCCAATAAGCTGTAACTTTTGGCATTCTGTTGGCACAAATTTACTTTCAAGTAGCCAGCTGTAACTGGTCCGTATTTTTCATTCTTGATTTGTATGGAAGATGGTTGTATGTTTCATCGGGGAAAGTTTGAGCAAAAGTTTTGAGTATTTCACTTTTGAGGTATATTATTACTAATGACTGTCTTTGTAATTGTTAAATGCCTGACAACAGAGATGATGGAGACTACGTGTGTTTACTGTGAATCACACACTGCATGTATATCTACTATGGTGTGACTGGCATTTTCAATAACCTGCACTGTCATCAAGATATTGCAAAATTGGATTTTGATGGTTTGTTTGCTGGCAATGACAGAAAAGAGCCGTGTAGGCGAAAAGACAATGCAAGACAGGATGTTGGCAATATCCTGACTCATCTGTTGCTAAGCGTAGTAATTGTCTAATTGATACAGAAAAGAGAGAAATAGTGGTGTATTGACTTATTTAGTGATGTCATTTCTTTCATTGTTGTATGCACAACAAATGTTAAGTAAAACAGTAGATCAAAAGGATTTAGTATTGCACTTTCAAGATTTCTTCCACATGAAGGTAGTCGAGACAGACTTGAGAAATTTTCTTTCATTTCAGATGTCACTGTATGTAAATCGGTTGAACCTTGAGCCTTGTCTCGGTGAGTGTTTACCCACCTACGCTGTTCAGTAAACATTTGTGATGTCATATTATTACCCACTGTGTACGTCAGGTGTGCACAGGTACGTTCCTGCGATATCCTGTTTTCAGTGCACAGGCTCTAGTTTATGGAAAACATGCTGACCTTGGTTCCCCAGAACAGAGGATATATCGTGTTAAGCTTGGTGACGTAGAGTCTGAGAGATTTATGTGGAAGATGGTGACATCATCTTCAGCAATGCTGAAAATACAGGATGCTTAATAACATTTCAAACTCTGTGGTTTGGCCCAAACCCATTGTTATCAATGGTGATTGTGGACATGTTTACAGGGTGTTGGGGGGAACATCTGAATGCCTGTCTTACAACATGAACACTGACAGATTATGACAGGAATGCCGAAACCATCTTTCCTTAGATTTAAGGTAGTTCACGCCTCGAAAGTGAAAGACTTAAACTTTTGCTCAAACTTTCCTTGATGAATCTTTCAACCAATCTCTTTCAAAATCAAGAATAAAAATTGGGGTTCACTGTGCTAATTTTGGTACTAGGGAAACAAATAACTCAAGATTTACCATTATTTAAAATTCAAAATGGCCGCCATCCCTGTGTTAACTCCATTGAGAAAATAAAATTTACGAATTTAGAAAAACTAAGCCGCTGAAAAGTTTTCTTACACAAAGAGCTTTAAAATGAACCCCAACAAGTGGTAGATCAGCAAAACTGGTCATACTGTGCATTCCCTCAGCAAAACTGAAGATTTAGGATATTTCAAGCCAATCTGTCAATATTAATTCTGACTTTAATATTCTAAATCTGTGACACAACCTGTGAAAGTAGGACTGAAAGTAGAATGCATACAGGATATGACCTGTCATCCTTTTGGCATGAACTCTGTGAAATTTATGGGAAGAATGGCGGTAAACCCTCAGTAATTCCAAAAATGCAGGAAACCTATCATCAGGCGTGACATTTAAACACTGACAGATTTTACCTGAAACCTTGACACTACAATCAGTAAAACCAAAAAATACAAGACAGTCATAAATATTATTTGAATCTTTTTTTGACTGGCATGGTCAAAGTTCACATGCAGTTTTTCAAACTACACTTTCATTGATGTGATTTGTAATGGCTTCTTTAGGCCAATAGCAAATCCATCGCAGGTATATGTAGTGAACAGACTCTTCCAGAAACTGACAGTAGTGTACAGAGAGATTAAAGCTAAATGTCGCAGATCATGTGACAAGCAAATCATGGCAATCCAATCCTGCTCTTCAAAATAGGCGTTCTTGGAACACATCATCGTTCAGTTGACTAAACACTACCGGGTATGGATTATTCAAAATTGTTAATTTACCAAGACTTATAATTCCTTTAAATCTTATTGACATAGTCATGCCCATGTGGAACTCTGCTAAGTGCCATTATGAGCAAACCAGTCCAAACATCGGTTGATGTGGCCTGTCATCCCACCCAAGTGGATGCTATGTGTGTGTACACACAGCTTTTATTGATGTCTACTTGGTTATTGAAATTTGCCGTGAAGTTTAATACCAGAATTTCCTTGGTAGACAATACCTCTAGATCACATTGTCCTTGCCATGCAATTTATTAAAATGCATTAGAAGGTAGGAAATATCAAATTTTATGATTAAGATGAACTTCACACTTGCTAGCATACAAATATATATTTACCATCAGATCACTTTGATAATATTTATTAATGTTTGAGGTGATTGCTGTTTTATTTTAATTTCCCTGCTATTCAGTTTAAGCAAAACAATAAATTTCTTGCTGGAGGGTGTCATTGGTAGTTTTAGTCGTTACTGCACACCCAAAATTCTGTTCTGAATATTGTGGGAGGCCCATTTTAGGAAACTGAAAATGGCTGTGATTAAAGAACCTAAATGAGCAGATGCAGTCTCCTGTTTTATGTTGAGTATAGTTGCTGAACCAGTCTGTTCCATTCTGAATTCTCTGTTAATGGGTTGTGGATTATTAATTTCAAAAATTTTGATATGAATTTATTATAAACTGTACTATCATTCTATTCACTGACATCATGTCATGGAGAGAAATATGTTGATTCTATCACACATCTGGGTACCGGTACAGTACCTGCAACAATGATATTGATTATAATTTCTGCAGTATATAGTAACTTGTAGCTGAGTTCATGTCTGACGCTTGTCTGATGTATGTTACCTCATCTGTTCTGGCCAAAAAAGTACTAGAAATTTGTCAGCTGTTTAGTTAAATAATACTCATTGATTAAATTAATGTAAATTTCATTGCTGTGTTGAATGGTGATTAAATTTCCAAGTTCATTCTGATTTCAATTTTCTGTTAAGATAGAATTTGCCTCGGGGACAGAAATTAGCACTCAAATTTTTACAACACTTTTTGATCCACCGCTCTCGCAGGCTCATTTTGAAAGTTCTTGGAGTAAGTAAACTCTTCACTGTCGTATTTCTTGTGGAAATAGGAAATTAAGTTTTACCGCATAGAGTTTACACAGGAATTTATTGGTCGCCATTTTGAATTTCAAATATTGTTAACTTTAAAGGTAATTTGTTTCCATAGTACCAAATTTACACGATAGCCCCTGATTTTTATGCATGATTTTGAAAGAGAGTTTGAAAGTTTCCTCAAACAAAGTTTGGGCAAAAGTTTAAGTCTTCCATTTTCAAGGCACACTCTAACGTAGACGCAATTGTGTTGTTTTTTGCTGACTGGTGTTGTTACTGTTTCTTGATATGATGCAATAATTCAGATAATGGTGTAGTTGTTAGATTTGATATAAACAGTGTTGCTGATAATTCATGTTCATGTTGAATTATTAAAAAAAGATAAAAATTATATACTGATGCTATCGCCGTTTCACATCCATGATAAGAGTAAAAGACACCATTAACTTTGCAAAAGCAACTCTTCTGTAATTATCACAAACTCACCATTTCCTGTCATGTACAAAGTCACATAAGTTTCACTCTTCAATTATATTTGTGATTGTTTGTTGAAATAAAACATTCCAATTCGAAACAATGAAATCTTGTTCTAGTTTAATCACTGCCATTTTGCTAATGATTCACCTTCTATTCACCCATGTCAGTCATCATCGACATCTCAAAAAATTTTGCAAAAGGTTCAATACCACCTGAAAGACTTTGTGTATTTGAGCGTTCAATAGGCAATTACTGTAAAACAGGCCATCACAGTTCAGTTTGTACTACCGTTGCAAGTTGTACAAATATGTCACCAGATACCTGATACCATCTGGAAACTGAACTTTGAAATTTAGGTTTGCATGATGTGTATCTCGTTCAATACTTTTTTTTATGCTTTTGCGTAAGAGAGAGATTGATTTTTTGTCAAGGTTTTTTTGCCATGCGTCAATAGTAAGATGTTTGAAGTAATCGGTACAGCGCTACATTTGCAGTCAATATCTGATCTAGGTCTGCCAGTGATGCTGCTGGATTTATCACTGCAAATAGTGAAAGATTAATTCCATGGGAAGATAGTGCCATGTTCATGCTAAGACTTGCTTTACCGGTTGTGATAAGGGTTACATTATATTAGAAGATTAAGATATTGTTGCAAAAATCAAGGGACCAGCGATGTCTATGGAGTGTTGTCATCTGTTGTATGTTTAGCCAGTGTTTTTGTTGCGGGTTAAGCGGATAATTAAAATGTTACCCTCCCTGTTATTTTACCAGGGTTCCCCGACTTTAGCAAAAACACTAGAGGCATTGGTGTGCAGTGGTCCAGCAAACACAAATCCCAGATGCACTCGCATGCAAGACAAGCCAAAATATGTATGCTGGCCAATAATTTAGTGAAAAGAATTACATGCATGTATATGATCCTTTCGCTTCTCCATTTGAGATAAGTGAAAAGTATGCGTGTGCACGCGTGTGCATGGTTCTGGTCCAGAAAGACCAATACTACATGGATATCACCTACTGCTGTGGTTGTAGTCCAGTGATTCACATACCGATACATACATTTGCCACAGTCCCAGCACAGGAAGATGTACATATAGCCCATTGCCATTGCCATGGCGACAGTCCAGATAAACTATACAGCCCCTTTGCCTTGATCCTTCACCACAAGGCATACACATTACTCTGTACTACATGTATGGCCCAATGTCATGGTTGCATTGAGTCCAGTATAGTTCATACTTTACATCATGTATGGTAATACAACAGTCAGAAATCAGCTATAGGTACATATATGCACCCATCGCCATGGTAACAGTCCAGTGAAGTATATACATGTACAGCCTGTTGCCATAGTCTTAGTTCAGAGGGATTCAATATTCATGTTCCATGGCCCATTGCTGCAGTAGCAGTCCAATAATGTTAACTAAACAGCCAGTTTGCCAAAGTTCTGGCTAACAGCAAGTTCTACACATTTTGCAAGGCCCCTCACCATGGTCATATCTCACCAAGGACAAAGGTCTTCATTGAAAATATTAAAATTCAAGGAAATGACAATTTTGTTAGTCAATTTACATCAACAGATCATTAGAACTTTCACTGGATTCTCATTAGAAATGTTTTCAGTTCTGCAAACAGAGAAATCACTGTACATAAGCTAACATCAATCACAGAGAAGATTTATCTTATCACCTCCACAATTACAGTTTCCTATCTTCCTTATCAAAACATGACAAATGATTATGAGATGTAGGCACATTTGGGATGACAGCTGATGCAGCGATAAACACAGTATTGAGGTCACTCATCCTCATTTCTGCAGCAATGAAAGATAAATGATTAAAAAAGAAGTCAGAAAAGATCAGAAAAAACATAGCCTTCCTTTTCATGAAAATCTATACAATGGATTTAATCTTTTACATCAATCTTACTTGCCAAACATTATTCTGTATTTGTCTGAGTTTAAGCTATATGTAACAATAGTTTAAAAGTAAATTCTATTTATTTACGTCTTTAAAAGTCCCTTGTCAAAAATCAAATGAAGAATGTAGTTTTGTTAGAGTGCTCTGATTTGCATACCATTTATCAGTGACTAATTTTCTGGAGTGCTTTCCTTACATTTGTAGAGAAACAGAACTGATTTAGCTCTGCACATAAACAACTGAAAAGCCAGAAATAAAATATGGGATGAAAAATCAACCTTGAATTTGGAATATGATGTTCATTGTGTAACTGCATTTTGATCTACATTTAACTGTATGATAGTGTTGTAATGGACAGTGTGGAAATTGGAAAACATGACAAGAATTGATTTGTTTGTTCTGAGCTGATTTGTGTGGCAGTGGTTCTAACTAATTTTATTGCACAGAAATGACAATGGTGATAGGAAAATTGATTATAATATAATACTTAAGGTGACAGTTTTAGTAAATATATGTAGAAGAGTTACTGTATTGGAAGTTCCAAAACAGTGGAAATGAAAATGCAAAAAAAAAGATCATACATGTACATGTATGTCATCGATTGTTTAAGATCAACACACTGAAACGAGGCTGTTCTACTATAGATAGCTTTCAAACATAACATGTCCACCTCTGCTTTGTGACTCATCACAGTACGTTCAGTTGATTTTGCGATGCAATTAAATCCAAGCATTATACGACTAGCATGTACCAGCATTACAATTTGGTCTTTTCATACTAATATCAACAAACACGGACTCACATTATGCTCTTTCAAAACTCTAATCACAATGCATCTAACAAAATTACCGTTAATATTTCTCTTTCTGTATATTTCTCCGTGAATTTATCCCTGTCTGCACACCTCTGGTGGCTGTTTGCGTAATTTATCCGAACGGATTTTACATTGAAAGCTGGAACAGGTGGTCTGTATGCCATTTCAGAATGAAAAGGTCAAAGCATGATGGGAAAGAAAAGAATTTGTATTCTGTCAGTCAATTCTGTTTTCTTTGCATGGAATTTTCAGCGGCAAGTTAATAAACAGAGGATGTGATCTGAATTACCTTTGGTTGTAGGAAAACTGAATACACAAATATCAATTCATAGGGTCATAGGTTGTCAGGTTGTAATGCTGTACCAGTAGTAGATGAGTGTGCCATATACAGTATACAAATGCTATTTTTCACCTCCCCTGTTCTAGTTATTCTGTGACGGCCGTTGGTTTAGATACTGATTGCTGTTTGGTATTGAAGTTTGATTGTACACCAAGGAATCTCATAGTCCCATAGTTTGTCTCCTTGATGCCTGTTTTCCAATGAGACAAGTGTTCTTTGTATGCTACATGTACATTGGCACATCTCGAACTCCAGAAAGTTCCCATGTTTTTTACTTATAACAGTAACTTGTGTATTGCTAGTGTAAAGAAATTTTCCAAAATTCTTAAAATAAAACTGACCCTAAGTTCACAACTTACACTTTATGAAACCCTTACCTAGGCAGATTGTATTGATGCTTGAAGCATATGTCAAACAATGTACATTTAATAATAGTATTAATTTATGCAAAGTGTACTATTGATTATTGTTTTGGTATGCAAATCTGGCAATAATGAATCATTATCAATTAAAAATAGTCATATACTTCAAATTGTACACTACACACTGTAGCATAAAGAGGTCCCAACTCTCTCCAGAATGACATGTAATACACAGGTTGGAAGTTCTCTATCTTAAATTCCACATCACCAGAATCTTCATCTCAAGTGATTGGTAATGCATACATGTACCTGATACTATTGGCCATGGCAAATATACTGACGTTTTCACTATTGCCTTACTACAGCTTTGTGGTATGCTCTAAGCCATTCAGTGGTGTTCAGTTGCCAAGGTCAACTACTTCATATTGTACACATGCCGTAGGGGCAGTGACTGTATTGCTGTCCTCATATGATCACATGACACGTTTCAAGTGTCCTAGCATCCTCCTACATGTATACTCTGGCTGCCAGGTCTGGTTTTACACCCACTGCAACAGGACTGTGGTTTCACTCTGATTGCCAGGGTCCGAGTTGTTTGGTCACACCCTGGTTGCCATGAGACAGATGTCATTTTACAGTGGCCTCCATTTGGCATACAGATATTTAATATTTCTATATTTATGCTCTCTCTCTCTCTCTCTCTCTCTCTCTCTCTCTCTCTCTCTCTCTCTCTCTGCCACCTGCTAGGTACATGTAATGATTGTCAAAACAGTACAAATTGCAATGAACTCGTGACAGTTTAATCATGTTAATCATGATGAGAAATGTTTCAATATGTAACTGTCTAGAAGGGAATTTTTAATTTGGCTTATTCGTGATCAAAAATTTAAAGTTTGTACCATATATTCTCATAAACTCTATGGGGATATCATTTAATAGGATTTTATGATGCAGCATAGTTTGTCATGGATTGCATTATTACCTTTGTAGATGGTAACAATGATATTACTTATATTACTAGATTATATTTCTTGATGTTATTGATGAATTACAATCTGATTTAATTTTTGAAATGCTAGATACAAAAATTGTACATTGTGCTTTAGTGTTTTTCATTTTATGTATAATTAAGTCTGGTGGAATGCAGTCCATTTATTAATAATCCCTTTGTAATGAATGTGGGAAAACGATAGTTTAGAAATGATAACTTGTGAAATCTGATGCTGATGAGATGGCCAATCATGACCTTTGCACTCAGAAAGTTGTCTCCTTTGAGCTTGTTACATTTCTGAACACTTTGAATCAATTTTAGAATTTCTGGAAATATCTTTGTATTAGCCCTATATCAGTACATACTGTAATAATGTTTGAAATTTTCTCACATCTAACGGAACTGGTTGGTCATCAATTTAGCTCAAGATATACTGTCTCTGACTAGTCCATTCTGCATGACATATCATTGACCTTTGAATTCTGATCTTTGTCATCACCTATAAACTTTGACATCAGGAGGAGCATCCCTTGTTCTTCTTGACCTACCATTGACCTTTGGATTCTGACCTATGTCATCACCGTTAACCTTTGTTACCATAATGACATCACAAGGGGAATCCCTTGTTAGGATGAGAGTTTGTATTACAGTGTAGATAAAGTCTGTTGTCAATTGTCAATTGAAAGTGAAACAGATGCATGGGTGTGGTTGATAATAAATACTTGGTATTTTGACACACTTCAAGATGTATACCATAGAAACATGGTTGAAAAACACATACATGTAACAAAGATACTTAAAAATTTGTCAACTATTAAAGATATTTCGACTTAAATGTACAACATTATTCGCCAATTACCACAAAATTAGTGTTGATCATTCATAAAATATCAGAAGTAGAAGCAGAAAGTGAGGCTAGTCATTTGACTAGACGTGATATCCTATGATCATGGGTCTGAAAGAAAATGAACCTGATTCTGGTGGGCAAGTTATCATCTGTGCTGATGGTTAGAAGAGCAATGATATCATCAAAGCCAAGGAAAGAGCATCAGTTTAACGGAGATACTGTAGGCATTATGATTTGAGTGAGTGAGAGGCCATCGGACAGAAACAACAATCCTTAATTGTAACTAAATGCCAATGGTCATGGTCAAGTTTGTGACTTGAGAGTTCAAATCTAACTTGAAAAATGTGTCATGTCAGGTTGTCATATGATTTTATATTTTTTCATGAGTTAAGGCCATCGTCTGGGCTAATGTCGGTCAAAATGCTCAAAAAATCAAATTTTATTTTTGTCCTTCATTGTCACCCTCGACATGTATACTTTCAAATAAGCTATATCATTCTTCAAACAATATTAACTAAAATCGAGAAAAATCGCGTTTTTTTCCCACTGACCCCTGGTCAATTTTATTTAGTCAAATTATATATTCAAAACAGGTAAATCGCTATTTATGGTTGCCTAAAAACTTTGTTGAGTTATGGCATCATGTATGAAGTAGTGACCATTTGCTTGCTTATTGAAGCAGCTTTTTCAGAGGTAAAAATATGGTGTTGTGGAAATTGTGAGTTTGAGACTAATTGCAGTCTCAAAAAGCCAGATTAATGAGTAATCGGGAAGAAATTAGCAACAAATGATTCTGTTTATATTTTGTGTGGATATTACTGTAAGGCATATGAAGATTTTCATTCAGGTATAGCAATTAAACCAGAAAACAAACCATATTAGACGTTATGGTGTCCATATACATAACAAGTAAAGAATCTCACATGAATTTCATTATCATGCTGATTATAAAATCAATGTTTTTTTGATAATTAACAGTTCATTTTTCACTTAGAAAGCAATTACAACCAGGCTTTTGTAAATAGAATTCTAACTGACAATTTAAACTTGTGCAATACCCTATTCTGAGGTCGTAAACTTTGCATGAAGTATGAGTATCACCTTTATGTTGTAAACATTTCAATCCAATACTCCTAACAATTGTGTTTTGTACTGCATTCGTTTCTTGTGGCAGTAATAACTCTTGAAAGAATGGTTGGAATGCAATGAAAATCAGCCAACATATGTGAAATTAAATACTTTACAAAATAAACCTCAAAAAACAAGGTCATCCAATCATGTCATAGTAGAAACTTGACGGAAAGTTGTGAAATTTATTAATTTTTCAATCTTACCGAGATGACTATGATTTAATTTATATTGACATCTTATACAGTCATAGATTTAGGTTCATATTGTAATACATATACATCTGAATGCTACAGAAAAAATTCGGTTGTTGTATGACTTTTCGTTCAATAGATATCTTTGCCACAAATTTCCTCATATTTTTAACCCTGAAATTGTAGCCATGGTAACCGAATATCCGGTTTTCCCCCTGCACTGCATCTTACCATCTACTGCAACAAAAGATGACAAACTCTGAAAACAAGGTACTACACGGTTAGTGTTTAAAATAGCCCCTACAATAGCCTTAAAATTTTGTTCAGTATCTTCAAAATATCAAAAATTTACGGTAGTTTCAAGAAACTGACAGAAACATAGTTTAGACATTTCAAAAATAAACGTCACATATTCTGGCTATTAATGAATTGATAACTTTTCAGATTGAAGGGAACTTATACTAGGAGGTAATTTGTACTGCAAGTTCATCTCTGAAATTTCACAGTTTCAGCTAAATTTGACCTGGCAGTTATGAACTACAGCCCCTTCGGGAAAAAGGTTAAGATCTAAGAAAAAGGGAAAGTAGGGGAGTTCACCCATTTAGTCTTTGTCATTTATATAAAATTGCTATTTTTATATGAATGCAATATGAGTACACTTATATCTATAAGATCAAATATGTTTAAGCTGATGACAGAGGCAGTCACAATGCACTCAAAAAATCTAGTGCCAGCTTTGTCTTGTGAAATACACTTACTAAAGCCTCACCAAAAAAAGTACCACTACAAAATTTCAAAATGACAATGAGAAGTTTTTCAAACATTGAAATGTTGACATCATCATGACAGATGAACAGCATGTACAATATAGGGAATTCATATATATGCTAATTTATTCTGCAGTAAACAGCAAAACTAATGTGAAGGTTGTATCCAAGAGTCATAAAATGTTTCACATCTACACGCAAAATCATATTGAAACATTCTTCATGGTGTTTTGAAGTAGTTGGCTCAACTTGGCAAAGATATGAAAGTTGCCGAAAAGTTTTGCATAACCCAAGTCATTAACCAGAGGGGACCTTTGTGTGATGCTGTACCTATGATGGTGTTGTTTCTGTCAGTTCTGGTATGCACTCTTACATATACTGGCATACATTGTATCTATGCAATGCACATGGGTATGTCAGTTTCATGGAAATATATTTATACTATCGACCTATGGTTTGTGTCCACTTAGATCTCTCTCAAGAGCATTGTGACAAAAAATTATTTTTAGCTAGTGAACAAGAAAAGGCATGTTTCTTTGACACCAGTTCCAGGAACTTGTCAGGTTAAACCCAGTTACACAATTCCTTTGAATTCTCTGGAACCAATTAGTTCCATAAAGAAGACATTTATGAAGGGAGATTTCATTTTGGCTCTTCTTCAGGAGCTATTTGTCATTTGATAAGTTTTATCGTGCTATTCAAAATGTTCTCATTTGCAAAGTTTCCAGAAATTCTACAGGCAAAAACATCTTCAAAGAAATTCTAGAACACCTCCAAAAAAAAAAGATGAAATCATGTAGTAATGGCTATACTCATAGATATTATTACTTTACATTAACCTAATTTGAGTAGTAAGTGATTTTTCTGCTGAATAATGTTCTATACATGTTAGTAATTGCTTTATAGCGTAGCCACAAATTAATTTGGCAGATTTTGTTTTGTCAACTCCTTGTAAATAAGCAGTGTGTCTGTGTTGTATGTTGATATACCGGTATTATAGTAAAAAGGTGCCAAGTTTCATATATGTCTGAGAATTCCATATTTCTGAATAAAAAATAAAATACCGGTAAATAAATCCTAGTAAAGGGTATCTCTTCTTCTACTACTTCACAGTCAATGTGGTCAAGTGCGTCTCTGTGCATAGATTTTGCAGTTTGTCTTTGGTCCATGGTGAAATTCTTGTCTCATTTCCCAACAGTTTTTCTCCAGAATAAACAGGACACATGGTGTTCTACAGACTCGGTATCAGGAGATCACATGATGGTGATACAAACAAAACCCACACGTCCGACCGAGTATGGAAATACACCTACATTTGTATTTGCCCCGTACTTTTGTTTGTACCTCAGTATATTCAAATTCTGGGTTTAACATATTATGAAAAAGACTAGGTGCTCAGAGCATTAAAGGAAATCTGTTCCCTGTATCTATAGCAGCCAATCACTGATTTTCACTAGCATGGACATACAAAAACAATTTTGCCATCAACACTATATTGGCCAATTGACACACCTGCTTTTCCACATATGTATAGATATGCAAATTTACAGATTCAGGGTAACTTTATGTGAGTACAACTGCAATATCAAGTATCCACTGTTTATGATGACATCATATCATTGGTCTTGACCTTTACATTAGGATTCTTGAGCTTCAAAAATGCAATATCTTTGCTTATCATCTTCTGATATGATACCTTTGCTTGTCGCCTCAGATATTTTTTCTTCATTTCATTATGTGAAAATTATATCACATTGTAATTCATAAATGAATTTTTCATCTGATGTTTTAGCTTTGGAGCTTTGGTTTGTTTTTCCTAAGTATTGAATTTACAATATTAAACACTGAAAGATTTTCCATCAATGGTTAGCCATTGGCGTCTCTTTATACATGTATAAATACCCAGAAAAAAATTGAGTTGGTGTAAAAGTCAGAAAAGATATACTCAGTATGTGGAACACATCATTGAGCAATTGCAAATTGCGCAAGTACATGCTCCACCAGACTGTTGTCATATTTAAGTTAAATTTTGGTCATACAGTAGATGTGAAGAAGGCAAACTTCAAAACTGGAATGGTTTCATTGAAATATAAATAAAAAAAAAGAAGAAAAGCTTTCATGCCATATTCCACATTGGTTTATAAGCAATTTTAATACTGAATTGCAAAGAAGAAGCTGGGTTTCTGCAACAGCATTGATGCTGAAAATGTCAAATAAAAATGATTTTGGATTACGTCATGAGTATTAAACAGTAAGTGGTTGCGGCTCTGCAATAATTTACCTTAATAACCACAACTGGTTTACAGCTGTTCTTTACTAGTGTGTTTGCTAACACTATGTGGTTGGCCCACATTCCAGTCAAGGTTCGAAAAACTCCACATTCAAATGAAGCTGATATAAGAGAGAGCTGTGGCAAGGGTTGATTTATTAACAAAAACTTCGACCCCAATTGAGAAATTTATATTCAAAATTATGATGAAGCCTGTCGTGCAGTCATTATTTTTCATCCAAATCATCCAGGATTCTGATATACATTGACAGATTTATTCATTTCAGACAACAATCCCTGAACTTTGATAAAACCATTGAATAAGCTCTGCTGGTGACAGATCCAGTGTTGCAGCAATGTGAATATATTATTTGCTGGGTTGACAAGAATCGTGTTTCCACACACACTGCAATAATTGGATTTGTGTTGAAGTTACCAGTTGAAATCAACTGTCTCTTGAAAGCTGTTAGAGTGTGCTGTTTGTCTTTGCTCAGAATAAGGTTCTTTCCGATGGCTGAATTCTATAATTACTATGCAAAGATGGATATTTGCCCCAAAACTTTTCAACAAGTTCTTTTGAAATCATGGATTAAAGGTTGACTGATATAGTTCACTGTCATTATCAATGTTATGCTAAAAAACACTATCACATTTTGAGGGATTTGACCAAAGTATTAGGAAATAACTCATGCATGGAACAGAGAAAGTTTACCCAACTTTCTGTTTGGAGCAACTACATGGAGGAATGCAGTGGTTAATTACAAACATTTGATTTTGATTAGCACTGGAAGACTGATAATGAGAATATTATTTACCAGAATGTAAAACACATTTATTGTCATCATTAGCTTATATGCATTTTATTTCCTTTTTTTAGTCTGTTTTGAAATTTTTCTCCATCATTATTTTATTTTCATGAAACGAAATCATTGTAGTGTTGCAAACTTTTAAGAATGCTTATTATATATTATTAATTTATCTGAAAGTATGAAAAGACTGATAATGTTAAACAATCAGATTGCATATGAAAATGAAATATGAGGAACTAAAAAAACATTTAGCTCAAAAGGGATAACCAAAAAAGTTTATTTGTATACTTATACTTTCAATGATTGGCGATTTTTCAGTTATTTTGGCTGAGTATGTACTGCTAAGTGACCCATGAAATGTGGGTCATGCCATCTTTCAAGTTGTACACCTCTCGTGGGATGTGGAGTTCAATTTCTATACTCACATCAGTACATATGACCAAGCCTGAATTATTAATAGTTATTGTACACGGCATACATACATGCAATCTGGATCTCTGTGAGGCACGGTTTAGGTATCACATGCTGCTAACTATTGATGAATGAATCAGATAGATTAATATCACTCCTGTACTTTTGTCAAAGGTCACTTTCTTACTTCTTCAATTTTCATACGTACTATGAAAAATACATCATTTATATTTTTGAGAACAGAACGTCTACTGCAACGAAGACCATTTTTATAAGTACATTGATGAAAATGTTGAAAACTGATGTCAGTAAATACATCAGAGATATATTAATAATTACATGTAAATACAGAAATTTCCCATCTGTATATATATGTTGTAAGTTTACATATTTTTGGAATCAGATTATTGCCATCTCGCCCCAGATTTTGGTAGAAGTATTAGATATTTATATATTTCCCAATGGATGTTTCCAGAGGAATCCAATTGGAGATGGCAGCATGAGCTGCATCATCAGTCCAGGTTGTCAATCTTAATCTGAAATTTATCCCTCCGTAATCAACCACTTTCAACGCTGTCAGTCACTGTCTTGGTAAATAGTAAAAAGCATGCAAATTCAACCCACATATTTGTGTTTTGTGTCAACTTTCCTTCAGTTTCTTCAACAAAACGTAACCCTTCTGGGTACATTTCAGGATGTACATATAACAAGGTCAAAAATTCATGCTCCGAACTTTTTTCCCCACCAACGGTTCCATGAACTCTTGTGATGCTATACTTTTGATTTATCAATGGCATATTTGTAAAAATGATAATGAATTTTCTCTCAAAGTCATTGAACAATTTACAAATTCAGTGTTTTACTGTGTGACCACAAATAAAAATAAATCATTTGGTCACCATGGATACAGCGGGATGACAGCTGTCAGAACCCATCACATTGTCTCCAGTGCACATATCTTGATTGAATTTCTCCTGAGTCATTTCCACTAAACATTACATTATCAGGATCTCCCGAACATAATTTTGATTTGCTCAAACCCCAGCCGCTCCATTTTTCTGGGTGATCGTCTCGTTAAAAATTATGTAATTCTTATTTCATATCAAAATCCAGTCCATAAATGCAGGATAAAAAAATCATATGAATTGTCTGTGTGTCTCCACCTATGTCTGTGCATCAATGTGTACAGATACACAACTACGGTAGTGTGTGCATATCTTGCATCGATACATGTAATGACATCTGCAACATAATATTTGTCTATTTATCAACTGTATCACTTTATGTACAAAAATGACAAAAATAAAGATGTTTCTTTTTACTTGTTTCGGTACAAAAGGGTATTTTTCTGAGAAGACATTTAAAGATATTGTAACACAAATTTTAATGTAAGTAGTTTTAGAAAATAGCTTTATTGAATTGAATCCCCACCAAGCCATCCTTCTTCAGTCAGAAAAATATTGCACTGGCTAATCATATGGAACAACTATGTCATAGTGCACATACAATAGATCAAATCATTTTGGACATATATTATGATAATACCAAAAAATATGATGGCAGTGTACACCTCATTAAAGTTCTGTATTAAAATGTGAACCTTGGCGATTCGTGATTCATGACGGGACTAAAAGTTATGTACCCCTGATAATACTGCTGTTTTGATCAAGAACTTTGTTTCCTTGGGTACATGCAGCTTTACCATATGACCTTAAGGTTAATGATAAATTGCCGGTATTTCCTGACCTTGTGGGATTTTATAGAAGGTAATGCGACTTTCATGTATATTTGATGACCTTTAGGTTAATGATACAGTGTCCCCGCTAATATTTCCTGACCTTTTGTGTCTGATACACAATAATGTCCCTTTCATTGATATTTAATGACCCTATGAAAAAATTATGAAGCTTTTCTACCTCAAATATTTCATAACAGTTTTTGTGATCAGTGATTAAAAATAAAATTGCAGGTATTCTGATCTACCCCCATGGTTTTGACACCACAGTAAATACTTAATAGAGATGTGCCATTGATATTCTGCGATTGTTCACTGCTCTGATAGTTGATGTAACCAATATTCTGTGACCTATTACCGTGCATTGTGATTCTTGTCAGTGCTGCTGATAACCCTCTGACATATAGGTCATCCATACTAATTGATACAACTGATGTTGCCTGATTGTTTGCAGCAATATGGCACGCACAGCCACATCTGTAGCAAACTCATGATTTCAATCTAAATTATAACCATCAGAGTTGAGTTATCGACTTTTTATTTGTTTAGTATTTTCTCAAGGTTGATAGATTGTTATTCTCATTAATTCCTATGTTGCGTATTAAATACATCACATTGAACTTGTGACATGCTGGAATGTTCTTCTTTTCCCATTCACATAATGATGTGTACAATGTAATGACTTCAATTCCACTTCAGCCCTGATGCTGGGGAGGATTTTAAGGAGCTTTGAATATTTAAATAACATTTCATTTGATGGCTTTCAGTTTGTCAAGGTCTATTTCACATAGATTTAGGATGGCACTGGAGCTGAATGTATAAAGCCATGTGTAACATGTGACGTATTTCTTGATGTCTTTTAAATTGCAGAATTGTTCTATTTATAGGGAAAACTTGGAAGGCTAGGAAATCTGTCTGAAAGCAAAATGCATTGAAATAGTGGGGAAAGAATTGTCCTAATTTCTGTATTTATATAGGCTTAATGGTTGTATGGTTGTTCTATTTTTACAAAATAATGTCACAAATATTATCATTCATTTCAATTCATTTCCCACAAAGTCAAGATGAATCATATACAGTGTCTCATATTGAGATTTACGGTGATATTGGAAAGTGTGTTTCCTCTTTTGTTCCGCTGGAATGGCATAAATATCACCAAAGCCCTGGCTCGCAAGACACACTCATCTGTACTTTACCTCATACTCATCCAATCCATCAAACAGAAAGCCACTTCCATTCGTTGTGCTTCTGTTTGCCTATATAGTAATCTTTCAGACAGCCTCACTGACTGAGAAGCATGATTTTCTGTGATTAGAATAAGGGGACTCTGTGTAGGTCATGTCGACCAACCAGAGATCTGACATTTAAGGGCAGTTCTGACAAAAAAAATGCCTTGAGGTGAAAATGGAGCATTATCATAAACTAGTCCTTTCCACCTGTCACTCTATATATGCTGACTCAATAGTCTGTCTTTGCTCGATCAACAGTGGGAAACAGGCCAGATACAATAAATTTTATCAAACTTAAATCATTCCACCATGCTTTAGTGGGATACTATTTTTATATAGATAGTTAAATTGTTTTTTGGCAATATATACAATTTTACAGTTGGTAAGGAAAATTTCATACAGTTGTTTACAGTTATTAAAATTGAAATACTAGTTGTATCTAAATGAACGTAGAAAATTATACAGCCCCAACATGACTTGTAAATCAGTGTTGTATAAGACTTCTTTGCTATATTGTTCTTTTAGCGATCAGATCCGTATTTAAATAACAAAATAAATGATATTTACGTGTATTAATGCACTAAAACAAATATCCGTGCAGTACAGTCAGACAGAGGTCAGCTAGATATTCACTAATTGATCAATGTAATTAGAACAGGCCAACTACAAGTCTTGTTGGCGGATGATAATTCTACCTTTGTCAGGGCAGAACAGCCAAGTGTCTGCAAACTACCTAGGTGAGCCTCCTCCAGCATTGATTGTATTACAGCATATTCAAATACGTGATGTCGAGGTATAGTCTAACTTGACAACATTCACATCACAAGCAAGGCTGCCTTCATGTCTTTACTCTGCACCTTACATCCATCCACTTTCATTAAAAATAGACTCTCCCAGCTTTTTCCGCTAAATAGCATTGTCTTTATCTCATTCATAGTATATCCGTTAAATGTAGACTGTTTTATTCTGAACAAGATGGCGTAAGGCTACCGTGTTACTCTTTAACGTACATTCCTGTCAACCTTGCCTTTGTCAAAAGCCAGGATTTAACTAGTTAATCATATGTAAAGTTGTTTAGTCTGATGATGATGATAATAATGATAACGATGATGATTATTACTTTTTATTTTTATCATTATTTAATTGTATTTTATTTATTTATTGAAAATTATAATTTAAGTAATATATTAACTTATGTTTGTAAATATTGTAGATAATATTTTAAGCTGAAGCCTGTAATTTCATCAAATGAATGTGATTTGTCATCTGAAAATTGACATGGACTTAGTGGTTCCAGAAAAAGAACACTATGATGTACCATATTCGCCCTCCACTTGCTGATTGCCTTATCATTGTTGTTGTACTCCTAATTTTGATGAAAATTATCTACACTTGCTATTAAACTTGTTTTGTTGGCAGTGAAATTGAGTCAACACTTTTTCCTTAGAGATTTTATGGTATTGCATGTTATTGAAGAAAAAATCTTGGCTTAAGTTTAAATGAAAAAATTCAACCTCCAGAATCAAAAAAAATATGTTCTGAAATTCTGTTTGAAAATTATCACATCATCAAAAACTCTAGTGACATACATTTTCATTCCAGCATAATAATCCAAATTAATGCTAACATCAACAGGAAAGGTTTATATTTTTCATGGCCAGTAAGAGTTCAAGAAAATCATATTTGCATCAATAAAATGAGTTTGTGACCTCAGTGAACAATTGATCCTTTTAGCATCTGTAATGCAATGACTGTTTGTGTGGGTACTCCTGTGACTAACACTACATGCTGTTTGAACCTTTTATTACTATCTGGCAACCAGTTACTATCTGGCAACCAGTTACTATCTGGCAACCAGTTACTATCTGGCAACCAGTTACTTGCTGTTCTGCTTAGAACTTTATAAATTTTATTGTTTCATTCTTCCTGCTAGTTTGGATAATAATCACTCCCTTGCATAATTAGTTGTCCCGATTGCAATTTACCAACTTGCCTGACAGCTTTTCCAGCTATTGAGCAGTTACAGCGTTGATCAAATCACAGACCCAGCTCTGATAAAATCTTTTTTTTTACATCCCATGTATAAACTGAATATTGCAGCAAGAGGTTGCTACCATGACCTGATGGTGTACAATAGAGTTCTGTAGAAGTAGAGCAGATGAGATAGTGTATTACATATTCTCAATCCATACTTGTATTGAATGGAATCGATTTGGCCTACAAAGGCTGTGCAATACATGGATGTCAGCGATCATATCGACTGATGTCAAAATATTATTTAGGTCATTTTCTGTGTACAGGTCATGGATACAATGGTAGCAAAGTTTTCATCCATTATATCGTACTTTTTTGGACCAACTATTTATTTATTCCTTCATATTTGATGGTTTTGTTGAGTTGTGTTCTGTATTCTAGATTACATCACATCAGTGTTGTCCTTTAATTTAAATAAAACACAGATAACAATTTTTGAATCCATATACAATAAGCCAATATTTGTGTTCAAAAATCTTTACTAAAAATTTATGAAAATTACGGTTTTGATATTATTATCGCAACAAATTAAAGTGCAAGACTGTGTTAAGGAGAGTCATGGGTGCACCATACTGCATACTAGTAACCATATTACAAAATACCATTATCCTAGGGGGCCTGTTTCAAATTATTGATTTCTAGAAGTCTCGTAAGAAAATAAGATTACTGTTCTTGCTGGAAATTTGAACCCAGGATCGTTCTAATGCTGCAATGTTTTGTCGTTGACTGACAGTTCAACTTGATTGCGCAGAGAAAATGCCAAAATCGTCATATCACAGAATCGTTAGGGGTGTAATATCAGACAAAATCACCTTTGCCCTTTTAAAGTAATTTCCTACTCGCCATGTGATGGCTTTGCAGTGTAAGTTAAATGACATTTCATTGGGTGATTGACTTTGCCAGATGAGGAGCAATATAAAACTGAAAACGGAATTAAATGTGGTTCATTTCGGTTTGCCTTTACCACAGCCATGCCGGGAATGAATCAGTAAATAAAAGTGTTCCGTAGCAATGGTTAATTTACCTGTGAAATTTAATAAGTCTCCAAGGTTCAGAATTTAAACCATTTTTATCATGGAAATGGCAATGTATAAAAACAAATGCCATTTTGCATAATAAAGGGCAAGAGTAAACAGTCTTTTAAAACACGTAGACTATGTGTTTTAATCATAATTTAATGTTTGAAAATGGGCAAATAAGATTTTGCTCTGATCAGACGAAAACATTAAGATTATTGAATGTTAATATGCTATATGCATAATACCATTTCAGTGCTTTGGTCCTTTATTTTTCAATGAATGATTAAAAACAGACATTTCATATAATTAATGGTAGCAATGATGGTAAAAACTATCATATATCAGAAACAGAATCAGTGCAGTGCAGTGCAGTGCAACAAAAAAAAACAGGGTCAGAAGGTTTCATAGGAAAAGTACATGCCACTGAAAGTACTCAGAAAAACCAATCAATTAGGGTCATCAAATATATTTTCTATAGAATTCTAATATTTTGTGAGAAGCTAGCAATGAATGTTTCAACCTGCAGCACTATCACAGATTTATTGATTAGTTCCAATGGGAACACTGTCTATAGCAGATGCAAGTGGGAATGCCACAATGTATTAATGTTTATGACAAGGTAGCAAGCATGTCAGAGATGTGCGTGGGCGGATCATGTGTGTGTCTACCAAAGCTGCGCATTAAGCTCCTTAGTTCACTTGCCAAGTGCCGTACTATGTAATGGACCAATTATTTGACAATCTGGCCCAGTATGTACATATATGCATACCAGTTTAGCTACTTAATATGGAATGATGTAAATCTATGCATATATGCATTGTTTGAATAAAATATATATATATATATATATATATATATATATATATATATATATATATATATATATATATATATATATATATATATATATATATGCATTTCAGAAACTAATATACTAATTTTGTTTTTATGTGTATTTAATTACAAAAATGGTGATGGTAACATCACAAATTTCCTTTCTGTATCTCTTTAAGGTCATACAGTACATTTACACAAACATAAAATGCCTTTAATAGGAGTAATGTCAGATGCTACAAAGAGAGCTCATTTATTTGTTTGTTTGTTTGATAAGTTGATCGTTACTAAGTTTGTACAACCAAGCCATTACAGAGTGTTTCAAACACACTAACTAAATTCATTTCAAGGCCAAGAATTCTGCCAATCTATGTATCTTCAGATACAAATATAAAATGCCAGGGTCCTGTGTCCTAGTTAGTCCCCACGGACACCGTCCGGGGGGACTTATAGGTTTGGTCATGTCCGTGCGTGCGTCCGTGCGTGCGTCCGTCCATGCGTCCGTCCGTTCACGCAGATATCTCAGAGATGCCTGAAGCGATTTCATTCAAACTTGGTACAAGGATTACTTCATATGTCATACAGATGCACGTCGATTCGTTTTGTGATACAATCCAATATGGCTGCCAGGCGGCCATTTTATTACTATTTTTTCATGTACAGAGCCATAACTCAGGCATGTTTCAACTGATTTTATTCAAAGTTGGTACAAGGACATTGACCAATGTCATAGATATGCACGTCAATTTTTTTTGTGATACGATCCAATATGGCCGCCGTGCGGCCATTTTGTTACGATTTTTTCATGTACAGAGCCATTACTCAGGCATGTTTCAACAGATTTTATTCAAACTTGGTACAAGGACATTGACCAATGTCATAACTATACACATCAATTTTTTTTGTGATACGATCCAATATGGCCGCCGTGCGGCCATTTTGTTACGATTTTTTCATGTACAGAGCCATTACTCAGGCACGTTTCAACAGATTTTATTCAAACTTGGTACAAGGACATTGACCAATGTCATAACTATACACATCAATTTTTTTTTGTGATACGATCCAATATGGCCGCTGTGCGGCCATTTTGTTACGATTTTTTCATGTACAGAGCCATAACTCAGGCATAACTCAACTGATTTTATTCAAACTTGGTAAAAGGACATTGACCTGTGTCATACACATGCACATTGATTTGTTTTGTGATACGATCCAATATGGCCGCCGTGTGGCCATTTTATTACATTTTTTCATATCCAGAACCATAACTCAGACATGTATCAAGCGAATTTATTCAAAGTTGGTACAAGGAGATTGACCAATGTCATACATATGTACATTAATTTGTTTTGTGATACAATCCAATATGGCTGCTGTGCGGCCATTTTGTTATGATTTTTTCATGTACAAGCCACAGCTCAGGCATATCTCAACCAATTTTAATCAAATTTGCTACAAGGACATTGACCTATGTCTACATATGCACATTTATTTGTTTTGTGATACGATCCAATACGGCCACTGTGTGGCCATTTTATTATGATTTTTTCATGTCCTGAACTACAACTCAGACATGTATCAAGCAATTTTATTTAAAAGTATTTTTTATCACAGACCTAATGAAGAGGACTTTATCCTCTCTGAGGACCTGTAATCAAAGTACCCATTAACAAGTGGGGACTGTGTCATCTACGATGACTTGTTTCCTCTGATTCAGAATTAGATGTGATAACATCAGTGTAATTTAAGATGCACAAAATACTGTAATAATGCCTTTTGTTACAACTGTCAATGTTTCATTGTCCATACATGCGATTTCATGATATGCCAATGAAATATGGTACGTCATACACATTACGGGTTCTTTGCAAATCAGCTGTCATTTTCCTTCTGATCATACATCATAACCATTCATGTCATTGATCAAGTGATCTACCTATTATTGTTTGTTACACAAGTTTGTGTACAAAGCCTTCTTCTTTAGATTTACTTGTAAGTTATAATACTTAATTTCTTATATTCATAGAACACATTGTCTAGTAGTATTTTCTCTGTGAAAGGTCAGTTGCTCACTTTCAAAATGGTTAGACCTGTGACTGTTTGATGTATAGTGTACATTTGTGTTTTGAGGAAGCTTTCAAGGGCTTTGAGGAATCTTTTGTGAAGATTGCAGCTGGCCTATCCATGGAAGGTTATGACCATGGATTTGTCGTATTTTTGAATACTTCAAGGGCTGCGCAACAATTGGAAAGTGCACGCATTCATGAAAATATATGTGTCAGTGAGGCGTGGATTTACGTTGATCTGCAAGGAAATGATGAATGCAAATGAAATGCTACAAAAGTACGTTGGCCCTGATAGAAAATGACTTGGTTGCCAAGATTCTGAAGTGTAACAGAGACCTAGTAGAACTAATCAGATCAAACAACATCTTAATCAAATGGTTAGAATTATTATGCTGTGCCACGTTATCACAGTGTCATATGTGCATATACATCAGGAACTGTAATTATGCACAGATGGATTTTACTAGGCTTGAATATTGGTTTAGAATGAATAAAAACATGATTATTGGTCGTATTATACCGGTATTAGGAATATGTGTAACACTGTCACCCAATATTTCTGTTTTGTAATACGTTTCACTGAAACAGTTTGATCCATGTCCATGATGAGTAGGCTATTGTTTAGCTTTGGGGTTTTAAGCTAGTTTATGTTACTAGATATTATTCACCATTATTTAACCAAGATTCCTCAATGCTTGTGAATGCTTTTCAAACAGGGAACAGCAATATTCTCAGTGTATGTAATAAAATTTTGGCCATTAAATGTGGCTACGTTCAAACCCTCGCAAGCTTAACAAAAAGGAGTTGACAGTCTATGTAAATGCTGAAAAACTAGAACAATTATTATTTCGGTCTACAACAATCTGGAATGATCAAACAATGGTACGTAGGTCTTGTAATTGTCTTACCAGAAGCATCGCCATTACTGACAATAGATTGCGCAAATTATTGCAGAGAGTGAACATTGAATTTCACCATGGCAATCATTTCCCCTTCTTTCATGGCAAATCAATATTGAAATGAAACAATCTGAAATTCTCAGGGTCCAGAGAAATGAACATGACGTATTAAGTACCAATAAAAACAATAAAGTATGCCCAGCAAGATGGTCATGCATTATTCAACAACTTGGTATTGAATAATTAGAATATAACTGTCATTTTGTTAAGCAGAGTTTAAATTTTCACTTCATTAAGCTAAAACGAATATTGTTATTCAGTTATGTAATGTGGTACATGGGCTAAGTACAACAGCCTGGGTATGTGACTGGCAAGCTCTGCTGGCTATTAAGAGGAACAATCTAATGCTTACAGATTAACACAGCTTTACAGTGTTTCAGCCAGCTTTTGCTTGCATGGGGACACAGTGACCCATGGTAGTTCTGAATGGGGGACAAATTAAATTTTTGGGGGACATGTAATGTATTTCAATAAAACAACAGTACAGTGTCATTATGTGTCATTATGACCTGGTACTGTATTTGGTGTTCAATAGGCAAGTCAGGTGAGTGCATTAACGGTGAGTATATATAGTAGGCCAATGGTGTTGTGCAAAATTGTGCCAACATGAAACTTGCAGTATCATTAAGTTTACTGCTACCACGTGGTATGCACATAAACTGTAGGGCTCCCCCTAAGTCACCAAGATGATTAGCCAACTCATTAGCCAAATCAAAAATCTTGTAGCCACTTTGAACAAATTTTAGGCAGTTTATGATCTCAAGTGTGGCAACAACTTTCTTGGTATTCAGGAGTTCTTCATTTTTCAAATCAAGATGTTTTGTATTTTACATTAAAGAAATATTTGTTCAGCTTTTATTGCATTAATTATCTGTGTTTTTATGACATTAAAGTGATAGGTATATTTTTTCATTTCTGGTGGTAAACTTTTACCACCAGAAATAAAATTAGGTGGCAATGTGAAGTGTATATTTCTGTAGCATTCTGTCAGTGTTCACAGAATGACAACTTGATACAAGCTCCTAATGTGGCAAATTTATGCAGTTTGTAAGTCATGACGAAAATTTTGTGAGCCACACAGATAAAAATTTTCCATGCAGAAGAAAGCATTGGGTAGCATAGTGGCAATGTAGATACAATTCTTGTGGTGTTTATGGCCCTGGTGTTGTGTCATAGTTGTGATCAAGCAGGCTCAATAGCATCTTAAGCATAAGTATTTTTCTTGAGACAAAAATGGTTTGGCCAAACCCAAATCCTGTAAAACAATACACAATGATATTGTTCATTTAATTTCCAATGTTTTAGAGTAATCATTGTTTCAAAGATTATGATAACATTTTAGCCCAGAAATATTTTCATTTATATTTTCAAGAAATGTCTAGTGATGTTCATTATTATATCATGAAAGTGGTAGAATCTGCAGAAATATTAAAATCATTCAGAATCACACCATTTCTTGTATAAGTTATAGCAGTTTGAATATGCCAAATGGACAATTTTAATAGCTCTACTTTTGAATTGTTGCTTTGATGTTAAGTTACCATGCAAAATTGCAGCTCTCAAATGTGAAGATTTGAAAATGAATATGCTTACTGCAAGTACTGTTGACAATCTCCATTTGCCATGACTCTTAATAAAGTAGAATTTAAAACTGACAGTCAAGCTAAATGCCATGTAAATTGGAAGGCACCGAGAAATTTCTCTTTTACATAAGATTGTACCTATTGCCCTCCCTAGGTGGTTTCTTTTGAACCATAATTGTGTACTTAGGGGTCTTCATTCATGACATCACGTGAAATGACCCAGATTTGACCTTTCAGAAAACCTGAGTTTTGTCTCCTTTTCACTTGTACAATGACTCTGATTGTGAAAGTTTCCGTAGAAATTATGGTTTTTACTATCAAACTGAGTAGCTGCAGGCCAAATTTTGATGCAAGCAATGTAGGTAAAACTTGAACTCAAGGACGACCGGTACGCGGCACTCATCTATGCAAAACCAAGCCTCACAGACTGTCAGTGTATTCACCGACGTTGTACACCGGTGATGTATTGTACTAGTAGTATCGAACAGCAACAATGTTTGTTTTACGTACCAGGGAATTTGTAACTTTGTAGAAAGGAGAGTAAACTGTTTCAATACATTGCAACTTTGTAGGAAGGAGGGTAAACTGTTTCAACATCTTACAGCATTTTATTGTTTAGCTGTAGTTTTCTGCCCAGGAGGCACTGTCTAAAAATTCAATAGCCACAAAAATATGGCCTGCTCAGATTGCGTCATGGTGACCCACAACGGTTATTTTATCGGGACAAAACAAAAAAAATTGCGTCAAATGTCGCAATGCCGCACGCTGGCTGAAACACTGCTTTATATTGGAAAATAAAGAAATTGCCCTTTTAGTTTTATATATAAGAATATTTGCCTCATCTGGACAGGACTTGTGAGTCTTTGTTTCATTTTGAATGGTGTTTGCTCAGTCTTTTCACAACACCTGACATCACTTTGTGTACAGAACAAAATTCAGTGTAAAGAGTAGTCGCCTCCAACAATGACACACTGGAACAGGCTGTGCCTGGGATGCAGTTTGGGCTTCATCAGGGCTTTGTTGGTGTCTGAAAAGAGGCTTTGTGGCTTGTCAGGACATTGCAGTGGAAAGATCATGGCTGCTACCGTAGATGAGAATAACATGTAAGGTGTGTATGTCAGGGATGAGGTCAAGGTTTGATATGGCATGTTTTTGTAGAGACCTTGATTTCTGTGCTGTTTGCATGTCAAGAAAAATTAAATTACCTTATCACAAATACCAATGAATGCAATGCTTGTAAATGTCAGTATGTGATATGAGTAGTAAGTGTAGCTAAGCTGTCATGTATGCTAATATTTCCAGTTTACTGGACTGGCTACTCTCATTAGCATATGTATCTCATAAACACGAGAAATTATGTCATCCCTTCCTTTGTGTGATTTATCTTTGAGTATGGCTGAATATACATGTATGTCTTGTGTTGTTGACCTCTCTTTCAACATTTTTCAAAATGCCAATCATTGTAATGGACATCTCAAATAGAAAACAGAATTGGTGAAAATGGTGACTAAAGGTGTCTTTTTCATTCTTTGATGTTTTAATTAATGTCTACAACAATATCTGAAGAAAATCGGATTAATGTTGATATTTGGCAGCTATTTTGATGGAGGGCATGGTTTTGATGTATGTTAAGGTGGTTGGAAAGGCTATTTTTGCACCAATTCTTTTCTCAGAGTTAATGTCAAGTTTCAAGTGTTAGAATCAAGATATTTAGTTCAAATTTTCAGGATAACTCCCTTAGTTAATGCTTTCTCCAAAGAATATAAAAATTGTATATTTGCAGCCATGATTTTGAAATATGACACCAGTAAATTTAAAATTTAATTTTTCATATTTTTTTCACATATTTGAATTTCATAATAATTTGATAGTATTAATTTTACCAAATTAGTTATAAATATGTTGACACTATTTATTGTAAGATTTGTACGGCAGGATTTGTAAATAAAATTTGTTTTTATGATTTTACATGGGTTTATATATCAAAAAATTATTAAAAATTCTTTCAAATTTCAAAATGTAATTTTACAAAAAGTACTTCAAATACAGGAAAATTGTGCCGTACAAATCTTATCTGTAACCTTGTTAATAGACTGTAAAAATTCCATGTCCATATCTCATTTCAAAGTTGGATTAAATTGGTATACAATTATGTAGGAAAACTGTTATTCAGTCAAAAATGTTGAAAACAAGCCATATTTGCACCCCTCTTTTGAAGTCAAAGAGCAGTTTTTTTGGTCAATCTCACTTTTGACACCTCTTTGACAGTCAAAGAATCTAAAAATGCATTTACAATAGCAGTCACTCACTCTGAATGCCAGCAGCACCTTGTCAAACTTTCCTGAAAAACAGCAAATAATGACTTTCCCTTTTCAAACATTTTATTAAAAGCTAGGGGACCTCTACCATAGTGATACACTAAGGACTCCCCAACTTCTTCTTATTTGGTCAGTTTTTCAGAAGTTTTAACAGGCTATAACTCTGCAATGCTTTTGTGCCCAAATGTCTAGTTTTTTTTATTCCACAGAGAATGTTGACTACTTTTATATTTTAATAGTTTTGTTGAAATTTATAACTGACGCTCTAGCCTTTCCAACACCTTAAGTTTTCAATGGAATTTGTTTTTAAAAGGAAAGGGTACAGTTTCAGAGTAAGATGAGTGGGTACATGTATGTCTAGGTAAACTTAACAGAAGCAAGGATCAATGTTTGACACATACCGGTATCAAAGGATGGTGAGTTGAAGACTTAATGTGACTTGGGTACTGGGTTTGGAGGATAGTGGGTTTGAGGTTTCAGTATGACCAGGATAGTGCATGGTGAATTTGAGTCCCAAGCATGACCTTTGTTTTGTCAGTGAGCAAGGCACTTTATTTCTCCTCCCTCAGTGAGCAGTAATCTGTATATATCACCTTGTAATTGAGCTTCTGCCAGCTGGATGATGGCTGGAAGAAATAGAAAATAGAAATTATGTATGCAGCAATCTCAAAAACAAGGTACATGTAATTGTAAATTATTAAGGATTCTGAACCATATATAGAAAGGTTTCACAAAAATGCAAAAAAGAGAATAAAGACAAAAGTGTAGCAACTAGAGGCATATCTAGCTGTACTGGTAGTAGTATGTGTATTTATAGAGTGAGTTCATCGAATCCATCAAATAGAATTGAGTGCCCTGTGTCACTGGCAATCTTCCTCTTATTCTTAAGCAGTATTGGTTGGAACTTTTCCAAATGGAAATGTTTCTGATTTGGAGCAGGAAGCACTTAATACACCAAACACCAGTCTTTAATTCCAGGCTTTGTCACGGATAGCATATCTTGCGGAAATCATGAGGATGCTAATCAGAAGTTTAGGATTGCCCACACCTCTCTCACAAGTTTCTGTTTGTCTGTAAATGGTCCATTTCTTTTATGTTCCCTCATAAGACCAATCTTTTAATTTTTTTAAACACCAATGCTGAAATCTGATAACCAATGGTAATGTACAGTATCTTCTGATTAGCTGCTGGTCAGCCTACTGGATTAGGCAGTCTGGATTAGGTGCTAATCCCTGTGCACTATCAGTAAGTCATAAAACCAGGCAAAACACAGAACTTAGTGGAATCTTAATGTTAGTAAAGTATCTACAGACTCTTCAAAGTGTGAGTCAAACTCTTGCCAGTGCCTTTATGTATGTTTATATCGCATGTGTCTGGTTTACACTGTTTAGATTTGCCACTTTGGCCGATTCTAAGACTAAAGCAATATAAACACAGATGCATATTTTTCCTCAGGCTCTAAATTTATGGCAACCTTTTGTATCTCGCCTTCAAACAAAATGCATTTTATTGTACTGCCTGGGTTGACTGCACTACTCTCAGGGCAATTCAAACTTTCTGCTGCATCAACTTTTCATATCAGGGTCATGAGCTAGGGTGTTGGGATGAGAATCACTTTATTACAGATGAAGTACATTGTCCATAGAACACTCTTTTGCTTTTTATTATTTTTTCCTTGAAAAGCAAACTACGAAAATTAAACTGCAATGTTAATGGATTACTTAATGTTTCACTTGGCTTCAAAAGTTATGAATTATAAATTGGTTATTGGGAACTTTCAATACACCTGGACTCCGGTGAGCTACAAGTATAATATGAGATATGTGTATAGCAAACACCCCACAGATCAAGAAGGATATAGTTACAAGTGGATAAAGTCAGTATGAATTGTGTGAACTTATTTTGACCCCACTTCCATTCTCAAAAAGCATTTTAATATCGGATTTCTCTCTTTTTCTGTGCTTTACGATCTAATCGACTTCAATCATCTCAGCAGGTGTTGTTCCAACTCATAAAAAGTGAGGATTATTGTTCATGTAGGTGAAAACATGTTACAGTGAGGGAATCAGCATGATTGCCTGCTTCCTGCCCAGTGCATATCTGTCACTTTCAGGTCACATCAGTTAAAACAGACAAAGTACAGGTACAACATGTCCCATACAATTTATTAAAACTGACTTTTAAAGTTTGAAGGGATTCATATGCATCCATAGTCATTTGTAAATGTTAATACCTGACCAAAAAAAAACTGATTTCAATCATGACTTTCATCAATAGCCTTTGGTTTATTTTAAATATTTTACCCCAAATTATTATTTTCAAACATGACTTTCACCAATATGCCTTGCTAAGATATATAAAATAACAGTGATTTTAACCCACTTGACCTGATGGTGATAGTGTGTATCACAGCAGTGTGTGTCTTATCAATCACCCAGACACCATGATTTTTATGCTGACTTTGAACGATGAAACCTGAAAAGGGTCAAAGGTCAAAGGGTGTTCAGAGCAACCAGTGTTAACTAGGAACTTTCCCACCTTTTTGCACTGTGAAAGCATGGTTACTCATTTTTTCAGTGAGCCAAGTAACTGTTTTCTTACATACTTGTAAGTACCAGTGTTTCCTTAACAAGAAAACTTCAGATTTGGACAACCAGGAGTTGATTGTCATGTGAGACACGATGAAGATGTAGCAGTCATACAACTTATATTCCTTGTCAATGAGGTGAGTGACCACAAGGGGAAAATGTCATGTTTTATCTGGTCTGTTGGACTAGTTGAGTTTACAGGTATTCCAGTGTTACACAGACTGAAACATGCGACGTTGTATCTTTTTATCTGATCATATGAAATTCTTTAGTGTAATATTCAAGGTACATTGTAGCTATACTGGTTCTTAGTTCATGTGCATGTGTATTTAGTAGGACTATTATTGCTATGATACAGAAGTGAGTTGACCCAAGACAAGTGCTTGAAGATAATGACAAAATACAGAATGAAAAGACAAGGTCTCAACTGTTAAACATGTTTTTCTTTTCTTTCTGATGTCAACTGTCAAAATGTTCATCAAATCTGATATATATAATTTTTCAACCACAGGGTGCTTTAGTAAGTGTGTGTGCAGACGACAGTCTACATTTGTGGAACTTGAGACAGAAAAAGCCAGCAATACTGCATTCACTCAAATTTAATAGGGAAAGGTAGGTTCTCTTTACTACATTTGAATACGGAACAATGATATCTGTGAACATACACAATATTGATATTCAAGTTACAGCGGTGTCAATATACACACAAGGAATTTTAGTGAATTCCAGTTGGCCCAGCATGCATGAGATGTTGCTAACAACAAAGGTTTGTTGTCACTACCGTGTCATGTCATAGTTTTACTCTCCATCGTAAATTGTCACACGTCTCTGGCTAATATCCTGTCCTCTACTTTTGTTAAGACATGTTATATTGCCATGGAAGTCTTGCTGTCAAAGTTACTGAATTTCAAATCAAGCTGTTACAGTAGACTGTGAACTGTTGACATGACTATTATTGTGTAGACTCAACAGAAGAAAAAAGTTCCTCTCATGGTTTCTTATTTGACACATTATATGTAGACATGTGCAACATTCATGTTTGTAATTGTCTAGATGTAAATTACATGACTTTTTTTATTCCTAGTTATATGTATATATCAGAGGATGAATACTAGTATTAAGCCTTTCATCAAATAAGTAGGAGCATTTCTCTTTCAAGAATAGATTCACATTCACATGACATTATTATCCGAATTACTGGTTCTTTACCGGTTATACATGTTACATGTATGTCTAAAACGTTCAGTCTTGTTTACCCCATTTTGCCTTTGTAAAAGTCCAACGTTACAATGGAAACCAGGAACATACCAAAATTTGGTACAGAAAGGGGATGATTCTGATGATGGTGCATTGTGTTATTTTTTTCAGAATTACCTTTTGCCACTTACCATTTCAAAGCAAATGGTTGTACATAGGAACAGAGAGAGGAAATATTCACATAGTTAACATAGAATGCTTCATTCTATCAGGTTATGTTATTAATTGGAACAAAGCCATTGAACTGTAAGTATCGACCTAACAACCCTTGAACTTCAAGACAGATTGATTTAGAGCACGGACAATGGAGTAATATTGTTCAAGTTTTGAATGTTGTGTAGTTTAACAAGCCATAATGCTCTTCTGTCAGATAATATTGATTGATTGAGTCCTTGAACCCAATTTGTACAATAAATCACAGCACTTCTTTTATTGGTACTCAGAATTTGACTTGAAGGCAGTTGACAAGTGGGTATTCGTTGCCAAGTATTAAAAACTTTATGTACATCCTGAGGTAGATGCATGGTTGCACTGAGATGTTTGAAAAACTCTACCGTCCTCTTCAAAATCATGTATTGTTGTTACAAAAATGTTCGCTGACGATGTACGGTATATTGTTAAAACTGTGTATCATTTGATTACAAGTGTGTGAAGCTTTCATTAAGTGTAAGGAAAATAAGGCAGCAATCTTTAGCATTTAAAGGAAATGCACGCCTCAAAATAGCTGTAACGTTTGCTCAGACTTTCATCACGGAAACTGTTCTCTTTTGTAATCAATATCTTTCAAAATCAATCAATATATACTAACGTGTGAACTCCAAAATGGCCGCTACAATGTGTATTAACTCTATGAGGAAAAATTAAATTTTTGATTTTCATTAAACAAGAGTAAAAGCATCATTTTACTTGTCAAAGCTTCAAAATAAAACATAGGTTGCTGCAGTTTTCAAAATACCATCTAGCTATCTAATTGCATTTGAAGTTTGAAGAGTTAATGAAGCTTTCACCATCTCATTTGTGTGGAAATCAAAAATTTAATTCACAACAAGAAGCAGACCGGAGTAGTATTGTAAAAATTTGAGTGTCCAAAAAACTATTCCCAAGATGCATCCTACCTAAACAACTTTCTTCCTTTCTCCGTTCTATGTACAATTCTGAAGTTCTTTTCTATCATATGATATAGGTGTGTATATCATCTCTGTAGTTTGCAAAACAAAATGATGAAAAATTCGTTGCTAGAGTCATCAAAATAGTCATCTAATTATATTACAGACTTTCCTTCAGTGTTTATGCTGCAGGCTAACCATTAAACAACATTGACTATTCATCCTAACTTTTCCTGTTTTTTTTCCGTCATCAATTTTCAGATCCAGGAAGACACATCCTGGTCCCGTCGTACATCTCAGTGATAATCCCCTTGACCCTAATAAGGTAATCTGCTCTGTTTTTCAAATGATATCTCCTAGCATCAAAGCATTGCTGATGATTATGATGTGATTAGAGCTGCGTCCAACCAGCTGTGTTCCCACTGTCAGATTTCGTGTTTTGTGCTCACTGCACAAATCTGTGCACTTAATGTACGCGCAAAATCAGGGCTTGGCAAAAAAGGTGGTACTCATCAGGCGTTCAGCAGGGTGGACATCTGCAATATACCACTTTATAATGTGTGGGTGTTTTATGGAAAAATATTAATGTTCACAATATTATAGGATATCTCAATTTCGTTTATCGTCAGTCAGTTCATTACATTAAATTGCTCATCTTAACCAGGCCTACATGTTATGTTACTCATATATGCCCCATTCAGTCAGCCTACTCTGCAATGTATTAAGCTCACAGGCAACTGCAATCTTTGTTGGGAGACAGTACAAAACAGAAATCATATTACTGTGGTATAATTATGTGTACATAAATATTTATGATGATATTTATATTGCTCTGCCTGTTTACAAACACGATTTGTTTATGCCATGGTCCGTTTTAATTTCAGCTTTAACAAATTATGTCAAATTTCTAAAATTAATTGTAGTAATGTTGTAAGTCAGTTGACTGTTCTTTACAATAAACAAAATTCAAGAATTACTATTGTCCACTGAATGTTTTACAAATTCTACTTTAACCCTTTGAGCACTGTAATTTTCTCCCTAAAATATCAGGGCAACATTTTGCCAAATTTTATGAATTTTTCTGTAATTTTTTCCTTGATTTTGGACTTAATAGACATAAATTTTCATGGGCTATACTTTTTGACCAAAACTTTGAGAAAAATCAGAAAAAATTTGTCTACATGTGAAAGACATTGTTGGCGTTATGTTGTATAGAGGCAGCAAAAATCGACTTTAGCACTCAAAGGGTTAATAGCCAACTTGATACAAGCATCAGTGTTTTGAAATATTCGGTAAGATTTTGTTTCCAGAACATTTTCTCATGCAATGAATACCTTTGGCAAGGTAGATGGCTTTACGTGTACCATCTTTTTGTCACCACTGAGAGCATAGAAAAGTCATCTGTGGGTTAGTGTAGATCACGAAGTACAATCACCCCAGGCCACAGAACATGTCAATATTGCAGAACATTGGAAAGTTGATCAAGTGAATGCTTTCTTTAAGGTTTAATTAAATTTTCTGTTGACTGCAAAAGCATCGCTTCTAATTATATAACATTCACACATAAATAGCAATTTCCTTGTAATTTAAGAAGAGTCAGATTCAAACAAAGACGGCCTATGTAAATTAGATTTGTAACTCCATTGCAAGAAGTAAACTTGTTTATTTTGATCAAGATAAACATTCCATACAACTGAATGCATAAATAGCAAAATTAACATCCTTCAAAGTCAATATGAGTCATGATACAAATATTTCAGTGCTCTTAGGCCCTGTCTTCTATATAAAATCTCTAAGATTATTACTTTATTTAAGAGGAGATAATATCTTTTGTATGTCCATTGACTTATTTCATTGTGCATGCTTCTTTTGTGTCATATGAGAGCTAAACTTATTCAGATACTGAGTAGGGATTTTCCAAAACACACTACATAGATTCGCTACACACAAACCAAAAATACTGGCAACATTTTGTGCAGAACACAGCATAACATATAAATAATATATACTGTACATAAAACTGTGTGTCATTTGTTGTTTGAGTATTATTTATAATGATAAAGTTGATGAAATGCTGGTATGGACTGACACTGTTTGGATTAGGTCTTGTAATGGGGGTAGCTGTTTGTGGCAGACACATACATGTATAACTGATCTGTACAGTAATGGTAGACCCGTCCACCATCTGTGTCACAGCAAGGCCGGGTGAACTGAGGTGAATTACCTGGTATTAGGTTTGATGAGACCTGGAAACAAGGCCGGTCAGATCTCTGTGTGCGTGCCACTGTATTCAAACTCTGTACAGTTGTGTTTTAGCTGATTAAATTCTGTTATGTCAGTTAGGTCCACGAGAACTTTTCCCCATTGACTGGACAGATAAATTTAAAGGATGGGATGAATACAGTAATATTCTCATGTCAGTATCAGTTCCTAGGAATATATTCAAAAGTATGAAAACTCACCATATGTCACTTGGTTTTCTATGTCTGCAGGGTAGCTGTTAAATGTAATATATGCCTTGACGTTCAATATGAGTACAGTAAAGTATCCATGTACGCACATCTATAAGCAGGCATATTAATGTAATAACATGCATTTCAAAAATGGAATATTTCAAACTTTTGCAAATACTTAGCTTGTGAAAATTTAAACATTATTCTTATGCATTATAAAAAGATAAAAATCAGATTACTGGGTAAATTGTATTGATTAGAAAGGCAAATCTTCTTAAATCTATCGGTATACGCAAGTCAAAATGGTAGGCATTGTCCTTCTTAACTCTACGGAAAAAATGAAGTTTGTACAGTGATGGTCCAAAAAATGAGAGTGCGAAAGCGTACATTTTTCAAGAAGTTTTAAAATGGGCCCACACAAGATATGTTCCAAGAAACATTTTAATATTTTGAGTTGGCAGATCTATCTATTTGGCACACTATGCCTTGTATGTAACTTAGCCTTGAAGGGGCAGTTTTTAGTACACTGAAATACACATGTGGATATCCATCCACTACATTAACAGAGAAATCTCAGAACACAGACATTGCCGCAGGTTGCGCTAGTGATTTTACCATATGCCATCCAGGTAATCAACATTTTAGTAAATGCATATTTAAAATGTTTTTAGAAATCCAAATAGGATTGATAGAGGATTATTTAAATCTGACAAGGTATTTAAGCTGGTTGTTCTACCCCTGAATGAGTTGTGACAGGCAAGTTTTAAAGTAGTGATACAGTAACACAAACAAATTAATTCTCAAATGAGTGTATCATATTTTTAGTGGGTAGGTCTATTAGGAGTAACAATACACAATTCTTTTGTAATTCCCAGCAGTTTTATAGTACCCAGTCTTTTTGGCAGTAGCATTTTGTATTTTAGTTTTGAACTAAGGCCAAGTTATGTTTTGTGATCATTTCTGGGAGATTTGCTCATGTTTGACAGTTTTCAAATGCTAGTGGTAGCTTCCGAGGATAAGGAAAATTACTTTGAATAAAGCGATATCACAGAAACCACATAACACATGTATCATATCACAGAAACCACACATATGCCATATCACAGAAACCCCATATGCCATATCACTGAAACCATACACCACATATGCAATATCACAGAAACCACATACCATATATGCAATATCACAGAAACCACATACCATATATATGCAATATTACAGAAACCACATACCACATATGCAGTGTCACAGAAATCACACATCACATATGCAATATCACAGAATCCATACACCACATGCTATATCACAGAAACCACACACATGCAATATCACAGAAATCACACACCACATATGCCATATCACAGAAACCATACACCACATATGCAATATCACAGGAACCATATACCACGTTTATCTTTGCAATATCACAGAAATCACATACCACATATGTAGTGTCACAGAAATCACACATCACATATGCAATATCACAGAATCCGTACACCACATATGCAGAATAGATAGTAATTAAGAGTAACAGCAGAATATGACTTAGATTGTGGTACAGCAAGTGATCAGAAAAATGACCAGGTTCATTATCCTTAAATTCTCTCTACACTTTTTTGAATATATCAGTACTGTCAAATTTGCACAAACACCGTAAGTGAAAATACCAAAGGGTCAGTCCCTTTGTGTGTTTTTGATAATACCGGGTAGAATGGTATCCTCTTTCGCGTATTTCAAAGAATTATAATGATGAAATAAAATGATATATTTTTACACAAGAATTGAATAAGGTGAAATGAGGAGATTAATATCTGTTCTTTGCACTTACACGACAGACGGTAAATTTGTAAATAAATTATTTAAAAACAAATATTGGATCCTGTGGCAAATTAATAAATAACCTTAACTGCTTTGTTTTGTCATCTCCTCTGGTCCATCTCTGAGCTTAAATGATTAAACAGTCAGTCCGGGACAAACAGATTTACAATCTATTCACTTCAGTTCTGTCACAAAATGTGGACGAGTGATTTATGACAGATAATTATTTGCAGTTGATGTTTTTCTTAATAATGTTGATCTTCAGTGTTATCAACAGATGTGGCAAGGGGATTATGGCCTGACATTTTGCTGACATTATGATTTTCTAAAATTTTCTGTTGAGAACAGCAACTGACTGAGAGCCTAAGGACTTAACCAGGGGTTCCCCTCGGCCAATTTTGTGCACCAGTAATGCAAATTTTTTTATGAACAAACACTGAAGAATCCTCTGTACATATTAGAGCCATATTACAATTCCTCATGATTCCAGGGGGTATATTTCCCTATGTTTGTTGAAAAGGGCTCCCTAAGACAGATAACTACCATGAAAAAGATTTGAATGGCCATGTTTCAGATGTGTGCACAAAATAAAATTGGTATTAACACGAACGGCACTCTTTTGAATCAACTGAGAAGGCTCTGAAATCTTTTTTGTTAATGGTCTCACAAGGCACAATAAAAAAATCTGGTGATTAACATGTTAAGGTGATCCGTACCTCAAAAATCAAAGTTTTTATCTTGTACTTCTCAGCTCAATGAAATTTTGCATTATTTTCTGTAAATGATTTTTTTTTTGGTATAAAAAAGTAGGGTCAATGTGCAAAATTTTGAGTGAGAAAGGCAAATAACTTTAAATGTTTGATTATTTTGAATTCATAATGGCTGCTATTTCCTTTGTTGCGGTATAGTATGGAGAAAAATTGAATTTTTGATTTTCACAAAAAACTAGACAGTGAAAAAATGGTCTACCTTGCAAGTTAAAAAATAAGCCAGAACAGTCAGTAGCTCATTAAGAATTGTAATATTTTGTGGTCAAAAAATCAGGGCTTTAATATGATTCTGCCTCAGGCTTGGTAGCACACGCTATGCCTGGAAACTTTGTTCATAGATTTTATGTTTACCATCAATTGAACCAGCAGAGGGATGAAAGGTTCTAACCTTTACAGAAATTAGCATTGCCATGCTGATCAAACTTACGTGATGTTAACGGTTGAAATGGGTTTTTTTTACACACAAATGACACTAATGTGTGTTTGTCTTCCTGTCTTGCAGTTATTAATTGGTTTTGAATCAGGGGCAATAGTATTATGGGATTTGCGGACCAAAGCTGCAGAGTACAGATACTGCTGTCAGGCCCCTGTGAGGTCAATAGCCTGGAACTGTGAAGGCAAACAATTTTTATGCAGTCATACGGATGGCAGTCTCACATTATGGAACATGAAAAATGCTAATAAGCCAGTTAATATTATGTATCCCCATGGTGAGTAAACAATTTCTGCAGAATGATAAGAATGTGTTGGTTCTGAAGTGGCAATATGCGGTGCTGAAACAGCTAGCTATAGAGAAGGTTGCAACAACAAATTTAGTGCAGTGTCCCTGTGCCTGAAAATGGCAGACTACACATCAGATGTGTCTTTTCAATTTCTAGTGTAGTTCCTCACATGGTGTGCTGCCAGATGCACACCAACATACTCATTTGTGAAGACTGCAGACTTGCCATCTTTGTGGTGAGCAGATGTGGTTGTAATATATTTAAGAACATATTGATGGCCCATTGCAAGAGGGGCTATCCCCTGTGTTAAAGCATGGAAGATATGCCCCTCTTGCACTGGGCCATCAATATGAAGATATAAGGTAAATGGTAAGGAGAATTTTCAATATATATTAATTTTGAAATGCCCAGTAGAAGTTAAAAGTTAAACAAAAAATAGTAATGTTATGCTCAGTGCACCTTTGAGTGACAAAGTAATCAAAATAAAGTTATTTGAACATAAACCAATGTCAGGTCTGTGAAAGGTAGCATAGCCTAGTGAAACCCAAGAAGTCATACTTATGCCAATGTGCCACAAAATGAACAAGGCCCTGGGCATATTAACCAGCAGTTGCCAACCAACTAACAGTTGTGTTTTTCTTCACAATGCCATCTGAGTGTGTGTATCTGTATGACAGCCAATACATGCATCTACAGTATATATTCATGTATATGTATGTATAACGGTGTATTTATAAATGCATGCATATGTGTATGTATGAGTGGATGGATGGATGTAATTCTGATCGTAATAATGTACACATGTATTAATAAGTTTATGTGTGGCAGATATATCCAAAACACTGGTGTCTTCTCAGAGAAGCATTTTACATTCTGTTCCACATTAACACGTTTTGGCATACGTTTATTGCAGCAAAGCCACCCATTATGAAAGGAGCCAGAATTGATCCCTGCGCTCCCATCTCTAAAGTGGAGTGGAAATCATGCAAGGGAGCGTAAGTACAACCTTTCTCATCAATCAATGCCCAGGTATTTCTTATCTCCAGATATGGAAATGTGCCTGCATATAATGGAAATGGGCAAATTTTGAATTTTGATACATAGTCTGTGTATCAGTAATTCTCCATTGGCTGCTATACTAGAAATGTATCAGGTTCTATTATTCAGTATAATAATAGAGTATTCAATTGGCAATTTTCATGACCCCAAATGACCCTTTATTCTTTTGTCTATGATATATACACTATTTAAAATTCAACATTTTGTCCTGTGAAAAATTTTCTTTTCACTTGAAATTGAGAGACAGTGGAATTCGATGCAGAATTCAGTGAAGACTAATGACTGATGTGGATGTTTAATCAAAGTGTTTGATTCATAAAAATAAAAGTACCAGGATGTAAGGTCAAGCGGGGTCATGAAAATTGCCAATCCAAGTGCAGATTTATGTCAGTCATTGATGATATTGTTGACAAAAGTATTGTTACAGATTGTTGATCAGCAAAATACTCTACATTTTCTGTTCCTCCAGAGCGCAGACCAGAAAATTAGCAAAAAATCTTTCTAGTACTTAGCATATGCTAAGATGATCATCTTTGGAATATAGATCTGGTCGATGTCCACACTTAGCCATTTGGTTTGAGAGCCTGGCCCATAGCTTATACAATTACCGTGGTAACATCCTCTCTGACCTATGTGTTTTGCATATGGTGGCAGAATGACATTCAGGCCTTCATCCAGCTTGGACCATGTCATAGGACGGCACAACTATTACATCGGACTTAAACTCCCCTCCCTACCCAAACCAAACTAGTCTGACTCTTGTCCAGCATACACTGTCCACGTTTATCCACTTTTATCATGTATATAAAGCAAACTTAAAACCTATACGCTACCCTGGTCCTGGACAATTGCCCAAGAGAATCCACTATAAAGATACTTATAATCACCTATTTATGATCTTATGATTTCACATCCATCCTTGTAACTGTTCTGCAATAACTATTAACACCAAACCTGATGGTGTTAAATTTGGATTTTCAGGGAGCCGTACATTATCTTCTCTGGTGGTTTAACCTACGACAAGGCGGCCAAGCAGCCAAGTCTCACTATCATGCAGGGTAAAAATACAACTGTGTTAGAAATGGAACATCCTATCATGGATTTCCTGTGTCTCTGTGAAACGCCATGGCCGAGTGGTAAGTATGTCTTTTACTGATGTTAATATTTTATTAAATGTTTTTGCTAAGGTAGGGAAACATGTCTGTCAAACTATGAGGGAATACTGTGAAATGTCTACAGTTGTGTGAATCGATTGCATAGGTATAACAAGTCTAGCTTATACCAAAATGGCCTGGGAATACCCATTACCTTCTCTTGGTTTACAGCTTGTGAGAAAGTAGGATTTACAGCTTGTGAGAAAGCATTTTGCATAGGTCGCTTGACCGTGTTTTACTTCAAACAGTCAATGAATGAATGCTTATATGAATGTGCCATTTATGTACATGCTCCAATAGGTGTACACAATCATGCAGATTTCATTTTCACAAATAGCCAGGTGCAAGTTACCATACCTGTGCACACGCCCACAAACATTAATTGTACATTTGAGTAACATTTTAAATTCCAATGTCTCTTTGGCAACAGACTCCTGAAATGTTACATTTCATATGGAGCAAACTGTCAAGTACACACCACTTAAGAATTTAAATTCAAAGCAAATTTGTGCTATGCATATTTATCAAGTAGCCTAGGTCAAGGACGTGTGTGGACTGACATTGTTTCACTTCTGAGAAAATGCAAATTTTTTCCCTTTACTGGTTTTTGTTCGTTCAAAACAAAAGTACACTTGTGAGGTCATGAGGTGTCAATTAACCATTTCAGAAATTCTTTATAAATGTGTAAAATTAGTACATTCATATTTTGAATGTATAGTTTGTGGTTTCCTCCTAAAGTACATGAAAAAAGATGATAAAGTACACATTCTCAGTAATTTGCCACTTTCATTTATGTTTTTCCTTTCTGACTGTCATTTTGGAATACTGTGAAATGATTAATTGTGGCGTAGCTGTTTTTTTTTAAGCATTTCTCTTTACTGCGGATGTCTGAAGGAAGAAAATTTAATCAGATTTAATGCACCCACCTCCCTTAAGATGTAAAACCAATAAAGAAGTGAAACCGCCCACACAGAGTCATCATGTAGTGAATTGATTTTGTGAAGCGTTTTAGTGAAAAATCAAGTAAAGGACAAGCAGTGAATGTAGTTTCCGTAATGTCAGATTACATAATTAATGGTAATCTTTTGATCTAATGCAAGATTTTTCTTTTCCGAATTCTATTCTTGGATTGGCACTTTGGAGCGGTGCAGCTGAACTCAACATTTGATAATGTTGTCATGATATGGGTTGTCACTCATACACTTAAACCCAAAACCTACATGCATGATAGTTATTTGGAAGTGAATCCGTGAAGTTGGGAAAATGCCAAAATTGAAATCATCTAAAAAAATTAAAATCATCCAAGACATATTAATATTCATAAATTATATAAAAGCCGTTTGGGGGCAAAAATTATGAAATACACATGTACCTGTACCTCTCTAGACATAAGTTTTACCAAAATTGTAATAGTTAAATCAAACTTTTAGAAAGACCTATGTAACTCTTGATATCAAAAGAAAAGTGAATTTATAGGAATCATATGTTTGCTATCCCAGACCCATTCACCCTATACAGTGTATATGAATTATTTCAATAGAATTCTTTTTGTGTTGACCATCTTTTCATATATGTAGGTCGAATGTGGCACTTGTTCTTTGGTTATTATCTAAGTGACAATAACATGAGTAACAGTATGGCTGGCAAAGCAAAGCCCAGGAGAGGGAAATCTGTTAAACGGAATCAGTTATGAATTGTGTCTTTCTTTGTTTTCCAGACATCCAGGAACCATATGCTATTATAGTGCTGTTGGAAAATGACATGGTGGTGGTGGACCTCACATCTCCAGGGTAACCAGACTTTTCATCTAATCTTTCCCCTCACCTCTATTTCGCTTAAACCTGCTCACCCCTAATACCCATTAAACAGGCCTACAATCATCATTGATAACAATGGGTTTGGGCCAAACCAATGTTTGTGAAAGGGTTAAAGAACACAGTATTGTCAGAATTTCAAAACCACAATGTGTGTTACATCAGTTAAATGAATAAGATTAGCATGGTACCATTAACAATATATCTAGTTAGTAGACATATCTCAACTGTGATTTGTTGTCTTGGAAAACACAAAGATCTCTGGATCAAGAATTCATTAAGGCCCATCATAATTCATGATTTAACCCTCTTTCTCGTTCCTCCTTCCCCCCACCCCCAATATGTATGTAGCTGAAATAAGGAAATGATCCATAAGAAGTCCATGCATTAACCATTTAACAACAGTATCATGTGCAATATTTCTGCCCCAAAAAGATCATGGTGACAGAATACATATTTCCAATCCATTGAATGATATCGTAATAACTTTCAAAAATCTGATGTACTCATTCACCATCTCTGCCTGATTATAATCTTTTTATTAACTTCATATGTTTAGTTTATATTGGTAACTGTTTTATGCAATTTAATGTAGCACACAGATTACATCTGTAGATTTCTTCAATTGGCAGTATGAATAGTTTACTTACATTTTGTCAGTGCGTGTGTTGTCGGTATCATGGCTGAAAGTGATAGAAATGAACTATATATGTACTATATCTGTCTGTTTATGTGTGTGCTCATACTTATTTGCATGTCTGTCATTGTGTTTTTATGTATGTTTGTGTGAATAATATGTACATGTTAACATTTCTTCACTCATACATTGCATTCATTGTCCATCCATCGCTGTATGTATATAATCCATCCTTTCATTTGTTTTCCATCTGTATCCAGCTCATTCTCCAACATGCTCTCGCTTTACCCTTCTCTCAATTTTCACTCAAGCATAATACTTGTAGTTAATCCTTCCGGTGCTCTCTGATTTGTCTGTAAAACTCTAACATGGCCACCAGTGCGTCCATCATTTTGTCCCTGTACTGTGGTATCTAGAGCCACTAACTAACAAGACACCCTGGAATGGTAGCACTATCCGTGTACATTTGTGTATCAAGCTTTTAGCTCTCATTTGTCACAACTCTATGACATTTGTAGCTTATGTGATGATATTCTGTCCAGAGTCTGTCTGTCAGTATTTATGTCTGCATGTCTATTTGTTGATCATAGTATATGCATGTACATATGTATGTATGTATACAAGTATGTATGGTATATCTGTATGTGTGTATGTATGTCCGTCCGTCAGTCTGTCTGTCCACTGTCAAACTTGAGAATCACTGTAATACAGAGGCTGCCAAACAAGCATTATTTCTTACATTTTGCACGTCCAAAGCTCAATACTTTTGAGTTTTTGTGCAAGGTACACAATCATGCACATATGTAAAGCACACAACATTTTGTGTAAGATGTGGACTGCAATTGAACTGAGGTCAAATTACCAGCCAAGATTATGTCGTCAATGATAATTTCTCTTGTTCCCAGATTTCCGTGTTTTGAGAATCCATATCCAATGGATCTGCATGAATCTCCTGTGACGTGCGTTCAATATTACGCCGATTGTCCACCAGATATCATCCCGGCATTTTACTCTGTGGGATCTAGTAGCCAACAGAAGAAAAGACAAGGCTACAGTAAAAAGGTATGCCTCCATCTCACAGTTTGTTGAAAGGTCAAACTATTCATTCTTAGATTCAGAGATAATCCTGTTACAAAATGATAAGAAGTTACTCCATATATATTCACTCCCACAAGATCCATACTTGCCATTGAAAAAAAAGGGTTCAGGCCAAATCCTGATGGTGAAAGAGGTATACTTTGATTCATATATCCATATTTGTGAAACTATCGAGTCAATCAACTCAAAGCAGGCGTTCTGCGATGCTGATCATTAGCATCTGTTAGTATGAAAACTGCTAACAGAAGAATCGGGCAAACAATGGAAGTGAAATTTAAAAGTGTCTATTTATGTCGAATGGCAAAGATTTAGTATGAAGAATGGTAAAGATTTAGTAAGTAGAATGGTAAAGATGTATGTGGAATGGCAAAGATTTATAACGAAAGTACTACCTAGGTTGTAATGTAGAGATATCACAAAAGTGTTAACTAACATTTTCATATCAACACAAATCTGAAATATTTTGAAATATTGAATTTTATCCTTTGTCTTGTTTTCATTTATGATAAATTATATTATAGCTTTGTCAATACCAGTGAATTTTGTGACGTCATATCCATACATTATTACTGATAATGTATTCCATTATTCGGCATTGCGGCCCACAGCGAGCAAGTTTTCTTTTGAAAACGAAAAAAGGACTGCGCATTTCAAAGGAGGGAAATATCGGATAAACCATGTAATACACAAAACTATAAATCTTGACAATGGTTCACAATATTGATAATAATGTCTTACTGTACGATTTATTACATTTTTGCTGTCATCAACCTTGACCGGAAGTGTCTACGAAAATTACTATGGAGCCATTCAAAGTCTCGGTCCAAGGTCAGCTACCAACAATCATGACGACTGTGGACTCTCCGTTGATCTAACATCTCGGAAACCTAATTCTGATGCACTGACTGTAATCGGAGACAACTTTCATTCATCGTTTTTTTCTCCATGTCTGTGATTTTACCTTGCCTTGTTCTCGATATCGCGACGGTACCGAAACCCTCTAGTATGTTTGTCAACTGTACCTTTCAAGCACCCGTTTACGTCAAGTTCTGTCGTTCGCCGAAATAAAATGGCTCCTCTCAAGGAGCAATTTAAAATTAAATTTATAGACACAGTTATTATTGAAATATAAACATTTGAATAACAATGTTGAACTCTGTTGATATCGTTTGCAATGAATGCTGTACTACTAGCGACATAATAATGATCGTATTGATCAGCTGATACCATGGCATGCAGCTCGCTGATCATGCTGATGTCGATGCATGAACATTCCGTTTTCTTCATCTCTGGCATTTCACCGTGTCGATTTTTGAATGGCATGATATTTAAAGGTGATGTTTCAAGTTTGATATAGACGGTAGGGATGCAGTTACTTTTCATTTCCCTCGAAAATACATCGTTTTTCAATTCAAAATGAACCGTGAAAGTGCTGGTCATTTTTTGTGCTGAACGTGCGTGTTCAGTGCAGTGCACTGTGCAGTGTGGAGTGCATGTAATATGTACAGAGTCAGGGCCGATCATGCTGGACGACGCTCACTGGCTTCAAACTCAGTTAAAATTTCCTTTTTTATTCGTTTTCTACAACTACAAATTCACTGGCATTGCCAAAACTATAAAATAATAGCAATAATGCACCCCTCCCGGCCCATAATGGACTCAAGCAAACTTTGCACTCCATAATGTACTCGGCTTCGCCTCGTACATTATGTCGTGCAAAGTTTGCTTTCGTCCATTATGAGCCGGGAGGGGTGCATTTTAAAAACAAAAGTTACCAGCATATTGAAAGGACAGATACTCAGTGTGGTTTATTATGCTGAGTAAAAATGGTATATTTCAACTTTAAGAAGTCCTCAGTATACTACAGAACCAAAAAGAGCCAGGATTGATAAATTAATAAAACGTGTAGTCAGTATTATCAAAGGTACCACTCCTTTCATGTTTCATTCATTCCACAACAAGCCAAACAGAAAACAGTTGATGAGTGAGAAAAAACGAACTGATGCATTATTGACGCACAGAGTTGTTGTCTCGTTTTGAGAACTGACAAGCTATTAGGTGATTATCCTTCATCATCCACATTGTGGAGACTGTCTTGAGAGCTGACCGCCAGGTGAACTCACAAATGTTCAATAATCAGCGTACACTTGTGTGGCCTGTTGAGTTCAGAGACAACACATTGTATTCACAGATTGCATCTGAGCACTCGGGTCAAAGGTCAAGACTGCTTTGTGGTGAATTTTAAACAAATTGGTTTGGTTTGAATCTGAGAAGTGAACTGAAGTATCTGCATTCAGTGCATCATTGACAAAATTCTACAGTTCAAGAGTGATAAACTATAAAAGGTCCCACTTCAGCTATCCAATAATGAAATTGTGTAGTGACAATTCCATAAACATCACTGCAATATTTTGACTTTGAACGCTCCTTGGGGACGGATATTCAGACACAAATCCTCATAATAGTTTGTATGTCTACTTTTTGTGTAAGCCAATGTTGAAACCTGTACAGTAAATGAAGTTTTTACTCACTTGTCTTTATGCTGTAATATGGCAAGGTAGTTTATTTGTATAGTTAAGACACTTGATAGATTTAGGGTTCGTTTAGTGTCCGTCAACAGTAAAGGCTTGAGAGCAGTAGCATGCCCCACACTGATGCTTTTTTAGTTTTTTGGGGGTTTTTTTGGGGGGGGAGGGTTGTGTGTGTGTGTTTTTTTTGGTTTTTCCTCTTACTGCCTTGTTTTTATGAAAATATAATATTTCCCCGTAGAGTTAACACAGGGTATAGCGGCTGTTTTAACATTCCAATATTGGTAAATTTTAGGATATTGATTCTGCAACACCAGGCTGTACAGAATGACCTTGCTCTTGATCATGAAAGAGTAAAGTTTAAGTTCCTTTTAGGATAGTTTGAGTATAACTTTAAAAGTTGTATGGTAGATAAGATTTGGAAAAGCTGTTTATTGAATTTTAATATTTATTTGACTTCAGGAATGGCCAGTGAAAGGTGGAGAGTGGGGCAGTGGAGGAAACAGCTATCCCGAAATTATCATTACTGGGTAGGTGAAAAATGCAAACGCTAACAGCCTTCATTGAACACTGCTATATCTTAAAACTTTTATTGGAAATAATCGGTATATTAGTACATGGTAAAACCATTAGGTACATGTGTGAAGCTTGCAAACAGACAATGGCAGAAACTCCAGTTTGTAGAACGAGATCATCTCATCAGTTGTCTGGTAGATTAGTCAAATAATCTCTAATACTCTTGATGTCATGGACACTTACAAAAATATTTGAAATACTGTATTTTCAATAAAAAATTATTTTAGAGGTCAAATTATGAGTCTAAAACAGAGACCACTGAATTCAGGCAAGGGAAGACTTATGAACCTGAAATGCATATACAGTATTCAAGTCTCACCGATGTGTGTGGAATCTCTGATGGCCACGTTGTTATTCTATTTCTCATCTGGCATTGATAATTAGTTTTTTTTTAAGTTTTCCCCATGTCACAGCATTCACTGACCTTTAACCCCAATAATCCCACATGATAACCAATTTACGTAGACCAGTCATCAGGTCTCTGGGCTCTCCACTGACTACCACCACTCAGGAAGATGCTTAATCACCAAACTATTTTTATTTCAACAGACATGCAGATGGTTCGCTCAAGTTCTGGGATGCATCAGCTGGTACGTTGAAGTATTTTACCGACTGGATAATTTGTCAAAACTTGTGCTCATTTGTGACTGGATTATCATTGTTTAATCTGAAGATCTCACAGTGGCAGTGTACAGATTGCATCGCCTACTTCAAAACGGAAATTGGGTTGCAAGGTGTTCTGGGTTGCCTATCAAAACTAAGGAGTAGCTATTTTTAGCTTCCCAGAGGGAACAGTGTCGTGAAATTGTGCATTTCTTGAGCAATGGACTGTGTGGTTGCTTGAAATAAATTGTGTTAAACAAATTAAGAAAATGAACAAATTTAGGAAGACATCCAGGAAAGAGTATTTTGACCCTTTATGTCCCTGTCTGTTGCTCTTGTATGTTTTCGGTGAAGTCTTAACTTCCCCCAGCTTTTCACGATTTTAGAGACCCCAACAGCCACCAATTGTGGCATTTTTTGCTCATTTTTTCTTCAAAAATCTGTAGATATCAATATCTTGGCAAATTCAAGGAAAAATAAACACTGCCGAAATTTCCACTAAACCTTTCCACAAAATATTTCACCCGCAGTGTCTTTGCAAATCCTGTACAAACTAAAGACTGCCAAAGTGTTTGACAAGAAGAGCAAGAGTCTTGATGGAGAGGAAGATCCATATGCAATTCAACTCATTGAAATGTGTCTCGATAGTCGTGTTATCGCTGTTGCTGGTGCTAGTGGACATGTTATATTGTACCGATTTAGCAAACAGGAGATCCAAATTGACCAATTAGCTGTAAGTATTAGAGTCATGTGATCCAAATTGACAATTAAACGTGTCACAGTCACTTGATCCAAGCTGGCCAATTATCTGTCTACTTTATCACTGTAGAAATGTCAGCTACCTTTTACCGGGTGATAACGCCCACTGATTGAACTATAAAAGTAATATCAGTTGCACATCCTGGGTTGTTGGGAGGCTACATAGACAAACGGCATCAGCCATAGCAAATATTGAAAAGGTTTACACTATCACAACCTATGTTATCTGTTGAACACATTCCTCAAAATTTGGATAATGATTTAAATCTAATATATTTCTTTGTTGAAATTGCTATACATTCATGCTCAACGCCCTCATGCTATCACTTATTACATCAAATTTAATCTCTTCATCTTTCACTTCAAAGTACAACAGTACCAAGTGAGCTATTACAATCAGTCCCAACCCACTTCCATCTGATAAAGTACTTCTGTAAAACTTTTGAGTTGACTTTTATTTTCCAATATACCTCAGTTCACAGTTCAAAAGGTTCGCTTATAGCATAGCATTGTTTTTGTCCCACACACCATAGTACACTGAGGTGTTATTAGTAAAGTGATGGGCTTTGTGATAATGCAAGCATCCATTACTATGCCTTACACTAAGTTGCAAACCTTGGGGGGGGTTGGAGAGACAGCTGGAAGAAATGGGTCCAAAAGCAAATTTTTCTACCAACGTAGCAGTAAGTCTTTTGCAAGTGTTGCTTTGAAGTGAAATTTTTCTGTTCTTGTTTAGTCAAAGTTTATTTGCTTGAGACAAACTCAACAATGCATACCAATCATGGTACAATAGAACTTTTTAACGTTGAACAGTGCTTTGACACATTATATTATTGAATAGTTGTTTATATATTTATAGTTAAACTGAAGTAGCTTCACCATCATTGACAGTATTTTTTGTATCCGTCAGTCCATTGAGATCTCTATAGTATACGAAGCAGAGGAGTTGGAATCGCCAGATTGTGAGCTACCACCAACACCACTAGGACGGAATTCAAGTACCACCAGCAGCACCAGCAGCGTCCCTGCCATTGGATCCGGATCCACAACCCACATGAGCAGCAGCTCCGGAGAAGGCGTCAAGGATAACATGCCCAACATCAAGGTGCGGACGTCAGCACTGAAGTTCCCATCGGGATATCAGCCGGAAGTGATCTGCCAGTTCCTGTGGGTGGACGGCGAGCCACCTCCAGTAGTCACAGCTGTGGAACCTAATTCATCATATGGACTGTAAGTGATTTTATCATGTTATTCAAAACTCAAATCTGATTCTCACTCTCTTCTGCCTCAGTCTCACTCTAATTTTTCCTTATCAGCAGTTAATCCGTTCACCGTAGTTCTCCGTAAACAGGTCCATATCCATCCATATCCAAGACATACACAATGATTGTGATTTTTAGCTCATATTTGGTTTTTTATATAAATACCAAAAAGAGCTTATATGATGAGTCGGTGGCGTCTGTATGTCTGTATATTTGTGGGTATGTATGTGCGGATGTATGTCCGTCACACACAAAGGCTCCCATACCACCAGAGCTACCATCTCAGTATTTGGTGTACAGGTAGATGCAGGGGTTGAGATGTGAATTTGTTCAAATGAACACATCAGTGTCAAAAATGTGCAAATGAGGTAAGAAAAAGTGAAATCCTGCAAATGTGCAGGAGTGATGGCATGCCAGTAAGAAACAGGCCAACTCCACTGATCTTGAGTCATTTCCTGTCATTGTTTATGAACTGTTACATATTAACAGACCTGATGAAACCATAGTCAGTAGAGGGGGGGAAGACCGTCTATACTCAAACTAAGAGGGGCTTGTTTCTGCTATGCATGTTGCTAAAGTTGACCTCCAGTACCTAAAGTTTCAGACCTTAATTACTTTTGTCATTCTTGTTTTTCTGGTTTAAATATTTCTTGTTGTTTTTCTGGTTGTACTGTGCAGAAATCATTGTCATAACATCAACGTAGAATTTTCCTCCACTGAACAGATAGAAACAACATTTATTGTTGATCATTGGTAACCCATACTGGTATATACCAATTCTGATCAAATTTGAGCGACACTGTATAATTGCGGTATTTTTGTTGAATCAGCGTGATATTACAATAAATATCACATCAATGTCATTAATCTTTTTGGTTACTTGATTTTTATGCTAATTTTTTATAACTATGATCTCATAAAAGATACGCTATGATATTGAACATGTGAAATGATTTTGACATTTATTGTGACTTTCCATCTATTCGGCAGCCTTGCCATTGGTACAGCCAATGGACTCGCAATCGTAGACTACATACAGAAAACTTGCCTACTGAACATGGGCACCCCGGATTTGTACGGTTCAGCAGATCCTTATCAAAGGACACCCAGATCGCCGAAGAGAAACAAACCACAAGGACTTGGAGATATCGTTGAACAAGGCACTACTGAACCTGAGAGATGTCGATCACCACCTGGAAACTCTAACTCAGAACAGGTTTGTGTAAAGGTCACTTGTAACTTGAATATTCAATTGATACTGACCAATATGGAAAGGTTATTGCCAAATTTTCCCAGCAATCTACCAGTATTCAGCCATACATTGTTCCTGCAGTCAGTTCATTACCTGTTAATGGACTGTTGGGGGCGCTGTTGTGTTTTGTTCGGTTGGCCTTCGTGTAGTCAAATTGCGTTTCCAGTTGGAAATGCTTGAGTCACTCAGTAATGGATTTAGTTGTAGAGCTTTGTTCAGACTTTGTCCTTGAAGAATTTACCAATTATGGACTGATGTGTGGGGAGAAATGTTTTGATTTTTTAGCATTCAAGTAAAATGGAGTTAAATTCAGCCATTCTATCATTCATGTATTCAATTGACTACCTGTATATGGACTGTTGGGAGTGCTATTGATATGTGTTTGGTTTTTGTTTACTCAAACTGCATTTCCAGTCTGAAATGCTTATGTTGCATAGTAACACAGTTTCACTTGTGAAACTTTGCTCAGTCTCAAAGAAAGTGTCAATTAAATACTGAAACGTAAAGGGAAATGTTTTGCTATTTTTTGACATTTCAGCAAAATGGAGTTTGTCTGAGTCCAACAGGAAACAACTCCAAGAAAGACAAGAGGCCCAACGATGCACAGCTTAAGAGGAGTAAGTCACAAGGGACCAGAAAATTAAAGAAAGGGGAATCTACTGCTTCAGAAGGTGGTAATGGCGAAGGTAGCGACGTGGGATGTATGGGTGGTTTCATCAGTCAGTAGTTACCTTATCAAAATCCATGGCATTGTTTCTCTCGATGTTTAATCACACAACACGTCTTGGCAGCTTACACTTCTACTCAATGCTGACATTAAGTGACATAGAGCTGTATTCCTATGTATTAAACTGATAGTATTACAGAGTACTTCGATAGGTACCAATAGCAAATCTCCGTTGATGGCAATTCTAAAATAGTTTGACAGTCACAAAGATGCCCTTCCTATACATGTGATACATGTACAAATGTACATGTACATAATATACAGAAACATTTTCCTAGATTTTCTAAGTCAAACTTTGAATTTTTTCCTGCGGATATTTGAACAAGTGAGGCATATTTTAAAAGTGCCCCAGTTTGTTTACTAGTGTCAGTTTTTGAATCATGTGCAGAAATAGTCATAATGTCACAATTTAATTTATCAATTATCATTATTATGGCAGTTATCATAACGCACTACTTAATCAATGAGTTCAGGGTTCTACTGATATCTCCCCATAGTCTATAATTGTAGCTCCTCTTTAGAATGTCAACACCATAGTAAATTAGACGATGACATTGCCAGTCTGCGGACCACGCCTGTTAGGAACCTTTTCTTAACACCTTGTCCAACCAATCAGGAAGGTATAAAAGTGTAACACTCTCTCACTATTACATGGTTGTTAGGCCATGATGATTGGCTTCAAATGGTCAAGTCGATCCCTTTCACCCCAATTTCCTTGTGTAATGATCCAACTTTGCTATGGAAACCAATTGGTTTGGGTCAAACCATTGCAGTGAAAGGGTTAGCAAACCAGCGACTTCTAAAGTTGTTTCATCAGATTTTTATGGGTATGCATTTCACTTTTCCTTATTTATTCAAAATTTGAATGAAATAGTCCTAAACTCTATTTTAATAACTTACCAAGAACCTTCACTATCTAATTTGGTGACTGCAACAAATTTTATATAACAACCATGAAGATTATGAAAGAAAGGAAAATGTAATTTTTGAGGATTTTTTTTTTGTGAGTTTATGCAGATAGATAATCATGATAGATCTGTCTGATAATAAGGTAGTACAGGAACACAGGAAATTTTTTACCAAACAAACCGTAGCCATCACTGCTACTCGGAATTCCTATCTTTGGAAAACCAAAAGCTGTTTGACCAGCTGTCTAGCTAATTATTCCAACATTCCTGCAAGGGTGAATAGTTGTGAAGTTGCCAAGATGTTTACAAACACTTGCACTAAAAAATGATATGTGCACTTTTCTCTATGCACTTCTATAGCACCCATTTTGGCTCAACGTGCAATTTTGTGATCTTTGTGAATTTTGGGTTTGTACGCTATTACATCTAGCCATGTCTGTAATTAGAACCATGTCGCCACTGACGTATATATTGCTTAATGATATAATTTGCGCTGTTAAGTTAACTAGTATGCATTGTATTGTCAATAGCCTGCAATTTTATTTCATGCACACTTCTTATTGCACATCTGAAAATTTGCATCAACTTTTTACAGTATATATTTCTTATGCTTCAAAGAGCAAAATTTGAGATTGTTTTAAAGCCCACTACGATGACTGCTAGTTGACAAACCATGATATCAGCAATGAATAGAGATCAGTTAATGACAGCCAACTTGATTAGCCATTTTCACCTCCTACATAGCAACTACACAGCGCCCTCTACCATCAATCTCAGAACACATAACAACCACCATTTGTCATATTCTGTTCATTTATTTGATTGGTTTTTATGTTTGCTCTTGATTAGGCTGGGCTGGGTTTATTTGTCAGTTTTTCCCCTCCTGCTCAGTAGTCGTAGGATTTCGTATTTCATTTCCATCAGTCCCTTGCATTCATAACATTTTGTTGCTGTTTACTAATATTAACACGATACCTGTGTGTTCATTTCTCCCATCTTCTGTCTCTTTCTGTCTATCTGTCTGTCTGTAAGTTTCCGTATGTCGCCAGATGTACCTGACTTTGACTCCAACATGCATCTCACCCTCATGTGGTTTGCCCTTCATCCATGAATGTTAAACACTGCATACCATACTACACTACTGATCTTTTACAGTAAGAGTGTTACTTGTTTGTGATGTCTTCTACATGTAACTTTGTCCATTGGTCTCTCCCCTACCACATTGTCTACCTTGAATACACACAAAGAGATACACGTTCTTCGAGTACATTGCCGGTCTTTCCATTTGGCAAACGAAACTCACTGCCACAGAGCAAAGTCCTGCAGTACATCATACTGCTTCAAAAATCAAAAAGTTGCATGACTTCAATTTTCTTTTCTACTGAACAACAAGACTGTTATGCTTCAGTCAGCTTATCTTCTGGTATTTCACATTTCATGATGAAAGAGATACTAAAAGACATGGTCTTGTCATTGGTACATGTTGTGTCTGTGCTTGAGAACCATTGATGTTTGTGTTTCCCTGTTTGTGTTTACTGATTTATCATAGCAGATATTCATTAAGGTATTTTCACAAAATCATTTCATTTTAGTTTTTTCGTTTTCATCATAATCCATTCAATTTGTCGTATTGTCTATCCTTGACATTCCACATCATGATTAATCACCTTATCAATTTGAATGTCAAATCACTTCACCACCCTTCCTGATTTCAAAGCAAAATTACATCTGATATACAAACCATCACTTTGTCATAACTGCTTACTTTTCAAAAAAAATTGAATCTGCATGGCCATTTTTTTCCTTCATTCAGTTTGTGAAGAAAAATTTGAGTACAGTCAACCAACCAGGAGACAGTTCACCTGTTTGTACTCAATCAGCAACTTTAACTTTTTCAACATCAGTGTTGGTTGATTTAAGCAAAAATATTGCAATCATACCTTGTGCATCTTTCAGCTCTGTACATGTATACGTATATGTAAAGTATAATATCCATCTTGAGAATAAATCAATGAACTATGTGTAGCTTGCTATTTTCTTATCACTTTCATTTCCAGACTTTCTTTTCTATTATTCCACAGCATGGTACCAATATTTTAAATGACCCAGATGTTCATTAGTACTATTATGCAAATTTAAACATCTTGACCAATCAGATGTTATTTTGATTTTGAACCTCCTATGTGACCTGTCAGAGTTACACCACTTCCTATGTTTTCTCCAGTTCCGTGTTCAGCCCAGAGTAGATGTTGTTTCCCCAAGTATATTCCCGACTCTAACCCTACCCTGGTAAATGTTTCCATGGTAACTGACTCGCATACTTACATCTGCATATCATTTACATATAATCTTCAATCTCTTTATATTTGTAAACTGAAGACCCAGATGGAGCTAGTAGAAGCTCATCTCTGTTAATACCTGGTAAATACGTATTCTCTCAGTGGCCCACACCTTCTAGTTTCTCTTCTGTCACATTTCTCATCTATATATATTTGTGCACCTTACCTTTTCAATCCCACTTCCCTTTTATCAGCCCAGGAGCCTGTATTTCATATGTGTTGGCAGCTTTTTTACCGTTATTACATGGCTGTTCAAAGAATACCTGTGGAGTATCTTCTCTGTACGTGTCTTCTTGCCGTTTCAACTAACATCCAAAACCTCTCCATCTTAATATACCGGTACTTTTGTAGCTGTCGCAGCGTATTTCTCAAACAGATCACACATTAACAGCATGCCATTTTCCTGGGCTTATTTTCTTGATTTGTTGTCTTTCTCTACACTGGAGAACCCACACACTTTCTTCCAAAAAAAAATACTCTCACCAAAAATTTGACCAGATTACTACTTTAATTTCTCTCTTCATGCGACCACTACACTTTTTAACGTTCTCACTCACCCAAGTACCAACACCACACTTTGCAAAAACTCACTCACTCATTCCTTCAAAATATTTTTACTCTTTCCAAAATACCTCAACAACACCTTTGTTGACCGTCACAAAGTACTGAAATATTTTTTTAAGTTTTATTTGTTTTCATGCATTTCCCATAACATTTATAGTCTAACATGTAGTAATTCAGACAGCTTAACAGATGGATTAGACTTTGATAAGTATGAGGTGAATTTTTCTGTGAATGTTGGTTTGTTTCAGACCGTGGTGAAGGATCATTTACCAGGTCCAGAAGCTCAAGCATGTCAAGTCTTGAAAGGGAAACTAAAGAAGCCATCAATTGTTTAGCGTTTGCAGAGTCTTACACCACAAAAACAGGTAAGGCCCAAGTAACCAAATTCTGTATTTTGTGCTCCCGCCCATTTTAGGCTTTGGAGTTTTTCAAGAAAACAAATATGTTTAAGAATATGACTTCATCACTCAGCTTTGCTACCTGCAAATCTTTGTTTACACATTTTAAAATACACCTACAACAGCTGTATGCTTGCAGAATGTCACATATTTGTATAAATTATTGGGTAAAAAGAAGTTACTGCTCTCATTCTTAGGTAGGTACTCATATTACATGCATTGGATACACTTAAGTAAATATAAACTTGTGTCTGTAAAATTTTCGTTATTTGTTTTTGAACCACTTTCAATATTTGAGTTGACTCACAAAGAATTTAATCCTTGTGGCCTAACATCAATGACATGTCTGAGTACTTTCAATATGAAACACAATATACATCAAGAATATTAGATTTAAGGTATAGACACACGTTTAATGCATTTTTACAGAGATTTTGGTTTTATTTCAAAATTGGAGTCCGTACCGTATGACCTTTACATGAGGAAAAATGTCGAGACAATACTGTATAAAGAAATGCTTAAAATACTAATAAAAATAGACTTTTTGCAAACTACGCGTACTGTTATATTCGGTTGTCTTAACTGTGTACGGATTAGTTAGGATAGGGACGCAAGGTCAACAGATTATGTTAATTTTTCTGATCTTGTCCGGCGCGCATGCGCATACTTTCCACTGTCCTGTGTGCGTGACGTTAATAATAATGGCTTCCGTGGTGACAAGCGGAAGGCAGAGACGCGTAAAACGTAAGCGTGGTCGTAAGAAGAGAGTAAGTAAGATCATGGACCAGGCTACCAGAACAAAACTCAGATTGTCTGACTTAGGGTCGTACTATAGCAACGTGGCAGAAGATGAGATGTCGGACATGAGTCTTTCTTCCGACGAGGAAGCTGGTTGATTATCAGATTCTCTCCACCGAAGTAAGTTCTCCAACGTGAAAGTCAGCGACAGAGTCTGTCTACCACAGTACGCTCATTCCGATGCGAAGGTCGGTGATAAGTGAACAAATTTGTGAATGAAACTGGTGGACGTGTCAAGCGATGCATATGCATAAATTTTCATCTTCCAGGGGAAGTTCAACAAGCGCACGGGCCGAATGACGAACTTGACTAGTCACCGCCATGGCTTCCGTGATGTGATGTGGTCCACTAAGACTCTCGCAAACGTAAAATATCGCAATTCGCCTCCGACGGGCGTAAAAGATACTTCTAAACTGAAGAGAAACGGATTGATAGATCTTGACAACCGTTTACAGTTACGGTAACAAGCTTAGACTCTAATTTGAGCAAAAACAGATTAGCCGTGGCAGTGTTTGTTATGTAAATAAACCGCCCTCATTACTCGTACATCTCAACAGTTTGTGTGTGTTTCTCCCGATTTTCTCGCCATTTATGATCTTCGGAAGGGTATTTGATGTAAAATACAAAACATCTAGTCTCCTGCTTGATGCAAGTTCGTGAACATGAATAAAAATCGCCCGGAAAGTCATATTAACGATCGATTTTTGTACGTATAGGGGTGTTTACACAATTCTTTGATTATCTGTCTTCCGATTTTGGCCTGACAAGCGTAACTTCAAAAGAAATTAGGTTGGAGTAGGGTGCACAGATCGGTCTGATTTTACCAGGTCACAGTAGCAATAAATATCTGCAAAACAGTGTCTCAGATTTTCGGTAAAATTTATGGAACAAGAGAAAGTCGTGCTGAAGTGAACGAAACCCGGTAATTTATTCAAAAACCCAGAGTTGTTACTTTCACACCTTATTGTGCTGAAACAAAAGGGAATAGAAAAAATCTGGGACACCGTTTTTTCCCCAGAGTACTCAATTGCTGATTTCTGTTAAGAGATCTCATGTCGCCATAGTCCTTGAACGCCTAATTTTTTTTAGGTAAAAAAACTCAAAAACGCATATTTTTGAGAGAAATGGACACAGACACAGTGATTTTGGAAAATAAACATATTTTTCATAATGTTGAGATATAGGGCTAACAGAAAATATATAATGTGTTGGGTCCTAAATTGAAATTTATTGAGAAAAAGTGAGTTTAAAATAAGTATCATCTAATGTGTGTCTCTACCTTAACTCATTTGTTCCTCTTATTAAAAGAAGAAATAATAGTGCTTTCTGTGCCATATATATAAATATCAGATCTAAACTTTTTATCAAATGCACAGCTATTCCTAGAATACAAACCTGTAGAACTTTATTCCAGAGGAATCAAATAGAGGCCCTGTCAGACAATGATTTGATTTTTTTGATAGTTTTGAATATAATCCCACGTGTTCTGTCCTCTGATGGAAATCCCATAGCAGTTCTGTAAGATGCTTTCAATCCCCAAGATAAAAAAGAAGGTCTCATATACAGGATACTTTGAAAGAGATAGTGGTTTTTGCTGTCTGTTAATTTTGTTAAAATTTATCTCTGGTTCAGATTTAACAACAGTGCCGTGTCTGTGGGTCGGTACGAGTTTGGGTTCAGTACTTGTTATCATGATTACACTACCATCATCAGAGGAACAAAGACGCAATGAACCAGTCATAGTCTCACCCAGTGGTAAGTACCATAGTCTACCTTACCAGTCTCAAGTCTCAACACGTGGTAAGTACAGTAGTCTAGCTCGCCAGTCTCAAATCTCACCCAGTGGTAAGTACCGTGGTCTAGCTTACCAGTCTCAAGTCTCACCCAGTGGTAAGTACTGTAGTTTACCTTACCAGTCTTGAGTCTCACCCAGTGGTAAGTACCATAGTCTACCTTACCAGTCTCAAGTCTCACCCAGTGGTAAGTACCTAGGTCTAGCTTACCAGTCTCAAGTCTCACCCAATGGTAAGTACCATAGTCTACCTCACCAGTCTCAAGTATCACCCAGTGGTAAGTACCGTGGTCTAGCTTACCAGTCTCAAGTCTCACCCAGTGGGAAGTACTGTAGTTTACCTTACCAGTCTCAAGTCTCAGCCAGTGGTAAGTATTATAGTCTCCCTTACCAGTCTCAGCAGGCCATGATAAGTATACATGTGTATCTTATCAAAGGTACTATAGGTTAACTTGGAAACTTTTACCTCACTAATATATGGTAAGTGTGTGAATGTATCTCATCAAGGCATCCCTCTACAATGTAAGTTTAGTGGTAAGCATTACTAAAATCCAACAGTTTCAGCCTGTGGTAAGTATAGAAATTTTCGCCACCTGTAACGTTAACCATCCCACTGGTGTCAAGTATAGAAATTTGCCTCCCCCCCAAAAGTTTGACCATCCCACAGAACAGAAATTTGCCTGCCCCTCCACATACTCACAAGTTATTTTACAAGCTATTTCATGGGAACTTCCCCAGCGTACACTAAGAATAGGAAACCAAATAAATATGCTTGCAAAAAATGCCTTTTCAAATGTTATCATATTTGTTTGTTTACTAATTTTTTGTGAAAATATCAAAACTTATTTGTATTTTTAATGTTACTATTAATTGGCATGGCAAAAGAATGTTTAAGATTATGACTTTGTTCAGGTGAGAGTATGTGTTTATAAATATTGATTTTGCATATTGTGTGTTTGTGTCCAGGTACTGTGCTTCGACTGAAGGGTGCTATATTATGTATGTCTTTCCTGGACTTCAGTGGTAATTTTATACCTGCACAGACTGACAACTGGAAAGATATGAACCTTACCAAAGAAACTTCAACAAAGAAAAGATGAGTAAGTAACTTCCCCATTCTCCCTCCCCATCTCCTTCCCTCGCCCCCCCCCTCCCCCCCCCCCCCCCCCCCACGTATATAAATTACCCCTGAGTTTCCTTGATTTGTACAAATGGATTTTATGATATTTTAGTTCAAACTGCTCTGTAAAGGCTGTCCACAAACCACTGGAAACTTTTCTTAGATTGCTGCGATTTCCCACAAACAACCATCATTTACCAGTTCTTTCCATGCACAATGAATATAAAGAGAGCTTACCATGTTCTGACATTAATGAAACTCTATAGGTTAAGGTAGCTACATACCTTTTAGACACTTTCAGATTTTTATTTTTTTCTCAGTTGAACACGTCCCAAACCCCAATAAAGTATACATTTTCTGAAAGCCCTGATATAGAGCTATCCGACCAAGCACAGTACACGGTCATTATTTGCATAAGAGTCACGTGACAAGCGTTTTGCTGAACCTTCCAAAAACCGGTTTTTCCCGCCTTATGCGAACACGCTGCAAGATTTCCGGTTGGAATTTCTTCATTGACAAGCCTTGACAATATCCTTCAAAACCGTGTCTGGGATTTTTTTTATATGCCTTTGTTTTTTTTAATGCGCTCTTAAAGGTGTTAGATGAAGGTGCTTTTCAAGGAATTTTAATTCTCACGCCATATAAATTAAATGGAGCCTCCGGGAAAAAATCGCAGACACGGTTTTGAAGGATATTGTCAAGACTTGTCAATGAAGAAATTCTAACCGAAAATCTTGCAGCGTGTTTGCATAAGGCGGGAAAAACCGGTTTTTTGAAGGTTAAGCAAAACGCTTGTCACGTGACTCTTATGCAAATAATGACCTTGTACTGTACTTGGTCGGATAGGTCTATATCAGGGCTTTCAGAAAATGTATACTTTATTGGGTTTGGGACGTGTTCAACTGAGAAAAAAATAAAAATCTGAAAGTGTCTAAAAGGTATGTAGCTACCTTAAGTATGAAGCAAAGTCCATTTCTACAAATCATAATGTATTATGGGTAATTTCAAGTGAGTGGGCCCTGTTTATCACTATTGACCCCACCATACTCCTCATTAAACTGTTCACCCCATGCACTGTGAGGAGGTCCACAATCACTGTCAATGATGAAGGGTTTGGGCCAAACCATAGGTGGTTAGAGGGTGTAGTTTAGTCATTGGCAATGCCCTTTTGTGATCCATGTTCCATTGCAAGGGCTAACTCCTATGATTTGTAACTTTGACACGACAGAACGTGAAACACCAACCAGGCCTAAGATGTCACCATCCTCCTCTACAGAGATAGTGGACAGACAGTTTGTTGTGATCTGCTCAGAAAAACAAGCCAAGGTAAGAAAACATTCCAACATCATAGACTTGGTAGTATCTAAATTGTTACATTTGAAGCTCCATTAGCCATAACTTTTGATGTTTTTCCAGTATTTCATCATGCCTGAAATGTAATGTTTTCGTGTTCTGCTCCCTGAATAGTCAAAATCCCTCTGTTCAACTTGTCTATGCAATCCCTATGGATGTAATGTCCCATTGTTGTTGACAGTGGAAGTTAAGGCGAGACTAGAGTTCACCTGTCAACAATAACACTGCATATTGTACTGAATACTTTGTATTGGCATGGCTAATACTTTGTATTGGCATGGCTAATACGTTGTATTGGAATGGCTAATACTTGTATTGGCACAACTAATACTTGTATTGGCAGGACTAATACTTGTATTGGCACGACTAATACTTTTTATTGGCATGGCTAATTAGGGGTTATTACACGAAGTTTGGGCGATACCGCGTCGTATTCGAGTGATGTGTCCGTATTTTGACGAGTTGCGCAGCAACGAGTCAAAATACGGACACATCACGAGAATACGACGTGGTATCGCCCAAACTTCGTGTAATAACCCCTTTATCATACATGCATGCTTTGCTTATGACTGTTTTCCTACAGACGCTCCGAAATTAGCGACGAAATCAACTTGAAATCGACCTTGCTTCCTCCAGGCTGTACTATAAAAAGTTGGTTGCTAAGGAGTGATGACAACCGTATCACTTCTTGATATTATTCCGCTATTGGGCCATTCCACTTCAAAGGAGGTTTTATGGAGCACTTTTAAAGCAAACAATTTAAATATTACGATGTTGACACAGGTTTTCACAATTTGAAGAAGATTTATTTTTAGTTTAAAATGACAGTGGATGTAAAACATAGGCGGGAGTTTGTAAAATGGGTGTGTTTTCGTGTTTTGATACATAATCTCATCCCTGCGTGAAAGTTATGAGGCCGCCAAAATCGGGTCAAAATACTCGCGCCACGCTCAAACTCGAGTATGAACAGCTGAGAGCACAGAGCAAGCAGCACCGCGACATCTATGAATGCACATACAGTGGATATAATACCCGTACCAGTCAGTTTATCTCGAAGAATTATACATGTTCCCAGACGTAAAATATGCCGAATTTACCATCTCAGTAAGCGGATTAGTGAAAACATGAAGTGAGTACACTGTAAGCTGTAGTGTCGTAACTCGTTCGTGATTTATATTTGTTGCTGTACGAATAAAAGATTTCAAAGGTATTTCCGTCGTCTGCTCGTATATTTTCGTTCCTGGCTTGCCTAAATAGAACTAAACTTCCTTTAACAACCAAAGCGAAAGTTTTACTTCCCCTAGATGGTACATTGTATCTGAAACCCGCACCGCATCCGCATCGGTGCCACCAGACACGAACATGACCTGTGCACTGACAGGTACAAATATCAAATATCATGTGCACCTTCAACCTTGTCTGTCGCGAGTATTTTCGTGCGATTGGATTGTCGTGGCTCATTTACAATGTATGACTGTAAACGATGTAATTCACCGCTTGTAATTCAAGCTCATCAACAGGAAACTTGTCGTAAAGCGATTCTATCATGATGCTCTGTCAACCGATATCTTTACGTGTAATCATACATCCATGGATTGGTGTAATCTTCAGCAGCGTAGACGACACGAAAACACTGCCGCCACGGGACCGGCCGTGAATTGACAGGTGTCGGCAAATTATACAAATTTTCAATACGTTTGTTTGTATGATTTTCGTACAACTGTACTTGTGCCTAAGTGTAATGCCCATAAAGTGACTGCAAACAACATAATTTTGACCATAATCATAATGACATTTCGGATTGTCATTTGTCTTATTCGCTCAGCTGTTTTATGTACATATACCAACGATGGTCATACAGCGAAGGTCACGCGTACGCGTCGCTGTAAGTAGTTCGGTTACAGTGAAAATATAATCCATATTTTCACTAGTTAAAATATGGGCTCATATCAGTACCGTCTGAACAATAGAAGAATGGCAATACAGGCATAGCATGTATGATAATTGTTTGTATGGGCAAGGCTAATAATTTGTATTGTAGTTGGCACAGCTAGTACTTTGTATTTGCAAGGCTAATACTTTGTATTGGCACTGCTAATACTCTGTATTGGTATGACTTATACTTTGCATTGGCATGACTGATACTTTGTATTGGCATGACTGATACTTTGTATTGGCAAGACTAATACTTTGTATTGGCACGGCTAATACTCTGTATTGGTATGACTTATACTTTGCATTGGCATGACTGATACTTTGTATTGGCATGACTGATGTATTGGCAAGACTAATACTTTATATTGCAGCATACTCCAGAGTGTAGAATAGGAAAATTCATTTTGTCATATATAATAGAAATAATGAAAATTTATCAAAATTTTCAAGTAGTGTACCACTAATAATGTCACTTCTTTTTCATTGCACTCATCATTGCTGTTGATGCTAACGTTTATCATTGTTTCACTCAACAGGTAATCTCCCTGCCATCACAAACCTGTGCCTACAGAGTCAAAGTTACTGAAACCTCATACGCCATCAAAGCTGCAGTCGTTAGCATGCCCAGCAAGTTCACAGGAAGAGGTGAGTCCAAGCAGATTTCATCAGAATCTGAGCCACCATACAAAGTATGCTTCATAACTTCAACATCAGTGTCCAGATAGATAAATACCGTGTGATTAGAAAGAAACCATCAGTGACAAAAAAAGATTCTCAAAAATATTGATTTTAAGGTTGTTTGAGCCTTGAAACTGGAAGACTTAACCTTTGGCTGAAACTGTCCTCTTGGAACCTTTAAATTGTTCTTTTTCAAAATCAAGATAAAAATCAGGGGTCACTGCACAAATTTTGCAGCTAGAGTAATGAATTACTGAACTTTACTGACATTTGAAAATTCACAATAGCGGCCATCCCTGTGTAAACCCAGTTTTGGAGAAAAATTAAGTTTTGAATTTCACAATAATGTACTTATTCAATGAGCTTCAAAATAAGCCTACACAAACACAATCTTGTAAATAATATAATATATAATTAGCCAATGGCTTTGGATTTCCATTCATAAACAATATTCAATATTATAATTTGTGTAAATGAATACTGTTATGTTTTGCTTCAGGCATTTGATGAACATTAACACAAGTGGCAGATCTTAAGGAAAAGTTGTAACTATCAGAGGTCAAAGGTCATATATAATAATAATAATAATAATATTTATTTCTTTAAAGCGCACTACACATACGTCTCAGTGCGCTTTACACATTTAAAATTGATAAAAAATACCAGCAAAACATGACAAACTTAAAATGTAAAAACATCAAATTATGCTAAAAAAAATTATGCTAAAACGTACATGGTTAAAAATAATGAAAATTTCTGCAGAGTAAAAAAAACAGTCAAAATACAAAAAAAGAAAATTATTAAAAATTCTACTGAGTAAGTAGCAGAAAAACGTTAAAATAAAATATATAAAATAAAAACAAGCATCAGCGGTTACGGTAAAAATGGTGACCCTTCCGAAACATTAGTAATAGTACTTTACAAAAAGATGGGTCTTTAAAATGCGCTTAAAACAGTCAACGGAACTAGCATTACGGATTTCTGGAGGCAATGAGTTCCACAGAGACGGTGCACAGACAGAGAAAGCTCTCTGCCCATATGCCTTGTTGAACATTCCCCGCGGTGGCACTAACCGTAACGAATCACTCGATCTGAGATCTCTGGCAGGAGTGTATATCTCAATCAGATCCATGAGATAAAGTGGAGCAACACGATGAACTATTTTAAAGGTTGTCAACAAGATTTTGAATTTAATTCTAGCTTCAACCGGCAGCCAGTGTAGATCGATGAATACAGGTGTGATATTATCAAATTTTCGAGTACGCGAGACAAGGCGAGCTGCAGCATTCTGAAGTGACTGAAGGCGTCCGAGCTGAAATTTCCCAACACCATACAAAGACTTTATGATTGAAGTATGCCTATTTTATTTTGGTCTTTCAGATAGTTATTGTCTGGCTTGTTATGTGGCAAATGGTCATATCATGGCCTTCGGTATTCCCAGTCTGAGGCCACTGATGGACACGGAATATCTACCGCTGACGGATCTACGGATTGCGAGGACTTTCTGCTTCACGAACCACGGCCAGGCATTGTATCTGTGTAGCTCCACTGAAATGCAAAGAATAACACTCTGCACAGAGACCAGGTAATGTTTTCATGTCAGCTGTGGCACCATCACTGAATAAAAATGGTTTCATGTTCTGTTTGGTCAAGACAATGTTATGCAGAAGTGTTTTTTTGTGGACATGATTAATCTTTTTTTAACCGAGTTTAGTTTGAGTTTTGCGGACAGTTTCATTGATCCCATGTCATTTAAAAAAATATGAGAAATTGAAGTTGAAAGCAGCTACCAATAAATCAAAATTCTGATGTTTTAAAAATAAGCATCATTGTCCAGACTGCTGATAAGCATTACAACAGGTGACATGTCATACCAAATAAAAATTGCAGAAGATAGTTTGATTTGCAATGGTTCTACTCCGGAATAAAAAGGACGCGATGCGTTCTACAGACTCAGTACGCCCAAATAATCACGTGATGCCGGTACAAACAAGCCACATGTGTACTAACGCGTATGGAAATACACGTACGTCTAAGCGCGTTCGTGCACATGGCTTTGTTTGTACCGTGGTTGATTCGAATTCCGGGTTTGGCCTATTCTATCAAAAATTTAGCACACTGTCAACTAAATACAGTCTGACAATTTGAGAAAAACTGTCATCACAATTTTACCCATACTCACTCCTGTAATTCTCTGTATTCCTTGTCAAATCACCAAACTTAATTTGAAATATAAAAAGTATAAGCAAGCTAGAGTAAGACTGTCAAATTCTCGTCATGATTTCAGTGAGAATTTACAAGAAATGTTAGGTGATCTGTTCTTGCCAGTGGACACACCTGAAGCACCAAGTAAAGGTTTCTTCAAAGGGCTGTTTGGCGGTGGTGCAGGCACACTAGATAGAGAAGAACTCTGTAAGTAAATAGATATTTTTTAAGCAAACAAACAATTTTTTTTCAATTGAACAAACTTTTGAAAAGGTCCAAGACAGCTTGTGTGATATCAGTTTCATCATTTCATGTAAGAGTTAAGTTTGGGTTAATCTTTGATCTCTGCATGGGCATGGCCATCTAAACTGTGTTTTCACCCTCCATGCTACAACCAAAATTTGCCGCAACCCTGCTGTTTCCTATAACAAAGTTGAACCTCTGTTGTAAGATATGGCGGAGGCAACTGACATGGTTCCTATGCAACTTAGATTCCAATCCAAATTATTCAACAAGTGTTGTTCAAGTTTTATTGTGAAATTACTTATACTATGGTGAAAGTGTAAAGTAGTGTGGCAATGATATTATCAAACTTTACTACTTTATACAAACAGTGTCACATGAAACATTTGCTGCATACTTATCACCATATTGGTCATTTTAGAGACAGTGACGGGTTATTACAGGAAGAATGAAACATGCAGCAGTAACACACAATTTGAGATAAGCTAACACTTCATCCCTTCTCCTCTAGCTATTCAACTCAAGTTTACAGTAGTAAACATGGCATGATACCAAAATTTGGCAGTGAGCATGAGAGATTTTAAGAGGATGGCGACTTGATAATCCTACAGTGAGAAGTACATGGAAGTAATCTTGATGCAGTTTGATTGCTTGTTATGTGATTCTACACATGGTGTGGTGTATCATTCATCAAAAAGATTTCATTGAGTGAGTTCTGATGGCATCGATCATTTCTTTCTCAACAGTTGGAGAGTCCAGTGGCAAGGCATCCAAGAGTGTTGCTAAACACATACCAGGCACTGGGGGTCTGGAAGGCGTCAAGGCTGCCAGTGGTGGTGTCGCTGGAGAACTCGCCAAAGCAAGAATTGTAAGTATTTGAAGGCTTCTCCACTCATCACACCCCATTTCCAACTGTAGTGGTATAGCCCTGTCACCAAAAACAATGAGTTTGGACTCTGTCAAACCAAGAGATGTGATGGCCAACAGGAAGCGAGGCCTTGTAGATCTTTGCTGTCATTCAAACAAAATTGACAAATTGAAATATGTTACTGACATATCCACAACTTTGAAATCAGGATACATGAAGCGTGCCATAGGGACACAAAACAACAGTATCATACATGTTCATCATAGGATCTAAATTTCTGTTGTATGGGGCAAGGTTTAAAATTTACTTTTTTGGTCAAACACAAACTTAATTGTCACCATTGTATTCCTGTAATTGCAAACAACGTAGAGGCCACAAACAATATCCATTTATTACACATAATTAAAAGATTGAGCAAAATAACAAACATGATCAAAATCTTGTAGGCAGTAAACTGTACAGCATTTTACTTTAGTAATTACATCTCATGAATAATACTTTAACAAAATCGAAAAAAAATGTTTAGATGGAAATAAAGTCATAACCATAAATCTGTTCATGTTTACAGGCACTGAATGAAAGGGGGGAGAAGCTGAGTGAACTGGATGAAAGAACAGCACAAATGATGGCTAATGCTGAAAATTTCTCACAAGCCGCACACCAAATAATGCAGAAATACAAGGATAAAAAGTGGTACCAGTTTTGAAGCAACTCTACCAAGCAGTGCGTACGTCTGCCCAGCCATCGGTATACTTTACATGATATATGCAGAGACTCGGCTCTGATTCTGATGACCGTCACCTAGGAAACAGTATCCTAGCAACTATTGATGCAACTGAATTTGAAGACAACGAAATTGTTTGTCTCGTGAAATTAGTGTGGTCATGTAATGACATCACCAAGGGTCAGTGAAAAAATGTGAGAGAATGTGATCTCATTCATCCTAAAAAATGAAATTTTGTGTTCTTGCAAATATTTATATCAATTCTGCCTATGAAACTAGAATAGCAGTTGAACAATAGTTACACTATTGTAGTTATTTATGTGTTCTTATTACTTGTGGAGTTTGGGAGTAAACTTGTCTTCGGTTGTAGGGTCAAAAAGAGCATTCTGAAATATTTCCAAATATGGCATTTCATCACAACCGATGTTACAAGTTGCCTACAATGTGCTACAATGTGGTACAATGTATTGCAGTGTATCACAGTGTGTTACAATGTGTTACAATGTATCACAGTGTACTACATAGTTTTACAATGTATGATATCTGTCTTAGATACAAAAAAGCATGTTATGTCTGTCTCTCTTCAGATTTCAATTAAATATGTACATAATGTCTAGGCAGAAGAAATTGCTGAAATTCTCTGCATGAAGAAAAAATCTTTAAAAAACTTCAAACAAAAAAATATGAAACCTGTGTGGTGATACTTGATATTGTAAAATCTCACTGAGTCAGTCTCTGTGTTCTAAGACTGACCAGAAATGCCCCGTGCATGTGTTTGAGTGTCTTGATATTGAAAATGTCGGTAAAAATGCAGAGGTATAGGTTCATAAGACAATATCTAGAGAATTTCAGCAAAGAAAAAAAGGAAGTGTCTATGTTTGTTCAATTGGGTGAAAATAGAAAGTATTCTAAATTGCTTTAGATGACTACAGATACTATGTGTATATATGTGCCAGAAGTCATGCGTAGTCTACACGATATATTTACTTATACGATTTCTTGAAATGTACAAATTGAAGTAGTTAAAGGGCCTAGTCTACCATTGCAAATAGAAACCTTTAGCATTTGAAATTTTCAAAGAAACGAAAAAAAACAGGTGGTATGTGTTTCATGCTTACTTTCAGTTTTGAGATTTTCATGTACACTATTATCATTTGCGATGGAAGTCTAGTATTCCTCATGTCAGTATATTTACTGTGTTTCAACTTCTGTGGAAGCCCCCTAGGTCATTGGTAATATGAAGCAATGAAATTGACACAAAGTCCCTAATCAACTCATCATTTTCATGTAGGACCCTCTAAGTCTGTGTAAAATTGTAAGATAATAGTTCAAGTTACCTTACTGTTTACTGATGCGACTGGTTAAGACTGATTCTTTAACAATTCAGATAAGGTGCCTCAAATCCAGGGATTTCTTTTCAATACACGTGAGCTACAATTCATTCTCTAAGGTGTAAAAACTCCAGTTATTAGTCGTTTCCATCAGTAAAATTTCATGTTCTACCATTGCTTTACCTCTCGCGGTATGATTTGGATTTTCGAATAACATCTGTGAAAGTAGAAAGAAGAGAATCAAAGTAGAAATAACAAAATGCAAGCCAACCAAGATTACATTTGTAAATTATGTAGTGGTTGAGTTTTACAGGTCAAAATGCTTTCTTTGTATTATACTGTACTTTGGTTAATGAAGGTTTTGAATTTAAAATATCTGGTCAAAGGTCATGCCCATAGGTCAAAGGTCATGAACTTACAAAAGTACAGGTGAAGGAGTATCGGTGTAAACAAATGAGTGCAATGTTTTGTTTTGATTACTTTTCACAATTCATTTATGTCATTCTCATCTCATAAAACTTACAATGACATCCTCTATCATGTTAACTTAAAAGACTACATTGTACATGTGATGTTTGTTTAGAGGCACTTTCCTGGTTTTAGCGCTTGTGTCTATTACGACTACCAAGGGTATGAGCTTGTGCCATAGTGTTATTTACTGAAGTAAGAAAGTGTAGCTGAGAGAGTTGCAAAATGAAAACACCACTCATTGACTTAGTCACTTTTCCTTTCATTCGACCATTTCCAAGTACAACTCTTATATCAATGACTTGGTTACTGTGTATCAATGCAATATGTCATTTTGTAGCAATTTTCAAAACCAATTCATTTGTTTATTTGTACATTTCTGTAGCCTTCTTTGCTCAAGGCAAGTGTTGTTGCCCATTGTATCGGTCTTTAATTAATGTGTACTTTGATTAAGAGTGTTTCTTTCACCAAAACAACCCACGCTACAAAACAGTTTTTCCTCCCCGTGTTTTGGTTTATTTTTGGCAGTAGCTGACAAATTTCTTTCAATATTTCCTTTCTTTTTCTCTTTTCTTGTGCGTAGTGTTTGCCTTGGGTCCTGGTAAAAGTTGAGACTTTCCAAACTGACATTTGATATCAATTTCTGTACATTCCTGGCTGGAGCTTATTTGAGTTTGGAATTGAAGATCACTTCTTCCTCAAGTAGGATCTCTGGGTTTTTTGTGTTCAGCGATGTACTGTATGCTTTTTACCATTTCTAAATATGTGTGTGTGCGCGTGTATGCGTGTATTTATGTGTATTTGTCCTGTGTTGCCTAGAGAGGAATAAATTGAAAAGCGTTTTGTCAGTCGATAAACTTGGCTGCAAAGGCTTGGATTTAAACTATTCCCTTTAAGTGTTTCAATGGGTTGATAAACTTCACCACAGTCCTTTCATGTAGGGATTGTGACGCAACCAACTCCTGTACTGTGTACACAGTCCTATGTCGGAACTGTGACACAACCATCTCCCAGATTGTGAACACTAGATGTCAATCAATCCATCTTCTGCTGAAAAAACCCACAATCCTCTACTGCTGTGTCTTTCAGAAATGATTACAGCTGCTCACAAGAAAGGGTGTATCCCTTATTTGCAGCTGAAAATCAACTCAGAATGCAACCACTATGTCTGTCTTATATCATGTTGGGGGAATCAGGTTCATGTCTACCATTTGCTGTTCTCTCTTCTTGTGTACCAGCTTCCTACTTGGACCGTTGCAAACTTAAAAGAACACAGGGGTTGCATACAAGTATGCTGTTACACTTCTTCAAGATTACAAAAAAACACACAAAACCATTACAACTCTGTAAAGTTTTATCATGTGTTGAAGACCCATATTTACAATGCCCGCTTTGCTGTCTCCAATGATTCGCTTTCTACCAAATTGTCTTGCATTTAGGAAGTCATTACAAGTCCTGACCCACACCGATGAACCCTCTCCCCAGCTCTTACATTCAGAACCACTGCCATTGTCCAGTTACTTACAAACTTTTACAACTCCTTTTTTTCTTGTCACTTTTATTTTTGGTTTTATCTGTATCCAATATCTGTAATTTATTTTGTATGTTGTAACAAAAAGAGAAAGAGAGTTTGGTGGAAAGCTTGTAGGTAATTCATTGTACAGATTTTATTGGATGGCTGCAGTGTAAAGTATAAAATACTATTATGATACCCTTACATGTCAGTGTCTTTTATTGCTACAAACATGATGCACGTTAGCTTTGTTATCATTCTCCTTACAGAGATTGTAGCACGGCGTGAATAATTATAACCCAGCTAGGGAGTCTGACTGGCAGCCACTCCAATAGGTACCGCGGTAAACAACTCAGAGACTGTCTAGCTAGGTTACAATTATCAATGCTGCACTACAATTCCTGTGTGGAGTAATACTTTGTGGAATGTGTGACGTGTCGGCGAGTAACTCCAGATTGTCACATAACACTGTTAAGGTGGTTGGAAAGGCTATTTTTGCACCAATTCTTTTCTCAGAGTTAATGTCAATTGCAAGTGTTAGAATCAAGATATTTAGTACAAATTTTTAAGGATAACTCCCTTAGTTAATATTTTCTCCACAGAATATAAAAATTGTATATTTGCAGCCTGATTTTGAAATATGACACCAGTAAATATAAAATTTAATTTTTCATATTTTTTTTACATATTTGAATTTAATAATAATTGGATAGTATTAATATTACCAAATTAGTAATAATATGTTGACACTATTTATTGTAAGATTTGTACGGCAGGATTTGTAAATAAAATTTGTTTTTATGATTTTACATGGGTTTATATATCAAAAAATTATTAAAAATTCTTTCAAATTTCAAAATGTGATTTTTCAAAAAGTACTTCAAATACAGGAAAATTGTGCCGTACAAATCTTATCTGTAACCTTGTTAATAGGCTGTAAAAATTCAATGTCCATATCTCATTTCAAAGTTGGATTAAATTGGTATACAATTATGTAGGAAAACTGTTATTCTGTCAAAAATGTTGAAAACAAGCCATATTTGCACCCCTCTTTTGAAGTCATAGAGCAGTTTTTTTCGGTTAATCTCACTTTTGACACCTCTTTGACACTCAAAGAATCTAAAAATGCATTTACAATAGCAGTCACTCACTCTGAATGCCAGCACCGCCTTGTCAAACTTTCCTGAAAAACAGCAAATAATGACTTTCCCTTTTCAAACATTTTATTAAAAGCTAGGGGACCTCTACCATAGTTAATACACTAAGGACTCCCCAACTTCTTCTTATTTGGTCAGTTTTTCAGAAGTTTTAACAGGCTATAACTCTGCAATGCCTTTGTGCCCAAAAGTCTAGTTTTTTTTATTCCACAGAGAATGTTGACTACTTTTATATTTTAATAGTTTTGTTGAAATTTATAACTGACGCTCTAGCCTTTCCAACCACCTTACAATCACACAGACTATCTCTACATAGGCAGAGCAATACCATTCCATCCCAAAGCCCTTCATCGTTGTGTTGTGATACGATCAGTTTGAATCCATTGATTATAGCAATATGATCAGCTGAGCCAGGAATCATACTCCTAAATAGAAGAGATGACATGAATTGTGTGTATTAAAATAAAACTTACAATCCTGGCATTTATTTGCTCTGGCATGACGAAAATTATTCTTTACATGTCTACAAATTCTTACTAATTCTTTAATCCATTAGAGAAAGCTCAATTGCAACACAGCATCAGGTCAGACTCTCAGCCTCATGCCAGTTCTGACCTTGCATGTATCTTTGCTTGACTAGCTCAATCATACTAGTAACAAATAGCTGGTCCTAACGTTGATAGAGGAACAACAAGCATTGCCATCATCTAGCAGTATATGAGTGCTTACACAAGCAAGCTTACATGATACACTTGCCTATACCACTGACGTGTGCTGAACCATGAGAGCTTGGGCCACTTGACTCACATGAAATATTCCAAACATGACATTTGAAATAAAAACGCCTCTTGAATCAAACTTGTGTAACAAATGTGGTTTGCTCATGTATTTCGTAGTGGATGTAAGACCTCCAAAAAATTTAAGTTGCACAGTTACCTAGCTTGATAATTATTTCCTATATTCAATATCAGTAAAAGTTTCCAGGAGAGGAAAACGTCTAATATCCACTACTATCCTCGCATACAAATTTGACGAGGTTTTAGAGACTAAAACCCCCTCTGTTTTCATAAGAAGGAATTTATATTCACATTCAGAGTAAATGTTGCAGTGCATTCACAAATCATGCAGATAATTACTTGCCAAAAAGATAGCATTCAAACGCAGCTTACATATTATTCTGTATTAATTTATTGTGGGCCACCACAGTAGCATTGGTCCCAACTTTACCAATTTCGTGACCCTTTCTTTTAGGCGAAATGAAACCAATCTCCTTTCGTTTGTTTTCATTTCGCTAAATAGAATAGGCCCTGTCCGATGCCCTCTTTTGTCCACCATCTACATTGCTCTGTTAGGAAATTTAATTCACAAGCATGGTATGCATGCAGACGACAACCAGCTTTATCATCTCCTGTGGCCTTGTCTTCAGTCCAAACATGTATTGATTGTAGCATCAAATAATGGATGACACAATAAACTTCAGCTCAACGACAATAAAACAGAAGTCCTTCTGATTTGCTTCAAGTTAAACTGTGCACTTGCTTCAGCCAAGTGTTACATTGATTCTACTCCAACCGTACCCGTCGCATCTACTCGCAATATCGGCATGGTATTTGACAATATCACATGTTCAGTCAGCTCATGCAAATCAATCTACCGTACAACCATCTCTGCCAGATTGGATCTATACTACCTGCCTCACTAATGAAGTTTGCCAAACCTTTATACATGCAACTTTGACGGCCAAACTTGACTATTATAATTCACTTATACATGGACTCTCAATAACATGATAGGCCACTTTCAACGTAACAAGTTCAAAATGCTGCTGTGAGAATAGTCACACGCACCAGGAAATTTGCACCGATCACCCCAGTTCTCCCAGGATTGAGTACAACGCTGAAAACGCACATGTTCTTAAGAGTATACCATGTGGTTTAGCCATTAAGCTGAGCAAACACCATTTTTTTGGTTTTTTGGTTGTTTTTTTTTGGCGCTATATAAACTTTGGTGATTGATTGATTGATTGGATTTGATAGTCTATGTTGAATAATAGTCAGTTCACAGCAATTGCACCAGCCAAGATATGTAATATCATTTGAAATTACAATTTTGTCGTGAAATAAACGTGAAATATACATTTATAAATTATGTTTTACACACGGAATGCTTACACAAGGAATGGCAATTTAGCGATAATCATGAAAACAAAAGTTATTATGGTGCACATTACGTTATGTTAATGTTTGTTTTTCCCTCACAGTTGACATACCGATGAGGGCGCTATTGAAGACAAGATCTCCTCACCTCAGATTGAGAACATTCTAAGTTTATTTCACTTTAAAGTAAACAATTTTGAATAATTATTCCAGTACAAAAATTTAATAGTGTATACCAGGAAGGATAGTGTATAGTATCATCTTACGAAGTCAAATCATCCAGGTAGCATCTAATGGAATTTTCCATAACATTAACTTTCATTTTAACACACAAGGCGTGCATTCACTCATATTGTTCTCAGCAAAACTGCCTAAATGGGTTAAACCTATAATTTGGAGTTACTACAGCACAAATATATGCAACAAAGATTTATACGTATTTCAATTAGTAGTTGTACATATGAGTTTGATTGTACCGCCATCACATGATCTCTTGGACTGACTGAGTCCGTAAAACACTGTACGTCTCATTTCTTCCAGAGTAGAACCATTACTGTTTAGTAATTAAGTTACATCAAACTTTCTTCCTTCCTGTAAGAATGTTTGGTGTGAATGTCAAACCATACTGAAAATTAACACACCAAGGTTTCATTTACAATGATTGACACAGTCTAGAACATCAGAAACAACTCTGAAACTCCCCATCTTCTTATGAACAAATCAAAGAACAAAAATCACTTGTGCTTCTAATAGGCAATATTTTGCCATCAAGATACAGAGATAGTCTGTTTGTAAAAAAGTCACAGGAAAGTTCAACAAAGAATAGTACAGTGTATATACATCAAACATTGAGTGAATGCTTTTGTGTCAAAACTAAATAAAGGAACCTTTGTGTAAATAATGACTCTTGTATGGACGTACATTGATATCTGAACGTCCGCTAAAATAACATGATATACACAAATTAATGAAGACTGACAAAGATAGGAAAACAAACTCTCCTTTTGTGACGTAGTCCCATAATTTCCTATCGTATTCATCAAAACTTGTTATAATGTTACAGTTTCTTCTATAGTTCTTTGTCGTAATATTATATTCCTAAAATGAGAAGTACGCGTTATTAATTGCTTCATGGCAATATTTATAAAAAGATATATTTTATATATATTGCGTCAGGCCCACAGGGCTTGAAATTGAAAACGAAAGTAGTTACAGAACTTGAACGTTGAGGACGCTGTGCACAAAACAGCTTTCAGGCCTTCGAAAAATCAAGTACTGATCAATGATCGGGAGTGATAAAAGGAGTGAAATTTCGAAATTGCTATGCACAGTAGGAGGACATGACTAAAACAGAGAAACTTCATAAAAGGCAAGCGTTTGTTGCATTTGAAGGAAAAGTATTCTTAAAGCCTTCAACTTCAAAAGAAAACGGACAACTGTTACAGCCTCAAAGGGCTTCGTCAGATTTCAAAGCAAGACTCACTCAGATAAACTTATATGACTGGTTTTTAACAAGAGAATTACATTCCCCCAAGTCATTCAGACGGGTTATTATATGTTAGTTTATCGGTGATGTTAATATCTCAAGATAAATTGACAAAACTTCATATCTAAAAACGTTGAATTATAAACACTCTGTGAACAAGTAATTAGTCCATATACACAAGGGAAATTCAACAAAATGGTCAATGCTACTGTTCAAAGTAGTCGGAAAATCGCTCGCTGAAATCTTCTATAAACATTATCATGGAGCTGCAAAATTTCACAGCATCAGTGGCTGAATTGTTGTCACGACCAGCGCCCTCTGCACATGAATTTTCATCTTGTGTATAATCTATCACACGGTCAGTGAACCACGAGGCGCTTGGCGAGTAAGGACAAATGGTGCATGGTCTGTGCCACAGGCTCTTGACTCAATGCAGGCGAACCGCTAGCCATCACTGATACAATAAAAATACCGCAATTATACGGTGTCGCTCAAATCAGAATTGGTAATTACCAAAGATCAACAATAAGTGTTATTTCTATCTGTTCAGTGCAGGAAAATTATACGTTGATGTTATGACAATTTCTGCACAGTACAACCAGAAAAACAACAAGAAATATTCAAACCAGAAAATTAAGAATGACAAAAGTAAATAACGTCTGAAACTTTAGGTACTGAAGGTCAACTTTAGCAACATGCAGAGAATCTTTCAACCATGGATGTACAAAAATAGACATCCATGGTTTCAGCAGATCTGTTAATATGTCACAGTTCATAAACAATGACAGGAAATGACCAATTAGCTGTTTCAGTTACTGCTACCACTTCCCAAACATAATAGGTACCCTGCATACAAATAGGTTAGGTAAAGCTCAAAATCCTCTTATTCAGATGTGTGGGCTGATTCAGTTCACTGCCACCACTCCTGCACATTTACAGTATTTCCCTTTTTCTTAAATCATATGCATATTTTTGACACTGACGTGTTCATTTGAACAAATTCACATCTCAACCCTACATCTACCTGTACACCAAATACTGAGATTGTAGCTTTGGCGGTATGGGAGCCTTTGTGTGTGACGGACATACATCCGCACATACATACCCACAAACATACAGACGCCAATTTTCACTGATCATCATATAAGCTCTTTTTGGTATTTATATATAAAACCAAATATGAGCTAAAAATCACAAATTATTGTATCAGTGACGGCTAGCGGTTCGCCTGCATTGAGTCAAGAGCCTGTGGTGTGTGCCGGTTTCTTCATTGTTATCATTTTCAATGATGAAATCAAATACTACTGAATGGAAACTTCTCAGATCGTATCAGACATATCTGGATGTACAGGTATATCTTTAAAATGTATTCTGCACACACAACTGTTGATCTGCCCATGGTCTAGTGGAGTTGTGAATCCGTTTACCTTGTTATTGATTGATGCAATCACAGACGTAGACAAGAGAGAAAGCGTGTACACTGCGTTTCAGACACTGATCACATCAAATTATTCATTTTTGTCGCTTAAAGTTGTTCAAAACGACTCAATTTGTGCACAACTACAGCCAAGAGATGAAGCGGCTGTCACAAATATGATTTGTTTGCTCAAACGTGACACTGAGACAGTGTCTCATTCAAAAGGTGAACGGCTTCACGTGGCGCCTTGCATGCCAAATACGGAGACATTGCTTGATTTTGAGCCACCCCTCTTAGTTCCCAAATTTCTAAGTGAAAATTATCGAAATACGGCTAGTTTTCAATCGGATTCGAACCCACAACATACGGCATCAGTCGCCTAGCTGAGAGGCCATAGACAGAACCGCTCGGCTAAATCTCCACTCCCCAAAAAAAGTGGAAAACAACATCATTTGAGTTTATGTGTACTCTAGACATGAGGCGACATCAACATAGAATAATACATTTCAAAAACCATTGTTCTAAACCTGAGAAATTGATGGTTTTTGAGTTGTAAACATGATGCAAACTAGGATTCGTTTGTCGTCACGCTTGAGTGATAATCGGAAATTAACTTCGCGCCTAAAGTTTTGACAAAAATTCAATATTTTGATGAAATGCAGACATACACATCATCTTGGTGTTTCTATCTACTTAGAAAATACTGTGATGTGTTTGTCATCTCTCCCTCTAACACAGATTCTGTCTCGGCTGACTGCAATGTACTCAGGCAGACTCACGTACTTCACAATGGAAAAGATTACAAAACCACGTCCCATCTCGACTCCAAATCGAAATCCTAGCATTGTTGGAATCACAAACATAAACATTGTCAGCGCCATCAACAGCAATGCTGCCTGGGCCGTACAGCTGACTATCGCCGTGACCTTTCTCACCGTATTGGTACAGGTAATTGAAATCAGAATCAAAACACTTGATGCAGCAATTGTGACAATCAGACACCATGATGACATCCATACTGTTGACAGCAACAAAGTAGGGGTAGCTGAATTGTTTATCCCCAAGACCACCAAAGTCTCCAACATAGTGACCAGTCCTGGTGTACTTGAGTAACCTATGACCTTTGACATCAGTGACCAAAACAAACCCTTTCAAGAGAGCTATGCACCAGGGATCTACGCCTGCAGGTAAAGTAATTATGCTGATAACTTTATTATTTTCATCACAAACAACAATTTGCAAATTATTCTTATCAAGTAAGACGTAGTGGTTGTCCTCAGAGACCGCTACGGACTGTGGCTGGAATGGCTTTGCAAACTGACCGCTGAAACTTCCTAGCGCCTTTTCACATGTGTAGTCTTGGTTCAGTATCTGAACAATGTTGTTGAGTCTGTCACACACCAGAAGTTTATCATCATGGAAGGTTAAGCCTTGTGGATCATTGAACTTCTGTCCTGGCTGAGGACCTTGACCGTCCAATTCAAATTTTGACCAGCCACCTGTAAGGTCAGAAAGGTCAAGGGTCAAAAAAAGCACATCAGCAGAACAGAATGGCACTGATGACTGTAGAAATAACGGGCGACGTGCTGACCTTTAACGTTTATTTATGGGCAAGGGCGAGAGGAAAGCCAAAAATTAACGGCCGAGGCTTGCCGAGCCCATTAATTTGGCTGTCCTCGAGCCCGCGCCCATAAACAACGTTAATGGTCAGAGCGGAGTCTGTTATTTCCATTATATTATCAACGAACCAAAGAAAACCGTCAAAATTTGCGAAAAATTTCCGGAGCGAACATAACTTGGGCCCCAGAACTGAGTAATACGCGACCCACTGTCACGGGCGCTGTAAAAAATTGACAATCTGGAGATATTTTCAGAAAAATGTATCTCAACTTGGCCCACAAGTGCTCCATTTTATTTTGTGATTGATTATGATTTACGTTCGAGCTGTAAAGTTAAAATACTTTGAGTTGTTAATCTTATTATTCACATTCACGGGCATGTCTTTACTGTGTATTTGTGGTCATGCAGTCACGTTGTTCAGCTCGATCAGTCAAAATGCAACAGGCAGGGCATGGTGATATAATGTCACGTAACAAACTGTTTTCAGAAATGTACAATTTAAAATTGAGAATAGATATTGATACAAATCAAACCACAGGGGCTCAGAAGTGGCTATTTAAATCAATATTACAGCGTTTTTCTTTCTTTTTCAATGTTACAAATAATCAGCTGAAGAGCACAACATTTGTGTAGCTGTCTTTTGTGTAGCTTGTATTGGCATGTATAGTGCGCCCTCAATAGGGAATGTGATCATATGTAAATACGACCTTTAGTTCCGTGACTCTTTGCCAATTCCTCTGGCCATGCCTACTGGCCATGCGTACAGACGTCGCTGTGTTTACTGTACTAAAATTAGTACTGTAAACATAGCGAGGGCAGGGCAGGAAATAAGGCATGGCTACAGGTCACGGAACTATAAAGGTCACATTTACGAGGACGTACTGTACATGCCAATACAAGCTAGACAAAAGACAGCTACACAAGTGTTGTGCTCTTCAGCTGATTTATTTGTAACATTGGAAAAGAAAGAAAAACGCTGTAATATTGACTTAAAGGGGAAGTTCACCAAGGATGATTTTTACATATGTGGTAGCTCTGTGGTCATTTACCCCAGAAAAGCTATTTTCACCATTTATAACTCGCCCGATTTTCTACGAAAATGATAAAAATAGTACAGGAAGTTGTCCATGTAATTTGAATCATGGGAAAAAAGCCCCAAGCTTGGAGCTTGCATCATGTGATATGGAAGGGACCATCTTCGGATGGGTATGGCCCCCACATTGTCCACTCACAGTAATACAGTAGTAAACAGCAACACAAATCTGACAGTGGACAGTTTGTGATTCACCGTTTACGCAAGGATACTCAGTATAAACAAAAGTTATGTAAATACCCACAGCCTGGTTTAAGCATTGGTGAGTGGACAATGCCATACCCATGGGAAAATGGTGCCTTCCATATCACATTATGCAAGCTCCAAGCTTGGCGCTTTTTCCCATGATTCAAATTACATGGGCAACTTCCTGTACTATTTCAATCGGTTTTTGTAAAAATCGTGCAAGTTATAAATGGCGAAAAAGCTTTTCCGGGGTAAGTGACCACAAAGCTAGAACATATGTAAAAATCATCCTTGGTGAACTCCCCTTTAAATAGCCACTTCTGAGCCCCTGTGATCAAACTGCATCAAAATGACAATTGAGCAACTTAAATTTTAAACCATACTAATTTTGTTATTTAATACTTTAATTTCGTTTTACCATGGAAATGATATAAAGTTGTGATTTTTGATACCTATACCCAGTGACTTTTTCAACATGTCAGTCTAAGAATAGAAATACTAGTATTATGTACATGTATTATTGATGTTTTTCTTTGATTTTCTGTGAAGGCTGAACATGCTGTGTTTTTTAGTTTCTGTCCTAAATTAGAACCTTGACCTATCAGACTCAGTTTCTGTTTTCATAATTAATGTCTTGATGACATACGAGCTAAACATAAATTAATCTGCAGGAATGAATTTCTGGCAAGGTTCTCTCGTAATTCCTACAGAGTTGTAACGGTTTAAAGTGATATTTCTGAGTAATGCATTCCCCACTGTGGTTTGAACCTAAGTTTTCTATTGTAAAATCTGGTCAAAATATCAAACTTCTGTCTTGTACTGAATAACAGTATTTACTAACCTTGGTATACTAACCTGATAAATGTTCCACAAATTTGACATTTGTATTCCTTGTTACTGCCTTTGTTAGCTGGGCTCCTTTTGTCGGCTGATGATGTGTGGCTTTCGATACAAGGGGTTTAGGCTGTGCTTGTTTGCTTTTAACAGCAACTTGTCCTCCCATCATAGTTTTACTGGGTTGTTCAGTCACACTTCCCCTTTTCATCTGCACTTGAGGTTTTGTGTGAGTGATTGTCTCCATCCTATCTCCATCTCTCTGCAATTCTTCAGACTTAATTGGTTTACCTGAAGACATATTTGTTGAGAAACGTTATACAAAGATAGCTACTTCTTAATTCCTTGACAATGCAGACAGATTGTCATCTCTTCCGTTCCTTCCAATATCCGTGGTTTACACATAGTTTTAATTCTTTCTGACGTGACTCATCTCTAACCAATCAAGTCAAAGCTTACTTTCAGCTGCGAATATAAATTTTAGAACCATGCAAATGATATCATATTATCCTCATTTAACTATACGTTCACCTTTATCATAGTTTTAGACAAAAGTAGGGCAAACTAAATCAGCCATCATTACCAGAAATCTGGTTCTTCCCAAAGAGGAAGAAAATTTTCCATACCACAGGAGCAAATGTATTGTGTCGCATGGTTTCAAAGTGTCGATACCACAAAAAAAAATTATTATTAAAATAATAAATTCAAACACCATCTAAGACTCAAGTAGAACATATAATGTGTCGCAACCATTTAAATGAGTGGAAAGACATAGGGAGAAGCTTCATCTGTCTGAAATTTGTAAGATGCATTAACCTAAGTTTGTAATTGAAGTAATTTTTGGGTTTTTTTTATAAAGCTCTGCTTTTGGCATTGAACCAGTGATTTCAAAATCAGGTGTTTATTAACTATAACTTTCTGTGTGTGTGTATATATATATTATATGATATATATATATATAATATATATATATATATATATATATATATATATATATATATATATATGGATGTTGTGTGTGTGTGTTTAATATTTACCTTCTCTGATATACAAAGATTACATCGCTTGCTTATGTCAGAGTAACACAATGCGCAATGCTTTTTCAATAATTGACCAAAAGACATCAAAGACCTGGTCCTAGAGACCAAACAAACTGTCACCTTTCAATGGGCATGCTTGTCCATTGTAAGGTGACTGTCAAGTCAAAAATGTCATAAGGCCAAGGTATCAACTGAAATCTAGTGAAGGAGAGGGTAATTTACATCGGCCTCACTTATATATAACACCTTCAAGTCGCGCTTCACTAATCACGTGCAATTGTTCCGCAACAAAAAATATGAGAACTGCACTAAATTGTCAAGGACCAGGTCTCCCAACAATGATGCACATTTGTATCATATTATGCATATTCATTATACCGGTATATTTCTATGCTATTGTGTGTGGGTGTCTAAAAACAATATTCAAGTCAACAATAACATGCAGAATGACTCAAAATAATTTTTTTTAATGAACAATTGTACATAATTTGGTGAAATTCTTACCTTTAACAACGCCAAGATTCATTTGTAAACAGTCAGGATTTTCTATGAAAACCAGATCACTGTCGATGTCACTACAAGGTAGATTTGTCATCTCATCATAATGCTGATGTTGATCCTTCATCTGTCTTTGTGCTGTCATGATGTCTGCAGCTCCTCCAAAAGTCAAGAGATGACTGAGATATGAATGGATACTTTCTGCACTGGCAATTCTGTGTTCCAAAAGTTCTATATCTGCATCAACTTGCTTACACTTAGGTATGTAGATATCATCAACTTGCCCAGTAGTTTCATTTCTTGTTGCTTCATTTCATCAATCAACTTTTGATACATTTTCTTAATGTGTCGTTCTGCTGTGGACCTGTTTGCATCCAAGTCTTTTCGAACACCATGTGCTCTGTCCTTCCGTGACTTTAAATCACCAACTTTCTTCGCAATTTTCTCTGAGTGTGCTTTCATTTCTGGCATATACTTCTCCATCGCTGACTCCAGTGACAACATCTTATGATCTGGTGGTGTGTGGTCAACCACAATACACTTATGACATATTGGCACTTGACAAGTATCACAGTAAAATTCCAGTTTAGTACTTCGGTGATTCTGACAGAATCTTGGTTGAATTATTCTGAAGTGTTGTGTTGACATCTTTGCATTGTATTCTGCAATTGTCATTGGTTCATGATCTTGGCAGACTTTCATTGCTCTATGAGCTTTTATGTAGACATCACAGAAGAACTGTCCACCACAGTCACCACACCAGTACTTGGCCTCTTTCTGACATCCTTCACATACCGTACCTTTAGGACTGACATCACCGATACCCGACATAAGGTCATTCATAAATCGATTGCTGTCAATAGCTGGTACCCCTCCAGAGGGCAAAGGCCAAGATTTCTTACATGTTGGACATATCAGCTGACCGTTGTTTGTTTTGACCCATTTTGTGAGACAAAGTTCACAAAATGTGTGATAACAAGGCAGTATTTTCGGTGACTTAAAACGTTCCATGCAGATTGGACATAGCAATACCTTGTCATCAATGTCAGTCAGCAATTTTTCACTGATACCTAATGATGAAGCCATGGCTACTTTTGTCAAAGGAGTACACTGAAAAAAAACATGATAATGTTAATTCAATCATAAAGAATATTACAGGTAAATTTTAATTCAATATTATAAGCAATGTTACAGGTACCTGATTTATATTTTACAGTTTATTTTAGTAAACAAAGTTTCCTGCTAAAGGTTTATCGGCATTTCTGTATCGTTTTTGCTTGAGTGCTGTATGGTCCATTAAGAGTTTTTATTGGTTTAATTGTTTTTTCCTACTTTGCCTAGTTTCATAACCTTTAAACCTTTAGTTTTCTATTTCTCCATTGGTGTGTGTGTGCATTAGGTCACTTGATTCTTTGCTGATCTACTTCCTGGTATTGAAGTCCATCGATTAAAATCTGCATGATACCTTGTAATTTACACTTACATCTGTAGCTTAAAATATCACCCTTAAGTTTTGCCAACCTTCTCTGTAATCATTGATACATTAAGTCACACATATATAGTAAAAGTCTTCTAAATGGACCATGTTTTAGTGTTCTTAGTGACTTCTCAGTGGTGTTGAAACTACCATACAGTGCAGCCACACCCATAATTAAAGTTTCTATATTAATGTAGAAAACGTGGCCTAAATGTTGCACACATGTTTTTGGATCACCACACATGCATCCAGGGTCTGTGTCCTACATATTTCAGTTGGGAGATGACTAATATTTCGTACTATCATAATACTAAGCCCTGCAGAATTGCAGACCTCTAAAGCGATTTCTATCTTCAGTGAACTCTTTCCAAAATACCTTGAATTAAGCTTCAGAATATACAGTTGTAACAACTTACCTGAACTCTTTCTGCTTCAAGGGTCACTCCGATGTATCAAAAAGACAGAGTTTGGAAATTTAGCACAAAAAGTTACTCCCCAATCACCACTTGACAATGCCAGAAACCTGATAACTATGTGTACAGGCATGCGCATATATGTATGTGACCTGAACTGACCTTTAAACTATATTAATAATAATTAATAATAATAATTTATTTGTAAAGCGACAAACTCCACAGAAAAAAAAGTGATCACAGCCGCTGAAAGATACATTACAATAAGAAAATGGATAAATGATACGCTGGTGTACATGTAGCCAATGTTATTCCTGCAGAAATGGTGTTATATGATCAGAATGCTTTGACCGAGTTGTAACTCTGGCTGCTACATTTTGAACATGCTGAATGTGATTAATCAAATACAGTGGTAAGCCATACAGCAAAGAATTACAAGAATCGATACATGAGGAGACAAGCGAATGGATAAGTTGTTTAGTGGCAGATCAGGATAGGTACTTACGAATGAGGGCAATGCGTCGAATATGGAACATGGAAGAGCGACAAATATGACTGACATGAGATTTTTATAGAGAGACTGGAATCGAGAGTGACATCAAGGCTCTTTGCTTGACATTGGGTTGAAATCAGCGCATCACCTATTAGGAGACTTCGCTCAAGACTTGAAAAAAGTCAAAATTCTTAGAGAAGAATACAAATTCTGTTTTATCATCATTAAGGCGTAGAAAATTTGAGGATATCCAGGCTCTGACATCTAACAAACACAGGATCAAGATTACTTAAAGTGACATGGTAATTTTCACGTGGAAAAGACATGTACAGATTGAGTCATCGGCATAAAAATGATATTTACAACCATGACGAGCGACTACGTTGCCTAGGGGGGATGTGTAAACATTAAATAAAATTGGGCCAAGGACTGACCCTTGCGGTACAACCCGTTTTCCAGAGGCTAATGGGGCGACTGGGTAGAATTTATAATAACGGCTTGTCTTCGATCGGAAGGATATGACTTAAACCACATCAAAGCATTACCAGAGACACCGAAACGTTAGTGCAAATGCTCTAACAAAATTTCATGATTAACCGTATCAAAGGCGGCAGAAAGATCTAACATAACTAAAATGTTTGAGAAGTATACCAGCAGCATAGCAATAATCATCCACTGTTCTATTGCCTTGTTACACCCCTAAAGAAACCAGAATTTCATACATTTTGAATTAATATTCAACGACCCTATTTCTTGGCCATTGATCAGGATAGTTTTACAGTAAATTTGTGTGCAGACCAGTGTATAAAGCTAATGTTGAGCACCACAGTTTACTTAGTCTATTGGATTAACCTTTCACACCCTGATGCCTTTTCACCCTGATGTGTTTGGACAATGTCAGTATGCTTCTGTGCTGTCCGCACATCACAACATTATTCAGAATTTCATGTTGCAAGTAAAGGTTACTAAGTAAATAGATGTTTTGAAGTAAACAACCAGTTATTTCTTTCCGTTTATCTTTCAATAAACCAAACTTATGGAAAGGTCCAAGCCAGCTTGCATGATATCAGTTTCACCATTTCATGTAGGTTAGTTTGATTGAATCTTTGATCACCGCATAGGCATGATCATCTAAACTGTGTTTTCACCTCCATGCTGCAACTAAAATTTGCCACAACCTGTTGCTTCCTATAACAAAGTTTGGCCTCAGTGATTGAAGAACTTATGGCAGAGGGAGGGTAAACTGTTAAGGTTCCCATGCAACTTAGATTCTAATCTAAATTATTCAAGAGTGTTGTCCAAGTTTAAGCGTGAAATTACCAATATTATGTAGCAAGCATAAAGATAGCATGAAAATGATATTGTCAAACTTTCCTACTTCATACAAACGACATCAAATGAAACGTTTGCTGCCTATACTTGTCAACATTTTGATAGAGACTGACAGGTATATTAGATGTAAGCTCCCTAGGTCTGCAGCAACAACAAACACAAGTCAACTGTTGAGACAAGTAACTACTTCATACCTTCCTCTGAAGCTGTTCAACTTTGCTTTACAGTAGTCAACAATGCCATGATACATAATTTGGCAGTGAGAAAATTTAAATGGAAAGCGAGGAGATAATATTACAATAGGACGTAGCAAAGACCAGGACATTGAAGAAATCTTGATGCAGTTTCATTGCTTGTTATGTGATTCCACACATTGTGTTGTGTATCATTTACCAATAACTTTTCATTCAATGAGTTCTGATGGCATGAATCACTTTTTCTCGACAGTTGGAGAGTCCAGTGGCAAGGCATCCAAGAGCAATTCGTTAAACACATACCAGGCACTGGGGTTCTAGAAGGACACTGTCAAGGCTGTCAGCGGTGGTGTCACAAGAGAACTCGCCAAAGCAAGCATTGTATGAATTTGAAGGCTTCTCCATCATCCCACCCCTATTTCCAACTCTAGTGGTATAGCCCTATCACCAAAAACAATGAGGTTGGACCATAATATGGACTTGGTCAAACCAAGAGATTTGATTGGCCAACAGAAAGCAAGACCTTGTAAGATCTTTGCTGTCATTCACACAAATTCGACAAATTGAAATATACTTATTTAGTGACATATCCACAACTTTGAAATCAGGATACATAAAGCTCACCATAAGGACACAGAAAAACAATGTACTTACATGTGTATAATTGGATCTAAATTTTATGGCAGGACAAGTTTTAAAAAATTGCTCTTTTGCACAAAATGGATTGTCACCATTATTCCAGTACTTGCAAAGAACATAGAGGCACAAACAATATCCATCTATCATGCATAATTAAAACATTGAGCAAACATGATCAAAATCTTGCAGGCAGTAAACTGTACAGCATTTTACTTTTGTAGTAACATCTCATGAATAATATTCAAGTGGAACATACCTATTCAAATGTAAATAAATTCAAGGAAACATAATGTATTAATACGGATAGTTTTCAATCGGATTCGAACCCACAACATACGGCATCAGTCGCCTAGCTGAGAGGCCACAGACAGAACCACTCGGCTAAATCTCCACTCCCAAAAAAGAGTGGTTCAATAGCCGGCTAAGTTGTTACATTTTTCTGACTGAGACCGCTCAACACGTTGTAGAGTTCGTGAAGCACTCACGCACGCATGCTCACTATCATACATCGCACATACACACTTTATCGAAGCGAAGAAACGAATTTCATCGCTTTAACTTGGCGAACGATAACCTCGGGGACAATTCTGTCCACCAGCAGTGTTACCAACCCAGGGTAGAAAATACGGATAGTTTTCAATCGGATTCGAACCCACAACATACGGCATCAGTCGCCTAGCTGAGAGGCCACAGACAGAACCACTCGGCTAAATCTCCATTCCCAAAAAGAGTGGTTCAATAGCCGGCTAAGTTGTTACATTTTTCTGACTGAGACCGCTCAACACAGTTTATCATGTAGCATTCATTACAGACATAGATATGACAACTGTTTTCTAAACATATTTTCAATACCCTTATGGAATGCAAGGGGTCATAAAGCATTAAAGTCTTCACTTCATTTGGTATGCTTTTTAAGGTCACTGTATCAGGATATTACATCTAATTTTAACAAAATCGAACAAGAATGTTTAGATAGAAATAAAGTCAAAACCATAAATCTGTTCATGTTTACAGGCACGAAATGAAAGAGGGGAGAAGCTGAGTGAACTGGACGAAAGAACAGCACAAATGATGGCTACCGCTGAAAATTTCTCACAAGCCGCACACCAAATAATGCAGAAATACAAGGATAAAAGTGGTACCAGTTTTGAAGCAACACTACCAAGCAGTGCGTACGTCTGCCCAGCCACGTCGGTATACTTTACATGATATATGCAGAGACTCGGCTCTGATTCTGATGACCGTCACCTAGGAAACAGTATCCTAGCAACTATTGAAGACAACGAAATTGTTTGTCTCGTGAAATTAGTGTGGTCATGTGATGACATCACCAAGGGTCAGTGAAAAAATGTGAGAGAATGTGATCTCATTCATCCTAAAAAATGAAATTTTGTGTTCTTGCAAATATTTATATCAATTCTGCCTATGAAACTAGAATAGCAGTTGAACAATAGTTAATATTGTAGTTTATGTGTTCTTATTACTTGTGGAGTTTGGGAGTAAACTTGTCTTCGGTTGTAGGGTCAAAAAGAGCATTCTGACATATTTCCAAATATGGCATTTCATCACAACCGATGTTACAAGTTGCCTACAATGTGCTACAATGTGGTACAATGTATTGCAGTGTATCACAGTGTGTTACAATGTGTTACAATGTATCACAGTGTACTACATAGTTTTACAATGTAAGATATCTGTCTGTAGATACAAAAAAGCATGTTATGTCTGTCTCTCTTCAGATTTCAATTAAATATGTACATAATGTCTAGGCAGAAGAAATTGCTGAAATTCTCTGCATGAAGAAAAAATCTTTAAAAAACTTCAAACAAAAAAAATGAAACCTGTGTGGTGATACTTAATATTGTAAAATCTCACTGAGTCAGTCTCTGTGTTCTAAGACTGACCAGAAATGCCCCGTGCATGTGTTTGAGTGTCTTGATATTGAAAATGTCTGTAAAAATGCAGAGATATAAGGTTCATAAGACAATATCTAGAGAATTTCAGCAAAGAAAAAAAGGAAGTGTCTATGTTTGTTCAATTGGGTGAAAATAGAAAGTATTCTAAATTGCTTTAGATGACTACAGATACTATGTGTATATATGTGCCAGAAGTCATGCGTAGTCTACACGATATATTTACTTATACGATTTCTTGAAATGTACAAATTGAAGTAGTTAAAGGGCCTAGTCTACCATTGCAAATAGAAACCTTTAGCATTTGCAATTTTCAAAGAAACGAAAAAAACAGGTGGTATATGTTTCATGCTTACTTTCAGTTTTGAGATTTTCATGTACACTATTATCATTTGCGATGAAAGTCTAGTATTCCTCATGTCGGTATATTTACTGTGTTTCAACTTCTGTGGAAGCCCCCTAGGTCATTGGTAATATGAAGCAATGAAATTGACACAAAGTCCCTAATCAACTCATCATTTTCATGTAGGACCCTCTAAGTCTGTGTAAAATTGTAAGATAATAGTTCAATTTACCTTACTGTTTACTGATGCGACTGGTTAAGACTGATTCTTTAACAATTCAGATAAGGTGCCTCAAATCCAGGGATTTCTTTTCAATACACGTGAGCTACAATTCATTCTCTAAGGTGTAAAAACTCAGTTATTAGTCGTTTCCATCAGTAAAATTCATGTTCTACCATTCCTTTACCTCTCGCGGTATGGTTTGGATTTTCGAATAACATCTGTGAAAGTAGAAAGAAGACAATCAAAGTAGAAATAACAAAATGCAAGCCAACCAAGATTACATTTGTAAATTATGTAGTGGTTGAGTTTTACAGGTCAAAATGCTTTCTTTGTATTATACTGTACTTTGGTTAATGAAGGTTTTGAATTTAAAATATCTGGTCAAAGGTCATGCCCATAGGTCAAAGGTCATGAACTTACAAAAGTACAGGTGAAGGAATATCGGTGTAAACAAATGAGTGCAATGTTTTGTTTTGATTACTTTTCACAATTCATTTATGTCATTCTCATCTCATAAAACTTACAACGACATCCTCTATCATGTTAACTTAAAGACTACATTGTACATGTGATGTTTGTTTAGAGGCACTTTCCTGGTTTTAGCGCTTGTGTCTATTACGACTACCAAGGGTATGAGCTTGTGCCATAGTGTTATTTACTGAAGTAAGAAAAGTGTAGCTGAGAGAGTTGCAAAATGAAAACACCACTCATTGACTTAGTCACTTTTCCTTTCATTTGACCATTTCCAAGTACAACTCTTATATCAATGACTTGGTTACTGTGTATCAATGCAATATGTCATTTTGTAGCAATTTTCAAAACCAATTCATTTGTTTATTTGTACATTTCTGTAGCCTTCTTTGCTCAAGGCAAGTGTTGTTGCCCATTGTATTGGTCTTTAATTAATGTGTACTTTGATTAAGAGTGTTTCTTTCACCAAAACAAAACAACCATGCTAGAAAAAAGTTTTTCTTCCCCGTGTTTTGGTTTATTTTTGGCAGTAGCTGACAAATTTCTTTCAATATTTCCTTTCTTTTTCTCTTTTCTTGTGCGTAGTGTCTGCCTTGGGTCCTGGTAAAAGTTGAGACTTTCCAAACTGACATTTGATATCAATTTCTGTACATTCCTGGCTGGAGCTTATTTGAGTTTGGAATTGAAGATCACTTCTCCCTCAAGTAGGATCTCTGGGTTTTTTGTGTTCAACGATGTACTGTATGCTTTTTACCATTTCTAAATATGTGTGTGCGCGTGTATGCGTGTATTTATGTGTATTTGTCCTGTGTTGCCTAGAGAGGAATAAATTGAAAAGCGTTTTGTCAGATGATAAACTTGGCTGCAAAGGCTTGGATTTAAACTATTCCCTTTAAGTGTTTCAATGGGTTGATAAACTTCACCACAGTCCTTTCATGTAGGGATTGTGACGCAACCAACTCCTGTACTGTGTAAACAGTCCTATGTCGGAACTGTGACACAACCATCTCCCAGATTGTGAACACTAGATGTCAATCAATCCATCTTCTGCTGAAAAAACCCACAATCCTCTACTGCTTTGTCTTTCAGAAATGATTACAGCTGCTCACAAGAAAGGGTGTATCCCTTATTTGCAGCTGAAAATCAACTCAGAATGCAACCACAATGTCTGTCTTGGACCGTTGCAAACATAAAGAACAGAGGGGTTGCATACAAGTATGCTGTTACACTTCTTCAAGATTACAAAAAAACCCACCAAAACCATTACAACTCTGTAAAGTTTTATCATGTGTTGAGACCCATATTTACAATGCCCGCTTTGCTGTCGCCAATGATTCGCTTTCTACCAAATTGTCTTGCATTTAGAAGTCATTACAAGTCGTGACCCACACCGATGAACCCTCTCCCCAGCTCTTACATTCAGAACCACTGCTATTGTCTAGTTACTTACAAACTTTTACAGCTCCTTTTTTTCTTGTCACTTTTATTTTTGGTTTTATCTGTATCCAATATCTGTAATTTATTTTGTATGTTGTAACAAAAAGAAAGAGAGTTTGGTGGAAAGCTTGTAGGTAATTCATTGTACAGATTTTATTGGATGGCTGCAGTGTAAAGTATAAAATACTATTATGATACCCTTACATGTCAGTGTCTTTTATTGCTACAAACATGATGCATGTTAGCTTTGCTGTCATTCTCTGTACAGAGATTGTGGCACGGTGTGGATAATTATAACCTAGTTAGGAGTCGGACTGGCAGCCATTCCAATAGGTGCCGCAGTTTATTACTCAGAGACTCTCTAGCTAGGTTAGACTTATAAATGCTATGCTACAATATCTGTTTGGAGAATGCTTTTTGGTGTGATGTGTCATTGAGTGACTCAAGATTGCCACATAACATTGTTAACACACAGACTATCTCTACATAGGCCGAGCACTACCATTCCATAGCAAAGCCCTTCGTCATTATGTTGTGATACAATCAGTTTGAATTCATTGATTACAGCAATCTGATCAGCTGTGCCAGGAATTATATTTTTAACTTGAAGAGATGACCATGAATTGTGTGTGATAACATAAAACTTACAGTAGACGTCAGGTCATTGTTTGCTCTGGCATTATGAAATTATTGTTTATATATCTACAAATTATGACTAATTCTTTCATCCTTAGAGGCAGCTCAATTGCAACACAGCATCAGGTCAGACTCTCAGCCTCATGGCAATTCTGACCTTGCATGTATCTTTGCTTGACTAGCTCAATCATACTAGTAACAAATAGCTGGTCCTAACGTTGATAGAGGAAAAACAAGCATTGCCATCATCTAGCAGTATATGAGTGCTTACACAAGCAAGCTTACATGATACACTTGCCTATACCACTGACGTGTGCTGAACCATGAGAGCTTGGGCCACTTGACTCACATGAAATATTCCAAACATGACATTTGAAATAAAAACGCCTCTTGAATCAAACTTGTGTAACAAATGTGGTTCGCTCATGTATTTCGTAGTGGATGTAAGACCTCCAAAAAATTTAAGTTGCACAGTTACCTAGCTTGATAATTATTTCCCGTATTCAATATCAGTAAAGTTTCCGGGAGAGGAAAACGTCTGATATCCACTACCAACTATCCTCACATACAAATTTGACGAGGTTTTAGAGACTAAAACCCCCTTTGTTTTCATAAGAAGGAATTTATATTCACATTCAGAGTAAATGTTGCAGTGCATTCACAGATCATGCAGATAATTATATACTTGCCAAAAAGATAGCATTCAAACGCAGCTTACATATTATTCTGTATTAATTTATTGTGGGCCACCACAGTAGCATTGGTCGAGCCAACTTTACCAATTTAGTGATCCTTTCCTTTTGGAGAAATGAAACGAAAAGAGCCTGTTCTTTTAGGGGACGTTCAGTTTTTTACGGCCGGGGGGGGGGCGGCAAAATCTTGTCGCCGGTGTTCAAAAAAATATAGACCCCCCCTGCATTTTTCGCGAAAAATGATGACCATCCCCTTTGTCAGACGTAGAATTTTGATGACCCCCCCCCCCCCCCCCCCCCCCGCTGAAAAATAACCAAAACCCATATGTCAAATTTACCCGCATGGTTTGGATTTGAACTCCGGTACGCGGCGCACTTTATTCGTGTAGCAGAGATGCCAGTGCACAAACTTCTCAGCCACATCCATGCAAACGTCTGTTAATTAGGACGACTGTAAGGCAATTTTGAACTTCATTGCCATAGACAACTTATGTCCATGGACATTGTATAAAGTAAACTTTATTGGAGTGGTTCGCCAAAGGCAGCCCTCCGGTTAAGAGGGTCATGGGCCATTACGTAAAGTCAACTTTATTCTAGTGGGCCACCAAAGGTGGCCCGCTGGTAAAAAGAGGGTCGACCATGGCCATTGCACGAAGTAAACTTTACTGAACAGGGCCGCTGAAGGCGTCCGGCCGTTAAGATGGTCATGGGGTATTACAATAAAGTCAATTTATTGTAGTGGGCCGCCGCAGGCGGCCCGCCGGTAAAGAGGGTCAATCATGGCCATTGCATGAAGTAAACCTAATTGGAGTGGTCCGCAAAAGGCGTCTGCCCGTTAAGAGGGTCATGGGTAATACATAAAGTATATTTATTGTAGTGGGCCGCCGAAGGCGGCCGCCGGTTAAGAGGGTCGATCATAGCCATGGCATAAAAGTGAACTTTATTGTAGGTATTATGTTTTTGAAAATGTGGTGACCCCCCCCTTTCCTACCAGTGAAAAGTGATGACCCCCCCTTCTCGGATTCCAAAATTATGATGACCCCCCCCCCCCCTGGATTTTGCCGGCCCCCCCCCCCCCCGGCCGTAAAAACTGAACGGTCCCGTAGGCGAAATGAAACCAATCTCCTTTCATTTTGTTTCATTTCGCTAAATAGAATAGGCCCTGTCCGATGCCCTCTTTGTGCACCATCTACATTGCTCTGTTAGGAAATTTAATTCACAAGCATGGTATGCATGCAGATGAAAACCAGCGTTATCTTCTCCTGTGGCCTTGTCCTCAGTCCAAACATGTATTGATTGTGACATCAAGGAATGCATGACACAATAAACTTCAGCTCAACGACGTTAAAACAAACGTCCTGATTCGCTCCAAGTTCATCTGTGCGCCTGCACCAGTTGACAGTGTCAACATTGGTTATACTTCCATTGTTTCCGTTTCATCTGCTCGCAATATCGGCATGGTATTTGACAATAATCTCATGTTCAGTCAGCTCATGGGAATCAATCTACAACCATCTCTGCCAGATTGGATCTTATACTACGCTGCCTCACTAATGAAGTTTGCCAAACCTTTATACATGCAACTTTGATGGCCAAACTTGACTATCGTAATTCACTTCTATAAGGACTACCAAATAACATGATAGGCCTGTTACAACATAACAAGTTCACAATGCTGCTGTGAGAATAGTCACACACACCAGGAAATTTGCACCGATCACCCAGTTCTCTCACCCATCTCCATTGGTTACCAGTTTGTCCCAGGATTGAGTACAAAACTTAAAACGCACATGTTCTCCAGAGTATACCATGTTGTTTAGCTGTAAAGCTGAGCAAAACCCCTTTTTTATTTTGGCGCTATATAAACTTTGGTGATTGATTTATTGATTGATTGATTGATTGATTGATTGATTGATTGATTGGATTTGATAGTCCGTGTTGAATAATGGTCAGTCCACAGCAATCACACCAGCCAAGATATGTAATATCATTGAAATTACAACTTTGTCATGAAATAAACGTGAAAATATACATTTATATATGATGTTTTACACAAGGAATGTCTAAACAAGGAATGGTAATTTGGCAATAATCATGAAAACAAAAGTAATTATGGTGCACATTACTTTATGTTAATTTGTATTTTCCTCATAGTTGACATACCGATGAGGGTGCTATTGGAGACAAGATCTCACCTCAGATTCAGTCGAAACTCTAACTGCATCATCAAGATGAACGAAAAGAACATGATTCTGAGTTTATTTCACATTAACCTAAACTATTTTTGACAATAATTTTTCCCTACTACAGAAATTTAATAGTGTGTGCTTTACCAGGAAGGCAGTACAGTATCATGTTACGAAGTCAAATCATCCAGGTAGCATCAAAGGAATTCTCCATCACATTAACTTTCATTTAACACACAAGGCATGCATACATTCACATTGTTCTCAGCAAAGCTGCTTAAATAGGTTAAACCTATATTTCGGAGTGACTACAGCACAAATGTATGCGACAAAGATTTATACGTATTTCAATTAGTAGTTGTACATATGAGTTTGCTTGTACCGCCATCACATGATCTCTTGGACTGACTGAGTCCGTAAAACACTTTGCGTCCTTTTTTCTTCCAGAGTAGAACAATACTGTTTAATTCAAGTTACATCAAACTTTCTTCCTTGCTGTAAGAATGTTTGGTGTGAATGTCAAACCATACTGAAAATTATCACACCAAGGTTTCATTTGCAATGATTGACACAGTCTAGAACATCGGAGACAACTCTGAAACTTCCCGTCTTCTTATGAACAACAAATCAGAGAACAAAAATCACTTGTGGTTGTAATAGGCAATCTTTTGCCACCAATGATAGTCTGTCTGTAAACTAAGTTACAGAAAAGTTCAACAAAGAATAGTACAGTATATATACATAAAACATTGAGTGAATGCCTTTGTGTCAAAACTAAATAAAGGAACCTTTGTGTAAATAATGACTCTTGTATGGACGTACATTGATATCTGAACGTCCGCTAAAATAACATGATATACACAAATTAATGAAGCCTGAAAAAAGACAGGAAAATGAACTCTCCTTTTGTGACGTATTCCATAATTTCCCATTATATTCATCAAAACTTGTTATAATTTTACAGTTTCTTCTATAGTTCTTCGTCGTAATATTATATTCCTAAATTGAGAAGTACGCGTTATTTATTGCTTCATGGCAATATTTATAAAAAGATATATTTTATGTATACGGCGTCGGGCCCAAAGGGCTTGAAATTGAAACGAAAGTAGTTACAGAACTTGAACGTTGAGGACGCTATGCACAAAACAGCTTTCAGACCGTTGAAAAATCAAGTACTGAGCAATGATCAGGAGTGATAAAAGGAGTGAAATTTCGAAATTGCTATGCAAAATCGGAGACATGAGTAGTAGAATCTCTCTCCCATGGACTCTTTATCTTGTAGAAAACAGAGAAACTTCATAAAAGGCAAGCGTTTGTTGCATTTGAAGAAAAAGTAAGCCTTCACTTCAAAATAAACCGGGCAGCTGTAACAGCCTCACAGGGCCACGTCAGATTTCAAACCAAGACTCAGATAAACTTACTGACTGGTTGTTAACAAAAAATAACATTCCCCGAGTCATTCAGAAGGATTATTGCATGTTACTTAGGCGATGTTTATCTCAAGAAAAGTTGATAAAACTTCACATATAAAAAAATTGAATTATAAACAATATGTGAACAAGTATTTATTCCATATACGCAAGGGAAATTCAACAAAATGATCAATGCTACTGTTCAAAGTAGTCAGAATAGAAATCGCTCGCTGAAATCTTATATAAAAACTGTCGTTAACCTGTTAACTGCAAAATTTCACAGCATCGCTGGCTGAACTGTTGTCACGACCACCGCCCTCTACACATGAATTTAATCTAGTGTATAATCTATCACACGGTCAGTGAACCACGAGGCGCTTGGCGAGTATGGACGAATGGTGTGTGCCGGTTTCTTCATTGTTATCATTTTCAATGATGAAATCAAATACTATTGAATGGAAACTTCTCACATCGTATCAGACATATCTGGATGTACAGGTATATCTTTAAAATGTATTCTGCACACACAACTGTTGATCTGCCATGGTCTAGTGGAGTTGTGAATCAGTTTACTTACGTTGTTATTGATGATGCAATCACAGACGTAGGACAGGGAGAAGCGTGTACACTGCGTTTCAGACACTGATCACATCAAATTATTCATTTTTGTCGCTTAAAGTTGTTCAAAACGACTAAATTTGTGCATAACTACAGCAAAGAGATGAAGCGGCTGTCACAAATATGATTTGTTTGCTCAAACGTGACACTGAGACAGTGGATCTCATGAACGGCTTCACGTGACGCCTTGCGTGGCCAAATACGGAGACATTACTTGATTTTGAGCCACCCCTCCGTCAAAGTTCCAAATTTTTCTAAGTGAAATTATCGAAAAACGACATCATTTGAGTTTATGTGTACTCTAGACATGAGGCGACATCAACATAGAATAATATATTTCAAAAACCATCATTCTAAAAACCTGAGAAATTGATGGTTTTGATTAGTAAACATGATGTAAACGGTGCGAATCGTTCGTCGTCACGCTTGAGTGATAATCGGAAATTGACTTCGCGCCGAAAGTTTTGACAGAAATCCAATATTTTGATGAAATGCAGACATACACATCATCTTGGTGTTTCTGTCTACTTAGAAAATACTGTGATGTGTTTGTCGTCTCACCCTCTAACACAGATTCTGTCTCGGCTGACTGCAATGTACTCAGGCAGACTCAGTTCATCTGTAAAAAGATTATATAACCAAGTCCCATCTCGACTCCAAATCGAAATCCTATCATTGCCGGAATCACAAACATAAACATTGTCAGCGCCATCAACGGCAATGCTCTCTGGGTAGTACAGCTGACTATCGCCGTGACCGTACTCACCGTATTGGTACAGGTAATTGAAATCAGAATCAAAACACTTGATGCAGCAATTGTGACAATCAGACACCATGATGACATCCATACTGTTGACAGCAACAAAGTAGGGGTAGCTGAATTGTTTATCCCCAAGACCACCAAAGTCTCCAACATAGTGACCAGTCCTGGTGTACTTGAGTAACCTATGACCTTTGACATCAGTGACCAAAACAAACCCTTTCAAGAGAGCTATGCACCAGGGATCTACGCCTGCAGGTAAAGTAATTATTCTGATAACTTTATTATTTTGATCACAAACAACAATTTGCAAATTATTCTTATCAAGTATGAAGTAGTGGTTGTCCTGAGAGACCGCTACGGACTGTGGCTGGAATGGCTTGGCAAACTGACCGCTGAAACTTCCTAGCACCTTTTCACATGTGTAGTCTTGGTTCAGTATCTGAACAATGTTGTTGCCCTTGTCACACACCAGAAGTTTATCATCATGGAAGGTTAAGCCTTGTGGGTCATTGAACTTCTGTCCTGGCTGAGGACCTTGACCGTCCAATTTGAATTTTGACCAGCCACCTGTAAGGTCAGAAAGGTCAAAGGTCAAAAAAGCACATTAGCAGAACAGAATGGCACTAATGACTGTCACGTAACATACTGTTTTCAGAAATGTACAATTTGAAATTGAGAATAGATATTGATACAAATCAAACTGCATCAAAGTGACAAATGAGCAACTTAAATTTTAAACCTTACTTATTTTGTTATTGAATACTTTAGCTTCGTTTTACCATGGAAATGATATAAAGTTGTGTTTTTTGAAACCTATACCTATAATGACTTTTACAACATGTCAGTCTAAGAATAGAAATGCTAGTATGATGTACATGTATTATGGATGTTTTTCTTTGATTTTCTGTGAAGGCTGAACATGTTGCGTTTTTCAGTTTCTGTCCTAAATTAGGACCTTGACCCATCAGACTTAGTTTTCTCCCACCAATCACAGGGTCAGAGAGGTCAAAGGTCAAACAAGTTGATACGTCTGTGGGAAGTTGAATTGTACATGTAACACTAATCTGTGTTTGCTGATATAGCTTGAAAGTAGACATCAATACCAACGGATCTGGATCAAAAATAAAGTTAAACTGCAAATTTTACACTTTCCTAATTTTTGTTATTATATATTGTAATGTCGGTTTACCATGGTAACGATGTGATTAGTTTCTATTTTGCTTTTTCAACATCCAAGAATAGAAATGCCATTCTTTCATAATTATTGATGCATTTGTTTGGTTGTGTGTCGAGACTAAACCTGTTGCCATGGGTTGTTTAACTTCTGTCCTAAATGTGGGTGTTGACACAGCTTTCTCCAGCTGGCCTTAGGGCCAAAGAGGTCAAAGGTCAAAAGAAACAAATTGGTAGCGTGAAGTTTTTATTTTCATGTAGCTGTGTTTTCTGATGTAGCTTTAATTTAAAAACAGATATACAATTCAAACTGTATCAAAATGACAAGCAAACAGGTTAATGTTATTTAATATTATAACACCTTTTTACCATGGGAAGGATATAAATTTGAGTTTCTGATATAGCTTGCTCTTTCAACCGGTAGTGAAAATGGAAATACCATGTATTTTCAGAGAAATGAAATACCATATTTTCATAGTATATGTATAATTTGTTTGAAATTTTGTGGAAGTCTTAGCATATTTGGTTGCCTCCTGGACTCCTGAATTTTTTACCTTGGCTATCAACTGAATTTTGTCTGGCTGACCGCAGGTTCAAAGAGGTCAAAGGTCAAACAAATAATTAGTACATGATGTTTTAAATTGAAATGTCATACTCAACAAGCTGTGAGTTTGATTGCTTATAGTATACAGCTTCAAAAGAAAGATACTACACATCCTACCGCATCAAAAGTACAATGAAAAAGATGTTAATCTTTAGCTTATTAATTTTCACCTTTTGATGTTTTAATGCCGGTTTACCATAGCAACAACATTAATTTAAACTTCTAAAAAGTGGCATTTTAAAGTATACACATACCATTATCTTCATTTCGAATTGATTTGTTATCTTGTAAAGATATCACAGTCATGTGATATATGCCTACATTTGTTTGATTTAGGGAAGACCATGTTACCATGGCAACTTTTTAATACATTGCATTCAAAATGTATCATTTTAGGTATATGCAAGTTTGTAGAGTGACACATGTGCATGTACGGTCCCTACATTTGCCTATTCTGCAAAGGCTATGTTAAAAATCTAGCAAGGCTGTGTAAAATTTTGCAAAGGCTATGTTAAAATCTATCAAGGCTGTGTAAAGTTTTGCAAAGGCTATGTTTAAAAATCTATCAAGGCTGTGTAAAGTTTTGCAAAGGCTATGTTAACAATCTATCAAGGCTGTGTAAAATTTTGCAAAGGCTATGTTAAAAATCTAGCAAGGCTGTGTAAAATTTTGCAAAGGCTATGTTAAAAATCTATCAAGGCTGTGTAAAGTTTTGCAAAGGCTATGTTAAAATCTATCAAGGCTGTGTAAAATTTTGCAAAGGCTATGTTAAAAATCTATCAAGGCTGTGTAAAATTTTGCAAAGGCTATGTTAAAAATCTATCAAGGCTGTGTAAAATTTTGCAAAGGCTATGTTAAAATCTATCAAGGCTGTGTAAAATTTTGCAAAGGCTATGTTAAAAATCTATCAAGGCTGTGTAAAATTTTGCAAAGGCTATGTTAAAAATCTATCAAGGCTGTGTAAAATTTTGCAAAGGCTATGTTAAAAATCTATCAAGGCTGTGTAAAATTTGGCAAAGGCTATGTTAAAAATCTATCAAGGCAGTGTAAAATTTTGCAAAGGCTATGTTAAAAATCTAGCAAGGCTGTGTAAAATTTTGCAAAGGCTATGTTAAAAATCTAGCAAGGCTGTGTAAAATTTTGCAAAGGCTATGTTAAAAATCTAGCAAGGCTGTGTAAAATTTTGCAAAGGCTATGTTAAAAATCTAGCAAGGCTGTGTAAAATTTTGCAAAGGCTATGTTAAAAATCTAGCAAGGCTGTGTAAAATTTTGCAAAGGCTATGTTAAAAATCTAGCAAGGCTGTGTAAAATTTTGCAAAGGGTATATTAAAAATCTAGCAAGGCAGTGTAAAATTTTGCAAAGGCTATATTAAAAATCTAGCAAGGCTGTGTAAAATTTTGCAAAGGCTATGTTAAAAATCTAGCAAGGCTGTGTAAAATTTTGCAAAGGCTATGTTAAAAATCTATCAAGGCTGTGTAAAATTTGGCAAAGGCTATGTTAAAAATCTATCAAGGCTGTGTAAAATTTGGCAAAGGCTATGTTAAAAATCTATCAAGGCTGTGTAAATTTTGCAAAGGGTATGTTCAAAAGTTTGCAGTTTGTTAAAAATTGAATATTTACTGACATCTTCCACACTGGAATCAAAGTCAAGTCAAAATTCTTTTATAATACTTTTAGGATGATAAACAGTGTTATACTTTTTTCAGGAAATCTATTAATCTTCTAAAATCTGGTGACAGCAAAACAGTTTTCTTAAGAAATTTGAAAATATTTGTTCTATGATTCAGCTTAGTCAACTACTCTGAAATGTTGCTAATTGACAGTGCATTTCAACTGCTACTTTTATTTCTCGATATGACAGATGAGTCATCAACAAAAAGAGATTCTGTTTCTCATCCTCGTCGATCTGGACTATATAGCCACATTAGGATTTTCTTCGGGCAAAGTTGAAAAAAGTATAATGTTAAAAATTTGATAGTGCACCACCAATTTGCTGCAAAGCGTACTTTCAGATATTTTGCATTTCATTATTTATTCTGAACAATAGAAATTGTCAGTACCCATTGGATCACACACAAATCACACAGTTGGGGAAGTGATCTGAGCAGAATTACTGCCGCATTCAAACAGTCCTGTTCCTTTTGTTTTCGTAAATTCATGTTAATTTCTTGATGACAAGCTAAATATAACAAATAAAAAATGTATCACTGAATTGATCTGCTCGAATGAATTCCTGGCTAAGTTCTCTCATAATTCCTAAACAGTTGTAGCGGTTTAAAGTGATATTTCGGAGTAATCCTTCCCCGCTGCAGTTTGAACCTATCCCATAATTGTTTTCTATTGTAAAATCTGGTCAAAATATCAAACTTCTGTCTTGTACTGAATAACAGTTTACTGCCCTTGGTAAACTCACCTGATAAATGTTTCAAAAATTTTACATTTGTATTCGTTGTTACTCCCTTTGTTAGCTGGGCTCCTTTTGTCGGCTGATGATGTGTGGCTTTCGATACAAGGGGTTTAGGCTGTGCTTGTTTGCTTTTAACAGCAACTTGTCCTCCCATCATAGCTTTACTGGGTTGTTCAGTCACACTTCTCCCTTTCATCTGCACTTGTGGTTGTCTGTGAGTCATTGTCTCCATCCTATCTCCATCTTTCCTTAATTCTTCAGACTTGATTGGTTTACCTGAAGACATATTTAATTGATTAATTCTGACAACAGATGGAGAGCTTCAGCTGCGAATATAAATTTAGAACCATGCAAATCAGATATCATATTATCCTCATTTAACTATACGTTCACCTTCGCCATAGTTTTAGGCAAAAGTAGGGGCAAACTGAATCAGCCATCATTACCAGAAATCTGGTTCTTCCCACAGAGAAAGAAAATTTTCCATTCGACAGGAGCAAATGTATTGTGTCGCATGGTTTCAAAGTGTCGACGCCACAAAAAATTATTATTATTAAAATATTAAATTTAAACACCATCTAAGACTCAAGTAGAACAATATGTCCAAACCATTTAAATGAGTGAAAAGACATAGGGAGAAGCATCGAACACTGTAATTTCAAAATCAGAGTGTTATATAACTTTCTGTGTGTGTTTATATATATATATGTGTGTGTGTGTGTGTGTGTGTGTGTGTGTGTGTGTGTAATGTTTAGCTTCTCTGATATACAAAGATTACATCGCTTGCTTATGTCAGAGTAACACAATGTGCAATGCTTTTTCAATAATTGATCACAAGACATCAAAGACCTGGTCCTTGTCTAAAGAGACCAAACAAACTGTCACCTTTCAATGGGCATGCATGTCCACTGAAAGGTGACTGTCAAGTCAAAAATGTCATTTTACAAGGCCAAGGTATCAACGGAAATCAAGTGAAGGAGAGGGTTAATTTACATCGGCCTCACTTATAACACCTTCAAGTCACGCTTCCGCTACAAAAAATATGAGAGCAGCACTAAATTGTCAAAATTTATTTTGTCTCTTAAAAGACAAGGACCAGGTCTGAATTCCCAACAATGATGCACATTTGTATCATATATTATGCATATTCATTTTATATTTGTGTACGCTATTGTGTGTGGGGGTGTCTGAAAACAATATTCAAGTCGACAATATCATGCAGAATGACTCTAATTTATGTTTTTTAATGAACATTGTACATAATTTGGTGAAATTCCTACCTTTAACAACACCAAGATTCATTTGTAAACAGTCAGGATTTTCTATGAAAACCAGATCACTATCGATGTCACTACAAGGTAGATTTGTCATCTCATCATAATGCTGATATTGATCCTTCATCTGTCTTTGTGCTGTCATGATGTCTGCAGCTCCTCCAAAAGTCAAGAGATGACTGAGATATGAATGGATACTTTCTGCACTGGCAATCCTATGTTCCAAAAGTTCTATATCTGCATCAATTTGTTTACACTTAGGTATGTAGATATCATCAACTTGCCCCAGTAGTTTTATTTCCTGTTGCTTCATTTCATTAATCAACTTTTGATACATTTTCTTAATTTGTCGTTCTGCCGTGGACCTGTTTGCATTCAAGTCTTTTCGAACATCATGTGCTCTGTTCTTTCTTAGCTTTAAATCGCCAACTTTCTTCGCAATTTTCTCTGAGTGTGCTTTCATTTCTGGCATATACTTCTCCATCGCTGACTCCAGTGACAACATCTTATGATCTGATGGTGTGTGGTCAACCACAATACACTTATGACATATTGGCACTTGACAAGTATCACAGTAGAATTCTAGTTTCGTACTTCGGTGATTCTGACAGAATCTTGGTTGAATCATTCTGAAGTGTTGTGTTGACATCTTTTCATTGTATTCTGCAATTGTCATTGGTTCATGATCTTGGCAGACTCGCACTACTCTGTGGGATTGTATGCAGACATCACAGAAGAATTGTCCACCACAGTCACCACACCAGTACTTGGCCTCTTTCTTACATCCTTCACACACCGTACCTTTCGGACTGACATCACCGATAACTGACATAAGGTCATTCATAAATCGATTGCTGTCAATAGCTGCCACCCCTCCAGAGGGCAAAGGCCAAGGCTTCTTACATGTTGGACATATCAGCTGACCGTTGTTTGTCTTGACCCATTTTGTGAGACAAAGTTCACAAAATGTGTGATAACAAGGCAGTATTTTAGGTGACTTAAAACGCTCCATGCAGATTGGACACAGCAATACCTTGTCATCAATGTCAGTCAGCAGTTTTTCACTGATACCTAATGATGAAGCCATAGCTACTTTTGTCAAAGGAGTACACTGAAAAAATAAAAAAAAAAACATGATAAACATTGACATTAATTCAATCTTAAAAGAAATGTTACAGGTTACATTTTAATTCAATCTTATAACCAATGTTGCAGGTACCTGTATTAATATTTTACAGTTTATTTTACTGAACAAAGTTTCCTGCCAAAGGTTTATTGACATTTCTGTATCTGTTTTGCTTGAATACTGTTTGGTCCATTAAGAAGTTTTTTGATTTGTTAGCTGTTGCTATGCCTATTATCATATGCTTTAAACCGTCATCCATTAATTTTTGCCAACTCACATGTGTTATCATCGCCATGGTTTTAGTGTTGTATTTCTCGATGGGTGTGTGTGCACTAGGTCACTTGATTTTTTTTTTGATTTACCTCCTGGTACTATAGCCTATCATTTAAAATCACAATGTTACCTTGTAATATAATACAACTTACTTCTGTACCTTAAAATATCACCCCTTATTAGTCTTGCCAACCTGCCCCATGATACATTAAGTCGCATATGGTGAATTTTAATGGTAGCATATGTTTTAGTGTTCTAGTGTTCTCAAGGGGTGTTGAAACAGCCATACAGTGCAGAAACACCAGTTAAGTTTCTGTATATTATGCACAACACATGGCCTTCTAAGTGTTGCACACATGCTGTGTTTTTGGATCACGTACTGCACATGTCGTTACAGAGACTAGCTGTGTTCTACATATTTCAGTTGGGAGATGACTAAGAATTCAAAAGTAAATAGTTTTTAGCACTATAATATTACTCAGTCCTGCAGCCATCGCAGACCTCTAAAACGATACATTTTTCTATCTTCAGTGAACTCTTTCCAAATACCTAAGCGATTTAAGTTACAGAATGTACAGTTGTAACAACTTACCTGAACTCTTCCTGCTTCAAGAGTCACTCTAATGTATCAAAAAGACAAAGTTTGGGAATTTAGCACAAATAAGTTACTCCCCAATCAGCCACTTGACAATGCCTGGGATACCTGATAACTATGTATACGGGCATGCGTATATGTATGTGACCTGAACTGACCTTTAAACTATATTCTATTGTTGACTTGTACCCAGCAGCATAGCAATAATAGATGGCTGTTCTATTGCCTTGTTACACCCCTAAAGAAACCAGAATTTCATACATCTTGAATTAATATTCAACGACCCTGTTTCTTGGCCATTGATCAGGATAGTTTTACAGTAAGTTTGTGTGCAGACCAGTGTAAGCTAATGTTGACGAGAGAGAGCATTCTCAGTTCCAAAGTGAAAACTACTAGATTCCATTTATTTGAAAAAAACTTTGCACCACAATTTACTTAGTCTATTGGATTCACCTTTTCACACCTGATGCCTTTTCACCCTGATGTGTTTGGACAATGTCAGTATGCTTCTGTGCTGTCCGCACATCACAACATTATTCAGAATTTCATGTTGCAAGTAAAGGTTACTAAGTAAATAGATGTTTTGAAGTAAACAACCAGTTATTTCTTTCCGTTTATCTTTCAATAAACCAAACTTATCTTATGTTAGCAATGGTTTAATCTTTGATCACTGCATAGGCATGATCATGTAAACTGTGTTTTCACCTCCATGCTGCAACTAAAATTTGCCACAACCTGTTGCTTCCCATAACAAAGTTTGGCCTCAGTGATTGAAGAATTTATGGCAGGGGGAGGGTAACTGTTAAGGTTCCCATGCAACTTAATTCTAATCCAAATTATTCAAGAGTGTTGTCCAAGTTTTAATGTGAAATTACCAATATTATGTAGAAAGTATAAAGATCGCATGACATATGATATTGTCAAACTTTCCTACTTCATACAAACGACATCAAATGAAACGTTTGCTGCCCATACTTGTCAACATTTTGATACAGACTGACATCTGGTATTATACGTTATAAGCTCCCTGCAGCAACAACAAACACAGTCAACTGTTGAGACAAGTAACACTTCATACCTTCCTCTGAAGCTGTTCAACTTTGCTTTACAGTAGTCAACAATGCCATGATACATAATTTAGCAGTGAGAGACTTTAGATGGACAGCAAAAGAATAATATTACAATAAGACGTAGCAAAGACTAGGACATGGAAGTAATCTTGATGCAGTTTGATTGCTTGTTATGTGATTCTACACATGGTGTGGTGTATCATTCATCAAAAAGATTTCATAGAGTCAGTTCTGATGGCATCGATCATTTCTTTCTCAACAGTTGGAGAGTCCAGTGGCAAGGCATCCAAGAGTATTGGTTAAACACATACCAGGCACTGGGGGTCTAGAAGGACACAGTCAAGGCTGCCAGCGGTGGTGTCACAAGAGAACTCGCCAAAGCAAGAATTGTATTTGAAGGCTCCTCCACTCATCCCATCCCTATTTCCAACTATAGTGGTATAGCCCAGTCACTTAAAACAATGAGGTTGGACCATGATATGGACTTGGTCAAACCAAGAGATGTGATTGGCCAACAGGAAGCAAGGTCTTGTAAGATCTTGCTGTCATTCAATCAAATTTGAGAAATTAAAATATGGTTACTTGTTAAATATATTGACATTTCCACAACTTTGAATTCAGGATACATAAGGCTCAAAATAGGGACACAAAACAACAGTATACATGTTCATGATTTACATTTCTGTTGTATGAGGCAAGTTTTTGGTCAAAAAACACAATTTGTTGTCACCATTGTATCCCAGAAATTGTAGCAAACAAACATACCAATGCATGATGCATAATTCAAGAATCGAAAAAAATCAGAAACATGATCAAATCTTGCAGGCAGTAAACTGTGCAGCATTTTACTTTAGTAATAACATCTCATGAATAATGTTCAGTGGAACATACCTATTCAAATGTAAAATAAATTCAGGGAAACATAATGTATTTATATATGAATAGCATAGTTCATCATGTAGCATTCATTACAGACGTACATATGTAAAACGATTTTTTTAAACATATTTTTTATACCCTTATGGAATGCAAGGATCATAAAGAATTAAAATCTTCACCTCATTTGGTATGTTTTCTTCAAGGTCAGTATATCAGGATACCACATTTCATATCTTAACAAAATCGAAAAAGAATGTTTAAATAGAAATAAAGTCATAACCATAAATCTGTTCATGTTTACAGGCACTGAATGAAAGGGGGGAGAAGCTGAGTGAACTGGATGAAAGAACAGCACAAATGATGGCTAATGCTGAAAATTTCTCACAAGCCGCACACCAATCTAGGAAAAACCACTATAGTACTGTATACCCGAGAACCTTGTATATGGTATATAAGCTTGGCATGCTTAGAAAGTTTATTTTTTTGAATTTCAAGAGAGAAAAAACGGGCAAATTTGGCCGTTTGGGGACTGGTTACCCGCTCCGGTGGAGTCTTATTTTTTGCCAGGGGTAGCTCAAAAACACCTCACACGGCCAAGTACTCGCCTCTGCTTCATTGAGAGGGACAAGAGTTTCTGACACTAACTCCTTACCTCACTTTACACATCCGTAGGAGTGTGAAGCGGCTTTTTATCACATGTCTTTCACATATTTATCTCAGTTAAAGAAGAATTTCTTTATTTCCGGGAATCGGAGTGTCTATTGACACCCGGGTGTCAATAGCCAGAAGCTGCCCTATATGGCTATTGACACCCCTTGACCCGCGACCCTACTCGAATACCTTCAGAACCGAGCTAAGTTACGTTGTTCATTTCTTGTTTCAGACATGTTGATGCCCACTTTTTTGCTGTCGTGGGTACAGCTTTAATTGGGTAAAGTAACTGTGTAATGTTGTAGAATCATATCGACAGCTCGGGGTCAATAATTTTTATCCGCGGGAGAAGCTTGTCGAACAACATTGACCCGAGTTGCGGAACCTTTGAACCACATGTGGTCAACATGCGGACATACTAAACACCGACAAGCACCGACAAGCACCGACAATAGACCGACAAGGACCGACAAGTGACCGACAAGTTGAATTAAAACCATTCTTTTTCGATGTTTTGGTTTTAAAATGTCATTTTCTACTATTTTGGTGAATATTTACTCAATTGACCGAACTGAATTGACGAAACTGAACGAAATATTGGCCGACAAGGAAATCGCGTATTGAAGCAGGTCTATTGGCCATACTAATAAGGACCGACAAGTGATCGATAAGGTGGATAATTATCATTCTTTTTCGATGATTGGGCTTCAAAATGTCATTTTCTACTAGTTTGGGGAATATTAACACAATCGACTGAACAGAACGAATAAACTGTACGAAATATTGGCCGACAATGAAATCGTATATATCTTGAAGCCAGGTGTCACATATGCCGGAAACCAAAAACAAATTTTTAACTTGTCAATGACTTTTGGGTCACTTGACGGTTTCTTTCTTTATACTTTTAGTTGTTGTAGCTTCAGATCTCTTTGTCGCTGTATTTTGTTTTTAAACTGTTCTTTTCTTTCGAAACTGTATATATTTACAAAGATAGTAGAAAGTAGAAAGTAGTGTTTGAATGGCGAAAGTTCGAAAAATCGTTTTTCATTTTAATTTGTCGATGAGTTTTTGGTCACTTTTCGGTCCTTTCTTGACATCTCTAAAGTTGAAAGTGAACTAAATGCGTCCATTATATAGACAATGACGACAAGTAAACCACTGAACTGAATTGACGAAACTGAACGAAATATTGGCCGACAAGGAAATCGCGTATTGAAGCAGGTCTATTGGCCATACTAATAAGGACCGACAAGTGATCGATAAGGTGGATAATTATCATTCTTTTTCGATGATTGGGCTTCAAAATGTCATTTTCTACTAGTTTTGGGAATATTAACACAATCGACTGAACAGAACGAATAAACTGTACGAAATATTGGCCGACAATGAAATCGTATATATCTTGAAGCAAGGTGTCACATATGCCGAAACCAAAAACAAATTTTTAACTTGTCAATGACTTTTGGGTCACTTGACGGTATCTTTCTTTATACTTTTAGTTGTCGTAGCTTCAGATCTCTTTTTCGCTGTATTTTGTTTTTAAACTGTTCTTTTCTTTCGAAACTGTATATATTTACAAAGATAGTAGAAAGTAGAAAGTAGTGTTTGAATGGCGAAAGTTCGAAAAATCGTTTTTCATTTTAATTTGTCGATGAGTTTTTGGTCACTTTTCGGTCCTTTCTTGACATCTCTAAAGTTGAAAGTGAACTAAATGCGTCCATTATATAGACAATGACGACAAGTAAACCACGTTCACAAATTTTTAATTACAATTTTTGTGAAATGAAAGGTGGCGTAAATTAATCGCTCGCCATGATCAATGCCTTGCCGCTGACTAGGTTGGAAATTAGCCCGTCATCATAGGGGGGAGGGTCACATTTTACGGTACAGGTGTTCGCGAAATTCCCCCGGCCCACCCCCCCTGTAATTACTGAAGGCTCCCTAAGCTATTCAAAGCTATTTTCCCTGTTTAACAATGTGAGTACACACTCCCTTTTTACAGTGAGCTCATTCCTGTTTTATTCGTTGTCAATCATACATACTATTTCAATACATTCCTGATGTGAAAAATGGAGCTAGTACAGAATATGGCAGACTACATGAGGGATTATGTTAACATTCATTATCCATGCAGACACCAATGATGTGAAGAATATCATAGTTTACCATAATGTTTCTGGTAGGAAACAAATACAAACTTTATCTGAACCGTGATTTTGTACAGAATTTAAAATGGCAATAAATGACAGAAAGAAATCAAGCAGGAAACAGACAAGTGGGTGAAGGAAAGAATGGGGGGAAATATTAAACAATTACATAAGTAAGGTGACACCAGAAATCTCAATAATTATAGAGGTATTTTATTGAGCTAAATTATTGGAAAAATGTACAATAGAATCATACAAAAAGAGGTAACAAATTTAGTTGAATAAAATATTTTTGGTAAAATTCAAAGATTTTGGAAAAATGGGCAAACCATTGATCAAATTTTCATTTGTTTTTTTTGGACTTTTGGAAAGCTTATGACAGCTTTTGGAGAGGTGGGTTTGGTACAAATTGTAGATTAATGGAATCAAAGGGAAGTTGTGGCGTGTGATTAAAAACATACATACGATTATATTGAAAGTAAAGTGTCTTTTGATGACATTGAAAGAATTTTGACCAAAATGAGGGTGTCAGGCAAGATGTCTTTAAGCCCCAATTTTAGTTGCAGTACTAGTGTACATCAATAAATTCAAGAAGCTGCTTAATGAATCACTGCTTGGGGTATACTTTAATTAAGAACTCATAAGTGGCCTGTTTTTTTGCTGATAATGTAGTCCTTATGGCACCAAATGAAAAACAAATGAAGTCTATGTTATGCATTGCTAATAAGTATTGTAAACTATGGAAAATGTCAATTAATGAAGAGCAGTCTAATATTTTAATTGTGAATGAGAAAGTTGAAAAATACAAAAAATGGACGATCGGTGAAGTTAAAAATAAATAATCATCGGTGATAAGTATCTAGGCTAATGGACGTCACGTAATCTCTCTCACCATACTCATTTTATGGAAATAAGATCAAAATTTGACAGTTTGTTTCCTCCCATGAAAGCAATCTTTGGAAATCATGCAAACATTAAAGGAAATGATTATGATTTGACATTATGGAATCATATTATACGTCAGAGCAAAAATATGCGGGGAAAATGTTGATACTTAGAAAGTCCTCAAAGAATGCAACGACAAGTGGGTAAATTCATCCTAAAAGCATAAAGCTATACATCTAATGAAGCAATTCTTGGTGACCTTGGTTTGCACTACTATGAGAAGTAGACTTGCTATCATGAAAATTAAGTACTGTAGATTATTGTACATGGCCCATTGGTGTAGACCTATATGATGTTTAGAATAACTAAGCTAAGTTTGGTTGAATTTGGAGGCCGACTGGCGAAAAAACGGGAGGGGTGTCAATAGCCAAATAGAGGGCCGGTTGGCTATTGACACCCATTGGTATAGACCGCCTGCAGTAGCACTATGGGACCGCAAAATGACGACGAAAGAAGCTTTTTCGAAGGAATTTTTTTGGATTTTTATTGAGAGTATATGTTGTTTAGAATAACTAAGCTTAGTTTGGTTGAATTTGGAGGCCGACTGGCGAAAAAACGGGAGGGGTGTCAATAGCCAAATAGAGGGCCGGTTGGCTATTGACACCCATTGGTATAGGCCGCCTGCAGTAGCACTATGGGACCGCAAAATGACGACGAAAGAAGCTTTTTCGAAGGAATTTTTTTGGATTTCTATTGAGAGTATATGTTGTTTAGAATAACTAAGCTAAGTTTGGTTGAATTTGGAGGCCGACTGGCGAAAAAGGGGAGGGGTGTCATAGCCAAATAGACGGCCGGTTGGCTATTGACACCCATTGGTATAGGCCGCCTGCAGTAGCACTATGGGACCGCAAAATGACGACGAAAGAAGCTTTTTCGAAGGAATTTTTTTGGATTTCTATTGAGAGTATATGTTGTTTAGAATAACTAAGCTTAGTTTGGTTGAATTTGGAGGCCGACTGGCGAAAAAACGGGAGGGGTGTCAATAGCCAAATAGACGGCCGATTGGCTATTGACACCCGGGTGTCAATAGCCAGGAGAAGCTATATACTGCTGAAATCACTGATGTGTTCAAAACGTCAAAACAAAGGCCCAGCCGCCAGCGCGTCTCACTGCAAGATATTCCCAGCTGTCACTCAACTTGTCAAGCGAAAACATCAAACCGCCACACTCAAAAGATCGTGGCGCGAAATAGAAAAGTTTCACCCGCCAAAACAAATCTGCTAAACCACGCCTCTAATTTTAACCCAAATTTTACGATCAACCACTTTCCCAGACGTTCAGACATTTGGTCCTGGCGAGTCCGCATGCAGTGGCGCTTCGGCCATTTCTGTCGTTTCATCTTTGAAAATCCAGATAGTGTGAAGCGATGAACTGCAGCATTTACACAAACGGAACAGCGAATAGGGATAAAACTAGAAGCATGGCTGGCAAATATCGACTTGGAACTTGTGAAATATGCGAGGGCTTTAAAAAATGCTGGGTACACCAGTCTTCGAGCTATGGCGAGATTAACAGCCGAAGACATTCAGGACTTTCTGCCGGAAATTCCAACAGGTCATAAACGTCTGCTCATATACGAGTTCGCCAAGCTACGCACTCCCATCAAGAATACGAAGTCATCGGATGAACCGGAAAACACTGCCACGAGTAAGTTGAACACTTCGCATATTGTAAACCATGCCAGTGGCGGTACTTCAAATAGTAACTATCAGCCCACAACTACGATAAACGTGTCCACGAAGGGAAAACGTTCACGATCGCCAACGAAAGGTCATGTATCACGGAAACAGCGATTTAGTGGGCCACGAGATTCCCTCAAAAGTCGTCTGAGCCAAAACCCGGTAGAAGCTATATGACTCCATCCGAAAAAATGAAAATCGACATGGAACTGGAAATTGAAAACACTGAACAAACTTTAGAAAAACTGCAAAAAGACCTCAACTGTATGCAGGAATCCTTTCAACCAACAAGCACGGTAAAGCATGGTCCATCATGCAGTAATTGCCACCAAAAATTGGGCCACAATGTCCTCCATTGCAAATTTCCAAAGTGTGAAAGTGAGTCATTTTGCAAGGACATAAATCGAAGTGAACATAGAAAGGAGAGGAGGAAGATGATAAACATTTCAAGTGAAATAAAGTCAGCGAAAGAGAAAATCAAAGAAAAACGGCTTCAACTTCAAAGACTGTGTAGCGTTATTACGGCCAGTCGCAACACATATGCTTCTAAAAGGAAAATTAATCAACAGCAACACTGAGAAATATTTGTCAGGTGACAGCGCGGTGAACTGGCTTGAAGTAAACGCTGACACTAGGAAACTTGAGACTGTTTTAGATGGAGACTTGCCTGAAGAGGCCTCGGATATACAGCGGCTCATCGCGAACTACGATGACAAGTGTCTCCGTAGAAATTCGAAAATCAGGAAAGCCGAAAGTAAAGTCATTGATTTGTGGAAATGAAAGGGGTGAATTGGCCAGGCAAGCAGACAACCACAGTGGCTACCACTGAGACGAACGAAAAAGATGTAAACAGGAAAGTGCGAAACGTGGCGCAGTTTTAACGAACGAACAGCATGATGACATGTTGCTGAAAATTGGTATAGAAGAAAGTATGAAGACGTATGAAGAAGAGCAGGAAAGAACAATGAACAAACCAAATAGAGATCAGATGTTAGACAATGTCTTCACCGTATTATCTAACATGCAGCAACAAATATCCATCTTGAATCAACAGCAGCTGAACGTCAACTACACGAACTTGTTTCAGGAAAAACATACTCCATCTGCTAAACCTGACTTTCCTGTGCCTGAGCACGGTACTCAAGCCAAGGTTGTACCAACATGTTTTCAGTCAGATACTAATAATATCCACACACCACCACGACAGAAAAATAAGTTCAGCGTAGAATATATTTTATCAAAGTCACCGGCAAAAACAAATACCCTGGCCGAAATCGTTCACGCCAATCAAATAAACTGCAACGCGAGTAAAATGTTGGAACATCCACCGGTACCAAAAACACAATATTCCATGTATTCAGTTCCTATACCAAATTCTTTATATAACCAAGATATTGGCCAACGGTACACCGTTATGCGCGAACAGATCTCAAATAGAAATTGTGAAAATGCACACGCTAGTGATCAAGGGCAAAGTTTGTTAACACAACATGGAATATATAGTTCGGTGCAAGATCAGGGTGGATTTTTTCCAGTGCCAGGTAGTTTGGCAGCTGAGCCTATCATTGATTTCCATCGCACTTTACCGACAACTAGTTGCACACCTGTGGGATCCTCAACTGTCGATAGTTGTGGAACTAATGAGGACATTGAAAGTCAAGTGCAAATGTCAAATGTAAATACATCCTCGCTTGATATACCTCAACCAACTCAATCCGGAAGTGAAAACATAACCAATTTGTTGGCATTGTATGAATCGGCTCGTCTTCTGGGAGACTTGTAAATCATTTGTTACGCAGATTGAACACTCAACTGTACGATCAAATGTTTTCGACAGGAAAAAACTACATTTAGAGTCATCAGAAATGAACTCGTATCATTTATTGCAGATAAATAAAATCATTTGAAATCAGCAAAGAAAACTCTTTGACATGTTGTGTGCCCGGTTTCACACATAGCTGAGGTGAGAACTATGCCCATAATTTGAAACATTTTACTGATTAATCAGGAACTGTTGTTATTTGCTTGATAATTTGTGATACTGATATTTAGAATTGAGAAGTTTACTCTGAGTTTTCAAGGAAAGGAAATTTTGAAGTTTCATGCTGTTTGTATTCTAGAGCGTTCATGACTAAAATGGGTTTCAAATTGAGTCAGAAATTTTCATAAGCTTTTATCTTGAGATTACTTTAATCAAAGTTCAGTCACAGTTCAGTTCAGTTCAGAGTTCAGTTTGTGATGTGACTGGTTCAGCCCATGTGGCTCAGTTCCTCGGTTATTTGGAATACAATGGTAACTAATGAAGAAAATTCAATTGTTGCATTACCTGTGATTGTAATGATTTTTAATATTCGGTTGACAGAAATTGCAAGGATGTGGAATTATTCAGGTCCTGACATATTCCAAATTTAACACCACATCATGTTTTGACAAATTAAACCTAGTATTGTGCTACCATCGGGTAATGTAAATCAAAATCATTTTATAACCATTTGGCTATTTTTCTCTACAGTATAGCATGTTATTCCAGTCTGAATTTGCATGGATGCCAGGTACATACATTGTTCTGTCGTGTTACTTGAATGCACACCTGGCAAGAATCAGGTTCCTGTGTTCTATATTGAGTATTCCAGTGTTCTTTAGTGTTCTCCTGCTTATACCATGCGTTTTCAGGGTTTGCATTTTACTAGTATTCCTGCGATATAATTGCTGCATGTTTTACATTGTTGAAATAAAAAGTTGAGCTTGATACGTTGTATCACTCATAGAATGAGATATATGATTTTGATATACTTTCTCTACTATTTTAGTCTTCAACGGACAGTAGCTTAACCATTAAGACTTTTCTCAGTACTACTGTTTTGTATATCAAATTCAAGTTGTTCTTCTTCAAAAGCACGTTGAACCACCCAGTATCCAGCTTATCAACACGTGTACATGTACAGTGCAATGTTATTGTTTACATCTGAATTTGAACCTTGACTAAAATTCACTTGTCAACAATAACAATCAATCTATACATAAACTGACTGTTGACAAGGTGAATAATGGGTGTTTCAAAATGCTGTAGGGAGTAGAACAAGGACTTGCAGTTAATGATATATCAACAGTAGAGATCACAGTGTCAAAAATCGCATGTAATAAAGCTACCGGACCTGTTGGTAGTAACTGATTGAAATCCCCGTGACATGGGAAAATGTAACTTTCGGAAAAGGAAAAATACAAAATATTAAAGGTAGATGAAAAACATTGCGTCAGCTATTTCAAAGTACGTATTGATACCAGTCTTTGTATACAACCTTTTATACTAAGGATTGCTACAGCAGTCTACACATTTAAATTTAAGAATCCAACGGTACGATAGTAACCAAGTACATCTGATGGTTTGATCTCTCGTAAAGCTTGAATTACCGCGAGGTGAATATCGGTCCTTGCTAACTCGTTATATTCTGGTTTTGATAGCGTCTGCTTTAATTTTCCGAAGACGAATTCGACGGGTTCAGTTCGGGGGAGTAATACGGCGTGTACACTAGATAGATACCCATAGCATCGAGCCACGCACCTAAGTATCGACCCCCTTCATGATGATGAGCCGGGTGATTGTCGACGACAATGAAATCCCCGTACTCCAAAACCGGTCTGTGGGACATTAGACGCACGTTCTCGATGGCGTCTTCAAAAACACAAAAGAAACAGCACAGTGTCTGTGTTCTGGTTGATTACCTTGGCATAACTGACACCTTCCAGACTAATCATTAAATGTAATGTTACCGCAGGAGATCTCATGTAACGTTGTATTTCGACGGCTCGTTCACCACGTAGGCATGACCATAGCGTGGATTTAAATCCTGACTCAATTTAATACCCGCTTCATCAAAGAACTGGATTTTGTTTGGGTCTTGTCCATGTAAGAAATTCACGTATTCATCACAGTAAGTAATATTCTCATCGGTGAATTTTTCATAGGCTACTGGCGTCAGTTTTTTAAAAGTCCATTCCCCACCTGACAATCGGCTTCTCACAGCTCGTGCGATGGCACTGGTTGAGACATCTTCTGCACTATCGCCATACTCGTCGATTTTTTCTTTGAGAGCCCGGTATGTCATGGACGGTTGAAACCTTTTCAAAGTTTCGATGAGTTCAACTTCACCATCTTTCAGCTTCGGATATGAGCCGCGGTTTCCTTTTAACACTTTACAGGATACAAAGCGCTGCCATATATTTCGTAACCCACGATCGCTGAAACGGAACTTTTCTGCCACCTCTCGGAACGACGAAAAATCACCGGTAACTGGATCCCCACCTCGCAGTAAAATTTCTTGGACAATCAAATCCTGTAACTCGGGCGAGGTTGTTCTCCCTCTTCTAAATCTCCGTCCCTTTGAATTAGTGAAGTTGTATTCAGTCATCGGGGAGTAAAAGTACCGGACGCAGGTAAACAATTGAATTGAGAGAAAATCAGTGCACGAACACGCGTCGAATCTTAGGGACTGTTCAGTTTTTACGGCCTGGGGGCCGGCAAAATCTTGTCGCCGGTGTTCAAAAAATATAGACCCCCCCCCTGCATTTTTCAGACGAAAAATTTTGATGACCCCCCCCCCCCCACCAGCTGAAAAATAACAAAAACCCATATGTCAAATTTACCCGCACGGTTTGGATTTGAACTCCGGTACGCGGCGCACTTTATTCATGTAGCAGAGATGCCAGTGCACAAACTTCTCAGCCACATCCATGCAAACGTCTGTTAATTAGGACGACTGTAAGGCAATTTTGAACTTCATTTCCATAGACAACTTATGTCCATGGACATTGTATAAAGTAAACTTTATTGGAGTGGTTCACCAAAGGCAGCCCTCCGGTTAAGAGGGTCATGGGCCATTACGTAAAGTCAACTTTATTCTAGTGGGCAACCAAAGGTGGCCCGCTGGTAAAAAGAGGGTCGATCATGGCCATTGCACGAAGTAAACTTTACTGAACAGGGCCGCTGAAGGCGTCCGGCCGTTAAGATGGTCATGGGGTATTACAATAAAGTCAATTTATTGTAGTGGGGCGCCGCAGGCCTCCCGCCGGTAAAGAGGGTCGATCATGGCCATTGCATCATGTGAACTTTATTGTAGGTATTATTTTTTAAAAAAAGTGGTGACCCCCCTTTCCTACCAGTGAAAAAGTGATGACCCCCCCTTCGCGGATTCCAAAATTATGATGACCCCCCTGGATTTTGCCGGGCCCCCCCGGCCGTAAAAACTGAACGGTCCCTTAGACAGTAGAGAAAGTACTATGGTCAAATACAGAGTGTGGTGGTCGATGTTCGGAAGGTGGGCGTGGTTTTATCTTTTTGGTCTGGGGAGTCAAGCTTTTCTGTTTCGCGCGTCAATGTTTTGAGTTTGGCGGGCTCATGTTTTCAGTTGACATGTCTCACTGACAGCTGGGTAAAGTTGCGGTCAGACGCGCTGGCGGCAGGGTCTTTGTTTTGACGTTTTGAACACATTAGTGATTTAAGCAGTATGGCTATTGACACCCGGTGTCAGTAGACTCGGCCTTCCGGAATACTAGAAGTCGATCTGCTTATGAACAACCGAAGTACTCGGCATGACAGTGAGATAATTGATCTCATCAAAGTTTCCACCGACATACTCTGGAAAAAGTTCAGACAGGACACAAAGACAAGCAACTGACGATTTTCTGCACTTTGGATTGATATGGGTCACTCAGGGTCATTGACCCTACATGTTCACTGCATTAAAAGGAGTTTTCGCCTTGCAATTCTTTCCCTGTTGGTTTCATAGCTAAATGTGCTCTGAAAGGAATGCAATACTCTAAATTTTTGCTTACCTACCTGTGGAGGACTTTCATCCAAATATTCTGAATATTCACCTTCTAAGTGGTTTCATGTCAGAAAAAGCTCAAATATATGCTTGAATATAAGTTTGACATGCTTGGAAAGTTTACTTTTTGAATTTCGACAGAAAAAACAGGAAAATTCGGCTATTTGGGGACTGTTTACCCGCTCCGGCGGAGCCTTATTTTTGGCCTGGGCGAACCGAAACGCCCTTACATGGACGAGTACTCCCCTTTGCTTTCTCGAGAGGGACAACAGTTTCTGACACTAACTCCTCACCTCACTTTACACATCCCTAGGAGCATAAAGCTGCTTATTATGATGTGTCTTTCATATGTTAATCTCAGTTCAAGAAGAATTTCTGCATGTCGGAAAACTAAAATTCAGATACAACTTAGCCTGCCGACTAAGCTTATGGATAACCAAAGTACTCCGCATGACAGAGACATAACTAATCTCCACAGAGTTGACACCAGTGTGCGAAATTAACGTCGGTCCGACGGTCCGAGACCGACAGATTTCTCGTCGGGCCGAAAGTTTTTAGCGACATGTCGGTCCTCATGACCGACTGAAATTTGGAATAAATGATGAAAATTTCTCCGTCAAGACCTGTAACAGATGCAGATGATGACTGACTCTGAATCATGCGATTCAGACTTGAATGTCATGCACCTATCAATGTTTTCCACCGTGGGAGTGCGGGGCAACAGGGGATATTGATCGCACTTCGTGTCCTGGTAGTGGGGAATTTGATCTCTATGGTACACCAGACCGGGGTGGTGGAAGTTGACAATGTCGCAACGTAGTAGTTTTTTGTCTTCTGACTTTTTACATTTACGAAAAGTCTAACCCCTCCGATCGACGCGCATAGCACGGTGCAACTGATTACATTCAGATCAGTATGAATTACGTCCGTGCATGCAGATTCTAGCAATGATGGAATGGATTTATTTTAGTGCAACAATGTGACACAATATTATAATAATACTCATCTAGTGAGTGTACCCCTGGTAATGTTAGTATATCTGTGTCATATGATAACAACACCCAGTACTACTTCACTAGTTCCACACTTTAAGTGTTCAGAATTTACAATTACACAAATGAACATAATACAGCCCTTCATTTTATCAAACTGACTCCGTTTTCTTTGCTTTGATTTTCCATTGAAGCGTTCAAAACATAAACGGTTCACAAAGAGATTAAGACAAAAACCTTCTGCGAGAACAGTGCTGTTGACTAAACATATTTGGTTTTGAACCTGGAGGTATTTTTTTACCTCAAGTTTTGAACAAGGACTAGATGTTACACGACAGCCCAATTGCACTACCTGCAGTCGACAGTCAAGTTCAAGTTTCGCTGCGTTTGTTTGCGGACCGCTAGAACATCTTGCTTGCTCGTTGGTCTTTAACCAAAGTTCACAAGGCCGACTCTTACCACGATATATCGTGATAACAAGTGTACATTTTATAAAACAGAGCGACCTTATCATTAACAGTTTTGTCGAGTCGCACGATCCGTCGTGTATACTCTCAGGGGCCGAGAGTAGGGCTTCAAACTGTTTCAATGTATACCGTTTTACGACAGGCAGGCAAAACTAGCGTCATCATGGACTGTAGGCCTAAATGTCGCAAAAAATTACGTCTTTTAAGATTTTACGGTATTATTAACTGATTGTGTCGATGGTTTTCAGCAGTATCGAGGTCTGTCAAACTTTTCAGAGTCATTTTAGTAACTTTAATCTTTCAAAGGGCGATGAGACCCAGCAAACTTTTTGATCTGAAAATATGCATTCATTTCCGCGAGTGGCGACGTGTGCCATTCATGTTGTCTGCAATTTCTATAATCGAGAAAAAGTTACGATACTTATCCTTTTAATTGAAAGTATAACTTCATCTGTTTCTTCATGAATGCAACAGAGGCCATATTTAAGCATATTTATTTTTTGAAAAATTTTGAAAGTAATCCATACGTCATATCAAAATACACACCAATTATTTTTCCCTCCTGTTTTACATTACAATAAAAAAAGTCGTACTGATCAATGTTTGCATAAAAAAAATATTCATACACTACCCTTACTCATGACTGTTTTCAGGGTACTAAGTTGTTCACTCACTCTTCTACCACTTGCGTTGGCTTATTTCAGAAATGCTTTTCAGCTCGCCAATCATTTTCAAAAAACAATATCACATGCCCTGGTGTAGTGTACAATAGGACTGTTCACAGTTTACGTCACTGTTCTCATTAATCTGCTAAAATAAATATTAATATTTGTCTGCATTTTTAGAAATTGAAATTGCGCATGCAAAATCGACGAAAACAAATCTTAGAAGGCGACTGCTAGTGTAACAATGAATACTAAAAGGCATAGTCACGACTCAGAGTACAAGCTGCAAAAACGGCCATGTATGCAACATTGATAAAATTTGTCCGCATTTCAAGCTGCGTGTCCGATGTCGCGCGCGTACAGCTATATTTAGTAACAAACGTGTAACCGTGAACAGCGCTTTTGTACACAGCAATGTAGAGAACACCATTCCCCATAGAAAGTTACGATAGACAAAATTTCTCGCTTTCATCAGCCGCATGTAGCCAGTGCATGAGCCTGTATTCCCCGGCCCCTGGGTGTTTGACATCATTTTATAGTCCGAGAGTGGGGGATTTGACATGGCTAGAAAATATGTCAAATTCTCCTGTTAGTCCCGTAGTCGTCCCCCCCGTTGGTGGAAAACATTGATAAATGTGTGCGCATGACAGTGAGGATGATAAGGGCTGTGATCTTTTTCAGATTCCAGATCATGTAGATGAATTAATCATTCACTTACACTATTCTGCAATCTATGTGAACAATAGTCCTTTGGAGTGAATACTTACTGACTCTATTCATAAAAGGACATGAAAAATTAAATATTACAACATTCAAAAGCATAATATTGGTGGAGAAGTTGACTTTAATGGTCGTTAATAACTCCCATTATTGAGGACCGGCAGTTTTCTGTAAGGACCTGAAGCTTTGGCTTGGTGCAGGTCCTTATGACCTGAAGCTATTTTCTCTTAATTTCGCACACTGGTTGACACCGACATTGAATATGATATTGGGAGCTAAAACTCGTTTCTCACCAACATTTCCAATCTGAAGCTCTACTCTGGCGGAGCTAAGACTTGGTTCAAGTTTGCTGCGAATCCGTAGCCTCTGCCACTCGGGTAGCTTGGTAATTGGAGTGGTAGAACCACAGTCGTTTGGAGAGCTATTCAGCGCTGGGTCTATTCGCCCCATAGACGAGTGTGCAGAAGCGAGAAATACCCCAAGTCTGGAAACAGAATGGCTATAAAAACCACGCCATGTCACATTCCGTGTCCGATTTCACTGTGAAAATTAACACGTTCATCTATCATGCAACCGTCGATAGCTCCCTATCATTCTAAAATTTCATACCTGATACTTTATCTGATTCAAAAACGCTCGTTTCGTGTAATTTTCGGCCGAATTCGACGGACACCTCGCCAAAACCTGGGGGTGAGCAACATTCCGGTCACCTCTTGGGTCCCTCCAATTTACTGACGTTGGCCGCCGCCTACCCATGAGGGATGACTGGAATGTTGCTAACGCTTATGTTTTGGCCAGGTTTATCTCGAACTCAGCCGAAAATCACAGGAAATGAGCATTTTGTAAGCAGATGAAGTATCAGGTATGAATTTTCGTGTGATTTTCGGCCGAGTTCAGAAGACACATCGCCAAAACATAAGGCATGAACAACCTTCCAGTCACCCCTCATGGGTACGCGGCGCTAACGTCAGTAAAGTGGAGGTGCCCAACGTCCACTGTGAGGTGACCGAATGTTGCTCACGCTTATGTTTTAGCGACGTGTCCGTCGAATTCGGCCGAAAATCACACGAAACGAGCGTTTGTGAAGCAAATCAAGTACCAGGTATGAATTTTGAGAATGCTAGGGAACGGTCGACGGTTACATGATAGATGAACTTGCTACTTTTCACGGTAAAATCGAACGTCGAAGATGACATGGTGGCACAATCCCTATACGAAATAGCCATTTCATTTCCAGACTTGGGGTATTTCTCGCTTCTGCACACTCGTCTATGGGGCGAATAGACCCAGCGCTGAATAGCTCTCCAAACGACTGTGGTAGAACACGTCAAGGAGTGGCAGGGCTCGTTTTCGCAGCAAGGTTCAAGTCTGTGATTTGTGAGTGTTTGAGTGGGGTAAACCAGTGTTGCAGCCAGGAATTTTAAACCAGGGGACACTTGAACAAGATAACTACCGGTATGTCCCACTACCGTTTATTTTGGGGGACATTTTGCACATTTTGGGGACAACATGAGTCAGTTGTCAATCAAATTTTGTATTTTTTTACCGCGTCGTTATGCTTGAATTCCAGGCAATTGTAGCAGTATACGTATCTGCCGCCAATCACAGCTCAGACGGACTACAGTCAAGCAAATTATGATATCAAGTGCAGTGTTTTAAATACTTTTAATCGTAGCCAGCTCAAAAGTACGCAAGTCTAAGCCTCAAAATAATATGCAAAACTAAGGTCAGCGTCAGTAATAGATATTACTTGCAGACTACACCCATCACAGTGGGACTCAAGAGTGCGCCCGAGGTGACCCGCAGTACGCAAGAATGCAGGACAACCGGTTTCATTTTGGGGACATTGGCGCAAGGGCGCGTCCTGGCTGCAACACTGGGTAAATGTGACGATTCGTGTTCTGTTTTCATGTGAAACGCGTGAGTGGGGTAAACGTGATGATTGGGGTGAATGCATGCTATAGGCCTACACTGAGGGGAGTTTCTCCTGGAAACTAACTTACGACTGCGTAGACTCAAGGTAACGCGTTGAATCACTAGGAAAACCTGGCCTGGGCTGCCAAATTCCAAATAGGTTTGTATGAAAAAGGACAGACACATGAGAAACTACTGCAAATGAGTTTACTTTTAGAAATTCACCGACTTGAACCAATGCAAGTCTATGGCGGAGCATGGAAGTCTACTACCTCCATGGGCGGAGTTTTCTATTCATGGTGTGCCCCAAAACGCCCTCACACAGCCGAGTACTCGCCTTTCTTTCCTTGACAGGGACATTTTCAGATGTTAATTCCTCAACTCACTTTACACAGGCGTAGGAGTGTAAAACAGTTGTAATCGCGTTTCTTTCACACGTTAATCTCAAGTTCAACTATAATTTCTGCGTGTCGGAAAACTCAAATCAGCCACGACTTTCATCGCAGACTATGGATAAACAAAGGTTTTCACATCATTGACAGTGAACTAACAAGTTTTACTGACATTGAATAACATATTGGCATATGAGTAAAATTTCAGTTCAATCAGTGTGTTGGTTCTGGAGAAGAAGACTTTTAAAGCTTGAATTGATATTTTTCAAAAATCCAATGAAGCTGCCAAGGTCACGCGTCCGTGCGCGATTTTATTTGCAACTTTCAAATTTCAATTAATTTCTAACCAACCTTTCCAATCTGAAACTCAAGTTAGGCAAGCATCGCTCGGCTTAGAAAACTTAAACTCAGGTACTACTTACGAACTACCTTTGCGGCTAACCAAAGCACCCCGCATGACAGTGAAGTAACTCATTTCCACTAAGGATCAACCAATATTCAGACAGGAAAGCTAGGGCACAAAAACAAAGCAACAAAAACAAGCAATTTTCTACACTTTTTATTGACATGGGTCACTAAGGGTTATTGACCTTACAAGTACACTGGAATAAAAAAGGTTTAGGCATGCAAGGCTTAGCTGTTTTTGGTCCCGAATAATTTTGGGATGATGCCCGATTGTTTCGTAGCTCAATGTCTTTTAGAAAGAAGAATAGTATTTTGACTGGATTAAAGCTTACCTAACTATGGAGGCTTTTCATCTAGAAATTGATCTGGTAGGTGGCTGTATGTCGATAAAAAGGTCAATTACATGCTCGAATATAAGCTAAGTCTGCAAAGCAAGGTTGTTGTTTTTTTAAGTTCCTGAGAAAAAAAACGGGGAAACTCTGCGATTTCCGAGCGTTTTGTCCGCTCAGGCGGAAATATTTCTTCTCCTGGTGGGCCCGAAAACGCCCTCACACGGCCGAATACTCACTTCTCTTTCCTTGAGAAGGACAACATTTTCTGATACTAATTCCTCATCTCACTTTACACATGCGTAGAAGTATAAAACGGTATTTATCACGTATCTTTCACAGGTAGTTATAAGTCAAACAAGAATTTCTACATGTCGGAAAATTCAAATTCAGCTACGACTTTCGGTGCGGACTATCGATAACCAAAGTTCTCCACATGACAGTGAACTAACTAATCTTCACAAAGTTTCCACTGGCATGCCATGGAATAACATATTGGCAGCTAAAACTGATTTCTCACGAACATTTTAAATCTCAAACTGTGGTTAGGCAAGCACTGCTCAGGTTAGAAAACTCAAACTCAGATATTACTTTTTGTACTGACTATATATATTTTCATGGCTGAGCACTCCCCATGACACTGGACACACTCGACGAAGGATCCACCGATATTGGGAAAAGTTCAGGCAAGGCACAAAAACAGAGCAACAAAACAAGCAGTTTTCTGCAGTTTGGATTAATATGGAGGGTCATTCAGAGCCATTGACCTTAAAAGTACTTAGGAGTAAAAGAGTTTTAAACAGGTCACATAGGGTTCTCAGTAGGGTAGTTTTGAATTCAGCTTAAATAAATTTGGCAAACGGTCAAGTAGAGGCATGGGAGGATTGAGAGATGGACAGAGTGACATATACTCTGGAAAATAGATCAGATAGATGAAACTGCTCCCACACATGCACACAAACGCATGTGCACATACACTTGTATGCACACATATACATTGTCCTATATGTGAGTAGTCAGTCCTACACATGTGGATAGTCCATGTAGAATATATCAATTGATGAAACAGAGCAGTATTTAAACCTTTGAATTTATTTCATATGTTTGCTTGGTTTTTTCCTTCTTTCTTTCTTTTTTACTTTCATCTTTTCACTACAATGGCTTAGCCAAAACTTATTGTTATAAGTGGTGATCATGGACCAGTTAGGGATCAACCACTAGATATTGGGAGGGGGTGGTCAAAAACAGATAAAAGATGTTTCAAAGCAAAAAGTTAGGAAAAAAATCTTCAGACTAGTTTGCAAAATAAAAAAAATATAAAATCAAAACCCCAAAAATGATAAATCTGACAGTTTCCTCAGCAAAAAAATTAGCACATTACGATTCACTTGGAAAAAAATTTCAAAAATTTACAATTGTAAAAAAAAAATATTCACACTCTGATTGTGACCATCCCCACCTCCCAAGATCTAATGGTCAATTCCTTAACACTAAATTTAGGTAGACAGGTTTATGAACACACAGCAATCAATATCTCTCTTTCTTCAGTATTTTATTAACTAAAGAACATTCAATATATCATTTCATTACATTCACATTTCTTGCTAGGAGATATGGGATTGAAATTTCTGGGTATTTAAACAAAGATCCATTTGAACTTTGACTTTTGACATCACGATTTAACATGTCAGCTGCACAACTCACTTGTGCTTTTACTTCATGGGGAAAAGGGCAGATCCAATGCTTATCAAAAGATACAAAAATATTGGATTTATGCATTTGTTAAAAGAAAGTCACACGGATTGGTCTTATTGTCAAATACATGGAAATGGAGACTCCTGTCAGATAGCCTGATGAAAGATGATATTTGATGGTAACTATAATGAATGGACTGTGTCTTGTGTTAGGGACTCCCAGTAACCTATCATGAATCATTTCAATATCTTACAGTCTAGTCTGTCAACCAAATATACAGAATGCTTTAGCAAAGTATCTGTATGTAGTACTTTCTCTATACTGTTTTCTGTTTGTACATTTAGTTCATGACTTGTACGATAGTTACTATGACTCTACACATATTACGTCCATGTGCTTTTTGAAAGCAGGTACACTGAACAGGACAATTATTTTATATATTATATCTGCTATCTCCAATGTGATTACCGGTGTACAATACTGTAATTCAGTTGTCATGCTAGGGAGTATTTGAAACATCTACCAGATCACTGTCCAAGACAAAATGATACAATATCTTACTGATTTATCAATCACAGACCATGTATATCGTGTCTTGGCAATGTCAGTTCAATGACTTTATTCCAAAAATTAAAATCTTCCTAGATTGCTTGATGATAAGATATTTTGAAGTCAATTTCCATCGGTAATGTGACTGAAAACTTCTAATAGGGTAAACAGGAAGCTTAAACATGTTGTTGAGCAAAAACAACCAATTTGTTTCACATTACTACAATTTTGTAGAGTCACATCTCCATGAAAAATATCTTTCATATGCTGGTATCACTGCTTCTAATTGTAATCTCCGACACAGACGGTAAGCCCTTGTTTACATTCCGCAAAAACATTCTTCTATACAAAGCAAATTAGTACACATCAACATCATAATTTTACAAGATTTGAAACTCAGCTGCAGAGTTAGCCCAACCAGTAAATGAACATTTCATGTTTAAAGTATTCTCCTTGATTTTATAAACATGGATACGATCTCAAACAAAACAATAATGTCCCTGGGAGATATTTTACTCATATATTAACATGGGTTGTATATTGGTACTCTACCCTTTCACCACCATGGTTTGGTCAAAACCAATTGTTATCAAATGGTGATTGTGGATCTGTTTACTTGGAACTGGGGGTGGACAGGTTCATCCTTTCACCACCACAAATTGGTAAATTTTCATTGTCACAATAGCATGGGTGGAACCATATACAGGGAAATGGGGGTGATGGGTTACTTGGACAGATTCACTTAGTCTCTCATCTCTGATAAAATCTTGCTAAAATCTTGGTTTCTCTCTTCATCATCTCCTGTTGCTAAGCAACTGTAATGCTAATTCCTCTTCATCTTGAAGACTAAGGTCACTTTTCTTGAGTAAATCTCTTGATTTTGTTGATTTGTGTCTTCTCTCTGTTTTTTGTTTCTTTGCTGGTCTGAAATGCAAAAAAAGCAGAGAAAACAATTGTTCAGATTTCTGTCATTTCAAGATTATGTCATAATGTTATTAATTTTCCTTCCCAGAATTCCTTACAAATAAATGCAATTCTCTCTTGACTGGGCAGACTGAATTATCCTTACACATCATGTACAGGACAGTTTTTGACACTTTGATGGTTTTATGTCAGACATTTTGCAACAAACATCATCTAGCTATGTGGTGCAGACCTACTTTTAGACTTGTAACATAAAGAAACAGACCAATCAGAGACAACTTTACATGATTGTTACAAGGACATTTGCTGTAATTGTTGATACTATTGTAAAATTTGAAACCAGTTGTAAAAGAGAATGAAATGAATGATTTTGGTATGTTAATAGGGTTTGTTGTTTATCATATATGTCATTCATTACGTTGCACAATGAATTAAAATTCACATTTAAAGTAAATTCTCATTTCAAAATGACTGCCAAACTGAAACCTTGAAACAAAAGTGTCCGTAAATGACATAATATCTCCACATCCCTTTTGCTTTGGTTTTTGTGCACTTGCTTCACTATGCACGGAAATTAGTTAATTTGTAACAAAAGTCTGACTATCATGGGAGGAAAAGCAGCAACTCCATGATTCCTAACTGGCTGTTCAAGCTGAAAACAAAAACAAATGAACTGCACATCCAAACACTGGTGGCGCTCTAACAAGTTCTCTAAAAAGGCATTTTTCTCAGTATGCCTGTTGTTCTATGTGCGCACTTATTTAAACACACCCCTTGAAAAATCTTTGTTTTCCGTTGAATTTAAATCAGTTGAAAAAATTTCTTTCTGTTTCATCTCATTAAGAATATTCCTGTTTCACACTAATCATATCAAAACAGAGTATGCCAAATGACGACAGTGACTGCGAAATGACAATTTGACAAAATTAGAACCACTAACAAATATTTGTTAATGTAGTACCTGATGCACTCCTCACTATCATCATCACTAGTATCATCATTATCATCATCACTATCATCGCCTCTTTCCCTGATCTCATCATCACTTGAACTCTCAAATCTATCTGGATCATTTGACATATCAACATCAGACGATTCAGATTCATCCACAGCAAGTCTGACACCTCCATCTTCATCCTGTAAGGAAGTTACACAGATTGCAGTCAAATATGCATACATGTACATAGTGAGGGCTGATACGCACGTATAATGACAAATATGAATACAGAATGGGTCAAATATTCAAAGGCACAAGTAGAATAAGGTCAAATATCTGCATATATGAAGCCAAAGAGTTAACTGAACTGTTTTAACAGCTTTTTATTTCTACTTTGCTCACATATTGCATTCATCAATCTTTAGTTGCATTACTGAAGCTGAAAAAGTCTTACAATTTCAAATATTTTGACTCACATTTATATCAAAGTAGTTGATCTCAGGAAGTATGTGTCCAACAATCGATTCCTATTTCAATGTATTCAGGGAACAAATGAATTCAATTGATTTTCAAGTCAACTAACTCTGTCTTACCGAATCAAGTCCTCTTCGTCTCTGATGCCCTCTTTCTTTTCTTCTCTTCTCTTTTTCAAGCTGAAAAAAATTTATTCCATAATATTTCAAGTTTCTCTTCATAATGTTTCCAGTTTCTCTCCATACATCAAAATAAAACAACTTGATTCTCTTGATACAACTTACAAACTGACAGATATGGGCTATATTTCTGCGGAGTACCCTACATATTCATACAATTATTTCCTCACATCCATGACTATTCTAAGCTCTTTCTAAATTTGTTCTCAAAAACTAGTTTTCTTCATTTTTTTTCTTAAACCCTAAATAATATTGAGAGTCTTCATGCAAAATTTGACCATAACGTATATGTATCAATGTTGATAACTGTATCTAAATTCCTCTGTAACTCCTGCAAATATGAACATTTCCTTGAAAGAAAGTTTGTCTCTCAAATTTCATAGTCTCATCTGGAAATGGTTGCATGGATGAGCAAGGGAAGTCATGCCTAATTTTGATGGAAAGCCATTCCTGTTTTCCATCTCTGTGTCCACCAAGTACTAACATTGCAAAGAAATGATGCATTGTGTACACTATCCAATATTACTGTTTACAAATTTCTCCTCATCCAGAGTAACATTCTGTTGTCAACACTATGATTGGACATTAACCTCTCACAAGTTGTTTGACATGTTGAACACGGGGCATTTTCAACATGATTTTAGAAGTAGAACAAGAAAGCTGTATTTTCCGACCAAAAAATTGGAAAATGTGTCCATAATTGCAGGTAGTGGAGCTTGAACATGTCTTGTCAATATTTCATCATCTTCAAAATCCATTAATATCTGTCTTACCCTGCGTTTTTCTTTGACACGTTGTTTGAAAACCTGTTTGTCATACTGGTCCTCAGCCTCCATCAGATTTTTAGTTTTCTCAATGTCAATGCCACCTTCATCATCGTCCTGATCTTCAACAATGGTCCGCTGCACTGGAGGAAATTGTTCAACAATCTAGAAAGAGAAACAAACAGACAGTACACTGTTATTTTGGAGCATAATGAACAAATAGGCACTAATTTGACTTATTATGAGATTTCAGAACATTTAGAAAATTATCTGCAAATTCCTTACGATGTCAGATGGCTGATCAAAACGATTTCAAACCATTACTTTATTATCCTTCCCGACTGAAAATTAAATCTCCAGGACAAAATAGTCCTGTGTTGCTATAGAAATCACTATGGCAACCACTCCATTCACACATGGCACTATCTTTACAGTTCATTGATATAAATAATGTTGATAAAAATCACTAAAGAAACATTGTATACGAACTCTGATTTAAAAGTCGTAAAATAATTTGACTACAAACCTCTCCTTCTTCTCCAAAAACCACTTTTTTATTCACTTTGTATTTCTTCCTTGCAAGTTTCTTTGCCATGGCAGCTCTTGTTAAAGCTTTGCCTTTCTTGTTTGTCTTGTCTGAGGACACAGGTGTATTTGTCTGTTCTGTCGTTTTCACTTCTGGTTTTGTCATTCCAACATCTTCTGTCTTCTCTTGGACCTGCAGTAACAGTAAAGTTTAGAAGAAATTTTGATGAGGATTTTTTTACAAGACATACTGGTATATTAGTCTTTGATGGCAGCTTAGTGGCAAAGACATTGCAGAACTGTACATAACAACATTCAAACTCTGATGTCAACATAAATATTGGTTCAAAGATCAACTGATCCCCTTTACCAACCGTCAAGGGTTGATCAATATACAGGGAAATACAGGAGATTGACAGAATTAAACTGCAGTATTTTTGAGCAAATCAATTTTGGTTGTAATTTTTTTTAATTATTGCCTTATCTATCTAACATTACAGTACCTCATTTCACAGTATTTTTTGCGGTTTGCCCGCTTTAATAAGATAGTTCAAATAACAGATCAGTTTTACAATCTACTGGCTAAAATATTTGATATAATATTAAATTTAGACTTCGCCAAAACACTGAGAGTAAAATTACCACAATGAAAAGTTCAAAATTATGATTCATTTGAAAATCACTAAGTACCTTGTCATCCGCTATTTCATCTTCCTCTTCCTCATCACTACTTTCATCATCTTCATCATTATTCTGACTTTTCATCCCGAAGACATCTCTTGTCTTGACTGTAAGAAAATCATTCTCATCATCATCATCATCATCATCATCATCATCATCTGCCTGGTTATGCCAAGAGTCTTTACCCCAAGCAGCCTCTGATGTGAGAGGTTCTGACACAGCCATCTTATCTTCATCAAGATTAGAGCTTTCGTCTTGTTTATCTTGATCATCTTCATCATCAGACTCAACAGCGCCCTCTACAGTCTGTTCTGCTTCATCACCCCCTTTTCCAGATTTCTGTTTTTCTTTGATTTTTTCAGCTTTCTTGAGAAAACGTATCCTCGGTGCTATCGCTAGGCCAAGTGAACTGCAATATGAAGAAACAGCGTTTTTATACATAGTGTCATCAGCAAGGTTTATGTGAATATAGAATTTCACAGTCAGCAATTTGTGCCACCTGCATGTACTGCTACAGGTTACGATGAAAGTTTGTTTGTAAATTTTATTTCAACGAAAAAACAGCATGTCTTTTTCATATACAAAAGAAATACATATAAGAGCAGATACTATTAAAGTTATCATAGAAATAATCAATTATTCTGCTATCAAAATAATGTAATATTTTCCAGAAAGGATGTGCTCTTTCTGCTAATGTTTGTATCAATTTCTGCACTTCAAATGCACTTGGGTGAAAAAAGACAAAATTAAATCTATGCAACAAAAGCAATTCATAATCTCTACCCTGTCACCCCTACATCACTGTGACAAGGTCTAGCTTCACCATAGAAAACAATAGGACACTGCCAAAATTAGGTAAAGACAGGGTTGATGACTGGCACTTCAGACAGAATATGGACAAGGGAATTATAAACACAGTTCATTTGAAATCGCCAACTTGACAGTAAACAAGTCATCGTTGATGACACAGTCCCCACTTGTTAATGGGTGCTTTGATTACAGGTCCTCAGAGAGGATAGAGTCCTCTTCATTAGGTCTGTGATAAAAATACTTTTGAATAAATTCGCTTGATACATGTCTGAGTTGTAGTTCAGGACATGAAAAATCGTAATAAAATGCCACATGGTGGCCATAATGGATCGAATCACAAAACAAATCAATGTGCATATGTATGACATACGGGAGGTCAATGTCCTTGTACCAACTTTGATTAAATTTGGTTGAAATATGCCTGAGTTATGGCTTTGTACATGAAAAAATCATAACAAAATGGCCGCACAGCAGCCATATTGGATCGTATCACAAAACAAATTTACATGCATATGTATGATATTGGTCAATCTCCTTGTACCAACTTTGAATAAATTTGCTTGATACATGTCTGAGTTATGGTTCTGGACATGAAAAACGTAATAAAATGGCCACACGGCGGCCATATTGGATCGTATCACAAAACAACTCAATGTGCTGTGTATGACATAGGTTGATGTCCTTGTACCAACTTTGAATAAAATTGGTTGAGATATGCCTGAGTTATGGCTCTGTACATGAAAAAATCGTAACAAAATGGCCGCACGGCGGCCATATTGGATCGTATCACAAAAAAAATTGATGTGCATAGCTATGACATTGGTCAATGTCCTTGTACCAACTTTGAATAAAATCTGTAGAAACGTGCCTGAGTTATGGCTCTGTACATGAAAAAATCGTAATAAAATGGCCGCCTGGCGGCCATATTGGATCGTATCACAAAACAAATTAATGTGCATATGTATGACATAGGTCAATGTCCTTGTACCAAGTTTGAATATAATCGGTTGAGATATGCCTGAGTTATGGCTCTGTACATGAAAAAATCGTAACAAAATGGCCGCATGGCGGCCATATTGGATCGTATCACAAAAAGAATTGACGTGCATATCTATGACATTGGTCAATGTCCTTGTACCAACTTTGAATAAAATCAATTGAAACATGCCTGAATTATGGCTCTGTACATGAAAAAATCGTAATAAAATGGCCGCCTGGCAGCCATATTGGATCGTATCACAAAACAAATCGACGTGCATCTGTATGACATATGAAGTAATCCTTGTACCAAGTTTGAATGAAATCGCTTAGGGCATCTCTGAGATATCTGCGTGAACGGACGGACGCACGCACGCACGGACGCACGCACGCACGCACACACGCACGGACACGACCAAACCTATAAGTCCCCCCGGACGGTGTCCGTGGGGACTAATAAGAAAACAAATTTTAAGTAGAATGTGCCTCGGGGAAGATGTTCGGACTCTAACACTTTTACAATTATATATTTTTGTCTTTCATCTTTGGTGGCTTATTTAAAGCTCAAGACGTAAATAAAGTTTTCCCTGGCTTATTTTTGTCAAAATCAAAAATTTTTTTTTTTCCATAGAGTTAAAGGGACAAAGTCGGCCATTTTTCAAAAATTTTGTTTGATACACGATACTACTTATATATTGTTTGATATGTTGAAAGATAATGAATGGGTGACCATGCATTTTTAATTCATTTTCGTGATGGTTTCATGTATCGTGTCTAAAACCAGGGTCGAATATATGCATGGTCACCCATTTATTCAGCATCTTTCAACACGTCGAGTAATATGAGTAGTATCTTGTATCAAACAAAATTCATGAAAAATGGCCGACTTTGTCCCTTTAACTTAGGGATTATAGCCATTTTGAATTTCAAGTATCTATAAATCTCAGGTAATTTGTTGCTCTAATACATGTACCAAATCTTGCACTGTGACCCCTGATTTTTTATACTTGATTGTCAAAGGGGTGGTTTCTATCGTCCTTGAGGAAAGTTTGGGCAAAAGTTTGAGAAACACCCCTCAAGCTGTTTACATTCAACAAAGAGTAGCATATTACACCTGCTACATCGCCATGTAACACTGATATGGTAAGCACGGTATGATAGTTACTTACTGAGCAAATTTATCAGTTGGTAATTTCTGAATATCAAAGACATCCTTATTACTCATCAGATAAACTGATCTCAGATATGAAATAAAACACCTCTGTGCTGACTGCTTTAATTCCAAATTCTTGGCACACATGGATTCTAATTTGGCCTGGATTTGGATTAACTTCTCAGGGTTGACTCTGAAACAAAAACAAAATGACACTCTTATTAGAAAATTAACATCTTTTCTCCAAGGGGTTAGAGTTCACTAAGACCAGCAGTGTTCTATCTAATAAATAAATAGGGGGCGCGATACTGTACGCTGACCCCTAACACGGGCTCCCGCTATATCTTGTTTTTATCAGTTGTTTTTCGCCGTGTTTAGTCAATTGTTAGTTGACAGTGTTGTTAATCATGTCTAGAAGAGAACTTGTGATTTTAGTGATTATATGGTTGGCTGTTGACGTGATATCATCGAGTTATGGGAACAAGTTGGGTGACAGCAACTTCCATCATGGCGGTCCTATTGTCTACACTCGTGAGATGCTGCTCAGTCTACGACATACCACAACGACCATCCCCATTGACCTTGAAAATACGGATTGTTACACCTACATTAAAAGGACAGGTTCTCGTGGTAAGAAAAAGCGAGGCTCCAGAGGTGGTATAAAAAACAGAATGAGGAGAAGAGGAAGCCGACTTCCTCTTCCAGCGATCACTTTCTCTAATGTTCGGTCAATACAGAACAAGATGGAAGAACTCTCTGCCTTGGCTAAATACGACGGTGATTATCGTAGAAGTAGTTTGTTGTGCTTCACAGAAACATGGCTGAAAGAAGATTCTAGCGATATCGACTTGGATGGTTTTACTTGTATTCGTTATGATAGGGACGAAGAAAAAACTCGGAAAAGTGTTGGAGGAGGGTTGTGTATTTATGTCAATAATAATTGGGCGAAAGACTTCACAATTCGTGAAACAGTGAGTACGAAAGATTTTGAAATCTTGACCGTCTCTTTTCGACCTTTTTACTTGCCCCGGGAATTCGGACAGGTGACAATTATTCTCGTTTACGTGCCAGGCCCTGACAATGTAGCCGCAGCTGAGCGCATTGCGCAAAGTTACAACACAGCTGTTAATCGATCGGTCGATCAACCAGTTTTCATTCTTGGTGATTTCAATACGTGTGACATAAGCCGCCTCCTGCCTAATTTGGAGCAATATGTAACATGCCCGACACGCCTGAACCGTACCCTAGATAAATGCTATGGCAACATCGCGAATGCATTTTCGGTAAGCAGCGCATATCCACTGGGTCGTTCTGATCATGACGTCATCCACCTTCTACCGAAATACAGACAAAAGTTAAAGACCACGAAACCGGAAACAAGAGATATCAAGATGTGGACGACTGAAAGTATAGAGAACTACAAGCATGTTTTGAAAGCACTGACTGGTGTGTGTTTTCGAAAGTTGTGCAGACAAAGAGGAACTAACGGATACTATTGCTTCGTACATTCAATTTTGTGAAGACTCTTTGATTGAAACAAAACGTGTGAGAATGTTTCCTAATAATAAACGTGGGTCAGTAAGGACCTACGGAGCCAATTGATCGAGAAGAAAAAAGCGTTTAAAGATGGAAACTTAATTAAGGTTAAAGAGGTAATGAAAGAGTTTAGGAGTGAGGTTCGACAAGCTAAAATTAATTATAAAGATAAAGTTGAGAAAAATCTACGAATTGGAAAGGCGAAAGATGCATGGAAAGGTCTTAATATGATGATGGGTAAACACCGTAAGAAAAACAGAATATGTACTGAGGATCCGACAGGTTTTGCAAACAAATTAAATCAGTTTTATGCAAGATTTGATGTACATGATTTTAAGAAAGAATGCGAAATGACATGTCAACTTCTCATTCCTTCGCCAATTAACGTTAAAGAGGAAGAGGTCGTCAATTCTTTTCTGAAACTCAACCCTTCTAAAGCCTCTGGTCCAGATGGCCTGAAGGGTAGAGTCCTCAAAACATGTGCCTATCAGTTAAGTCACGTATTTACTCGTTTATTTCAACTGTTTTTGAACACCCACTTTGTACCCCGATCATGGAAATTATCCACTGTGATCCCTGTCCCAAAGAAACCACACCCAAAACAACTAAATGATTATCGACCGGTGGCCTTGACCTCGATACTTGCTAAGTGTATGGAAAGGTTGGTTAGTAACAAGTTGACGGCATCTGTGGCTGATCGCTTGGATCCATTACAATTTGCCTACAAGCCCAGAAGAGGGGTAGAGGACGCTAGTCTAATGTTAGTAAATCTAATCGCTGACCATCTTGAGCATCCAGCCAATTATGTACGCATTCTTTTCATGGATTTTTCGTCCGCGTTTAATACAATACAACCACATCTTTTTAAAACAAGTCATTGACAATGACATAGTCCCCACTTGTAATAGGAGTATTAGTCTTGAGGGGCAGGGAAATGAGGTCATTAAGAAGTATCACTAAAGTGTATATGTTCAGATCTATGGACACATAGGTCTATGTCATTGTTCCCAATTTGAAACAAGAGGCATGTCTAAGTTATGGTTCTAAATCGGGAAAAAAGATCAAACCTCTAGCTGTATTGGCCAGCCAAGAAATACATATGTGCATAATAATGAGGTACAAGATGTGACATCTTAAGGTCTATTATCCTATCAAAATTGAAGCGTAAAGAACTTGTGATTACTGAGTTATGCATATATATGCATATTCAAGGTCAAAGGTCACCAAGGTCACGTGACATTTTAAAAAAAAAACATTGTATTGCTAATTAATCCATATATGCCAAAATTCAGACCTCTAGCTCTATTGGCTTGCCCACAATTATATATGGGCATAATTAACGAGCCAAGGTCACGTGACATTTTGTCAAAAAATTGTATTGCTAAGGTATCCCTATATACCAAAAATCAGACCTCTAGCTCTATTCGCTCACTCAAAATTAGATATGTGCATAATTAATGAGGTACAATATGTGGCGTCATAAGGTGTCCCATCATACCGAATATGAAGGGTGTAGCACTTGTCGTTCCTGAGTTATGCACAAATATGTGTATTTGAGGTCAAAGGTCATTGACATCACTTGACATTTTGTCAAAAAAATTGTATTGCTAAGTTATCCCTATATACCAAAAATCAGACCTCTAGCTCTATTGGCTCGCTCAAAATTAGATATGCACATAATTATGAGGTACAATATGTGGTGTCATAAGGTGTCCCATCATACCAAATATGAAGGGTGTAGCATTAGTGATTACTGAGTTATGGACAAATATGTATATTTGAGGTTAAAGGTCACCAAGGTCACGTGACATTTTGTCAAAAAAATTGTATTGCTAAGTTATCCATATATACCAAAAATCAGACCTCTAGCTCTATTGGCTCGCTCAAAATTAGATATGCACATAATTAATGAGGTACAATATGTGGCGTCATAGGGTGTCCCATCATACCATATATGAAAGGTTTACCACTTGTGGTTACTGAGTTATGGACAAATATGTATATTCGAGGTCAAAGGTCACCAAGGTCACATGACATTTTGTCAAAGTGTCTGAGATATCTGCGTGAACGGATGGACTCACGGACTGACATGACCCAATCTATGAGCCCCCTGGACTTTATCTGTGGGGACTAAAAACTGTGTCACTGCATCCTTTTTGCAATATGAATACGATGAGAAACTAAATTTTTATTTATCTTGGGAGCCTATGTACTGCCTTATACATGGGAGTCTATGGACTGCCTTATACATGGGAGTCTATGGACTTCCTTATACATGGGAGTCTATGGTCTGCCTTATACATGGGAGTCTATGGAGGTGAAAACTAAAAAGTCCTCTACCACGGCCAAATTTGATCGCATTGTGAAACAAACCGACGTGCATCTGTATGAGGTATGGTACTATCCTTGTACCAAGTTTGAACGAAATCGCTCCAGGCGTCTCTGAGATATCTGCGTGAACGGACGGACGCACGGACGCACGGACGCACGGACATGACCAAACCTATAAGTCCCCCCGGACGGTGTCCGTGGGGACTAAAAATGATAGAGAAAACAGTGTGAAAATCTCAGTAATACTTTATGGGTTGCCTGTGCCAGTGTGAAAATCTCAGTAATACTTTATGGGTTGCCTGTGCTTATACATGGGAGTCTATGGACTGCCTTATACATGGGGGTCTATGGAGGTGAAAACTAAAAAGTTCTCTAACACGGCCAAATTTGATCGCATTGTAAAACAAATCGAAGTGCATCTGTATGAGGTAGGGTACTATCCTTGAACCAAGTTTAAAAAAAATAACTCCAGGCGTCTCTGAGATATCTGGGTGAACGGACGGACGCACGCACGCACGCACGCACACACGGACGGACGCACGGACATGACCAAACCTATAAGTCCCCCCGGACGGTGTCCGTGGGGACTAATAAAGACCATTGGATTTAGGCGTTAATCATTCTATCATTCTCTGGATAAGGCAATTTTTAAGCGATCGACCTCAATGTGTAAGTTTAAATGGTGCAATGTCCAATGAACTAACGTTGAATACTGGTGCGCCACAAGGTTGCGTCCTCTCGCCTGTACTCTTTTCAATTTACACGAACGAAATCATGTTATCGGATAATTTGTTGACTTTGCTGAAGTTTGCTGATGACATGGCACTAGTTGCCAGATTAAAAGGCGAAGTATCCTATGCTACGTTCAGACAGGTAAAAATTGAAACGCTTCTGCAACACTATTTGTGATTTGTAAACACAGGGGATTAATAGTTTGAGTCAGCTTGTGTCCACACTCACAAAATTAAGCCATTGTTTTGGTGTTTAAGACGTCTTAATGCGCCCTCTCGAGTTCAAAAGGTGTGTATGACCAAGCATACGGCATTGTAACAAGATGGCTGAAATGAACGACGTCGTACTGGCTTGTCTTCTGTTTTTTTACCTGCTGCATATGCGGTCCAGACCGAGTCGTCGTCGCCTTAATGATCTGAATGCAGACCAAATGCAATCGTTAACCGATTTAGCCCTTGAGTTTGATACGTTCAGAACTGTAATAAAGGGAAAGCGGCTCCACGCATCACCTACACTATTTTTTCGGTTTTTTTTGTGTTCATGTTTTATTTTGTGCGTTTGGCTATTGGTGTAGATATAAGCCATGGCGAGGCGTAGCCATAATCTGGCTGTTGAATGACAGTGTGATCCTTTGACGCTATGTTTCAAAACCAGTGCGGTTCTTCCTTAGTCGCTTTTTTGATATTTTTTCCCCGTGGATTTTTGTTTCACTGTTTGTGGCTTAATCATTGTCAGTGTTTTGATGTCCAGTAAGGAGGCTAGAATATTTATATTCGAGTCAGTTGATTGTGTTTCATTTTGTTCGGTCTTTTCTGAAAGATTGTGTACTTGTGCAATTATGAGCGTGTCGCGAATGTTTGGATTTCTTTTGTATGCGATGATCAGTTTCATCGTGAATAAACTATTTAGTGTTTGATCTTTTTCTATTTCTTCCTAGTTCTTCAGGAGTGCTTATTTGATGTCTTTTGTTTTGATATTTGGATTATGTGGACTACAAATAGTGTTGCACAATGCGTGATGTGTGGTAGAAAATATCACTTTATTAGTGTTGTTGTTGTGTGTTTGTTTGTGTATGTGTTTCTTCGTGTTGCGTAATTTGTTTCCGCATTGATGTTCGATATTTCTTGTATATCCGCGTTGTAGCAATTTTTCATTAAATGTTTTGACTTTATTGGTAAAGTCCTCTTTGTTGTTACATTTCCTCATGTACCTTAATGTTTCGCCTTTGATCAGGCCCTTGAAGGTTGATTTTGGATGACATGATTTTCTGTTTAAGAACTGTAATGTATCTGCTGGTTTGTGTGCGCTCTAGTGTCTAGTATGTTTTCGTTGTTGTATCGTTGACCTTTGTAAATGACTAGGTCAAGATATGTTATTTCGTGTGAAGAACTTTCATATGAAAATTTGAAAGTAGGATGCATTTTTTAATTACAGTTATAGTATGTGTCTAGTGTCTAGTATGTTTTTGATGTTGTATCGTTGACCTTTGTAAATGACTAGGTCAAGATATGTTATCTCGTGTGAAGAACTTTCATATGAAAATTTGAAAGTAGAATGCATTTTTTTAATTACTGATGTAAATTCGTGGAGTTTGTGCTCCGTTCCAATTAAGATTAGGAAAATATCGTCTCTGAATCTACACCATAGTGCTATTTTTGTTGTGTGTTCACATAATGATTTTCAATTCTAATTCGTGAAACGTGATGTCGATCGGCAATCTCGGGTGACGATGGCGCACCATAGTGATATTTTTGTTGTGTGTTCACATATGATTTCCAGTTCTAATTCGTGAAACGTGATGTCGATCGGCAATCTCGGGTGACGATGGCGCACCTAAATGTTTGTTTGTAAATTCGTTGTTAAATTCGAATGTGTTGTTTTTCAAAATAATGTTTAGCATAGCTAACAGGTATTCTGTTGGTGTTTCTTTTTTAGTCAGTAAAGGGAAAGCAACTCCACACATCGTTCATACATTAGTGATTTGCGTTTAATGTATAGTAGTGTGTATTTTTTTGTTTCACTGTCTTGTGTACAGAACCGATTAGGCACGGCGAAACACAGCTGTATCTGCGTGTCAGTGCAGAATGTACTCCAGAGTGGAGAGACTGCGTACGACACTGCGATCCTTTAACGCTATGTTTCGAAAGTTTGCCAGACTTTCTTCATCAGCCGCCTCAAGTTCATCTTCAGTGGATAAAATGTGTGGTATATTGGAAGATTGTATGTATTTCTATATTGTCCCACTGGAAGTATGTTCTTTTTATTCTGGAAGCTAGGATATCTCATTTTGTTCAGTTGTGTTCAAGGTCGTGTTCGTATCGTGTTTACCAGATTGAGAAATAGATAGATATATGTGGTCGTCAACATGTTTAATTTTGTGCTGTCAAAATGTTGTATTTTTTCTGTGTTATACGTTGTCAGTTGTAAACTTTGTTTGAAATCATTGGTTGACGAGTTATTTTTGACGCTTCCTTATTATGTAATCATTAGTGTATACAATGTCAATCCGCTTCCTCTATCTAACGGTTTGATTGGTATCTCACCGTTTTCTGATAGTGTTCTCATGACATGCCTTCGACATGAGATGTGTTCTATTCTGTTTTTGGAAGGGATATTGAGATGAATTCGAGGCTGCTATGTGTATCGATGTTCATTTTGGTTTGTGCCCGTGTAATGCGACATATTTGTTGATGTTATGTGCACTATTTTGTTCTCTGTTTCTGTGCCGGCTTATACTGTTACCGCCCGTCTTTATTTTGTAATTTTATGTGTAATTTTAGTGTACATTTTTGGTGTTGAGGCATGGCACAGTGTTGATACGGTAACTCTCCCTTTTGAGTTTGTGTTGGCCTTTAAAAAGGCCGTTTGGTATTGCGATCCTTGTTTGGCCCATGCTGTATCCAGTTATGTACGTTGTTCACAACGTTTACTGTTGCTGGAATGTTGTGTGGTTTCTTGTCGATTCATTGTACGGCCTAGGATCTTGTCTTGCTGATCTTCGCTCACTACAGTCACATGAGGTCTACTCCGCTCCGCGTCTATGCGTCCAATGGACGCGTGCACCTTTGTCCGTCTTCTTCTCAGGCACATGTACACACGTCCATGGCAGAGCGGAACAGACCACCGGTGACCGTGCACTCACCTATGTTCAGGACGTCTTCCATCTCCAGTGCAGGTCTTTTACTGTTCGTCTTCGTGTAGTCATATGTTCTATTCGTTGAGGGAGGGAGACTGGGATTACCGTTGGTGTATACTAACCGTTACGTTTTTGTTATCTTGTTTGTATGGAGGGTGTTGTTTGCTCTTGTTTCCGCCTTCATGTTGATTGACAGACGGCCGATTACCGAGGATCTGAGACAGTTATTCGAAGAAAGGCATCGACATTCTGCCTCTGCCGCTCCGTCTGTTGGAGAACACGGCGACATTGCACTTTTATATGATATCCGATATTTACGGCTACTAGACTATACAATATCGAAGTTAGATTGGCTTAGCTAGATCTATAAAGGGCTGAAATCTCCGATATATATCGGATATTTAGCGCGATTTGATAGAATCTAGTATCGTCTAGTATAAGAGCAAGAGTCAGTCCTTGGAAGTCGGGTTTGACCAGAACTTTTAAGGTGGTGAAATCTCCGATATATATCGGATATTTAGCACGATTTGACAGAATCTAGTATCATCTAGTATAATTAAAGCAAGAGCCAGTTCTTAGAAGTCGGGTTTGACCAGAACTTTAAGGTGGTGAAATCTCCGATATATATATATATATCTGATATTTACGCATGATTTGAATGAATCTAGTATAGTCTATAGTATTGAAGCTAGAGTCAGTCCTTGGAAGTCGGGTTTGACCAGAACTGCAAGGTGGTGAAATCTCCGATATATCGCATATTTACGCGCGATTTGAATGAATCCAGTATCGTCCAGTATCGCAGCTAGAGTCAGTCCTTGGTAGTCGGGTTTGACAAGAACTGTAAGGTGGTGAAATCTCCGATATATATCGGATATTTACGCGCGATTTGAATGAATCTAGTATCGTCTAGTATCGAAGCTAGAGTCAGTCCTTGGAAGTCGGGTTTGGCCAGAACTGTAAGGTGGTGAAATCTCCGATATATATCGGATATTTACGCGCGATTTGAATGAATCTAGTATCGTCCATGGGGTTCTGTCATCGTATCGATATTAGAGTCCCCAAATTGCCGGTAAGTATCGGCGATTTCATAGATGTGGCTTCCCATGTTTCAACCGCAGTTCATTCTAGTATCGTCTAGTATCGATATTAGTCCCGAAATCGTCGATATGTCAAACTGCGATACTAGATTGTAAATATCCGATATTTAAAAATTGTGCAAAGTCGCGCCTTCATGGTCTGTTGCTGTCGACTTCTCTGCATTTGTAGTTTGTAGATTTTAGCTTCAGTGCCCTGAGCTTGCGGTGGCACTGATCTGCTGTCCTGTAGAGCTTTTTCTGCAATTTTTTGTACACTTAGGCTGTCGCGACACGTTCTCTTTACATCGTCGTAAACTACGTGCCTCTTTACGGCAACAGCTCAGCGCTACCTTGATTGTTGCGTAGGTCAGCGGAGCGGAAATTATTTTCTGGCTCGCGAAAATGTCTCTTTAGCAGTCTTTGAATGCTTTCGTTTGCCCAGACTCAGATTAGCAAGCCTATTTCGTCGTCTGACCAGTTATTTCCACGAGATTTGAGCTGTGTTCGGCAGCCACAGACCAAAGTAAAAATTGTATGTTGGTTGTTGTTTGTTTATGTAACAAATACCTGTCGCGTGAGGGCGTTTAAAACGCCTCTGAAGCGGCTCGGTCTGTCCACACAGCGATTTGCAGATAGAGTTAATCCCTACAACGGCTCAGGTCGGGCCGACTAAACCGTCTCAAATCTGAAATGCTTCAGAACCACTTCGGAGTGTCCACACATAACTTTCTGTGCCACTATTGGCCCAGAACCGTTTCAGAGGCGTTTAATGGCCTGTGTATGAACGGCATACTTGTCACGCTACTTTCCTGAAATTAATCGCCTGTGTTCATGGTTCAAAGACAGTTTTCTTACCTTAAATATCAAAAAAACGAAAGAGTTGGTTCTTAATAATGGCAGAAAGCTAGAAAAAGTAGAATCTGTTACCATTGACAACCAACAGGTTGAAATAGTATCATCATTTCCATATCTAGGGTCCATAGTAGACCAGAAGTTAAGTTTCAAAGAGAATACAGACAAAATTTATAAGAAAGCTCACCAACGAATATTTATTCTGAGGAAGCTAAAGAGTTTCAATGTTAGCAGTCACATCCTTGTTTCTGTGTATCGTTGTTGTATTGAAAGCATTCTAACTTATAACGTTGTCGCATATTTCTGTTAAAGAGAGAATGCGACTAACGAAAATTGTAAACATATGTAGTCGACTTGTCGGGACAAAGTTAAAAGATCTTGGAGAACTGTATACTTATGCTCTTCGTAGGAAAGGTTTATCCATTCTTGGTGATAAATCTCACCCATTGAATGACAAGTTTCAATATCTGCCTTCGGGACGCCGTCTACTTGTGCCCAGGGCTAGGAAGAATCTTTTTAAGAAGTCATTTATACCGTCAGCAGTTGCTGTTTTAAATATGAATATGTCTGATTCCATCCGAGAACCAGAGCAAACACCATTTTAAGTAGGAACTTTTAATATACCGGTAGTGTTGTGTTTGTCTGTAACTATTGTATTGTTTTGTATGGTGTTGTCCGTATTTGGTGTTTTTATAGCGGTCCTGATGTTTAAAGACAACTTTCCATGTTTTTATGGACAATAAAGTATATCTATCTATCTCTAATCTAGTTTGCTGTTTGTTTGCTGTCTGCCTTTAAACAGAGATATAATCTGCTGAAATGATAAAAAATTTTTTATCTGGATGAATATCATGAAGGTTCTGTGAAACCCAGTGTTCATGATGTATTTTCAGGAGACTATAGAGCTCAAGTTGTTCATAAACATGATCATCTCATAATTTTAGCAAAATGGTTATCTATACAATGAATAACATCAGAATACAGGTAACCATTATTTGCGATGTATTAGCTACAAGTAAAACACCACATAAAGTATGACATTGCTATGGAGAAAGATAAACTAGACACACACTATTGTTAATGGATTAAATACATGTACTACCAATAATATCTGAGGACTGGACTGTTAAACTTTCTGACAAGCATTGTAACCTTTCATTACCAATAAAATGTCAAGTACAAAAAAGACAAGCACCAACCTTATCTGTTCAATCGGTATCTTCCTTTCCAGTAACTCTGTCAACATCTTCTTCTCTTCCGATGGCAGTAAAACTAACAAGGATTCTCCGTCTTCCTTATACCTGGCAGTTCTCCCAGCTCTATGGATATACGTGTTCACGTCTTCCGGACAGTCTAACTGGATGACCCAATTTACAGCTGGAAAATCTGTACAATTAAAACAATGGACATTCCATAAGGGTAACAATATTTTCATAAAAATGACAATATCAAACAAAGAAAGCAAAGATTTACACATTTTCACAGCAAACAGACAATCCATCACTATGGACTCAAGAAAAGGTTGTCACACAATGTACATAGCAAGTTAATGATAAATATGAAAAACAAGGCGGTATTGCTGGAGGAAAGACGGTAGGTCAGGGACGCATCCTCTGAAATCTAACAGAGCTGGAAGAGATGCCTCTAAGAAAAAAGCCTTGACTGCTATGATAGCAATGTCTTCAAGCGTCTATTTGACGGAAACATTTCTTCTGCAGAAGTAAAACAAATTCACAGATCTTTTGTCTTAAAGTACCACTTGGATCTTGTCAAATTGATGAGAAATTGTCCATGGAATTGAACATCTTGCCTAAGTTCTTCAAGATGGTACATTTGTGATTGTCAAAACGGTACTGTGATGCCATCATCTATCATAACATAACCTGGACTTACCGAGGCCCCTGGCTGCTAAGTCTGTGGCTATCAAAACCGCGTTCTCCTTTTGACAAAACTCTTTGTAAATGGCAACTCGTCTGAGCTGATGCAGTTTTCCGTACAAAGCCATCACAGTCGTACCAGGTCTTAGCCGGCAAAATGTTTCATAGACGTACTTCACCTGCGGAGATGCAAAAGAATGTGATTACAAGAATATCAGGAGAAGCACGTCCATGAGTTAAAACTGAATAAGTGGCGATAAAGTTTTACTTTTACAAGACATTAAAGTTCAAATCTGAAGTCCTCAATGACTGCACAATGGCTGGTGACCTTTAGTTAAAATAAACTAAAAATTGTTATTCACTTCAACTACTTGCACAAAATAGCGCCCTCAGTGTTGGAGAACAGAAATAATTTTATTCCATTAACCAATGCTTTAGTCGATCAACGAATTTATCCCTAAGACTGATTGTTACACAGCAAATGGTTCTTCAAATCTTAACCACTTTATTTCAAATGTGATTTCTATGACTGTGGGTCTAAACTCAAACCATGTCACATTGAACTAGAAATCTACAAAGAAATGAATCAAGTTTGGGAAACAGAAATCAATATTCAACAATCGAACTGTTAGTCAGTGTGCTATGTAGATAAGGCTGGCTCTGATAATGCAGTGGGCTGTGTGATGATTGCAACATTGCATAGTGCCCTCTATCATCAAAGCAGGAAATAGAGAACTGATTCAGTTACAACACGGGTCAAACAGAAACATGATTTTCTGGATAGAAATAAATGTCAAAAGCGTGGATGAGAATAAGGATAGGTACACCATGGCAACAATGCAACCCTTGACCTCTTGACCAGTATTTTCTGTCAACAATTGCTTTCATTAGTTTTGCTTGATCTAGAAGTGGGGCAAAAGGTTGACAATAGGAAGTGGGAAAACACATGATTTCATGAAGACACATCTCTTTTCATAACTTCATGTGAAACCCTGAATGTCAGGATATCCTGCGGACATTTCCCTTCAAGTTTCATGTTGACTTATAACTTATAAAAAATATTTTGACGTGAATGTTCTCTCTTGCTGCCAAGATTTGAAACCATCACAAAGTATCAGTGAATTGAAAATATGCAAATTCAGTGAAAAAAATTATATCATTACTTCTTTACATGGCAATGTCATTAGAATAATGTAGAAACAATAAAAGTCTCCAGAAATTTACTTTCACTCTTATCCAACAGAATGCGACCAAAACATTTCTGAGGAAAACCACCCTCTAAAAATTTATCTCTAGTGTGTTATCCGTGTAATTCACACTGTAGTATTGGCACAGTTCAAAACTCTAATGGTCTTTTGTATTTGCAATAACAGTGTAGTCTCTTGGTCTGTCTTCTAATTAATATATTTCTAAACTGATGATCATAAAATCACATCATATTTTTGGCTTGCATCCAACAGCACTGTTTGGTGTGTGCAAAGTATTGGAAAATCTAGTTTGTGTCTTTATGTCACTTCAACAAAACACGGAAGTAACTGACTTCTACATTCAACATCTTGCACTGATTGATAATGATTCCCTTTGTTGCAGTCAACAGCAGAACAAAAATAACTTTTCTAATTAAATAGGAATAGCTATTATTGTGTTGACTTCATCCCTTCAACATTAACACACATGGCCAGCCTTCGAAGGGGTTTGTGGCAAAATTCAGAAAAATGAAATCAGATATTATATAATGCAATTTTTAACTTCAAAATTGTCATTCAACTTCCTTAAATAAAGCTTTATAATTTGTGAAAAAACAGTTCATTCATGAAAATATCTTTCCACTTTTTCACCATTGGTGGCGCTGTACTGGTCCACTTTGATGACATGTTCAGTCCCATGTGATAGCAGGCAGGGGAGTATACGTCATATAAGGTAAATTTGTTATTCACACTGTACCTGTTTACAACTTGCCATGAACACTAGTATCTTCTTTTTAAGGTGGTTCCTTATGAACGAGTACAGCATGTTCAATTTATGGTCAAGTTCACACACCACATAGCTCTGTCAAAGACATGAGAACACTCGTAGTTGAAATGTTGTGATTTTAGAGCCATAATACACAAAAATAACACATTTTGATTTCATGCAAGACATACAGCATAGCCCATAACAGAAAACTATAGAATGCTGTGATTATCTACAGCACTCATTAGTATTTGTCTGAGTGAAGTTCAAGTTACATACTGTGATTTTTGTCTGCCACAAGTGTACCCACATGTATACACACTACAATAAACACAATCTACATATTCCTGTCGATAGAACGTGCCTGTCTCTTCTGTGAGAAAAATACAGCTACAGTAATTAGCTACAATCTTGATTGACAGAATGACATCATTAATTTGTTACAATGTTTATCTGTGCACTGAGTGTACTGCAGAGATTTTTTGACATTGATACTTCTAATCCATTGAGACGAAATTACCAGGCTTCTCAACAAGAGTTTTTGGAGTGACCCATTCATATGTTATTAACCCTTTTCTTGCCAGACAGTAATAACTGTATCACTTCCCCATCAGCCAAGTCAGTAAAAAGCGGTATTGAGCCAAAACATGACGTATTTTCACTCACTTGGCTTGGTGTGTTATAGCATCTTTTGTCCAAAAAAAGTCAACTTTACAGTATTATGTTTTCAACAGCCTTCAAATGTACAGTATTATGTTAAAATACGTCATATGGAATACGTCGTGTTTCATTAATTTTAACCATCTTGACCTGGTGGTGAAATATGGACTTGGGCAGGAAAAGGGTTAACCGTACAAAAGGATGATTTTCATAACAAAAGAACATGCAACTTGTGCATTGTCATGTAAATCTACTGCCCCTATGTTTGCAACCTGGAGAGAAAACTGATCAGTCAGATATAGACAATCAAAATATTTCCCTCGATCATTGCTGGATTGATATTAAGTTTTTCTTCCTTTTCCATTCACTCCCTGAATACTTTCGCTCTACTTTGATTCATCAGAAAACTCTGTAGATGTTAGAGCGCCCTCACCTGTTCTAGTTGCACTGGTGTGCTGTGTTCATGATGTTGATGCACGGCTACGTATTTCGGATCTTTTAAACTTAACCGTGCTAAGTCACGTACTGATCTGTCAAAGTAAAGCAGAAAAATCAGTCTATAAGCATTCTCTAACAGTAACACCACACTGAGTCATGGCTTTGTTGAGGGGTTTATGCTGTTTATATTATTGGTTTTCTAAAATCTCAAACTAATAAAATCAAATCAACTTCACGTTTCTTTCTGTTCTCTTCACTTTCTAAATTATCTATTACTCCATGGAGGGGTCTTACTTCCTATACACATGCAAGTTTAAATTTCCTACATTTACTCATCACAGGTACCCTCCTGTAACAACCACCAGCAAAATCTCTGCCAAATTACAACATATCAAAATGAACCTATCCCTGACTTTGCTTTATGATCACCATCACTAAAATTTCACCATGGGTCACACCATATCCTGGTTTCAAGACTTTAAACAAATTTCTTTGTGTAACAGAACTGACTCAGAAAAACCTCAATATAGCCTACTGGGTATACAATTGCCACTCATGATGAGAATCATTTCTGTCAGACAACATTCAGGTTTCATGAAAAATCAGGATTTGTGTTTAGTGACATTTTACAAGTTCTGCATTTTTTTCTCTTTCAAGTTGGTGACTTTATCACAGAAACTTGAAATGATGTAACACAGAGTGTCGAGCACTAAATAATTTGAAGTGTCAGATACCGGTAGGTTCAACAGACTTACTTTGTTTGTGTTGCAGAAAATAACAGTGTCTGTCTTTCACTCGGTAGATTTTCAATGATTGCATTCATGGTTTTCTCAAAACCAAGATCTAATATTCTGTCAGCTTCATCCAGAACTGTGAAAGAACAACAAAGTTGATAAGACAGGGTTTTCAATGAGGGGATGTTGATGGGATGGCTAGTCTTGTGTTGTTTGACAAATCTATTCATATGCTAATGCCTAACAACAGAATCATTTACATAACATAGAAATATGCAAATTGGGCATCAGTTTGTGAATAAGCCACCCTTCTGCTTTTTCTGAGCTGTGGAGAACACTGAAAAGGATGATATTTACTTTAAAGCTTTGAAAATGGAATGAAATATGTTAATTCATATGGCTTGGGTCAACTGGTAGGTTGTTCCAAGTTTTCGGCCGTGAATGAGAAAAAATCTTTCACTAAAGGATTTTGTGGCACATGTGGTATTCTAAAAAGACGTTTTTCAGACAAAAGTTTCTTAGGGAGTATACGTTTGCAAAAAATTAGAGAGGTATTGTGGTCCAGTCCCTGACACTAGGTTGAAACAAATTGTCGAAAGTTTTTACTGTACATAATAAGTGATTTCAAGAGAGCTTGAACATCGTGTGGTTTTTGGCTTTAAAGACAAGTCAAGCAGATGCATTTTGAACAGTTGCGGTTTGTCAATGAGGTGTTTTAGGCAGCCAGAAAGAAGACTATTGAAATATCTAAACAAGAGAGGACAAAAGTAATAACAAGAGTACGAGAGACAACATGAATGAGTGATTCCAATTTGAAATGAAATCATCCATCAGTACAATGGTGGATAAATCATTTCTCAACTTATCACGTCCATGATACCAACAAGCTAACCTCTGACTGGCAGTCAGCAAAGCATATCTAACTGCATTTTGAATCACTGAAGGTTTAACTATAATTCACCGGTGATAAAGCACCTGTTGGATTTCTTCAGTGAGATATAACTATGGTGAGAGATACTCAACACAGATGAAAACAATTATTCATAGCTCACCTAGCATTAATAAATTATTGCATTCAAAGTAGCTGGTTTCATCCATATGTTGCAGCAGTCTTCCAGGGGTACAGACAATAATATTGGTATTGCGGATTTTGTCAGTCTCTTCTCTTAGGTTCTGTAAGGTAAAAGTGAACTCCAGGTTATTATAGTTGTATGTTATCATGTCTACAATTACATCAAAAAACACCATAGACCCTGTATCATGGTTTGGTACCACTATTTTTAACGGTTAGTGTGGATCCTTTTCAAGGGAAAAGGGTTTAAAAGGGTTAAACCCTTTCATTGACTGACTTTGGTACAGACCTTTTGTCTTCAAGGGAGTACCGGTAGTCAGACTTTGACGTACTATGATATTAGGGTGGCAGTTAATCATTTCATCCCATTATGCCTTATCATAGTCAAATCTTGTCATAATGGGTAGTCTCAAACTTCAACAGCAAGAAACTGCAGTGCCTCCATTACAGGGCCACTTATGAAGCACTAATATTTTGTGGGGCCTGGGGAGATACCATACCACACCCTGGGAAGATACCTTACCATATCTCGGGGAGATACCATAGCACACCCTGGGGATACCACACCCTGGGAAGATACCGTACCCTGGGGAGATACCATACCATATATGTACACTGGGGGGATACCAGCAGTTTGGATATGACTGGCCATACCAGCATATCACCTTCATTGCAGAATATTAGAACAAGCACTGACTAGAAGACAAAAACCTTGCATGGACATACCCACATACCCTCTAACTTTAATTAAAAGTGCTGAGCTTTTCAGTCAATTGGGAAATTTCTAGATATTTCCTTGAGAGAGTCTTACACTGACACAAATACTCTGTAATAATCTTCATGAGTCAAATATCTTGTTCACATTGGCAACCCAACTGAAATTTGGGCCGACACAAAATAATTGTCCTTTTGGGATTAAATTGGTCCGTGTCCACACTTACCGGTAAATTAGGGCCGACGTAACTTTACCTTCCTTTGTGACCTCTGACCTGTCAAAGTTCAAAATGGCGCATTTGAATAATGGCACGCTGTTTCTACTGTTCATGATTTTCCTGCGTTTTTACGCACAAGAAGGGCAAATATGACTACCACTCACCCTTTTAATCATCGGAGAGATCTTCACTATTTATTGGATGAGCATATGGTATATATAAGACCGCGGTGGAGAAATAACCAGTGCGCGGCATTTTTGACATGCCTCTCTAGTCTATTACGTGCACTGTGGAATCGAATGACATGGTCTCGTTTGCGGAACAAAGGTTGGTGGGAAGTTCTGCGTACATGGGATGATATTAAAATGTAAAGACTGGATTGAAAACTTTCAATAGGTGTAAACTTTAGTTTCAAACGTCGTTTGTTTTGTGCGAATAGGGTGACTAGTTCAACTTCGATCCATGGCGGAGGCCTGGTCAACTGGGACCAGGGCCGACGCAACATGTCCACACAGGCGATTTGCGTCGGACTAAATTTTGCATCGGCCCTGCGTCGGCCCTGAGCCCCCCCTTCTCACCGGGACCAAACTGTGTCGGCCCAGGGCCGACGCAGCGTGTCCACATTGGTTTTTTACGTCGGCCCCGGCCCAGGTCCGGCCCTAGGCCGACGCAAAGTCGTCAATCTGAACAGGCCAAAAGAGAATGCCGTATAATCAGTGGTGCATCAAATTGGCTTATAGATCACAACGGTAGACAGAGCCGAGTCCATCCACCACATGTGCACGCTGTGAACTACAGGTGCAATGATGTAGGTATAATGACAGGGGCAAACGCAGAGGAGACTCAGTCACAGAAATTTTTTTGTGCAAAACAAGTATACAAGCTGCTGCATGCAAATGTCAAAATGCATGATTTACATGTGAATCAACTTTCAAAATGATGGGCAACACAACCAAAAACAGACATCCATGCAGTTCTACAGTTGTGTAACACAGAGTTTGTGTATTGCAATGTGAAAACTTTGACAGTTCAGGGGCTACAATTTCCTCAATTCATATGCATAGAATCCATGGCATATGCACAGGATCCGTGGCATATGCACATAATCCATGGCATATGCACAGGAGCCGACGCAGATTGAACTATACATGCTCATATTTATATTAATACTTTCATATCTGTACCAAATATCATTATTGGACAATGAAACATAGTTTTATAGGGACCTGCACTGCTGTGACTCTTTAATAAAAGCGCATTTTCATCTTCTTCTTGCTAAATTATACCAAAGTACAAATATCAATCTTGTAAACAGGTCATACAGGTAACAGTATGCAATGTCATTCAGCTGGCAATGATGGCATTGGATATATACCAGTATACACACACAGGTAAATACATGCTGTGTTGACAAATTAAACACTAGGCATTTCAACATGGTTTTTGAAGTAGCACAATAACTCTATTTTGCAAGCAGAACACAGAGAATGCAAGATGCATCAACATTTACAGCAAACAGAATTCAATGTAAAATTCCTTGCTCAAAAAAGAAATAATTGGCAAAATCAGCAACATAAAATATATTGTTTCCCATCCTCTTATATTTCTGTGTTTATTTTGAATGCACATTGCCAGAGAACCAATAAAGAAACCAGAAAACAGTCTGCACTGTTAGTAAAAAGTTCAAACTGTATTACAAGAAGTAGGTCAAGTGAAAGTTTTGATGGGAGTGACAGTTGGCACAACCCTGGCACGTGAACCCTGATCTTTATCACGCCCTGGACAGCAGAGGGGCTTCTCTCTATGTCACACTCATTAAACATGCAAATTTGTTATAAGACAAAATACACTAGGCCCCGGAACCTGAATTATCCGGTGATGATCCTTTCAGTTCTGTATTGATTAATGAACTTCAAGGACATACCAGGAATAGGTTACGTAACATGGACAACTGACCTACGTCAAAAATGTCCATTGAAGAGATAACTGTATACTGATGGCGCATTACTTAGTGAGTTATGTAAACATACATAACTCCCACGTCAGAAAATGCCCCTCTCTTGTTTATACCCTTCTATGACATATTGCACATAGTAACGATGACTCCGCCCACACACAAAATAAAAAACATCAAAGTCATTCCACATTTCCAACCAAATTTTTTGTTTTAATTTCTCTCGAAATCAATACTTGCCATTTCTAAACCTGACCACTTTTGCGATTAATTTTGACTTTTCTATGTGTAGTATTCAATTGCTAAAAACAGCTAGGAAAATAAGTTCTTTTTGCAATTGAATATTTTCCTGTTTACAAAAAAAAATATACATGTTTTTATGCATTAACTGTACATAAGTGATTATTATAAAAAGGCAATCAGAAAAAGTTGATGATGAAATATACATCTAAAATTTTAAGGCAGGTTCATTTTTGTACAATTGGTACATCGATAGAATCCCCCTTGCAAACCATTACAACATTATTGGACTCCATATCCTTTACATGTACAAACTGTTCACAAAGACCCCGGTGAAAAAAAACCAGATTGCACTAGGACAAGCCCCTGGGATCGTACGGAGTGACCAACGGAACAAAGGACAGATGAACCACAAAAGGGGTGACACTTGGAAACAAAAGACTTGAGGAATTCAATTTCTTGATGAAAAGGTTTCACGGAATAGATCTAGAAGATGGCAACTGTTTCTCACAGGTAAATCTGAGGCAATATAACATGGCCATACCCAATCTACAAGATTACATTGTAACAGTTGATCGATCAGCTTCTGCATGTGTATTAATTTTCATTCCACACTGTCAGCCAAACTAATTACAGTGCGCCAATTATAATTATATTGCATTCATCTACACTCAGTCACCAGTTGTCATGATAGCGTTGGGTGCGCTATTAATCACAAACACTGACTTCTGCAGGTTTATGGTTTGGGAGGGATCATGATCTAACAATTGCTGGAATGTTTCAGACACATCAGAGTTTTCCCGATCAAATTGTTACAATTTACACCCCTCAGCTCTTTAGCACCAAGATGAAATAAGCTGACAGATCCAAAACTGATTAAAAATCCGTTGTCATCATTAACTGTTTTGAACTAGTGACCTAGATTACACTGTCATCCATGCAAAAAGGGCCAGATCACCCTTTCACCATGAAAAAGCCAACTAACCTTTGTACAGAATGTAATGGTTGGAAATTTCTGCTAATTAGCAAACAGGCTCTCTTTGAACAAAAGGCCGGTGGCCTTGGGCAATTAGCCAAAATCAATCAACCTCTAATATGAATATTCATGAGATTTACATACAATTAAGAAGGGTCATCGGTCTTTAGGTTGTTGGCTTCAGGTCTATAAATATTTTGAAGGTCAAACAGGTCAGGCTTCAAAAAGGGCATTTAATTTGGACAGCTTAGTCATCATTTGGTCAAAACTTTGAAAAAAATCTGAAGTTTTACTGTACATGGTAGTAATGAAATTGAAAAAATGCTGTGATAGAAGTATTTGGAGGGAAACTCATTAATTTGAAAAAGATTTGAGTCTTGGAAATGGTTATCAAGGACAAAAATGAAGAAGTTATCACCAGATAACAGTTTACTAAAGGTGAAATTATCTTTAAGATGACAAAATTTCTTTAACACTAACTTTCTGTTTTGTACAATGACACTAACACTTCAACCATTTTCACCATATTTCACTTTACAGATCTAACCCTGATATTAGAGAAAATCGGTTCGCAGCAGCAATTCGTGGTTTTTTGGGGTGGAGTCCTTAAACTCCATCATCTTTGTAACCGGTCTTTGTGCAGTCCGATGTGAGATACTGTTTTTTTCATTTTGCTGGCTGAATGTCTTGGAGACTGTCAAGTCTGAAAATTCATTTTTGCTGATTTATAAAATGTCAGATATTTCCTGGAAGCAACTTCTTTCAATTAAACAGCAGTTTTGTGAAAAAAACTGGTGAAAGTCTATTCATCAAAGGCACGAGGCTTATCATGTGTAACTTAGAAAATACTGATTTGTTTTTACGTATTAAAAAAAGTCCAGTTTTTTTCTCATTTCACTGATGATGTAGTCTGAGTAATTTCACAAATGGAAATCAACCACAATGAAACTTGAGTAAGGAAATTATTCCAAGCTTAGCCTTTGTGTATGACTAAGTTTGTCTCAGCTATATTACTGTAGATGTCCACAGTGACATACTTTCAATAATTATCCCTCAGTAGAAAAAGAAGTCACTTTGATGACATCCTGGTCAGTGTAGGCTGCAGTAGATCATCATCCAGGGTTTTACAGGATGTGGCCAACGTTAAGAATCACCCTAAGTGATCTTCATTATGTCTTTCCTGATCACGCTGATTTCCAAGGATAAAAATTACCTTACATCACCAAAAAATCCCCAGTGATAAGATTTAAAAGATAATGACAGTCTAAAAGGATCAAACTTTCCACTTGGATGATACCATTTGTCAAAATATTGGGGGTGAACATGGTCAGTATAGTCTGTCTGATGCTATTGATTTTTTTCCTTTAATTCGGAATGGTGAATTTCGAATTGTTGGTTTCACAGACCAGGTGAAAGCAATGCACTTGTACATAAAGAATATAGACATCAATAGAAAGCTAGACTGCTGTATTGCTGGATTTATGTTGGTACAGGTCCATGCACCATCTCACACTGAATGCTGTGCTCAATCCCTGAAATGTGCAATGTATTTTTACTGGTTACAAATTAGCAAAACTGAGTAACATCATTAAAAACTAAATGTTGTCAAAGCTTTGATAAAAACAACACAAAATGACACACAGCACTACAGCTGAAGCATGATGAAGGAAAAAGTTATGAAAAAAGTAAAATTTCATCATGACGATACTACCAAATTGATATAACTTTGAAATTATACAAATTATCTTAGTAATAGAGTTTGAACACTGTTCAAATTATTCAACATCAAATAGATCAGAGTTTGGCAAACCTCAAAACAATGAATGTGCTCGAAAGATTCTTGACAAAGTGTAAATTATGAGCTCACACAGAATATCCTCATGATAGGTTTAGAAGGTGTTTCTTTGTAACTTTGTCACAAAGGTTTATGGTAAATTTTAACCAAAACGTTGCGTGGGTTTGCATGTTACGGTTTACTGTCTCAGTATGATTGACCACACTGGGACTATTTGCATTGAACAGGTCTCTTTGAGTTTAGCATAACGCATCTGATGCTTAAACATGTCCTTCAAGGCAGACGGCGTCTTGAACCACCCGCCATGTTTCCTATTGAGATCTATTCACGTCTACTTTAATAAACACCGGTAAGCTTGTCAAATAGGACAAAGACAGGTGTCCCTTTTTACGCAATTGTATTCAACACAACAGCTTTACTGCCTTCTTTTGTACACTAATGGGCCTCTGGGCTCTTTAAAACAACGGCGCCCTCAACAGTTATCTCCCGCCTTCACTGTTTCTGCAATGAAATCCACACAATGGACAAAAGCAACATAATTCACAGCAAGAATGTACCAAAAATTCACCAATCTATGTATATAGATGGATGAACCATTTCTTTACATCTTTGTAACCTCCCCTGAGGAGTACTGAAAATATTGACAATCTCTTTGGCCTTGAAAAAAATACCTTACAAAACACCCAGCTCTTACAAAAGGCCTTATATGGTGTGTTTGCTGCAGTTGGATGACAGTTATCAAAAGTTTTCTCCGAACGTATGTAATATTTCTTCTAAACCCGACTATGACTTGTTATATTGCAGATACCCTAATAAAACTGGGAATGCTGTAAAATCTAAAAGTTGAATGCCCTTTACAAAACCATTGTTTTGATAGTAATGCCCTACATCTGCACCGGATCAATATCACAGTTTGGGTTGTTGGGGATGGACACTTAGGATTAGATATGCAAATGAGCTGATCACTGATTGGCTTCACAGTGTTACTGGTAGAATGCCATCACAAATTTTAGTACGGAAACTTTTGTTATGAACCATTTCTTTACATATTTGTAACCTCAAGTGAAACCGGCCAGTTGAAAACAATAAAAAAGATAATTTTTTAACAAAGTTGGAAAACATCAAGGCCTTTGCAAACATAATGGTAACACTGGGGAGTCTAGTACCTCTTTTTCACAGAGATAGAGGGCCTTATTTAGATAAGCTCAGTGGATGCCAGTTGCCATTGGAGACCACCAGCCTTACGACTCATCCACTTACTCCATCAAGGTTACCGATACAACATGTTGATGACGTTCAACTTTCTGATGTAACATATGAATCACACTTTGGAGGACTTGTTGCATGATGGACATGAGCTGATCAGCTTGGTTTTACGTCACAACATGCAATGCCTAATGAATTAGAATTGTGTGTACAGGAAATAAACCATACGGTGACGTACTTATAGATATGCTTGACTTGTCAGCATTGTGGACCATGTGATTCCAAGGACTGTGTTGAAAATGTACAAATATTATATTGTGAATATTTTCCAGTCTTGGCATTTAGACATCCATGCATTTCCTTGTCATTTGGTATCAAAAAACACAGGACTGTGACAAAACCATGAAAATATCTCACCCAATACACGGGTGAATCTATCGATGCAAAACAGTGACAGTCATCAAGGCCAGTAAATGCAAAACGTTTGTTTGATATTGCTTGATTCGTCAAAGGAAACTTGCGGAAGTTATCCAATGAACAAGGCATGTTCACACCAGTGTCAACTATCCAGTCAGATAATGATGTATTGCTGACATGACAACTGCTAAACACTTACATTCAATTCACATTCCTTTTTCTCTTTCACTGTTCATGGAAGCCCATTCTTTTAATTGAGGTGGCTCGTGCCTCAAAATCGAAAGACTTACACTTTTGCTCAAACTTTCTGTAAGAGAACTTTAAGCTTTTCCCTTTTGCAGAATAAAAATCAGGGGTCACCATGCAAAGTTTGGTACACAAGTATAAAATTACCCATAATGCCCCAACATTTGAAATTCAAAATTGCTACCATCCCCGTTTAAACTCTATGGGGAAAAACAAAAAAATTTGGATTTTCACAAATTTTCACCGAAATAAGCCAGTGAAATTTTTATTCACTCTGTGAGCTTTAAAACAAATCCCTACAAGTGGTAGACCAAAAACTTATTGTAAAAGTTTGAGAGCCCAAATATCTGTTCCCAGCAGCATTTCTAACTTACAATAATGTAACATTATTGTAAGTTACATTAACCCTTGACTACCAAGGCCAATGTATTCCTATATACCAGGCCCCTTATGTAAATATTGATAAAATCTAGGGTGTGGTCATTGCATGAACACTGCTTAGAGTAAAAATTAAGGAAGTACCAATAAACCATACATTTTCTGAATCAGTATGAAATTTCCCACTTTTTCATACATAAGTTTTGTATTTTCAGGTCACGTGACTGATCACATGACACATCATGTGACCAGAGTTGGCAAAGAATATGAATATTTGAAGCATCAGGACATGTTTTGAATCCATAAAATGACGTAAATTTGAATACAGTTGCAATTTTCATGGCATTGTCTTTACATATATGTAATAATAACTACCCTTTACTTTATTTATAGATGTACTTATTTAAGATTTTTCTCACAAAAGGCAAAGAAAATGAACCACAAACATTGGCATCTGACATGATTCTATATTTGAAAATCAAAACATTTTATATTTGTAAACACCTGCTTTATGTCTTCCTTGCAGAAACATGCATCTAAAATGGTTATGATTTATCAAAAAATAATTCACAATATTTAACAAGTCATCGTTGATGACACAGTCCCCACTTGTTAATGGGTACTTTGATTACAGGTCCTCAGAGAGGATAGAGTCTCTTCATTAGGTCTGTGATAAAAATACTTTTGAATAAATTCGCTTGATACATGTCTGAGTCGTAGTTCAAAACATGAAAAAATCATAATAAAATTGCCACACGGTGGCCATATTGGATCGTATCACAAAACAAATGAATTTGCATATGTATGACATAGGTCAATGTCCTTGTACCAACTTGATTAAAATCGGTTGAGATATGCCTGAGTTATGGCTTTGTACATGAAAAAAATCATAACAAAATGGCCGCACAGCAGCCATATTGGATTGTATCACAAAACAAATTAAGGTGCATATATATGACATTGGTCAATGTCCTTGTACCAACTTTGAATAAATTCGCTTGATACATGTCTGAGTTATGGTTCTGGACATGAAAAAACGTGATAAAATGGCCACACAGCGGCCATATTGGATCATATCACAAAAAAAAAATCAATGTGCATAGCTATGACATTGGTTTATGTCCTTGTACCAACTTTGAATAAAATCTGTTGAAACATGCCTGAGTAATGATTCTGTACATGAAAAAATCATAATAAAATGGCCGCCTGGTGGCCATATTGGATTGTATCACAAAACAAATTGACGTGCATATGTATGACATAGGTCAATGTCCTTGTACCAAGTTTGAATAAAATCGGTTGAGATATGCCTGAGTTATGGCTCTGTACATGAAAAAATCGTAACAAAATGGCCGCCTGGCGGCCATATTGGATCATATCACCAAAAAAATTGACATGCATATCTATGACATTGGTCAATGTCCTTGTACCAACTTTGAATAAAATCAGTTGAAACATGCCTTAGTTATGGCTCTGTACATGAAAAAATCATAATAAAATGGCCGCCTGGCAGCCATATTGGATCGTACCACAAAACAAATCGACATGCATCTGTATGACATATGAAGTAATCCTTGTACCAAGTTTGAATGAAATCGCTCCAGGCATCTCTGAGATATCTGCGTGAACGGACGGACGCACGCACGCACGCACGCACGGACGCACGCACGCACACACGCACGCACGGACATGACCAAACCTATAAGTCCCCCCGGACGGTGTCCGTGGGGACTAAAAATACATTTCAGGGAACAACATATCACATGACCAAACACATGACCAGTCATGTGACCAGTCATATTGATAATATGGCTGCTATAAAATTTCACTGGCTTATAGTAAAAAATTGTATTTCCTCTAGTTTCATTCACGAAATAGCTGTTAATAGAAACATATTTACATATAAATCATTTGTTTTCAATAAATAAACATTTCATTTCATTAAAAAACAAAACAATAAACATCTTTGCGATCGTCCGTACTTCTGAAAACTGTAAACAATCAGCGCGACGCTTCTGTGATCAGCCTGACCTTTCAGGGTCGAGGTCATGGGTCACGACATTTGCTTCCGGATTTTGGCCATACTCGGACGTACGGGGGCGCAATCACATTCAGGCCAAATCGGAATACATCAATCTTAGTCACGCTGCGTGCCGACGCCGAAATTACGGGAGTTTTAGCGACAAAAACGAAGCAAATACGCCTATTTAACTGTGCCGGATATTTCCGGCACTCAAGGTATATGGTAATTCAATATGGCGCCGGATATATCCGGCGCCATAGGTAGTCAAGGGGTTAATGTAACTTAAAATTAATAGCATGATTGCAGGTCATCCTACTTAATAATTTGTGTCATCCACGATATCATTCAAAGATAAACAAACAAATGACAGCTCTTTCAGCAAAGCTGCAAAACACACTAAACTATGAGTATGATACTGACAGATTGTTTTTTCCACAACCCCTGATTTTTCCATAGTCTAAAACTTTAAGGATTTGACGCTCTCCAGCAAAACAAGGACATATTAACAATGAGGGAGCTCAATGTGAGATACACCAAATACTCTGGTGATAAAGTGAGTGTTGAAAAAGAAAGTTTTCACCAATTTAATAAACTGCCTAACAAAGGGAAAATATATATATCACCTACAACAAGAAAAAATATCATGGTTTTTTTGTCGGATATCAGTTTTTTTGACACAAAGTTAAACTGAAGAACCGCTAGTTCATACCTATGACATATTACAATTTAATGTAATCTTCAAGAGTATATTTCAGTTCGCAGTTTATAATAGAAGTAACCTAAAACAACAAGGTTACAAGCATCTGGAATAGAGGGGCCATGTAGTCTTGTAGAAAAACACAGTTGCAATAGAGTGTATGTGGTCTCACACCTAGAGACACTCAACCCTTTTTTTTTTGTCGTATGAAAAATACCCTCTGAATGTGACTATGCCATCTAGAAAGGGCTGATTTCCAATTGCCTGTCTTGGATGTTAGTTGCATACCTCAGTGTTTACTGTCAATCAATTCACTGCCTTCATTATTCTATACTTGTACATCTGAATTTCAAGGCCATTGCCAAATATCACAGCAATTTAGTAGAACAATGGGTACTATGTTTAATTTCTCCAGAAATGAATCTGGTGAAGAGTTTTCCATCTGTCAAACCTTAATTATCAACAACATGGATTACTACTGCAGGAACAGTAAGACTTCATCAAGATCACATGATGGGGGGGGGGGGGGGCAATCCACCCATCCCTTCTTCTATTATCCTCACATACAGGTCCAACATTCCCAGTGCAATTGTAACAAACCTTTGATAATAAAAGATGAAAAACAACTTGATACTATATTTGCATGAAATTACATAGGTAATGGACAATCCCCCTTCCAACCGCCCTCTATCAACCACATCACTGAAAGTGACTTTGATGAGACGTGGAAATTTAAGTGCGGGTAAAGTCAAGGGAAGGATACTGTTTCCTTCAAAGAAATGATGACTTTGCACTGGCTACACAGTGGCAATTTAACAAAGTCAATGTAGCAATGACTTTGTGAGTTGAACAGTGGCAAATGTTCCTGAATAGATCCATTGTGTGATTGTACCAATAAAACAATAAAACTGAGAATCTGCAACATTAACAATTGACAAAAATACTGTTCTTTTTAAGGTAAAAAAAAATTTATAGGGCTGATATGGACATTAATTTTGCACAAGATGTTAACTCTAGTCTTTTATTACAAATCTCAGCTGTAAGCATGAAAGATGTCTTGATTTCATTTCCTGTTCTGGTGATTCAAAAACAGAATTTTAAATGTTTGGAACAATCACTTTGCGATTTCAAGTATGAAATGTCCTTATATAGCTGTCAACAAATACGCTGAAAAATAACTCTCATTAATATCTAGTGTTCTGAGTAACCAACAATGCGTTGTTTTAATCACAAGGAAATGTTCAAATCTTTTTAGTTTTTAATGGCCTTGATTATTTATAATGACATAAAAATAAAGAATGTACAGGTTAACAAGTACACCTTTTTTGAAAACAATTCTTAATTATTTACTATAGAAATAAGAGCAGAGTACCGGATATGTGTGACAAGAGTTGATGGTTGGATGTCAAGTTTTGAAGATGAAAGATGTATGTACATTAAATACACTTTTGATTGCAAATTCTGTGCTTCAAGGATTTTTGAAGCAAGTTACGAAACACTGATTGATAATAATGATGCAAACACTGTCACTCAGAGGAAGACCTTGTAAGCATCTGTTTGTTTTTTTTCCTGGCTGATGGCTCATCAATGTTGTTGTCATGGTGACATGGTTTGTTGACCTCTCGGCCATTCACCTCATTGTATTGTTGTCCGGCAATAGCTGCAGCAAGGTATCAAACTAGCGTCCTTGGGAAAGACCTCCGCGTTTTTCTTTTCAAGATACCCACCCACTGTAGAAGGCCTCTGATGCCGCAGAAGTAGGTGATGTTTTTGTTAAGTGTTTCTTGCAATTTTTGCCGGTTCAATGACAATTTCAAATCAAAGAGCACGCTATCCTTGTACAGTTTCAATGATCGATATGGTGATATTTTACCAGGAAAATGGCTGCTCTGTAAAAATTTCATCTCTACCTATCCTGTCATTTGACAATGCATACTGAGCATGTGCAGAATATAAATTGTTTTGACCAAGTGATATCATTATTTTTAAATGCATTCGTCGACATGAATCAATTTGTATGTTTGAGAAAGTTTTCATGAAAACCATTTGGTTGCAAATTTTACTTTTAATCATCTCTTGTAAAGTTGATAGCCTTCATGTGTGTGCTGTATTATATAAATGTAACCATACTTTTTAGAACATTTCTTTTTCACTTTGATAATATTTACATTTGACTTCAAATTAGTGACATGTTTTTTTCAATGTGGTAACATTGCCCTTACACTTTGGTGACATTTGTGTTTCACTTTGGTAACATTTGTGTTTCACTGCGGTAACATTTGTATTTCACTTAGGTTACAAATTGGTGACTTTTCATTTTCAACGTGATAATATTGCTGTCTCACTTTTGTTAACATTTCTATCTCTGTCTCACTTTTGTAACATTCTGTTTCACTTTTGTTAACATTTTAGATTTATCTTTTTGAAATTTCTTTCACCTATACGGTATTTTAAAATCACCTCAATAACATTTTTGCTATTTCATTTCAGAGTTTTCTCTATTTAACTTCTTGAAAATTTCTGCTATTCCTATTTTTATGTTACATTCACATTGACGTCTGTACAGTTTGATTGCTTTGATATACTGATGAGAACCATAGCAAAATGATTGGGTATGGGTTATTGACCCATGTTGCATTGACCATGACATCTGTTATAACTGTAAATCATAGACTATCACAATGTGTATCACAAAGCCATTGCTACATTGTTGAATTGCCTCTGTGCTACTCACAAAGTCATTGCTACATTAATGTACTTTAACTTGCCACTGTTTACATTGCTACTTGTACTCTATTAAATTGCCACTGTTCACCTTACAAAGTCATTATTGCTACATATTTTACTTTGTTAAATTGCCACTGTTCAACTCACAAAGTCATTGCTACATTTACTTTGTTACATTGCCACTGTTCAACTCACAAAGTCATTGCTACATTTACTTTGTTACATTGCCACTGTTCAACTCACAAAGCCATTGCTACATTTATTTTGTTATTAAAAATATCACACCTCCTGATTGCTATGGTGTCAGTGGAAAACAGATGCCAATGCTGTGGTGTTATAGCGGTGCAAAAACTGAAACACACACAAACATGCGACCAGAAATACATCTAATTCTTTCTACACTGCTGCACGTACTTTTGTTTGTATCTCAGTCCATTCTAATTTGTGCTGTAACCATTAATCTCTCTGTATCATCAAATCAAGTCAAATCACTTCTGTGGCATGCATAACAAACCTTGAGATTCTTCCAAGACTTTTATCATTACAGGTACCATTTCCAGAATTTTCAACACCATCAAATCGCTGTTTCAAAATCCTGTGTACTTATTTTCCAGGAATTCACAAAATGTGTTTGCAGTGACTCAGTTTTCCATGTCTTAAAAGCACTGTCAAAGATTTGAAGAACTTTTTGTGCATTTTTTGCAAACTTTAAACACAGATAAGGATCTCCTCAACAGTCTGGGACACACTTCGCAACACGTATTACAAAATGCCAGTCAAACATCCTACAACATACACTAGCTTAATTTGCCAATACCAAGACAATGTTGTATTGCATGCGCTAATGCAGGTGGAAATTTGTCACATTATTGAAGTTTTATACATACAGTTGTTTGCCTTCTATTGTGTGACAATTTTCGTGTACATATATTTTGTAACTGTACATGGTTGCTAGTACGGATAATTGTTGTACACACACACTTTTGTACGTGAAACTTTGAAGTCTACAGCTTTCTTCAAACTTTTGGGCTTTGAAATATGATTGCTACTCATATGTAATAAAACCTACCATTTCACAGGTACTTGATGATGTGCGTCTTCTTACAATTTCAGACACTACTTTGAAATACAAGAGTATGCATGGTTTTTTAAGATACTCAGTGCCTGGTTTGAGATGTGGCAAAAAGAGTGTCCAAGTTGTAATAAAATTATGTGGCTGTTTGCTTTTACTGAGACAACCACCAAGCACTGTTCTTTGGAATATGAACAGGAATCACATGTCCTGAAATTCCTTGTCATATATCTCGAGCCAAATTAATATGTAGTGCTATGGGAAAAAGTCCCCTCACATTCGTGCAATAATTTGCTGTATCACATTCTGCTGCTCTTTGTCAAAGTATGGACACCTGCATGCATTTCTGAACTACTTTCATTCTGGTTGCTATGCACATTGCTGCTATGAAAGTTCCATTCTTACACAAACCAGCACAGAATTCAAACAACATTCCTCCATTCTCATCACAGCAGCAACAGAGAAGTTGGTCGACATTCCAACAGGCATCAAGTATAAAAGTGTGTTACTGTTGATCCCTGCTGATTTTGAAAGATGTGAAAGTGGACAGAAAGAATATATTATGAGCATCATTCTTTGTTAATACACATATGCTTGAGTTCTATTTACAGTTAAATGATGTCATTATGTATCTTAGTCTGTGACAGGCTGCAGCTATTGCTTTTCTGAACAATCACAGCAAACAGCAAACAAACTTTCAATACCGCATTGTTATGTCCAAAGCTGTAATTGAATATTATTCTAAAAACATAATTATTAATCTTTCCCTAGGGTATATGATAAAACCTTTTCATCCCTGATATTGGTTTCGCGGTCATATAGTGACAAACAGTTCCTCTTGAACTCTAGCCCTTCAACCATACAACTTCCGTCTGCCAAAAAAATACCAGGACTGTAAGGATTTTTTTATCAAAATCAAAGTTACTGAAGTATTTTAAAACTTTGCTGATCTTGTTTGCATTTCTATGATGTCACACTCTATTGCTATAAACTGTATTCACATATAAATAAATAAAAAATGTCCATTTTGTATAAAGAAAATTACACATTCCCAAGCAACCATTAGCTTCAGTATGGACAGCCAAAGAAACATCTGAGATGGAAAATTAATATGGGAAGACAAGTAGAAAGTTGGGATAAACTTTATGATACTCTGTAAGAATTAAGACAAACTTGGAAGGCATTATGAGGATAAGTCTGACAAAGAACATCCAGCAATACAATGTGAAATGAGTGAACGAGAGGAAGTTTGGAATAGTTTGGAAAATCTGGGCGAGGAGTCAGGATTGAGTGTAAGCTTGGGGAGACTAGCTGAGCAAAATGAAATGGAAAGTGGCAACCGATCAACACATGCCTAGGGGGACAAGCTGTGGATGAGGATTACCTTGAAAGAACAAGCTGAGAGGCTCTACTATGGCTGAAACTGCAGCTGAGCATCTTTAAAAGACCACCTTACGGAGATTAGTTGAAGATAATTTGGACTCTTGCAGGAAATGTGCATGTCCTTGTAAATACTCAGATAGACATAATTAATTCATAAAGGGCAATGTCAATTTTACTAGTGGAATACTTCAACATCTTTCTATAAGCACACACAAAATTTCAAAATTGTGCATGTATCGACAAGCTGATCAAACTTGATTGTTCAAACATTGTAGTAGAGTAAAGCAGAGAACAACCAAACAAGGACTTGAATGAAACCAAAATGTATATTTTTGGATACTTCTGACAAACTGATTGCAAAAGGCTATCTTCGGTTAAAAACTGAGTCGTCACTTTTGTACAATGTTACCATACCAAAACAAGAATTAAGAGATGTCTTGTTGCTATGGTAACAGACTACATTATGATCTATCTACAATTGCACAAATTCTGAGAAATAGTATTAATATTTCCACTATCAAACTTCTTTTTTAGTAATACCAAATAAAATGACAATTTTTGTTGGAATTTTTGATGTCTGTTAAGATAATCCTCTGAAAGGAAATCCATAACTTACTATATCTGTAATTCTGGTACTTTTGAATCAAGGGACTGTTTTGAAACATGAACCACTTGTACCAAATTACAAAGGGATACGCTGTCTTTCACACCCGCACAAAACACACATACTGACATCAATGACATTTTGCTGCTCTTTGTTTACCCGTTAAACCATGAATGTCTGTGCAGTATGTCAAGTACATTATTTGCTCCAATCATGGTTAGTTTCCTCTGACGCTTTATCTCCATCAAGGAACTTTGCATCAAATGTAAAAGAGACAGAATAATATATGTACTTGTCTTTTGATCGAGTGGACCTGAATAAGAATAAATTTACGAACCAATGCAAAAGGCAATCTAATCAGCACTTTGAAAAACTCTTCTAGCGAGCATTACCAAACATATCTAATAAGTAGCTAATTTTATCATAGGTTGAAGAAATCACAGCATCCTGAAAGACTTGCAAATAATATATTTAAGGAATTATGTGAGTAGTTTTTGCAAAGTTTTGACCAAAAAAAAATATCTTAAAACATATGATATGCAAAATTTGTGCTAACTGTAGTAAACCTACTGGTGCACCTCAAAGCCAACAAAATTCAATACACAATATATTAACCACATCATCAAATTTGATAAGTACTTTAAGAGTATACACAGTGTATCACATTCTAATTCATTTGCATATTTGAGAGAGTGTGTTCATTTGCATGATGTCATATCTTCAAAAGATGATGCACCTACACATCAAAGGTGGACACGGTCAGCTTTCATACAGACAGAGACATCAAAACTTCCTAATCTCTCTCTCTCTCTCTCTCTCTCTCTCTCTCTCTCTCTCTCTCTCTCTCTCTCTTTCTCTCTCTCTCTCTCTCTCTCTCTCTCTCTCTCTCTCTCTCTCTTATGTAATGCTAGTGTGCAATGAGTGTGAATATGTTTGAATAATGGTGTGTATTAGATAGATATATAGATAGATAGATAGATAGATAGATAGATAGATAGATAGATATAAAGGTAGTAGGTATGTATGTAGGTAGATAGATTGATGGAAGGGTGGATGGCTGAATGGATGGAAAGATGATGCATAGATACATACATACATACGTACATAGATAATCAGACAGATCAATAGACAGATTGATAGACAGACAGACAGACAGAATCTGACTACTAAAACTTCACCAATGTGTAACCCTGTACAAATGAAATTACAATAAGGCCTCGGACTCCATGATTTGTTTCCTTTTCGTTTGTTTAAAAGGTTTCAATCAAAACAATTTTTGAAGGTGAGTTTTGTAGTAAACAATGACGGTAAGGTTAATTTCTCACGACATGCACACTTTATGCAGTGACCGTCCTCTGATCTCATGCCTGTAAGTGGAGCCATTGAAAACTGCAAATCATGGTTTGGTTTCTGATATTGCTGGCATCATTAAGATTACTTTGTTGGTGTCTTAGCGTGCTCTCAAGAGGCCTGTTAATATTGCAATAACAGGGTCAAAAATCAGTATACACTGCCGGTGATTTTAGACTTTGTTGCACAAACGAAAATTGTACCAAATAATTGTCAAATCCTATTTGAGATAGCTATGCGTAATTGGAGGTATAGAACAAGGTGACAGAGAAATTAATGTTTTTTAGCATGCATGCAAATTGGCCGTGCTCAAAACACCTACACACAAAATGGCATTGAAGAGAAATGTAACAACGATATAATGAGAGAAAATGTAAACAAAAGTGGAGACAAATGAATGAAATGCATGAAGAAATAATTATTGATTCATATCATTTACAAAAGAACACATAATTATTATACACAAAGTGTCTGATTTATAACACCTGTATGATCACAAACTTGACTTTACAAATGTAAGCATCACAAGCAAACATTATACCCTTTTACTGTGAGACTAAAATGGTAGAACCCCATTGTTTTCTATAGTGACACTGGGACTACTACATTAGAAGGTGGGGATGAAAAACACTACAGCACACAGTATTCCAGTTTTGAAAATGAAATCAGTGACAACATCGAGGTCATCATGTTTGCGATGACCATGGCGCAATAACACAGGATAAACAATTCCTGGAGGGAGCTTCCTTAAAGGTTTCACAACCATTTCTAGTAATAGCACATGGACAAGGGCAACATCACCTAAATATCATACAGTTCACGGTTTTACCTACAAACACAGGGAATACCGATTCATTCAAAGACTGAGACAAATACACCACGTTGTATTTAGTCAGCATTATCCTAAGGAGTTACATTTTGATTTATTCATTACATAGGACACCCTAACACTAGCATAATAATCACCAAGGGAAGATTGGGCCCATTATTCTACAGGTACACCCAACATTGTCTCAAAGTCCTTTCATGTTCAGTTCTGTGAGTAACTGAAAAATAAAATTCAAATCTCTATGTCAACTGTACGAATACAATACTAGTACAAACAGAGAATTTTATCTGTGCAGATGTTGGAGAAAAATTTCATACCACAAGATTTGAAAGAATGTTGTGTATTATTAACTGCACAAATCATTTTTGGTCTACAGTTTATTTCAATCAAATAAACAATACAATTAAGTTTGAGAATATAACACATTGTAAGTTTGAAGATTGATTCTATCATAAAATTATCTAAAAGCATTTTGCCAGCACCATGAGTAATTTTTGTCTGTTTTAAAGGATTTGACTTTCACTTTATGACAGCATATGGAAATCTCACCCAATGTATGAGAAGTAATAGAGGAACAGGTGTGTCATATGAAAGTGAAACTAGACAATTACACTCAGCAAACCTAAACCAAAGCGATGTGACTGCCAACTGCAATCACTTATTTACCTCTCAACCTTTTTCACATCTACAGTCTCATATACCCGTTCACAGAGACAAAGTCACACCACCACTACATTGACCTAACTTGTACGTCGGTGTTATAAAGGCTGTCTGAATGCTCGGCGGTGGCCTAGTATTGGACCAATTTTTTTGTCCTGATTGAGGTCTGGGGCCCACTGAAAATCCAATTCAGCCAAGATTTCCGTGTGTGAACGTGTTACGCCAGCCCTGGTCCCAGATAATCGCCAAGTTTGATCATAGACTTTTTTAGGGTCTATGCTTATGGTTTGATCATCAAGTTTATATTTACCAGAAGTTTTCAATCCAGTCCTTATAATTCCGTGTACAGTGAGAACGACATTTTCTCACCAAGTTTAGCTCTGCAAAGAAGACCATGTTGCCCAATTCACAATACTTGCACTACTGAGAGACACACACGCAATACACTGATTATTTCTGATAGAAAATTTACTGGTTTAAGAAACAAAACGGGACGTCCTTGATCTCAAATCATAGTATTTGCTTATCCTTGTTGCACATACAGAAATACCATTCTAGGTGCCTGGGAACAACATTTCCCCTTGTTGGTCCTATAACTCTGTATGGGTCATGTTAGCTAAATAAAGTCAGACAGGATAGACAAAACATGTCAGTAACAAGTATAATAATGTACAAACTCTCTGATAAATCATGATTTAAAGCTGAAAACAACAACCCGGTCACCTCTATCTTTACCAGGTCAAGCTGACCCGCTGAGTGGAAAGTTTGCTCCGAGAGACGTAGCCTTCCTATCAGTTGATTATTATTGCCTTAGTTGATTATTATTGCCTTCATCAAAACGTTGCCTGATTAAACAGAAGCGATCATTGTTTTCAGAGCTAAGTTGGTGAACTACTTCATGTCATGAAAAAAGAAATTGGCTTAAAAAATCATGGTACTAAAAAGATTTTCGGTGAAACGTGCTGTCAGACAAAGTCTGTAAAATTCACCATTTTTATCTAGGTCAAAGCAACAAAAGTCAGAAAAAATTCTAATTTTTCTTTGTTTTACTTCAAATGGTAAACCCAGTCCCCCTGCTCAATACATCCATTTCACATTTATTAGTCAAAATATGTCACATGGCACAGGTTTTAACAATCTTGTCTTGGCACTGAGAAGATGAGCCTGGCAGGAAAAAGGGCCAGACAAATTTTATAAAACAGTCAGTGCTTTTAAATCAAACAAATCAGAGTGAACAGAAGTAACATGGCTTGTTTTACAATTCCAAACAATTAAAAGTAGTACGTAATGGAGAACAAAAATCAAATACATATGGGTTATTTCAATTTTTTTTTTGTCATTTATTTAATCCATGATTCAAAAGGCAAATACCTACTTAATAGATGAGGTATCAACTGCCAATTACAGTGCTGAGTAGATTGCCTTTCTCAAGGACTGACAGCAGGGTTCTCTGCAGGGTATTTTCAAATAGTAGGATATTTTCAAATAGCCATGACAAATTTGCACTAATTTACATATCTAATTTAAATATCAAATTTACATATCTTTGCTTTGTTTGATGAACACCATGTATCAGTCTCAAACGTCACCATTCTCTGATAGCCAGTCAGCTATTCTGGACTTACCCAGGCCTAAGACTCTCCATCTTCAAATAATGAGTCAAGTACCCTACCCACTGTGCAAGGACAGATCCTTCATGTCACCGGTTTCACAGACAAATACACATTTCCATTGTTTTCACTTACCTTGCCACCGATTACCAATCCAGCTGAGAAATCATGTTTCTTGCCAATCTTACACAGCACTTCAAACGTCTGATACGCGAGTTCTCTGGTCGGGGAGATGACCAACGCTCCGAGTCCATCAATACTGCTGTATCGGTTCCTGTACAAACATTCTAAAACCTTTCACAAACAAAGAAATCCTTGTTATCAAAAGTTGTGACTACAAGATGGATATAAAAAGTTGTAGTACTGGTAACGTATGGCTCATTAGTGGGAAGTAATTAGTCAACACTTCCCTGATTTTATGGAAAGAAAGTTGAGGTTGATTTATCGTCCAATATTTTTTTGTTAAAGAAATTCATCAAAACACCATTTTGTTAAATTTATAAAGGTCTAAAATCTTACTTTGATATCATATGTCAAAAGGCCATGAATTTGACATCTGGTTGTTCTGCTGACGAAGGTTTTAAGTTGACATTTTGAAAGTAAATCTGTTTGTGTTGAGATTTAAAGTTTGCACTTTATGCAATACAAAAAACATCTTTTTTCAGGAATAATACAAAACTTTCAACATAAAAGATCTTACTGATTTACTTATAAGTATGATGGCTTATGACCTTCAGTGGTCAAGAATCAAATGATTTCATTTGTTATAAAGTCTGGTCAGAGTTTCTTCATCCAAGAACAATTATCAGTGCTATGATGTCTTGAAAAAAGTCCAGCTGTTCATACAGATTAGTATTTCTTTTCATTACTGTACTTACTGGTATGAGGAACGCCAATGTTTTACCAGAACCAGTCTTTGCTGCACCAAGAACATCCTTTCCTTGAAGAGCTAGTCCTATCGTCTCACGTTGTATTTCTGTTGGAACCTCGTATTCCGCCTCCATCAATGCTTCTTTTGTCTTCTTACATAATGGAAAGTCATCAAATTTTTCTATTTGGTTTGAATCGATCTTTGAAGAAACAACAGAGGACCACATTATATTTGAATGAAAATGACAAATTGTAAATATGAGGATTGCGCTGTATGGAATTTTAAAGCTTAGAAGCAGTTTGTCTTGCCATGAAAATCCACACACTTTGATCTCCACAGTTTGAAAAACAGGGCTAATTTACATAACAATACCAAATTTGCATATTCTTTTTCTATGAAAATGTATTCTTTTGTATAGTTAGTAGCATATGACTGCTCAAATAAAGAGGGGTGACCAACCCTTCAAAATTACAGATTCTATTAGTTACAAACATATAGCTTGTGCTCCCTTTGTTCTCCAGTATTAAACAGTTATGGCCAGTCTCTCATTACACACAAAGTTGATCGGTGTTCAATTAATCCACAGTGATCTCATTTTTTCCAGAACCTCTCCATAGTTTTCGGTAAGATTGGGAAAGCAACACCTTACCTAAATGACAGGAGAGGTTCTGTACAAGGTCCTTTCAAGTTGCTCCAGCTGCAGTACAGTAGCTCTACATTTTGCCTGAGGTTGTGGTTTGGACAGCAACACTGGAGTAAACTCCAAAACCCAGGCCTAGTCAAGCCTAGCCAAACCCTCTACAGTATTAGTTAGAGATCAAAAATATCCACATGTCTGTATGATTGCATATACTAGTTTTGTGTATTTATATTGATGCAGATTAAGATTTGCGTCCAAATTTCCACATGCATTTTGACCTATTTATTGATCATTCAATGGAGGTAGTACTGTGCTACCTCCATGATCACTGATTCTTACATATCAGCGGCAATTTCATGAAGATCGAAACATATTGAAGACTACTCATTGATTGACAAGATCTAATCAATGTAAGTGATTTTTCACGAATGCTGACACTGATCATGAATCTCAAGTTCCAGCAACATGAGATGCATAGATTACATGTCTGATTTTCAGTCAACTTGTAGCTTTGCCTCTTTACATATGACCCCTATCACAAATCTATCGCAAGGGAAAACAAACAGCAAAGCCAAACGCAATGCTCTGATATAATAGGACCATGTTTTCTGAAGGAAAAAGAAACTAAAATGTTTCAAAATACTCGATCTCTGGTAAAACAACGGGGTCTCTCTTCAACTTTAACTTAGCTAGTAATTACACATATTGGTGCTGTGAAGTTGAAGAACTCAAGAGTTCATCTGTATCACATGCCCCATTGTTGGTCTGTGTTATCACGATCTGGGGTTTTCATAGATTGTTGCATGAAGGTGAAAGTGAGTACGTTTTTGATTCCTAACTTAGAGTGTTCAGCTAGGCTACACTAGCTCGCGCTAGCCCAGGGTTTTGGAGTTTGCTGTCAAACCAGTAGTTCTGATTTTGCTGTTCAATCCACAACCGTAGGCAAAACCTCAAACTACCTCACTGTACTGCAACTTAATGGCCCTGTCACACCTTGGTGATTTAGCCAGCGTATGCCATTATATGAAAAATTTGGTGAATACACCGGCATACACATCAAATACGTTATGGGTATTAGCTTTTTATAAGTTAAGAGCACGCTGAAGCACACTGGAATATGTCATAGTATTGTGAGGTCATCGAAAAGTTTTGTCCATGCGCGTCGAAAAGTTATGTGCATGGACAAAACTTTTCGACGTATGCCAGCATATGGTTCATACGTCCCAACACACACAGGCCATAAGTTGTAGGTAGGTTATGCACTTGTTGACACACATTCACACACTTTACTAGAAAGTTTCTCATAAGTCGAAATAAGTCGAGATAATTGTTTAGCGTACCAAAACGTATTTTTAACCTATGAGTACATTATGAATACACTATGTATATGCCCCAAATTGAAAAATACATTGTTAACCAGCATTTTAGAGAAATTTTGATACGTCGGCATACACTGGCTAAATCGTCAGGGTGTGACAGGGCCCTTACGCTGCTACGTTACTCCATGCTCTATAAAGAAATGTAACAGGACGCCTGAAGATTAGTGGACACATCTTTGGCAGCGAACTCAAAGGGATTTTCTTAGGAGGCTCTAATTTGTCAAGGGGGGACCAGCGGCCCCCCTCTGAAATGGTGCCAGTCACAACTTTGAGAATGAGATGTAGGTGTAGTTAACGAGGTAGACGTACACAGAGATTTGAAATGGATGTGCTATAGAGTTCTAAACTTCAGTAAACTCTCCTGGGGTACGAATTTAGCGCATGTGCACCTAGTGATTACGTAATTTAGCCACAACACAAGCAGCTGGGTCAGTGGTAGCTGCAAAAAATTGTAGCTCTACGGTGAGGCGGTCGGTGAGTTTTGGTTTTTGCGACTTCGCTCACCAGAAGCGCTACGAGGTCGATGGCCCTGGGGAGTATCATATAAGCGCACCCCACTCGACCAGGCGTGTTGATGTGGAATGCAACATATTTACTGCATTTGGTCATACCGATTTATCACTACTGAAGACTAAACAGTACACTGCACTAACTTTGTCGTTTATGGGGTTTGGAATTTGTTCAAACACGACGATCGCGTTCTGAAAACATTGACCATGGGGCGTCGGTGTTTGTGGGTGCCGCCATTACCGGAAGTTGGTAATGACGGCTCCCAGAAATGTTTCGGAACGCGATCTGGTGAGCGAAGTCGCAAAAACAAAAACTCACCGACCGCCTCACCATAGAGCTACAATTTTGCAGCTAGGTCAGTGGGTGCTAGTTTCAGTTGTTTCCATGGAGGTAGCTACCTCAATGGATGCTGCAGTATAGAAGCCCAAGGCTTTGTCTTGTGCCAGTGGTGGGGTTTGATTTTGCCATCCAACCCACAGCCGTAGGCAAAACTTCGAACTACTGTACTACAGCAATCTCAACAGTTGTTTCGGAAACGTGCAATTAAGAATTATGCAATCACACGTGTAGCGTACTACACAGTACACTACGGAGATCTGGATGGGTGAACACTGATGATATGTTCCTTTGGCTGTCATGTACTTACAGTCTCGTATCTTTTCTGGATGAACTCAATCTCTTGCTGTTCAATTTCTGCTACTGTTTTCCTCTTAAACTTCTTATTCTTGCCATGTTTGTTCCATCGTTGATACTTCCGCTGATGATCACGATACCCCATGCGCGCCGCCATCTTTAAATTACCGAATGGAGCCCGAATACTTACGAAGGCCCGAAAGTCGCTTGCAGATGCTCTTTTGTCTAGCTGGAGGTCACCGTCGACTGTTTTATTCCGACATATTTCATCAATCATTTATCGATATCTTTCAGTAATTCTTATCAAAACAATGAGCAACGTGCACCTCGCACTTAATTTTCGTCTATCCAAAAGCGAGAACAACTTGCTATGGTCATAAACGAGCGTTCTTTCAAGTGTTTTAATACGTACACAGTGAGGACAAGGCGCGGCAAGCGTCTGGGACAATCATCAAATAATACCAAAAAATGCACAGCCGAGTAACATACGCACACATGCTTATGATAGTTGAATATGCATTGGCATATCGTTACAATTTATTTCCACAAACTGACAGGGGATCAGTCCGACGAAAGTGAAACGGTCTTCTCGGGTCATATTGAAAGCAATGACTGCTAAACTGGGTATAAGTTAATTCGTAGACACGATGCAGTCGATATAGGCCTACTGCTAGACAAAGGAAACTACAGTCGATTGACCTTAATATCTTCCCTTCAATGGCCCTTTATGTATTTGGCTTCATTTCATAATTACAACTTTATGAATTTGGAACGAAAAATAATGGCAATAATACTAAATAAAAGTGGAAAATGAAAAACATTCACCCTTGAATCTGATAATAAGTATTTATTTTTTTATTTCGTTCATTCATCATGTGGCGCCTCGAAATGCATTAATGGATGTGAGCATGACTGAGTTTGTGAAAACTTTTCGCCGGGGTCTGAGAGTCAAGTGTAATTTTGCATGTCCTGGATGCACTAGTAATTTTACTAAACCAAAAGTCAGACGTTAGCGAGTTTTATAACATAAGTGGCGAGTGACCCTATCAGTACATATTCAGATTGATGTACGCATGTTTCACAATAGAAGGCCCTGACTTTAAATAACCTCGAACATATTTCAATGAGTTTCCGTGATATCCACCTATTTTTGAGAAACAAAATTTACTTCAGTTTGACAAACCTGATAACTGTTTGTTTACGAATTGAACTAAAATACCAACGGATATGCTAAAATTATGTCCATTCTATAGTATGAAATTCCAATGTTATTTATACTCATACAGAAAACCGAACCAAGGTTTCCATTCAAGGTGTAGGCTACTATGAAACCCTGCTTTGTTCACATGACCCGACCTTCGGCAATTTTCACTAAAATGTACACGAAGGGCCGATGAATGTGCAATTTTGATATTTTTCCAAATTGTTTTTCGAAGTCCCATCAAGTTTAATAGCAATTTGACATTGCAATCAAAGGAACAAAATGAACTGTACAAAGGGTCTGTCGTCTTGCGAGGGCAACAGTTCAACAGTGAGAGCAATGAACCCTCGGCTGAGGAGCCCTAATCGACCTTGTCTTGTTGTATATCGTCCTTCTTGTGAAACCGGTAAACCACATCATATGAAATTTACCTTCAGAAATTAATGCGTCAACAAAAGCTGAGCAAAATTTTGTTTGTATGAAAAACCTTAACAAACTGTTCTCGTGAAGGTAATGTTAATCGTTTTTTTCCCTCAGTGTACAATTGCAGACAGAAACCTTTGCAAAATATGAAATACTGTAAACGTGCACTTCTATCTCGTATTTTCAAAATTCTTTGTTGTACGGCCTATGATGGGTCGAGGGCGTTCACTGAGGAAAATATAGCCAATCATAGCACAGATCAGTACAATTTCAGGAGATGGAAATACATTTACTTCAAATTATAGATCTTGGAATTATGCCCAACTGGAGAGGATAACAACACTCGAAGTCAAAGACAAAATGCGAAAGCCATGGTCACCAACAGAAAATTTTGACTACTGTTGAAATGTATTACTTTGGAAATCAATTTCAGGTGACTGATAAGGATGCGAATCTCAACTATATTGAAATTGACAGAGTTGAATGATTTTAAAATCGGACAAACGTCACGTCTAAATAAATGCAGCGGATTTACAGCAAATATTTAGCAGAATATGATCAGCGTTGTATCATAAAGTTATTGTCGTTGACAAACAAAATTCAATACAATATTCGTTAATTTACTCTCTCTCTCTCTCTCTCTCTCTCTCTCTCTCTCTCTCTCTCTCGTGGATTCCCGGACGAATTTTGAGGACAAAGAGACGATGGGTGCACCGCCTCGAGAAGACAACGGTACCGTATATTCTAGCATGGCGTCTCTTCCAACCTCCATGGCCCTTGTGCCGTACAAACAGTTAATACCGACAGGCACTGCCCTCAGGCTGAAAAGACCAAACTTGATTCATTACAATGGATTCGTTACTAAAGCATGAACTTTTCGGACCATTAGTTCACACCCTCCTAAAAAGCTACACCAATCCAAACTACATTTCGGAAAATGTCGGTTGGTTAAAGGTGGCAGGAAAGGAGCCAGTGCAACACACAACAATTACTGTAGTAATGTTTGTACTGTTTCATAACTTCTTAACCCAAGTATTTATAAAACTATCTAGCTAAATATTTATGACTGCAGTATAAGAATAAAGATGTCAATGAGACAAATGTGCTCAATGAAAGTTTCTGGACTGTTCTACTACTTCAATTATGATCATAACATCTTTTGACAATTTACAGAACTAATATTATATTTGTAATGTCGCAGTGTTTTTATTGTTGTTTTTCTTTTTGCAGTAGTGTTGTTACACAGGTTACTGCTGAGATTTTCTACCTTTCTTCTAGTCTTTTTTATTGTTTTACCATTGCTACAAATTGTGAAGAATCCCGAACCAAACAGGGACATCCCTGGACACCATGGAAACAGCTCAGCATATCATGAACCCTGCAACGTTGTATACTGTATTCTATGACATTCAAGGATGACATTTGTCCTTGAAAGTACAATCCGTTATAGGAAACATTAACATTAGAAATAAAACGTTTTCGCAAAAAAGAATGAAATTTCTAAGGAAAGAAACTGACAGCAAAACTGTTCCGAACTGTCTTGGCGTCAGGAGAGAGTTTGCAAAGGTGTTTAATTTTCCGTCAAGCTCTAAATTAATTTTTCTTTATCAAAAATGACGACCATTTCCATTTTCCGATTTATATCTCATTCGCTTGACATAAAAAGAAACCTTTACGTCCCATGGTCATGGAAATACACTGATGCTTAACCGGGAAGTGGGATTTTAATGAAGGATTATGCGACTGAGCCAAGTGAGCGCGCAAGCGCAGTGAAACCGCACGAGGTCAGATGGTGTCTCACAGCTTGAAACAACAACGTTGCGTCTTGTCTGGCATGGAAACTGAAGGACAACTTTGAGGTGCGTCATGGGCTATAAAACCCAGTCCTGTCTCCGGCCGTTCTGTTTCTTTTCAGTAAAAACACCGACACATGCGCGGCATAATATATATTTTATCTGAAATCCGGTGTAATTCAAAATAACGTGGGTGTTGTAGTACTTATTTTCAATCGGATTTCGTTATCATGTTCCAAATGTAATTATTGTTAAGGTCAGGAATTTTGTGAAAATAACCTGATCAAAATGACCTTGCTTGTCTGGACAAAGTTTCCAGCAAAGTTTACCACACTTTATCTGCTACTGGCGAATGTTGGATTTTCTTACTTTGTTAACAAATATTTTCTCCGCCCCAGTCCGAAAATATGGAATTAAAACTATAGAATATGAGAAACATTAAAGAATTCTGCATTATCGTTGAATTGAATCGAAAAAGCAATGAAAACCATTTTTTCCGTGAAGCAGTGGTTTGAAAATGTACTCTGTTACAAATTTAAAATTGTCAACATCAGCCCCCCCCCCCCCAATAAAATCGGAGAATGCGAACATCCGAGCCACGTGTAATGAACAATTAATTTTTTGTAAGAATTGTAGGATAAATTAATTGATCTCACACACAATTTCCAAGAAACATGAAAACACATACTTCTGACCATGTAAGGTTAGTCGGCTGATATTAGAATAAACGAAAACTGGCGACGAATGCGTTGCTGACGGTGCATGGCGGAGGGTGACGTCACTGATGAAACAAACAGGCTTTTCCCAGGTTGTCTTGGCGCACATATCATGCACGAGTGTACAGATCGTGAACACTTAAATCCATGGGATTTGGAACAACTAGTTCAGTGCCACTATCGTACTTGCTCGCTAGAAAAAAGTCTCATAAGAGTTAAAGGTCAAATTTAGACAAAACACTTGCTAATTCCTCTACTGGCCCACGAGGAACATCGTTTCGAACAAAACATCGCACACAACTGCAAATTAAATTTGCAATATTAATGAAACTTGCAACCTAAATGATTATTTACACATATTAAATAAATAGAGACAAAATTGAATATTAGAGGCCTGTCCAATCTTCGATTAAATGAGTTTGCTTTATCAGTGACTATATTATTATATAAAGTGGATCGTATTCTTACGCCTGCAGGATATTACAGTTAACTGAGAGCGTTCTTTTTAATCAGAGGTATACCGTAATTTGTTGGTGACGTTGATACTGAACGACAACAGCTGATATTAAATGATATATGGTGATCTGGACAGTTCCAGGGCTTAAATATTACGGCAAGATACATCGGTATTTGGTAAACAAATGTTGCGAAGGTTAGATCATGGAGGCAATACCAACTGAAAACAGAAAATACACAATCTGTGATTGGCAAATCAATAGATCTGATTGTCCGATGATTATGGTAGTGGAGGTACGGTAATGATGATGATGATGATGATGGTGGTGGTGGTGGTGGTGGTGGTGATGATGATGATGATGATGATGATGATGATGATGAACAAGAAGAAGGCGCTAGTAGAATGATGTAGCCATCCAAACAAAATTTTACAGAACAAGTGAAAACTTTGTCCTCGATTAAAACAGGTTTCGTCGTTCTGGAAGGTGACGCCAACAATAGAGTTATGGTGTTGGCAAAGGGTGGCGTGATCATCGATGACTGGCTGCAGAATTTCGCTGTGTGCTTGTCGATATAGTCCGCCGAAGTGATAAAGTCCGACATTTTCCGAAAATTAACAAAGTCTAAAAACTTCCAACTGCAGTGCATGTACGTGCAGGTACGTGTTCAGTAGAGATCGGACAATGACTGCCCGCCATTGAAGAGCAATTTCATGAAGTCTAAGGTCAGATTTCTTTTGATGAAATGAGCAAAGAATTAGGAAAAAACAAAAGATAACTTATTCGTGCATCTATTTGAAAGCAGGCAGTCCAAAAATTGGTTATTAAAATTGTTGAGTTTTCATGCAACAACGTCGCATATAGATACAACAATAACATTTCACTTTTGTTAACTTGTTTGTTTGTTATTTATTTCCACTGGGTTTTCTGAAGTCGTTCGAGTTCGTTTGTCTTTTATTTGAATTCTCATCAGGATGGTATGATAAAACAACAGTTGTAAATACCATATATGGTGGTCATTGCTGTTAAATTACACATAAAAGTTCCACGCCCGTCAGAGTTATTCAGAAAAACAACTATACCAGATGGCAACGCATCATCCATTGTTCAGACAAGACTTAAGGTCTGTTTCTGAGAAAGCCTAATCGTGTCGCGGAAGACTTCCCCATAACAATATGTTTCTCTGTCGTCGAGGTGAAGTAATTGTTCGACGCATGGCTTTTTATGGTAGGCTTCTGATGACGCAAAGTATCGCGAGAATACACCTAGAAAACGAGAGTCCCTCGCCTAGAAAACGAGAGTTGTTTCTGAGTTTTGTACAGGAAAGATGACTGGTTGGCTGTTACAATTATTTGTATCGGAAGTTTCAATCCTCTTACCAATTTTCAGTGGCTTAAAATTTGCAAATGTAAGTGATATACAAAGTACTTTTTTGTATTTTATATGTATTGACGCTAAAACCAAATAAAAATGCAAACCTTTATTATTATCAACAGTGCAGCGAAAAGATTAATTTGTCATTGAAGATATGTTGTTTTACTCTTGTTGGGATGTATCGGATATATTGACAGTTCGTAGATGCGTTTTCAGCTTTCATAATTACACTGGAAGGTAGAATGCGCCTCGGGGACAGATATTCGGACTCTCAAACTTGTACAATTCCTTTCTGATATACCACTTGTGGGGGCTCATTTTAAAGCTCTTGGTGTAAAAAAATTGTCACCGACCTAGTTTTCGAAAATTGAACGTTTTATTTCCCCTCATAAAATTAGCACGGGGATGGTGGCCATTTTGAATTTAAAATATTGGCTAATCTTTGGTAATTTGTTTCTCTAGTACCAAAATTTGCATGGAGACCCCTGATTTTTACTCTTGATTTTGAAAGAGAATGGTTGAAATATTTATTTAGGGAAGTTTGAGTAAAAGTTTAAGTCTTTCACTATCGAGGCGCGTACTTTGAAGCAACAATAACTGCGAATTTTATGCATTATTTTCATGATTTTATTTTCAAACCAAAGTTGATTCGTTTAAATGTGCAAACTGAAGGCCGTGTGTAGAAGTATCAATGCTCGCTGATTTGGACTATGCCGACACGTTAGCATGTTGAATAATATAAGGGTGTCGCACTCGTAAAATGACGCCTCTAGTGTACTGAAGTACAAAAATGCAGTATTTCGTACACATTTTGCCGACATTTTGTTGTCGTAATCTTTATTTTTTCTGTCACTTGATTAGTTTTTGAAAATGGCGGGAATGATGTTAAAGTTTTTGAATACATATACCACTTTCGACATACACTTTTTCAGTCTTTAATGAGTTTTATTCAAAGAAAACGCTTTAAAACTAAGGATATTTTGAGACATTTGCGACTATTGCGGTTTTAAAGCAATGGTTTCCTTTGAACTGAAGGCTGGTCCTTTGACGCTTGTGATATTGAAGACAAAACCATGGAGGTCGATAACTTGTGTGATTCAGTGAAGTATGTATACAGTCACTTCACCAGCACTGCTGCCCAGAAGATGCCGTTGCCTCGTTTTCGAATATCTGTAAATTTGAAATGTGGTTTATGTCAGAGAGGGTTTTTTCCATTTCAATTTTTTTTTTCAGACAAATATGTTCGAGTGCAATATTTGCATTTACTGGCAGGATCATCACGTTGAAAGAGTGTCGTAGCGTGGGACATCACGGTTAGTGCAGCACGGTTATGTCTGCTGTGATACGATGCGTGCTCGTGAGGTGGCGTTACTGATGTTTGCTGTGGACAGGACGATACAATCAGTCATAAGCAGTTCAAAGTGTGTCCTCCAGGATGAAACTGTTCTAGATTTGTGATAAACAGACACTTATGGCTGTAGAATCGCGCAATCTCTTCCTCTCTTCCGAGTTCGGTCACAAAGAACTAGAAAAGATGTTTTGTAATGATACCTGGGGAAATGCGGTGTTTTTGTCAGATGTGTCAAGGTTACAGGTATCCAAGCTCGAAGCTTGTCCAAAAATCAGAATGTCAAGAGATATGATATAGTTTTTAGGAATAAAACATAAAAAACGCACAAAAAAAGCGCTCAATAATTACCTCTGTGCTTTTGAACCATGCGATTTGCTGAATTTGTCAATAGTCAAATTTTATATTATTCGTTTACCATGTTACTGAATTAACATTTTTTTTTGTTGAACGCATAAAATAAATTCAAACATCAGTATTTTTTAGGTTTAAAACGATATGAAAGCAAACTGGCAGATTTGGCATCTTCCTCAATCCCACTCATAGTGAATCTTGACAAAAATTTTACCTGCAAAATATATTTTTTAACCAGAGACGGCAATTAGCTGTTTGTGACTTTCACCTGTTCAATAACGCATCCCGTTGTCTCCCGATATGTTTATTTTTCCCTTTCGCTGAATCATAAAAATCAGACCAAAATTCGACAATCATTGCGATTTACGCCCACTTGCAAAATGAAATTAGCGTCAGCTGCCTGGTAACTACGGCTCAATAGAGAGGCCTTGCAGGGAAGGTCGGGTGTTGACCCCTGTTTTCCAGAGGTACCCTGGCTTGGTTTTCTCACGATCCCATTGAACGTTCACAAGGCCATTTCTATTTTTGATATTGTACTTGATATTCCATTTCTCTGACGCTGGTCCTTCCTCAATGCCAAACGAATCAACAATTTTTATCATCAAAAAAATCCTCCGATGACAATTTCCCCGTCGACAATGTACGAGACATTGAACATTATGGCTGTCTGGTGCTCGATCAATGCAAAGTGCAATTGTCAGGCATTGAACAGCACTGCAGGGAAATCATATTTTCGCCGCATATGAAGGCCATTGCTCAATGAATCTGGCACAAATACAAACAAAATTTACGATATTTGTTTCAACGAAAATGTAGAATTCACAAAATTCAAACAGGTATCTTATTTCGAATTTGTTTACTTAATATTTATTTTGAGTGATAACGAAAAGACGGCAAAGAGGTGTAAAAGCAAACTACTTATGCAATGATTTTCACGAACGGGACAAAAATATAACTTCGTGTTGATTCATTGACATGATATGTACGTCAAATATATGCACGTCAACAATTCGAAGAAAATACAGTATTGACGTTGCGGTCGTCTGGAAAAAAATCAGCTTTTGTGAAAATAGTGTCAAAAAAGTCGGAATTTTCTTAGAAGTCGTTATCAAGGCTATCTATAACGAGATGTGACACTCCAAGGAACTGCAAGGAATTCCTGATAAGCCTTTGACATACAACTAATACAGTTGACAGTTTCGCGTCTCCTGCTTTTTTCCGTTTGTCTACAAAGTCTCTCTTGAGTCACAATCCTTTGCAGGATCGAGGGGCGTAAAACTGCCATTGAATCCGAAAATTCGGGGCGAAAAATATTACTAGAGGTCCAAAATTACATCTTGAAACAAAATAAGGTGCCATGTTTTTTTCCCAATCACCTGCTATTCTAACTGTTGTAAGAAAACGGAACAATTGGTGAACAGTTAAAGCTCGTCGACTAACAAACAATAACAGAGTCTACACTTTTTACCCAACATGCTTAGCGACCGGCCTTTGTGCACCGGCACGGCGTCTGAGCTTCATCGCTTGAACCCTTAGTTCATCAATCACATGAGTTGCTGTCTTGGCCAGCAAAACATCCCATCACGACAAAAAACGGTATCACACCACCGCAGTGGAAAATTCCTATTCAACTTTTACATCGAAGAAAAGGAAAAATTCCTATGGTCAAATGTACAAGCAAAACTACAACTTTTTGTCTTTTTTCAAAAGGAACTTTATTGTGAACAAAACAAAACAAACCATACAATTTATAGACACTTACAATAAACACTTTCAGAGAAACAAAAGAAATATTGAGGTCCCTGTCACCTAACAGTCTGACAAAGTGTTTGCAAACAGCCAATTGGGCCAACGTTTTCAGGTTGAGGACACTCTCCCATGTTACAGATCTATGGCATTCCTGGCAAATGTAATTCTCAAAGCAGACACGAGACATTAAGCGTCCTTGGACAGGTTACACGGGAAAAAACCCGGAAAATCAAGATATTTCGTTTTGGCAACGATTCGGTTTTATTACTTTTCAAATGTGAGAGATAGTTAGACAACAAGACGCATCTGGGTCAAGGATGCACTAAAAACAGAGATATATTTGGTTACTACCAAGGACGTTACAGGGGATAGGCTGGTCGTCTGTCAGCTCCATCAAACTGCGAAACACGTGGCAGGTTGACCTACCATAATACGCAAATGACCTTGGTAAGGGCAATTTTGTTGTCATGGTAACTTGTGGTCAAGGTCGCGTTACCTTGGAAGACAACTACTGAAAATTGTTTGAGCTTGGGGCAGATTCTTAATTTTGGAACTTCTGCCAAAACTGGTGAAAAGAAGTGTTAGTTTTTGGATTGCTGTAGGTCTGGTTTCAGCTCGTACTGGATTAACTTGGCAAATTCGTTTCGTTAGAGTTCACAATCAAGTGTTAAATACAAAGGTGTACTTTGCTATTTCCTAGGCCTCACAGAATGTGGATGCACCAATGTGTGGAATCTCTCTCCATTTTGATATTTTCCCACGCTAAAACTCTGAAGTGCCATCTATTCATTCACATGGACACAAAAGATCCCATGTCAGCTTTGAGATTTTTTCCAGAATAGTCCAAACAAAAAAACAATATCCTGGTCTTGTACATTTGCCAGTACATGTCCAAAATCCCACCATCAAAAAGGAAAATTCAAATAATATCACAGGAAAATAGTGAGAAAAAGGAAACAACTTCACAGACAAGGGTTTTAATAAAGAGACAACAGGTCTATTAAAGATGCTTCCGTTTATACAGTACTGTTTGAATGTCTGACAACTCTGCCATCCATTTGAAATATAAGAATCTCTCTTGGCTCTAAGTTTCCTTTTCCCAAAAATGTAAAATTGAATCAAAGGTCAAGTTCAAATGTCACTCAAGCAGAGTAAGCGATCTCACATTGTAACTTCCGAAGAAATCATAGAAATAACAGGCTTGTCTTGTATTTCCGCACCCTTTGGGTTTAAATTACACATCGCTAAGGGTGTTCCTTGGTGCCTTAATTACCTTGAAATGACAAGATCTGGCTTTTACACAGAGACCACGGTCTATGCCATTCAAGTTCACGACGTGAACTCCCAAAACGTTCATTTGATATATGAAAAATGAGAAATTAGGTGAGGGCATTGACTTTGGATTAACACTGTTGACACAGGTTCACCAGGGACCACAGATAATGGCTGTAAGGCTCATCTCTCCAAACAACTGCACATCATGTCAATTTAAAGATTTTTTGTTCATATATTCTTTCAGTTGGGATGAGTTTACAAGCCCACAGATGAACAACAACTTTTGAATCAATAAAATGCCCCACTGTTTCTTTCATTTCACAATTGTTTGTATCCTGCGTTCTTTGCACTGTCTAGCATAGACCCTTGCAACTTAAAAGTGCAACCTGTTTTTTGTTCTGTAATAACCAAATACATGATCATGATTTTAAAACCTTTTACATCCTCTGTGTTTAAAAGACAAAGCAAAAGTCATGAGCAGTATCCGTGGCAACACAATGTAAGAACACACTCTGCTTGATTTGTCCTTGACCTTGTCAGCGTGATGGATTTCAGTCTTCTGGCATAAACATTTTGCTTTAGGTCACGCAAGCCCAGGCATACATCTTTGTGCACAGAAGCTGAAAAACCATCGACAACTAATGAAAATTATGAAAAGGATCCAACACCTTTCTGTAAGATTTCGTCATCTCACATCTCGGTCACGCCATCTGAACACACCGTTATATCACTCTTTAGCAATAATAAAACTACACTACCCAACAATGTAACAGAAAAAAAACTTACTTGTAATGTGTACTTTTATCAGTGAAGTTCAGTTCCATGCCCGTACATTAACATGCATTCTAAAGTTTGCTTTCACTAAACTTGCCGACCAAATACAAAGAGAAAAAGTTTCCAACGAACTGAGGAATGATAATCTACAAAGAAAATTTGGTGAAGGAGAAGAATTCTTTGCTAGTAAGAACAGTATAAGAACAAATTCTACCGAACAGTACATCCCGACTGTGGATGACCCTTGCTCTCACATATGTTCAATGTTCACTTGGTGAACTTTTTCATTTAAATAGCCAATAAAATAGATATCTTCTCTTTTAGCATATAATATACACTATTGCTACCTCCTTGATGCAAACAGACTGACATCCTTTCTACTCGAGCTCTTCCATGTCGACTTTTCTTATCACAAATCATAAAATGTATAAACTTTTGAGATCACAAAATAAAACATGTACATTTACAGAACAACTGCAGTGGTTAAAGAGAGTCCATCTTGTGCAAATAAATTATATCGATGAATTTTTCAGCAAAAAAATCAGCGGCAGTTGTAATTTTTTTAGAAAATAATCTCATGAAAACCAGAGAATAGCAGTGCGGTGGCTGCTTGTAGAAGACTTTGATATTTTCAACCTTGCAATGAAGTGCAATGCTACAATCTGGCAATACATATGCATATCTAAATCTGGGAATGGCATAGCAAATCTGAACACGAATCTGAACACGAATTTAATGGCATGGCATTGAAACCAGATATCTAATTTTTTTTTCAAACAAATTTTCCAATGATTATATAAATGGAGTCGAATGGCATATAAACATACTGTTTACAAACAAAGAAAACGTATGGTTATAACTTTTGTGTTGCACTTTCGTTCTAAACATGCACAAAAAACAAACAGAAAAGTTGAAAACAGCTGCTTTGGGAGAATGTCAAAAATAAAGCACAATTGTACATCATATAAATTAATGATTATTTCACGAAGCTGGCTAAGCTAGTCTACGATCAAGTAATGTGTACTCTCCATATGTCTGAAAATAGCTGCCTGATCTGTTGAAACTTTCCTTAGTATCAGCCCTCGATACTACTCATGTCTAGTACAATAAATATATCATGCCAAGGGAGAAATAAAACAAAGCAAACTTGAATATTTTACAAAGCATCTTTCATATAAATCCAGACTGTTTCATTTGAATATCTCCTTTCTACTATGACACTTTATATATTTAAGAAAGATAAATAAATAAAATCCCTTCTCGTTTCCCTTCTCCGTCTTTCTGTTCTTCCAAGTCAAATCGCATTTAGAGTACAAAAGGCTGATATTATCTCGAAGGCTGTCTTTTTTTCACTGTTGTAACATTGTCGCCAGAACTTCCTCCATGCACACGTCGCCGATCAGCGGGCGAAAGAACAACTCGATGAGGGCTTGCCGCTTGATGTTGCGCAGCGAGGGTAGGCCGAGCAGTATGCGGGCGAACCGTAGAGGGTCAGTCGGATGCATTGCCGTCACATATTCACTCAAGCACAATTGTGCGTCACTTTGAAATTCTTCCACTGCAGCTGAATTCACCAATGATGGAGTCTCTGTTGATGAAAAAAGAAAATATCATTGTTATTTTCAGAAATACATCAAATAAAGACTGTGACAGAGCAAGCTGGAATTCTTGACTCGGGCTATTGAAATATTCTGAAGCAAAGTGAACTGAAAATTTAATACACAAATTGTAACAAAGGACGCTGTAAGAAAAGCAATGCTGTTATTTCTTGATAAGTCTCTATCTCGACAATGCAGGATCAGTTTTGTTTCTTTAGTTCCGTTTGCACTGTTTCACAAATATCAACAAACAGAAATGCTGACGGCGTGCTAACAAACACATGCAACCAACAATAGCATTTTCAATTGTGTATAAACAAAGTTTTCAAAGCAAATGAACTCGGCCATGGTGTTGAGAGATATCAATGAACAAGCTTCAGGGACCAATGTTGTCGCAAAGTACATCTACCACACTAGCATGATTTCAAATTCAACTCATTTTAAACAACTCAAAAACAAAAGTAAAATTGTCCAATTTCTAGTTTCCTAAAATATTAAATTTACTTTGTACCAGATTTGAAACCAACCTTATACATCAAAACATATCCCTAAGTTAAATTGTGAATTTTTTCTCTTGTTGACCGGCAAACTTTTTTACCAAACTCACGTTGGATGATGTAATGCATTGTAAGTGTTACACACTTTCACGTGTGCTGTGCAAATATATGGTGAATTGTGGCAATGAAGTTCGGCTACTTATAATAACCAACTGAATTGAAAACTCAAAGAAGAAATTTTCAAATGTTTTCAGGTAGTAAGACCACCATGGAAAGAGTAGATGATACAGTGGAAAAACAAATGAACCAGCCTTGGGACCTTGCAATGATCAGTGTTTGAAAAAACACTGAGAGTAAACTGTGAAATCGATTACAGCGCTTTTCTGTTGATGCCTTTACAAATCAGCACACTTGTAGCATCATACACAAACATTACATATTATTGCCGATTGAGCCCCCCAGCCACAACATGGTCGACAGAAAAACACTTTGTGATCACCTGCCATAAGACGACTTCATGTCAGCATGTCGTCATGGTTATCAGCCTGATTACCCAGCGATCAAATTAAAATAAATCATCATCAAAATCCGTAATTAAAATAATATGAATGCCCTCTGCCATTCTAAATGGCTGGAGTAAGTCAGTGATTGATTTTTCTGTGTACAGTTGCCTTGATTTTGCCACTGAAAGTGGACTTTTGATGAGCTGGCCTTGAGCTGTCTATACCACGGCTAGTATGTTTCCTTCTTGGCATTGTGCCAATGTTAGATTCATGTTTTCTGCTTGTCATAGTAATAAACACCAAGAAATAAAAGTTATCTCCTGATTCTTATTCTTGTCTGGGTAATGAAATCTAAAACACTTGTCTGGCAAATGATGTTTTGTAATATTGGCAGTTTTTTGTATTTTCTTCAAATTCTCCAACAAATTGGCGGTAGATTTACTGAAGTTATTGTAAAATAATAGAAAATCAAACCTTTAAACACTGCTAGTACGTTGCATACAGTGTTGGGTAAGTTTTTAAGGTACTGGTTGTTCACTTCTAACTTCTTGTAAAAGCACTTTCAGTTTGCTAGATTCCATGTGATGGTGAGTACTCTCCCGTGCTATAAAATGATCTTTCAGACAGCAAGGCGGCCCACATACACTGTCTGTGAGGAGTTTGTACAAGATTGTGTTTTTTGAATCCAGTGGTGGGCAGTTACAGTCAACACCTGGCGACACTTGTGAACAAACTGGGCTGGCCATACTTGTCTTCTTATTGCTGACAGAATAGTCCCTTGGTGTGTTGCAGTACTGTGAGGAGACACTTGTACAGTGATCTGGCTGTGAACCCGACATCAGTTTCTCTCTTTCTCCGATGCCCTACACGGAGCGATTGCGTGCTTCGTATTTTGCCGACAATCTCTCACAAGGTAAACTTACTGCCAGTGGTAGAAAGCCACTTTAAAAAAGTGAAGACGTCCTGTCTCTCTCTCCTTGGAAAACCGTTGGCCAAGAAAATGTAACAGGGAATCTCCTGTCCACTGGGAAGTAACAGACGTCTCTGGTTTGTAGCGGAGAAGTTTACTTTTCTGATGAAGGTAGTGGGTTGTTGACTTTTATGATATCAACTGATGTGCAGTCAATTAGAGAGTGACACCTTTACTGTCTAGTTGTGAGCTGACGTAGGCGGAACATTAGCCATCCCCCGGTCTGGCCTTGTGAAGCCCACTTAACAATCAGCCAATGGGCGGAGCCTGCCTCACTATATATTCTATATTAAGGTTTTTGTACTGTTGGCCTTGTGCATAATTTATGATAAACAGGGAGGTGTCACTGAAGAATTATGCTAATGACACTGGGGTGATTGAACGCTAACCCCTTATTCCTTCTGTAAGAATGTCAGCCAGGGTATATCAAGAATGGTATATTATTCTGACTTCTCTCCCTGACACAGTAAGTTATTGAAATGTATCTGTACTTCCTGTATTACTGTTGTGTATATAACACTGTAAACCAAGAAATGTAGGTCGCTTTTAATCCATTGTTGTCAAGGTTACCACATAAGCTTTACCATCCATGGATAAACATCCTTTCTGTTTGTCACCTAGCAACACTCCTTCCTCAACGAGCCATTCCTGGGTCAAACACTAATCCCAGTGTCAAATCTCCTTCCGTTCTCAATAAAATAATTCTTGGTTTGAATTCATTGAGGGCTTATCTTTAACTCCAGAGGGCCACAATCCTGGTACCCAGTGATGTGCCCTTGCACTTGTTTATTAAAAAAATGTAATCAAGGACATATACGGAATGCTCAAATTTCTCTCACAGCACATTTGACCATGAATGCCAGAAAAAGGAAAAACGCCTCTAAATAAATTTTTGGTCGGGAAAATAACAGATTTGTCAGTGCTCTCATTGCCTGAATAATGTGTAATCACAGTTTTGTAATAGTTAAGTCATCATAGCCTGTTAAGGTACTGGACTAGGTGCTGTTTTCAAATTCTAGGCCCTATCGGCAATATAATGACTGTTAATCAGAACTTTTAGATCAAAAGTCACATTTGACACATTCTGAATAAATTATAGTTTTATCTCTTGATGTACTATCTGTTCAGTGGTCCCAGAGGTTCACGATATCCTGGGCCCAGACCCTGGTGATATACTGCCTGTGAAGACAGGCCCGTCCTTGAACCATCAGGCAGTTCCAGACACATTGTGGTACCAACAGCTAACAAAATAACAACTGAGTCATTTCGGTTCTTTGTTTTTATGTGATTTACAGTGTCTGCTGGTTCTGCTTGTTACAAATTAAGCCAAGAGTTATTTTCCACACAAAAGTGCCAAATGATATTTGGACTTGTTTTACGGCAAGATGCATAAATATTCAAGTTTAATGTGCTAGTAGAGATATAAAGTACATTTTTGTCTTGAAAAACATTGCATCCCCTACATGTAGAGGGTATATCTGGGTAATGTGCAAGTTTAGAAGTTACATGGCCATGCCATATTATGAATCCTTCATTTGATAAACAGAAAGGTGCAACTGAAAATGTTGCCACATGAGGGCGCCCATCTCACTGATTCACAACTTGCCTTTGTGAGCCAACATCACAATGAATTTCATGTTTTCGCATTGACACCTGTGAACAACTCATGGAAAATAATCAACTTTTTGGTTGAGTTATCAAAATACAGCATCTCTCCAATATTATCCGGCATTGCCCCATACAGTGGAAATTGCAATAAAATACCAACAACCAAGATGCAAATAGTCTCATTCAGACTAAATAATTTGCTTTCAAGGGAAAACTTTTGATCTCAGGTATTGGGCCATCCCACTCTTGTAGACTATTGTCTGCTTATGTACCTTTGTTAATAAAGGTGGACACATCTTTACTTTTCGCCTGAAAATGGGACATTTTGGCTCCAGGATGAATCTGAAAAAAATTCCCCCTTTAGGATTGAAAAGTAAAGCAATGTTGACTATTTTGATAATGTTTAGAAATTGGTACCTGTGAGGGAACAAAAACATTAAAAACTTTTGTGAATAAACAACCATTTCAATAAATTTTTGTATTCAGTCATTTTCATTTTAGAATACAGCATAAGGTGGAGCAATAAGTAAATTTTCATGACTACTGATATAAAATTTTTAAAACATTAATTTTTTTAATTTCCATTGAAACATCAGATTATATACTTGCTCTGATTTGAAAACTCTCAGAATGCACTCAACCAAAATTTCAGATTTGAAAACAGAGGAAAAGGTGAAATAAAATATGTTCCTTGACTTTTGATTCGTATACTCACGGCAAAGTTTTGGTCATCAAGGTTTACGATAATAAGACATACCACATTTTTTTATGAACGTTTAGATTTATCATGACTGATAGACTGTAAAATTACCTACAGTTCATTCATTTCTTGGGAGACTATTTCTGTTTATGACAGTGAGATATTACACCGAGGTATCCAGTTACTACACTGGGACTCTATATTCATTTCATGGAATGTAAATGCCTTTCTAGTTGACAGACACTTAACACATATTTAGAAACACAGTCTACAGTCCCATGCTGGGAAGAATAACTGAGCATCCAGACTGATTGGTTTTAAATTTTTATATCCAGCTACTCAATGTTTAGAACTTTGCCTGGCACACAACAGCACATCTGGGAAGGAAGGATTCTGAATTTTGTCCTTGAGAGGTACACGGTGTTAACTAGTCCAGCCCACTTGCCCCACTTTGGTGTTTATCCAAAGCAGCTCCAATGTTTCCTTGAACCCAACGACCTACTGGGCGACCGACAACGCATGCGTCACCCTGACACAATATCCCAATTTTTTTTTTCTCCGTCTCTCTAGCTCATAATGACGAGTCCATGGACACACAACAGCTGAGCGGCATTAAATTGAATAAGTTTCAGCATATTTCACAAGGATTGACTACATTGATTAATATTGTTAAAATTAGAAATTAAATCCTATCACAAATCCCGTGCAAGCTAAATACACTAAAGGAATTATGGGCATGCTGTCGTTTTTAACGTCACAGAAAAAAATCATGATTGAATACCACCAAGGTATTGCGGAAAATGATCATCAAACCTGGCATTTAAAAACTGCGTTTGATATGTACAATGATGAAATAATCAAAAACTACATTTCTTTTTCTTCCTTTGTTCATTTCTTTTGTTTCTCAGCTTTTGTTTGCCACTGTATCAGGCCTGACTGAAAAAAATTCAGGGTAAGGTTAAGAGCAACGTGTTAGAAATCAAGTTTGTGGCCATTCTAAAAACCTAACACTCAAATCTCAACTTTTAAAAAAAATCCAACTGTGAATCATGCACATATTTTAGTTTGAGAGGAAAGGCCAGTCGTGTGACCTGAATCTGAACTGCGGTGACCTTGAAAAAATGGCCAAGACCATTTTACAGACAGGTATATCAAGGTATGTTTTGCAGGGGCAAGTCAACCAAAACAGAACAATAAAGTACAAAACAAAAATGATGATCAATCACGTCCCCTTCTTGATAAGAATTTGGGAAAGTAAAAATGTGGTGTTGTATCTACCGAATGCATTTCAGAATAGTTACCGTGGCAATATTAGTTTTCAAAAAGAGTACAAAGGTGCATTCTTGTAATATAGCTTTTGTCTCTAGGACTGGCCTTGACAACTTGGCCCAGTGAAGCTGTCAATCAAATGCATACAAGATATTGCCTGTACTATTTAAAAGGGCCACTCTACAAATAGTCCATGTGCAGGTGGTGTCCCCGTTTGCTTGCCATGTCAGGCGACAGACAGTCAAAGTGATACACCACATCAAACCTGACCATAGTCCGAAAATGTCTGCGCTAATTAAGAAGGCAGACTGAGTAGCTGGTTGGTATGGCGATACCTCTGAGACTATAGACGGCTGTACCATGACTGTCTACAATTATGCACAGACATCGCCATAGTAACTGGGTCGTACAAACCTGGTTCACCGGACGGCTACTACTATTTTATGTACACTGACTGCTTTATCGGCATTTTGAATCCATCTTGTGGTGACGGCAAGACTAGTACAATATATGTGAACAAAAGAAAGTGTTCATCATAAATTTCTGTGCCATAGTTTTTCATCAAATTATTGCAAAACCTTATCATTTTCCCTCAAATACTTGAATAATATTGTGCACATATATATATATATATATATATATATATATATATATATATATAATATATATATATATACACACAATATATGTATAAATACAATATATATATATATATATATATATATATATATATATATATATATATATATATATATATATATATATATATATATATATATGATATCTTCATATGGATATCTTCAATGTAAGTAATATTACTAAGACCTGCCGATGAAATATTTCAGTGATATAATATATCGAAAGAGGAGTAATTGATTTGCTGATGTAATGACGCTGTAGGGAAGTCAAACTGATTAATTGCAAAATTATTTTTCTCATTCCTCTTCCCATAATTACTCTGCAATGGACTGCATGTTACCAGATAATTTCTTGTTTTTGGTTTTATATATCTAGGAAAAAACAATTACTGTACCATTGGGGATAACGAGAATTGTTACTGGCAAGAAATGAACTTCACACAGGATATATGTAAACCTTGTCCCTCTATGGGAAATGTGGTCCAATAAATCTGTTGTATCAACCATGTTAAAAATCTCGGATACATTTCATTTCGTAAATCTACAGCAACGACACACCCAAAGTTTGACCTGCCATATATTCTGCTGACAAGTACCATCTTGCCTTATTTATCTATATTGATTGAAGTGGTTTTTAGATTCACTTGTTCACTATGTCTTGTCAGGTTGGATAACCATCAAAATTTTGCAGTATTTCAGTATCTCTGCTTTTGGACAGTACTCAGTCTTTTTGTATTTCTCATCACACCATTGGCTGTCGGTGGATGTTAATCCATCTGGTGTACCTTGTGGCTCTATCAACCCATTGGTTAATCACAGCACTGACTCAATCTTTTGGCCAAGGTATCAACCTGTCAGCCATCAATCCATCTGGTAAGCTTTGGTCCACTAGTCAGTTGGTGCCATCAACCCAACCATTCTGGATTGGTTTTGGCTGTTAGCACATTGGATGGTTGGTGTTGCTGTTAATATCTTCACACAACATACCACTTTACCTCTGTCAAGTCACTCTTAGATCTGAAGTAGGAAACGCTCTTCATGTTTTCACATCCTGAGATGCAAATTTATGATCGCAAGAAAGCGGTTTGGAGTCAACCCACAAGATTCCTCCAATGGCACTCCCTTAATCTAGGATTGCTCATTACTTATTCATGAACAAATTGTAATTCCTAAAGACCAGTGAAATTTGCTGACCAACAGATGATCAACACAGCCATTTTTCTGTCATTTGGCCAAATTCCATTGACCGCTGGTCACTTTCACTGACCAGCAGCATTTAAATGGTTACACTCTGACCACAAGAAGCACATCTATGGTCATTTTATTGACAACAGACTGACCATTATCCACTGGTCATTTACATTGGCCAAACTGCATTACTTGTTAAGTGGTCAGTTACAGGAACCAGTAATAGATAAGTGGTCACTTTCATAAATAAATTTCACACCGATGGTCAACAAGCATTTGGTTGTTCCATCTACCAACTAAAAGGCATCAGTGACTGTCAGATTCATTAATGGATTCAAATTATCCAAAGGAGGTATCACAATTAATTGAAAGACCAAAATTATTTGGCCAAATTTAACTGACAAGTTAAAGTCCAGTGGTCAGTTTCATCAATCAACAGTTTTTCAGTGGTCAGTTTAACCAAAGTCCATCCACCGCCTGGACTGCGGTTCCACAAAACATAATGAACTGCAATACTGGTCTTGTTAAGTGGCCAAAAAGTAAATAATATTTGCTGGTACTTCAAATTTTATCAGACATTAAATTCTTCAGACACCAAGCTATTCATAGTTAATTGGTAAGTTGATTTTGTTTTTTTTGACATGTCATTATTAACTTTATGCAGCCAAATTAAATTAGAAGTTCAATCAAATTTCGAATATTAAACACCAAGTCAATATGCTTAATAATAATAACAACTGGATAATTGATTGTACATATGTGAATTGACAGGGAAAGCTAAAGCTATTTATAACATGTCGAAACTAGAAAGAATAACGGTACATCACTTTTCGACAAGAAACGTTCCTTCTTATCCTTCAAAGCAGGATGTGTGAGTACACGGTCCAACTATGATATCTATGTTGTTTTGATTACCAGCAATACTGCGATCTATCATCCAGGTTTATCATACCGCACACTCATTCACCGTCGGAAAGGCCATGCCAGGTTAGGGTCACCTTGCACAGTGACACTCATTGCTGTTCAATGAACTGCCGTGAACAGTTATGTCAAGGGCAAGATCACAGATACGTCAGAAAATTAAACTTTTACATTTAATAAAGAGCAGCACAATAAAATACTTCAATAACATAGAGACAGACCCTTTTTACTGGTTAAATGCTGGTAAGACATTATCACTAAGTTCATTATCAGAATAAATCAGAGCGACTGTATGCCCTTGTAGAAACCTTCAAGTTCTACATGCCCTTCACACTGTTACAAGCCCTTGCTCTTTGCAGACATTCACATTCCGAGTATGATAATCTCAACGACCACATTAATCAGTCTGGGGAAGTATAAAGGCTTTCAACTGATGCAGGCGATCAAACACCAAAGTATTGCTTTTGATGGAGAGGAAAATCTGGTGGAAATTTGCCACTTGAGATTTGTTGATGGCTAGGTCCCTGGGAATCTTCTCTGAACTATGGAAGGAGTATGAATTTTTATCTATTTTCTGTTCAACAAGAATGTTATCTCTTTTGTTCCAACCGATCCTCATCAGTCCAAGCCAATTTTACATTATTCCTTTGCGCTCTGCTCATTTTAAAGATTTTCCGAAAATGCTCGAACAACACCAATAGAAAATTTCAACAACTCCTATACCTGTACTTTTTGATGATGCTTTATCACATTAATTTATATCGTGTAAATTTTTTTCAGAAGGACAAACCTATATTTTACATAGGGCATGAAGACCGGACGGGCCCGAAATCTGAATAATTGTGATGACGTCATGGTGACCGACGTCACGGTGACCGTACCAGTCAATGGGGTAGACTATGCTAATGTTCTTTTCCTTGAACCTCTAAACTCAACTCTATATGTGAGTGGTGGCTGGGCCGTCGTCTTGGTAATCAATCATCATTCCAATAGCTAGCCATTTTACAACAGAGCTATTTTTACCAAAAAAAAATGTGTTTTCGCACACCCAAATATTATTCAGATGTAAAACTAGGTTCCCCTACAGAAATCGGTCATCATGAACAAAATAAATAAATGATGTCTGACACATTTGAGAGCGACTGATAAGTGGAAGGTTATGATTGGATAGCTCTGGATGACATATTACGTTTCTATGGTTTGACTTTTTTTTACGGTGAGCGCTGCACTTTAATGACCTTGGCCTCACATAAATCCGCAACGTCCTTAAACAGAATGGAAAAATCCTCGCCCTCAACAATTGCTCGTTTCCCTATCATTTTCCCTCTGTCACTTTCCTGTTCAGTGTAAGAACTTGAACTTCACACACCGGGTTTTCAACACAAGGTCAATGTCAAGGTCACAATGACCTGGTGAGACCAGAACTTCTTTTGGCTATGGCGAACACAGATGCGACCAGGAAACAGCAAATAGTGGTGTAATGTCTATACAACATCCGTTTTATGCATACAAATACAGAAGAATCATGGCCACAGAGTAAAGGAGTGGCGGTGACGTTAGGGTTACGCAGGGAAGTGGTGCGAACTGTCCTCATTTTCTGAACACTACCAAACGGCCTTGAATCCGTCTTTTATACTTTGTGGAAGGCAGCCAGGTATTTATGCAGCAGACATGGAGCTCATCATTTTAGCAAAGGGGTGGCCAGTCACACTGACATGGGCTACCTCTGTTGGATATTTTCCTACTAAATTCCTCACTGCAAAGCGGTTGCATTGAAATGAGAAGTTGTATGAATTCATAAAAATTTGCTTACCTTGAAAATTAATTATTAAATCTTGATGTTGTATTTTTAAACATTCCAATTTTCAAAAAGTGATAATTTTGTGACAAATTAATGAAAATACATGCAAAAATCTTTATATCATAACTTAAATATAATGACTTCTACACTGAGAAGCTCAACTTTTCAACATTTCTTTGTATCTTAATTGTTATCAAAGCCTCCAAGATATATCAATTCCTTATTTCTTGTGAGAGACATTTTGGTCAAAGACCTAAACGCTTCAATAACTTTTCCAGAACACAAAAATATCTAGTTGATACCAGCAAATTTGAAAAATCAATTTTCAAAATTATTAGCGATAGATTTTAATTATTGCAAGGGTCTGATTTCACAGATACTTTTCCTTTGGGGATTTTTAGGCGGGAAGTGTGAAATGGACAAATAATATCAAGAGTTTGTGGATGGGTTTCAGGAAGCAAACGGTTAAAAACATACAGTTTTTCCAGAGTTTAATCTTTTAGGTGCCAATAGTACATGAGCCTGCACTATTGGCTTTTTTTTTTGATTGACCCCTACAAGGAGGTCAAACATTCCTTATATGGTAGTACAAAGTTAACCTGACGTCATCGGCAACAAAGGATACCATGACAACTGTTTGACATTTAATAAAATATGGAAGCAGTTCCAAACGACAAAGAAATACCTTGTGAACAGCAGAAGTGTACCAGGAAAGTTATATTTTAATGTTGACATACAGAGTCCTCTACTAAAGAGGTCCAACCAACAGCTTTGATACAACATGTTCTATTACCAGGAAATTAGTTTGATAATTGTGGGTACCTATATCACAAAAATCACAAACTAATACTGCCATGGTGCTCATTTGGTTCACCCATGGAGGTAACTTTACGTCCACGAGTAACCCACACAGCAAAAGTAAAACAAAAGGCAAATAAAATTAACAATACTGGTACTATTACATAAGTAACTTGGCTTCAACAGTGGAAGCTAAAGGGTCAGTACCCTCTTTGTATTTGTGACAATCTATTTATATGCTAATGACAAAAACAAACAGATTGTTTGGCAAAACAATAAAAATATGCAAATGATCTATTTTTATGATAATTAGTCACTCACATGAACACACAGCTGGGTGTATGATATGCAATATACACCCAACAAATTAATTGAAAGATTACTCACCTGGGTTTAGATATATGATTGCTTGAACGTAAGCGTATTCTTTATCATCAAGCTGCAACAACTGACATCTTCGTATAAAGTTCTTTATCTTCTTTACATCTGACAACATTGGAATACCTTGTTGGGAAACGTGAAACTTTCCAGTCACAGAATCCTGAGAGGGTTCTAGAGTTTGTTCTTCTGTATCAAATTGAAATTTGTGTTGTGCCATCTTAATGATGAGCAATTCAGACCAACTGTTGAGGAACAGTGGCAGGCGATCCTCTCTTTTCAAGTCCCAGAAAGCGGGAAGATTTTTGATGAAGTCCATTGACTTTAGGAGAAGTTGGGCGGCCTCTTGTTGCTGGAGGATGTCCGGTGGTTTCACCGACACCTGGGCAGCTGGTTGGTGATGATGACGATGACAGTGGCGATGGTGGTGGTGATGGTGATGATGATGATGGTGGTGGTGGTGATTATGGTTATGAGAGAAATAACTGTATTGCAATCCACTTCGAGAGGATGGATTTTCAGCTGCTGGGATGATGCTATTTGTTTCCATGGTTACCGAGGATGTCGGATTTGCAAGCAGGCTGTAGAGTATACTGTGTTCAGGTTTTTTCTCGTTGTTGGGGCAACAGCACTGGTCTCCTTGTTCATCCATCACACAATTCTATTCAAGAAAAGAGACAAATTGCTCAAGTTAAACACGCACGCCTGAAATTAGCTTTGGTCAAGTAATACAATCCTACTGAAGAATGTATCAAAACCGCTGTGCGGACCTATGTGGTATCCCATTCAATTTGCGGTTTCTGAAGAATGCTGATGGTTAAACCATTGATAAACGGACGTACTTGTGTCCTGAGCCGATGGACCGTGAGCACGCGTGCTACTGCTACGGCGTTGTGTGTCCGCCAAATGAAGCACCACTCTGATACGAACGCGAACGCCCCGCTAGCCAGACTTCCTCTAGTTGTTGGCCGTGGCGTGGATCGAAACCAACAACATAGTGCGGTAGTATGTGGCCTTGAGTCGAGCGTCGGCTGCTGACTCACGCCACAAACACAGAGACCATTCCGTTATTTGTTTACATGGACGTCATTGTGGCAAGAACGCACAAGCACTGGGTCTCAAATTTTTTAACAACTGGCAAATTCACAGGAAAACTTAGGAAAACAGCCCTTTGCCGCTTTAACTGTAGTATTTGCAATAAATTTCGTTCCTTCACTGCCGTCGCCGGTTTACAAACGCTTTTTTTCCTCTCGAAATTGCAATGTTACTGCTGTACCCCCAAAACGCTGGTCAGCGTGAACCACGTACAGAAATTCAGACTCGACGGAAAAAATACTAAACGTGATCCGACAGTCAATCGAACAGAGAAGTTAAAATTTACCTCGTGTCTGCCCTTCCCCTGCACGGCAAAATCTGGATCGATTTGTACGCAAGAAATGGATGGTATTTCACCTGTAAGCTCTCTGGAACTGCAAAACTACTCCGGCCGGCTTCAGTGCTCTGTTACCGATAACCGCAGGCTGTGCAATACGTATCGCAGCCTGTTCAGGACGATCACATGGACGTTACCCGGCTATGATGATGACAGCGACATACTTCCTCACAGGTGAAAAGTTCAGTCAGTGCATTCTAAAATTAGCTGTTATTTCCATTGGTCGATATTTTATGCTAATAATCCTACAGAAATGCTGATTGGCTAGAAGACATAAAAATTCAAAGAGCCGTGCAGTGCCCGGGAAAGTGAATTGCACGAGTAGTGAGATAATATTAGTGAATGAAGGTCCTTGAGTCTCGGCGCATGCCCACATTGACTCGAAACTAATTTGCATGTAATAGCGTCATCAAAAGTTGAGGGTGACGGAAATAGCCTGTGTTTTTCACATATGAGGTTAAACATAAATACAGGATGAAAATAAATTTAGGGACTAGAAATCGACCAGGAATTCGAAACTCAAATATTTGTTCATGCAATATATAGAAGTGACATAAAACCCTTACCCCAACCGCGACATACTGTCAGTATCAAATAATATAATTAAGATTCGCAGAACTTCGGTGTTTGTTTTATTCTGTTTATTGTTAATTTTCGCAATTTTTAAGAAATGCGAAGAAAATGTTCCACATAATGAGCATGTCAAAACATGACCGTGATTACCAATGTAGTGTCTAGGGTATGCAATTTATAGAGGAACGGAAACTTTTTATGGTTCCTTTTGTAGGGCGGTATGTGATACTTCTGAATACGTTGACCGATTTGAAAACTGTTGCAAAAATCAACAACAAAAAAGGTTTCATGGCGGAAAACTCGCCTAATCTTCAGAAGTGCAACGAATCGTAACAATGGCCCGTGAAAACAATTAAAACATTGAGACGTGTGACTGTAAAGCCAAAAACAATCAAAATCTGTAAAGGAGCGAAAATCTAATCGTTTTGAGAGTACTGGTCAAGGTAAACAGTGGCTGGTAACTTTTTCGTTGAGATCTGGCACGGCTTAAACTTTTGAGAATTGCGGAGGTGTTCGCTTATACTGTGAGCTTTCCATATTTTCCCGGTGATTGCCGACACCAGGCGCGATGTCAAGTGAAGACAATGACATGCGCACTGGTTGAACAAAGATTGAACTGTGGTGCAATGACTCCAAAACATCAGTGACGATTATCATTCACTCGAAGATGGCACGAACAGACAGTTGTGAAAATTTGAAACTAAATATTTCGAAATCAGTCTCTTCTTTAAAAAAACAGTCCTGAATAGGTAAAGTTATGCTTTTTAGAGTTTTGAATGTCAATTTGGGTCTATGGACTTTCGTTACAAAGTTCAATGCCACCAAACTGCACAGTCATTCTTATTTGATTTCTAGTACAGTCTTTCTTGACAGAGGACATATGAATGAGATGTGTCACCGCCATTTCATCGCCTTTTCAAACTCTCTGAACAGTAAAAGCATAGAAAGGTGAAACCTAGTTTCAAAAAGGACTACTTTTCACATCTCAAGAAACCTAGGGTGGTGAGAGGATTCTATAAAAACGCAACAAAATCAAAGTGTATGTTGATAATCCTACGAAATATTGTGCAACTATATTGACCCTTTGAGTGCTGTAATTTTTCCCACCAAAATTTTAGCGCAACATTTTACTAACTTTTCTGAATTTTTCTGAAATTTTTTTGATAATTTTTGACCAAATGTATATTACATTTCATTGGCTACCCTTTTTTATCAAAATTTTAGCAAAAATCACAAAAAAATTGTCAGGGATATATTTTATAAAGGTGACCAAAATTGACTTTGGCGCTCAAAGGGTTAAAGATTCCTTTAGGCATCTCTTCAATTGCACATTCACTCAGTTATACTTGCCGCTATAAAAAAGCTATCCCTATTTTCTGAAAGTTGATGAATGATAGCCACATACAAACTGAATGGAAGATTTTTTAAATATGCCACTTTTAGGGTAAGAAAGCTGCTTGAAATTGCAGTGAAAAGGAGCAGCGCTTTTATTAGCTTGATCTCCCAACAAACTGATTAAACTCAACACAACTTTCAAAGGAAAACAAGGAATTTAAGTCACAGTAACAGTTAATATCAACTTGCCATAAGATCTCTGCCTAACATAATTTCTACTGGTAAAGTTTTGAGTGTGAACCAAACTACAGATATGGCTACATACTACTATAGTTTGTCTGAAATGTTCATTAGCAAAACAAGGAATAATTTCATGAGGTATTTAGAGATTCTGGCAAGCTATTTTCCAAAACCAAACTTCTTATCCATAAAGAACACCCTCTTTAGGGTTCCTGCCTTTTCAAGCCACCTATTTTCCTACCTGGATGGAATAAAAATTTTGAAAACACTGACTTATCAATATTTGTAACATATTCACCTTATAAGCCACAGGGCAGCTCCACAGGGTAAGTATATTTTCACAGGCTTCAGCAAAGCTTTGCCTATTCGATATACAGCAGACACTCGATACACACAAACGATGACATGATCACTGCTATGAGGAACTGACTTTGATAAACAAAACATGTGCCCTTATGGTTTCAAAAGTTTTTATTTCCATATTTCAGAACGGAAATGCCTTAAACACACAAATCAGACATTTATGTCAGAGTATAAACAGTACATAGAAGAATTTGTATTGAAGAAATATTTGACATCAGCAGAGAGGATCAGTAATAGTGTGACTGAAAAAAAACTGGAATTTTAGTCAAGAATTGAAGTGGTTGAAAAAACTTGACAACTAACAGTTATACAGTAACCAGGTGAGTTCATGAATGGCATGGGTCAATAAACTAATTGTGGTCTAGAAGCGGGGCAAAAATACTACCTTTACCATCACTAAGGTAAATCATAACATTGGCTAAAATGAAACTTTAGGATTTTGCAGTATCAGAATTTCTGCAGATTTGCAAGCTGATACAAATCATTTACATTCTGAATCATGGACGCTCAATTTCACAGGCTGAGAGACATTTTCACAAAAGGTCGAAGGTGAATTATTATTGACTCATCAAATTTGAAAAACTCTTTCCACTAGTGTTTATCTTCTTATTATCCTGTTATCACGTTTGTTTGTTTGTTTCTTCTCTTTCTCTACTGGTCCATCTGACCACAACACCGAACTCTCCTTTATAAGAACACCTTTACCAATCAGTACACAAACATCAACAGGACAAGTGCCTTCGTAGAAGACTTTGAACTAGATGAAACATCCTGGCAAATACAATGACCCAGATGTCATAAGTTGAACAAATCCTAATAAGACTATCCAAAGGAAACTGTAAAATAAATGAGACTGAACAGCAGAAAGTGAAATACTCAAACCAGTTTGGAATCTCTCAGGCAGAGCCTGAAAGTTTATAGTTTTCATACCTAAATGTGAGTTGCTTTAACTGATTGTCCAAGGTAATTAAGCACAGAAAGAGTTCAAAAGTTTCCCTACTCCATTTCGTAAGCTCTAAGCTACACACACTGGTAACTGAAGATCAATGTCAATTGAGCAGAAAATCCCCAGAAAACTGCTATTGAAAGTTATGCAGAGTAACTTTATTTAGGGATTGGGAATAGGGAATCAAGGAAATACCATTGTTACACAAGAAACCCAGAAATAGGCTTTTGTCTAGATTTGTGATATAGTCAGCTTGAGATCCATGGTATGAATAGTTAACACAAAGTTTTGCATGTTCAATGTACCGTTAAAGAACCTCGTCAGATAACATCCAAATGAAAACTGTAGATGAAAAACAGAATGTATTCACGAATAAATATCTTTACTGCTTATACAATCATTGACAAATTCACAAGGATATCAGGACAACTGCCAATGAACACAAAAGAGTAACCTGTTGCAACTCTGGACGTCAGCCAATCCATATCTCATATATCTATATGATGTAAAGTCCACTTTTTAACAGATACTATTAGTATGGATATAGAAAGCTGAGAATCATAGAAAATTATGTTTGTTTTCACTCCAAAGTTCTTAGATGGATGGATTTTTCAGGTCTGATATGGCATTGTGTCGGTTGAATGAAGTTATTTTATTCCAAAAGCGATGTCAATCAAATTCTATCTATACATAAGATTTATCAATACATACATATTGAACGAAACTTTACAACTTCGTTTTCAAAAATGACTCAATTATGAAGATTTAAAAAATAAAATAAATAACAGTCAATGCAGCATTTTCATAGTACTGTAGCACTTTTTATAATCATTGCATGCTTGATAGAGATTTTCTTCAATCAACAGACATATCAATGGGTGTCCTTCCTGCCCCTTATTACCAAATATTGCTTCAAGAATTATATCGTCTTGTTATTTCATCCCCTGCAACAGCTTGACGGTCTTAAAAAGTACAAGGTGACACCATTTTTGGTGCACAGACCAAGGTCAAGGTTATACTGTCAGTGATTTCTAGGTCAGGGTAACTGTCTAATACAGTCAGGGTTATCGTTGCCAAGGTTACGATCTGACATTGTCAGGACTCTATATCATCTATACTGCATCAGATTATTGCATATTGATAAACAATGAAAAAGTCAATGGAAATATTTTGAGAACCTGAAAAAAAATTTGCTGTAAACCTGACAAAGAAGTGATTTTCTCATATGCTTACTTGTACTGAATACTTATGCCTTTCAAACAAGATGCGTTGCATCGCTGAGACCTAAATACACTTACCATGAGGGTTTTTTTACTGCATATTATTACATCTTATGCAAAGAATTCACTTGGTGCTTGATATTATAAGCAGTTGGTTTGGACTTCCTGGAACGAATTATCTGGAATAATTTCATCAATAATACATTTCTGAACCCTGGTAGCTATCTTTGTACTTTCGAAACACAAATCTATGATTACATCTTGAGAAATTTTTGAGTCTACCCTTGACACCAAAAAGGAAAACTGAAAATCCTCTGTGTTAAAGCATCTGTTCATAATTTCATAAAATTAAACATCAGTCTGGATGTGCTCACAACAATTATTTAAGTTGTTTTCGAGTAGAGAGTGTTATAAGGTGCACCACTGTACAACATGTGCATGCGTCTTTCAACATGGCTGATCTGAGATACATAAATGTACCGCATTATTGCAATTGATCTTGTTGGTTGTAACACAGAAAGTGATGGTCAGTTCGGGAAAAGTAGATTTAAATTTCAGATCATGACTCAAATCAAAAAATCAGTATAGCATTTTCAAAAACTGATACCAAATGTTCTCTGAAACATTAATGTTTGCAATCAAGAGAGTTATTGATATGACAATTGAAATATTTCTTTGATTCAAAAATTACCATCTGATACAAAGCCTCTGAGCCAGACAACACAGTACAGAAACACTTTTCAGTATTCCTGAAATAATACATTTCATAAATGCCAGAATTCCTAAAGGGCTGTCTAAAGGATGGATTAAGTGATGGATAAGTTTTGACAGGTTCTAAACTATAAATGTCTGGTTTATTGTTGTAATATCATATTAATGTCGCTTTTTAATATTTTTGAAATATACATACAGGTTTGGTTATTTACAGTACAGTCTCCTTTTACTCCTTTCACCCCTGTTTGAAAGTACAGAAGCCCACTTTGCCATAGGAAACAATAGGGTTGTTCTAAAATGTAGTGATTAATGGGTAAAGCAGGACTGAGCTGTCATTTAACACAATCTACATAAATTCAGTTTGATGAAAGCCATAGTGCTTGCAATTCTTGATTCATTTCTGAGTATCAATCAGAGTTCCTTGGTCTTACATATCCTCTGTATGGACTTTGCCCAATACTGGGTATTTTACCATGCTTTGGTTGTACACTAGAGAAATAGTTTGCTTACAGAATGAAATCTCTGCAAAAATTCTATGTACAGTTACTGGGGATTTCACCTTTCCTTGTTTCCTGCCATTGTACTCTAGTTTTGCCACACAAAACAGTAGGATATGCTCAAAGTACAGTGGTGAGAGGGAAGACTGCCAGTTTTGAGTTCAACAGTCTTTAGACATTGCTCACTTTACGGCAAAAAAAAATATATCAAACAAAATCTGTCATTATATTCTTGCTCAAACTGCCATTCAAAAATTAACAAAACTTCAGGTTTATTTTGACAAATTTGATTCAAAATTCATTGCTTTCACTTTTCACTTAGTTGCAATCACTTCAACAAACAAATGCCGTTGATCATCTTGTGAAACTGTTTAAAACATTTATTCCATGTTTTTGTAAGAGAATACTTTTTGACACAAGACTTGAAATTATGGTATAGGGGATAACATTTACAGTTCAACTGCAACTCTACCTTATCTGATCTGTTCTGAAATATCAAACATAATTTATGGAAAAGGCGAAGTTATCGACAAATTGTCATTCAAAAGTAAATATTACTTTATTCTCTACTTGGTAAATAAACTCTAAAACAATTCAAAGGTCAACGTTACTTTATTGTCCCGTTTGCAAATATGTTCCATTACAATCAACAAACTTCACACTTGCTCAGTTGGTTTTTAAATATTTAGTTTTTGGATGGCCGGTTTACACTCTTGACACGCTGACCTCTGTCCGCTGAGGACACAGTATTAAAACTGATGCCAAGTGGAACAGATAAGATCATCCAGGGTTGTTGTAAGGACTCCTTAACTTCCTGCTAAGTATTACATTGAGCCCACCTAAATAGCTGAAAACTTTATTACAAAATGACTGGTCAAAACCACCTAACTCAAAGCAGTCACTAGGTAGGCCTCCCTAAGTTAGTTATTGATTTTATCTGGACCACCTAAGAGACTAATCTTTACTTAGTCTACTTTACTCCTCCTTGGCACGAGAGCGCCATGAAATGATGACCACAACAGCACAAAAAGGACAGCTTCTCAATGTTCACTCGTTTAATATGACATTTGTCAACTTCTCAAGCTTCTTTCCAAACCAGTCTTCCTTTCAACTCATGGCGTATTTTCTGATATGCATGTCTCGACAGGCTGTGTAGAGTGTCTCGTTATGTACAGCAAGTCCGTAGACCGGATCACAATCTGGCCCAGTAAACTCTTCTGTCTGGTTCATATTTTCTGGGTTCACTGAGTAACAAGTGCCATCACCTAGCAAAAATATAAATAAATAAATAGAAACAAAATAAATAAACAAAACAATATATAACACATTAGAAAACACCAATATCAGCTGTATTCTTTAACATTAAAGTCTCACAATGGATTCCACTTTAAAACATTTTCAAAAAGTAGTACAAATTGTTTTTGTCATCCCAGTCTCACTTAACTATACTGCCTGAAAATTAATCTGTGATGGAATGTTACACAATTTTGCTGTGCAGGGCCATGGTGCGCTATAAAAGTACAGAAAAGTTAAAATGAATTCATAAATGTGTGCAATTACATGTACTTGTCAGCATCATTCAGGGTAGATTTCTGATGTAAAAAATATACTCCCTGTCTTTCTGAGTGACAACCATTCGGTACACTTACTTGTCTGTTTGAGGAGAGGAATAACAAACAGACACACATTTCACGTTTTCATGAATTGAATACATTTTCTTGTATCATGCACTGTAAAATTCAGATTGCATTTCAACCATTATTCTGAGCACTACTTTCCCGTTTAAATCACTTTGCAGAAATTTAAATCAACTTTCTACAGCTCATACAAACTTCATTTTCACAAGTAGGGTGCACACAATGCATTGTGTGCACCCTACTTGTGAAAATGAATGCTTCCTTATGACATGACACATACTTACGAAGTGGAAATTAATTGTGATGCTTTCTTGCATTATCAAAGCAAGTGAGAATAAAGGAAATAACAAACTGATTTAAACTGTCATTAAAAAGGCTAGAAAATGTGAATAACCGGTTTTTTGAACGTCTGTATTGTTGTAGGTGGGTCTGCTATTTCCATGGTGATTTTGTCAACGAGGTATTAAACTCTTTGAGCGTGAGTCCCATCAAACATGTATAGACTATAGGGTGAACATATCGATAAATTCAGTGTGTGTGAAAACATTTTAAATGCAATTGAACATTTGAACTACGCTAGAAGCCACTAAAACCAAAATGATCATAAAATGTTTGAGTCCATGGAGTGTTGAGACACCAGGTTATCAATAGATGCAGTCAATAACTTTTTACTATGTCGGAGGCTAGGGGCTGCGCATTCTATGTACTGGGTTACAAATTTTGATATATGTGGTTTACCTCCTTCAAGTATTTGTTTAGTTTCGTCATTTAGTTGTTAACTTGAATCGAGTTGAGGCAAGAAACAGCAAACAAAGACAATGTTTATGCATATTCATGCTAATTGCCTGGACTATAACAACAACAATAAAAATAAGAATGACAATAAAAAAGTAAAAATAATAAAATAATAATAATAAAGAAATGGTTCCAGAAATCACTTTTGAAAATGTTCTCTGTAGATTCCAAGTATATCACTGATGAGATTACTTTGACAGTCTATCATGACAAATGTGAACAGAAGAGCATACATTATCCTCTGACAGTAATTTTTCTCAAGTGGGAGAGACAGACAGCATAGCAGCAGTCGAGTCAAATCAGAGCTTCTCCAAAGAACCATTAGAAGTCTCAAGGAGCCAGTGGATACAAGTAAATCACAGGCTGCAAAGTGTGAACTATTGACTTCTGGACCATATATTACCTATACCGGATAACACACTCTCTCAAGATGAATTGTGAAGTCTTTTTCTGTGTGACTGCTTGCTAATCAAAGATTGCTGATTTTCTTAAATGATGTGCTGAGACAGATCCTTCAGCATCGTGTTATAATTTTGTTTAGGTACATAATTGTTTTGCATTCCCATCAAGGTAATGCAGGTGTTGAACCAGCAATTTTTAAAATATTTGTTCAAATTTTCATCAAGTAAACCCTATTCTCTTTCACAATCTAGATCCAGGTATTAATGTGTAACGTGTGGGATGACCTGAATGGCCTGAAATTTACAAATATTTGAAATTAAATATGGCTGCTATACCTATGTTAAATTCACAGGTAAAAAAAAAATTTAAATTTTCATAAAAACAAGACAGTGAAAGCTGTTTCTATTCTGCACATTCAACAAACAAGTCTGCACTAGCAGCAGGCAAGAAGGAGATTCCAAGAATTTGAGTGTCGTGATATACATCCTAAAGGTAAATTCTAACCTAACTGTATCCTTCATTACTTTGGCTTAGCACCACTTTGTGAAATATGCTGACTTGACTAATGTACTGAAACATGTGATATCAATCTATCAAATAAACAACTTTGATAATTGACCGATATTTGCCAGTGCAATGGCAATGCTGTAGTTCAAAGAAAAAACCATCATAATTATTGCCAATTATCTCAGTAATCAGAAATGCTACATACCCATAATGCTTTGCATATTCAACAGACATTACAAGGCACTTTTGATGAACAGTACACATATATTTACAAAAATCACGGTGACTTTGAAAATGTAATAAGATATTGATCGTGAGTTCATCTAATTTAATGTGAATCTAGTTTTCTTTTGTCTGTGCTACCATGATTAAGCAGATAGAGTACACATGCTCTGAGCACATCTGAAGGTTCTTTTGCCCTGTATTTTTATGTGGTCTTTGGCAGACAGAACTCGCCAGGTCAAGCTTTGTTTTGTCTTACAACTGTTAAGAGAGTACATAAATTACAGAGATACAAGACACAAACAAGAAGTTTGAGATTGTAAAGAAGTGGGACATTGGTGTCTTTGTTGATACTGTGGACTATAAAACACGGAGTATCAGTGTCCAAGAAAGTAAAATCAATAAAGAATTGACAGAAACCAGGGCATTGCTCTGAAACCAGAGCATTGCTCTGAAATCTTCAGAACAAAAATCATATATTGAGCTTTTTTCTACCTGTACCTAAAAATAGGGCAATGATTCTAGTTTTTCTCAACAAAAATATTTTTTTCAAAACACAACCTTAAAAATTCCTGTGTGAAATTTGAAACTGGTTAATACCTCCAAAATACCGAAAGCTTTCAAAACATTGGTATGAGTATAGTATTCCGCAGGTTATCAGGACAGTAAACCCTTGTGAAAACCGTGGTAATCACCTTGAACTTGCCAAAGCTGAAAGAGATCTACAGAGTGTTGATAGTGAAGGCCAGGACAGCTTTACTGACAAGTCAGCTCACAGGCAAAATGTACAATTTAGGTCAGGGCCGTGAATCAATATAGAAAATATAATGGATGGCCTTGTACCGGTTTTGCTCGGGCAAAGATGCTGTTTATGGATAAAAATAATATGATGCGGGGAGTTTGGTGACAACTTCTGTCCAGAACTCAGACAGTATAGGTATCTATTCTTTGACAAACAAAATAGCAGTGAAAATTTTATTGATTATTGTTTTATATTGGATTTTGAAAGACCTTGAACGGGAAAAAAACTTTGTTTACTTCTGTGAACGACAACAATCGGCCACATCATCTCCATCTGTCGTTGGATAACATCCATGATAGCATAGTACACCTCTACAACATCTCATTCTGGTCGACCTGATGTATGGCTTGGTAATGTATCAATCACCAAAAAAATATACAGAAAGTAATCTGAAGTTATTGAGAAAAGGCACCACAGTGAGACCATACTTGTTACACAATCACATTCATTAATACAAGAAGAGGCAGTGTAGTCAACATGTTCATTTGTCTTTTTTGTGTTTGCTGACTCTGTGTGGTATTTATTGGAATAATAAATTGGATCAATTCTAACAGCTGCTATATTACATGCATAAAGACTAGGAAATTAATTGGTCCAAATGTGAGAGTCCACCTGGTGATATACTTAAGCTGGAAATGTATTGATTGATTGGTTGTGTTTAATTAAACAAATTCACTGGAAGCAGTTTCAAAATTGATGATGTACCAAGAATGGATTCTTTCAGAGAAAGTATAAACATCTTGTTCAGACATGAGCAGCAGCTTCAAGATTTGATTTGCTGGTTTGCGTTTTTCTATTTCAGCATTTTTTAACAAATTTCATTCACCTCTGATTGGTTTATTATTTTAAAATCTGCGACTGAGCTTTACTTTTTTTATTTGTGAATACTGTTTCTTCTCTGAGTAAAATCCTTGACAGTTGGCCACGGAGTCATTCAGCAATCAGGACACAGTGAACCACAGGATAGACTGAACCAGCTGCAGTGACAGCTTTTGGTATTTCTGCCTTCCCTTTCCCAATAATTTCATTTTCTTCCTTGTTTTCAAGGAGTCACAAATATCTGTAAATTTTCTCAAATCTAAGAATCTCAGGGTCAATACAAAGATTGTAAACTCAACATTTCAATAAGTATCATGGCTCGGAAATTCAAGGTAAATTTACAACATCATCAAGTATGAGCAAAACATTTCCATGGCCCCCTACAAGTCAGGTGACATGATATATTGAGAGTAAAATAGGAAAATTTATGTGTCGCAGGGGAACTCACCACTTGTCTGGTTTCTTTAGGGCAAGCTGTCTCTTGCTACAAGAATACATAAATCCCCAAATTCCCAAAATCCCATTTTAAGGCTGTAAAAGTAGAAAGATCAGTTTTTTATAAAAATTTAATATTTTGATTTTGTTGATTTTGTAGGTGAATGAAAATAGTAATTTGTAAAATGATCCGTCACAGCGTAAGCAACGGATGAACATGGGTACATTTGAAGTGAAATATGAAAAACAAAAACTCCTAATCTCAGTTATTTATGAACATTTAAAAACATATGACATAAATGTGTGTAATTATACCACAAAGAAACATAACAAAGCCAACATCTAGTAGTTTACCAGGATCTCAGTTGCAAAAATTAGCAGGGCTAGACCACTGACAAGTAGTTCCAGGTTGGTTTTGCTAAATGATGTTCGACAACAAATCCTACTAGTATCTGTTTGAAGCAATCAAGAGTGTGTATGACATTTGACACAATTGGATGGCAATAAGTCACAGCTGTATATCTCATACAAAACATTATGTGACATTCATAGGATGCGACATGGTACTATGACTTTGATATTCTCTCTTTACTTATTTTGATATTGCCCTCTCATGTGTAGCGATATTGCCCTCTTGCTTGTGGTAATATTTAAATAATAACACATGAGAGCGAGGGCAATATCACGATTTATTGCCTGCCCAAGGGATGGTGGTCATGATCGAAATATTGATGATGCCCGAGCCGTAGGCGAGGGCATCATCAATATTTCGATCATGACCACCAGCCCGAGGGCAGGCAAAAATCGTGATATTGCCCAAGCTCTCATGTGTTATTATTTTTATTACACCGAACAAGCAAACATGCAAAGACACAAAATCACATTTTGTTCCTGGTATGTACATTTAATGTGTAACTTGCAACTTGAAATTGAAACAGGTCTAGATCTTCACAGAAGTCAAAGCTAAAAATGCATCATAATACAGTGTAGTTCTACTGTTTCTGTCCGAAAATAATGTTAAAAGTTCCTCCTGAGATAGTGGCATTCGAGAACAGTGAAGCTGCAGCTGTTTTAGCCATTTCAACATTGACATTTTGTGGGCGACAGGCCGAACTAGCACTGGTACTGACAACATCATTCAACTGCCGATGAGATACTACGGGTGACAGCGGAGTGCGTGTATTTGAAGTTGTGATCGCGGTTGCAGAAGCCAGGGTCTCTGCCATTTCCTTTTTCTGCGTTATTGAAGTGTCTCTGACATAGCTACTCAAACTACCTTCATTTTTGTGGCGACTGACACTCATAATATGTCGATTGTTGAAGCCCGCTTCACTCAAGATAGTGATTGATGTTGCGCGAATGCTGTGGTTTGTATACCGTTGACTTAGTTCTGCGGCTTTGGAAATTGTCGACATCATTTCAGATAAGGTGTTTTTTCCCAGGGGCTTTTTCTCATACCAGCAATCGTCACTGTTAACACAATTATTACGAGGCCTTTGGAATAATGCGTTACACCCTTTGTTGGTTTTAGATGCGTAAAGCTCAAAAGCCCGCACGGGACACTCAAGTGGGTTAGAGTCATTCGCGTACATTATCCCACCTGTTACGCCGTCGTCGTCAACTTGGTGATTCTTTGTCACCTCGCTACCGACTTGGACTACGTATTTCACGCCACGATCATCTGTCTTTACTTGGAAATTGTCAACTTGCAGCTCTCGTTGCCCTTCTCTTCCACGGCGACAAAAGTAAAGCATCACTGCAAACCAAACTCGGTGCAACAGTACTGTAGGATTGTTGTACGCTCCCTGGAAGTACGTCGACAACTTATCGAGGTCCCCAGGTAGAATCGCTGGCTTGTGAACGACGTTTCCTTTTCCGTTGTTTTTCAGATTTTTGCATACGGCAGCGAACATGTTACGACTACTAGCAAATTCTTCGCCGGTAACAAGATCATATTCACAGCGCCTCGGTGGCTCGTTGAAATACCGCTGGATGCCATAGCGAAGAGATTCTAAAGACTTCTTCGAGTACAGTTCGCCTTTCTGAGTCCGGACCTCAGCGTAAAATGTTGTCAGTGCCGAGTCTAGGGTTGCCGCTGAAAGTTTGCCAATCTCCTCGGTGGCGTATCCAAATTTGTTGCTTGCATAGTCGCTGAACACAGAAATTGCATTCCTTGTTGCCATTTTCGTTCGTTTGCTGTTTACTTGCATCAAAATATCGTCTAACTGTGCCGGTGACAGCTCTGCATGACGTTTCGCAGCCATAGTTGCCGAATGCAACTGCAAGTACAAGCGAACGACAATTTGTTGTGCGCAGAAAGGAGGCGCAGTAAGTAAAATGACGTCATCCATGTAATATCAAATGCAGAGGGCATTATCAATTTCGCAGAGGGCATCATCACGTTCGCAGAGGGCATCATCACGTTCTTTTACATGTCACGTGAGTCGTGTTTAACCAATGGCAGTGCACGCTGAATGAGTGAGGTGTAATAATGCCCTCTATTGAGTTAATACCAGCCTATCACCACAAGTAATAGCATTTCTATCCAACATACAGTAATATTGCCTGCTGTATCACTATATTGCCCTCTTTTATGGTGATATTGCCCTCTCTCACGTTGTAATATTGTCCCCTTGCTATGGTGATATTGCTCATTACCACTTTGACAATTGCAATACGACCTTTGGCCTGTACACACTCATTTGCATACAGGTACGAGGAATTGGGACATGAGACCAGTTTTGGACTTCATTTTCTACCTTCAAAACTGAGGCACAACGTTGCACAGCTTGATTGAGAACAAAATGTGTCTTTTCCATTCTACAACTGGTTCTACGTAAACTATGCTCAGTTAATTTATTTAATATTCAGTGTAATATAAAGTTGAATATCACATAGAACTCAATGAATATCTCATGGCTGTCAAAATAGCTAACTAATCACTGCTGTACTTGAGGTTTAATATCAAAGATACCTTAAAAGTGCAGTTTCAGCAAGTGATAAACTTTAGTTCACAGTGGATGAATCAATTCTTTGTACAATTACAAGAGAATTATTGTGGTCACCATGCATTTCTTTTAATAATTTTCAGAACCAAGTTGTTGAAAACTCTGACTCTGTCACATTTGGTGTTAAAAACGACAACTGTTCCCTACATAAACGAGAAAAAATAACTTCAATTTTCATGTAAACATCGTTTCTCAAAACCTTTTTCTTTGTGGGTTTAAAGATAAAGTCTACCACAAGCTGTCGTCCAGCGGTGAATAGTAAGGTTTTAAGACTCTGTAAAATCTGTTTCTGGACAGTAGCACATCCTGCCTTGAATGGTTATTTTTTTTGATGACAAAAATTCACAATAACTGTATGCGTCATCCCTGCTGACATTGAAAAAACCAAGGTTTGTACTGCTGATTCAGAGTAAATAATGGTATAAATTTCTAACTTTATTAAAGAAGCCAATCAAGCATGAAAAAGCTCTTCAAAATTTTTTCATTAATGTAACATTTTTCTCTTCATATTTGACAAGTTACTTGTGGAAGTAAACAAGATTTCCAAAGAGACAGACTTTAAACTCATTGACCAGAAACCGGGTCCTGTTTAAGGGCACGTCACCGTGCCGAGGTTACAACTGAAGGCCTTGACCGCTGAGCATTTGAAGGAAGGGTAGTGGTATAGAAATAAGCCTTGTAATGCTGCCGCACGACACCACAGACACTGAGCTAGTCTAGCTCTGCTTGAATGAAAAAATGTACCAATGAAGGACAGCATTTGAAGACAGGCATGCATGTTGGAAAACTTACAGTGCGGTACATGGTTTTATTGAAACTAATTTCTGAAAAAATATCAAAGTTCTCAGCCTAATGTATAGAATACGAGACCACAAAAAATCCAACTTTTATCGTAACAGGTTATTCATTCGTTTCCATGGTTTCAACTTCTTGTAATGGCTTCTTTGTAATCTTCTATGTCACTCAAGCAGCTGATGTGAAAGGATATGGTATCCCATGATGCTTTGCCATGTGTTTTGATCAAATTTTTTCTTTAATTTGCAAGTGTAGATTACAAGACTGTCTTGGTGATAATGGGGCGATGGCAAGCCAAGGACACTGAATCACAACAAAGAAACTCTACTGTGTTTCCAGCTGTTCTGTTTCAAATGTTGTTTTGCTCCGTTGAGCACAAATCGGATGGCAATAAAACAGTGAAGGACTGCAGTTTGAAAATATATGAACATATTTTGCAGTGTGAACCATCTAAATGAGATCCAAAACGTAATTGATGATCAGTGTTTTTCAATGAGGACACAACTCCACCGGCAGGCTGGATGCTGAGTAACATTGTTGACAACACCGTGTAGCCTTGGGTGCACTCTGTAACCATGTCTTTCACTAATAACAGTGAATATCATCACAAATACACCTTGTCGGTGAAAAAAATATCACGACTGTTTTGACAGGAGAAATGAAAATCTTGACTCTGACACCAGTAAGTGTGTCACGTTTGCTCAGTTTTATGTTGAAGAATAATCACACAAACCTGGGCACATTTGGAGTTGCTGCAAGAGCCTTTCTTTAAAAGTACATTATTCAAAACTAGACATTATTTCTTCACTCTTTTGTCCTGAGGTGGAATCAAGAAACCCAGCGGAATTTTAAGATACAGCTCTTCAGAATGAATGATATTTAGTCCCTTTGTTATCATCACTGCTCAGAGCTTATGTCATACATGTATACATTGCTGGTATATATAAAAGGTAATTTGCTAGGCCATGATGTTTGAATTCAGCTAGCAGAGGTTCACCCAACAACACATTTTTAAACAAGTTCTCCATTTTATGAAATGCTTGGAATATTTTATGAAATGCTTGGAATGTACTTTTCTTCAAGGTAAAATTCACAAATCTTTATGACGCTGAGCTCACTGAAACACCGCAAAGTGCCATAGACATCTAATAATGCTTGCTTCGACACGATTGTGCCTTGAACTTTTATGATCATTAGATATGCATCAAAATGGGGAGGACAAGGTTTTGATAGACGCCTGGCATTGCGTGTAATTGCTCTTTGCATCACTGATCTGACTGCTGATGTTTGGCTGTGTTTGCTGCACACTGTACTTGCAGAACTTTTGTCATCCTCTGTACCCGTAACAAAAATGCTTTTTAGACTGCTTTTGTTTTTTTAACATTTAAAAGCAGCATCATCTGCAACTTTTGACGTGTTTTTCTTTACATTTGCTCTGGTTTTCACGATATTGTTTCTGCTTCTGCCCACAAAATGGTTTTTGAAATGCCTAGTGTTTGACTTGTCAACACAGACAGAGTATGAGCGATGTCAAAAAGTTAAAGTGTTGAAAACTGAAGTTTAGTCTAGACTGGATTTCAATTGTTAACAATAACATGGTATATTGGAAGAAACAATGCATTGTGATTGTGAAGCCAATGTTGTGTATTTAAAGATACTTTGAGGAGACAAGGATGGAGACAAAGAACATGAAGCAGCTTTCTAGAACAAATATAGTGAAAGCTTTATCAAATGTCACAGCCATTGTGATAAGTATTGAACAGGTATTGTCCCTTTATAACAAGCATTGAACATGGACAAAAAGTCATAAATACTTTTATCGCAACTTTGCCTAGAAATACTTGGAGCAGCCATGAAACACTGTCAGCATTCAATGGACATTATTTGTATCAGTCTTAGATAAGAAAGACCTTCAAATACAATCAAATATCATCTTGTAGAATGAAATGTAAAGTGATAGAGTTACATATATCATGCTGGAGTCAAATATATGATATGGTGAAGCTTGATTGGGTCAAACATAACACCATGGGGTCCGATATGATGTAATGCAGTCGCATATGATATGATGGAACTTGATGATGGGGTCAAATATACTATAGAGGGGTCAAACATGATGTGATGGAGTCTGATATGATAAGATGAGATCAAGTATGACTAAATTAGTTAAGACTTTTTGAGGTGGAATACGATGCAGTGGGGTCAAAACATGATGTGATAGAGTCCAATACGATAAGATAAGATCGAGTATGATATGATGGTATACTAAATTAGGTAAGACTTTCTGAGGTCAAATATCATACAGTGGGGGTAACATTTGACAGAGTTTAACATGGTGTGGTAGAGTGAAATGGAAGGGATTTACATATGATGTGATGGGCCAAAATTATGATGGCATGGAATATAAAGAAATGGAGGAAAAGCTGATGAGCACAGGTCGTATGTCTTTATGAAGTTATGGTGCATGTACAATTTGGTGGGAGTAAAATATGATGTGATAGGGTCAAATACGGCATAATGGGGTCAATATGGTCAACTGAAGGTCAAATATGATGGGAAGAAGTATGATATATGATATAAAGTACACAATGTGACTGGTCATGTATGATGTAGTGGAGTCACATGAAATTGATGGCCCTGGTTCAATTCGAACCTGATTTTACAAACGCCAATGTCTGAAACTATGTAGCGGACCTGAGAGTACTTTGTTCCTTAAGAAACATAAATGGAAACGATGAAGAAAGATTTGAAAAATGTTCCGAGCTTGATGAATTTGCTCACTAGGGTCATTGAATTGAATACTAATTCTGTATTGGTCAACATGTTTACAGGTCAAAAATCACCATTTACAATGATGGGCTTGGGCCACGCCACTGTGGTGAAAAGGTTTATTTAAAATAAATCACAATCTACTTGCGTAAAAAAAAGTATATGCAATACCAAAACTGCATGAAATAGTCTCATTTTTCATTTGGATGACAAGAAATTGAATGTCTGATTATGAATAAATTTTTTGTCAGTTTCATGATTACATTTCATAACTTATTCATTGTGCTTGAAGTGTGATACAAATTCATCTAATAACTACATGTGCTGTTCTTATATGCTATTAGCTTAGAAAATTATCTCTTCCCGAATTTCTTTTAATATGCAAGGATGAAATGTACTGAAACAGTAACATATAAAGACAAGATGGCTGCCAGTGCAGTGTAGAATCTGAGAGCATGGCGCACTCCATGGTAGAGTGTGAGTGGGAGCCAGATGTACAGGAACATTATGCAGAACAAAATGGCGGCAACTGGAGCAGACCGTGCAGCTGTCTGATGTTGGAACTTCACTATATGTACTCAAATCACCTGACAAAAAACACGGCTTCAGAATATATAAAGCCATTACTCAACTTTGAAGATTGATTTTTACTCACTAAGTAACTTCAGACACAATTTTTTGTTAATTTTTTTAATTTCTTTAATGTTTTGAGCTCAGTCAAGTGTATCTCTCATGAACAATATAATTTCACAAAACAGACATCAATAGAATTGTAAAGGACTTCACCAGTGTGCAAAATATCACACACATCAAAATAATATAATATTGTAGACAATTCATGCATGGCATACTTCATTAGCACAGAGTCAACATCGGTCAAGCCCAGCTGCTTCACTGAAATATGACCCCATCCCAACCTCCGAGGACACTAGACAAAAACTTCATATTCACATTCAACAAACGACCAGGTTTGACTGTTCACAAGGTGACTTTTTTAAAGATTATCCTTTCACAATCACATATACTGCCTGTCCAAAACATGAAAAAAAAGCAGAAAAAAGATTTTAGGATTAATAAATGCTGCCAAAAATGAAAAACCTTAATTTTGCATTGCAAAGATTTTTCATCAATGTCAGTCACATTTATCGGAAGAATATTTGAACAAGCACTATTTTCTCGAGTTGCTATGATACAGAAGGCAATTCAAGATGAAATAAGAAATCACAGCACAATAAAATATTAAAAGATATTTGATGATAGAGGCAACATCATCAGTGAAAAAAAAAACATTAATGTCAGTACCTTTTCCTTGATGCTCAATGAAGTTAAATTTTCATTCCCATGTCATAACTGTTATCTAGGGTTCAATGTACCAGAGGGTACCCAAGTATTAACTTTTGTGGAGTTTCTAGACAGCTCAGCGAGTAGAAAGGATGGCTGAGTAGAAAGGACGCCTGTCTCTATGATGCAAATCAGACATATTGATGGTGTACATGCTGGCATGAATGAAGTTACTCTACCATTACACAAGATCAGTCTAACACTCCACTCAAGCTCCATCGACCATGACATGAAAGACAGAGAATGCAGGTCGCATCACGACACCAGACAACACTGTCTGCAACCTGGAGAATGCAAATCCACGGATTTCTCCACATGAATCATGGAACTATCACAGTTCTGGAATCACATCAGATATAAGCTCAACATCACCAAATTATTTCCGGTAAGGGGTAGAGTTTACCTATTGCTTCTGGTAGGTCACTTTTTGAGTATGGCTTGGATACCTATAAGTAGTATGTAATGTCAGTAGCACAGTGTTTACAATATGCTGAAATACATGTGTATACAAGTGGTTCATAGGCAACAAACTATTCTTTTTGAAATCATGTTTTAATGTAGTCTATAGCACAGTACATACCTCAAAGTACTACTGTAACAGCATTGGTAGGTAATCTCTTACCCTGAAAGTACTAGCTATAGGTACAGTACATGGCAGTGCTACATGTATGCAAATGTGTAAAATGGGACAGGCAGCTACAGTACTAGTAGTACTGGCTAGTAGTCCAAAACATGAGAGGACAGGTAATTGAAAGAGTAGAAATTGTTAAACCTCTGGAACTATGTTCAGAGAATTCTCAAATATTGATCAGTAGTCACTAAACAGTGGTACAGGTAGTTCCTATGAGAAGACACTGTACCTGGTTCTGTTCAGTATACATGTGAAAGTACCAGTTCAGAAGTAGCTGGCAATAGTAGTAAGGTAAGATATGACAGGTGGTCATGTGACCTGGCAACTAGTTGCAGCTAACAGTCACAGCCATATAAAGTAAATTGCTACATGATTAATACCATGGCTATCTTGACAGTTTAGATTTTGTGACATTCTGAAATTCTGATTCGGAGACAGACCTAGGAGTGTCAAATATTAGTTGGTAGTTATTAATGGTAGAGAACATACTGTCTTCAAGCATTGGAAAGTAATTTATAATCGCAGATGTGTCATAGTCATGGAGACTACCAGTAGTGAAAGTCACTGTGCTGTTTGGAAGGCAATAGGTGAGGAAAATTGGTTTAAGTTGTCCAAGATCTCATAGGGAGACTATAATAAGACATACATTCCGGCTATTGTGACACTGAAATTCTTGAAGGTAGAAAAAGAATCTGTTGTATCTAGAAATATATGTACTGATAAGTAGCATTAGAGTATCATTCATGGATATACAAGAAAGAAGTAAATAGCCAAATAAGGTATACCGGTAGTAGTTAGAGGTCAACAGAATGAGCACTTTGGCTTCTGGGAGTAGTTAAAAGTTGTTACAAGACTCAAGTTCAGGACCAAGTTCTGCTAAGTAGTCAATATTTGACCATGGACCCTCAAGGATCTATGATTTGACAGAGTATTGTGGAAGTTCTACAGTATTAAGTTGTCTACTGTGGGGAGGTATGATAGAATGTCTTTGGAAGGATAATGACATGGTAATACAGTTATTAAATACCAATGAGAAGTTAATAAGCCATGGGTTATGATACTTGTAAGAGTAGTTAGGAGTCCATTTCATGGAGACTTCTTGAATCAAAATATAGAAATAACGCCATATGCCCCATGGTAGGATGACATTGGATTACAGAAGCAATATCAGTTAGAAGACAGTGAGTCACAGGTATACACTTCTCTGCCATGGTAGTTGATAATCTGAACATGTCAGTATCCCAGAATGACTTCTGAAATAATGTTGGCTCTACAGAAGTAGCAGTACATACCAAAGAGTAGAAGACTGTATACATAATATCCTCAGCTACTATCACTGGTCTCGGTTACAGACAACTTCATCTTATACGCGTTTTTGAAAGTGCATCTGGGTAGACTGCATTTTCAAACTTACCCAGGCAACAGTTTTCTGAACTGTTAACTGGTTAACAGTCACAGAAACTGTTGACTGGTAACTTGCTCTTTGCATGTATCAACACCAAAATGATGCATACCATGTGACCATAAATCAGCCAATCACAACAGAGAGTCTGGACATGCTGTACGTGTCACAGTGGTGCTTGGATAGTAGTTACTCTAGTAGTAAGTATGTAGTGGTAGAGTAGTAAAGAGTCTGTAAGACAGGGATACTGTGAAATGTCCACTCAAATTTACAAGTAAGTCAACTTAGGCCTTGAGTTTTCTATCAAATGGCGGGCTACTTGTGCTTCAACTTGCAGTAAAGCATTCAAGACAATGAGCTGTAGTGTCTGGAAGTAAAATTGAATAAGTAAGGTACAGACCTTGGATTTTGCAGGACACTGTACTCAGAGCAAAGAAAAGCAGTTGATGTAATAAGAAGTTGAGTACTACCTGGTTAGAAGTCTACACCATGGGGGTATTGATGAGAGTCTTAGCAACTGTCTAGTATTTAGTTAGTAGGCCGTAATATTGGTATTAAAGAATGACATGTGGGTGCACCTGGACAATAAGCCAGCAACAGTCAGCTTAATGCAGGTACCAAGGGAAAAGAGCAGTATTTTTGATAACATTTCCTGAATTTTATTTCTAAAAGATACACACATGTTCAGCTTATTCTTCTTTATATGTTGAAATACAAGTATTAGACTTGCAAACTCAACACAATGGTATGCAACTGTTATTGTTGACAAATGAATTCTAGCCAAGACTGTAACAATATTGGAGATTACATATATACAGGGTGTGTTGACAAGTACAAGACTGCATTATTTTCAACAAGATTTTGGAAGTAGAACCACAAACAAACAGAAAATATCGTAATAGGAAACACACCAAAAGTTAATCAGGGTTGTAGAAAATAGCCGGCAGCCAGCAAAAACCACCGGCTGTCAGCTAAAATTTGCCGGCTGTGAAAATATAATTTTAGTAGAAATCAGGACATTTTGCACAAACTTTATGTGCACATACACTACTTGTAACCGCCTGTACTTTTATTTGTGCCACCTGTAACCAAAATTTTCTACATCCCTGCAAATATGGTGAATGACAATGACCTTGGAACTCTGACAATGACCTTGGAACTCTGGCACATTAGACGATACCCACACCAGTAAATCTAGTCACCAGATAATTTGTACTTATAAATATTGCCAGAAAGCAATGTCTGATTGCCTGCGTTGTGCCTTACACAAGGCTTTCAAATCAGATATTGTTTTGCACACACAGGTTATAAGTTAATATTAACCATCAATGACAAAAGCAATTCACAGGCCTTTTATAAGGTATCCAGTATCCAGGACAAAAGCATTATATTTCATTTCTGCACAATAACAGTCTTTGATTTTTCCTCCATATTTCAAAAATATTGCACTAACATATCAACTGACATTTCCCAGTCTGCTTTCTTTGAGGACAGATAAAAACAAAAATATTTCAAGGATGTAATTTAGATATCCTGGAATAAAATATAGTCTGGATTGTTTGCATCCTGCATAAATATCACGAGAAGGCTTCAGAAGATTTTTTGGATAGCTGTTCTGCTAGGAGAACTTCACACTGTATTGGAGACACTCATAAAATGCTAAACCAAGCTATAGAACTTTGCAGAGTTAAGCAGTTTCATTAGTATGTAGAGAGTAAACAAGGACAGACAGTGTCCTCATAATACTGGCAACTTAGTCAGTTGAAATGGCCTTGACAGGCTGGCTGAGCTTAGCACACACCTAAGTCTCACATCCACTTAAGCCTATTTTCAAACTCGGCTAGTCTTAAAAAATAGCAATTAATCATGTCAAAAACTTGGCATTATATTGCAAAAGCCCTACCTAATGGGGGTGTTTTGCCACATATATTGACTAGAATTTCACAGAATCACAGGGAAGGAGTTCCTGGGTGTTACGGCCTTGGCCCACATCGCAACACCACTAGACCGTTCACCCGCATGAACTGTCCTACTTCAGGCATATTTTTTCTGTAATATCACTGCTTCCTGTCCCAACAGGGTACACGCACGCACACGCCGCACTCGTGTCATATCTATCAGGAAATGACCTTGTACTTTCAGACTCAAATCAACAAACAGAATTTGGCCAGACTAAATGATTCAGCATTTCAGAAAAATAAAATAATTCTTGTGGATCTTAAGGCTTCCTACACAGAAAAATTTTTTGTAATAAATTTTTGTGCATTTCTATAACAAGTTAAATTGTTGGAATCTTATTGTTATGAATTTTTAATAAAGATTTAATATCAAACCATACCAAAACTTATTGACAAACAAAACCTTAGCATAAATACAATATTCAAATGGTGTATAGAATATATCACTTATTTATTAAATCAATAACAGTAATGATAACGTCTTGTTTAGTTTTTTTTATATTAATAAACACAATGAAGTACCCTGCAAAAGTCTGGGGATTTGGTATGCCAATTTTTGTGCTTATAAAATATGAAATATTTGTTGTTGAACCCTATATATATGACGCTGTGCTTTTGCAATGCTTTCTTATATTTGAACTCTTTTTAACACACATCTATGTAGGCTTAAAAACTGGCATTTGTCATCACAGTCTTATGAAACTAAAACTTCTGAAAAGGGTTGTTGACTTCTGTATGATTTTTCTTGGAAATTACAGACTGAAATAGTTATATGATTAAGCGGGCCAGATAGCGGAACAAGCATGAAAAAATTGAAAGTTGTCAACACAAAAATGTACTCTGCAGAAGTAATAAAAATACAGTTTGTTTTCCTAGAAGCATTGTTTACAATCAACACCATGAAACTTTCATTTACTTCTCTTTGGTATGGTTTATTTTGATTATACATTCCTGTCAGAACCAGAAGGAATATTTATTGCCCAATGTCAGTGAAGTCATATACAGCTGTATTGTCAATTTTCTTCATTTCGTTGAAAACAGGAAAGGGGGCATGCTTGTAGTTTCAAAGACACTTGTCAAGAAACCATCCCATGCAATGGAATGTTAACAACAGAACATGTATGCAGTGGTTTTTGGAAGACCGGAAACGCAAGACATTTCGTGACTGAACAGATTATTTATAGTGGACATGATGACAAATGTGTCTCAATTTAGACATGAGACTAACTTCAAGGTCGTAACAGATTGTAAGAATGTATGTCACTCTGGGAGATGATGATTCATTCACATAGGTTGTACTGTATTTAATTCACACTTTGCTCTTAAAATCACAAAAGACAGACACAAAAACAAGACACAATAGAAACAAACCATTGTAAATAGAGATGACACCAGCAATAGTAGTTATAAAGACCAAATCAATGGATTTATGAATATAATAATCTAAGTTATTATTGTTATTGTTATTGTCAATGTTGTAGTTATTCCCATCTTTGTTATCCTTGGTATATCAGATATTCCCAAATCTGTACATTTCATCTAATTACCAGTAGCCATTGCACCTCCAGCAAACAATATTGTTAGAAATATAAAATTTCTGAAATTCAAGATGGTCTATTTCATAATCAGCGAGTATATAAAAGACAAGCTTGCCTCACTGATGCCACATTGCTCCAGATTACAGCTCTCTGTCAAAGCAATATCATTTCATATTCTTTCCCTAGAAGGAATACAGACCAAGCTTACACAGCACACGGCAAAGGCTAAAGGTTAGACCCAATTCATTGAAACACTGAATCCTGTTTTTTCTGTATGCTATTCACACAGTAAATAATCAAATCATTTCAAATACCCACATATGTAATGTTTTCAAAGATAGTTGTTTGTTTGTTTGTCCGTTTTTATTCATATTGATGTTGTAGAAAAGATTACATCAAAAATACAAAACTTGACATTCACAAATTTGTCAGGAATCGTTTTTCATGACTGACACTGTTTTGTACACCTACGATACATCCTGATAAAACTGGTTTGAAAATTTAACATGTCAGAATCTCAACTTTGTTTGAAATTTTGTGGTTTCTAAATTCAAGTTAACATTCAAAACAATCACAGCAGTGGTAGGAGACTATCCCTGATACTCCAAACACACTATTACGTCATAATCAAATTGGCTTACAAATTTTTTACAGCTCCCCTCTTTTTTGCTCAGTCTTGCATTGATATTTTTATCTTGATATTTTTTTCTTCAGTCTGCTTTGCTTTCTTTATCTCTCCTTGCTTTTGTTTGTTTTTGTATTTTTCCTTATCTTTTTTTGAAAGTCAATAAAATCATTCAAGAAAGTCTTGCTTCAGTGTCGTTTAATTTTGTATGTTTGTCTGGTTTTTCTTGTGTGTAGTACATTTCTACTTTAATTTTCAATTAATGGCTAAATATTGAAATGCATTCCTTTCCCTCAGATCTAAAAAGTTAGTCCCTCTAATTGAAAACTGTGTTAGCTTCTGCTAGTCAAATTTCAACATGTGTATATACATATGGAATCCAACTGCCATCTGATGTCTAAATGCAATGAAAGATATACAACTTTTCAATAGTTCCTGTGTTTCTGAAAAACTAAGACCAGCATTGCTCTAAAATGTCAAAGTTTCGAATTTTGGCATCCTCATTTCTGACTGGTACTAAAATCCAAATATAATTATGTAATGAAAGTGACAAACTGTGAGAGGGCTTTTTGAGGAATCAGTTTTGTGAAAAATTGTCCACAAGTCACTTCAATGTCATAAATTTCAAATATATTTTAATTACCTCAAATCTTCCAGATCACTACATTGTAAATTTCAAAACCTAATGATTGAGCTGATGAAGTTTCTTAATTTCATGGAAATTTCAACGTCATCATATCATCATACGATTCATCATATCATCATACGATTCATCATATCATCATACGATTCATCATATCATCATACGATTCATCATATCATCATACGATTCATCATATCATCATACGATTCATCATATCATCATACGATTCATCATATCATCATACGATTCATCATATCATCATACGATTCATCATATCTCAGAGAAATTATCATAGTGGAAAGATTCAAAGGTATGGGGAACAGACTCCATGGCTCCTTGGCAACAAATCAAATTTTGAAGTATCATATTGTAACGCTTACTGGGACCACCACGAGGTGAAAACTAAGGAAAGTGCCTTGAGGCAAATTATAGGCCAAAGATTCCTTGAACCCAGTGTGTTCCGACTGTAAACATTATTAAGACATAACAGCCTCTATCTTACTATGGTTTATTTTCTTTTGCAATGACTTAGCCATGAAAGATTATCTATTCTCAGCCGTCATAAATCATTATTTATAACACATGCCACAACACTGTTCCCAGGGAAAGAAAAAGCATTTTTCCTGAGAAATGACAAGACTTTGTGTGGCATTTGCAAAATCCCGAGAGAAATACTGAATTATTAGTACATATGTGAACCATTTGACACTGTGTTTTTTTTTTAACTTCTAAGTATTACAGGTTTTGTGTTCCAACCGAGGATGCATTAAAGTGCAACTAGTGTACCAGCATGCATTGCAAATCAAATTGTTACCCAGCATGCACTAGTATACCCAGCATGATATTGTACCACAGTCCTTGTTCCTTGAAGGTGGGCATCTAGACAGAGGTATAACTTGTTTCTTTTGATCAGACATATTGTGCAGTGATTGGTCAGAGCAAAGCCTGATGGGACAGCCTTGCATAATAATGATGGATTTGCTTCTGTCCAGTTTACCATGTACCCAAGTATGCCTTTCCATGCACATACCCAGCATGCTGTGCATTCTAGGATCTTGACTCTACCTAACAAAGCTGAGAAATTCTGGTGATAATGATGCACATGGCCTACAAGTCTCTTACCATTTGATGAATTATACAGGAAAATTAAATCTATGAAATAATGGATATTGCTATCGATTGCCTGCCAAGAGTTTTGGCAATAATTCTAGAATTTTGGGTTCATTTCACTTTATGCTGTCATAATTCACACAAAAAAGGTGATAAAAAACAAGACTAACCAGCTTGTGTAAGACTGCACTGTGTCTCACAAATAAGCTTTCACACATAAATAATGTATTGAGAGTGTCTCTGGAGTAACTGGAAAACACATAATCTCAATGCGTAAAATATATTGAAGTAAAAAGCCTCGGGGTGAAAACAACCACATGATAACATTGTTTCTGTCAAACACCACCTGATGGGAGGCAGTTGAAGAACAAATGATTTCAATATCTTCCAAAAAGAGCAAAACATCACCTTATAACTGAAGATACAAAATTTCCTCACATTACGAGGAAAACCAGTGTTTTCACACAAGTTGGGGAAAATGTGTAAAAGGTGGGGAACAACAACAAAATATCTATTATCTGCACACATGATTGTTGTTATATATAAAGGTTTTTGCTTTGATATAGCTAGGAAAACCCCACTAAAAAACAGGGGAACCCTTATAGAACTTAGGGTTCCATACACTACAAAAAGACTGAATACAAATATATCATCCATCATTACTATGAATTTTACTCCATCTGTGTATGGATATACAAATTCTCTCACTAGACTGATATATACCAACTTCTTATATTATTTTTACAGTAAACAGGGTTTTTGTTTAAGTAGATTTATTGCCTTTGATCTTCTAAATGAGGATGACAATGTATGGATATACAAATCCTCTCACTAGACTGATATATACCAACTTCTTATATTATTTTTACAGTAAACAGGGTTTTTGTTAAGTAAATTTATTGCCTAAATGAGGATGACAATAAAGTTAATATATATGTTATTTTTTAATTACTCTTGTTGTTATCAATATCATCATCATTTTCATTGTCAATACGCTGCATTAATAAGTCATTAAATTGAATATATACCCTTCATGCAAAAAACACATAGTAAGATAATGCAGAGATTCAAATTGACGTTGGTAGACTTAAATATTTGGCTGGAATTTTACATAATTTTCTGACAAATTTGGATGCATTGCTAAAAATATTTCACGAGTCATCCACATATACTGCCTCCATAGTAATAGGATATTTCCAAATGACCTAACTCTTTTTTCTGTAATCAGGACAAAATGTACTAGTTTTTTTACTGGCAGAATGCTCACTCACCTGTTACCTTTAACCTTTGACCTGTCTCTCAACATTGGTCCCACCGCAAAAAAAAACCACAGAACCTGAGCTCTACAGTCAATATGTTAGAAAGGCTACTGACAAAATAATATTTTTTCCTCAAATTTCCTGAATAATATCGGTGACATGGAGCAAAATTTATTTTGAATTTCTTTTTTGTGGACTGATAAATTTTATTGTAATTTTATGTCACTGAATGCTCAGTTTTCACCACAGATGACAAGACACATTAAACACTGATTCATTCATTGCGTAATGAAACAATGAGAGCACAGAAATTGATCAACTACTGAGACAAACTATAACGTCACTGTGCAGAAAATTTGTGGATGATTTTGCAGAATACTTTGAAAAAAATTCAAAGTCAGCAAAATTAAAAGCAATAATTCTTTGCTATTTACTGCTACCAACACAAGGATGAAATTCAATTTCATCATGTCAGATATCCAGATTATTTATAACAACACATACTGTGAATCAGATACAATAATAACAAGAATTATGTAATATACTTATCCTATATAATATGCTGGTACATAATGTCAATATTCATTGGTTTTGACCTTGACATTTATGGCTGTGTCCTAATTAGCATGTGTACTACTCTCATTATGGTTTTTCATTACTTGTAGTGGACTTTGAGAAAATTGATATTGTTTTGTGTATGTTTGTAATACTGTCTGAAATATGAGACACCAATGATAGAGTCGGTTCATATTTCAATTGTGGCTGGATAATATCACGGTTGACATTTAAGGATGTACTGACAATAATATTAAATGTGTTTTGTTTCTTCTAGATTGTTAATTTTAAAATTTTTCCTTTGCATTTCTCATCAAATCAATACTCAAACAGGCCATCTTGCTGGTTAATGAAATATCTGGCAGTGAATTTCAATGATAGATAAAAAATTGTTAAGTCGGGTTTTCTGCTGTTGGGTTCCTCCGGTTGAACACATTTCATGAATGTGATCTCAAAATCAAGGTCAGTGATAACATGTTGCCAGGTCATTGACTTTATCTCTATTCTTTTCTGAGCAACATGAAAAGTTTTTTTGGAATATTGCATCAGTATGAACAGATTTTTTGAGAAAATGTTAATGTACCGTACATGCAGTGCTCTTGGAATGACAAATTTGATAATCTTGTAGTGTGTGTATATCCCTAAATTGATTTAAATACACTGATTAAATCTCAAAAACTATTTTAAAAATGCCTTGATGAAAAAAGGTAGACAGATATTTGGACTCTGAAACTTTTACAATTCTTTTCTGATATACCACTTGTTGGGGGTTCATTTTAAAGCTCTTGGTGTAAGAAAATTTTTCACCAGCTTAGTTCTGTCAAAATTCGAAATTTTTTTTTTCTCCATAAAGTTAACACAGGGATGGTGGCCATTTTGAATTTTAAATATTGGTAAATCTTGGGTTATTTATTTCTTTAGTACCAAAATTTGCACGGTGACCCCGATTTTAATTCTTGATTTTGAAAGAGAATGGTTGAAAGATTCCATAAGGAAAGTTTGAGCAAAAGTTTAAGTCTTTCACTTTCAAGGTGCATACTACCTTAAAGCGGTACAAGCATTGCAACAACTCCAAGCTGTGACCAGGGAACTGCAAAAAAGACAAATCTGTGACCTGGATCACACAAACAGCTCAAAAAAAAACATGACCAGATTAGCCAGTCTGTCAGATACAAATCTATGGCAAATCGCCATCATTAGAGTAATATTTAATCTAAATCAGAATATATGCACATTCATTCTGTCTCGAATCTATTACTCTATGAAAGACTGGCAAAATTCTGTCGGGAATCGACAGAAGAAAGTCTGTGGGTCTAAGGGTAACCATGAGATAAATGTTCATGATAAATTAATAATTGATGCACAAGTCATTATTATCCACACGCGTTTGATACACTAATTAATTACTATTCTATTAATATCTTCATAAGGCTTAGAGCTGTGCATCATACTATTGTGAATTTACTGTGAACTCTGAAATGAAAATTGATCAAAACTTGATGATAAAATGAATTGTAATCAACAAATGATAAATGTGAAAAATAAGAATAATGCGGTCATACAGTCAAAAGAATACTGTGTTAAATTATGCTATTTCTTGTTCATTACAGCATCCCATTAACCATATAAAAATTCATACATCCAAACACTTGATTTCCTTAATATTTCATGGCTGCTATGGCGACAACGGAATCCTCAACAGATTTTTTTCATTCCATCCCTTCAAGACGGTCACACTCAATAACACCTAACAAACATCACGGCTCATCAACATCTGGTGAATGACACTGAGAAACTTCCACGAGAGTGCAATGGACCATAGACAGTACGGCTTTTCTCTACTGTCTATGAACTGACACACTCATTTGAAAATCATAAATTATGACACTAAGTGTTCATTGCTAGATAATAATTTCATACCAGTCATGGAATTGGCCAAAATGCTTGTTTTCAAAAAAGTTTGGCAACAAACACATACTAGATTGATCTTTATGGATATTTAGATGGTACGTAGTGCAATCTGGAATGATTATACGAATGTGTGAGGAAAGGAGAAATTCGAGAATTTTGATGAGAACTAGGAAAGATTGAGGAACAACCAGGAGCAGATGTGTAAAGCTTTACTGCAGACAGTCCAGCCTAGTGGCCGGGTAATCTGTTTACTTAAACTGGGTGAACACGTACATGTAATGTACACAGTACAGTTGGCATATGACCAGACATACTGACTGCCGTGAGTAATCTGCACTGAATTGAGGACACCTCAATAAAACACTGCTGGACACAAATTCTTTTGTTTTAAAGAGTACCACTGGCATCTTTAGCTCTGTGTGTGTGTGCGTGTGTGCTTGTGTCTGTGTACCTGTTGTGTACACGACAGAAGTTATGAACTATACACTCATCCTGGCTCAAAAGACAGTTTTATAGAATACAATATCCGGCAATAACAGCCACAGTAAAACTTTACACGTTGCCATTTTGCCATTGAGGTCTGTGGAAATGTCTGAGAAAAAGCGCAATTGACTATCAACTGTGTAAATACTACACAATAATGACAGCTTTTGTGGTTAACCGCAAACCACTTAACATCTTGTTTCTGAGTATAAATCAAGCTGGAATTAAATGAATTTGACACCTTGTGGTGTGTTTAAAGTACACGCAAACTCTGGAATGTGAACAGTAATGTCGTTGGCTCCTCTGATTGAAATCTGATGGTGAATGCAGAAAATGAAAATGCAAAGCCGAGACCTTTACTGGTCTGATGGTACGACTACAACAGCTTAAAGGGCAGTGAACTGAAATGCACAACACACAACACAGTGGTAAGTAAACTGTGCTGCAGTACTGAACGCAATGGTTGGTAAATTGCAGTGCAGAGCAAATGGGTAGATGAATTGCAATGCAGAACACACTGTTAAATGAACTGCAGCACAGAACACACTGTTAAATGAACTGCAATGCAGAACACACTGGTTAGTGAACTGCAGCACAGAACGCACTGGTAAGTGAACTGCAGCACAGAACGCACTGGTTAGTGAACTGCAGCACAGAACACAGAGGTAAGTGATTTGCCAAGCAAATTTACCAGCAAGAGAACTGCTATATCACAACCAGTCCACTGCGATATCTACAGTATATACGACATGGACAACAGATAGGAGTGATATACAAAACAGACACTAATTAATTGTCACTTTGAATTAATCTTCCATGTCAATGCAATGAACAGAGAACTGTCTACTGGAAGCCACATGACTGTGATAAACGGCAATACAGAACACACTAAGTACAGTGTCTTGTCATTTTGATGACAAAGCAAATCAATTATCAATATACAATTGTAATGCAATTAATACTGGACACTGCACTGTTTTAAAATAGACCGACAAAAAGTGATTTTGATTTGTGATGTCAAAGAAATTGGAAGTGTAAAGTGACACTTGAAATTGATGTGTAATAGACAGAGAACTGAAATGTACCACAATTGGTGAACAGTGCAATGCATGCTGGGGGCACTGTCATGCAATGGATGATGTACTGCAATGCATGCTGGGAGCACTGCCATGCGAGGGATGATGTACTGCAATGCAGGCTGGTGGCACTGCCATGCAATGGATGTACTGCAATGCATGCTGGGGGCAATGCCATGCAACGGATGTACTGCAATGCATGCTGGGGGAAATGCCATGCAATGGATGTACTGCAATGCATGCTGGGGGCAATACCATGCAATGGATGTACTGCAATGCATGCTGGGAGCACTGCCATGCAATGAATAATGTACTGCAATGCATGCTGGGAGCAATGCCATGCAATGGATGATGTAGTGCAATGCAATCAGTCACATTGAACTTTGAATTGTGTTACAACAGACACTTGACAATGAACTCCAATACAGGACATGAATAATTGTAACTGCAACGCTATGCATAAAATATAATTGGTGAATTACACCACAAACCGATGACGATTGATCACCTTCAGCACAACTGACACTGTTGTAAAGGACAGCATTGCAACTGACAATGAACTGTGGTCAATAAAACATTCATAAATCCTGTATTCCAAGCCCAAACACAAATCTGAAATTGCAACTTGTGTAAAAGTTTATTGTTGGTGACAGATGTTGACAATCACAGTGGTTTTATAAATGTAGGGCTGTGACAATAATGCAATGTTTAATGAGTACACACACATGGATTAAAACCCTTTTATAACTCTAAAAATTTCCAGTAATAAGTTCAAAATAAATGAGCGGTAAAGAACTTTTTTGCAGACAAACATGTTTTCTTCAACACATTGCTCTCCATGCATGCCTTGTCCTAGATTTAACGTCTGTTAGTTTGTTGTATGTTTTCCTACAAGTGTCTTCTTAAAACTCTACCACAGTACTTTGGTGAGAGGGGTCTGGCCTACAACAGCCACCCCTATATGACAATGGTATCAACCAACAACCTTGAAAACGGAAGAGCACACAGCTGATTTACAATGAATCTATGTACATTCAGCCAGTGATGTCACTGTAACCTATAAGACAAATGCCTTGACCTTCTGTGACCCTGTAACCACATCCCACAATGCAGTGGGGCACGTCTCCAATGACGATAATGTTGTCATTGACACAAATGCATCTGATTAAAGAATTCACCTGAAATGAACCGGGCATACGTGCAGACGCACATGAAACTCAGCCCCCAACTTGGTAAAGCCACAATTTTCTGAGTGATGTCACTGCCTATCCAAGGAAAATACGTACGTAAACACTGTCGGAAGAATGGACTTGCTGCCGGGTCCACATTGATTGATAACCCCTAACCGGGATACATACGAAATGAAGACCTGAAATACATCAAAGATTGATATGGGGTGGCTGTCATTGAAATCAAATTTTTGACCGATCCAAGTTTGATTATCACAGATTGATAAGAAATATCAGATATCAGTAATATCAAGAATCTAATTGGACTGCAAAAGGTAGTTTTATACATGGCAGGACAGAAGCCAAAAGTAATACTGTAAAAAGTAAAGACTGACTAAGAAAATGAATGTTCAGGGGTCAAACATGTAAGAAAGATCGATACAGTCACTTTCAAAATATGCCAGACTATGGGGTACGCAAGGAAAATGAAGGAGATACATAATTTGTGTTCTAAAAGTTATGATCTAACTTTTTACAGTGTACATCATCATTATAATCCTACTATGATATACACATTGGAGAGAAAATGACATTCTTCTCATGTTGTTCAAGACACTAAGCTATGCCTTGAGCAATAAAGTTATCCACTTATATTCCCATAGCGTTCAATTTTCTTGGTGTCGTTACATTGCAAGGCACATCCAGTTGTTACACTATGAAAAGCTGTTATCTGCTACAACACATGAACTTTGACTATTTTTTTAACGCACTGTAAATATCAACGCCACTTTCTGTTGACAAAGATCATGTCATCCATGACAAATTTTTTCTTCATCTCTCATAAAATTTCCATAAAATTTCATGACTATCCCAGCTTGAGCATTTTTGTTTACACTGAAAACCTCTCATGGAAGCTCACTATATTTCCAGATCAAGAATTTGAAAGTCTTGTTTCGAACCAAAGTCTCATAGGTGTTAACTCTGCGGTCCCATTAAACATAGATCTTAAAATCTAGAAGAAAAAAAATGACCTTTTGTCACAAATGATCATAATTTTTTTCAAAAAGTAGTGCTTATTTTGTTAAGTCTATGATGTCACTATAAAAATTTGAATTTGGACAGAACAAAATTTTGCCTCACGATTGACAAACTTTTTAATGTCAAAGTTCATAGAACTGTGTTACAAGATTATTGAAAGGTGACGTCTTTGAGTAACAGTGGTTAAAATGGCACTAAGTACATTACTTTTACCTAGAACATCATGAACAAGTTTTTGGTGAATACTCCTTTTTAAGGAAGTTGTCTTTTTTTAAACTTAACAATTTGGAAAGGAAAGAAAGAGGCATTTAGTTTCATAATAATTCACAGAAATGATGCTCACACATGCCATCATGACAAACGTACAGAGATTGATAGCAGAAAGATACAAAGAACAGGTGATAACACACCCACAGGGACAGACAACTAAAATATGCCTGTACAGATCATGGTTTATACCTAATACACAAATACAATCACAAATGGCACACACACACACACATACATACACACACAGAGAGCATACACAGAGACAAAATATATGCACGAAAACACAAATATGTATGAACAAAAACAAAAGTCACCAAGAGTTTCTACACACACACACACACACACACACACACACACACACACAGTATACACACGAAGACAAATATGTATGAACAAAAACAAAGTCACAAAGAGTATCTCAAAATTTGCAAAAAAAACTGCATACAACGACAACACGTACTATGTTTTCACTTTTTGAACCAACAACAATGAACGAACCAATGAGATTCAAGCTCTACATCGCACGACTGCCAGATATTTATTACTCAGCGAGTCACGTGTCCTCGTGTGAAGGCCATTTCCTCAATAATTTTAACAAAAGGACAGTTGGTGGATCACGTTCAGGTGAGCATCGAGAAGACTGCAGGATAAATGCAAACACTGAGCCAACAGATAAGCATGTGATATCCACATAGTCAAGAATCCCATACTTCATGAATGATAAAAAGAAAACGTGACTTGCTTTGTCTTGATTTATCTACAGTTTGACCGGTGTCACAATTGACCTGCATACTACAAAAGTACAGACGGTCTCTTAATCGATATTCGATTAAAAATTTCATCCTTTTTCGAAACATTTGAAAGTTTTTTGATCAACAGCCTTTCACAAAAACAGAACCAAGATTTTCATCTAAAATTGAGAGGGGGGACACAACTGTTGGAAGCAGGGCTAAAAAGTCATTGATTTCTTTATGACAGTTTTAGGTAGCAGCTGGTTTTTACAAACGGTATGATTTGATTTTAGCCATCTCTTGCATTAAAATGTACATGTCTGTCCCAGGGAGAGCCGAAGTAAAGCTGTATGATTATGACTGAAAGACGCTTGTATGGAGCATGAAATGTATCAGAAACACATTCTAATAATAAGCTTGTGTATGGACTTGAAAAGTGTCAGATATTTACAGGATCATTACTTGCTTCCACAGATTGCAGATTCAAACTGAACTACAGGTAGTTATCATTTAAAAATAGAAATCATAAAATTGATACATTTGGAGCATTGTAGCCTGGGAGTAAGTATGAATTTCAACCCTGTACATGGCAGGACAGTACAGCAATATAAATACAATTGAAGGGATACCAGTATTATTAGAAATTGTAATGGATATTGCTTTGTGATTTTATGTATCCATATGGACCCGACATCAGGTGACACAGCTGCAAATATTACAAGAATGGAACAGTCTAAAAGAACAGTGACCAAAACTTTTGTTCACTTATTTCTGTTTTTATTTTGTTCTGTGAGCCAACTTCTATTTCTTGATCTGTTCCAAAATGTGTATTGAAACACTGGTTTATCAAAATAGCCTGCAGAACTACAAGCAGTGGTATTACTAAAAACTGGCTTTGTACCTAGATCACTGAACACGTCAGTAAAACCAACTTCTTGATAGCAAACTGGCAAATGAGACACACTGCATCCAATCTGTATTGCTGAACCTACAAAATGGTTTAGAACTAAGACACTGCAAGAAACAGAAATACTGTCAACATGTTACAAAATCTTACAGTTGGTGTGCCTTGAAGACAACACTTGAAATTTCTTGGGTATGTGTCAACTCCAGGGTAGTGGAATGTGTAGGTCAGTTTGCCATGAGTGTAGCTTGGATAGATACTTCTCTACAGTCGCAAACAAAAGACCAGAGTGGGTGTTACAAGGGACACTATTCACCAGACAGTAAGACAGATGTGGTTTTACATGTAGGTGTGGAGACTAGACTTGGCAAGGGAGAGTAGTACGCAATGGATGGGTGTGGTGGAATGTGCCAAAATTGGATGTGAAAAATGGATAGTTCCGGAACTGAAAAATAGTGAGTACAGATTGATGATCCTAAACAGGTATTGATAGGATACAGATGGGTTGGTGGGTACTAGTACTAGGTATGGATGGGTATGGCAAAGCCAGTGGGTGCTGGTGTATGGCTCTTGAAGTAGGCATTATTGGGTACAGAGAGGTGCTGTACATCACCAATAGGTAGTGATGGGTGAGTCTGGTATGGGTACCAATGTGTATAAATGGGTGTGATAGAGCCAATGGTTGATGTATGACTCTTGAAGTGGGCATTCATGTGTATAGAGAGGTGCTGTACATCACCCATAAGGTAGTGCTGGATGGGTCTGGTATGGATAAAGAAGTGTATGGATGGGTATGATAGAGCCAAAGAGTGGTAGTGTATGATTCCTGATAACATGCACTGCGAGTGACAGGTTACAAATGGGTGTTGTACATTGCAGACAGGAAGGGATGGGTAGGTCTGGTATGGCCAGTGATAGCTACAGAAATACAGCAACACCAATGGGTGTGGCTGAACGGATCTGGTACAGGAAATGACGGTTTTGGATAATGTCAGCATCTTCATCAATGTCCCGCTTCCGCACAACATCATTTCTGAATCCCTTGAAAGTCAAAATTCACTGAATGTGCAATTTCTCTGTAATGCCATCTTTTCTTGTCTGAGAATAATGTCTCACAAATATTTAAGCAAAAAGATACCCTCTCCGTCCCATAATGGACGACAGCAAACTCTGCACAACATCATGTACGAGGCAAAGCCAAGTATATTATGGAGTACAAAGTTTGCTTGAGTCCAATATTATGCAATTATTTTATAGTTTTGGCGATGCCAGTGAATTTGTAGATGTAGGAAACATCTTTGGCCACAATACTGGATAATCAGATACATTATCCGCAATAATCTGGAGGATGACGTCGCAAAATTCACTGGTATTGATAGAGCTTTAATATAATATAATATAAAACAGAATTCAGACTACTACAAATATGGAATTAACAATTCATTCCTTGAGTGAATGAAATGCACAACACCTGTTGCTGTTCTATCATCAAGCTGTGGGACAATATTGTTGTACGACAAAAGATATGATTTTATTGTTTGCAGAGATAAAAATGGAAAATCCCAATGAAATATCATGAAAATTTACTTCTTTAAGGAATGACATTTGAAAATTGAATATTAGGCTAAAAAAATTGTTTCTGGTCCTTGAAATTCAGCAAAAGTGATGCGGCAAAGTGGTTTTCTTTTTTTTTTCTTCTTCTTTCTTTTTTTTTATTCCTAACAATGCTGGTTTGGCACTATTGATGCAACAGTTATTGTCTTTTATCACTGGCTGCATAATACTTCCGTTTTCTTTTTAGCATTTTTAGACATGCAAACAGGGATATCAAAGATAGCTGTACTGATGAGTATGTAATCCTCCCAAAAAAGACATGAGGCGCAGATTCTGAAATGACGTACACAGTGACCAGAAATGATCTTTTTGTTTACTTGGCCTTACAAAAATATTATTCTGTAAAAGCTAGGCAGCTAAAATTTCATTATTCCATTACTAAAGATAGGTTCTGAGAATGCATCAATCTTGCAATAAGGACAGTGCGTGGGCTTCATTTTTACTTGAAATGCATAATTAATACCAGACTCCCACTGCCTATGCTATTATTAGTCAAAATTATCAATAATTCAGTCGCCTAAAATCATGTTGTGGCAAGAAAGTTATCAAATATTGTTATTAATTGCCAAGTCAATGTCATTTCACAGAAAAGCAATGAGTCAATATAAATAAAGGATCCAAATTAATTATTCAAAAATGTTAATCCACGATGAAATATTTAGAGTTCTGTGTTGACACGTTGTAATGTGTGAACAACTCATAATTTGGTTACTCGTGCTTGGTTCACATCCAACAGTATCGATAGAAAAGAGTTGAATTGGCTCGACTTAAAGGTCGTACGCACTTTGAAATATAAAATTTTGAATTTTTTCTCAAACTTTTTCCGAAGGAAGTTCTAAACCATTCATTTTTCACAATTAAAAACAAAGTAAGCAAACCAAGCAAATATTGGTATTAGAGAAACAAATTATGTGAAATTTACCAATATTTCATATTCAAAATGGCCACCATCTTTGTGTTTGGAGAAAAATTAAATTATAGATTTTGACAACAAGACAGTGAAAAATTTTAAATATTTGAATGTCTGAAAAACTGTTCTCAAGGTGTATTCTTCAATAAATTATTCAAATTTTGCATTTAGTTCTAGAGTAGGCGTAAAGACTTAAAAACTTTCCAAAAACACTGAAAATGTGGTAATCCATGAGATTGCCGCCCACAAATGAAGTTAACTATGAGAGAGATGTTAAGGTCACAGGTCAGAATGGGAAAAGAGAGTTGACTTGTGGGAGGAGTTAGAGAAGATTCTGTTGTACGGTGGTTCTCAGAGATAGGAGTGGGAGTTATCTGCACCCACTAATCTTACCTGTACTTGCAATAAATCTATTGTTATGGCTCAACAAACAAAGAACCGGTGACCTTGACTTCTGAATCTCTCTGTATGGTGCGCTAAAGAAAAGAAAACATGGCAGAGACCTCTGTTACTTCAAGAACAAATACTTTTGTTTTTCTGTGATTTTGTTTTTATCACAAGAATGTCTGTAAAAGGTCATGCTATTTGCTGACTGGCTTTGATTTAGGATGGGACGGAATGAATCATTTAAAAATTTGCAGGGTTCATGAAAGTGACCCTTGTTCTAATTTTTGACAATGAATCAACAGCTGGGTGACATTGAACTTTGTGTTACAATGCCGTACTATGCCTGGCTGAAGTTACACACAGGGATACAGTTACTGTATCAAATATGCCATTGTTCTGGAATTATGTGATTCACTTCCATTCTTTACTGGCTAGTCCTGCTGAAGTTTTCATTCTTTGAGATTTGATGTGTTTTTTTCTACCTTCATTTAGAGACTAACAATACTAACTTGGCACAAACACTAAGTAGGCAGATTTTTTGAGAAATATTTTAATACAACCCACGAAAGTGGCAACCACAAGTTTTCAATTATAATTATTTAATCAAGACCATCTGATGACTTACAAAATGGTTCAACAGTACATTGAAGTTTTCAAAATGCACACGACAAGAAAACATTTGAAGAAAAAGATTTCTGGAATGTAGTATTTTTATTGGTATGACTCTAACACTTGATAGTATACCAAATGACTGTCAACCGTTGTCACTTCCAACCGTTGTCACTGAATTCTTGACTATTTAAAATTGGCAACCACAAAATTTGCATTTTTGGCATGTAACCTGGTACAAAATTTGGAATTTTGTGAGCTGTTTATAAGCTTCACCAAACTAATAAAATCTAAGGTCACGTTGAGGTCATGAACACAGCATATTGGTTTTCCCTTACCTTGTATTCCTTATATCTAGAATGTAAATATGTCCATCTTGAGTTCCACCAATCACATGAGTAGAGGACAATGAAGCACAGCAATTGAACGCTGCTGAACCGTTAAATTCAAACACCTGCCAATAGGATTCTTTGGTACATAAAAATGGCAATACTGACATCAAATGATCACGACAGTTGTTTCTGATTGGTCAATTAGCTTGCAAAAACTGTACACAAGCAGGTTAGCCCCAGTTGCATGAACAGTATATTCTACAAGATTTCATTTCCTGGGGCACTGCACATTGGCATCGAATTCTTTGACTTTGTTGACTTTGAATAGTCAAATTATGACACAATATTGTTAATAAAAAAGCCCCTGAGAATGTCAACCATAGATTGTTAAAATTTGCAAGAATCTCAGACAGGGATTATTTTTTGCACAAAGGCACTGTCCTGTAAAAATAGACACACACCAACAATGACCAAATTGGGGTGTCAGCTGATCACTTATCTCAGATAACATTCTCATTCAATCAAGCAAAGATGCGGCTAATATCATAAATGCAAAACCTTGTATATTTTGTTGTTGTTTACATATATGTCAATGTAGCATATTCACTAAGGTAACAGCATAAGTCACTCTGATATTCTCCAACAATGTTACTCAGCCTTATCACAGAAGCTCCTTATCTTATATTGCCCATTGTGTTAGTTAAAGTCCTGTTGGCTATATCGTTTTGCATTTTACTTACCAAACCAATCCTATCAAATCTTTACAAAGATGTTTTAAATTCCTGTTATTAAGCCACATTGTCTTTGAAAATGTCACTCTTTCAATCCTCAGTGATGAATTCGGTGAGTTAAATTCAGGCACTTATGCATACATTTACAATGCAATGTTTGAGTTGCAACTCAAAAGTTACCGAGTTATCAAAATCAAAGTTGTGCACTTGTCACCAAAGTTTGAAAAGCAATCCATTGTTACATTTCAGTCGGCACTTTTACATAAATTCCATTTGATTTCAAACCATTGTCCAAAAATTGCAAAAAGATATAGCCAATGGGGCTTTAACACCAATGTTTGAAAAACAATCCATTGTTACATTTCAGTCAGCATTTTTACATAAAATTCCATTTGATTTCAAACCATTGCCCAAAAAATGCAAAACGATATAACTAATGGGGCTTTAATTACCAGTCATTTCTTTGGCATGTTAACAATAAAAGCAAACTGGAAGATCCACTCCATGGGGTCTGACACCAAATCCTACAGAGGGAGCTAGAAGAGGAGCGCCCTCTAGCGACTGATCTTCATGGACAAATATGAGGGCTGACAAAACTCCATCTTACCGACTGTCTACTGTGTAAGCCTATGCCCTGAAGGACACCATCTTCTCTGGCAAGTAACAACAGTTTTCCTTCTGTACCAATTTCCCGTTCACCTGCAAGTAACAGTTTATTTACAGTCTCTGAAGGAGCCACACAAACAAAATAATTAAACACTTTGCAGTGAAAATTATTGATATGTCTGGCTATATTTTGCTCCTAACTGAACTAGTGAGTCATTGTCTTAAAATTTTGCTGAAATGTTGGATTTCCACCAATTTCATCAGGAGGCATCATGGGCCAGTGGCTAGAGCAGTGGACTCACGATCAAAGGATGGCGAGTTCGAGCCCCGGCATGGCTGTGGTGTTGTGTCCTTGGGCAAGGCACTTTATTCCTCATTGCTTCTCCCCACCCAGGAGTGATGGGTACCTGGTAGGACAGAGGTTGTAATGTGTGTGTTTAGCTCTGCTGCGCTTATTGGCTGCACATGTGAGCTGTTGCTTGCTCCCCAGGGAGTTGAGTGGTATCATATTAGGTCCAGTGACCAGGGGTAATAATAATTGTAAAAAAGCGCCTTGATCACATGTACTTGTGGATATGTGCGCTATATAAGAACCCAATATTATTATTATTATTATTATTATTATAATTTTGGACACATTGGAGAATGAATGATCTTAAAAACCCATGAAAATTACACAAATGCTTGCATAAAAACTCAGTTAATTTGCTACCTCTTGCTATTATAAAGAAAAAATATCCTGACCATATTATTTTTCTCATCTGAAAAAACAATGAATTATTTTGAAAAATTGTTTGAAATTGATTGGTCAAGAAGTGCTATCATGCCATAAAGTAAAACAATGTGGTAGTCAACCCTCCCGTGGCTTTTTGAAGAACGTGGATCCCTGGGATCTGATGGTCCAGCACTGTTAAGACTTGCTACTACAACATATTGATTTTGTGAAATAAAGAAGTTTTCTTAGGGGGTCCCTCCCATAGCTTTTTGAAGCTACTAGATTCCTGTAAAGTTTTCTTACAAAAAATTTTAATTTGACCACGGCGCCCCCAAGTGACAGGGGTTGATATCAATGAGGCAGAAATTACTTACTTTGTGAATTCTGTGGTGTTCCCAAGTTAACAGCATTATTGGCAACGCCAATGTTACATCCATTGATAGGACAGCCACACTTTGCTACAGTATCCAGACATGCTGAGCGTCCACAATCCCATAGTTTTGCCATGCCGTCACGTGCACATGATACAATATTTCTACCTTTGTCTACAATTGCTGTATCTGTAATACCTAGTGCAATGCAATGGAAGTTATAGAAAACATAGTGTAACCTGTTCACCCCTAATTCCCTGTAAAAGAGGTCTACATACATCATTAACAACAATGCCTTTGGGCCAAACCATTGATGCAAATGGGTTACTAAATGCACACAGACTATGATACCCCAGCTATGATTACATCTTTTATATGACTTAGTTTGATTCTTATGAAGAATGTGATATGAACTGCATTGATATAAAACACTCAGTACTTCCATGAATATATATGTGGGAAAAGGTGATCAATAGACCTCAGTAAAAGAAAATCTGCCAAAAGAAAGGAAAGACTTTGTTTCTCATACTTGTGCGCATCTATCTAGACTTGCTACGTCAGACTTTTTTGCACTTGCTTGAAAAAATTAAACAACATAAAACTGACAGTGTATTGTACACAACAGAAGATATCACTATCTGTGTATACTGTCACGGTATCATCATCAACTTGCTGCATGCTAGCATTCCTGTCTTGTTCTTTTCACCTCAGCAGTTGGAACAGTTTTGTAAGAGTCCAAGGATGAGAAACAATCATACAATATTTTGGACTTTATTGAGCAAATGTCATTTTTGTAATCTCAATCGTTTACAAATGATTTGCGAGTTGAAAGTCTATGGCATATTACCTTACCAGTAGTGTGAACCTATCAATCATGGAATGTGATTTGAGTGGAAAAATGACCTCAAAACATGACCTGACAGGTGTGACCTTGATGTGACCTTCCTACAGAGCCGACCCTAAAAGTGTGATCTACCCACATTGACCTACCCATAATGCAATCTACAAGGTAACATACCAACAGTATGACAAGTGTGACCTTGATGTGACCTTTGCAGAGTGACCCCAGACATCACGCTACTGACATTTGACCCACACATATGACCTACCAACAGAGATATATACCATTACGGGAAAGCTCCATTAACTTGGGAATACCCGACTTCCCTAGAGGATCAATTTCACAGACCTGCCTTTCCTACAATGGCACTACAATAGCACCAGCTGGATTAGATAAACATAACAATGGAACATTCACACCTTGAGGATTAAAAGTCTTCTGTTTGTCACCCGAGTTGGTCAGGCAAGGACTCGGGTTTCAGGTACCATGCAAGTTAATGCAGCCTTCCCCTAATGCACAGCAACATACCTGCCGTATGACCTCTCAGTGTCACAGGACAACTACCGTCTTCAACTGACCATATCTTCAGCTGCATATCTGATCCACCACTTAGCACCACAACTCCAGACGGGAAAAACTGACAACAGTTCACATCTCCCACATGACCCTTAAACTCTCTCTGGGAAAACAAAGGAAAGGAAAAAAAGACAGGAACGGGATATTTCAGTCAATTTCCTTGAACCTGATGAGTACTATATAGATTTGTAATTTCAAAGATATTGATACTACCTGGAAAACCTTCACAAACATCTCAAATATCACAATATTGGATTGCTCAAAGCAAAATGGTATCGTCTTTTGATGTGGGAAAATTTCTGTCACAGAGCAAATCTTGCAACACTTTTCCAAAAAACATTCTATGATCTTGTGTGGCTCTCAGCTACAAATACCTAGATGCAATGGTTAAAAGGATATGAAATACTGAAAATGAAAATTGTACCGTAGAGGGTGTGTTTGTAAGACTTGGTTAGCTCTACATGAGAGCGAAATGATCAGTTGCCATGGAGATGGCTGTTTAAGTTTCTTTGTATTGGGATAAATGCCGTTGCCTTCAGTACATTACTCTATCTCTCAACACAGCCATGATAACTCTGCTGACGTTAAAACTCACCCGAACAGCGCCATCACTGGTTTGCCATACCAGCAACTTGCCATCATCAGCTGCAGACACTCCCAAAGCACCGCCTGACGAAACATCAACGCTGACAATCTGCCAATCAAATTCAAGGAACAAAATTATTATGTTACATCCCATGATTCTATCTGATTTGGATGTATAATTTTGCACTATTGTCTTTCATCACATTTTAACTATACATAGGCTTTGTTGCTTTCATAATCTCAAAATACGTTTGTTGAGAACAGAAAGATGAGAATTAATTCATTTACTAACGACAGTGTTGAAGTTACTCATAGTTTTATTGAAAACACTTCCAATCTCTGTAATTTAAACTGTAGTGACACATCTAAGGATTCTGCACACTACAGTATTTCAAAGAGTTTCTTGCCCTTGTGACTTTCTTGCTGTCGTTTGTGCATATTTGTGTATTTCTCACTCAAATTTTTTCTGGTTGGTTGAATTTATCAACTTCTTGTACCAGTAAGTTTGTCTGAATTGGGCTACCTTTAGGCCATCTTGACAAGGACAACATAAAATAAACATAATAAAAACACTATGAAAGATATTTTGAAATTAAAGATAGTATGAAAAATAAACACAGAGTTGTCAGAGTAAAAATATGAGTAGAAATTCAGTAAAATTACAATGCATATCTCCACTTACTGGTATAAAATAGGTAAAAACATCAGAGAATTTTGTGTCTTACACTTTTGTTATGTAATCCTTGGTAATCCTTTGCTGGTGAAATAAACTTGGCTGTGATTGGTTCATCTGTATAAGTCACCACCAAGGACTTCTATGATAATATAAAAACACAAACAATGAACTATTTCAGTAAATATCAGATACTTCAAGAGAACGTGATGTTATGACATAGATTGTTTATGGGTATGTCTACTGAATAAACACAGAGAGCAAACTGTACCAATAAATGCATCAAAACATTTTAATGATAGAAGCACATTAATTTCTGTGTATTTGATTTTTTGTCCTTCAGGACTGCCTTGGCAAATTATGGAATGTTTTTAGGGTGCCCTGTCAATATTCCTAAAGAGATCCAATTTTTCATAACACATAACAGAGACTATACTGTCAGTATTTCAACGTTTTCAATTTTTCCAATGGATGTTATTGGCTGAATTTAGTCACAACACAAGTTGCTATGCAACCACAAGCTAGTACAGACTTTATGCCATCCTTTACAAGTAGTTTCAGTATTGTGCTCCAGCTATAAAGAGACCTTGTAACATTCACGGCAAGGAAACTGACGACAAAAGCTGGAGAGGTCTTTAACTGAACAACTGATAAAACCAAGCTTTGTCAATGACAATTTACTTTACACTTTCAAATCTGTCCACATTTAAATTCTCCTGAACCTCAAAGCCAATGCTAATGCTAACGTCACATAGTGTTACTTCTCATGGCAGTTACCATGGCAACTTGTATGACACTATTTCTACAGAACTGCCATTGTTAGTGTTACGAAATCTCAGTTGTAAATAGCAGTACATGACATTGAAGATATTGTATAGCATTGGAATACAGTATACTTCAAGGACATTCTGAGAACTCACACAAATATTGAAAGCTTTTCAACAAGTCTTGTTTTTTTGCACCATTTCCTACGACATCATCTCTATAGCAGTCATTAACAAATTTTCAGACATGAAAATCTGGTCTTTTCTGACAGTCTAGCATTGATACAGACACAGCAAATATAGTAAACAAACAGCAAACTGACCGAATAATACCATCATTTTGTTAAGAAATGTAGACCTAATTGTTTTTTATCATTCTTTTTAAATTTTATGACTGAATCAAACTTACCCGTCATAGATTCTCAACCAAGGAAAACTATTACAATAGAAAATAATGAGTTACCTTCAAGCAATCATCCTCACTGCATGTCCAAGTCCCATACTGAGGCTGTGACCTTTGACCTACCTCTGACACTGCATCCACTCGGAACCCCTCAGAAGCAACCACAACGGGAATGTTGTTGGCATTGACACCTTGAGATTTCAGCTCTCCTTGAACACTGGGTTGGCCTGGCAAGAGGTCAATAACCTTTCTGAATCAGGTTCAAGAACACCCGATGGAAAAGATAATGTTTACAATCAAAATTTTACACAGGAGGACAGAGTATATGTGATGGTACATTTGTCCTCCAAACACACATAACCATGACTCATGCATGAAGGAGTTGAAGGTGGTCATTTTGATTTTAAATCTGTAAACAAACTGGATATAGAAAGCTATCTCACTGAGAAAATTAGACCCTTCTACCCCTTTTATCTGAGTACAGAAGTCCAAGCTCAGCACTGAAAATTAGAAAGATTTATCCACAGTGTGCTTGAAAAAGGTAGAGATGCCCTGTGCAACATTTTTTTCAGGAAAGCAGAATTAAAATCAACTTTTGTCAGCTTTGACACTGCATGTCAAAAATCTGATGCATAAAGTTTTTTTGAAAAAATCATAAAATAGAAGTACTTTCAATATGACTATATTTCAAAATAGTATAATTGACTTTAACCCTTTGAGCACTGTAATTTTCTCCCGCCAAAATTTTAGTGCAAAATTTTATCAATTTTTATGAATTTTTCTGTAATTTTTTGATAATTTTGGACCAAATAGACATCACATTTCACTTGCTACAGATCTTTCTCAAAATTTTGGCAAAAATCTTAGAAAAATTGACGGGGGTTTATTTTACAAAGGGGACAAAAATAGACTTTGGCGCTCAAAGGGTTAATATTTCAAATGGTGTATGTACGCTGAACAGTTTTGAACATGAGCACTCCATTTTCAGCCGAGAGGCTTGCAGATGAAAGTCATTTAGTCTTGTGGATGGTTTGTAGTTTGCGTAATTACATCAACCTTCAAAATCACCGGCTGTCTAAGAAACTCCATAAAACACAACATTTTTACTTCTTTTTTTATTTTTTATTTTTTAAATGTTTGTGTTTTCAGAAGTAATGATTTGGTGACATTACTGACAGCTTCATTTGTTAATTAATTAATTCATCAGTACCAAGCAAACCTCTGAAATCTTAATATCACTGCCACATCAAGCATCCAAAGTTTACCTTCACATGTAAATTCTCATCATTAATGGCAACAAATCTATCTGGTCACTGGCTACTGTTCATCAGCCAGGGCTGATGGGAGGAGAAGACCAGTTGATTGTACAGTGCTTAAAGGTATACAGTCACCTGTAATCTAAATATGTCCATATATGGTCAAAGGGCCAGGGTGTTCCTTGGTATTCAAAATGACCATGTGACGGCGCTGATTTTAAAAAGTGGCCACCCGTTTAAAATCTGTGATTGGTTAGATTTTCTCTTTCCATGGTAACTGTGGCAAAATTGGAACAAGTGACAGTATACCTTTTATCTCTCACTTTCAAAGTGGTAATAACATACAATGTCAGTATTTGTAAGAATATTCATACAAAGAAAAGGATTCATCTTCAACATTTTACTTGTATACATCAGGACATTTTCTTCCTTATTGAATGAATACTTGTAGTTTAATAAGAGTCGTAAAGCAAGTTTATACAGGTTGAATTTCTCATCTAAAATTTCATAATCTTCCAGGACTTCATCTGTTATTATTAAAGGGACATAAACTGTAACTTGTGGCAAGTTTTTCAGTATTCTGCTTCTGTATATCAACTACCATGTCTAACTCTAATCGGTTTGTCATGCTGAAATTTTGAGTATTCTTTTTGTCAACACAGCTTGAATGTGTGTAGTGATCATTGTTTATTGTTTACAAATGAATTCTAGTCCGGACTTGAACGCAATTTTCAACAATAACAATGTAGATTATACTCATATAGGTTGTGTTGATATGCTAAATACTTGGCATTAAATTACAGTTTAGGGATTCAATACAGAAAGTGTTGGGAAACCACAAAATATAAGTTCTGAAAAAATAGCCAAAAGATATAGCTTATGGAGCTTTAACTTCCTTCTGACAACGTCTTGCTGATCAAATGGCAAGCATCAGGTTCAAATTTAAAAAATCACACTCTATAGTAGCATAATACATCGTCAAGAGTTAAATAATTACAGCACATCACTTAAATTTTCAAATTCAGTATGTTTCAACGGCAAAGCCGCCAAAGTATTCTACACTTTCATCCTTGTCTTGATAACTTCGGACACGAACTGGGAATTTTATAAGTGACTCCATCTGCAAAAGGCTGTGTCATAAATCACACCTGTGACCATATTAGTCCCTTTGTCATTGTTGCCTGCCTCTCTCAACCACTTCAAGATACTGACAAATCTGAACTGTTCAACATGTTCCCAATAATGAACTCAGTCTCGGTTTCAGTGAAGACTAAAGTCAATTATTTCAAAAATATAAATCAAGTATCAGAAGCTTCAGTCTCTTTATATTGCTGTGAACAAGTACAATCTAGTTTTCCTTTTATCATGCCTTCTCCATTCTGCTTTCCATGGATTATGGATTGTTTTGGCAGTTGAAAAGAAATTATTGTAAAATTATCTGCTCCTAAAATACAGTTATTCCGTCTGTCTGATGATCGCCGGATGCATGAAACTTAAGTAACAAGTATTATATATATATATATATATATATATATATATATATATATATATATATATATATATATATATATATATATATATATATATATATATGTATATATATATATAATATATGAGTGTGTGTGTATATATATATATATGAGTGTGTGTGTGTATATATATATATATATATATATATATATATATATATATATATATATATATATATATATATATATATATATATATGAGTGTGTGTGTGTGTATGTGCAATGGACTATTATTTATAACACTGTTTTTAGCATCAAGCACTGTAATTTCTCACGAGGATATCTCTATTCTTTGATATCTTCATGCATCGTGAATTCAAAGTTTTATTCAATTTTTGTAAAAATGCCAGTAATCAGTGTTTGTATTTGCTAGTAAAGTTTACATATTGTCATATTCACATTCGCACAGAGAAATATGAATGACTTTTCAGCGATGTAACTTCACAGCACATGCACTGCAGCTAATGTACAGCCAGAGCTTTGACAACCCAGACTGCTGTAACTGTAAATGTAAGTTTGATCGCTCTCCTGGAATTCATCACCGGCCCGCATAAAACTCACAGTGGCGATCAAACCGAATTCAAAATATTAAATTAAACTCACCTATCTTGTTGAATGATATCCAAGCGTGGCCTTCTGATTCCCTGAAACATGACGACAAAGGCGTGGATTGGGGTTGATTCGAAATACTTCCGGTCACAGAACGACATGAATTAAAATCAGTAGTGTGCGTAAAGCTCTACATCTTCAAGAATCATGACCTGAAACTTTGTTGCCCAGTTGTATACAAACCTTAGCGCCTCATCCCAGTCACATTGCACTATCATGCGCGCCGCCATCTTGTTTATGGGCATTCAAACTATGAGGGCGCTCTGATGATGACACTGTAAATTTTCGTGCCGACAGCGATACGTCATTCTGCATGTTGTTGTCTGTGATATTAAGGTGATGTATTTTCTGAGGGGTAATTTTGAAATTAATGGAAGATTATATATTTTAATACCACAGTCAGCTGATACCTACATGGGTCGGTAATTTTGTTGACGACGAGAATGAGGATAATAAAAAATGATCAGATTTGAGACAGGTATCGGCCTAGGAAAGTAGGAAAAACTTCGCATAGGCCTACTTTTAGGTCTATGTATGTTTGTTCTTCAATGTCGTCACCAATAACCCAATTTTTTATCACGTGAAAGATCAAGAATCCGTGGCAAAACGCGTCCAACGGTTTTCCTTTGATCTCGTTTTCAAATGTAAAAAGGAATAAAGACACTTTTTTATGTTTTTCATTAAAAGGTCATCAAAAGATAATTGGTCTTAAGCCCGTTTTCATTAGGTTGTTACTCATTCCGAAAAATTTATAATATAATTTAGGGAACCCCTCTCACCAAATGGGGGTCTAATTGCGTCCATTCGTTTCATCGTGACTGCCTGTTAAGTACTTAAAGCACTAGACACTCCAAACAAAAATGTTCGAGTGTCTATGCCTAGGGAAAAGAAAACATGAAAATGTGGTGTTTTTGTGTTTTCATTTTCAAATAATCTTTTTCTCTTTCAGTGTTAAAGTATGCGTGTTCTATCCAAAGTACATGAACTGTACGCACATTTAATTACTTAGGTTTGCTACAATGTAACAATTAATTGCCGAACTTGTTATATTTGTCCGTATAAATTATACAATGCAAGATCCGAGGTACATGAATATTCCACATTGATTAAGGGTCATTAGCATAGAATTTTAATACCGAAACAATGCTCATTAATGTAATCTGCATATTTGAATATCATTATACCTCGCATCTTGCACTAATAGGTATAAATCGCGCCACTTTTGTTTACGCAGACATAACACACCGAGCCACCAGCGTCAGACAGCCAGCCACTTCCTATCCAACCGTACCGTATTTTTTTGCCGCGTTGAGCAAATTAGTTGTTTGCCGAAATGTCTAAAAATACCCCTGGAAGTTACCACTTAAGGAACACTCTACGTTTGCACTCCAGATTAGTTCGAGAACATTTTTAAAAGATACCTCAACAGTGTCAGTTGGCGCGAGCTAAAATTATGGGGGGCCTCCAAGGTCATTACCTTTAAGTCAGGTGAACTTGAAAGGCACCAGGAATAATTATTTATTACGCATCCATTTGCAAGGATTGTTTAAGGTTTTCGAGGAAGGTGTGAAGTTTTTATTTAAACAAGACATTATTGCTTAGCTTTTACAAGGTTTAAGGCACAGTAGCTGAACTTTTGATGATTATTTCACTATTTTTTGTCCTGTTCAACAACTTCTATTTCTTGTTCTATTCACTAAAACATGACCAAGTGCCAAGTATAGAGGTTCTCAACAAAGTATGTATGCTTGTACAGTGCCATGTTATTGTTGATATTTGACTTTTAGTCCGGACTAAAAGTTAGTTGTCAACAATAATATTGCTTGTAATGCATAATTGACTGTGGTGACAAGCTGAATCCTTGGCATAATAACATCATGTGGGGAGTAGGAGACACTGTAGGTAACACACAGAACAAAAATACTGGAAATATTTTCAAAAGTTACACTACTGGGACAGTGCCTTTAAAACATACTAGACAGTAGAAAATTGCTGTTGAACCTGTAAATGTGTTGGATGTGTTTACCACTTACAACGTACACGTACCTTTGAAGAGCGGACGCAAAACAAATGTTTTACTAGTAAACACATTCTTCAGGTTTTTCACTTATACCCGAACTATTCAACATGTCATATTACACACACGCACACACACACACACACACACACACACACACACACACACACACACACACACACGTGTCGGTCGTGACAATTCTGAAATCCGCACTTCAGCACATTTCAACTCAAGACGCAGGCTTGCCGCAATGGATTCTCCATTCACATATCGGATGCGCTATTTTGCGGGCTGCAATCTCTTGTTTTTTTCTTTTTAAATTACAATGCCTGCAAAAACGGCGCACATGCGTTTGTGTTTTTAGGGAAAAACCGCCCAACATAATAACTGATCTGATCTAAGCTGTTTGCAAAATGTCGCAATCTGCAGTGAACGATAGACACCTTTAATAGCATGTTTAGTCTGGCAACTTTACTCTGTACTTGTTAATTAGTTTGCTACATTGTTGCAAACTGAATGGTTTTATGCTTGATACATTGAACCTTGGGCGTACAACAGAGAGAGACTGAATCTCATACAGTACATGAACAGTGGGCAGAATGTCCTATATACACTGCCAGAGGAAGTTTTCATTTGAAAAGCTTTGAAAGGAAAAATAAAAAAGTGTCGCTTTTTTGTTTTTCTCTAGAAATAGCCACTTGAAAATCTTTGCTTCGAGTGTCTAGTACTTTTATTGGCAGTCACGATGAAACGAATGGATGCAATTAGACCCCCCGTTTGGCGAGAGGGGTACCCTTACTTTGTTACAAATTTTTCGGAATGCGTAGTAACGTTACGAAAACGGGCTTAAAGACAAGTTAGCGTTTTATCACGTTTTAAGTAAAACAGAAAAGGTGTCTTTATCCCTTTTTACATTTAAATGCGAGGCCAAATGAAAAGCGTTGGACGCGTTTTGCCACGGATTATCAAGCTTCAGTGTTACTGTTGTTCCTTCGTTATATAAAAGACCAACCACACAATTATTTAAGGAACACCTGGGGAGCAAATCTGTGTAATTCGTGATTCCGCAAACTATTCTCACCGCATGAAAATTAAACTGTCGCTTACAATGTACCTTGTGCTCTGCTTATTAGAGAAGGTCACAAACGAACAATACAGGAAAGATATATTATCTCGAATTCCTTTTTCAAACAGAAATTTGGTGTGTTATCGTCTTTTTCTTCTTACGCGTATCCGGTAAGGCGACACATAGGGATTTTTTAATTATTGACGTTTCACCGACAACCTTCGGCAGTTTAATTTTAACAATGTCTCGACAGAATGATTACTTTCCGACGTGTAATTTAGAAACTTCAATGGCGTCCAACTGACCGACACGCGATTACCTGACATTGCCTGACATAATGCGCATGATATTGATTGGTTGCCATGGCAACACTGATCTTGCGGTTTATCCACGAGAGCGGGCAGCAGATCAAATCTGTGGACCAACTGGAGTCACCCACTGTAGTAAGGTGTAGGCATACCTGTCGATCATTCAAAACATCCTACGGGTCATTTTGCTAAAATAATTTGAAACAAGAGATACGCGTTGTCACGCTTCCAACAATATTTCAACCATGCAGTTCAAGTGCAGCCAAGCAGCCTATCCCCTCCCCCTCCCCCCCCCTCCCGAGAAAAAAAAACAATTTGTCAGAGATGTTACCACATGGAATTACATCCCTAGGTATTTCGAAGAAATTGTAAACTTGAGATCCTCTCCCCACTTGTAAAGTTCCAACTGCCCTCTCTCTCCATTACAGAACTACGCAGTTTCCACAGGCTAATTAGACATTATTTGTGTTGATTTTTCCAATGATCACAAATTAATTATGAATCTTGACAAATTATAAGTATGACTGTTACAGATTAATAAATCTTGCCTTTTTTACAAACGATGTCGTCTATTTTGTGTAAATACCTTCTGGAAACACCATTGTTGTTATAATTATGATTATAAATAAATTATGATTATGATTAATAAAATCATATTTTAAACATTGTAATCTGCTTATGTAAACAATCCAATCCTCTGGAAACCCTTATTCAGTTCACAATCTATGCAACAATATACAAGTGACACCATTACTCATGTTCAGTCTACGGCGAAAGTTACTGGGCTTACATCCTATCTTCATGCTATGTTTTGCAATGTTGACCAATCCATAAAATCCCTGATAAGTCATGGATTAGCATAATTAGTTGTGTTGACTAATTAATTACAAGATGTGTATATGAGAGATAAACATCTTTGTAGTCATTCTAGTATCGATATTACTGTCCAAAAATCGCCGATAAATATCTGCGTGATGAGACGCGAGGCAATTCATTCTGGTATCGATTATTGGAGTCCAAAATAATTGCCGATACGTATCAGCTTGAGGTAAAATATCGGTAATTTTGCAGACCCGACGTGCCGCGACACAAGGCAAGTCATTCTAGTATCGTCTACTATCGATAAACACGATTCTCATAAAAACTTGAGACCCAATTAGAAACAAAGTTGTACATGACCCATAGCGAACTATAATTATCAGGCACTGTCATACAGGGTAAATGAACAGCATTCAAAACATACGAGGTCATGTTGCGAAATACAATGTTTACGACTTTACGTACAAAAATTACCAATCACGAAGGAGAGAGGGTTACATTTTGTTTGAGGTCGTAGTTTCACTGACCAGATCTCCGCATTCCGAATCCGGCCACAAGATTTTTTTGCATAGGCCGGCAATTTCGCATACTGGAAGAACGGGGCTGTCAAACTGTCCATTCACCATGATAAGGACACCGGCATTGCGATCTGTCTTTCATTCACCCGTGACAGGTGACATGTTTTTGTATAACTTATAGGCTACCACTTTGCACTGTCGATGTCGAGTAAACTCTACAAGTCTAGTCATAATCGTATATCTTTGTGTCATTCGCGACTTGCCATACGTATATCGTCAAGATGAAATGCAGGCTCGAAAATCGAAATTTAACATTTCAAAAAACACATCGAGGAAGTAAGCTTTATGTTTTCATATGGCTGGCTGGGTATCCCCAAACAGAGATTTTGACCCCGAAATCTACATTTGAAAAGAAAAGGTCCTAATTTTCATAACAAAGGGCGAGAAATTAGATCCAGTGGCGTGATTGGCTGGAGTACCCACTGAATACTGAAGACAGTTCAACATGCTGTAGGGAATAGAACAAGAACGCAGTTGTATAAACTGAACAAAACTATTGTCAAAATTATCAAAGTTAATACAGCTACTCCCTACACAGGGTACACGGGCTTGTTGTTTGTTTGTGTTTGTTTGTTTGTGTGTATGTTTGTGTTTGTTTATTTGTTATTTTTAATAAAATAACAGCGAAAAGCTATTTTGTTAATATTTGTCAATAAAGAGCAGTTTATTTGTTTATTTGTTTGTTTATTTATTTATTTATTTGTTTGCTTGTTTGTTGATACGTATTTCTGATGGTTAGGGTTAGGCTTAAGTTAGGGTTAGGGTTTGGGTTAGGGTTAGGGTTAGGGTTAAGTTAGGGTTAGGGTTAGGGTTAGGCTTATTCACTCCCTCTATATATGGAGACAAGTCTCCATATATAGTGGGAGTGAATAAGCCTAACCCTAACCCTAACCCTAACTTAAGCCTAACCCTAACCCTAACCCTAACCCTATCCCTAACTTAAGCCTAACCCTAACCCTAACCATCGGAAATACTTATCAACAAACAAACAAACAAATAAATAAATAAACAAACAAATAAACAAATAAACTGCTCTTTATTGACAAATATTAACAAAACAGCTTTTCGCTGTTATTTTATTAAAAATAACAATAACAAACACAAACATACACACAAACAAACAACAAACAAACAAACAAACACAAATAAACAACAAGCCTGTGTACCCTGTGCTCCCTACGGACAGTGTCACTCTTACATACTGCCCTGCTACTACAATGTCACTGTCACTGCATACCTGAGCAGTGATAGAGATAGCTCTGACTCTGATGTACATGGTCATTGAAGAAGAGTTTGGGTCAAATGACACTCATGACAGTGAAAATACAGACTGAATACTTATACCCAATATTAGGCCAGGGAGCAACACGTTGGAAGACCAGGGAATTTTGAATTCTGGCATATGAGAATAATCAAATATTAAAGAAAAAAGATAGGGTCACCATGCTTGTTTTCTAAATTTTCAAATTCTCGTCATAAAATAATACAAAAGTAAAACTTTGAACAGTAAAGACTAAATGAAAGAATATGTGACTTAATGGAATTATTTATTTTTTAATAAAATTTGCCATTATTACACCCAACATTTCTGAGATTGAAACATTTATTTGATGGAATATTGTAACTTTCCAGTATCGGCAATTTTGAATAGCATCTAATTCATATATGTCTTGTACTTTTGAAATAAATTTTTGGTGGGTCACTGTGCAGAGCTTTTACAATATGGCGATTTGCCTACTCTCTCATGATCGTCATTTTGTGTGCTCTTCGGCAGGAGCAATTGGCCTGGCCAGAGTTGGATTAACTCAAGTTGGCTTAGACTGATAAATCCAAAAGGTCACTTATGCATTTAAAAATTAATCAATTTAAGAACTTGCCTTAGGAATATGACTTTACAAAGTGCTAATAACAGGTAGTCTTGAACACCTGTGAGCGGAACGGCGCAATACGAGTTTATTTTTTTCTGCGCGCACATCCTTTACAAATATGTTGGCTTGTGATAGTTGACGGGGGGGGGACTTGAAAATTTTTGATCATATAGAGGGGGTCATTTGAAATTTTTTTAGGGTATTGAGGGGGGATTTGAAAAAAAATACGATTTCAATCGCGATTCCTCCAGCCCCCTTCCCCCCAATCGTTATTTGTGAACGCAGCCTTAGCTTTATCTTGTACTTAAGGGCGAGATTTTGGTCACCGTGTAGGCCCTAATCAATTAGGCCTATAATCATGTAGTACAATTACATATTTGATCAGTGATCGACCTTGCTTAGCGAGCTGTGATGCGGAGTTATGAGTGTGAAACTTTCGGTTGAAATTTCTTGCCGAGCATCCACTTCTTCATCACTTGCACACCTTATCCCTTGTTGCATCACAGGGGCTTTTGTGAAGCGACGAGTCAAGTGTCTGTAGCTAGCAATGATGCTAGACAGGTGAGGCATACTACTGTCGGCCATTGATGCTGACTTGATGAAACACAACTAGATCTTTCAAATCCAAATTGGCGTGTTTCTGTGACGTCACATCATTCCGAAAGGTATTTCGCAACACAAAAAAGTTATGCAGGTCCTTTGCAATTACTTTAAAACTTTAAAAATTGAAGAAGAAAAAAACACGATAGACAAAATTGTTTCATTATTTTCTAGGGTGGGACATAGATACTGACAGAAAATATATCAACACGATTGGAACTAATGTGGGAGAATATTGTAGTAGTGTTGGTTTAATCAGCAAATTTAAGCTCATCTCCTTTTCTTTTCTGCAGTTCACTTGGTTTTATGGTTAATTTGTAATATTGCAACTTTAAGCTATAGGGCACCTAATTTTGATAAATTTGAACAATTAAATAAAGATCCAATTCTAGTTCCAATAGTGTTCGTGGCTCCTTTTCAAAGCTAATGTAGCATTGTATTGAAGATGGATGCCTGAATGAATGTCTGTATTCCAATACAAACTAAGCCAGACACATGGACAAATACAGTATATGTCGACTGTAATAAAAGGGGAAGAAGATTAAAAATTAGTTATTTAGCAGCTAATCTAGTCCAACACCTGTGTAGCTGCAAAGTCGATTTAAGCACGTCATCTGTGCTATAGTTAGTGTCCCAATTTTCCATGCATCTCAGACGACATATTATAGGCTGAGAGTGGATCCTATTTTAAAGGTATACTGTCACCTGTTCCAATTTTGCCACAGTTACCATGGAAAGAGAAAATCTAAGCAATCACAGATTTTAAGCGGGTGGCCGCTTTTTAAAAACAGCGCCCCCACACGGGCATTTCTATTATCAATTTTGATTACCCTTGGACCAATTACCCTTTGACCATATATGGGCATATTTAGATTACAGGTGATTGTATACCTTTAAATAGCCCTCTTTGTAGCGGCACCGTATCGGAGTGTTCATGGCTTCATCATTTGCACACATTTTTCCTTGTTGCATGACAGGGGCTTTTGTGAAGCGATGAGTCAAGTGTCTGTAGCTAGCAATGATGCTAGACAGGTAAGGCATACTACTGTCAGCCATTGATGCTGACTGGATGAAACACAACTGGATTTTTAAAATCCAAATTGGCGTGCTTCTGTGACGTCACATCATTCCGAAAGGTATTTCGCAACACAAAAAGTTTTGCAGGTTTTTTGCCATTACTAACGGAAAACATCATGAATACGACTGGAACAAATTTCGGAGAATAAGATATTTTTGTAATGTTGGTTTAATCAGCAAATTTAAGCTCATCCACTTTTTTGCAATTCGCTTATTTTTATTAGTAAGCTGTAATATTGCATCTTTCAGCTATAGGGCACCTAACACTTTTGATAAATTTGAAGAATTAAAAGATCCTATTCTCCCAAATTAGTTCCAATCGTGTTCACAGCTCCTTTTCAAAGCTAATGTAGCATAGTAATGAATGAATGAATGAATGAATGAATGAATGAATGAATGAATGAATGAATGAATGAATGAATGTATGAATGTAAACTAAGCCAGATAGACACGTGGACAAATACATATATATCGACTGTAAAAGGGGAAGAAGATTGAAAAAAATAGTTGTCAAGCAGCTAATCTAGCCCAACACCTGTCGTTGTGTAGCCGTTGTGTAGCTGTTGTGTAGCTTTTGTGTAGCCCTTGTGTAGCCGTAAAGTCGATTAAAGCACGTCATCTGTGCTAGTTAGTGTGCCAATATTCCATGCATCTCAGACGACATTGTGGGCTGAGCTTTCATTCTATTTAAAATTGTTTTCTCTGTCAGTCTTTTTTTAATGAAAAAACTGAGCGCAAAATATCGACAGAGGCAGTACCCGTATGCGGTCATCGATACTGCTGTCTCCTTCCTACCAACATGACCGATGCTATCGGGCATTCGTCCTTGTCAAATATTTTCATCTGTCATTCAGTCGATTTTGATGCAGGGCCGCCTTTCATCATCGTAGCTGATGACGTCATTACTCGCATTGAAGAGTGTTTTGACATCCAAGATGCACATATGTTTACTAGTTGTTAACATCACTGTATTCATACAACATGATATAGAAAACTAAGAAGAAAGTTCATGCCAGGGGGGTAGTACTTTATGAAATGATGTATGCAACACAACTAATATTATATCTGACAATTAACTCTGATATAGATGGATATATATGCCGTGAATATGGCTCTCCAAAGAGAGTATTGGTAGTAAATAATCAAAAATGTTTACAGCATGTGATAAAATCGATAAACCACAGTAACCGTTTACTTGATTAAGATAATCAAATTTCAGAGTAAATGTCGTGAGTTTTACAGATTTTACTAAAGCTATAAATTACATGCAATGCAATGAGATAATATGTCGGCATCAAAATAGGGCATTGTATTCGGTTATAGTTAAAATGACTGCCAATCATCTCGTGAAAGTATTTTTTTCTGATTCCCTTCATCATGATAATAAAGCAAAATCATACTGCAATACCTAGCATTTAACTCGTTAATGCAGCTTCAATGTGTTCAATGTTCAATTCTATATATTGTTTACAACAGTTCGGAATAGGATTCATTTGTCGCCAGCGATATCAGAGATTGCACGTAAAGCACTGCATTTGTAAATTAATATTTTGTAATTCAACCTATTCTGGTGTTAAGGTAAAGACAGTTACTTCTTGTGTAGAGCAAAATGTAAAAGTTTATTGCTGTTGCCCCAACGGATCAGACGTGTGTATGAAGGCCGTCGAATCCGAAATGAGAATCGCAAGACGAAAACATGCTGACGTCAAGCACGGCTTGTTTGTTTTGCTGCCCGGCAAGAAATCTATGCCAACACCGTAATTGGATTTTCTTTTGAAAATTAAAAGTTTATCTGGATACAATCGAAATCGTCTTTTGGCAACAGATTTTACTCCAAAATCCTCTCGTCTATAGTGATTACTTGCTTTGGCGCAGAATTTCCTGTCAAGTATATTTTCTACGAAAATTGCAGTTTTCCCCAGCCATTCAAATAATAGATGACCTACAAGAATATTGTAGTGATGGGTTTTTACATTTTGTTTGATCGCCATGTTTTTAACAATTTTAATCCATGCAACTCTATCGTCGACTTCCAGTTAATAAATAGAAATCTCTTTGACATGACGTACTGTTAGGTTTCAATCAACCAAAAGTAATGGATTTTCTTCTGAAGATGACGATCAAATAAGCCATTGTTACTTCACAGAACTGTAGTCTTCCGTTATACAATCGGTTGACGAACAGCAAATATATGCGTCCTTGAGTGGCTCTAACCTGAGAGAGAATTGTAGAAGGAATCGATAGAAATAGACTTCGAACAATTTGCCATAAAGACCGGAAGAAATGAAACAGAATTCACCAAACGAAAAACGAGGTCTACAAAAACTTGAAAGAGGAGTGTATATTTTACGCTCGCTCTTCACTCTCTGTCTGTCTGTCTGTCTGTCTGTCCGTCTGTCTGTCCGTCTATCGGTCTGCCTCCCATATCTATATGTGTTCTTATTTTATCGTCGACAAAATGGTTATATTTTATTAAGTGTTCTATTACACACAATAAGTTGGGAATCTCTATATGGCTAATATCTTGAATTGTTAAAAAAAAACAGTCCGATGTACAATGTGCTCGTATACATAGAAAGCTTTCCATATTGGAATCAATTTCCTTGTAAGTAATCTAGATAAAGTTTGCCGGAGATTCTCGGTATTGTGGAGTTCGCGCGTGATAAAAATATTTACAAATAGTTAATGGACGAAACTTATCAACTATACTGTGAAAAACATGCCGCACTTGAATCGTTTCTGTGCTGTCCGAAAATGAAATCTCAAGAAAGTGCGTGTTTTCCGCTTCGTTTGCCTTTAACTAGACCAATAACCTGAATACAGTCGACGTTTGTGATGTTAGAAAGGCTGAGTATTCCCCCACATCTATGGAGGAAATTGGACATTTTGATACTTCCGTCGCACTTCCGATTTAATCAGGAAATAGCAAGTATACTCCAACCACTGATAAAGAAAATGAGTTTTTGATATTTCCACACTGGATGTGCCATCGAGGGAAGAACTTGTGATTGAAGCAATGATGAAGAGTATTCGTTTAATTGTCAACAAGGAAGACAAAGATGTACATGTCTTGAATGCAAAATAGTCAGAGATGCACATGGACGAATCATTATTGACATGTGGTCTCCGTATGATGAGAAAGTCATTCTGTTGACCTGCGCAGTACATGCAGCAGGTAGGTTTGTGAGATGGTTTTAGGACAAAGCGCTGTAAGTTTCTTTTGACAATAATTTCGTAGTTTTTGTTTCAGAAAACAAGTGCATAGGAAGTACAACTGCAGACTGAATGGCGGTTACAGTGTGTAGACATCTCGCTTACTAAATGAACTGGTTCTACTCAAATTATAAGAAAGAGTACTTTAGTACTTTGCCAGAAAATGATTCTGTTTACGATTTATGTGTTTCACAGTCTTTACAGTGAAAAGCGATCCAGCTTATTCACCTAATACCAAGGCTCTCCGTCTTTTCAATACGCCTATTTTGAATTTTCACAGAGTATCTGATTACGGAGCTGTTCTCATCATGTCATTTCGATGTCGGTTCGAAGTATCAGGTTTTACTTCGCACACGGTGCGTTCAATCATGCTTTTACGGTGACGTGTCAATCCCGAAGACGAATACTTAAAAGTAGACGCGACCGTTTTTTCCATACATTTCGGTGAATTCGTTTCCCTCATTCGACAAATGTTTTCTGTATCGTCAATTACCTAGTAAGAGTCCAACGTGACCAAAATCACCGCCAATACTCCAAATTTTATCATTATTTTAAGGAGTGAACTGGGTTCAATTTAATCAAATTTGAATGACAATTTCCAAACAATAAAGAAGGATGATTCATGCACACAATAAAGTGATTCTCGTCTCTGAAGCTCCGAATGAATACTAAATGGTATTTTTAACTGCATAAAATCGATTTGCTTTGAAAAGAACTAAACTTTGAAGAAGATGTGTGAATTACTGTTGATCTTACGCTGACTACTGTGCTTCAGGAAAGTGGTTATACCGCGGAGGATATTTGCCGGATTGAATTGTTACGTGATTCTGTCAATATTCGTGGAAGGAGCTACCGTCATGATTAAAGTGATCACCATTGCTTATCAATATCCCAGCCACGTCTTTGAAAACCTTCAGATCCGTTACCATAGTGAAACAGACGTCATGTTGACGTATCATTAATAAAAAACCCAGAAACTTTCGAAAAACCCAGTTCATCGTTTTCAGCCGGCTAATTAAATGGGAAATAAAGATTATAATACCTCATCACTTTCATTCGCTGCAATCCCCTTTAGCTTTTTCGACGTTGGAACTGATACGCTTTGAATTCCAACTCGAAAAGATAGCTTCCGACTTTCGTTGGGGTCTCTGCACTTTTTTTAGCTTGTGTCGATATCTCTTAGACCTAGCGAGATCAGGATAACTTGAAGAATTTCACAGGAATGTGAACAGCTTTTCTAACACGAAATTTCACCAGTAAACTCATTAGGAAAGTGTGAGTTCTCACGTGATGTTTTTCATTTCTTTTTCGAACTGCGAATAATGCATCTGCCGATGCATTGTTCCATAGATCTAGGAAGTTGTTAGTTAGGTCGCATCATCGTCACACCTTACATTGAGTTGACAGTTGTATGTATTTATACGTTTAATACAGTAAAGCAAAAATCCGGATGCTGTAAAGCAAAAATCCGGGGGAAACTAAAACGGCCCACCTGGCCGCTGCATGCAGTGTTAAGGTCAATTCCAACAAGGAATTGCTGCACAGCCGAACACATGAATACATGACGGCGTGGTGGCATTGTGGGTGAAGCTCAGAAATCGAGGGAATGTTTCCACTTTGCCCATGAATGGAGTGACCTTGATGATAATATTCCGTGACAAATAAGCTTACTCTTACATTTGAAGGAAGTCTATTTTAAATCTAATAAAACTGGAATTTGAGAATAAAATGAGTTACAACATTTATTACTGGCTTTTAATCAAGAAAAAGGGATATTTGCATACTATATAAATTTAAAAAAATTACCAAATTGTTTTCAGTCATAGTGTTCTTTTCCGAAAAAACTTGTATTGTATTCTACGACTTGTCGGTATATGATCGGTGCAAATAATGCACCCGTTTCACCTTGCATATTTATTGTTGTTAGAAAACGACTTTACGTCATCAACATGGTAATGCCCTATGAAACACTCAAAAATCCAGTAAAACAGAGAAAATATCGCCTCTGATCTACCTTACCTACGTGTTTGGAGAATTGTGACCGTTTACGACAACGCACTATGACATCATTGTCTATAGACTACGACGTTTTACATGATGATGATATAGATTATAAATTTAAAAGTCAATAGCCATATACGCAGATCAATGCGGGACTGGTATCTTAATCTCATACTATTACCGTTGCACTAAGGTATTATTAAATGCATTACTGTTTTATCCTGATCACAATACCTTACTGAATGATATTGGCAAAATGCGAGTTGTAAATTTGAACATTTACATCTATGCTGCAATGGCTTTTTATGAGAGCGGACGTGTTGAGAGAGAGGTATGTGATTAATAACGCATTGAAGGTTGAAAGAACTGGTGAAATTCATAGTTTACATTGATCTGTGAATGACATTTTGTAACGAAGGAGGTGAACACTGCTAACACTGTCAAGTGCAAGTACCGGTCTAGCTATAAACGATAACAGAAAGTCGCCATGCTTTGTCGACAGTAACCAGAAGGTTGCCCAATGCTTTTAGACTAGTGATTCGCTGATCGAGAAATGCCCGCTTTGAGAATGGAACATTCCTCAAAATACGTCAACGATTTAACCCCAGCAAAGCACTGTCGCCTTGGTAACGGTTCTCGTCTCTGCAAACTCAAGATGTTGTTTTAAAAGTATTGTCAGAGAGATAGAGAGAGAGTTTTGTTCGTAAGTCAGATAAACCAACACAGTGCCACCGGTAGAATGGTGAAATACTAAACAAAAAGACATCGCGTTGATTTAACATCTGTTGCCGACGCGATGGTCTGGAGAGTTCGTCGAGAATCTATGTTCTGTGTCGTATTTTTAACCACAATTCTACAAAATTGTCTTTCCCAAGATCAAGGTAAGTAAAATTTTTACCATTTGAGATGAAATGTCGATGCGTGAACGATTCAACCTGTCCCAGGCTTTCATCGCGCGATGTAAAAACGTATTATATTTTTTGTTCTACTGGACTTCTCTATGTCTACAACTGTTATATCAATTCAGCGTTTCACTTTGAAATTGGTACATGTCAGTAACACACTGATTTGTTTGGTGACGTAACTTCATTACGAGTGTTTTCCTACATTTTCATGATATGTATTTTGTCCAATAATTTCCCAAATTACAGGTGTTATCCTTCTGTACTCCTCCGATACCTTTCACTTTCTTTTGATAATTTCAAGATCTTGCTCACTTACAAAGTAAACAAAATCGCAAACAGCTTACCTTTTCCTATGAGCTACGATCTGATCCGTACATCCTCATTTCATCGCTATCGCTTTCACTTTAATATCTTTTTAATATATGTATGATTTCTTTCATCACTTCCGCCTACACCTATATGATGTCTCGATTTATAGTTCGTTTTGTTGATTAGCATCGACGCTTTTATCAGACAGATGTTTTATGTGTAATAGTCACTGATGGTGATGTTGTTGTTGATGATGATGATGATGATGATGATGATGATGATGATGATGATGATGATGAAGGTGTTTTGTGGCTGGTGTGTCAACCATTTCCTACCATGATTTTTCACAAAGTCTGCATTAATTTCATCTTGCAGTTCTGTCAAACCAGTAAGAGATACATAACATGTTTACTGCAACTGTTTACACCTGAGAATTGCATTTTATAGTCGCCAGAAATATTATCTGTCTGTACAATTTTATTTATTACATCCCTCACATATCGAACCTCGCGCGCGCTCCATAGGATTCAATGGTAACGCGTTGATGACGTCACGGGCCGCATTGGGATCATTTTACTTACAACTATTTTCACCTTGACAACTTGGGGATTTAAAAATCATAAAATTCATCACACGGAACTTGAGACTCCGATACCAGGTTACCATGGGACTATTCACCTTGTGTCTCTAATTGTTTTTACAAATTATGCGGAAAAAAATCGCTAAACCGCATAACAGTGGAGAATCTAAGACATAAAAGGGAATCACTGCCGGTGCATTGTACATTTCATAACGGTTCAACTGGGTGACTTTGTAGCCCCGAAACATAGACTAGACATATCGATGGTGTAAACCGTAGGAAATGGATTTAAGAGTATGCCATAATCGACTTTTTCATCAAATAAGATTCAATTGTCCCTATTTTACACTGTATGAAGAGCAGCCAAATAAAGATCCATACAACGGGCGCGTGGAGTGTTCAGTGTCGAGTATTAAAAGCCATTCTTTCTGAGCATACCGCATTGGCATCTCCAAACGTTTGCATGTGATCTAAACATCCAAGTATTGGTCAACCTCTACTTGACCTGCGCAACAAAGTTGAGGACAAAAAGCGTCATTCGTGCGGTCTTTGCCATACAGATAGATAACATCACACGGAACTTGAGACTCAAATATCAAGTTACCATGGGATTATTCACCTTGTGTCTTAAATTTGTATATTATCCTCTCGTTGGTTAGGCCTACAAGTATGAACTCTGCATGAAGAAAATGTGTATGTATTTATGATCACAGCAAGGGATCTGTTCAAACTGAACTATACATGTGTTAGCACGGACTTTTAAAATGTCCTACGATTATTACCTGGCTTCTTGTCTCTAATGGGTTCCTTACAATTTACCATTAATCGGCATTTTTCAAGGGACCGACACTATGATAACGACGGGACAGTGCAACCATCATGGGTAGACGGTGTCTCGACCCACAGACTGAATAATCGAGGTTGAAAATGTTGTAGCGTTTTTCTATTGAATGATTCCTCCCTGGCCACAGTGATTGCTGTATCACGTCGTTGCTAGTTATCGTTGCTGCATAATTGCCTCAGGAGCACTTCTCAAGATTATAGAGAACACCGTGTGAGAGCACCAGCATTCACTTCAGCTTTTAACTAAAGACGAACGTAGGGATTCTCTGTCTGAATCTGAACAAAATGGTTGAGTAATTAGGACCATATTACAGGTCAAGTTTACGGATGGTTACTCGCTTCCACGCTGTGTCGAATAGAGCCTTATTAAAAGAATTCAATCTTTGCGTTTTTGTATCCACCAATACCGTATTCATGACTTACTCATCCGACGTGAACATGAGAGCATATGCAATCCGAATCCAACTGAAGTTGACTACGTCCCTAGGGTAGACATGAGATGGATGTAGAATAGACATAGAAAGATTCGAACAATGCCAAATAAAATCCAGGTTCACTTTCGAATGCGTATTCAGATACTTATTAACTGCATCTATTCTTCAGTCTGTTAAAATGATAGTCTGCATTTTCCATCTGATCCGAGGTGTTATCGGGGAAGATGACACCACTATTCAGATGACGGCGGTGATGTTAATGACTTTGGTAATCGATGCTCTTTTTATTTAAAACCCTTTTTAGACTTAAATTTATCATCAATTTTATCATTGTGGTGGGGTTGTACTTTGACGACACTTGAACCTAACGTTACACTCATCTTCATCGAGTGGTTAATATAATATCAAAACTGTTTACAACTGTTGTTGTTTGCGAATAAAAGCGTACTGACTTCCATGAAGAAAATTAAGTTCACTATCAACACTATATTTTTGATCGCTTCGACTGTCAAACTGTAGCCAGTGTGTGCCTGGTACATATCATCATGATCATATTGCACTGGCGATCATCGTATACACGGACCCAGTACCATAACCAACGGGCAAATACCCAAGGTACCATCTCTGGGGCTAGTTCCTCACTTCAGAATTTTCGAAGCTAGATTAACGAAATAAAATTTCAAAAAGCAACTGCGACTGTCTTCGGAACAACTGTAGTGCCCCTGTCTACTTCTGCTTCACTGTCTACTTCTTCTTATTGCGATCATTATGAAATAGGGATTTTCAATCCATGCTATTGGATTTGTTAGTGGTGGTGTCGATTGCAAAAGTTCAACTTCAGACTGAAAATTTTTGTTAAATAATCTTAATCCACCTTTAAATATCTGTCATAAAATTTTACCTCAACGTTATGTACCTTTAAGGTATACCGGAAGTATGCGCCTCGAAAGTGAAAGACTTAAACTTTTGCTCAAACTTTTCTAAATGAAACTTTCAACCATTCTCTTACCAAATCAACAATAAAAATTGGGTTCAGCGTGCAAACTTTGGAACAAGCGAAACAAATTGCCCGACATTTTGCGATACTTGAAATTCAAACTGCCCTGTGTAAACTCTGTGGAAAAAATTAAATGTTGGATTTTCGAAAAACGAAGACGGCGGTGAAAGTTTTTCTTTCTCCAAGAGCTTTAAAATGAGCCCCACAAGTGGTATATCAGAAAGGAATTGTAGAAATTTGAGAGTCCGAATATCTGTCCCTGAGGCGCGATCTACCTTTAATTCACTTTCATCTTCTATACGGAGGTTAAGAATATTTATAGACTGGCAAACGCGTACTGTTATTGGATATATTTAAATCTAAGGGCTCTGATCAGGAGCCACTGAACATACAAGGGCCCGCCGGCGCAATCCCCGACCAATCTTTGTCAGGATATCTTCAAAGACTTTGAAAAGATCTAATGTGGTTCATACAAAGAGGAGAATATCACCTCATAAATATCTTATAAAAATCAGAATGTGGAAGCATCGTTTGTGATTTATAAAATGAATACCAAACAATTTTTTGCCTGCGCCGTAATGCTGTTTTTCAAAGTTTACATGACCACAATTCATTGGCACGCTGTTGAATAAATACTATATGACCAGTTCGTTTCTGTGGTTTGTTATGGCATTTGACGACGAGATGTTCCAGAACAGACTTTACAAAATAGTCAGTCCTCCTGATTGATCAGTCTCAAGTATTCAGTCACTTTTCTGTTGCAAAATTACTGGAAATATTATCATAAGTTAAAACAGTCCACTTTTTCTGAGGTTTCGTATTCATGGCACACGTTTTGGAACTGATACCTTTCCGTTCTCTCACAACATGTACCATTAATAGACGTAGAAGATCTCATGGAAGATAACGTTTATGATCTTCTGGCAAACACAAGTTACAGGTGCATTTCCACTTTACGCTCTTGTGGTTTGTATGGAGGGTAAACTTCACTGACTGTCTACAAACTTAGAGGGACATTGGCTGCAACTTTATAGTGATTCAGTAAATGTATGAATGTTCAGTTTGTATGAGAACATCAATCTTTGAAAAAAAAATTTTAAGAAATAAAACAGTGGTCCATATGTGCCCAAGTCACGTGACGAGATTGCTATATGTATGTATGTATGTATGTATGTATGTATGTATGTATGTATGTATGTATGTATGTATGTATGTATGTATGTATGTATGTATGTAGGTAGGTAGGTAGGTAGGTAGGTAGGTAGGTAGTAGGTAGGTAGGTAGGTAGGTAGGTAGGTAGGTAGGTAGGTAGGTAGGTATAGTATCTGTCTGTCTAGTATCTATCTATCTATCTATCTATCTATCTATCTATCTATCTATCTATCTATCTATCTATCTATCTATCTATCTATGTACGTACGTTATTGTATGTAAGTTTGTAAGTTATGTATGCATGCATGCATGTATGTACGTATAGACCGTATAGACATATATGTGTATGTAATGGATGGATGGATGGATGAATATTAAAATGGATGTGGTTTTGTGGCTCTTGTAGACACATACTATTTGGAGATAACGATCTTCTATTTCAAAAAACATAACATCAATATTACGCACGTTACATATCATCATAACTTCACTATTACAGGTTGCAATGGATCAAACATGTACTCCAACGGCGATAACGGTGCATGTTACTTTTTTTCGACAAGCCATAAAGTCACATTCAACGCGGCCAAAGAAGCATGTGAGCAACAGGTATTCCAAAATGGCGGCCATTTAGCGGATATTGTCAACTTGTCGGAGCAAGCTTATATAGAACGAATAATAGATGCAGTTGGCCCAGACGATTATTGGATCGGTTTAGCCGACCTTGACCATGATGAAATTTGGTGTTGGTACTATCCGAATAATCACAACGTCACGGTGATATGGACTAACTGGGATGACGGTTACCCAGACTCGGAATACTGTGCCTATCTAAAGAGATCCGAAGATTTCCAATGGCGCGGCGGATCATGTACCAAAACGTTATCTTATGTTTGTGAGATGACAGAAATGGAATCAGGTATGTACGGTGAGGGTAGGGTACCGAAGGATTAATTTTCGACGATAACTGTCCCAGGACATTTTTTATCAGAGATCTGTTGCTTGTGCCACACTTGACATCCATTGCGTATGTAGGCATACCTCTGGTACCTGAGACACCTGGGTAGTGCCTGGAATACTCCCAATATTGAGAGTGCCGCCCAATTTGAAAGCATCTGTATATCTGCCAATATTATATGTCTCCAAAATTTGCCCGTCAGTAGCGATATTCTCGTCAAATTTCCGAAATATTTACAGTTAGTCTATCGCACGTGAAGGTTTTCCTATAAAAGCTTGGGGACATTTCGGATGTTACCGACCCATATTGAGGATATTTTTCTAATGAAAAGTCGACGTCGACCAACGTTTAGATTCTTTCGTGAGAAAGTGACCCGTTCGGGCGGCACGTATTCGTACCCCTCCAACAGGCTGGGACTATAGGGGCCTGATCCGAAGAGGGTGCTGATGGTTAGAACATGGCGGACGCAGAATTACAGACTGTCAATGTTATGTTTGTAGTGCTTATTATTTAGGATGGAAGCTCATAGAGATAAATAAAACGCACTATTTGCAGCTAAGACATAATTGGGGCTAGGGTAAAGTTTGAGATTTCAGCAAGTCAAGTGTCAGGTCAAGGGGTTACTGTCAAGAAATTCCCAGTCCCCTACATATGCAAATTGGGTCGATAGGATCACATTTAGAAGTGTTTGTAATGCTTGTGATTCGATGTGGAAATGAAAGTGATGAAAAACTTCTATACCCGATTGAATCTGAAACAATGTTTTTTGCGTACAGTACGTATAAGTGATGCTTACAATAAGGAGAAAGCAGTCTAATGCATCTTAAAGTAGGATTTAAATTGAATCAACTGCTTTGAAACCTGTATTTGTAATTTTATTCGTTCATTCACTATTCACTCACTCGCTCACTCATTCCACTGTTTATTCATATCTTTTATTCAAGCTTCAGTGACCAGCTCGACTGTCTGGCCATACTCAAATTGGTCAACGGACTCCACAACAACTTCTGCAACAACAGACGTATCAACCAGCGTCAGTTCTACTTATGCTATTTCTGAATTGGCTTCACCATATCTTCTGACTTCGTCAACCACCGGCCGTCCAGATTCCACCACATCAAACAACGACACCAGCTCCTCTCGGTCGGTCCCTGCCAGCTCATCGCCTTACTCACACTCCACCCTCGAGCGACGCCTGAAAACGGGGAGAGATTCCAAGCAACGACATCAAACGGCACTGGAATGGAAATATCGTTCATGTATTTGCTAGAAAATTTGCAATTTATTAACGAATCCAGTAACTTTGAGGTGCTTCTTGAAATAGCGGACGTGAGTGCTTTCCAACCATACATTGTACTGAATTAAATTCATTACTATTTTGTTAGATTTTTTAATAGTTGAATTTTTTATTAACCTGATTAAAATCCGATGTACAGATGGATCTGTCTTTCACGCTGTCGTGTTACGCTCTTTTTTCAGCGAGGGGAGGACCCAGAAAAAAAAGCCCGTAACACGATAGCGGATTTTAATCAGATTTTAGTCCCTCATAATCAGTTAATTGACTCAGTGCCGTCCTGGTTTTTGTCCAGATACCATAAATTTAACCTGTGTGGCCCGAAGATAGTAGCATTGCTTTTATTTTTTCATTTATGTATTTGTTTATTTATTTCCTTGCTTGTTTGTTTGTTCGGTGGAAACCAGTTTCACTATCAGACTCGGAGGAAATTGTTATACCGACATAGGCCTCTTTCAGAATTGTAAAATTCCTGCTCTACTGTATTGCTTTTATTGGCGCATCAATTTGTATGATGTTATTATGATAACGCGATTAGTTACGATGAATTGCAAATGCATAGCAACAAAATTACAAACACTGACGGTCTTGAAATACCTGTCAGTAAATTTTAATGAACTGGTTTATTATCTTTTTCCAACATTTTAGTGATGAAGATAAGTAAGCAGTGTCGATAAAGAGCCTTAAATTCCTTTTACAACGCATTCGTCTGATATTTTGGTAAAATTGACGAATATATTTTCTAATAACAATAATGATGTATCCATCTAAAACGATTTCCATCGATAAAATGTCACCGTACCGCTTAAAATAGAAATACAAAGATCATAAAAATACAATGATAATGAAATTGCAATGAGAAAAAACGCACTGATAAGGAAGTCAATTCGATGCACTGATAAGAAAGTTAACTCGATCATGTTTTCTCTTCACTTTACAGAGTGTCCTACAACAATCAACCGACATCCTACGACAGGTAATAAATAAATGGGAGAGAGAGAGAGAGAGAGAGAGAGAGAGAGAGAGAGAGAGAGAGAGAGAGAGAGAGAGAGAGAGAGAGAGAGAGAGAGGGGAGAGAGAGAGACAGACAGACAGACAGAGAGAGAGAGAGAGAGAGAGAGAGAGAGAGAAGGACAGACAAAGACAAAGACAGAGAGAGACAGAGACAGATGGACAGACGGACAGAGACATGTGGAGGCAAAGACAGATCTAGACAGACGCAAGGGTGAAAAAGGCAGTGAGGATAGTTGTCATAAATCTGTCAACGATGACGTGAATACTTGATTTAACATTTACAAATGGTTTCTCTATCTGGCATGTGATAACATTCTATCTTCTGTTCACAGCGCCCACAATCGTTTCCATACATACCCAATGCCATCGATCAAGTCATGTTGAAAATTTCATCCATGCTAAAAATCGGTGAATATATTCAACTCTCGACAGATGTCATACGTAAGTTAACACGTAGAACGCCTTCCCACTACCGTTTATGGTTTCCGATAAACTAGTATATTTGACGAAAATTATTCTTTGGTGTAAATTTTGGCCTATATCGGACGTCACAAAACAACAAATATTCATTTAAAAAATGCAAAAGTTAAAAAGGCCCTTCCTGTAAAGTTTACCGCTATTTTCTAATGCTGGATATATTAATGAACAAAATACACAATTTAGTATCAGTATCAGTTAACATTTTCTTCCAAAAAGATCGTCTATTTATCGGTTGAGTTATTGTAAATCTTATTAGATCCAAAAATAAAACTATATTCTTGATCATTTTTTCAAAGTCATTTCTTGAAAGTAGGCATATTTACATAAAGGCAGGGGGAGCCTATAAATACCCCCTATCTCCCTGGGGATTCATAATCCAACATGAGTGGCACATGGTAACAACGTCAACGAATGCTCCCGAAAATCTGGATCTTTCAACAACCATGGTGTAAATTAAAGCACTGTTCCAACATATTACGTTTTGTGAATACTTGTGGCATCTCCCTGTTGGCGAAATTCTCTCATTTTTTCCATTTTAAGTTGATTTTTTATGCCAAAACTGCTTCGATGCTGTGTTCGAAGCGTCCAACAAACAATAGATGAAAGCATTCAAACAGCTGCCAATCACGAGGGGACGCGCAAAGGTGCAAACGATCAAACATTTGTTGTGTACATCGGATCGATTACGATGTCAACAATGAATAAACGATTCTTACTACTGAACGAAAAAACTTGACCAACGGTTACTGAACACGTGCCTCAATGAATTCAGACACAAACGGACTACTTCATGGTTTCAAGAAGATTGCCTCTCCCTTTTTGTTCGTTGATATGTGTACCTGTAGGCCTATGAATGGGTGATGTGTGTGTTGACCTGCAGTACGATATTTTACGATAGATAGCTTTTGGAAGTATGTTGTGGCCTAGCCCTGCGTACGATGACGTGTATTCCCGGCGTTAGGCCTATACGGCCTCCCATCACAGCTCTGCTGATTACCATGGACAAAACTGGCAACATGCGGATCCAATTTGGACGGAGCACGAAAAACTACTTTCTAACTGTTTTCGGCCGAAATCAACTCGATTCCGATCTACATGTATGCAGCCTACCCAAACCACTCAACCGTTCACAGACTGCGAAAAAAATGCTCTCGTGACGTCCAAAACCGTTGTTTGCTTTGCTCGCGATGCACGGTCAATGGCTCATGCAGTGGACGGGCATTGGATACGTTCATGCCACGATTATACAGGTGCCCATGAGCTACATTATTTCCTGTCGGGTCGGGGCGATGAAACTAAATCGTGATTGATTCATCTCTGTCGGATTTGACCAAAAAGAGACACTTGACTGTTTGACATAGATTACAGCATCAAATGTTGACCGTTCAGACTGAAACATGATAAAAGGTCTCTAGATCGCCGTGATCGGTGATGTCGTTGTTCTCTATACGTTTTTCTGAGCTAGTTTTTTACTAAATTGTTCGAGTATTAGCTGACGGTTTTTTTTGAAAACTTAATCAACTTTTCTTTCCCAACCAGGGCACAACATTACCTTTTTTACTTTCATGGTAACCTAGGATGAATTAAATCGCAGATTAATAGACTCTTATGTTCTTCCTCGATTGTCTGTGACTGATTTTGCTATCCCAATATCGATATTGCGTTCGCACTCGGGTGTCTTGAAACTTACGTCATTCACTGAAATAGTTTTCCGACAAACTCAAGAAATTCGACAACTACTAACGAATAGTCGGCAAAATTTACAGAGACAAGCAATAATAATTATGGTCATTTTACCGTCTTTTTTACCATTTTTGCCGTCTTTAGATAAGCGGACTCGCTTGACGGAAACAGTATATAACGATCTGAGTTCCCATATTTTTACCCTACCCGTGCGAGTGTAGTATTCGAATGAGTTAGATCATAATCTTACGCTGTTACGAGTGGTCTGGAGATTTTTTATAATATACAATAAATTGACCTTATCAAAATTATACTCTGTTTTACATTGCTTGGATATTGATATTTTTTCGATACTTTTGACTTTTGACTTTTTGATTCTCCATTGGCGGCAGCACATGCACGGTTACAACCGTCATGTGATGACCGAAGTGTGATTGTAAAGTTGTCGGGAAGTTGTTCAGAAGAAAAATCAGAGGCTGCAGTTCGGGATTTTTCAAAATGAACCCATTATACATTTCCTATGTCTTTGAAACGGGGATTACGGTAATCTTTCATGTAGTTGTGAACGTATTGGCAATGTTTTTCCACGATGAGTGTGAACTGATTCTTTGTTAGTAAAAATCATCAGAAATGGTCCGGTGACCGTGATAAAATAGACACAGATGCAAAACCATTGCGAGGAAGATAGTAAGAAATTCACATTGCAATATTTGCTGTCGTATTTCTCAGCAGGAATAATAAGTTTTTACTCGTTGTGTATAAGAATATTCGGAATCGTGTTCTCACTGGACACCGAACTACCTGCTATCAACAGTACGTTATGTATCATTGGCGGTAACACATTGGTCGTAATCTTGTCTAATTCTGCCCCGCCGTTTGTACCGTCCAGAAATTTCAAAGCTGGATTTTTTCACCCTGACATATAATACAGCGACCTTGCACACTAATGATCATTCCACTGTTTCTGTTGGGGTTTGTTGGTTTTTTAATTTGCTCCGTGGCCGAGGTAAGATTTTTTCAATACGATACACAGTTTGAAATATTTTCAAGGTAAATTTAGTATATTCCCAGTTTGTGGGGTAAAGTTTTCTGGAGTGAAAGTTTGAGTTGACGCTGATAGAGTAGACGTCGAGCCCGGCACAGTTGACTGGGACCCGGTCGGTTTGGGGTCGTTTAGTCCAGAAGCCTGCAGCAGAGTTATGTATGATCACCGTTCGGCATTTGGGTGATTTTTTGGTCAAAGTAATGCAGTAACAATGTACGCCAGATTCTTTGTGTTGTTTTTGTCACAACCGTCATACGCGTATACGGACGGTTTTCGATTAAAAACGGTAGTTATATCCAGTGCTCGTAAATGCGTGCAAAATTTATTCAGTGACTGTTTACGCAGCAGTCGTAAATACGACTAGGATTTACCACCACGTAACCACTGTAAACACCGCATCAACAGTCCATACGAAAATTTTGTGCTGAATCGAGGGAGATAACAATTGCGGTAGAAAAGGTCAGTCCATCATCCGTCAAAGTTGTTGATCGGAAAAATCTTCACTGAGCGCCAACTACATGAGTGGCTGTTATAGTTGTACACGTAGTTCTATGGGCTTTCCACTGTCCATTGTTACGAGCTATGTTCAAAGTGCGTCAAGCTACGAATATTTTCATGTACTGAGTTACAGACATCGATGAAGTACCGGGTACATTGATTTTGTTCAAAACCACTGCCTGTTTGTTCCTCGTGTTGTTTTTGTGTTCCTAACGTCGACTGGCTCTATGTGCGTACAAACATAGCAGTCGGGATTAAGATTTCCTGGATAAATAGATTTATTCCGCCTCTGACGCAAAGATACACACTGTTTTACATGTGCCACTCCTAGGCCCTGGGATCGATTTCCATACCTTTAAAAGGTATTCCATATAATTTTACTCCTTATCATACGTACAGGGGGTATTTCACAATGAGATACGTGTAGTTTTATTGGCTGTGGCATATTTTTTCAATTAAATTCATACCTATTTTAAATAGCGATGTTATTTAAATGGTTTCAGATCTTGAAATAGAAGCACATGATCCAGATACTTGGTCCAGGAAATGGAGATTTCCAAGCAGGACCGCTGACGGCGCTGTTGCTGAAGATGAAGATGATATTCATACAGAAAACGACACAATCGAACTCATCATGCCACCGACCAATCATAATCACTGTACCTATAACGGTACGGACGATTTGTGACGTAATCCATGTTATGATTGAGAAAACAAATCAAAACGTCATTTTAGATAAACGCCTGCAAAAAATAATATGAAACTACGTCAAACTAAAGTATTAATTGTCCGTGTTGTGACTGTAATACATGGAAGAGATTAATGACATCGATTTCAAGATTTCGTTTCACATATATCGATGTATGCCTGGAGAAGACGTCGATAAGACTCGAGCAAGCTACGCCTACACAAAGTTACAAATCGTCTTCCTAGTTAGACTGTTGTTTAATATGCCTGGCGTCGACACTGCAAACCGTGAAAATATAGCAATCTCGAGGTATATATTTAATATAAAATGGCTCTACAGAGTAAAACGTATAAATCTGACGTTCCAATAACCCTCTGCCAGATATCATTAAAACATTTGAATAAACTGAAGTATAATTTGAAGGAGTGTGCGCATATTGACTGCTTTATGCTGCTTCTTACCCTTTGTTTCAGTTTCTATGGCAACCATAGGATTAATGTACCGAGGGGTGAGTGATCGGCAAAACAAACAGATACTCGGCAGCAACGTATTATCAACGACCCTCTCTTTCTGTGATGACGTCATCAGCGTCCCTGCTACATTTTCGCTGACTGTGAAGGTTAGTTTCACTCGAAAAAGACCACTACCTGCCCGGATGACGTAAGCAGACATCGCGTCTCTGCCCCTCCAGGCAAACCATGTTGTCGCAGATATCTGTTGGCAAACCAGTTTCAGCAACGCATAGATATATTCATCGTGAATTGGTCGTTGAAATAGATAACGCGTCAGCAATTTCACAGATTTATGTCATTTTCACGAAACCAATAAGCCTTATAGCTTACAACAATAAAAAACATTATTTATTTTTCTTTCCTTTCATCTAGAACGACGATGCAGAAGACACTAGGAAACGCATAGCAGCCTGCTCATACTTAGATTTCGATAACATGTAAGCAATGCTATTCCTCTAGGGACAACTCTGTTGTTTATGTAGACATCCATAAATTTACAGATACGGAAGTCTATACTTTTTATTTTATTTTTTCTATTTTACGAGTGATAACCAATCTTCTGATTGCCGGACATGTTAACACGCCGACAGCAACACCCTCAGCAGCAGGCTGTTGTTACATATAACGAGAACTTCTGGAAATCTCGACGAGTCTGGTTACTATATCAAAGTTTTCTGAATAGATTAAACGTCATTAATTAATCCAGGGGAAAAAAAGAATTATTGACGACAAATCATATAAATTATAAATATAAATAAGTTTTGTAAATTAGATAAAAATATAATCTTATTTAAATATATTTTGGTTTTGAATCCCGGTATGCAGAAACGAGAGATGGAAAACAACTGGTTGTAGGATGGAAAGTCGAAGTGGCAGACAGGTCACGTGTCATTGCGATCACACTACCAACTTTGCCATACTTCTACAGATTGTACCCTTTAAGGTAGGTAAAGGTGGTGGAAAATCCCTCCATCTAAGAGGAAAATTCCAGAAATATGAAGGATACTCGGTAATTTAACATGGCAGATGACTGAAATAAATACTGCGATGTTATGAAAAGCTGAATATAGGCTGCAACAGTTGATTAGGAATTGTTTCAAGAAAATACACTGTATGTATGGTGGAAACATTGCATCTGTGACAACAGAAGAACAAGAAATCACCTTAGCGGAAAAGTGGGCGAGTTTTAAAACGAGCAAGTGCTTCGAAATTTAAAAGTTCTTAAACAGAGTGTCTCACGAGACATACAATATTGATTTTAATTTTGATTCTGACTTTAAATCCTATCAGAAGTGAACTATTCAAACAATATTGTTTTCTGACAGCTTGATCCGCACCACGGTCAAATCCTCTGCTACATAAGTCAGATTGGTGGCGCTATTTCTCTGGTGGCTTTGATGGTGGCCTTCCTCCTGTATTGCTGCCTACGGTAACTTACAACGAATAACACTTCAAACTTCTGTACAAATGTGTGACCCTTGTCTACACGCTTGTCAAGTCGTCAAAAAGACAAAAAATCCTTTTATATGTGGTCGCCACAGCTGATACTTGTCCATCGATGTTAGAACGTTTCATGAATTCAAGTTTTATTGATAACAAGTAGAACAATGACAAAACTTGAGGTCCTCAGAACTTAAAACCAGGTGACCTCTACAGACTTACTTGCCATCACAGACAAGGAGAAATTCCTTGTCTGTGTTGCCCTACAGGCTGTTAAAAGGTTATCGCTGGAAGGGTAATTTATTTTGACGAACGAAACCTTATACAGAGTTTTAAATGTTTTAACAAGAGCGTTTGTTACGTTTTTGTTTTCCAAGAACAATAACAAAGCTTTACTGAAGTTTCTCATTTACATTATGTCACTTTCTTTAGGTCCACCATGGTTTCTGAACGTATGCTGATTCATAAGAATTTACTGGTTGCCATGTTCATTCTACAACTGACCATTATAGTCAGCAGCGCAATGACAAATCAGAAAGTAAGTTTTTTTAGAAGAAGGTCGTTACGTGGAGGTATACTTGCTGACGGTACTTTCAATATAGTGTAAAATAAATAAATAGGACAATAGCATTGATATAAGCAGCTCATAGGACTGCGGTTCAACAAAGTTAAAAGTTTTCAAATGACAAGTTCACCTCACTGATAGACTGGAAGATCCGTCGCTCGAGGGGGAACGTAGAGAGCGCCCTCGAGCGACGGATCATCCAATCTACCTCACTGAACGCTCAAAAAATTTCCGAGACAAATTATATTTATCACAGTGTTGCCTGAAAAGTGCCTAGCATGAAGAGTAATACAAAACAGATAATTATATGAGAACAAAATAATCTTTTTTCTAAAGGAAAGGCAAACTAATTCACCTATTTCTTTCTTCATGTGTATCAAATTCATTTTTCTGTTTGCGATAGAAAATTAAATATCTGTACATTCTGTACAAAGTCAGTGAAGTTTGTTTGTAAATCCGTTGTATTAATTTCTGATGCACTTCTTTAAGGTTTATCATAAATTCCGAATTTCGTTATTGCGCAAACACTGTTATTTAACACATTAATCACCATACACCATTTACTACATGTATTAGATTTTGTGCAAAGTATCAGCTGCAGTGATCCACTATTTCGCCACGGCCATGTTCCTATGGATGCTTGTAGAAGGTTTACAGTTGTATCGACAAGTTGTCCGTGTTTATGGAAGTGAAATTAGCTGGATGATATATTACTACCTTATTAGCTGGGGTAATTAACATATTCATAATCATATTTATTTATTTAACAAGGTTCAAAGATTTATTGATAGCTATTTGAATGATGGCCTGTTATACGCTGAAAAGCATCAACTTTGTGATGAATGAAGAAAAAATAAATCTCGATGTTAACCAAAAAAGATGATTAAGCATCGTTTTCATTATTCAACAGGCTTACCAGCACTTATTGTGAGTGTAACAATTGCCGTCGGGTGGAAAGACTACGGCGGAGGTCAAAGGTTAGTGTGTATGTATGCATATTTATATATTTAAGCACATACGATTACCCTGATCCTGATAATTGAGATTTATGTTTTGATACTCGTAAATATAGAGGAAAGTACGGTATGTTATGTTACTTACACATTCCCCAGTTTTGCTCGTTTGTCGCTCAGCTGCGGGACGCATAAGTACGCTAGGTGGATTTGGGTACACTGTGACGTCAAAAGTACTCATTCATATGACAAAGTAGTATTATCTGGGACCATGATTGGGCAAACCTATCTTTGCACCCTAGGTACAACTTTTGGAAGGTATTTTGCAGACACGAAATAATTCTTGTGTGGAGGAAACACGATTTCGACAGGAATTGGAAGGCGAAAAGGGTCGGCTACAATGATAGATCCACCTTCTACAACTTTCCCTTATAGCGTATTCATTGCCCTATGGCTATTTGTGATATAAACGGATATCAAAGTATGTGGTCGTCACGTGATAAAGAGTGGTCTTAACACATTAGCAATAAATGCTTCATGAGCACTTAAAAACGAGATTCTTACCATATGGTGAATCTATTATTAAAACATTGCGTGAATGTTACATTGATGAATTTACCCACAATAACTACTGTATCTGGTTATGGTTGCGATAATTTTATCGCTTTCTTTCTTAGAGAATATTTGCAAAGTTCTTTTTAATAAGCTCAAAACAAATCTCTCTGATATATTCTTTTGACGGTGTACCATTGCAGTTGCTGGTTGTCAAACGAAAACGGTCTCATCTGGTTTTTTGCTGGGCCGGTTCTGACGATTATTCTGGTAGGTATATTGTTGAATAAGAGGAAACTTCATGCACTCTGAACTTCCCGAACAATTTTTGGGAAATCTTATTTATCAATGTTGTGTGTGATTGCTTTCGATTAAAAACTCATAAATGCCGATAATGCCAGTAATTGGATACTTGTTTAGTACAAGGTATATTATATTCGGTCTGTCACTATTCATTGATTTTAAAGTAAACGTTCCATCGTAGAAATCCGACTCCGTTGACGGGATTTTGTGACACTGTGGCAACCACATCGAATATGAATGTAAATTCTGTAAGCAAACTAGAAAAAACTAAGAATATTTAATTTCACAGAATTAAATGTAAAAGTGACCTTTCTGTGTATGATTACTCCTCATAGATCAATACGTTTATCTTAATTTGTGTCGTCAAAGTTGTCTATACGGCTTCTGAAGGCAGAGATGGCAATCAATACAACAAAGACAGTGCAAGGTAAGAAACCGGATGAAAATCTTACCACTAGTCACTCTCGGATTCTTTTGGAAAAAATCTGTGTTGTACTATACTGTAGAATGGAACTTTACAAGTGATTATCATAGATTAAGTAAGATATGGGCTATAGACATTTATCTTATTTTCAAAGATGTTGTTTTAAGTAATATGACATCCTTATAATAACATGTTTACTTACAGAGATGATATTCAATATAAATACATTTATTATGAAATTCGAATATCCAAAAATCCGATTCTTTACGCAAAGGTTTATGTCATATCGGTAAGTACCTCAACTAGGGAACAAGCATGAATGAAATAACTTTAGTCTGCTATAGATCTTGTAAGTTAACATTACAACCACATTAAATTGAATTTAAGTTCTCTTGCAGAACCCATATACCAAGTGAATGTTTCTTGCCATTGTATAACGTTCATGTTGTGTTCTCATGGAACTTCTCATTGATGATATGTAATGGGTTTGTGTTCTATATTGACAGCCGAGCTTCCATTCGAAGTACTCTGATGTTACTGCCTCTGCTAGGACTAACCTGGTTGCTCGGATTCTTGGCTGTAAACAATGACACCATCGTCTTTCTCTATCTCTTCACTATTCTCAACTCACTGCAGGTAAAATTTGTGTTTTCGACGTCAGGTCAAAGGTCAAAATGTAACCGTAACGCATGGGAAATATCGCTTGCTTTCTTTCACTGCTGAATTATAATGATTAATAATGAATTATAATGAACTATAATGATTATTTTCATCAGCCTACTGTCATTAGATATAATAAAGAAATTCATTTAAGTTTCACCAAAATAATATGTTGAAAATTTCGTCTTTCAATCGTCTTAAGTCATTTGAGTCTTCTTAATTTTGTTAACCACTATCTTTGATGTGAACATTTGTTGTTGCTTCAGACTTAAAAAGTTACGTTCATTAATGATTATCGTTATTTCTTTTCACTTTGACTTTGCAGGGGCTGTTTATTTTCATATTTCATATTTTACTCAACACAGAGGTACAGTATATCATATTCACTAAAACCTTTCACAAACACCAAGGTGAAAATATGAAATATGTGTAGAATCATCTTATTTGTTCATGATGAAAATACAACACCATCAAAACTTCTCTGTCCATAAATCTGAGCAGGACTTTTCCAAAGTGTTTCTCTTCCACTGAAAAACTATGATGTCACTTTACTTCGTAGTATGATTAGTTAAGGTTAATAATATTAATTTTTTTCTTATCCATTTTGTAGCACATTGTCATTTCTTTGTATTTTATTGTTTTCAGGTGAACACAAAATACGCTGCAGAATGAGAAAACAATCCTTCGCTTTTTTAGCCCCACAATGGCTACTTTATATATGAGGACATGGCATCTTCAATTCCGCCGGCGGGAGATTCTTACCCGCAAATACAATTTGTAATCCGGAACATATCAGTGCATTTCAGCTCGGTCCATCCAATATGCGATAATCAGAAATTCTTTTGACGCTACTTTATTATTCGCAAGTCAAAAATTCAATAATAATGAGTTTTGAATATTCAGCGATGTGCTGATAATCGAGAATTAATGAGTTTAAAATAGATATTGTTTTCTTTTCCGTAGATGCGAAATGCCATCAAAAGGAAGAAACACATACGTGAAATGACAAGAATGGAATTTATTTCAAGTACAGCGGTGAGAAATCATCATAAAAGTTACTCTTAGATTTGATTGTGATCAGGTTATATCAGACTTGCTATACAGTAAGAATCATAAGACACGTTTTTATGGGACATTATATCATACCAGTATATTGAACGCGAAAATGCAGGGATCTGATTGGTCGAGACGCGAAAAGAACTGTGGTAATATTGGCGATATGCCACGGCTGCCACACACGCGACCTCTCGGCAAGAGCCAAAATCCTTTTTTTGGCGTTCTATGCGAGAATTTCAATATACTGTTATGATATAATAGCAATAAATCACACCCAGCGACAGTATACCACTCGATTTATATATGCACTCGCTATGTCGTGAACTTGTCAAAATCTCGTGGTATACATACCATCGCTGGGTGTGCTTTATTGCTTAATTAATCTTATGATGTTTATGTTTGGAAAGTCTCTGTAAACAAGACATTGTTTACCATAATCAATCCATCAATTTCATCGGCAAGCAAATTAAAGTGACAGAGATTAAAGAAATATTGTACACATAAAAAAGATACGTGTAGTCCTGAAAATCATCCATAGTTGAATGGAGCAGAGGATTGCATTGTAGGGTAGAATGCGCCTCGGGGACAGATATTCTGACTCTGGTCTACCACTGGTGGGGAGTCATTTAGAAGCTCATGGAGGAACTAAATCTTTCGCCTATATTTTTGTGAAAATCGGAAATTTAATTCCCTCGCCTCCCCCGTAAAGTTATGACTGGAATGCTGGTCATTTTGAATTCCAAGTGTCGGTTAATACTTGTTTCTTCAGTGCGATATTTTGCGAGGACACATTCTGATTTTTATTCCAAATTTTGGAAAGGCATGGTATATGGAAAGTGAGCGAAAGTTTATGCCTTTAAATTTCGGGGCACATGTTACCTTAATGAGAGGGTTGGCATAGTAACCAGTGTTGTGTTTAACGAGTCTTAGAGCTAATGATCGAAGTAATATATATCATAAAACATTAATATTGTTCAATACTTGTGAACACACTGGGCTTATTTTGTTTCATTTCGACAGGGGATGTCAACGAGTCATCGACATAACACAAGTTCAAATGCATGCTACACTCATGATGGTGAAGATTATGTCATTGCAACACCACCTAGGATTATTATTGATGATCCAGTACGTATTTACTATGTATTAAGATAACATGACAGTGTTATGATATGAACACGACACTTTGTTATTATTAAACATGAAATGTGTTCATACGTATACCAGTATACAAGTACAGGTGAATGTATTTGTCCTGGCGGAGAGATAGTTCGGGCAGAGTGTGCGTGCAGTTCTGACTTTTATTTTACAATTTATGATATTAATCGCTTTTACTTTGATCAAACATATTCATCGTAATTTTTCAGCCGTATTTTTATTTATTTATTTATTTATTTATTTATTCGTTACAACCCTTTTAAAGCAGGGGTCACTGAAGACAACAGGAGCAGCAAATGACACCCAAAAAAATGCAAATAAAAACATACAGAAGAGATACATGTAGTTGAAAAAATCTAACAAAGAAAACAAGCCATTGTTATCAACTATTCCATCTATTTATTTACTCCATGTATTGTAAAGAAATGGGCAAACGAACAAATAACAAGAAAACGTTGGAGACTTCGCTCCCTTTGATATTACATGCAAAATTTCAACATGACAATGCATATTATCGAAGTTCGCACATGCCTTGCCTGAAATGACAAGGTGTTGCTCTGTTCTATGACATCATCAGAGTAATTGAGATGACGTCATCAAACAAGGAGCAAAGCTCTGATTGACACTTCAATAACCGTAATGCAACGACGACTGAAGTGGCTCAGTTTAAGTTATAGAGACATCGATCAAATGCTTTGGCTGTACAGACCGCACACATATACTAGTATATTTAGGGACGGACCATTAGATCTTGGGAGGGGGGATGGTCAAAACAGAAAAAAAAATTTTCAGAGCAGAAAGTTAAGAAAAAAAAATATCTTCAAACAAGTTTGCAAAATAAAAAAAAAATAAATAGAGACAAAGGCGTAAAAAAAAATCTGCAAAGTCTTAAATTTTGAATTTTTTTTAGATTTTACCGACAGTAAGCAACTTTCTGTATTTTTAATACATCCTCCCGGCACATTTTAATTTTAATTTATACATTTAGAGTGACTTTATCCCTTATACTGGAAGTTGTGATTATCTTATCTTTTCAGGACTTTTGTATTCTGATCACTTGAAAATTATGAAATTATGAGCCTGTTTTCTACTTGTTTCCTGTGTACAAACCAAGCAGGTACACTAGGTAAAACATTGAAACTATGGTATGGTTGTCAAGACAGAAAGTTGTATTTGCCTTTTAAGATCAAGGTAAACAGATGCAGGCCACATCAGTTTCATTTTTTTCACAGCATTTTATTACAATGATGAATGCAAGAATGGGTGAACAAGTAGAAACACGTCAATAATGATAAAACAACATATCAAGTCATTATGTATTATTTTGCTTTTAAAAAGGCATTTTCAATTCTTGTTTCTCAAAAAACAGCCTCAAATAACAACAGCAACACATGTTTTAACATTCAACAATACACTACATAGAATGCCATCTATCCAACAAATCCCAACACAAAAACACATAAAGGGTTGAACTTTGAAAGTTTCTCGATAGCAAATACTGAATAAATCTGCATGTTAATCGTTTTTGTGTAGCAAATTTCAAAGAAATTGGACAAGCCCTTTCAGAGAATACAGATTTTTTGACCATGAATGGCATAAATTGCCCCAAAAGACAAATATTGAAATTTCAACACATCTATACACATCCAATCAATTTGGACATGCTGCTACAGAGAAATAGATGTTTTGATCAAAAAGGGCAACAATTGCTCTAAAAACACAAATATGCAAATTTCACTATATTATTTAGCTTATTTTAGCTTCTCAGCTTGTCAAAATCAATTGTTAATCATGAGATATGCATGATGTTTGGTGGGTGAATGTAGGCATTTCACCACGCAGTAGAAAGGGAAGCCAGGAAACCAAAATAGTCAATTTTCAAAACTATACGAAGCTACTGAGGAGTAAGAAGACCATGTTTCAGAGGAAGATGTGTAATCCGAAAAAAATGCTCCCAAAGTGCCACCAAATAACACCATTTTTATCTCTATTTTTCAAAAGCTCCAACGGCAGGAGGGGGACACCCCCTCCTGACCACCCCCACAAAAATACTCCCCAAGTGCCACCAAATAACACCATTTTAATCTCTATTTTCAAAAGCTCCAACGGCACGAGGGGACACCCCCTCCTGACCACCCCCACAAAAATACTCCCCAAGTGCCACCAAATAACACCATTTTAATCTCAATTTTTCAAAAGCTCCAACAGCAGGAGGGGGACACCCCCTCCTGACCTCCCCCAGCAAAAATACTCCCCAAGTGCCACCAAATAACACCATTTTAATCTCAATTTTCAAAAGCTCCAACAGCAGCAGGGGGACACCCCTCTCCTGACCTCTTCCCAGTGACCGCTTGCGTGGCCGCTTGTGGTGCTTGGCACCACGTTTGCCCTCTTTATCTTCAGACAGCGACGAACGAAAAAAAATTATAAATTTGAAAATTTACTCTGAAAAAAAAAATTGCACAGCTAATCTCAACTGGAAAAAAAAAAATTCAGAAATTTACAATAGTAAAAAAAATTTTCACAATTTCATTGTGACCACCCCCCTCCCAAGGTCTAATGGTCCATCCCTTATTGTAGACTGGAAAAGCTGTCGCTCGAGGGCGCTCTCTACACAACTCCTCTTTCAGTCTAATCTGTATTGCTTGACTATGTACTACGTCTGACGCTGACTATGACGATTTGATGGCATATCTACCACTAATAATGTTACATCCGCATATAATATGTACAGGGGAACTAGGAGTAAATAGTCTGAGCAATATGATATTGTTTCCATAATTATTAAAAACTAATATTATAATTACGAAGTATTGATATCAGTAAAACCATGTCAGTATTTTATCAGGGTTGAGCTTCCTTTCTGCGTAGCAGCACTCCATAAAACTAAACGTGTATGAAATATGTAACATAGGCTGGGATGTCCAATATATTTAAAGTAGAAGTATATAAAATGTGTACTTTTACTTTATATTGGCCGATATGTTACACTTAATTCATACACATTCATAGATTTTATCAAGTACTACTAAACAAAAAGTAAACTCAACACCGATGAAATATTAACATAGTTATTTATATATTTCATAATTATATTTTTAATAATTACGAAAAAATTATCATGTTACTTTGATTATTTAATCTTAGTTTGTCTGTGTATATGTTCACTTATTGTATCAGAGTGAGCATGCAGTTACCAATTTCGTTGTTTCTTCTTTCTCCAGGTTTTGACAAGCTTTGCAAGCATTAAAGACCAGGTTGACGGCAACTTTGTAACATCCTTGAATTGTCCTGACAATGTCGATGGCAAATAGCAAGCAAGCAAGCAATATTTTGACTGGAGAATTTCAAACTTGAATTTTCATGTACATTGCATATGCATGATGATGAAGTGTTGACATTCTGGGAACCCAGCCTAGAGTGAACGAAGTGCTGAGTTGCAGCAATTTGGAAGAGTGTCGGTTTCAGTGACACGATGGAACAGAACTTGACAAAGTACAAACTTACAGAATAAAGACTTGAAGAAATGTGTTTATCAGATGGCAAAAGATTGAAAAGTGCAAGGTGGCAAGACATGACAGAAATTCTCTTACCAGAACAAACTTTGACAACAAACCTGATGCCAGTTGTACATTGCCTGTTCAGACTTATTTCACACCAGAGAATGCCAGGCTAGAAATTAATCTTCAGACAAATAAACTGACAACGCATCAGAGGCTTCATCAATTTAATATTAAAGATCAAATAAACCATATTTAATGCAAATTAGCATATAAAACACATCAAAGTTAAAAAATCCATACAGTATTCAGTAGTCCCTGGACCAGTATCTGTGTAAGTCTAGCAATCAAGTGGTCTACTTTGCTAGTCCTGCAGTCTCATCTTACAGTCTATTTTTCTAGTCCTTTGGTGTACCGGTAGTTTTCTAGTCCTTCATTGCCAAGTTTGCTAGTCTCTCAGTCTTCTTTGCTAGTCCTGAGGTCTAAGCTTGCTAGTCAACACAACATATATATATATATATATATATATATATATATATATATATATATATATATATATATATATATATATATATATATATATATATATAAAACATTAGCATACACAATAGACTACAGAGTGTGCAGTCATAGCAAAAATAATTTTGTGTTCCCAGACCGGGACCGTTGAATTGTCATTGGGCCATTTATAAATAGGAGACACTGCCAGTGTGTTCAACTTCGTTTTTTGCATCCATCCTTAAAATATTTTTAAGAATAGAAATAGGTCCATTTAAGGATGTAGTTTATATTCCAATAGCTCTTTTTATTTACAACTCCCAACAGCACACGAGGTGATGATCTGTTAGCTCTGGTTACACAAATATCACCTGTTACGGGTATTTATCTCATCTGTTCAAATTTCCAATTTTCGAAAAAATTAAGGGAATTAAAATTAATGGACTAAAAATATAATCAGACGAGACAGAAATTGAATATTTACAGTGTGTCCCTCCAGGGGTCCAACATCAGTCTTTGGTACACACTAAAAATAGAATCCATATGGTATGACCTGATTTGAAAGCTTTTATGTCAAATAAATTATGTACAGTAGTTTACTAGTCCTGCATGCATGCGATCTGAACACATGATGTGTTCAGATCGCATGCATTCATTGAAATGCTCTTTACATGTTTAAATAAAGAGCTTTTTACAGAGGTGTCAAGTTCACAGTCAAAAGAGGGAACACTTTCAGGAAATGATCATTGTAATCTATGATGGAATGCGAAGGGAATCACTGATGCTTTACATGTAATATTCTTGGAGGAATGTAAGCATTGAAAGTTCATGATAAGAGTTTAGGTTGACATACCATCGGAAAGACCAGTTGGGGATCACGGAATTATTAACAAAATAACTTGCATATCATAAAGTAATGAACACCCTGATTACTAATAAGGTTACAATGGTACATAACTTTGACATTGGACAACTGATTTAGGTTGATATGTGATGTGCTATTTAAAATATTTTTAATGATGATACTTTTTTGTGTAACGTGGTAGTTTAAAACACAATAATTATGATGAATACAAGATGGGTTGCATCCGTCAGCCATGTTGGAATTATGGAAATGGATGGAAAGTAGGGTAATCTTGGTGTATGATACCAAGTAGAGAATGTTATTTTTATAGCAATACAAGCTAGCTTGTCTCCATGTTTTTTTAAAGAGACCATTGCGGACACATACCGTGTATAGATATCTGAAATGTCAGATGTCATGATGTTTCTAAAACTTAGGTAGCCATTTGGCTGTGGTCAGGGCACAATTAATATGGTTTTGTAGACAGCATGTGTGTTTAGTATTCCCCTGATCACAATTTTTGTGGCATCAGAAGCTGTTCAAGTCCTGTAGTGAGAGGCATATGTCACAAAAGAAACACCAGGGATGAATCCATGATTGAAGAGTTTTACAAATTTGGTAAATTTATTTTGATCGATATCACATTTCTGTTGTGTGTTTAACAGTCTTACTATCATTTTCAAATTTGTTATGAGCCTGTCCTATTCTCACTGATACAACACTGTGACAGAATCATGAATATTTAATAGATATTCTATATAAGGCTAATCCAGGACTGTTACATGCTTTGCATTGTGATTTCAACTGTTGGCTGAATTCTAAACCCTGACGGTCTTTCTTGTACATACATTATAGATATTCATTTACTATGAAAATACTTTCATCAACAGCACAGGCAATGACACAATATCTGAATCACACAAACAGAAAGTTCAGACAATTACGTGTTATAGCTTGTGATGAATTTCCTTATTATGTAAATAAAGATTTACAACATAAAAACTAAACATGTTGAAAGAGTGCTTTTTCATAAGCCTTTTTAATAGGGTATGTTGAAATCATACACAGGTTTTTGAGGTCAATACAATATTGTTTGGTACAACAGCTGTACATACCCATCACCATTACTTCCCTTGTGTATGCAAAACGTTTCATGACATATTTCAATAATGCAGGCAGATACCAGAACCACAACTCTTACATGTAAAGCATTCAACATTCACATCTAAAAATAAGAGTAATTTCCATTTTTTGTTTTTATAAAATTTGCCATTGATAAGGAAGGGATTTACAAATTAGACAGAGGGCACCAGAGGTTGATCTACAGGACATCAGGTTTTTTTTTCATTGTAGATTTACCTTTTTTTGCACAGTTGAACTGAATATCAAAGGAACCACATTATGATAAAAAGAGTTGAAGCACCATTCTGTATAGTCAGTACAACTGTCAATTGCTAGTTGCTTTCTCTCACGTACGTGTGACCGTATGTGGTGACCAAAATTCATCAACTTTGGAAGGGCGTTTGTTGAAAACTGTAAAACATGACAGAGTCGTCGAGGCAGAAGTGGATTTCATTGCATTGTTTATTGTTTATGCTCACAACATTTATTGTTTATGTTGCATTTTGCAGACAATTCTAATTGACATTGCTTTTAAGTAAACAGGCTGACCAACCAGAAAGGGAAGTTCAAGCTACATCATTTCTATAAAATGGCAGAATTTATTCACCAACAGATCTGTTTTCATTCATATTAATGAGGGTTTTTTCAGCCAAAGCATACTGAGCCTTGTAAGCAAAGTATGGGCATTTGAAATGTATGCAGGTGTCAAAACAAAGGCAATCTTTGCAGAAACTTTGAAAATAAAAAAATAAAATAAACTGCTAAGGTCCAGTGAGGATAATGCCATACAAAACAAGCTCAAAAGAAATAAAATTAGAATGAACAACATGTTAGAGTTATTCCACACTAAAATTATACAATATCCGTAGAATTGTGTCGATACCAAAGTACATGAAAACAACTGATAAAGCAATGAAATATAAATTTTAACTGTATAAGTCAGGAACAACTGACACAGAACGGTCAGGAAACCTTCACAGATCATGATCAGATTAAAAGTCAATGCTGTATGGTATGAACTGTCATATTTGGTCCACTTTCAAAAACAAAGAGCATCTGTGATGAAAGCCTTTTCTTTCAAAATAAGTTTGCACATTGTGATGATGATCTGCCCTTTCATAACACATACAAATAGTGTGAACTTACTTGAGGTTGTATGGCGCTGTGAAAAACACTTGTATCTTTCAATACTGCAGCACTGAGAATGAGTTGACTGATGTGTATTGGGAATGATGGCAAATACTTGAATGTTCCAGTGGTATGACAACGGTCATGACATACATATGAAATGGTTGTAGTCAGTTGCTTGAGTGAACGACTGAACTTTGACCAGCATGGCCAAGAAAGGAACTATTTCTGAATCAAGCTAAAATAAATGTTGTGAAAGTTGATGGTAGCATAATAATGGATATTTTACAAGGATACAGCTACGTTATTCTACTTAATTTTGGTAACTTTTGTTTCATATGTTAAGTGATTTAATCTTACTCTGCTGTCAAAAAAATGTTTGGATTTCTTTACTGCCATATTGACCCAAGATGGGGGTTTACTATAGAGATTTTATGCATGGAAATAGAGGTCCAAGGTTACATTCACCCAGGGTATTGAAAAACACTTCATTGAAATGATTTCTGGTACAGGCAAGCGCTAAGATACTGACATATCTTCTAACTCAGCTGGGTTAAGTTGACATTTGGCAACTATGACCTTGCATTTCAGTCTGTAGAAAAGACATTTCATTTCTTTTCTTTACATGAAACAAAAATAACCAAAAAGTCCAATACTGTCAAAAAATGGTTACTTCTTTCTGTTAACCTACATATCTGAGAATGCTCAGTCACTTGCTAGGATCACCTGTGAAATCTGTTCAACTCTATCCTTGACCCTTGACCCTTAGGAAAACATCCAAAATACATCATGTGTCAGTTTCATTGAAACCTACCACCTTTTGATTCTAAATATATGTATTATAAAAGTTTGTGACACTGTTGTTTGGCACAAGACAGTAAATGACATCTACAGAAGACTTAATTCCACCTGTGCTACCATAGATAGCTCATTGATTCTTTGACTTATAAAATAAATATAAACACAGCAAAGAAACAGGCACCATTTTACAAGTAGTATAGCCACAAACTGATGACGTCAAATCGCCGTACACAATACATAGTGTCATAATTACAAGGCGTCTGTGTTTTGTGTACGGCGATTTGACGTCATCAGTTTGTGGCTATAGCACTTGTAAAATGGTGCCAAGAAACATACTTTATGGCATAAAGTTCTTATGTGTTTCAGCAGCTCATCACACCTCAGCTGTTTAATTGAAAAGCTAGCACCTTGAGATTGTGTAAAGAATACCAATGTCATGGCTTTTAACTACGTTTCCTACTAATGAGCCTCTATTCTGGTTTGAAGTTGTCAACAGATAGATAGCTGTACTGCCTCAATGATGTGGATATCACATGATACATGTTAATCAGGATAATAGAACACCTTGCTGTACCTTGGGAGATATCAAGGAATAAATAAATTGTAATCTGGGAAGATTTTCGTGAAGATGCAAATACATAACATGTTATGTCTGACAGCCTATCACCTGCTGGATGCCCGTTCATTGTAAATACAACCTTATACATGCAATGTATGGATGATGTAACCGTGAATATCATTTGATGTATGCTATGAATTTTGGAACTATCACCTGACATGTGCTGTGGCGGGGCAGATACTGCCACATATGCTCAGAATTTTCCAAGACATAGTCCTCCACTGGGAATATACACTGATTGACCAAACAAACACTGCAACTCTGTTTTATACACATAATTTGCACATATATGCCTGGTACACACATTGACGCCCTCTGGGTATCCTTGACTATTGCAATGGTACAGGGTAATATTATTTTCCATAACGCTGCTGTGTTCCAGCATATGCAATCATTTTTGCAAGGAAGGTGTTGTAATCTATGTTCCGATGACTGGCTATTGACCTGCAAACCAAAAGATAATGTTGGTTGTGAAATTTCTGATGTTGGGAAATAGGTCATTAATTGCTGATCTGTGAAAATTACAGAGAATTGGGAAATTATCAGCGTTGTTTTATTATTGTGCAATTTGAACTCGGTGGCAATTGCAAAATTATAAAACATGTTAATAATTTTACATATGCACTGTACTCTGTCTCAATGGGAGCATTAAGCAGCTATGAAATAAAGGCACTTGATTTTCTGAAAGGAGAGCTGCCGTATCTTGACAGCACATTCTTTCAGCAGCTATACATTGTTTGATGTAGTTAAATGAGATGGGAACATAGGTGCATGTATTAGAATGTAAAACCATGATGACAAACTTCAATACATGAAAACTAATTTGATAAAAGGAACGGTAACTTGATTAGACGGAATTTTTATATGGTGTAGAGTGACCTTTGACCCCTCAGTCTGATGGGTGATGTCACACAAAAAGCTGAGAGAAAAAGCACATAATGTACATTTACTATCCCTGTACTTAAATTAATCTATGTGAGCGTCTCCTAAAGTGCCAAAAACATGACCATGTGCAAATATCCTGATTCACAGTATACCGTGAGAGGTAAAAAGTATGTTATTGCTTGGAAAAATATTCTAGAATGTTACTTACAATATTTCTGATAATCTAATTTGAAAAGGCAGAAATCCTAGCACACTCTCTACTTGACCAAATTTGAATACAACATCTGGGTCTGGAAAATGACTCCCTGTAATGGAAATAACAGATTATTCATATTGGTTATCAATTCTACATTGTAAAGCTAATACTAGATTAACATGTACTGACTCTATCTGTACTGTATCCGACTAATGTGATACGACATTTTATGTTATAATGGGACAAAGTACAGCACCTATAAAATGTCTGTATTGAAATAGGTTTCACTAAACTTCATTTAAATATGTGGTTTTACACATGTACAACGTTCTATACAAATGGCAATAACAATAATTATTGCTGACAAGCTGTTAACACACACTTTTACTTTTGAAGTGATATCACCTAGCTGCATGCACTGAACAGGTATCATGTTCGGACAGTAACTATTAATGATTTCAAAAGATAGTAACCGTTATTTATAAGAGAATTAACACTTCTTAGTAATGAACAGCATGAGTTCAGTACTTTTTTAAATAAGGGAAAATAAACAAATACATAAACATACCTTGAAGCTGGTGAGCCAAAGTTGAAATTTCAATATCTTTGACATTCCTTCTTTTAGATGCAATGTCTAGACAGAATTGTTTTGCTGCAGTCACAATATCATGCCTGCCATCTTGTGGTGATACCAAATTCACATGGACTCTACTGCTTAATGCTAGTGGAGAGACAGAAACATTTTCTGTTGATTACCTATGGCAGAAACATAAGCAGTAATGGAATAGAGTTACACCAGAAATAAAGATCAAATATATGTTATGGTTAAATTTGCAAGAATGATCAAACAAGACTGATCAACTGTTGCACTTCAAATGAAGTATTTTTGCTTTTTGTAATTGCAAGAGCAAGGTTCTACTTCAAAATACCCAAAAATTGCCTGATACTTTTAATATGGTTAAAAGAATTGAGGTGTTTATCAGAATTTAGAAGCCCAAGTACAGTACCATGTTAGTGTTTAAGTGCTTGTAACCCATACAATAAACTAGGCTACCAAGTAAGGTAATAATTGAGATAAACTCAATCAAGTTGTTTATTCAGACATTCAATCAAAATATTTATTGTCAGGAAGAATTTCCTAAAAGTGCTGTTCTCCCTTATCATACCGGTATGTGGTTGTGTGGGTTGCAATTCACCAATCGTAAAACTCCTCCAATCTTTACAAATGTATTTAGAAGCTCATGCTTGCCCTTATTAAGTCTGCATACTCATCTTGGAGATACAAAATATCTTATGAGTACCAAACACAGATTCATAAGAAAGCCGGTTGACAGGGCAAAGGCCATGGTTGACAGGTCACAAATTGTGAAATTTGGATTATATATATGAACACACACCCAAATATACACGTCTTGTCAGAGAATTACAGTGCTGGATGTCAAAGCAGAGCTTTATAAACAATAACATAAATTACTTTGTATACAATATTAACAACTTTAGTGTTTGTGTGTGTGTGTGTGTGTGTGTGTGTAACTGCTCAGATTTCAATCAAACGAATCTTTAGACTTTCACTTCAGCTATGTAAATTTAAAATTTAAAAGTTTAAATGCAGAATTGTCAAGGAAAACTTTATTTAGCAAAAAAAAAAATGAATTCTTGGCTCGTGCATGTGATAAGTATATTATTCTCAAAATATTTTTAATCTTCACCTAGGAAAATAATTGCGACGTAATGACCATGTCACCACGAGTGGAACATGGTCATTACGTCACTTGCGTTTTCCTTCACTGAACAAAGTACAATACTGGGGTATAAACATCTAGTTATCATGAGTTTTGCATGTGATAACACAATCTTAACATTTTGTAAATATCTTTCTTACCTTTATTTCCCAACACTTTACCACTTTTATAAATTTGATAACTATATTTTGTTGCTTCTTCACCAAGAATTTCTTCTTGCTGTTTTGAAATTTCTTCATTTAATGCTACATAATTTCTTTTAAAAATACCTGAAATAAGAGTAACATGTGTTATTTCTCTTCGCTGACGGTTAAAGTTAACATGTAGTTCTACGCAAAATATACATCCATGTCACTTAGAACAAGTTTGTGTCATTTCTTTGACAGGATATTTTGAAAGCAAATCAGTTTTCATTAAAATGATTTGAAAATCTTTCTATGATAAATATATACAGAAATGTATAATGTTGCAGTATTTGAAATAATTTATATTTACTTGTGCTATTCACGCGTACCTTACTGTCATATAAGGTAGGAAATTAGTGTCAGCTCTGGTGTTTACATTTGAAATGTTGAATCAAAATCAAAACACTGAAGCAGATTTACAGCCATCAAAATGATGACAAATTCTCAAAATAAGTATAACCTTCAGAAAACATTATGGAATGATAGTCTGTATAGGCAAAGTGACCATTGCTCAATACAGTTACTGCTGGGTTTGCATTGTATCCTTTCAATTCAATGAAGTGACACTGTTGATTGGAGACTTAATTCACACAGTAGACAATTTCTAATAAAAATTTGCACAGCTGTTCATGTAAAACATCCACGTTGTAGCTGGATGGTCTACAATTTCGACAAAACTAGATTGATGCCAGAGTAATTTTGACAAAATGATGCTATCTTAAATAATATACCCCGGTAACTCAAATGTTACCTTCGCGTATGGCATTATATGTAAATTCAAATTATTAGGGTAAAGGACTGCAAGTCAATGTTACAGTATAAAACATGTAATCTCGCTATTTTATTCAAATATGGACCGACTTCAGCCAGCACAGATTGGTCTCTTTCGAGTTTCCCCTTTTACAGAAAAACCTCTCAAGTAGAACCTTCTCTGTGATCTTTCAACTTGAAGTGCATGTGTTCAGTCCTTTTTGCCAAACTCTACAATTACCAGTACCTTATGACCTTATAGCCAAACTTCTCTCAGTTCAAACTTGAAATAATAGAATATGAAAGTTTTGTTAAAGTTGTATTCTTTGCACAGAGTGGTCTTCTATGGCTTCATATGCATTTTCTCTGTGAATTTGTAGAAAGAACTGTCAACATACATGATAAATCCATCCTATGAGTTATTAAACCCTCCAAATATTATGTTACAGCTGTTCTTCTTATTCCCAATGCTTTTAGTAAAAATGCAGAGGGTATAAAAAGGCTGTCTGTGCAATTACGTAAAGTTTCCATGACATTTTTAGAATTAATAATACCCATTAGTTCACATATCAATACCATTACAAAGGAATTAATTGTATGAAAGATTTTCCCTAGTGGTTCATGGACATGAAAATTACTAGAATGATGAATCTATTGAATTTGAGTACAGCATGGCACCTTGAAAGCCTCTTAAGCTCTGAAAATTCCACAGCTTTACCACTCACTAAATTATACTTAGCTGCAGTGATATAGCCTGCAGCCTTCCCCATCATGGATGGGAAAGATACATTGGGGAAGGCATTGATGTACATTCATGCAGCTAGATTGCACTCTGCTCAGGAATTCCCTACTCATGAAGAGAATGCAAAGGTGGGAACCTATCATCATTGCCTTCCCCAGCATAGATGGGACAGATGGTCCGCCTATTCCCTCCACAAAAGTACATTGTAAAGCCATGATGCACATCAATGCACCTACTAAAATTGTGCTCTGTTGAGGAATGCCCTCTGAAAACTGAATAAAAAGAGGGAGCGATATCATACTCCTCAAATCGGATGTATTGAACCATCCAACACCAGGCAAGTTTGATAAAATTTAAATGTGAAAATGTGTACGTAAAGAATCCACCGAAGAGGGTGACTTGTGAAGTTATCTTTTGCAATGTTGCATCACCGTATTTTCACCATGAAAGGCCTGTGTTTGTATCACGTACCCTGAAGCAGTGAAAGGGGGCGTACTCGTACTCTGAGATTGAATGAGCGGAAGTGATCTCACGCAGTGACCGAACGTTCGATATAGAATGTAAATTGTCCTCAATGTACACCATGTCCTTGACATGCTAGGGTATGGTTCAAAACTATTGTCCACAAAGTCTCCATTATATTATTATGAGACCTGATCAAAGGTTATTCATGATAACCTGCAGCCGTTCTAAAATGGTCAAATAATCACAAGATCGTAAGCGTGATAATGCTTAGCGAAGCCACACAAAAGCACGAAGCACGAGTATTTTGTGGAGCTCAAAGTCAGGTCTTCCGCCACCATCTACCTACCTTCGGTATCATACAGACTTATATAAGATATCCCCATTGCCATACACCATACAATTATATTTGCGACATCTTGGTATGAAAGTTCGTCTTCCAACATCACAAGCCCGACGTGCAAGGGCAGTTTTTTTAGTGATTTAGCATCAGTTTTCAATCTCGTCCGTGTCCTTTTCCTCCGAAATTGCAAAGGTGTCTTGAACGAAGAAAGCCATGCTTGGACACTTGCTTTAACAGCGATAATGATGTGCACTATATACAGTAATATTCCGTGATAAAACGCCATTGCCAATCACTGCCAAGTAGTTCGCTGAGTTGCATACTCCATACTCGTACGTCAAACGGCTTGTTCACGCTTTGCTCATGCAGTAGACGAACAGACACTAGTTCTTGTACCGACTACCTATGCAAGATGTTATCTGATTGGTCAATCAAGTTTCAACTTCTTGTATGGGGGACAATTACAAATCCATCCTTCAGACAAGAGGGTGTATAAAAGCCCAACATTTAGAGATACCAAACGCTACTTTACCTAAATTAATCCCGAGAATGCACAATATGCCGGTTACAGATGTATTTGGAAATTAAATGGTTAAAACGCGAGCTGAAACTTCGACATAAATTACCAATCACAAAACTTCTTCTTCATCCCTAATTTGCGTACAATACGCATGCCTGACAGATGGTGGCATTTCATTGGGCACTGCGTTGAAATTAGGCTGAGTTTTTACTATCGACACAGTTGATTAAGAAATATAAAAGTGCTCCGCTTTTTATGCCAATTTAGCTGCTTTTCTGTAATCAATTTCTATAAAAAATATCAAGTTCCCATTTTTACATGAAGTATTAGAATTTAGCTGCGAAAAAGAGTTTAGATGACATTACATACTATCATTAAGTATTAGTTTAACTTTTCCTCATCGAGACTGCGCTTTGTGCATTTCCCCTCTGCGATCCTGTCATGTCAAAACTGAAAAGTTCAGACGGGTTCATACAAACGATCGTGGTGCAAGCTGATCAGTAGGCGTTAGGTTGCTATAGCAGCTGCTTGTGGTTGTTTTGCACCGTCAGGTCTCCGAGAAACTGCAGATTTATGCGCAAAACCAGTCAACTATTGTCAGCTGAATATTGTGTGCGATACTGTTCTTTACTGATTTCGCGCAGACGGAACGAACACCTACCCACTGACAAGTGACATCGGGAGTACACACTGCGCTCGCAGCACAGGGTGTACCATTTCGTGCCAAGGCAGATAGTGTGCGACTGATCGTAACTGTAGTCTACAGAGGCCAGACAGTGGTGTACAGTTCAATTATATTGGTAAAATTTATTTCATATCCTGAACTTGGTCGATCGTGGAGCAGGTAGGTTCTTTCACAGTCCCTCTCACTGTTTATGTTGTTTTTGAATGTTGACATTTCGCTGCCAAGTTTCACTTTTGTGCTGTTTCTTTAAATTCATAAACATGAACAACGAAACATATCCTTTTTGTCAGCATTTATCAATGGTGGAAGAGCGAGATGACTTTGTGTACAGTTGTCATGATAACGGGTTATTTCTTTTGTAAGCCTAGACAGTTATGATGTTATAAATTCAGGGTTACTGCCTTTGCTATTGTTCTACGATAAAGAATAGGCGTGAAGAAATTCATTGATCAGTCAATTCATTGTCCCCACTGACTTTCAGTCTAGCAATGTGTCTGGTTAAATACCAATCTTCCGTGTATATTGCTCCAATATTTTGCACTTGAGTCACTCCGCCTTGTTGTATCATTGCAAAAATGTTGACTATGTCCAAGTCCATCCCGGTCGAATCGTCTGATCTACAAAGTTTATATAGATTACCGCAGTTTAGTATCATCAACGTGTGTTATATGTACAGACATTAGAATTTTAGTCGTTGTTTCAGAATAAACAGGCTTTGCAGTCCACTTTTACATTTACTTTTGAATTTTGAATCACATTTCTGAAAGGTTGGAATGTCATATTCCAAAAGGGAATATCTAATTGTTTACAATATTCGCCATTGTATTTTGTCCTGATGAAAGTTTTTAAGTGTGTTGATGGACATACACTTGTACCTCTAGTGTCTTAGAAATTCCAGGTTATAACTTAAGGTATGGAACTTGAATCACATTTCTGAAAGGTTGGAATGTCATATTCCAAAAGGGAATATCTAATTGTTTACAATATTCGCCATTGTATTTTGTCCTGATGAAAGTTTTTAAGTGTGTTGATGGACATACACTTGTACCTCTAGTGTCTTAGAAATTCCAGGTTATAACTTAAGGTATGGAACTTGACATTGAAAGACTTAAACTTTCTCTCAAACCCTCCATGAAGAAATTTTAAACCATTCCCTTTTGAAATCAAGAGTGAAAATCGGGGGTCATAGTGCAAAATTTGCACTGGAGAAAAATTATCGAAAATATATACTGACACTTGAACTTCACAGTGACTGCTAATATCTCTATCAGAAAAATTACATTTTTAATTTTCACAAAAACAAGGCAGTGAAGTCTATGTACTCGATAAGCTTCAAGATGAGCCCCACAAGTAGTAGACCAAACAAGTATTGTACAAGATGAAAGCGAGAATATCTGTCCCTGAGGGACATTCTACAGTTACTTTTAGCAAAGTATCAGAATATCAGCCAAGGAAACAGAATTGCACAAATGGCATCCCATTCTTCTTGCTAACCTTTGAATTCAATTCATGATTGGATTTTGTTGCTGTTATGATAGGTCAGAAATGAAAAATCACTGGATTATCAGTATTGTGTTTTGGATTAGTCATGACACAAGTTGCCCACAATTTGTGGTAATTTTGTGATTCTCTTGGCATACTTCATATTGATCTTATTCTATTACAGGTACATTTGACGTTTGACTGGTTGACAAGCACGTACACTGACAACTCAAGCGATGGCCATGTTTTCCTACTCTGTGTTCCACACTCTATCGCCAATCACAGAGAGTCTCTACCTCAGTAGCGGTGCAGCGGCCAGTAGTGCTACCAACTTACGAATCAAGGGGATAACCTTTGTCGTCAATGCCACACTGTCGCCAACCAAGATCCCCACGGGGTTAAACATACGCTCCATGCAAGTACCAGTGGATGATGTACCCCACGCGTTGCTGTCTCCCTATTTTGAAAGAGTTGCCGATAAAATCAGGGAAGAGAAACTCCGTGGTGGGAGAACGGTGGTGCACTGTGTTGCCGGTGTCAGCAGATCAGCCTCTCTGTGTATTGCTTACCTCATGAAGCATGAGAGCTTGACTTTGAGGGAAGCATACGAGTACGTGAAAGGAAGGCGGGCTGTCATCCGACCTAATTGGGGTTTTTGGAAACAACTGATTAGCTACGAATTCAGACTGTTCGGTAGAAATACAGTTCACATGGTACCATCACCTGTTGGCTGGATACCTGATGTGTATGAGAAACAAGTCAAAAATATGGTTTGGTAATATTTTATTTTAGATGTATTTCAGGAATGTCATAAACTTTTTTCTTTCATATAATTTCTCCAAGATATCATACTGGTCACTTAAGAATTTACTAAAATATGTGATCTGTCTGTTATCGAGTTCTCTGATCATAAATATGAACTCTTCTGATTTTGTGGCAGGATTAACCCTTTGACCCCCATTTTCCTGTGAAATGAACAAACATTGCAATAGAAAACAGCGGGATCTGGCCAAACCAACACAAGGCACACAGTCCATGTAGCCGACAATGAGATACAAATGATATGCAGTTAAGGTCTCCTCAACTAACTTTCAGCTGGTTGTTCACTTTCTACTATTTTTATAGTATTTTATACAAAGGACAGATATATTCTACCTGCAGCTTAAAACTGATAGTGATTTTGTAGCTCATTCTTTACTATTTTCATTGTTTTCGGTAGCCGGTAACAGTCACTTTGTGTTCGTGTCGGCTACATGGACGATCTGCCCAACACAAGGGTTAAATCTGTAGCCCACTGAATTCTCAAGCAACAAAACCTCATTACATACCACTTAAACTGTACAATATTTGTGAAAAAGTTTTGGACTGTTGACATGATTTTCACAAGAATATGATTTTACCACAGTAAATCTGTTTGATGCTCAATGAGTCTGTTCAAGGTGGACTGTTCAAGCTGAACCCTGTGTTGTTGATCTCACAGATTAAGATATCTGGTCATAACAAATAATCCTTGTCATTTTAGTTCATTTTGATGTAGTACAATGTACAGGGTGCTACAATTTACAAATAGAATCTGCTATAAGTGTTCTTAACGTATTGTAATAGTCTTCCCAAAGTTTCAAAAAGAAACTAAATTTATGCACAAATTATTTTGTATTTATTTTTATGTCAAAGTGAGGTAGACTTTAATTTCTATGTAAAAGTATTTATTGTTGAACATTGTTATTTTGTAACGATCATTTATATTTTCTTCAATGGTCAACAGTCCGTCCATATTAAGTTAAATTTTAGCTTTCATGTCTGCATTCTGTTGATATAATTTCTCTTGTGCCATATTTGTCTATGTCAAATAACATTTTGTTACTGTAGATACATATTTTCTTGTAACTTCCTATCCATTTTATATAATATTTCCTCAAAACGTAGTCAAGAAATAGCTAAACTGAAAAGTCTTTGGTTTTCAGAAACAAGTCTATACCATATACCGGTATGGTTTTCTACCAAGGCAATATTGCCTAGACATTTTGCATTCCAATTGTACATTGATACTGAATGCCTGGCCATCAGAATTTCTCTTGCACACATATGATGTCCTAGATATGGCAGCTGTTTTCTCTCCTATTACTTCAGTGCATCTGGTTTCCATGGTCATTCTATCCATAAATTAATCCTCAGAGGTCAGGAATAGCCGAGTTGGAGCTATTTAACACGACCCAAATGTCAGGGTATTTGCTTTTGATTAACCTACATAACCATGAGATTTTTAAACAAGCCATGTTTGACCGGTTACAATATCACTAATTTTTTTCCCCAACATTGCTTGGGAGTAAAAATGTAGCCAAGACAAATAACATCAATTGGCAAGAAACTAGACTTTGCAGTGTTGCTTTTATCATTGCCAAAACAATGTGCTTGAATGCAAGTGTTTCATGTGATGGCGTTGAGCCCCCCACATAGATACCAGGACTTTGAAAAGGATTGTATACTTTCCCATGGATTGTATATTTTACCATGGTTTGTAACATCCCTCAGTCTTGCTGAAACATTTCTCAACAATTATGTTAAAAATGTACATTGCCAACTTTAAGAATGATAATGTGGGTCATAACATAAGAATTTAATTTTAGATTTTAAAGCAAGAAACACAAACACAAGTGTCATGTTCATGGAGTTTGTAAGTGTTTGATTAGCATCCACATGTGAAATATTCAGTAGGCCAAAGTACTGTATGAATATTTACTATAAATTAGTAGCTTGGTTTGAAGACAAAGCACATCAACATCAGGTCCCACGGTTACTGCTATAGAAGTGAATCTGCAATGTAAGAGAAGTACCCATTTACATTTACGCCTGTACTAGCTGTACATGTATTTCTATTACCAGTAGTTTGAATGTTTGTAAAGCATTTTTTTGTTCTAACCTCAACACTATATTGAAATGCCTATTGTTGAATATGTCACCATAGCCTGTGAACATGTCACCATAGCCTGTATGTGTTTAAAGTCCAGTTTTTATGTTGAAATATGAATTCTAGTCCAGACTGGATGGAATCCCTTTGTCAACAGTTACATTGCATATTGTAAACACTGCATCATGGTTGCAATACTTTGTATTAAACATACTTTAGGAAAAGAGAGAAAAAACATTTTCGAGAACAAAAAGTCTGAAAACATATGTTTTCTAGAACGAAAATTATGAAAATGCTATCAAAAGTTACAGCCATTGTCTATGAGAGAACAATAAGTCTTATAAAATGTATAACAATTATATGTAATTAGCACATATTTTGTTTGATATGTATCGGTTTGTATGAAGGTAGATCTGCATTTAGTGCCAAAACAACTACTGTATGTACAGCATAGGCAACAGGGGGCATAAAAAGTTGTTGAATGAAGAAAAGGATCTGTTCATGTGTCGCCATGGAAACTAGCCATGGTTGGACATTTGAACAAGCTGATGGTATGCAGCAGCTGCAGATTTTAGAATTTTTGAAAAAAGTACAGATAGTGATTTGTAGTAAATGCCGCTTGTATTATGGAACACCAGTACTGTAACATTACTGCCCATTTATGGAATGTTTGCCAAAGAGTAAAATAAAGTTTGTTATGTGGTGACTACAACAAAACCTGCTTGAAAAGGTTGACTTTGATTTAAAACTCCCTCAGTAACACTGAACCAAATTTTAGAGGTTGAAAAGAAAAATAATTTTATAATAATGTTATTATGACATTTTTGTATCTGTTTATTGTCAAAAAGGATGATTCATTAGATACAGTATAGGACAGTATGGTCAGATGAAGAATTTATTTTGCTTTACAAATTACAATATTTTGAGGAGCATAAAATGTACAGTTTCCAGTCTTTTCTTGCCAGTCATTCAAATATTTTTTCAGTTGGTGTGTTTTTAATAACCCGCAGACCCAAATTTTTCCTTTATCTTACCATTCTGCCTATGCTACATCCCTAAATATCTGAGTTTTTCAAACATGATCATTTATTGATTGATAGTCATTTCATAATTACTTATTAGCTCAATAACCATGCAGATGTCCTGAAAACAATATGAAAAATTGAATTTCTTGAAGGTAGTGTCCGCTTTGGGGACAGATATTTAAACTCACTGATTTTTACCATTCTTTTCTGATCTACCACTTGTGTGGGTTCATTTAAAGCTCCAGGAACACACAAAAAAATTTTCACTGGCTTAGTATTTTGTAAATTGATAATTTTATTTTTGCCCAAACCCATAGTTATAATGATATAACACAGATGGAGGATATTTTGAATTTCAAATATCAGTAAATGTCATGTAATTTGTTTCTCTAGCACCAAATTTCGCACGGTGACCCATGAATTTATTCTGGATTTGGTGAAAGAATGGTTGAAAGTTTCATGTAGGAAAGTTTGAGCAAAAGCGCAAGTATTTCACTTTTGAGGTGCATTACATCATGTGCATTACGTCATGTTTGTGGTTTTCAGTCCCACTACACGATAGAGGGCACACTTGGTGATTTCTGTGATTTCCTGTTAGCATTGCATTTACAGTGTACTTTGGACTTGCTCCAAGTCCTAAGGGCGTATAAATATCAAACCAGAGTATATTGAAGGAATACACCAACAGACAGTCACTTTAGTTGTAGGCTGTTGTGCAGATTGTGGGAGAAACGCGATGGCCCACTGCCAGTAACTGCTGTTGCCGAGGAAAGCCAAGCGACGGGCCAGTTTATGTGTACTTCAACATCTGAATACACCACTGTAATTCATGAACATGATAGTATATTGTAAACAGTAGTAATATTGCACTCAATAAAAAGAGATGGGATTGAGAAGTCAGTGTCTGGTGTTAAAAAGTTTTTATTTTGTTACACACACTGAACAAAATATACAGAAACTTTAGGAAAGAGCAAATACAAAGATAAAGAGTCAAGTATTCAACATCTTAGAATTGTGTGGAATTTTAGTTTCACACATCACATGAACAATAATAGGAATTTGCTATGTAATTGAAGTACACACAACATCAAGTATGTAACCTGAATAAAATCTTCATTGTAAAATCTACCTTTTGTTTTATTTTGAAGTGAGAACACTGATTTTAAATCGCTGTGATAACACATATGGAAACCTTTGCCTGCATGAAATTGTAATATGCAAAGCTGAAATGACCAGTATGATGAACAATTGCAGTTTTCTAACTGCAGGATCCCAATTTACATTTGGACTCGATGTTGGAATCAAAGATAAAGCTAACTGCTCTCTAATGTAGCAAGTTTATCAATTCCATTCTTTCAATTCTGTTATTTAAAGTCAGTTTTAAAATTTAGCCAGAGACTGATATGACTGACTGCAAAAGCAAAATAAATACATCAAAAACATGCAGAACATCAATGAAGCCGCCCTACTTTATTTGAGGGGACTTGCAATGTGAGTCCTCAACACAGCCTGATGATATGACAGATCCTATGAGAAAAGCAAATGTAGTCCTGATCCTGCTCACTTTGTCATGATACAAGAGCATTGTTAAATTTTATGTAACCATGACAACAAATAAAAGTGTTACTATACCCTGCTTTTAGTAAAAGAAATGTACTTTGTCTTGTGCGAATAATTTTTTGGATCAATCCAATATGTTCCAGAGAAACCTACATACCATTACTTCACACATGTAGGCAACAAAAATTACAAATCTTCAACAGCTATTTATGAAAACAAGGACGTGTAACAAAATGAGTTATTTCAGACTTCTATAATAAGTTTATCCGTAAAATCACAAATATCTACATAGTACAGGATATTTCGAATTACGTACATACAACAGTATGTGTTACACTTGTGCGTACACAACATGTGTGAGTCTAAATAGAATTTGTGGTTTAGCTTCAATCAACCTGTACCAGATTTGAGAAGGCCACTTTAAATTTCTATTCGGTAAAGCGCTTATTGCAACTAGACATGAAGCTGTCTACTGATACACCCAAACATCTAATTTCATACTAGTCTACAACCAACAACTATTTTACACATCGTGAAGAACAAAAAACCCTTTATAACTTTTGTCACTGGTTGAGCTCTGTGAACCTGACAGGACAAGCATTGACATTGTGTACTGAAATTTGGCTAGAAACACTTGGCTTTCTAGTTAGGTACTTGTTCAAGCAGAATTATAAGGCAATACTTAACCAACATGGTCTGTAAAAATCTAAATACGTTTAATTCAAAGAGGACGTCAGTGAGGATATCATGTTGATTCTTACCTTTACACATGGAATATTCATTGCTTCACACATTTTAACCCTTTCACTACCATGGTTTGGCCCAAACCCATTGTTAGCAATGGTAATTGTGGACCTTTTTACAGGGAATTGGGGGTGAACAGGTTAAAGATACTGCAATATCTATTTTGCATATGTTGTAATTCCCTCAACACATCATCTTAGCTGTGTCCTATATTTCCGTCCCCTAACTAAATGTCAAGTTTAAAAATGCATTCAGTGTTGTCTGAATGATGCTCTCTCATGTCTTAGGTTTAAATTGTAAAATCCTAAAAGTATTCTCTTCAATTTCAGTTTGCACACTGAGTAAATTTGCGATAAAACACCAAACTGTCTATTAATTTGTAGTTTTCTGTATAATGATACAGTAATAAGTTAATTCAATAGGTCCTTTCATGTCAGAGTAAAAAAAATCCACCGTTCTTCATCATCTTCCACTATGTTTCTTTCTTCCAGATTTTATAGAATACCCATCTGGTGATATGCATTAAGGAAAACATGCAGTATATGTGATTTGAAAATGCAAAAATGAAGCAGATCAGGTCGTCTCATATATTGTTTCAAAATCCGTGACAAGTATGAGAAACAGAATTCTTGTCAATGTCTGCAAAAAACGCATTTGCTGCAAAAGTTAACACTTAACAAGTCAAAGGCCAGGGGCCTGGGAATTTTCAATCTAGAGTTCAGAGTTTATATAAACAAGATTTGTCAATTGTGAAGTTTGTGTATCACTGAATATATTGCTTGAATAAAGCCAATTAGCTACTCACAAAGAACATGGTCATTGAATCACAGATTTTGACCATACTTAATTTATTTGAAGTGTTTACATAAATTAGTTTTTCTTTTAGATGAAGCCAATCAACAGTGTCTATATCTTCAAGAGAGAATGATTGTTATAGTGTGGGGTAAACTTTGATGAGCTATGCAAAAAAAAATAAAATAAACAGCGCCCTCTTGTGACAGAAAGGATACAATTCGTGGTAAGAAGGAACACACACAGTTTCTTTGGAGAAGTCCACTGGACAAGACAGCTTGGATAGCTGATTTTCATACATAGCTAGAGCCTGTGTTGAATTGGCGCCGTTACCCTGAACAAATAAAGAAAGAAAGAAAGAAAGAAAGAAAGAAAGAAAGAAGATACACCATCACATTCACATAGCTCTGATCTGCAATCCTGAAATTTGATATTACTTGTCTCCACTTTCTGAAACAAACTGAAGTTGATGAAAATGCTAAAAACCCTGTGAGACAAACAGTACATGGGATGATTGGTGCGTGAGAATGTTTTTTTTTTGCTTGAGTTATCCATGGATACCAGTCAAGAGGAAAATTTGATTCATGTGTACTGGTTCTTAAGAAAGGATTTATCCATCTTCAATGTAATAGACCATGTTCCGAACCGCGCGAGACATTCTGAGATATCGCGAGAATATGTGGTTCGCAGTGGACGTGTTCTCGCAACACAGGACAAACTGCGTGAAACAGGACAAGTCGCTAATTACGTTAAACACTGCATAAAATATATGAAGTTGCAATCTTTGCTCAGTTCTGCACTTTTCCTAGTTCCATACAAAGTTTGACTTGTATTACTAAGCTGGAAACCTGTTTCTATGGGCATGTATTAAAGTCTCGCGAGATCTCGCAATCAGCGGAACATCGTCTATTGAGCAGATTCTAGCACATTTTCTCATAAATTACAATAAAATAAATTGTACATTTAGAGGAACAAGGAACTCTTTTACTGCTTAATGACAGGAGAATTTGTAACACTGTACTTGTACATGCTTCCTGTTTCAGCAGACATTTCTGAATAAAGATACATGTACTTCCTTCTCTCTTTCCTTATCTGTATGGAAAACAAAAATTTTGTCTATCTCTGTGAAGGCACGTCTGCTGCCAGAGTCTTCCTAACCATAGAAAACCAATGACAGGGTTGTACCAAATGAAGGGGTGACAGGGTTCAGTGGGAGGGGGTTATTCTGTCTTTGCAGAGGAGGACTCTAAACAATCTGACTAAAAACTAACCTGTGTGTAGTATTTGCCCGTTGATTTCATGACTTTCATGGACAAGTCTAGAATCAGTCTGAGGAAATCCCACGCTGATCCTGAATGACAGAAATGAAAACAGAAAGTGAACGCATGACTTGGCTTCTCTTTGATCAACAGTATAAACTTCTTTGAGATGACCTACTTCATAGAATTTCCCTGTGAACAGGTCCATGCACATCTTAATAGTCACACTTTGTTATTGACACTGCTGTAACATCATTCTGTATTTTCCTAATTATGTTATGCAACATGTTGACAAGGACTCAAAGGTCTAGACAGGGTTGATAAGGACCAATACAACTGGAAAATAAATCAAACACTGCAATCTAATCTCTTTACTGTAGTGTAACAAAGTTTGTTGAAAATTAGTCTAAGAGTAACAACTAGGCAGGACAAAAATATTTAAATTTCCAGTGCACAACCATTATTTTAACCCTTTGAGTGCTATAATTTTTCCAATAAAAATTTTCGTACAACATTTATCCACTTTTTATTTTTTTTTTTCTGTAATTCCTTTGATGACTTTCGATCAAATGGGTAGCACTTTTCATAGGCTACAGGTTTTGATCAAATTTTTTGAAACTCTGAACCCTGGAAATCTTGTAAAAATTGTCTCATTTATATTTTGTTAAGGCAACAAAAATTGACTGTTGCACTCAAAGGGTTAATCTAACAGATTTTTATAGGATTTCTTCAAAATTATACTATTTCATGGGTGAGATAAAAGTGCCTATGAAAATCTTCCTATATCATGCATAAATATCATTACATATCATTACATTTAGATCACAAAGGTTTCATATCAGCACATAGAAGTCTACTTCATTGTATTGCCACTATCATATGCTACCTACATGTAGCGTGGCTGTATATTCTGCAGCTCAGCATTGATCAAAGACATTTGCATATTAGAATTCAGTGAACTGTGACTTTACTCTTTTCTAAATTTGCATAAGACTTTGAACGAAGCGACCACTTAGCTTCGATATCACCGTGGAGAAGGACACCCACTGTGCAGAGATGAAACTTGGACAACCTTTGGAAGTCTGAAAATAGTTATCTGTGATATAGCTTGGTGGAGTGTATTCTCACATCCTATACTCTGCATTATGGATCAAGTACATGTTGCCAATAATAGTGGAAATTTCACGTAAAATATCTCATCTTTAAGCCATATATAGCAATTGAAACAAAGAGACAGTAGGACTTTGTATAGGCACTTGACCCTCCGTTGATACATCACAGATCTAACATGACCCTTGCTTACCTCTTGGTTCCGTTGTTATTGGGATTGCCGTCAGATCATTGATAACATAATCAAACTGTTTGCCTTCTTTGATGTACTGTTCCATTGCCGGTATACAGTCCTCCACTCTCACCTGACAGACAAGAAAACTCTCATGAGTACTTTTGTTGAAGTCATTTAATACCCATAACCTTTCACCTTCAGCCATCACTTGACCAGCCGGTATCCTCATTGACCTTTGACCAGCATGTAGTTCATCCCATAAAGATTTTTGAATGCACAGCAGGTAATTAAGGACTGCAGTTCAGCTGTTGACAGATGTCAACGATTTTGCATTTCATCTGACACAATGAATGAAGAAAAGATGACATAAAGTTTTAAAATTTAGCCCAGACAGGCATTCAATTGAAAGAATTTCACTCTTCATAAGTTTAACCCTTTGAGTGCCAAAGTCAATTTTTCTTGTCTTTATTGTATACCCAGGACAATTTTTTTTTTAAGTTTTTTGCCAAAATTTCGATGAAAAGGTTTAACCAATGAAATATGATGTCCATTTGGTCAAAAATTATTGAAAAAATAACAGAAAAATTCATAAAAATTAGTAAAATGTTGCACTAAAATTTTGGCGGAAAATTAACAGAACTCAGAAGAAATTCTGTCACCAGCAGACTTACCAAATAGTTATCACCTGCTAGTTGGTCCATAGAATCGTAGCATATTCCTCTTAAATGTTTTACCGCACCATCAATAACAAGCTGGTCTATGTAAACTGACATCAGTCAAGGAAAAATTATCTTTCCGAGCAGGATCGACTTTCGATGAGAAAAAACAGATGTCTACATACTGAATGCCGTACGTGTGTTATCTTGGAAACCATTACAGATCCTGGTGTGACAGGTTAAGTTTCAGTTTTTCAAAGAAAAGTCCTCCCAGTTACCAGTAACTCTGGAGACTTGATGACAGTCAGATAAATGAAGTGCAGGTTACATTTTCCAGATGTATTGGTCATTGTAATTCTGACTTTGCTGACCATTTTCTGAGTTGCTCTGATTACTATGAAATGCCCATAATCAAACAGTGCAAACAAACTTATGACAGGACATGTCATAAAAATTACACACACAGTGGATCATTATATTCTTCTGTAGGGAAATCTGGCATGTGTAACTGAGGGTTAATATCTGTTTTGTATAGGGTTCAATTGATTGAACTTTCTGCAGAAAGCATAGTAACAATTTGGACTCAGAAGGAGACCATTGTCAAATATCAGTTACTTAGGAGGTCAGGTTGGACTTTGTGACTCCCTGGAACAACCATGCAATTCACTGGCTTTTCGTACTGAGTCCCAAGTTCTTAGTGCTTGGCTTTTCAAACTTGTTCACTATCCATTAAGCAGGTGACTTATCAGAGGGCAAGAGATAGATCTATGAAGCTGTCATGAATCTGATATGAGAGAAATTCGATCAATAGCATGAGTTGAAGGCAAGAATTCATATGAATAGTCCTATTTTAATCAGACTGGATGCAAGCCAGATGCCCAGGAAACTACATTTATTGAAGACTTCAAAGTGCTTGCAATTCTGATTGCTCAAAAGGATATCTCAATCATGGTGACAAACTTTGGTGATTCTTTCAGAATTTCATGAAGAATTCCACCGTCACCTCCGCCAAGGATGAGAATTTCCTTGTCTTTAAATTCTTCACTGCCGCTTCCAGTAATTGCTCTGGTGTATGGCAGGTCGCTTTCTGCCAGATCTGAAAGTTACAGACAAAATTAAACCTTTTCAATTCAAGTCAGTAACAATCAGCACAAACATCAAGGCTTAAAAATCCCAGTGACATATACTGTAAGATAAAGTCAGTTAAAATGTCAGAGTTTACGGGTATGAATGTCTTAACAATATAGATCACTGATAATCCTGTCTCTAAGTATGATTTTCAGGGGTCTTAAATCATATGGTTAAAATGCCTTATATGGGGCAAATCATGTTTTTTACAAGTTTTAACTGACAAGATTTGACAGAGAGAGAACTGGGCATTAAAAAATAGTCAAAACGGACTGAAATTGAAATGACTGTCAAAGATTTACAAGGATGATGAAAAGATTTTCATGTTTCCATGGTAACTGTCATAATCATTGCAAAGTTATTTGCTCTTTATTTTGAGATTGTCATGGCAACTCTTTAACATATTATAGCCTGCAGAAAGACACAAAGATGGTGAAATATTTCATCGACGAGAATATCTTGCACTGATAACAAAGATAATTCATTTATATCAGGGAGTGAATTTCTTGTCTTGAAACTGATTGTGTGTCCTGAAAGTAGAAAGACATTTTCTAGCGTCAAATAACTTGCCACGATGTAGGAAAAACAAGACAGATGAATGGTTTTCCATTGTACAGGGTACCTTTGAAACCACTGTTGTCTGATAAATGGTGAATTACTGAAACAGGAAGTGAAGATAAATCACACAGGAAAAAAAGACTGCCTGAAAAAAGTGTAAACTGTCAGTATTTTTTCTGTAGGTCTCAGGTTGGCAAAATTACCTCATAGCTCAAAGTTTTAAGATTTACCTGAGGGTGTCGTTAAGGACAAACATGCATACCACCCACGCAAAATGAACAGTGTTCTTTTGACACAAGAAAAGGCTTTCAGTACATTTGTATAGAACTGACACCATGCATGTCCGGAAATTCTTGACATTTTTACAATACAGTTTAGAAATCTGGCGTTTGTAAGGTTACACTGACTTTTTAAATAAACATATGCTCAATCACATCTTATGCAGAAAGATGATGATATAAAATTTCTATTCAAAGCCACATGAAAATTATTTGATACTTAATTATTGTAATTTGAAATTGTAAAGTTTTTTGAAAATTACAATTTAATTGCTAGAAATTTCCAATCACCTTCAATAGTCATAAAACTCCTCATCCATCCTCAATCATTGACATCAATTTAATATGATAAAAGTAATCATAAAGTTTATTTGTTTTGGGGAGTAACATCACTGCATCATTTTCAATAAATAATATTATAAACACTATCTGAACAACTTTGACTTTCAAGTACCTGACACTATAATGAAATTTTCAGCCTGTCCAAAGAAAGCTTGTATTTTGTTAAAAATTAACAAAGATTAAAAGAGTTTATCATTACCAATTAATCTTAAAAGCTGCAACATTGCCAAATATGGATAACAACGTTCTAGTTAAATATTCAAAATTCTATAATATTGGTTTCATATTTGTCTCATTAATCCCGTTGACCATCTGTGTCACAAAATGTTATTACAATGTACTTTAACCTTACGGCAACATGGAACATTGTAATGAGCCTGATCTGTACTTGTCTCCAAGGATTGAGCTGGCAGTCTGTGTTTTCACACAAGTTAATCTGTCATAAAATATGTTACCAAGGGCAGAAAAAAATTTTGTGGGAAAATTTGTCTGTGTCTGACGTAGTTGGTGATGGAATGACAAAAATAGATTGCTCTGAGTTAGGTTGCTGAAACAGTCAATATTAAAAGTTGAATATTGATTTGGCAAAGTAAAATAACTTTTCTAGTCAAGACAATAATTACTTTGGGGATTGCGGTATTTGATATGGATTAGCCTTTTCTCGGTCAATTTTAGATGGAAATGACAGGATAATGAGAGTAATCTATTGATTTCAAGAGACAGATGGCTTCATATTTCATCAACTTTCAGAGGAATTGTAAAAGCACGACATTTGAAGAGATAACATCCAACCTGAATGTCTACAGGTATCAAATAAATGACTTTTTTACCCAATGGAGTTTGTTTTATATCAGGTTAGTTGAAGCTTGACCTATACTGTCCCTTGATACTCACTTTCACAATTTAAGTTTGTTGATTATCTCTACATGCAATAATATGGCTGCATTGAAATTACAACAATTTGTCTTATCACACGCTTCTCAGGTTTGACTTAAGGTGATATGCGCCTTGAAAATGAAAGACTTAAAATTTTGTTTAAACTTTCCTGGAGGAATCTTTCAACCATTCTCTTTTAAAATCAAGAATAAAAATTTGGGGTCACTGTGCAAATTTTTCTACTAGAGAAACAAATAACCAAAGTTTTACCGATACTTGATATTCAAAATGGCTGCATCCCTGTGTTAACTCTATGAAGAAATATAAAGTTTCGATTTTCGTAAAACTAAGATGGTGAAAATTTTTCTTACACCAAGAGCTTTAAAATGAGCCCCAACAAGTGGTAGATCAGAAATGAATTGTAAAAGTTTGAGAGTCCCAATATCTGTTCCCGAGGCACACTCTACCTTAATTGATAAACATATGGCATTAAAGCAAAGATAATGCAAAATAGTTTCAAGGATACATGTATTTGAGCTGTGAATTGGCAATGTACTTTTATGTATAGTGGAGATTCCTCAAGTGGTATCACGTGTTTGTAACATATTTTAGATATCTTATCTGAATCCCCACATTTGGAAACAGTAAACACCAATGGTAATCTGGGCGTAACTCTTAGAATCATATGTTTCTCAACCATTTCTGATTTAGAACTAATGCATTCTGAAACTCTTGTCATTCTGTTGCTGATGCTGACTGATGCAATTCCAGAGTACAAACAAAGCAGGGCACGTGTGCTCACTAGTTTTTGGAACACGCCTGGACGTGAGTGATTCCAGCTGTTCTTGAAAGATTGCCAGATCGCCTCTCCAAGTTAACATTGTTTTTCCTTGATGTCATGTGATCCATGAATAATTTGTAAGGCAACATACTCACCATTAGTATTACCACAAGGTATTGCAAACAATATTCATCTAGAAGTTATGATCAACAAATTTCATGTATCAAACATTTTCCAACTGAACAAGCCTTACCTGTGTCTAGTGTGTGCCTATTACTTTAGCTAGCTATCTCTGTATAGTATTTCAAAGAAAACAGTCTATATCTGTTAATTGCCCTCCCTAATCCCCTTCATTAATGTAAAATCTTATAAGTTGCCATAGAGTTGTTTAGTTAGGGCGATAAGCCTTATGAAGGGGAATATAGGGAGAGTAATTAACAGATATGGACTGTTTTCTTTGAAATACTATACAGAGATAGCGAGGGTAAAATTATTGGCAACAAACGACACAGGTAAGGCTTGTATAATAGAAAATTTTTAAATACATGACATCTATTGATCATAACTTCTAGACAAACATTGCTTGCAATATCCTGTGGTGTTACCAAAGAGAATAAAGCTCAGTAGATCAGAGCATCTTTGGCATTAATCATGAGCAAGCTAGGGAGTCATTACAGTAATATCAGAGTACCAGTTTATAGAATGAGATCCAAATGTGGCCACAAACACTTTAGTAAACTTTACAAGTCTGACAGAATTAAAATAGCTTTCAACAGGCTAATTTTGACCTGAGAATACCTAACTGCCCTTTTCAAGGCTTTTAGCATCTTGCATAGTAATACTTACTTGGGTCATTGTCAAGGATAAGGACAATAGCTTTCAACAGGCTAATTTTGACCTGAGAATACCTAACTGCCCTTTTCAAGGCTTTTAGCATCTTGCACAGTAATACTTACTTGGGTCATTGTCAAGGATAAGGACATTGCCAAATTGTGGAGAGTGCATTATCTTGATATTCTGGTAAGGCGAGTCTGCTTCGTAGACTGTTTCATCAAAATCATATTCAATGAAGCGATTGTCAGTTGTTGGTATGTATCTATCAATACTGCTGCCCCGTTCTATCGCAGGGAACCTGAAAATGCAGATAAAAATTGCACATACTCTAACATTATGTAGATCTTTATGTGTTCAATCTTTAAGTGCCTCAGGGACAGATATTCGGACTCTCATATTTTTATAATACTTTTCTGGTCTACCACTTGTGAGGGTTCATTTTGAAGCTCTTGGAGTGACTAAAATTATTTCCGTCTTAGATTTTTTGAAAAGCTAAATTAAATTTTCACCCATAGAGTTAACACAGGGATGATGGCAATGTTGAATTTCGAGTGTTTGTAAATTCCGGGAATTAGTTTTTTTTTTAGTAACAAAATTTGCACGGTGACCCTTTCAAGTTTTATTTATGATATTAGTAGAGAATGGTGAAAGCAAGAGGACCGTTCAAGTTCAAGTTTTTAAGCCTTTTTACTTGAGGAACTGACTTACCTTAGTACCTTTCACTTTACGGCATGGTGATTTACTATCCCTTTTTATCAGGAAACTGAATTGTCAGAGGTTGTAAGGTGAAGATGTCTAGACATACCTCATTGTATTTTAAAGTGGTATGGGTGAATTTGATGAATGAGGTAACAATGGGTGGCATAGTGAGTCGCATTTATCAGAATATGATATGTCTATTTCCCAAGCCTTATCAAATGACATATTAAACATAAAAAATTTAGAGTAATGAGAAATTTTTATTTTTAACATTTTTTATGTGAAATTAAAATTCTATGCCACAATTTACATGAAATTTATATTCATTTACATTTTTTGTATTAATATCTGAATTATGTCCACGACTTTTTTACAAAATTAATGTTTACAGAATACTTAATGACCTAATAATAGAGTCTGGAAATTAGATTTAAAAAACCCGTAAGAAGTGCTCAGTAATTAACAACTACACCGTACAGCAAAATGCTTAAAGGCATGGATCTTGCGTCAGATTGTCTTGCCAGGAAATTTACTTATCAGATTACAATTTCAACTGAAAACAAACGGCTATGACACCTTCATAATCCTCTTACAGACTAGAACAAACTCGATCCCCGGGATCGATTCCCCCACCTTTAATGGAAACACTGGTGTGTGTGATCATTATTGAGGTTCAGTTCAAAGGGTTAGAATCTGATCCCGTATCTTCAATAATAAAATAAAGTATACGATAATTAATTTAGCGACAAAACATTTCCCATGAACAGCAATTACTATTAATGGGAATTATTCGATTCTGGTTTTGGAAATTTTGTACTGTGCAGGTAATTACAATTTCTCCTTCTACGTAGTACCACGACAGCCTACAGTAACCGATCATTATTTGGTGTGAAAAGCTACAGAGAATGGAAATGGCTATAGTTGACAGGTTAATTTTAACCAGTACTAAAATAAATTTATTTTCATTATACGTGATATCCTTGCTAATAATTCAAGTAAAACATTCAATTTTTTGGCCATTTTATAATTTTTTGGCACATCCGAAAGGCAGTGGTTTCAGCTTTCTCAGTGGTAGTAATCTACCAATCTAGGGGTTCCTTTCATGTGAAATCAATGGGGACATACCACCTAAGCTAATGTTGAATGGTAAAATTGGCCATCATGAACCCAGTATTTGTCAGTCTTATCAAGTCAATTAAAGTAGCCATTGGCAGTTAGTGTTTGCATAAAATTGAGATTTAAATTAAAAGAAAATAAACGGCCATGTTGTAGTAATAATTCATACAAACTTACCTCTTTGTTTTTTTGCAGTCTAGCAATTTTTTAATTCTAGTTTCAATGTCTTGTGTATTCACTGCTGCCTTTTCAGTAGCATTCTTGTTGAGCAGTTGAATATCAATGGTAAGGAGTCCATGCGGATAGCCTCGTACCGTGGCATTGCTATCAGAGAAAATACAAATAACATTTGTATTCTACATTGAACATTATTTGGACTTACATGAACAAGTCATCGTTGATGACACAGTCCCCACTTGTTAATGGGTACTTCAATAACAAGTCCTCAGATAGGATAGAGTCCTCTTCAGTAATTAGGTCCGTGCTAAAAATACTGCGATATAGATGGCACTCAATTGCCAAGAATGAGTTCTATGGTGGTGAAAAAATAAAACCAATGTAGGCCGCCATGCTAATTACAAAAGGTCATTAAATGAGTCAATTAGTGATTAATCGACAGTATGCTGCCAAACATTACCATATTTCATAAAGTTTGATGCAGTGCTTCTGGACATTCACCCTAAAAACAAATATTCATTATGTACATGCAAACTAGCAATTAATTTAAATGATACCGCTAAGTGTCATTGAACTGTATTTACAACACTATGAGATCAACATCTGTACCAAGTTTCATGAAATTTGATGCAGTATTTGTGGACATATCAGCCTAATTAGGAAAGTTCATTACTTATGCAATTACAAATTAATTAACATGACACTGATAAATGTCTTTTTCACTGTTAAAGCAATGTGAGCTTAACATTTGTACCAAGTTTCATGAAATTTGATGCAGTATTTCTTGACATATCAGCCTAATTACGAAAATTCAGTAATTGACATGATACTGCTACATGCCGTGAAACAAATTGACGTGCATATGTATGATATAGGTCAATGTCCTTGTACCAACTTTGATTGATACTGATGGAAATATGCCGGAGTTATGGCTCTGTACATGAAAAAATCGTAACAAAATGGTCGCCATGCATCCATACTTAATCTTATCACAAAACAAATCGATGCGCATATGCATGACATAGGTCAATGTCCTTGTACCAACTTTGAATAAAATCGGTTAAGATGTGCCTGATTTATGGCTCCGTACAAGAAAAAAATTGTAACAAAATGGCCACATGGTGGCCATATTGGATCGTATGACAAAACATATCGACATGCATATTACTTATGAAGTAATCCTTGTACCAAGTTTGAATGAAATCACTCCAGACATCTCTGAGATATCTGCGTGAACGGACCGACGGACGCACGGAGAGACGCACGGACATGACCAAACCTATAAATTCCCCGGACGGTGTCCATGGGAACTAAAAACCTTTTTTCTAATGGAGGTGACTTACTGATATTAAATCATAAATTCATATTTCACTGGAGACCCATCAGAAAACAGTTCAATTTCTAACTGGTGGGTGATAAATGATTCTTCATAATTGTAGGTGGCAGGCAAAAAATTTCAAATTGGCAAGCAGAAAATGATATCTCAGGTTTCCAATGGTAGAGTGTACTGTAATGACTAGGATCTGATGTTTTAATTATACAGTAATATATGACTGTTCAGCCTACAGATTCTTACTCTGCGGGCCTAAATTAGCTATGTCAAAAGGGCATAATGAAATCTGGGGTACTGAGAGCTGTTGTTGTGACATATTTTTGTTGCTGTTTATTGAGCAATTTCCAGCTTTAAATTGATAGTTTGTAATACAGAGATCTGTTTTCAGGATTATGCTGAACACCTTGCTGAGATTCTGACAAAAACGATAGCATGCAAAAACCATTCCATTTGGAAATTGTGCTTTTATTGTCTGTATAACTGAAATATTTAAAATGAATCAGTTACACAGACGAAAATCATACAATTCCCCTCTATATGTTTGATCATTTGATGAGCTGTGCTGCCTGTTCTATTGGAACCCTTTTGGCATATGATGGTACAATCCTGATCTCCACAGCTTGGGAATAAACCAGAGTGGTGACCAATTTACATAACAATACACAATTTGCATATTTTTGTTGTTAAAATGAATTATTTTGTACAATGAATAGATTGCTCCAAAGAGAGAATGGTGTCCAATCCCTAAAAACACCCTTGTGGAGAACCCTGAAGTGATGTTTTCTATGTTGATGTTAGACCTGTGTAGTGGAAAATGGGAGAAAGAAGTGAGTCCCAGAGTTGCATGCAAACAAACTGATGACCAACTTGTGATTCCAAATATGTTACCAACAAGGGATGTTTCAGTATCATTTACTTACGTCATCAGAATGTTGACTTATGGCCTATATGACCTGCTGAAATCTAATAAATTGTAGGTACTCAAAGGACTGAACTAAGTATGCAGTAGCTTGGATGCTTCCGAAACAAGAGGCATAAACCTATACAGATTTGTTTCGAGAGCACATTCCATGGACAGTGCATGGTTGTCATATTTTTCAGTATGTGCCACAGTACAGTAACATCATACAATCAGTGATGGTTAAAAGTACGATTATCTGCAAAACACATTCCCTTGTTTTTTCCTCAATTTCCAATAAAAATTTACTTCTCTCACATAGTACAAAGTGGAAGGAAATGCAACGACGCCTTTCAGAATTTATAGTCTCCTGACAGGTTGTTTTATTTTTCATGAGAAGTCAATCTGGAATGTTGATGTGGCTTGCATGACGTGAGTTGGATGTTGTCAATTACTTTCAATGGCTCGTTTCCCACAGAATCAAATTTTATAACCATAGATGTTGCTTCCCTATTCAACTGTAATTGCATATGCAGACACCATGTGGCAAAATGGTCCAAATAATAAAATATCAAAGATTACTTTGGTTAACAACAGAACTTCTGTGAATGCACTTGAAAAACAAATATATGATCCACGTCAATAGACACTGGATCAAGCACTTTAAAAAAAAACACATTTTTGTCAAACAAAAACTGAAAGTTCAATTGTCAGTAATTATGTTAATCTACTGCAACATCTGCTGCACTACTGAGATCACTTTCAGTCTAAGGAGTTGAACTAATTATTAATTATTATATATTTACACTGAAAGCAGAGATAACTATACTGCAAGTTAGAACACCTGTGCAACAAAAGGGTATATAGCTTGCATAAATGAAACAAAGATCATCTATAAGCCATTAGCTGATGGAATCAAATCAAACTTTGATGGAGACAATTTAAAACTGTTGGCACGCATGGTACATTAATAAATATTTTATTTTATTATCTGTTTTTAAACCTTTCTTTTAAACTGATTTTCAACCATTAAAACAGTACCCTTTCAGTTAATCTACTCAAGAATATGACAATATGCCTCTTTTACTAAAACGACACAATTCATTCAGATTCTGAGAATACGTGTTGGTGTTTGTGTATATGTATTATCTATATGGATGCCATAGTTTCAAATGAAAACTACAAGTATATAAACCTGTAAAACATTTTAACGGGTAGTATTACATATATTTAAATTTTTCACAAGCAAAAGGAACACATCCTGCTTTCCTGCCCTTTAATGTAGAACAATCTATCCATCCAGTTCTTGTTTCCCAAACCAGCACATTTAATGTAACTTTATATTAGCTTTTAATAGACTTTCTTTACTTCATTTTTATTTGCTCTTTATGATAATTTATTCTTGGCTAATTTGATAAAAATATTCATTCTTCTGATTGGCTTTGATCTCTTTTCATATTTTGATTGATAGTTTTTCTCAAGCTTGTTTACACTGGCCTCTTTTAAGCTTTACTGTAATTTATTTGTATACACAACCTTTAACAAACTTTTCCAGGGTATGGATATAAGAAACCAAACAAAGCAAACAGGCACATAAATAAACAAACAAACAAATTGTTATTATTATGATCTATCGTTGTTGTTTTATGATTTTTGGCGTAATAATAACAAGATAACTTAGATACAGGATCAGGAAACATGTGAGCAAGTTTCTTAATGATTATATAGCAATATTAATTGAGATATTCAAACACAAACATTTCACACCATTATACATTTATGGGTAAACTGAAAGTTCCATAGTTCAAGAATGCATAAATTCTATGATGATGAAACAAACTTTCAAATAATTTATATAAAAGCCCCAGTAATGCTAACTTTCAATGATTTTTCATTATTTTTATTTTATAAATCAATTGCAACTTCTTATTCTACTCCCCAAAGAATGTTGAAACACCCACTATTTAGCTTGTCATCTTAGCGTCTATATTTGTAAAATGCATGATTATTGTTTACATTTGAATTCTAGTCCGGACCAGAAGTCAGTTTTCAACAATAACAATGCAGTTTACAACCATAGGGGCTGAGTTGACAAGCTGGATACTGTGTGTATCAACATTCTTGGGGAGAAGAACAAGGAATTATGATTCACATTAAAAAAAATGGTGAAATTATCATCAAAAGTTAGCATTACTGGGGCTTTAAAGTATTGCACCTTTCCTTCGGTGTCTACAAAACATGTCACAAATCTGTGACAGCTTTAGAGGGTCAGAGGTCATTAATTTATACCTTCCAAACGGCTGTCCTAAACAGCTGATGTTTGGCAAAGAGGATTACTAAAACTATAGTACTTCCATTCATCATTTGGTCTGAATCATAAATCAAAATGAACAGAACTGTCTTTAATGTATTCACAACATAAGGTCATTTTGCCACGTTTTTATTATGCTAAAATTCTGTCTTCCAATGTGCAAAAGATTATACAGCCTATACCCGCATGGCATTTTGTTAAAGTCCACTCTATACAGTGATCAATAGAAAGAATGGGCTGGTATAGATGGAAATTAAGAATTGTGACATGCATGCATGGTTGAAAAGAGAAGACAGTTTCATATGAAAACATTTGCTACCTGCCGTCCTTGGCTGTGTGCACCAATAACATTCCATAATCGCCGAGGTCAGAAGAAAATGTTTCACCATCGAATCCAGCTTCTTGAAGTGCGTTGTTGATATCTTGCTCTGCGGTCTTTTTATTCACTATTGGAAGAGATAAAAAAGGCAATGTGTAACTGTTCACTTCTTTTACGGGAAAAATAAATTAATGATGAAATTCAATAATACTACCGGTATATGAAAACGGTATTAGAACTCTAGAAAGGACAGTCATGGTAATATTATGAATGAGTCCTGATACAGTAAGCAATATCTGCACCTAGGCCACAAAGCATTACACACTTGTTTCTCATACTAGTTCTCTTTCAAAATGATGCTGCGGCAAACTTATTTCACCTCTTTTTAAGTTTACAAGACCCAACTTAGACACTGAAACAATATAACTTAAAGAGAATATTTGAAAGTAGAGGTAATTCTTGCACTTGGAAAGATGACAAAGAAAAGGTCATTTTCAGATCCAACACATTATTATATTTTGTCAAGTGAACTGCATTGCTAAATTTTCTTTATATTCCATTTTTCAAATGAATGAAAAGAAAAACAGGCAAGTCTAGCGGGACGAGGAAGAAACCGGTTTCATTTTAAGGCTTTGCGCATCAATTGCTGTGTCTGACCTGCGTAACTCTATAAACCATAGGCTTATAGTATTTCCGATGTATTAGAATATTTTGACTGATAAATCAATCTTTGGTGTGATGAAAGTCATTTATCACTTTATTCATTTATTTTACACATCCTGAGCGTACTACAAATTTACTTGATGATACTTGATTGGGAAAAAGATGAATCAATCAATTAATTAATTCATTAATCTGGAGAAACTGGGTGCCCGATATCTTTTCCCGGCCATCACATCAGTTCAACCCTAAAAATTAAATATTTGACGGTCATCTCATTAAAATGAATAAGAGACATTAAAATGGAGCTAAAATGTACAATATAATGCTGTAGTCTGTAGCCACCTCACATCACAGTCCCTTCCCAGCTCAATCATCCTGTAAATAGTACATATTTATGAATATTGTCATATCCCGGTTATGCTTCTGATATTCCTTTTACTGTGTTCCACTGCTGCCACATATTTGAGTCAGTTCCGTTGCCCACAACTTTCCCCGGCGCGGCGACCAGCGTTTCCCGACAAAATCGCGGGGAAAGCTGTTGGTTACGGAACTGCATCTTTCCACATTTATGACGGTGTCAGTGTATACGCGCGAGAACGCTTCGGTGATTTCACATACCGACGAGCGACTGCATCCAATAATCGCAGCGTTTGCAGTCAAAACGTTCTATCGACGCATTCAAAATGAATAAACGTCTGTAGGTACACATAAAACTTATGAGTGTGGTAGTGTAAATATGTAACTAGTAACGCAAACTATGGTTATGAACTTAAACATGCTAGAACTCTGGACTCTGACTTGGGTTTACACACTGTGCCATGTCCCTGCTGCATGCAATGCAATCGTTGTATTGTATGATGAAGCGATCTGCAACGTGCCCTGGGTCATAATGACAGCCCAAACTGGTCTCATGGTAATACTTACCTGGATCGTGAAAAATTTCCGCACTGCAATGAAAATTCATCAGATATGTTGATACAGACATTGTATGGTTTCTCCTGCGAGGGACAGAAAGCGCCTGTAGATATGCTTGTTGACGAGTTGCCGTTCCCACTACATGTGCTACCACAGTTTAGTATCACACATCAGCCGGCGCGGTGTCCGGTGTTGCCTCTTGCTGATGACGCCAACTTGGACCAAACCATTCTTAGTGTATGTAAAATTCTGGGCATGCAACCGTCTGTCGATTGGCTGGACAGCGTGGAGATAAATGATGTAACTGACGTGACGATACTGTGAATATGACGACTTATCTAATGTATTTGAATTTACGGTCTTTAATAAAAACAAATAAAATACTTGTTATTGGCAGAAACATTTTCACTTTCTCCAATTCTTCTTCTGACCCCTACTCACTCTGGTCAAAGTTACCCACCCCTCTGTGTTTATTTGTGAAGCATGACATAACCCTTGCATAGTGTGGAACTATGGGAAACCCTGTCTCAACACAAAAGATGGCTACTTCCTGCGGCCTGTGATATCGCCTGTCGTAGTTGTCATCCCACCGCCTGCAGTTGTCTTTCCGTACGTCCCCATGTTTACACCCCACGTTCTTGTGGGTACTGTAGGCCATTACTCAACGATGCTTTAAACTTATCGTGATCTTGTATACATCTTTTGACCCTCGTTTTTTTTTCCAAACAGCAAATTTTTAGTTCAGGCGTACTCTCGAATCCCACAGGTTGTTTACATAGTTCGCGAAGGGTAAGCAGGGAAGCCCATCGTCTCATAACAATCCAGCGTCATATCTTTGCTCCCGTAAGTACATTTAATGGCTGCAGCAGGCGGTGGTCATGGCGGTTTCCACGTCGTCTTTGGAATCAACCAAACTCGCCTAACAAGAGCTTTAGAGGACAAGAGATTTGGCGAAGCGGAGAGTACAATCCTCGAAACGCACGTCCCCTCTCATCTTGACGAGGGCTTCTACCAAAGAACGCCTCTCTACATTGTGCTGTGCGGCTTTGATGAAATTGGTCAGCCTTGTCCTCGAAATCTGCATATCGCCAAACTACTTGTTGAGCGAGGTAATTTGTTTATTGTTTTAACCTTAATACCTCCTTCCTGAGCTGAGAAGTGATATGAGCCATCAGGTCATGCACTTGAATTAAATTGTAATGTAAACAGGACGATTTATCCTTCATATCAATCATGCTGAGACAGTTGAGTAGAAAACTGTCCATATGGCAGGAAATCTTAATAGTTTTTGGCATCGACATGCCAGATTTTGACATCTAACGCGTTTCCTTAGTTACTGATTTCAATTATACCGTGTTCTGATTAAATCACTTTGACAGATAAAACAGTTCACAATCACACACAGTAACTGATAAATTAACAGTTCAAATCAGATTTCAATGGATAATCACTTCTTTCAATCAGACAACAATGCTCATTGAAAACTATGTTGTATTTTACATGTAATACTAGATGAGATTATTTTTAATGTGACACTGTACAATATTGTAAAAATTTCAAGATTTGGTGAGCAAGGTGCAACTTTTTGAAAACACTTATTATCATGAGGAGAGACATCCAATTCAGCTGCTATTATGTCAAAAGATTTTGAAAGTTTAGAGGAATTTATGGAAAATTAAGTCACAGTCGCTCCAATAATAATAAGCTAGGTGTGCAGTATCTGGGGGACTGCTTGAATGAAGTCAGGGAAATATTGTCACTGGGAATTAACACTGCAGTGACCATTATCATGACACTGGCTTCTTCTTGTTCTTCATATTTTAAACTCAAGTATAAAGGAATTCTATTTCTGCTGGTTTTATTTTATATATGACTTCAGAACTATATTCACCTCATGCATAGTATTTTGACTGATGATGTATTCATAGCATTATTGAAGAAATAGCTGTAACATCTCTTTTTGTCTTTTCCTCCACAACGAAGGTGCTGATCCAGGGCACAGAGTACCAGAAGTAAGTATACAGCAGTGCATTATTGCTATATGTTCATATACCACTACACACTATCACCAATACTATCTAAGCTGTATGTATGTTGCAATACAGATGACACTAAGGATGCAATCCACATGCCACAAAATACTATTGTTGCTGTATACCATCAGCATCTTTGCTGCAGCAGCTGGAGGCATTAACCCAAGATTTTTGCACAGCATCATGGGATTGAAATAAAGTTCTGGCACATGAGAATGCAGAGCACAGCAGTTAGTGTTCCACTGTTGCATATACCAATATTGATTACACATGCCTTACATATAAAACAGAAAGCAGCAGTATTTCATCCAACAAAACAATACCATCATTCTATAACTCACTAGTCATATACCACAACAAACAGCATTGCATGTTCTATCCACAAGATACAATGCACAAGAGCTACAAAACACACTCTATTATATTTGCCTTTAATGTACCATAACACATGCATTCCCAGAGATGTAGAAATTTTGGTTACTGGTGGCAAAAATAGAAGTACATGTGGCTGCCGGCTATTTCCTACATCCCTGATACCTCTTTGTCAACATTTACATTTGGCATTAAAAAGGCTGTGTTGATTATACAATGCTGAATGAAGGATACATGAATATTTCATAATGATAAAGAATCATTAGCATAAAATTTTAATACCAAAACAATGCTTATTAATATAATTTGCATAAATGAATACTAATCCACCTAGCATCTTGCACTAAGTGGTGTTGATAACTTGAACACAAGGTATTTTTGTGCCAATGGCATTCCCATCCTGCACTGCTGATCAATTGCATCAGAACACATACTATTACAGATGAATACTATATGTACTCTCATTTTCCAATAACATCCATAAATCCTCATCTCAATCTAGTGTCTTGCTGATCTGTTGACATTGGTGTAATGAGTCATTTGATCTTACTATGAAATACTGACGTGAACTTCATTGCTTTGCAGACATTTGGGTCAGAATTTTTGAACCCAGGTCGTTCACCTTTACAACTGGTGGTAGATTTCTTCTCTGAAATCACAGACAGATGTAAGACAGAAGGAAGACACACAGTGCTTGATTCAAACGACGTGATTGGCTACGGTCCCAAATCCGTCCTAACTATCAAGGAAGTCATCGACCAATTGGCTGACTTGACTTGGTTGTTGCTTGGTAAGTGGTGCATGGTCAAGCCATGTATAATTCAAATCTTTGACTCATTCAAAAGCTTAAATTTCACAAGACCTTGTGTTGACGTTTTGACAATATTCCTTACAAGTGTTTTTGGAATATTGATATTAAAACTGTGTTTTCATTTGGGACACTTTCTTCTAAGTAGAAAAGTTTTTGTGTCTCTTTTCCTTGAAAACAAACCTTATGATATACATGTATTTGTTTTAGTTTCTGGTATGGGTCTTGATAATTAATTTTAAGTCGTGTTTGATAGCAATAATTTTGGCAATTTCTCTTAAATGATAAGGAAACATCAGGTCATTTTACAAAACAGTGATTGAATCACTAAAATATGACAGTTACCTCAAGCAGGAGATATGTGATTATTCAGATGGGTCATGGAATAGACTGTATGCTACAAGCATAAAATTTGTTATTATCATGCAAAGTTCAACCATTTTATTGGCTTTAACATCCCTTTCATAAAGAACTTGGTCATTGTTTGTCTGTAGGGATCCACATAATGCCAATAGACATTTATAGCATTCAAGTTGACAATGTGGTTCCCTGGAGATCCACTCTCATATATGGTACATTTAACCTTCTTCCCGCCATAGCAGGTTGATCCTTCACAACTGGATCAAGTCATTTGGAAGACTAGCAAAGCAAACTATGAGCCATATCATCTACTCTACCCTGTTCAATGTTCCTCTCCCCAATTCCTCATAAACAGGTCCTCTCACCATTGATAACAATTTATTTGGGCCAAAACATTGGGGTAAAAAGGTTACAAGACTGGGATTATTTAGCGAACCCTCAAAAATTTACACAAACATGTTTAAGACTTGTCTCACCGAGACATACATAAATACAGAGAACTCGCACTACCATTTGTATTTTCTTGTTTGTATTTAGCAAAAGTATTTTCCTTTATATGTGTGATTGAGAAATTAAAAGTAACTCTTTCTGTGCTATATGTGTTCCCAGTGTGTTGCAGTGGGTATTATATGATGACAAGTTCTTATTCTGTACTAAACATGGCTTTCCCCAAGCATCTTAACCTCAAAATCAAAACGCCATGCAAATTTTACACTTCTATACTCCCTAAGAAATTCTTATGGAGTCTCAACTAATTTGCATGACAATAGTCAGGTAAATGAGTTTTCCTTTCACTCACAAAATTTACGAGTATCGCACCCATACCTTTAAATGTCTTCGGGGCATAACACTAATGGCTCTCATGTTGTATATTTCAATACAGGACGTGGCGCTGACCCAAATGTCCGTGATGAAAACAACAAGACTCCATTACATGATACGTTGATTCAAAGTTGCAACTTGACCATTGCTGAAATTTTATGCGATAACAGCGTCGATATCAATGCGAAGGATTGCTATGGTAATACGCCTTTGATATCGACATGTTGTTCATTTCCATGTGGCATGACGATGGTTGACAATCCGTACCAGCAGGGACATAATCTTGAAAACAAAGATCAACACATTCCCTTTCTTCTCTCAAGACCAGGAATAAAGGTATTTTATCAATTTCAATTATCTGGAACAAAATCTGTCGTTGCTTCATAAACCATGACTTTGCAAGATATTTTGAGTGTAAATTTTCATGATTGAAATGCAGGATGAATTTTACTCACCGTAAATAAATTGATGTTGTATGTATGTCTGTTTGTAGTCTTCTTGTGATAATATATGTTCATGTCTCTGCTATCTTTTGGTGTTTGTTTGTCAGTTCTCTATGTATATTAGTCTGCTAATGTCTTTCGTATTTTGCTGTGGGGTTCACACCAAACACCTTTCCAATGATGATTCAAGAAACAGTTGCTCTATTTCTTATACAAACAATGCAAAATCTGTTAAAAAATACAAGACTTTCAGAATGATAGAAGTGGTAGTGTTACTACTGATGCTTTCATGAAAACTATAAAAATCGAGTTAACCATCAGCCAAACAGTCAACAAGCCTGAGCAGAACTGACATACTTTGTTCAAATGTCACAGGTGATGCCATATATAGGAACAAATCTACAATCATGATTTATGTACTGTAATATGTACTGCAATATTATAACAAGTTTAAAACGCCATTGGCTGTAACATTTGTTGTGCATTAATTCTGAAATTTTTGTTCTGCTCTGCCCAGAAAATACATTCTACATTCTTATTACACAGTCATGTCACACACCCTGACTTCAACTTTCCAATACAGCCTGTATATGTGCACCCCCAATATTGTTGTTGACAGCTGAATTCTAGTCGGGATTAGAATTCACTCATCACTGATGACATTTCATATTGCACGCAACGTGTTGTGTCTGTGAAGATGATACATTGTACTTCAACATACTTTTAATAAGTAGATGAATAAGAAAAAATCTTTTTTCAGAACAAAAAATAAAATGTTTTTCCCAAGTCTCAACCAATGTCCCTATAATTGAATTTTTATAGATAGATATCCAGAACAAACAGGACAGAACAGCTCTTTTTGAATGCATGTCTCGTGGGGACACAAAGAATGCATTGAGATTGCTTGAACACAGAGCTGATCCAGATATCTTTGGATGGATTAATGATCTGACAGAGAATGGCAGGTAAGTTGTAAATTATCAGAAAAGTGAGGAATGAAGTTGGTAAAAGTATTGATAAATGTTTTTGTATATGAGAGAGAGAGAGAGCGAGAGAAGAGAGAGAGAGAGAGAGAGAGAATACGTTAATGAATGACTGTATGTGTGTGTTGGCCATCTCATAAAAGTTTAGGTGGCATGCACCTCAAAAGTGAAAGACCTAAATTTTTGCTGTAACATTCCTCATTGGAACTTTCGAGGAGAAAAACAAATTAGATAACATTTACTGATATTTGGCCCCCATCCCTGTGTGAACTCTACGGGGAAAAATAAAATTTTTGGATCTCGAAAAGCTAAGAAGCTTAAAGTTTTTGCATACACCAAGAGCTTCAAAATGAGCCCCCACAAGTGGTGTATCAGAAAAGAATTGTAAAAGTTTGAGAGTCCGAATATCTATCCCCGAGGTGCACTCTACCACAATATGCAATAAATAATGAAGACATCGGTTTTACTGTGAGTTGACTACAACATGTAGAAGAAAAAGGAAAAGAAATCGACATCACGTAGCCAGATACAAAGGTCAAAGTTCATGTATTCATATTCACAAAAACTGTATCGGTAGTAACTTTATCTGCTTCCTGACTTAAATCATTGAGGCTTCACTAGTTATGATTGCATGGCCCAGATCCGTTCATTGAATTGTTGATACTCAGATAATTCATTTGGTTTGCTAGACTCAGGATACAAGTTGAAATGTCTAAAATAATTTGTTTTTAACTCTGAATGACAGCAGTTAAACACTTAATTCAGTGGCAGCTGTGGTGAAGACAATGATGCATTGAACTTTGTGCAGTGGTTCTGATAATTGTAATGAATTTGATTTTTTTCGTGAACAGGCATGTGTCTCCTCTGTTTGTATCTCTGATGTCTTCAAGAGTTGTGTCTCCAGCGACACCAAACTATCATTTCATCGCTCACCTTGTAGATCGTGGTAAGTAGTTCAGATATGAGAATTACAAAACTAACATAAAGTCTTTTGGTTGTTCATAATTTGGTCTAGCTGCAGTACAGTAGCTCCAGGTTTTGCCTGGGTATTTGGGTCGGACGGCAAATTTGCCCTCCGACCCAAATACCCAGGCAAAACCTCGAGCTACTGTACTGCAGCTAAATTTGGTCCTGCAGTTTCAGTAAGGGCCTGTTCATACTTCCAATACCTTCTCACATTTCCCTTGCTGTACAGTAAACAAAGTTGCCAATTTTTCATTTTTCAGGTTACTTCAGCACAGCTAAGATCTTCAATGAGTTGTTAGACTACATGCAAGAACTCCCAGGATGCAGCCATTTATGCAAAATAGGTCCCAGGTTGATTCATCTGATGTTTGGTGGTACTACAACATCTCTACTCCAATTATGCACCAGAAGGATCTTCCAGATGTGTTACATGAGGAGTACGGATTCGTTGAATTGTCATTTGTTTCCTCTTGAGGAGTACATTTGTCAGGAATCCTATGATCATTATGGAGATTATTACGAGAGATACTTGGTTGCTTTTCTGAAAAGAGATGCTTTTGAGTATTTAGTCGATTTGTTGCACCTTCCAAAAGATGCGGTATTGAATTTTGAAATTGAGTTGCTACGGCAGAGACTGCTCAGTAAATTTTATCAGATCGATTGGTTTGATGAAAGAAGCATTGGTTCCCTTAGCGACAGTGAAGGGGAATCTGATGGGGAATATTGGTGAAGTAAACACAGAAATAATTCCGAGAGATTTTCCAAACAGAATCACCGTTCAAACACATTCCTACTTGTGATGGTCCTGTCACAGACATAAAGATTTCTGTCCAGCAATAAAAATGATCTGTAGATTGAAAGTTAGCCAAGTGGTCCTCCATAACATGTCTCAAAGTAATTCCCCAGCTCCAAGGCCAGTGTCTGTCGTAGCAACCTTTGCCAACAAAGCATTGATAAATCATGAGATTTTTTACATTGGTATTACAATATTATCTTTTCATGAAAAGCCCACTACTCTATTTCAATACAATCCCACTGAAGTCAACGCTTTTACTTTTCTATCATGTTGTTGTGATAGTCAGTACTTACAAGGAAAAATCATTTCAGATATCTTTTGTTCAAAGACAAACTTTTCTTTTCAATCAATCAATGTGAAAATTGACATCTGTGCTGCGGTGTTGTTGTATTGCAAGGATTTAACTATTATTGGTGATGTACATTTCAAAACTACAAGTTATTAAAATCAGTATTTTCCTATTTGTGCATGAAATTTGAGTTCAGCATGCAAGCAATGTAATCTTCCCATGACAAACCACCTTGTGATAAAGCGTATTTGGCATTTTTTTGCTAATATTTGAGGCATGGGTCATAATTAATGGTCACCACTAATTTGCATATATCCATATATGGGCCCGTCATTCTTGATGAATGAATACCAAGATATTCCTTAAGACAGCGTTTAATTGTCCTGCAGCATAGGCTGATTGTTCGTCTGTTGTACTGAAATGTTTATTTAACAATGTTAGCCATTGCACAAACCAGCTGTATTTTCCCGTTTTTCAAAATGATGAAATATTATGATATGCATAATGAATACAGTTCAGTCTTCAACCACGGTGTGTAAAGTACCGTACATTGTATGTTGGTCAAATTTGGTTGTATTCCTTTTCCTAAACCTGGAATCACTGCTTGTCACGTGCTTGACTGTCAATAGTCGCGTTTTACTGTAATTGGTCTTTTGATTTTTGGCGCGATTTGTGGCTTGCTCAGAATCATGGTGCAACATTTGGCGTGAGTGCTGGCACAACTTTTTGCATTCAGACCTTGTTATCACAGTTAGTCAGCCATGCATTCAAAAATCCACCGAGTGCAGCACTTATTAAATACCACATCATTGAATACAACTTTTGCAGACAAAATGTGCATGAGGGATTTTTAGCAGTCTAATCATGTATTTAAAAACCAGTTCATGTCTTACTTTGGTTCATTTCATACATTCTTTACGGAATGTACAAGACATGATGTTTTGAACAAACAAGTTTTGGCTCTGTGAGTCAGTTTTGGACTAAGTGTAAATGTCTTCAGTGCCTGTGTGATCCCACTTAATCCTTTCACCCCCATAACCATGTATAGAGGTCCTGCTATGTCATAGAAAACAATGGGGTTGAATCCAAATTTGGTTTCTGAAAGGTTACATGAGAAACTTCAATGTTCCACCGACACCTCACTGGTTGCTTTCCAGTTTAGCTGTGGAGTTTTCTGACACACAGCTGTTGTCATGACTACTTGTGTAGTTGTTCAGAAAGGAAAATAGTGATAAAAAAAGATCTGTCCAAGTATTAATTTCTGAAATATGTTTCAGATTAGTAAAGATGTGGATATATAACTGAATAAAACATTCCACAGATCTCAGGTGATGTCCCGGGACAACTTCTGATGTTTAATTTTTTGTCTTTGCATATTTTAGTAGTTTCAGATTTGTCAGTTTTAAGTCCAATAGAAGACAGTATATTAATGGCCAATTACACAAGTTATTTACAGCGAGACCTTGATTTTTTTTGTTTCCAAAACATCGATTGTGTTCTGTGAAAATTTAAGAGTATGATTGATGTCCGATATTTGGTTTCAATACATGGCTGTTAATCATGTTATTTGCTCCCAATTTTGGACCAAAATTTAGACTTGGTTGATGTCGTTGATGAAGTCATTTACAAAACCACCTATGCACATGTTGGTTTCTGTACGGTTTGGTTGAACAAGGAGGTAGGAAATTCCTTCCTTCCTCCTTGGGTGGACGCAATACAGCAGAGATACTTGAAATTTGGTAAAACTAGCAGTTTTGTCTTCAGTGTACTGGACAAACCATTCTGTGGAAAATTTAGCCAAAGCTAAAATCATTGCTCGGAAGACAAGCATTTTCACATATAAAATATACCTGAGACACTATCGTAAATGACTTCATATTCTTTGAAATTCCACCAGCATCGACCAAGTCTGGAGTGAGATTTAACATAGTTCTTTGTCAACCTAAAAGAGCATGTTGTTTTTTACCGTGCATGCAATTTATACATATCTCTTTGGGGAAATATTAAGCTCAAATAATCGTAATATATTTTATGTATGTATATAAAGAATACTTAACCAATATATTTATATCGTACTTTTAACAAGTCAACAGTTTCTGTGACAAAGTTTGTGAAATTGGTTTTGTTTTTATGTATAAATGAAGTGAATTTTAGGTGAATATTTTAAAAAAAATGTATATACCGTGATTGTTGAATTCCCTTATTTTTAATCCAAGTTATGAGGTTAATGAGAATTATGAAATTCGATGTTTGATTACAGTTGTTTTCGTGTCTGAATGAACAAAAATGTGAAATATTATCAGACAAGCTCTATTCAGGTTTTTACAATTGAATTGCAGTGAAAAAGAATGGCTAGTGTGCCTGCAACTTTCATGATTTCTGAATATTGTGAGTCAGTCTATGAATTTGATGAAATTTCCTCAAGTTCACCCTACACCAATTCATAAAGAATGTAACATTTTGTCAGTTGGAAAATAATGTTTTTGTGTTTGTGGCGTGTCTGGCTTGCTTTGAAGACACGCAGGGATGTAATGATACAATACTAGATACACCCGCAGATAGGGTGACTATACGTACAAGTTGCAACTTTCGTGTCAATGCAGTGACTGAGAAAGAACATCCTCAATTTCTGATTTGAAACAACTTGGAAAACCAATTGTAACATTCACACAAGCATTTGTAAGATGTTGCATGATAACATTCACATACACATTTTCACACATTTAGGAGTGAAAAGGATTGTAATGGTTTTATGGAGATTTTAGGATGGTTCTGCTCTGATACTTGATCCCTGACACTTACCCAAACCCTTTCCCTAACACTCAAGTTCCAACTGGTGGGTGAAAACTCTGTGGAAACAAATGTTCAGGGCAGTAACTGTTCTGACACCACTCTTGAATTAATATTGGAAATCAGGATATTTTCTGTGGAATATTTTATATAGCTGTGTTATATTATGTATATTTTTGTTTTGAAGATTTGAAAATTATCGGTTTTTAAGTGCTTGTCCATATCACTGAAAGATTACATGTACTGTTGCTATCAGATGCAAAATGATTATTTTTGAAAAATGGTATTTTCATGCCACTTGATAGTGTATTGTCATTTGGTTCAAAAAAGACTTTTTTGATTGAAAAATAAAATGTCTATCAAGATGGAAGTATTTTTGTTGAGAACTGATCTTGAATGATTGTTATGCAGTAAAGGCGGCAAATGTTTGGCTGCATGCAAGGGATATCTGATTGTGTGTGGAATGTTGTAAGCATTGAAAACGGTCACAAAGTTTGCATTGAAGTCCAACCACACATGTGATATGAAAATAATGAATTCAGCTGAACATAACATTGAGCTGTGACCATACAAAACTGTCTCCCCGATCCCTTATACTCTGAGAAATATTCTGGGTTGCTGCACTCACAGATGAGTACCCACACGTCAAGATATGGTCTGTTTTCATACAGCATTCAAACTTTTCAGAAAATTGCTCTCAAACAATGGAAGTAATAATTGAAATGACAAAACAATTTATTTATGTTTTAAGGTTTTATTAAGAACATCAAATCAGTGACTTAACATCCAACATTTGCTGAAAAATTACAAATGTGTGTGTATGACTGAACACAGGTTTTATTTGTTTTTCTCAAATGTATCTTCAAAAAGTAGCAACACACTTTTTACAAATAAACAAAGACAGCTCTCAGCGGATATGAATGACTGCACTGGTAACACACAGTCCTTGGTTTTGTCAGAATACAAGTCTGCAAATATCTTTGTTGATATAAGATTTCCTAGTGCCAAATAATATATGTATTGTGAATCAAATATATTTACATATACGGCAAACTTGATTTACATCATGTAAAATTACTCGGAAAAGAATAAAAATTTACTGCAGGACGGAATTGACGTAAGTATTTATACTGGCTGGCTACAAGGATATCACTGAGGTACACTTCCACATGCACTCGGAAAAAATCTGCCAGGCCATGTTAATGGAACGGAACTTGGGAAAATGGTGACGTTGATCATGATATAAAATCACCTTGAACACTTGAACATCTTCAATATTCAGAGTTTTGTTGTGTAGTATATACAGCAGTCACAAATATAAATTTAATATCAGTGAAAGAAATAATGTATGGTAAGGTTCAAATAAAATCCACAATTTTTTAAATATGTATGATCAATTCCCACAATTTTTGTATAGAAATTCTCGATCATGATATCACAGTATACCATGGATTCAGGTTTATTTACAAGTCAAATATTATCAAATGAGTTAAATACAATCATCTATGTAAATACTTGTCTAGATCTTAAGACTTGTGCTCCTTTTACCGGTGATGAGATGGCCGTCGTTGTCAACTTGAGATTTTCTCGCACATAATTGACCGGTCGCCTTCGGTATTTGGGGAATGGATGTGGACCCGCTATGGGTCTCTCTGATTGGCCGGTTGGAGGTGTATAGGATGGCGTAATGCCTTGGACATCATAGGTCCATTGCATATCGGCAGTCTGGTGAATACAAATACAGAAATCAAAGGTCAATATTAATTAAACATGCACAGCCTGTCATTGTGATAGTAACTTAGATCTGTCAAGCTTTACATCACACTTAAAAGTCAAGTTTACCTTTCTCAAATAAGACCGAAGTATTTTATTTGCCAATTGTGCGGTTTGGTTTTCTAAAATGTTTTTCGGGACAAAGTGTTCTCGTCTTTACATTATATTCTAAAGGAATGTGAAAAGCAAATTGATAACTATCCCTTGTTCACTTCAAAGTTCCACATATGTACGTATTCTCAAACTGAATCCAGGGAAAACACATTGGACACCTAGGGAAAAATTTTCAAAGGGTTCACTGGTGTGCATCTTCACAGTGTGAGTGTTAACTTTTTTAATTGAAAAAGCTGCATATTGTCAACATACCTGTACCACCAACTTCCCAATGTATGTCTTGCCGTAGATTCTCGGTGTGAAGGACACTGACAACAATGAGCCATTTGTACCCAGGGGAAGTAATTCCCCACTCTGGGGACTTACTGAAAACTCTGCATCACTGCCTGCCACAAAGTATGCGTTGAATGCCACTGGATGTCTGGAAGTGTAATTGACGATGTTAAAGTTAGCATTCATGAGGATGTCTGGTTGCTCTAACTGTACAGGTACAAGGGAGATAGGCCAAGTATGAAACAATGCTCACTTGTGAAGTCAGCGTGTGCCACATTAGCTCTAGTTACGCTCTCACAGTACATTAACATATGGTAAAACCTCCATACAATACATGTCATATAGAATGCCTGCTATCTTTTGTGATTTTCTAAATTCTTGGAGTAATTTTGGGATTTACTTGAAATTTCACAGTCTTAAGCTGATGCATGTATGATTTTCCTAAGCCAAAGAGAACACCCTTGATTTAGTTGTGATTCAAACTGGCTGACAGGGTAAGTTATTGTCATATTAGTTGCAATAGTATGGATAAACCATGCCTTATTAGCAGCAGTGAGTGCAGTTTGGTAAAAGAGCATAGTTTATGATAATAAGAAGACTGCTGGTATTTGTTGCTGTCTCCTACCATCTATGGTTAGAGTATATACGAGCTGTTGTATGTTATCATTTCATGTTCAGAGTGAGCTATGAGGTGTTACATTACCTTGCTTGGCTTGTCAATCTGAAACCAACAGCTGATGTTTTATTCAACCCAGCTGCCTCGATAGTGATGACATCATCGGCGATTGGTTCAGTGGATACAAATCTGACAGGGAATGTCCATACTCCACCAGTGGCTGCTGTGATACGCAGGTTTACGTCATAGCTGTGGATTTCAAAAGTGAAAATTATCAGTGGCTGGAATAAGTTAATGGACTGAATGTTCGTTTGGACATTTATTTAGTAAAAATACTGAAAACTTGTTATTTCAGCCTCCTCTTCACTTGTTATTTAGAGATACTTGATTGTTAAGGTGGTGGTGCCTCAGGAATTGATATTCAAAACTCTCAATTTTTTTCAATACTGTTCTGATCTACTGCTTGTTGGGGCTCATTTTAAGGCTCTTGGAGTTACTATCGTATGCAGATAAGAATGGACAGTGAAATTGATCTAAATGTTATCACACTTGTGTAATTGGTTTGTAAAGTTGTTTCAAAATTTACTAAATGATCAGTAATTTTAGTTGAGTTGCGGCAAACTAAAGACGGATGATAGTGTTGTTTCACAGTAGGCTTCTGCTGTAATTGTTGATATAAAGCAATAAAGTAGACACTGATTAGTGTCTGTGTGTGTAGGGTAAAGATTTCCTGACTTTCTATCCCCGTACATTTCGACAACTTTCTCACTTACTACTTCTGGCGTATGTACACCTCTTTTCCTGTAGATCATGATTTCTTTGCCAAACAAAGGCAACAAGAGTCTAATGACAACTAGACTCTGACTTGGCTGTGATACAATGTAACTCAAGGCAGCAGTATATAAGGAATGTAATATGAGTGTGTGTATGTGAAGTGCACTGCAAAGTGTAAGCTTACTCCCTGGTGTGTGTTTATTATGGGTCCATAAAAGCTCTTTTATTTTCACCGCAGTTATAACAAGTCAGTGCAACTTCTGAGGCAAGTTTTGGAACAACTTTACAAACCAATTACACAAGTGTGGCAACATTTAGATCAATTTCACTGTCCATTCTTACCTGCATACCAGTGTAAGAAAAATTTCGCTGTCTGTTTGTATAAAAAATCGAAAAATTTTATTTTTCACCATAGAGTTAACACAGGGGTGGCGGCCATTTTGAATTTCAGATATTGGTAAATGTTAGGTAATTTGTTTCTCTAGTACCAAAATTTGCACAGTGACCCCTGATTTTTACTTTTGATTTGGTAAGAATATGATTAAAAGGTTCATTGAGGAAAGTTTGAGCAATAGTTTTAGTCTTTCACTTTTGTAGCGCATACTACCTTAACGGAAATCCAGACCAGTTGTTCTATTAAATATGTACAAACTGAAAATCATATATCACATTATGCATTACTATGACTCACATCCCATAGAAGACAAAACTACACACATTAAAAATTCTATCTATCATCTAAGATGCACACTGAAATACTGGTATAGGGATTCTTGACATAGAAGAACCAAAATTCAACACGGTTTTTCCCATTTAGAACTAATTGAACTGAAACTCTTATCACTATTGTACACATCTACTTGATACTTACTGCATAACTTTGAACGGAGCAAAGACGATGTTGAAGATCAACGTCATGATACCGTTACTTTTGTCTCTCTGTTTACGGAGCAAACTCAACGCAATGGAATTTCCTAGAGTGGCTTTGCTTTCATCATCATCATACAGAATTTCATAGGAGAATTCCTCAGCTAGGGTGTTGCCTGAAATGACAGAAAGCAAATGATAAGTCAAAGGAATAGGCTATCTAACTCGTGTACAAATGTACCAACAGGATTTATAGCATAAGTGTTTCAAATCACATTGAAGACAGCACTTAACTCTTTGAGTGCCAAAGAAATTTTTTGTCGCTTTTATAAAATATAAACCAAACAATTTTCTGCAGGTCAACATTTTTTTTCAGATTTTTCAAAATTTTGACCAAAAAGTGGAGTCTATGAAAGCTGCTGTCCGTTTGGTCCAAAATTTTCAAAAGAATCACAGAAAAATTCATAAAAATAGGTAAAATGTTGCACTAAAATTTTGTGAGAAAAATTACGACACTCAAAGGGTTAAAACAGAATTGATAATTTACAATCGGCTGGGGCATTGAATACTTAACGATAAATTGTTTGTTGGAATGAAGAACTGGGCATCTATAAATTACTGATTCAAAACCTTTCTTTTTAATGAATGAACCTTGTCAGAACAACATTATGGTACAACTCTGTCATCTAAATTGAAAAACTTGGACGTCTGTATATGGAAATGGGCGGAAAGGTTCAAAGATTGAACTGGTGAATTGTATTATTAAAGTTAACAAGGCTCTATGTTTAATTCCATTTTGTCATGACTATTGTGACAAGTAAATTTCAAAGTTAATTTAGAATAGCAAGCTTTTTATTATTTCAAAATGAGAAAGATGTTTCCTGGAAACACTGCTGTCCTCACCTTCTCCAACCACAACTCCATCACTGCTACTCGGCCTGGATGAGTCCTTTGGAGTCAATGCCCTAGTCTTCATGGCCTGGTAGCCACTAGCTGAGCTAGGCACTGCTCCCATCAATATAGCTTCCAATCTCTCCTCAATGCGACTACGAGTTTGACATTCTATCACGGCAACATTGCTATCAGATACTGGATGGGATTCTGGAATTCCATGGATGGGATATAACCAACGGATATCCTTAAGTCCACCAGTGGCATCTCGTCTGTCAGTATCTCTGTTAAAGTAAATACATAAGTGGTTTAACTCTGTCAACACCAAATTTGATCAAAACTTATCATTGTGTATAGCAACCATGGGTCTCTATACAGGCTATTGGGGTGAAAAGGTTAATATTTGGAGTTTACCCTTTCATCAAAATGGTTTGGTCTAAACTGATTGTTATCAATGGTGATTGCGGACCTGTCTACAGGGAATTGGTGGTGTACAGGTTAAACTTGATTGTACCACTAAAAGTTGATCTGTAGAAATAGCGAAATTCCTGCAGATACACTTCTAACTTTTGTAAATTATCTTGCACCTCTTTTACCTTCTCACCACCATATTTTGGTAGAGTCTTATTGTTCTTTATGGCAAAGTTTGACCACTACAAAAGTAAATGGGGGTCAAAGGTGTAACCTGTCACTACCAGAGTTAGGTGAGGCAAACAACAAACTGCATGGAATGACTCACCTTCTAGCACAGGGGTGGTCAGGTTGTGATGATGGCAAGTACTCCCAGCTGCTCCCATCTTCTTTCCTCACTGAAATGATCAGCAGAGCTTCATGGAGATTCATGTTGTCGGGGGCAAAGGTCAGGGGGATGTCTATGTTAGTTTTGGCAGGGACTGGAATATTGCTTGGGTTCTTCAGGAGAAGACAGAAGGCAGAATCCGATTGGACGATGTTTTTGTCTAACCCAGCATTAACACCAGTGATGACATCTTTGTTATCTGAAATGAGAATAATGATTTTCCACTTGTTACCACGGCAATGAACAGAGCCATATGATTACCATGGCAATGGCAAAGCCGCCTTGGGGGCTTATACCAGTGTAAACTTAACAAAAGCTGACAATTATTTGGATAAAAGATACAATAATACAGGTTCCAACTGATTCATTGTAAAACATTGTATAGCAGTTTTCCTATCTCTGAATCTATCAAGATTGCCTTTAAAAACATCCCCATAAGAATCCTATGAGATCATCATGGCACTTAAATCTGATCCATAGGATTAGAATGGGACTTCTGAAATATGATAGGATGGACAAGGGATTTTTTTCAAAATTATCCCTGTTATCTTATCCAAAATGACCATCATTAATTGTCCAAATGTCCAATTTCCATTACTACGAGTTCTCGACCAGTTAGAATCCCATAGGACACCATTATCATTGTAAGACTCTGCCACACAGGATTCCTGTGGGATGTCATTGCCATTTCAAGTTCTTGGCACTCAGCAATCTTATATGATGCAATTGTCACTATAAGTCACTGTTCAATAGCAATGCTATAGGACACTGGGAATACAGCCAGCAACTGCAAACAGTAAACTGAAAGACATTGCTTCTCAACATTCAAAGCAGAGAGAGTTCTTACCAGAGAGAATGACATCCACCAGTACAGTCTGATCCATTGGATTACGGAATGGTATTATCAATGATGTGTTAGCTCCCAATGATGCACTGATGCTGACTGGGTCCACTGGCCGCGGTGTTAAACCATTGCCAGATGACATATACACCAAATCACCAAGCTGAATCAAAGAAAAAATATTTACAATTTTTGTATGATAACTTTACAAGAAGATGATAAGTATAGAGTTGTACACCATTAAGTTTTTTCATAGCAAGAAATGACCGACAGACAACTTTGTGAACAAAGCTGGCACTTCGCAGAACACTAATCTAATACTTTGTGAGGCAACAAATATTACTGACATATACAGAATGCTATTTACATATTGCAGCTGTACACAACTCTATGCTGTGTATTGTATCATCAAATATCAGGTATCATTATACTTTCCAATGTAAATTGTATCTGCCAATCTGAAAATCCATAACAATCAACTCTGAATTTCAGGATAAACTTTGACAATTCTTTTGCTGTTCATATAAGCGTATCAAATAACTAGTCAAATCTGTAAATTTGGTCCAGAAAAATAACATTTTTACCTGAGGACAAGTGAATGCAATCTTGGCAGCGTGGTCTCCTTGTCCAAGACAAGATGGCATAAACTGTAGTGGGATGTTGATGCTGGAGTGTGGTGCCAACACAATCTGAAACAGAACACAAAATGTCTCACTAAATGCTGAAAAAAGACTAAAAGCCTTAACCCTTTGACTGCTGTAATTTTACCCACCAAAATTTTAATATTTCACCAATTTTTGTGAACTTTTCTGTAAGTTTTGTGGACAAATGGATATCACATTTCATCAACTACACTTTTTTACCAAAATTTTGGCAAAAACCAGACAAAATTTGACTGTGGGATATTTTATAAAGGTGACAAAAATAGACTTTGGCACTCAAAGGGTTTTTCTTTTCACCCTCAACTTCCTGTAACAGGTCCACACTCACCATTGATAACAATGCGTTTGGGTTAAACCATAGTGGTGGTAGGGTTAATCATTTGCAAGGGTGCAGGAATTATACAGGTTTTCCAAATAGTGGTAAAAACACTGCTCTTAGATCTAATTGAACATTCATTGACGGCATGCCAACTGAGTGAAAGGGATACGGCAACATCTAACATATACAGTACAATGTTTTGAAATACACTGGTAGATTTACCTTTCTGTCCATGTCAATTTCCAGAGTGAAGTTATTGGGGTTGGTATTGCTTGGTGTCAATTGCAGTGTTTCTTCTGTAGGGTTTGATAATTCTATATACTGTCTGGTCCATTTGCCTAGCTCACACTCCATGTGTGGTAACACTACTGGGGCTGGGGTCTCCGCTATCAGCTTCAGATTATACCAAAACTCACCAACTTGCTCATTCTGGAATATCAAGCTGTAAAAACAAGGGACATGTGATAAAATGGTGAGTCTAAAGTAACTGTTTTCAAAATCAAATGATTTAAAATTTGGCATATTACCGTGGGTACTGAATACAGAATGCTACGATAATACATGTACTGATAAAAGCTATCAGATTTCAATATCACTGGATCACAGCCTTCAGAATAGTTTCCATTTGAATGCTTTTATTCTTCTTCAGCCTGTACTAAAATCTGTTGCATTGCACAAGTTTTCTTTGTCAATGACAGTGTTTTCCTGTACTGACAAGTGTTTCTCATTTAAAGGTATACAGTCACCTGTAATCTAAATATGCCCATATATGGTCAAAGGGGCGTTCCTTGGTATTCTAAATACCCATGTGAGGGCGCTGTTTTTAAAAAGCGGCCACCCGCTTAAAATCTGTGATTGGTTAGATTTTCTCTTTCAATGGTAACTGTGGCAAAATTGGAATAGGTGACAGTATGCCTTTAATGAACTGTATATCTCCATCAATGACAGTGTTTGCCTTGAATGACAAAATGTTCCCTTTTCTCTGACAATGTGCTTAACCCTTCAATACCAAATTTTCTCTGTCAATGAAAAACTATTTCTTCTTCAATGACACATGGTTTTACCCAAACAGATAGAACAGCATTCCTTCCGAAAATGAAGTTGCCTTTAAAAACTGGAAATGCAACTTTCACAATAAGGCAATGTGACTTCCTAGTGCTGAAAATCCCCTGCAATAATAAAGTATGCCACAGTCAGTAGCAAACTGTATCCTCTCTATGCTAGTACAGTACGGTATATGTCACTCATTCCACGACAGCTGACAACTCCATACATACCTGCCAGTAAATTCTCCAACAACAGCTGGTGCATATGTGAGTTGATACATGGTTCTCTGTGCTGGAGTCAGTGACATGCTCTCACTACCACTCAATCCTTCTCCTTCAACGATGACATCAAATGTCAAATCATTGACTGTTGGGTTGGATATGCTCACTTCCATCACTGCTGCTGACTGTATAGAAGAAAAAAAAGAACTTTTAGCACAAGTTTTATAAATGTTCTAAAATTACTCTAAAAATGAAAGGAAAAAAGTACGCAGACTGATAAGTAACAATAACTAAAGGGATAGTTACACTAGTGACAAGAAGCATGGCTGTTCCAAAACATGTTGATCTCTGTACAAAAAGTTTACGAATTTCACTGCTAAAATTTTGGTCAGCCATATTATTTTATACAATGAAGTGTGATCTCAATACAGGATAATGGGATGAAAATATCAGGGTTGCGGTGACTTTAACATATGAATCTGATTGTTAGCAAAACTGACACAAGTACAGCATGCAGAAAGTAATCAAATTATCAAACTTTAGAAGTGACTGACCTGTGCAGCACATGTAATTTCCAGGGTATTTTCAGGAGGGGGTGGTTGACTGACAACCTCCACAGAATACCAAACTCTGTACCCTTGTCTGCGTGCAACTTTATCTTTGGATGATTTCTTCTTTGTTTTGGATGAGGTGCTGGCTTTGCTGGCATTGGACTGAGCTGATTGGTTAGACTGGCCGGAACGACCGCTTTCCGGTCGACTGGCATCTTCACCATCGCTGTCAGCGTCACTGCAATAGAAATAGTACAGTGAAGTGATTATATCCTCGAAACAAAAAAAATTATTTATGTAACTTGTCAAACCCTGTCATCTACTTCATGGAAATGACATTGTTTCATCCAATAATAATGATCACTACAGTAGATTTTGTTTCTACAGATACCATTCGTATGCAATGCCTTGTACCTGTGATCATAATTACAGTTGTTGAGGGAAGCCGTTGACATGTGATAAAGATGACATCACCACTTACTTCAAATTTGCTGTGCCTCCTGCAATGAAGGACAGAATACCCTTGAAAGTTCCTCGTTTCCATGGCGATGCCATCAGGGTGTAGTCTTCTTCTTGTCCAGGCAACACAGTCATGACAGGTGGTCCAGTAATAATATTCAAATCAGATACCGCTCTGTACACCATCTTATTGGATGTTACATTGGGTACCTTGATGGTCTGAGTGACACTGTAGATAGAGAAAATTGAATTTAAGATTAGCATATCATTAAGAATGGAGGGTAATTTGTTGACCAGAACATGACAGCTTCTTGTGTAGTCAATTTGTCAACGGGTGGACTTATATGGGATTTAATATGGCATAAGATAGCCCAACATGAAACAGGAACTCAGGTAACTTTACACACGATTGGATCCAAGTATACCCGATGACATATACTGGTAAGTTATATAGGATTTGACATGACATAGAATACACAGATATATCTCACAGGATGTTTTGTCATACAGGATTCAATAAGGTATTACCATGAAACAAAATACAGTGTACTATATTATATGCTGTAATCATTGGAGAAAAAACTGTTTGATTCACTAGATGAAATAATTTTGGCTGATGACACAAATTGAAATTCTGAATACCTACACACCTGACATTACATGTATTTTATCAGTCAACATTTTTATCTCTGGCCTACTTACACTTGTCTGGCTTGACATTGCAGAGTGATGTGATCCAGGGCCAATGGCTTCTGTCCCAAGCCTTGAAGATGGAATATATGATCTGTGTTGTTGTCAACATTATGCAGAACCAGTTTACCCTAAAATACAAATACAGGTAGTTCACATTAATTTATATGGTTGTGAAAAAATAATCAATCATTCAGGCTTAAACTTACAACATTCAATATAAATAATTTGATATGAGCAACTAAATGGAGATCAGGACCAAGTTTGGCTCATTACACAACCAACCTTATTGAACATGACAATGTAAAATGTGCATGTGTTTTTGAAATTTGTTGAATTCATGTCAAGAGAAATGTTAGAGTGAATTTCACTAATATTTTACACCTTTCACCACCAGTCTGAGGTACAATCCAATTCTTTCTCGATGAATGGGTGGACCTTTATACTTTAAAGTGGGGGTGACAGGCTGAAAGTGGCAAGAAGTTGTACTTACTGATGAATAGGATTCCAGTGAAGGTCTGAACATGAGAGGATAGTATGATGTCTGCATGGCTTTTGCCAGTATGTATGGAGGTCCATGGAATCCAAAACCTTCTATGCTTGCTTGTAACGGCCAGTCATGTGGTGTCTGGTTCACCTGTACATCAGAGAGGAGTTGAAAGTTGGTTATGTTTACAGCATAGAAAGCAATACGATATTACAAAAGCTGGTAGTAAGTCTTGTATTCCATATATATGCTCAACATTGTCAGACTTGCAAGGAAACATGATTTGTTCAAGTTGACATCATTCGAATAAAGTGTGGAGAAGTTTTGGCAAATGATACCAAAGCAACAAAAACACATCATGTGTATTGGTATAGGAAAAGTACATGGATTTCAGAAATGTCACATTCAAAGGGCACTCTGAAATAAACGCACATATTGACATTACATGCTAGTACATGTGTTACATAATTTTCACCAACTACAATTCGGGAATCGGATGTGTTTCACTTACTATTGGTATTTCCTGTGTAATAGATTGATGTACTGGAGCTGTGAATTCAATCTCAGCAGCCGTTCCCTCTGGATTGACTGTACACTCAATCTGATAGACACGGATGTCATTGGGAGCTCGAAGGGTCACACGGCACGGGTAATGTCCGGATCCTTTTGGTACAAACTTGATAGCCAATGGAACCGCGCCTTCTTCCAAGACAAGACCTGGAATGGAGATACAAATATAGACATTGATAGTGTTAGAGTCAGCTGCTGTGAGTTTACGAATCTTTGTGAGACAAAATTCACGCAGTGTGAAGTCTGGCTTGATAAATTTTGATCTATGGATGAAGTGTTATGTTGACAGATTTGAAACAAACAGTATTAGCCAGTCATGCTAACTTTCATATATGAATGATTTCATCTCAATGGCTGTAATTGTGTGTATGATAATAAATACAATATTACATGCATGACATTATCTGCAGTCAACATAAATTCAGCACAAATTTCATCAGTTCTGAACCAGTATTCACTCCTGCAGGTCTTGGGTGGATGTGGATCACACGACATCTGATCACTGTGGTTTCCACAGTGACATTTTGGGTAATGAAACATCATTTTTAACATCTTCTATGCATAATTACTGAATGTATTGTTGAATTTTCAAACAGAATCCAAGGATAAATCCTTTGAGTGCTGTAAATTTACAATTTTTTATGAATTTCTCTGTAATCGTTTTGACAACTTTGGACTTGATGGAAATCACTTTTCATAAAGGAAATCACTTTTCATTGGCTACAGTTTTTGATCAAAATTTTGGAAAAAATCTGAAAAATATTTGTGTGGGTTACATTTTATACAGGCGACAAAAGTTGACTTAGAATAGGGTAGTACATTTAGGAGTTATATCAAGACAATAACATTCAATTTTCCTATTTACCTGCCGATGATTTCTGAGTTGGACTTGACATTTCACCTCCACCCTCTCTCACTGTCTGAACTCTTGTCTTACTGGGTAGTGTCAATGTAACTGTGGCTGGAGCTGAGAAGAATTTGGAACTCAATTCCACCTCAAACACTTTACTTTTGGTATCTTTGTTTGCCAAAGTTGCTGGTGACTTGAACTTTGTCAGAATGTCTTCCCTGCTGCTGGATGCAAGTTCTAGTTTCGCAATGGCTGCAGTCACAGAGCTGCTCGACAGAGTCCCCGTTATTTTTCTGCGTTCGATTTCCTTGCTGGACATTCTTTGCTGGGCTGCGATCACCAGGGCATTTTCTCTGGCCTTGTTGGCGATTGGAATGTGAATTTCCTCTTGTAAAGTGTTGTTTGTTTCACATCTCCAGTAAATAATTCTCTCATCACCTCCATAAATACCACGACCACTTCCTATAAAATGTGACAGAACAATCATGGAATTAAATTGAAATTCTGTCTGTTCAAGGTTAATCACTTTACGGTCTACATGTACCTACATTGTGCTATAGTTGAAATGTTAATAGAGTTCGATTTTAATTTTAGTCACAGAAATGTCAAAACGCTACAAAACTACAGAAAAGAAGTACCCTATGTGCTTTTCTTCATAAAATCTTCCTTAGAGTATATGGGCATATATGGTATTTGTATAACTGAGTCTGTATATCAAAACAGTAAACTTCTCAGAAAATGCTTTACGTTTTCATAAATTTTGTGAAATCTGTGCATAATTGTGGGGTCAAATATTGATCATTGTCTTAAATATAACATCTTTAAAAGATGTAACAAAAGAGTAAAGTAAATTTCATGAAGAGTTCCATACCTGCGGCGGCAGCACTACTGATGCGGACACTACTGGGACTAGGTCTGTATGGCACCATGGATGGACTGGGCAACGTAGCTATGGCTTCAATAGAGTAGAGGAACTCTCCAATCTTCTCATTGATCAGCAGGATAGAACACTGTCTGTGTCCGGGATTGAACGGTAAGAACTCAACCTCCACTGTGGCCGACTCATTCAGACTCAGATGAACCAATGATTGTGAACAGAAAAAGTAACTTAGTTGGTTACCTTTGTCACCTAGTGTGAAACAACAAAAAGTAGAATATTCAAATTAGTACGGTTAATGAATGACCCTGACTTTGGAATTGAATACATCATTAATTTGGGAATGTGAACAATAATGATATCACATTGATAGCAAAACTTAATTGACTATTCACTTGATATCAATATCATTTCACTGAACACGGATGTGAAGAGTGTGAAGCACTAAATTTCTTTTCAAACACGATAACCTCCCAGCACAATTGACTTCTAGCTCTCAATTTTTTTTATTTTTCAATACTGCTATAAATGGCAATTTTAATATTAAATCCAACATCATTCAACGAAAGTTTGAAACAAAAGCACTATCATATGCAAACAGATAACTTCCAAAACTGCCAACATCTCACACTTTCCAAGGAACATTCCAATCATAACCTTCTATCGTTTATTCAAAGTAGTCTACCTTCCAATGTAGTGTTCATTTTGACAGCGACATCATCCGCCTTTGGTGGTGACGGTGCTCTCTCTTTCCTCTGACCATGGTCAATCTTGGACTTGACTTTCTTGGCTTCAGTGGGTTTAGATTTCAGGAATCCAGATTTAGCGTTGTTGTCAGACATTGGGAAGTTAGAACTGGATTCTACCATGACCACCCGGAATTCTCCGGCTTCATCGAACGGATTGTTAACATTGATCATCACCTTGTACAACTCATAGCATGGGTTCTCTATCTTGTACACATGCTGCAATGATAATGAGTGATAATACATTATAATGAATGATAATACATGATAATGAATGATAATACATGATAATGAATGATAATACATGATAATGAATAGTAGTACACTATGATAACATAGATGTTTTGGCAACTTGTCTATTCCTATTGTAAGCAAAATCTTCTAAATATTAACATTTGTCGATAATATGAGTATACAAGTAAAATCAGTAACTTTCATTTCAATTTAGTTTCACATTTTTGATATTTTAAATCTTTTCACTGGGCTATTTATTCACTTATGTGCCAGTAAAATAATAGAAACTAATTTATCACGCATTTTCTCTTGGATTTAATTTAGCTGATCTCATCTGTCACTGTCAGTGAAAATGGTGAAATTAAATCAAAGTGAATAACTAATGCTTTTACAGTCTCCAACCTCTACATAACTAATAGAATGACAGAAGTAGTGCAGTGAAAGGAGAGTTACTGCCATACCAGTAACGGTAATTATAAATACATACCAGTGGTTCAATGTTGTCAATTGCTGTTCTCAATGTAAACACCATTGTAGCCGCTGTGGCAGATCCTGCACGTCTGCCGACCAACACCAGGTAAGCCTCGGCAGGTCGTAAATAACGACTTGTGAATTCCACGGGCAAGTCACTCTTCCCTCTTGGTGAAATGGTCACCTGATCACCGCGGGGCAGGTTGAAATCCCTGGCATCTCTGCCAGAGATGGATGCGTGGTAGATCAGTGATTTGTTGCTGGGGTTGGTCAGCCGGACTTGCCTCAACACAGAGGAATGTAATGTGCCGATGAATTCTACCGATGCCTTGGGGATGTAGTGAGGCAGTCTTTGGTAAAGATGGGCACACAGGAAGAGAAGAGCCACAGGGTTGGGATCTGTGATATCTATTGCCTGCAGATGAAAATGAAACAAATAATGTTACTTTGTTACCCATTGATTTACTCAGGTAGATCATGTATGGTTTATACTGAGTTTCATTAAAGTAGCATGTGCCTTGGGGACAGACATTTGGATGTTCAGTTTTAATATTACAACACTCTTCTGGTCTATTACTTGTGGAGGCTAAAGGAATAATTAAGTTTTCACCATCTTATTTTTTTTGAAAATTGAAAATTCAATTTTCCCCAAATAGTTAACACAGGGGTGACTGCCATTTTGAATTTCAACTGCGGTTAAATTTGTTTCTCCAGTACCAACATTTGCACAGTGACACCTGATTTTCGTTTTTGATTTTAAAAGAGTATAGCTGAAAGTTGGAGCAAAAGTTTTAGTCTTTCACTCTGAAGACAAGTCTACCTAAAGTTTTTAAACAGATTTCTCTTCTGTTTGAAGCTAACTACCTGATGTAAACTGAAACAAAATGAGTAATCAGCTACTCAATTTTCACTTGGAATGTGTTTACATAACCTTTATTTTTAAAGTACATGTACAATTTGTAATTTAACAAAGTTGCTGCTCATTTTCCTCTGACAGAAATATCATGTTGTGACCTTCCAGTGTGACTTGCTCTGTGTTTTGATATGATACAATGAGGCAACTTTTCAGAGGTTGTGAAGAATTTTGAGAAAGACTCCAGCATATTCAAGACTTGTAAATACCACCTACCTGTATATCATAGTCCAGGCCTATACATTTGAATGCACTGACAACTTTCAAAGTGTTGTGCAAGCACTGCTCTGCTGTGTTGGGAAAAGTGTACATCTCATCAAGGTGACTCTTAGCCTGGTGAGGATATGAAACAGTATTGGATTGGAATTAGCATACATCATGGTCAACAGAGAGTAGTAGTTCTTGAAAAACACATGTAATACCTCCTTAATAAGATGGGGCTTGTCTATGTAAATCTATGTATATTAAATGACATAATAATTTTACAGTTACATAGAAAAGATTGGGATTTGGCCATACCATGGTGGTAAAATATTGGTGAACGGTCTTTGAATTCAAAATACTTTGAAGTGGGAAGAAATATTGACAGAACTGCTTTTATCACAGTTTCATATAGGCTTCATAGATGCTACTCACTAGGAATGGTATATGGGCAGCCAGGACAGCAGCTAGGACTAAGCCATCTAGAAGATCAAAGTCAAAGTTGACAATCCATCGAGATGGTGGTACACCTCCTGTAATGTGAAAACAATCAATGAAGTGTTGAGTGGATTTGTATTAGGATGCAACAACTCAGTTTTAAAACAAGACTGATTAACATGACTTGCACAGCAGAAATAAATCCTCATCCTTGCAATCATCGTTGCTGTCATCGTCATCGTCATCATCATCATCATCATCATCATCATCATCATCATCATCATCATCATCATCATCATCATCATCATCATCATCATCATCATCATCATCGCCACCATCATCATCATCGTCACCATCATCATCATCATCATCATCATCATCATCGCCATCATCATCATCATCATCATCATCATCATCATCATCATCATCATCATCATTGTCATCATTGGCATGTCGATACCATCTGCTCTAAATAATGATCAATTACTTTATGATAACGCATCATGATTTTCATATTGAAGCAATGATTTGTGAGAATGAGTGACTATTTTTCCCATCAAGCACTGCAGTGATTATGAAATTCTTACCTTTACCACAGTCTTTCCAGATCACATGGCGTTGTTGTTCATAATGATGGTTCAGCCATGACAGAAGAATTCTCTCTCCGACTGAATATACATTGCTACATGTTGGGTTTGGGTTGATAGTTGGCAATGCTACACTACCAGGGCTGGGCATTGTGCGGAACTGTCGAGGTGTTATACGGGCCAATAATAATACCTATATACACAAACAAAGAGATATTAGATCATCTAAAATAATCTTTTCAAAGATGTCAATCGATTTTAAGATGCAAATCAGAGGAACTCACAAAGGAAGTATCTTGCACTCCCTAAAATTTGGTTGCATCTGATATGAGAACACATTATAGCTTGTATGTTCTCCGACAATTGTAAAGTAATGTTGGGTTAGTTTAATGTCAGGAACACATAGTTTCTGGGTATCAAGATGTACCCTCTGGTTATTTCCCACCAACCAGTTGGGGTTAGGCTAAATGTTGAGTGTCTGAGAGTCTAACTGTCACAGAATGTCATAAATTAATCCCAATACTGTATTAGGAGGGTTGTTACTCAATGGATATTTACAACCCAGACATAGTTGGGTCTAGGGTTACGTTAAGGATAACATAAAATATGAAGTGTCCAAGGGATAAACATTTAGTGGCCAACTGTCCTACAACCATATTTCTCAGTGACATTTCCATGCCTGAAAAATATCAAATATTTCATAATAACTAAAATTTCTTTTTTATTTTCCTACCTTGAGTATTTGTAGAATCAAATCAGTCCATGCTCTCTTGGAGACAGATTCAAACAAGGCTTCATCCAGCACACTTTCTGTGACTTCAATTTCAATTTTAGCTTTCTGTCTACTTTCCCGTTCTCTCTTCTGAGACTTGATGTGTTCCTGTAGCTTGACCCATCTTCTGTAGTCTTTGGGTCCCAGTAAGTATTCTGGTTTGATGAATGCTACGGATGCACCTTGACCCCTGTGAAAAACAAACACAGCCACAGAAAGATATCATGAGTCAGTGTTAAACACAGAGCAACAACCCCATAGCCCTAACTTTAGTTGAATCCTAATGTTTTCTATTATATGGTTGGTTCTATTCACAAGGAACTTGGGAATGCCAGTCCAAAGCAACTGTCTACCAGTGCTTACACTGTTGCTATTCAGTTTCACTGAGCTATTTCATATCGTGACCTTGAACCTGAAAATGTCCAAATGTCACAGAGCAAACATTTACATCATGTTACGATGAAACAATTAAGCAGTGGAATACTCCTTTTGATTAGATTTTCTGTGATCTTTCATCCTGTTCACCCATTTCCTTGTACGCATGTCCAAACATCCTACTCAAAACAATTGGCATGTACCAAAATCTCATGGGAAAAGGGTAAGAACTATAATTTATCACCACCAAATTGAATATTCCAGATCATTTCAAAATCTCACCTCAAAAACGTGAGCAATGTAGAGTGCTGCCAATGCAACTGTAGGACTCTCTCTGTGGCATCAGCTGGTAACGGCTGGTTAATAGGTATTCCTGGTACAGCTTTGCCGGTTAAATGTGCTACCAGATCATAGACTGTACGGCTGAGTCCTTTCTTGTGACTACTACCACTGCCAGCATCAACTCCACGTGGTGGTTTGTCAGCCGCTGCTTCTCCCAGGGAATTCCGAGTCACTCCACTGTGGGAAATTATATCAAGGAAGTCATCGTGTCTTAGTAAAATGGACTTGATCTTCACGTAAAGCTAAAATTGCAAATTTAACAGTTTTGTTCACATAGTGTGAATTTGCCATATCTGGGTCTGTAGGCCAGTGTGTACAAATACACTGCTGTATGGTTGACAATATGCAGTATGAATTCAGACCAATTTGAATGACCCACAAATGTTCAACCCATGTTACGTGATGGGAGTGGCCAATCTTTTGTTGACTTATACTGGTTCATTCTGTATCATTGATGTTTACAAATATACTTACGATCTGAGTCCATCAGGTATAGTGACTGGGTTAGGACCACCAGGCCAGCCTTGTAATGTTATCCATCTCTGTACGGCCATGAGCACTTCTTGATGGAATAATCCTTCCTCTGTATCTTCATTTGGAAATGCTGCTGAGCCCAGTGATCTAGACGCCAAGTCTTGCCGGCTGTTACCTTCCATTTCGGCATCCATTGCCAGGTGATTGGCAGCGCCATCACGAGGTGTGCTTGGATATGTGGATTCTACAACAAGGGAGGGGAGATGTATGTCAAAGCATTGCACAAAAGAATTTTAAAAGATTTTTTTTTAAATATCTTTATCTCCTTGTCAGCATTGAACTTGAGTTCAGAAATGTGGATGGACATATGTAAATGAAGGGCTTGGACCTGTACATTTGCAAACATTGGGTGAGCACTTGTGAAAAACCCATACATGTACCCACCACATTTAATTGGGCCTCACGGATACACATGCCGTGTTTCATGAGCTGAGCTCTGAAAACACCAAACTGGGAACACGATATGTCAAGAAATCCTCTACATAAGGAAAGTTCTTTCTTTATTGACAAGTTCTATTTTGATGTGATACAACAGCAGCGATGTCAAATCTATGACTTGGGTGTCAGTGTTTTAAAAATATTAGCAGCGTCAGTATTTTGTAAGAATTATATCCCATTGATTGATGGATACTTTAGAGAGTTTTCATTGATATGAGAAATATACATGTAACGTAACTCACCAGTAACACTTGCGGATGAATCTTCATAAGTTGATGTGGTAGACACAAATCTACTTGTAGAGCTGGTACTAGCCCTGGTTGACGGCCGTGTTGGGGAATCCACCGGCATGATCACTGCTTCACCGACGTTGAGACTTTCTTTAGACTGACTACGTCGACCTTTGACACTTTTGCCCTGCTCTGTGACAATCTGGTGATCAGCACGGTGTTTTGCAATGAATGGATATGCTGTCAGTAGACAGTTATCTGCTGTGGCTGTCACTGGAATAGAGAAACTGAAAGCAGAGAACAGAATAGAATGTTGATGTTTTCATCTCTGATAGTTACAACATCACCTGACATGACTATTTTAGCTCTACATTTAATGATGATGAAAAAAACTTTTTCATGTCAAAGGTCAACATCAAATGTCTGATGGAAACTGACTTGACAAGTGAGGGAGGTTAGAGGTCAATTATTTCTTGCTATATTTTGACCCTTGACCCTTTGTTTAATTTTAAATCTTCCCTATTTTCTCTTTATACACTGAAGTAAAAATTTAACACCAGGATAGTTGTGGTCTTTCCTTACTGATTCAACATTTATATTCGTGTGTAGGTATATTCTGAACATCTTGACCTAAAATGAAGACAATATAATTTTTGGAGTGAGTAACATTCAGATTAACTCACCTGTGTCCACTTGAGTCCAGGAATGTGATGGGATGAGTGAAGGACACTGGTTTTGGTGACGAGAATGTAACATGACACTTCAATACAAATGGTTCCTCATCGCCATCATCAGCACAGCATGGTTGAATGGTCTGTCCTTCTGGAACGTAACACTCAATACAGAGAGTGTGCTACCATCGTCCATTTCAATGTCAGGAAGGTCAACATCTATCACTGTCTCTCTGGAAATTATATCAGGGAGAAATGCACATAGGTCAATATGACAAATAGTGTGTAAGGGAAGAGATGTACGTAGATACTGACTGACAATAAGCTGTCACAGGCATAGTTACTTCTTAACAGCATAACAAGAGATATTGAAATACTACATAATTTTTCAATCCACTTGGTAGTTCTATTGTCTTCTTGAAATCAACGTTTTCTTTCAAAACAATCTCAGTCCTCAGAAGCATCAAAAACTTATAAATATATATTCATACATTTTGATATATAATTTTTGTGAGTTCAATGACTGACCCCATTTGCATCACTAGATATTATCAGTCAATCATATTGCTAGATCACAGCTGCGTCAGTGTCAGCCAACCAATGAGATTTGACCTTCTAGAGCACACTATTTGTCTGAAGGTAGATAAATGCTAGATTACTTACTTTCTAAATCCTGATGCATGTATACTGAATTCCTCGGAGATCTCAGTACACAATGGTACGGGTGTCAAGACGATAGCCAGTGGGTCAAATTTCAAGTTGGGTGCTTTCAGTTCACCGATGAGATGCAAATGACGATATGGTTTATTATAATCATCATTAATTATTAATGTGGCTTTGGTCTCATAGCAACCTGGTGCACCTGTAAATGTAATACAAACTTAATCTTATTCACTGACCATTTAAGTATTCCATCAAATCCAAAATTGCAGTCTGTGTATTACATTAATCTGATCTCATATGTAAATTTTTGTTCAATAATCTATATGCATATCAGTAATTATTGTTAATTAGTATTAAATCTTCTAAACTCATCTGTAGTTCTTCCAGAATCAATATTTTTTCTTGATAAAATAATGCATAATGTCAGATAACATTTTGATTAGAAATTGTTTACAGCTAGTTTCTGTGGCAGTAACCACAGACAGTCACTATAACCACCTATGCCTCTTCTGAAAATGTTGCATTGATATTTTTCATGTCGTACTTACCTGGACAGAAGAGTATTCCAAGTGCATACGTTTCACCGGGTTTCAGATATCCACCTACGATGAGCTCATCTTCAGTTTCTGCAAATGGTTTGCCATTTGACTGTAGAAATCTAAACACTCCTTCTTCGAGTGCCTTGTTTGATCCTCGGAAGTCTATGTTCCATTTGAGTTCCTTGTCACTGTTGTTGACCATCATCGTACCTTTACTTTGCCCGTAGAGCCCTTGCTGCACTCCCATCTCAAAGAAACCAGATGGCAGCGAGAAGTCAAGTTTTGTATGCGACAACTGCAGTGGCTGGCGTAAACCGGTAGCGATGATGCGGCGCCTGGGTGTTGCTATGGTAACAGCAACAGGTCTGGGAGTTATAATGTGGTTGATGCTTTTACTTGACGGTGCTGGAGTTGGCGGGAATGGCGTGGGATTCGGCGTTGGCGCGTCAGTCTGGTTGATGCTCACTGGAATTATGAAATCATAAGCTGCTACCTCACTGGGTTGAAAGGTCAACTCACATTTGATGACGTCTTCTCCACCCACTGTGACTTTGTAAACTCCTGGGTTCTGAGAATCTTCACTCTCTGCAAGCAAGAAAACCATGAAGTACAAAATTCAGTCATTTTCAATAAATCACATTTTCTCTTCTCTTCACCACACATGTCACTTAACAATACACTTGTTTGGTGTTATGATATGTTGTACAGTGATGATGTACCAAAGAGTCTGGTAAACAATGCTGGAATAAAATTTCTGACGGACAAGTTCAGTTTAATACGGGAAAAAATGGGACGTTTCAAAAGTTTGATGGAGCAGGGATCGATCTAGTTACCTCATGTGTCAAATGCAATCCCGCTGACGGTATACAAGATTTTCTACACTTTTCTGTAACAGACAACACAAGGAAAAGTAGAGACGGATGTATGCCTTAGAAATAATGTACTCACCTTCCATGACATCACCGTGAAATTTCAGTGAAAAGTCAGTGTATCTTGAGAGATCAAACTCCACTTTGGCTCTGGTCTGGGCTTTGTTGATCAGTTGGAATGGCACTATCATCTTGGAACCACAGTACACACCACCAAGATGAAATGATGGCTGTAATCATAGAAGACAGAGATAGGTTTCACTGAGTGGAGCAAAGCACAGGAAACTGTTACAAACATGAGTTAAGTGGAGGAAAGTTGGCAATGTAAAAAAGATATCCTGCATGAATCCATTGGCACAGAAATGTGAAAGTTGTATTATACGGTGATGTAATGATACCATTCTTCTTTGTTTTCTTGTAGTTGTAACTCATGCATGTAGGGGAATAAATGCAAGACATACTGGTAGCTTCCCCGTCAGAAATATCTCATGGTGTGGTTATTTGATATACCTCATGTAGGTGCATCAAATTTGACAGTATATTAGACTGGATAAGCTTGCAATAAACATACCATATCAATATCAACAACAGGTGGTTCCACAGTACCACCCATTCTGAGATCAATTGTCTTCCAACCACGTATGGCTATCTGCACTCTGGTATCAAACTTCAAGACAGCGGTGGGTGTCAGCTGTACTTTAATCTCTGCTATACCACCAACAGGAACTACACCGTGTGTAGGTGTGACACTCAGACCAGGAAATGGAGTTGAATCTATCACCTAAATGGCAGACAAAACGAGTAGCTGAATTTGTCATGTTGGATGATATGTTACATGAAGTGGCAAAAGTAGTGTGTAACACAAATAGATTTCCATTAAATTTATTTCAATATTTCCCATGAATATTAACATAACTGTAATCTAGTATTGTGTTGAACAAGATTCTGTGTTTTTTGTATGAATTAATGTAGAAATTTGTCGGCATCAGCAACTGTATATATCATTGTTTGTAACACGGAACTTTTTTGTGTCTGTTCAGTATATAACGCATGAAGTGCTACAAAATAGAATTCACTTTACATGAGTATGTTAATGAGTATTGTTTAGATATGAAAATCAAATGGTGACGACATCAACTCACTCTCTTTTGTGCACTCCATATTATTCAGAGAGCACAACAGAAATTGAGAAATCTTTCTCACTCTATATGAGTTACTGTTATATATTCTATTCGACTGACCTGGAAATAAGCATGGTTTTGACTTGTGTTGTAAAGCTGTGCTGTCCTGGTTGTTGTCAGATGCAGTGGTACTGATCCAAATAGAATTCTTCTCTCAATAAACTGTACTTGAGTTGGTCCAAGCTGTGTTGTCATACAAAACAAAACCAATTAAATGTGCCATGTGTCTCTTGTCTAATTATTATTTTTACTATTACTATTATTATCATTATTATTATCATCATCATCATCATCACCACCATTATAATGTATGGTGATAATATCATAGCAAGAACTTCTAAAAGATGAAATAGAGTTTATGCAGCAGTCAATGTAGTATCTGAGGGGATGCAAATGTGTGGGACTGGATGAAATATGGCATAAAACTGAGCCAGAGGGGGTTGGGCAATTACCTCATTTAGTGTCCTTAGTCTGTTTCACCTATGGCTGTGGGATGGGGGAAATGTGGGGCAACTGCAAGATTGTCTTGCCCCAGTGAGTGGGGCATTGGGTAAATTTCACACTGGTAATTTCCAAATCCCCTACATAAGCTTGAGGTGGGTTGGGGAGGGGTGGGATGTTATTTTGACTGCTGCATTATAAAGACATTGATAATTAGACTGCTATTACGAACAGTTATTATAAGCACTACAATATCAAATTCTTAAACAATGACATTCTCAAGGTCAGCTTTGTGTTCTTATATACATATGAAAGAAAAACCTGCATCACTTACATTAGCAGTGCAGTTTAATTTGAGAGTACTTCCACCGTGTACTTGAAGAGCAAACTGTCCATCTTCAGGTGCATGGTACGATGGATGAAAGACAACTTCACATTCCAAGTCCTTGAAAGCATCCACAGTCCCTGCAATTTCAGTACAATAAACTTTTAATATTTCCAACACTTTGATTACGTCAAAATGGATACATACATTTGGACTTTAGAAAACCTTATAATTCATTTCTAGTGCACATCTTGTGTGTAAGTCGACTTTATTCTGAGACCAGTAGAGAAATTCACTTTCCATCTTCTTGTTTTTTAAATGTAAAATACAATTTTCTTCCGTTAAATAACACAGCCATTTTCAATTCCAAATGTTCGTAATTTGAGATAATTTGCTCTTCTAATCCAAAGATTTGAATTATGGTCCTTAATTTCTTATTTTATGAAAAAAAACACTAAAAAGTTTGTTTGTGCAGAATCTGAGTCAAAGTTACCATAGCTAAAAACAATTTGAGATATTTCATTTTGAAATACGGGAACAATTATTGGTGTTTCTTGAAAACATGTTTACAAAATAATAATTCATTTTGTCATTCTCCTCTAAAACTGAAGATAGTTGTGAAATTTAAAATAATAGTCACACTGTACGGGGCAATGATGACATAACATGGCTGTGAAACTCACCTGTTGCTGGTCTAATAGAGAATGCTGTACCTCTCTCACCAAGGATTGGTTGCCATGTGAAGTCTGCAGGATAATTACGCTTGTTTTGCAGAGTTATCACGTCTCTCAAACCTAGAATTCCAAGTAAAAAGGATTATGCTGTTAGCAAAATGTGGACTGCAGACTTACTAACAGTAATGTTAAAACTTAAAAATTTGTCTGTAACTTAACAATACGAAATCAACATTTATAAACTGGTTTTTTTATGAGATGCATGCTTTACAGCAGACTTGTAAACCAGATGAACTGTACATCAGTATGACTTTATCAGATCATTGGTACTGATAGGACCAAACTATTGTGACTTTTTACCATGTCAGTAATTCAGTCTAATAAGAACTTACTTTTTATCATGGGGTTTGGAACAAACCATTATTGGGAAGCAGGGAGGAAGGTTTCAATGAAATGAATACAATACCTGCTTCAGCTGGCATGCCTGGTGTTGGTTTCAGAGTCAGTAAATTTGATGAAAGTTGCAACGCAACAGGTACAACCTCAGCAAATACAATGACATGGTCCTGGTGACAGGCATTCACTGTGTATGTAACATTCCTAGATAGAAAAAAAATATGGAGTCATTTGCTTTTAATACTCCTGTGAGATTGAAGATGACTATATTGATAAATCAGAAATGAATAACTAGAAATGTAGCACAGTATTTACACACACAAAGTTGATTCTCTGTAACTCTGTGACTGGAGAAAGCTGAGATATGATATATGACTTACCTTTGGAATCGGCCTTTTGTGTTGGATTCAAATATGAGTGGTAGCTGGGCCTTTGAATTGGGTGGTATGACCTGTGACAATGGACTTGTCTGTCTCAACTCCCGGCAATCAATCTATATAAAGAAAATCAGAGTACAATACAGCTTGGTTATCAGTAACATCAATAGAAATTAAGTAACTTTGACTTTTTGTCTCTGGGAAAATTAATATCATCAAAAAAATTATTATTGCTTTTGCTATTTACTAGCAGTACAACCAAAACAGATTTCAGGTTGGAAATACCATCCTGAAGAGAATTGTCTTTTCTAAAAGGTTAAAAAATATTGAATCCAGAAATAGTGTGTGTGAAAAATGTTATACGTGTATGCAACAGTGTGGGTATAACATAAGGGATAAACTTACATCAACTACCACATGGATGTACTGACGTAAGTTATTGACAATATCCATGTATTTGATGCTGGTTGACTTCAAACACACCTCACCAAAGTTGATGGTTGGAGGACCTACAAATCAAACAAATTGAAAGTAAGTATCAAACATACAATATACAGATATAAATCATACCAGGTGGAGTGGCATCAGCGTTTTTTGATGTACATTCGAATTGAACAGCGCCCTCAACATCAAGATGTGAAGTATAGTTGGAAAATGCAAAATTACAAAGCTCTCTCTTCATGTTGTTTTTATGTTATCGAAACAATGAAGCACTACAAAGAACTGTGATTGTAGATATATTCACATTTGATGCTGTTAATGACATTTAACATTGATACAGCTGAAAACTGATAAGGTATAAACCAACAAAAGGAGTATAATAAATATTAATCTCTAATAACAGCCATATGCAATTGTTAAAGCTGTTCTATGAATGTTACAATTTTCTGTTGTACAAGTATTTGTGCACTGTTTTTTGAATCTGCTATTTGAAACTGAGTCCTGGTATATCTTGTACAGTTTCTAACTTGCAAACCCTTATGGACAAGTGGTGCAATTTTAAAATCTCAACCATTTTAACAATGCAACAAAACTTTACCAATGGTTATCTGATGAAGTTCTTGTGGAGTCAGCCTGATTTTACAGTCATGTTTTTCCTGTTTGGACATTGGTACAGCATTCAGTCCGTCACTGACAGGACGGCTGGTGGCGGCATTCTCAGCTTCAGCAAGTCTCTTTGTACTCAACATCTTGAAGTGACCATTTGCAGACACTGGAGCTGTTTCATGTGAGCAGAGGAATGGATTTTTGTCAAAAACCTGCACTAACATGAAAAACACTGATCCATGTCTTCCGTTTCCAGCTGGACAAATTAACCCGGACAAATTAACCAACTATTCTAGAAATTTGACATCATCAACATTCTATCATCCATGCAGGGAGAGGCATCTTTTGTACATTTCTCTCCGTCTTTGGTTGTGTACAAATTTGCCGTCAATATAAATTATTTTTGAAAACTCTGCTACAATGTCAGTTGTTACTGCACTTTATAATCATATCAATATTTTCGCATCTTATTTTTTTCAAAATTTCTTCAAATTATTGAGGGAATGCATATGGCATCTATCAAAAGACCTTCAATGAAGAAATGTTGTGAAAATTCTTACCTTTCTTTCTCTCTTTTATTTGATCCACTTTGGGTTGCGGTGATTTCAATCCAGACGCAGGTTTCAGGCCAATGTCTGTCTCATTGTTCAATTCGTTGAATTCCCTGTCAAATTGAACGAACATAAACTTTCACATCAACAGATTCAAAGAACATGCATGTACTTAATTTAAAGTCAGGGAAATTTACCCAAACTTTCTTAGGTAATCAGGTCGTTATTTAGTGAAAAATAAACAAAATAGCGTTGGTTTCATTCACTTTCACTTGCGTGTATTAGCGCAGTGGCCAAAACATGAACGCACGGAAACCGGAAGTGACGTATCAAACTTGCTAGTCACAGCGGGTTCAAAGCGAGGTCACTTATGAACAAGCTCTTCTACGCCAAGTAGAGTACGCGTACGCGGTACGCAAACCTCAGCGCTCGACTAAAAAGCATAATGGCGAAGATAATCGGTAATAACTTCAAACCTGAACGAGCAATCGATGATCCAAGACTGACATAGTCAGAAAGTTACAGCAACTCAAGTTCGGAAAGTGACCATTGTAGCTCCGATGACGAAGTTATCAATCATGCCTGTCATTGTCAACCCAATCGCTGTGAAATCATGCCGACACCGAAGTAATGCCAATGCTCTAAAGAGATCGACATTAATTCTAAAAGTGCGAGCATTTTTAATGTGTTACAGAACTCCTCGATGTAGCCATGATAAGTCTAGAACCAGCGGTCCTGTCTACAGCGTTCCGTTTCTAGTGCCTGAGCGTACGCACAGTCCCATATGTACAGGCAAAGCACTTGGGGCTGGATATGCCCGGGCAGTTTTCTTTTAGGCTAGTAGTTCAGTAGTTGGACTTGCAACTTTCGGTAAAAGCAGTCCTTCTCAAAGTGGTATTCGCAGAAAACTTTATTTCTGCTCGACTTTAACATCGACACCGAGTGCTTGGCCCCTATTCTGTAGCCATTCTGTACACTGTAAGTGGAAAAGCTTACAGTTGCACACGTCGACTGCTTCAATGACCAAGTTTACGACGTCACTTCCGGTATTTTAGTACACCGCTGTTTGTTAGCCAGTGAGTGAAAGTGAATAAAATCGACTCGAAAGCCTTTCAATGACCATATCAGTTTAATATGCAAAATTAATTTTCAGGGTAAATTTCCCCTTTAATAGTCAGGATCATTCAAATCTCAAGCAGCTTCACTTGTAACAAATCTTAAATTTTCAGACATTACTCAAATTTTTCATCAAGCATTTCTGATAGCTATTTTGGTGAATGCTGAAAAATTCAAAATCATGCCTGTATGTTTATTATGTCAACTATTCACATAAACATCAACAACAGAGATCAGGTGAAGTGACTCATATTTAAAGAACGACAGTGCTGATAATGTGACTTTGGTATTTACTCCACTAATATTTTGTTCTGCGTTTATTAATTTTCACCCAATTTTATACTTTCATTATGAACCATGTTGAAACTCTCAGCATCCCGCAAACATCAACACAGTGAAAATATCAAAATGGAAATGACATATGCTGTTCTTTCAATACTTACAGTGACTTCTCCTTTGCTTGTCTCTGTTCTCTGAGATCTTTGATGTAATTGACGTAATAATCACGGTGGTCTTTCCTTGCTGCAAGCTCTTCATCAGTGAAGGCATAGTCTGGGTCTACGTAGGTGTACCTTTCATTCTTGGTGAAGATGGTACTGCGAAAGAAAAGGAAGAGACCCGTAAACTTGTCTTAATACTGAAGCAATGAACTGTGCAAGATAGTGAACTGTGATGACATTGGCGATATAGGTGTGGCAATTGAGGGCAGGAGGATGGTTATGTACAAGATATTGATATGACACTCGGTTACATTGAAGGTACATTTGTGTAACTATATGAACAGAGGTTGGTCAAAGGGTAGTTGTTGGTTATTCCATGGGCAAAAGGTTCATGGGTGAGAAATGGAACAAAGCACACATAAATGGGCAGAACTGAGATTTTTCAGTATAATTGAGGAAAGATAGACTTGTTTGGTATTAGATGTTTAGCATGGGACATACATAATATGGTATGTGCGGCACTTTGCTGAGTGTACGGCCAACTTTCTACTTTATATCTTTAATAGTTAAGCACAGCAGATCATATTTAATGATATCTAGATTCTCCTACACCATTGACTGAATACTTACGCATAGTTTTCTCTTCGATAACTTGGTCTTACACTTCTGGCCATATCATTTGGATAGGACACCAAAGTCATATCATCTCTTGTCTGTGTTGCTGATTTACTGACGTGAATACCTTTGCTTCCCACAGCGTTCAGTGTGGCAGCCCTGGGGTCATAGGGCTTGGCCCGGTCAAAGGTCACATCCACAAACTGACCTACCTCACCAACAACTAGAGGTGTGATACCTGCAATGGAATCAAAGAAATTGTCACGTTGGATGTGAGTTAATGCAAATATTACACCAGCAGGATGGGTTGTCATATCAATGTGTTTACAGTTGTTTAACATCAAATAATTTAAAATTTGGACTGACAGACTAAATGATTAAAACATGCACTCGAAAAGATTTTTCTTTGCCATTGTTGTTACATAACCTCTGTGGTGGACAAACCCTTCTAAATGGACTTAAATGGTTTATAGTTTGGGCTGGCTTCTTCAGACTGTAATCGATGGAACTTGCTACTAAAACCTGATTTTTATAGCAGGAGTTTAACTTTTATGGCTGCTTCTCTTTGATGAGTTTTTCCATAAAAATATTGCCTATTCTACAATTGATTGAAAAAAAACTGAAAATTATCTGTGATTTTAATCCATTAAATGTCACAGAGCAAACCTTTGGTACACTGTTTGGATTTTGGCACGACATAAACCCTTTTCCGTTAATTGATTTATTGGTCGGATTTCTTCCATTGACAAACAGAGAATTTGTGTTTGCAAGAGAGTGAATTACCTGGATTGAATTTGGGTTGTCTTTTGGTTGTTTGTGGGTTGCTTACTCCACTCAGTGCTATGTGAATGGTGTGTATGGGTGCCAGGTGTGTTCCTGTCACAATGTGATCATCTGCCACAGGTCCCAAGATGTCCAGGTATTGAATCTTCTTGAATCCACCATACTGGTTGGGTTTGAATGAGAAGATGACGTCTCGAGTTTGTCCTGGCAGTAGTTTGCCAACCGGAGGACTTGAAGCAAACTGTGCGATGGGACGCAGCACAAATGATACTGGCAACACGGTGGATTCATTTTTCAGGGTGCATAGTGTGTCGACGTGCTCTCCAATTTGACATTCACCAAAGTCGTACTGACTTTGAGGAGACACATTGATCAAGACTGGTAATGCTGTGCCGGTCAAAGCTAACTCCACTTTACATCGATTACCTGCAAATGTGAAAATACCCATATTTGGAGAATATATCATTAGAATATATTTATACAGAATGATTATTTACACTAAGCACTGAATCAATTCTTTGTGTCCGTACGCTATTCATACCCCAGAAGTACATTGTTGGTAATGAAGACTATTGACATTTCTAGTGGCAAACATCGTTAGTTTTGTATGTCAAGAGCTAAATTAATTACACACATGCATACACAAGAGTGTCGTTATAAATACACACACACACACACACACACACACACACACACACACACAAAGAAAGTAATTAGCAATTCAATATTTTAGCCCTTTTAATGAGATGGTTTGGCCAAAGCCTATAGTTTTCAATGGAGAATATATGGACTAATGTACCTGGCAGGGAAATAGGGGTGATATGGCTATGATAAAGTCCTTTGCTTTGAGATTTCAACCTACCATTTTCAGTCTTGTCTTCTGTATCAGCAAATCCATCGTTGCTGCCAACCATTTCAATGTTGACAAAGATAGCATAGTCCTGCCTCGGTGCAATGTTCACATTGCCCTTCCAGCCTTGCTTTGAGGAGTTGAATCTCGGACTGAATCGGAAAAACACTGGAAGTTGCTGGTATGGTCCCAGCACTCCTTGGTTTGGTATTGCAGTAAACAGCGATGTCATGTCCTTGGTGTCTGTGCTGCTTTTGTCAACTGTTGACAGCATAGCTGCTGTAGATTTGGATAAATCTGTACCCTGTCATACAAAGAAATTTGACAGTATTTAGTCAAAGGAGAAAATCTATTGGAAAGCTGGTGATCACAGATGCTGTTTGGTTTAGCAAGGACCATTTAAAATTGTGCCACTTTTACTATAAACTACCAACCCTCTGTAAAATGGTATATTTTGTTTTAAAAACAAATTTTCCTGGATTCATAATGAATAAATCCAAGACTGTGAATTCACACACGTCTACTGTGCTGCAATACACCCACATGGTGACATCCTGTTACAATTTTATGTAACCCAACTGTTTCCAACTCTGGTTGGAAAGATTTTAGTGAACCTAGAAGCAGAAGAAAGGATGGGGCGAAATGTTTCCCAAATGTAAGTTGAGGAATTTAACAGAACTAAACTAAATGAGATAGATACGATAAAAGACAAAGTACTCATTTGAAAAGGAGAATGTTTGTTATCTTGTAAATTATCATCGAATAACCTGAACTTACCAGTTCTTCTCCAATGGCTCCCACTTGCATGATAGTGACAAAACTAACTGGATCAGGACCATTGTTGTACAATATTGCACCCTCTGTCCGATCTGTGCCATAGTAAGTTTCTCCAAATTTTACACAGTGCAAATGTTGCTGTGTTTCTATAGAAAATAACTCCAGGGATCTCTGTACCACCTCTGCCTTGATGCACAGAGTGCATGGTTCTTGGCCTTCTAATTTCACCCTGCATAAAGATATGCAACAAATTATTTAATATCTCTTCCTGAAATATGCACGAGTATTACCTATGTTTCTCAATAATAAATGAGCTGTTTGCTGCAAGAGTTAAAAAGCATGTGAATATTTTTACCAATCACTTGTGATCTACCTTGAAGTGTAAAACTAAACTTCACTTTAGTTTTCAAGTCATTTAAAATTATCCTGTAACAAGAATGGGTTAAGTATCTTTTCCTAAACAAAAGTGAAACTTAATTCTTGGAGCACTTGTATTACATTGAACATTGCACTTACAAACTTAACATTTAACTTTTTCAAACTTAAACATGTTTGGATTTACTGACTAATAAACTCAGGAACTACGGTACTTTCTGATGATATTCCACTGATACAAGGCACTCCCAATATTTCTTACAATCATAAGAATAATGCTTTATTAGAAAAGTACAGTACATCTCACATGACAATTACAATATCAACTAAAAGTGATATTCTGATTGTAGTATACTTACTTGGCTTCTTCTGCCAAAGTTCCAGGAGTTTTGGTGACAAACTCAATCTGTAAATGATATGAATATTCTTTCTTATTTACAGACAAAAATGAATAAACATGTTCTAATAATGTTCTACACCTCATATAGATATTAGTAATGTTTCCAACAAATCAACACTGAGATTATTCCCACTCATAGAAAGCACTATATTTGCAACAGAAATTTTGCTGGGAAGTTTATGCACTAAGAATAACAACTGGTATATACATTTGTATATATTATGAATGTAGCAAATTTAGCTTGCAAATTACAAGCACTGATGTGCAGTGCTTTGCAAATTGCCCAAACAATAAAACAACAAATCATTGTCGGGACCGAATAGCTGCTGTAAAAACATAGCTTACTTTAATAATCTGTGCCGTCTTTGGTCGCACAGTTCCACTGTTAGGAAGAATAACAATTGGCTGTGGACCATCATATTTGATTTTGAAGTCACCTGACACAGAGCCATGGTTGTAGAGAGATATTTCCTTGGATAATACTCGATGGTTTGCAGTGACAGCACCGAAGTCGACTGGCCCTTCAAGTTCCAACAGTGGTTGTGGACAGTAACTATATATAAATATGACAGTAAATATATCAATGAATCAGTAAATGATGAATGAATGAATGAATTAACCCTTTCAGGCTTAAACTCTATATATATAGGGATAGCTTCAGTAAGTTACCAGAAAGTCAGGCCTGAAAAGGTTAATTAATAAATAAATAAAGTTGTATTATTAAATTAAAATCTATGCATGAATATTCCTTCCTATGCTAGTAACTTTGATGCATAGTTTAATAGGAATAGTACTATAGTAAGTACTATCCAAAAATTGAACTTTCGGATTCCTGTTTTCTACTTTCTGACGTAGTATAGTGTATACTGAAATGCACAGTACTAAACTATTGGCAGTCAAACCATTTTAAATATTAGCAATAATTTGTATCACTGTTACTTATAACTTACGCAAATAGGGGAATTTCAATCACGTCATCATCAACTAATAATATCACTCTGTCGTGACAATCTTTTGGTACATCTGTGAAATATTCTATAGTCGCTTTCAATTCCAAGCCTGGTGCAATTGGTTTGTCTGGATTCCTCACTTTTAGACGGAAATTCTGCAACAGAAAAAACAATTTGTCACAACAACGTTATAAACCTATAATCCTGCAGATTGAGGTATGAAGGGTTTTAACGTGATAAATCAGTTAATATTGGATGCTTTTGATCCAAGAAGGTATTATCACCTTGCAAGGCATTAGTAAATAGGCTTTTTGTCACCCTGTGCAGTGAATGCATTTGAGGTGCCAATAACCTGTTTTGACATTAACATCTTCGATGGCGATATTCTTTGAACCCATCTATCGCAAGGATAATTGTCAATTGTTTGGCAATTTGCGGACACACTGAGGACCGCGTACTAGCTCCACCATCTTCTAGCTCGCTATGATGAGGGACGTACAGCCTGTCCCCACGGCCTGGCCTCATAGAGTCATATTGTATTACTGTGCACAGTGGAGGGCGGTTATTTTGTTACTGGAAACATGCTGCAAAATTGTTAATTCAAAAATTATAAGGAGCTGATATTTGCGGTTTGATGTGAGAAGATCTGAGATCCGAGGAGTGATCTGGGCCAGAACGATTGACTCACAATATACTTACATTCGTTGTTGGCCTATGAAACTTCAACACTTTGCTGCTCTTGCTAATATTTTGAACGGTAATCACAATGCTATGGAGTACATTTGCCCCGGCATCGACAAATTCTACGACTGGTGGATCTATTCGGACACCTGCTATATCGTTCTCCATGGCGAACCTAGCAGTGTCACAAAATCCTCACAAAAGTTCACGATATCAAAGTGGTTTCTGATCAGGTTGACGATCGTACGCTGGCTGCCATGTTGTTTTGCCAGTCTGTTGCCAAGCTTTCAGTAGCTGAAAGCATCGCGTAACTAAGAGCTCCGATTGACAGATTCATAATTATTATTCTGATCTATTATATGGTAAAAAAATTATATCCAAATTTAAAATATATTAAGAGTTGGAAATTATTGATTTTCTACATCTATAGCTCTATTATTTGACGTCAAGTGCAATAAAAGTTTGTTTAGCTTTAACTGAAAATACACAACTTATTTTTTCCTTGAAAGGTCAAAGGTGAAAGATTTCACATAGAAACCTTCGAATCTGAAAATATACGTTCCTGTCCACGATTACGACTTTATTTCTAAATTTTTGTCATGCACCTTCTCACGGTAACGCTTTAAAAATATTCATAGTTGGTATTTATCTATTGAATCGTAAAATTCATTCCTATTAAATGAAAATATTGCACCCTGCCGCATGCGCCCCCAGCGGTGATCTGGAGAATCCTAGCAACAAAGCACACAAACAGTGGAACCATTTTGTGAGGATACCGTGAAGAGGAACACATCATTCTGCAGGGATTCGTTATTACTTTCAGTAGGAAAGCAAAATGGGGCAAGATTATTACGCCATACTTTGTTTGACGAGAAGTGCAACCGACGCCGACGTAAAGAAACAGTAAGTATTGGAGATTGTTTCTTGTAGTCAAAATATAATCATTTGTTTCCGACTGAAAGACGGGGGGCCAAAGACAGTGACTCCTGAGTCCTGCTTTACACCTGATGACGATACTATCAGTAAGCAGTTCAGCAACAATTTAACTTTTAGTTAAAATACTGAAAACTCTCACATTTAGATGACTTGTTTGAAAACAGACAATTTGGCAAATATTGTAATATTGTTCTCAACCGACAACTGGTTTTTCACTCAGCTGTGGTGCTTGTGTAGTCAATCTTTTGACTGAGTAGTGTCCAAAACATTATGCCTACTCAGATTCCTGATACATCCATTCATCTATTACACGTTATGCAGATGTGCTCAGCAGTACACACAGAATCTACTACAGATTTCAAACATAGAAAAAAATAATACTCAAAGGTTGGCTGTTAGTGATGGATCAAATCATGTTCTCACACAAAACCCAGCTTCAACAATCCATGTGTGCAACAACTCTGCATGGAGACCATGATCGGCTAATCCTACCACTTTTTGATGGCAAGCGGTGTTAATGCTGACAATATACAGGCCATAATACACAGCTTCATACACTACTGTCAAGAAGATCAAATGATAACGTTGAATGGTAACTTTTTAAATTCTAATCTCTTCACTTCCTAATCAGATACAGAAAGCTTTCATTGAAGTTCCATCCGGACAAAAATCAAGAGCCATTTGCACCTGAGAAGTTCAGACAAATTGCTGAAGCTTATGATGTCCTCAGTGATCGTAAGTGATATTTCTGTTCTTGTTATGGTTGTCTTATTATCTGAACATTTTTTGTTTTCCTTTATCCGACTTCCTGATAATTTGTATGAAACCTCCACCGACACAATAGTGCTAAATGCTACAGGTACATCAAACAGAGTAGCAACATTGTTTAAACCAAGGCGATGTTTAGGTAAAGTATCTGGTCAAGTTGGTGGCCTGTGGTAATCAAGCATTACTTTTGCAAAAATGTTGAGACTCAGAAACTGAAAAAAATGCACATCAAATCTGTTTCTTTTCAAAAGAGTATTTTTTTATGTTTTTTATAGCACGGAAGAGGGCGGTTTATGATCAGTTTGGTGAAGAGGGTTTGAAGAATGGTGTGCCATCAGGCAGTGGTGAGGCTGGTGCCTGGACAGAAGGTTACACATTCCATGGCGATTCGCACAAAGTCTTCCGTGATTTCTTTGGTGGTGACAACCCATTTGCTGGTAGGTCATTCAGCTCTCTTACTCTCAACCAAACTTGGTATTCTGACTTTCACTGTATGTATCGCCATCAGGTAGATAATGATAACAATCTACTAAACTAAATGCAGTGTTACTCTCACAGATATGGAAATTTTCGTTGATTTATACTGTGACCTATTGTTTTACCTGCTTTTTTTATGTACTCATTTGTCATGGTGGCTTATAATTTTTGTATTAAGATATGTATTTTTTGTATGCGACCTCACCTCCTATTACTGAGTATTAATAAACAATTAATACTGTCAGTTCTATAGTGCCAATAGTAGCTACTCATTTATACTTTCTGAAAGTACATTCAACATAAAGGTCTTCATACCTATCTACATAAAGATGTAAATATGTCCTACAAACACATTCAAAAATACAGCTCATTAATTCAAGCTCCACACCATGATTCACAATGACAGTAATTCAATTTGTTGATGTCATATCGTTGTTCAGAATTCTTTGATGGTATTGACGGTGATCTGAGTATGGGATTTGGTGGACTTCAGGGACGGGGCAGGAAGAAGAAGGACCCACCAATTGAAAGAGACCTGGTGCTCTCACTTGAAGAGGTGTTCCACGGATGCATCAAGAAGATGAAAATCTCAAGAAGAGTGAGTCTATAGAACTGTTGTTGATCACTTGGAGATATATAGCTGGCTAGCCAATGAGGAAATAGAAATTGATATCATGATATCATGAAGAGAGTACAACTCAATTGGAATCAACCAATGATAGTTAGGGCGGTTGCTACATGTACCAAATGGAAGTCATCTGGCTATGAGATGACTTACTGTAGTCTCTACAAGTTTTTCTTCTCTGTTGATTTGACCACCCCTATTTCTAATGCATTAATGACGAATACAAGTAGTGAATATCCTGAGAAATTTGCCCTTGTATGTAAAATGGAATTTTATTTTGAAATTGTAATTTTTATTCTTTCATCTCTGTTACCTAGGTAATGAATGAAGATGGTCACACATCGAGTATCCGTGATAAAATTTTGACCATTCACGTCAAGAAGGGCTGGAGGGAAGGCACAAGGATAACATTCCCAGAGGAGGGAGATCAGGGACCCAATAACATCCCAGCAGACATTGTATTTATTGTCAGGGACAAGCCACACCCAAGGTTCAAGAGAGAAGGCAATAACCTTGTATTTACAGCCAAAGTTTTACTGGGCAAAGCACTGACTGGTTGCAATGTGGAAATACCGACATTAGATGGAAGATTACTCAATATTCCCATCAATGACATTATCATGTAAGTAACCAGCTCTGTTAAGATTGTTGATGATTCTTCTATATAGGGCTGCTTATGTCATTTTGATTTCATCCTGCATGAAATAGGGAACTATTGGAGTTTTCAACGTCTCTTTGATCATGGGCCCTCTTTTGATGATACAGGCAATGTGATTAAATGTATTTACTTTCGTGTAACAAATCAAGTGCAGTTGAATATTGTAAGTAAGCGTATTTTCAACAAGCAAGAGTCCCTAAAATGAAGTCAAACACATGAAATCATTAAATGTATTCTGTGTCATTCAACCTAATTATAATCTATCAAATAATGTGTATGAATTACGAATCCAATCCTGAATAATTGGTTGATTTGAGCGAATGATTTAGGTTAAATTTAGGGTCAGTGTTTATCACAGGTAATCTAACTTGGACTTGACAAAGTAGCCTGTCACACAATTTTGTTCTGTTCATTAATAAGGAAATGATTTTGCTTTGATTTCCAGGCCAGGATACAGGAAAGTGGTGCCGGGTGAAGGAATGCCAATTTCTAAGGACCCAGCAGAGAGGGGAGACCTACACATCCAGTTTGACATTGAATTCCCCAAACAGTTGACGCCTGAGAAAAAACAGCTGATCAAACAAGCACTACTGTAGAACTGCAATCTGATCATGTATGGACTTGTAAACATTTATCATTTTATCTCAAGAAAAAAATTGAAAAAAGGACACACCTGCAACATAATTTTTGTCATATTTATGAAATTATGGATGTAATTCTAAAGTGTACCAGTGAAATAAAAATTTGTACATTACAAACAGAGAAATACATGAAATAGAGCTCTATCATTGAGTCTCACATCTCATATTTCTCGAAGGCCATATCTATTATTATTTTACATTGTTCCCTACGACGAGAAGTCCAATTTTATGTGATACGTCACACATACACAAAGACATTATGATCTTACTCAAGTTATGCAAATCATTATCAACTTCTATGACCCCTGAAATTGATCTCTAGGAATTTATTTATTGCGTAGACTTCTCCGGCTTCTAGCGTTCCCATTAAGTCGGTTATCATGTTGACATGCGCCACTCTGAGCAATTAATCCAACATCGATCAGCATAGCTCAAAAACTGCATTGGACATTTTTAAGACCCTACTCTACTATTACCCTTGTGATAGAAGCTATACCGGTGAACAACTGCATCTTAAGTATATGTTGTTGCATTGTGTTTCTAAGAATATTAAACTGTACATAAATTGTACTGTAAAAGCACAAACATAACTCTTATTAACCAGTGTGTAAATACCATTTTTAAATGCAAAGGAACTGAACCTTTTTATATATAAAAGGGAACCTGTGACATTTTTTTCTGTGAATAAAGTCTGTTTTTGTTGAAACGTGGTTTTATCTGAGTATTCAATGTGGTTGTAATATCACCTTGCTAATAACATATATGGAATATGACAGGGAAAAAATCTTGACTGCAGATTGCAACAGTATTTTCATGGAGTTATATAGATCAAATTTAAGATAGATTTTATAGACTTTCAACATCCATTTCAAAGAGTTATACAGTAAAACAGCCTGAGTTTCATTGTCCAATTAGCACAAATTTAAGTAGCTTATGCCCTGTATTGCCATCGAAAGTACTTCAAATTTTTGCCCTCAGTTTGTTGAAGGACCGTGGTCTATGACAGATAAAGGTTGAGTTTGACTCTATAACCCCAATACAGCAATTATCATTTCACTGTTGGTAAAGGTGATAGTGCAATGTTCTACAAGCTGACAAATTCAGACAAAGTGGTAGGTCTTCAGTTAGCTGCAATAAATAATGTTGCCCAAGAATACGACGACCCTCAGGCAACAACTGTCGCACAGGGGCTTATTGCAGCCAGTGACTACAGCTACGAAAACTAGTAAACAAGCCAACATGTATGAATAGCCAAGCCTACCTTCTCCTCTAGCAGCGACCTCTAGCGACTTCTTTCTCTAACTCCCTAGCTCCTCAACTTTTACGGAATCCCGTTTTGCCCCGGGTTTCAGTTTCATCGATCTTTCCTCATTTCTATGGTGTTATCTTACATCAAGATACATGACAAAATGCTAAATGAGTGGAGACTCGTGTAGAATACACCAACTTTACCCCTGCTCATGCTTGTACTTGTGGCCGGATCGTGTAGTTTACTTTCCAGCTAGGGGGTATGGGATACCCCTTCAGACCGAAAACGAGGCATGGTAATCACCTGGCGGGTTATACAATGTCGGAGTATCCTCCGGATTCCATGCTATAACCTATCTGAGCCGAGTGATCGAAGATGGAAGATCTTATACTAAAGTTACCGAGAGAGTGGCAGGGTGTAATCGGAGCACTAAGCAGACCAGATAAACCGATTTTATCGGCTCAGTACTGGTTGCTTGAACAATCGAATCTGTCGTGGACAAACTTTCTGATCTCACTTTGCAAAGAAGTACCAGTTTTAGGTCAAGAAAAACAGCTTCTGTTGTAAGTGTGTTTCACATCCATGAATTACAGGAAACCACTAAAGATCATTCACTTAACTTTCACACAGAGTGACGTCATAAACCCAGAGCGAGAGAGAAAGTATATGCAGAAATTTTCACGTTTGTACAGTTTTATGGCAAATTTAAGGAAATCACCAGAACACATGCAGTACACACGTGTACCTGTAGCTGCAAAATTGTAGCTCTACGGTGAGGCGGTCGGTGAGTTTTGGTTTTTGCGACCTCGCTCACCAGTAGAGCTACAATGCCGAAGGCCCTGAAGCATACAAAATAAGCACGCTGCACATGGCATGGCATTTTGATGTAAAATCCCATATATTTACTGCATTTGGTCATACTGATTTATCACTACTGAAGATTAAACACTATACTACACTAACCTTGTCGTGTATAGGGTTTGCTATTTGTTCAAATACGTCGATCGCGTTCCAAAAACATTTCTTGAGCCGCCATTACCAACTTCCGGTAATGGCGGCTCCCAGAAACACGCTCAATGTTTATGGAACGCGATCGACGTGTCTGTGCTAATACCAAACCCCATAAACGACAAGGTTAGTGTAGTATAGTGTTTAGTCTTCAGTAGTGATAAATCGGTACGACCAAATGCAGTAAATATGTGGGATTTTACATGAAAATGCCGCGCCATGTGTGACGCGCTTATTTTGTATGCTACAGGGCCTTCGGCATTGTAGCTCTACTGGTGAGCGAGGTCGCAAAAACCAAAACTCACCGACCGCCTCACCGTAGAGCTACAATTTTGCAGCTACACTTGTTGTGTACCTGTTACTTTGCTAGAACCATGGCTAGAACTGAGGTCCTTTGACATGGGATTGAATGAATGATGATGATGACAATAACAATGAGGATGAATGTGAAAATTACAATGGTGATTAGATGATGATGATGATTTGATTTGATTTGATTTGATTTGATTTGATTTGATTTGATTTGGTTTGATTTATTCGTGCGATTTTTACTTTACAGCAAACCAGAACTACTCCTTTATCCTGTTGACATTCAGAGAAATTTGATGGCATTTCTTCTCCAACAACAAGAAAATATTCTAAGCAGAGATCTAACAGACTTGGTAGAAGCCTTGCAAAGACAAGCATTTCATGATGGATGGATGCAATTTCTGGTCAAACAACTTCAACTTGTTCTTCAGAAAAGAAGTAGTGGAAAGTCAAACATTGATTTTCTGCAGGAATATCCATTTTCATCAAAGGTTTCAAATTTATGTAAAGAAATTAACAATTGTAACCATGGTAATGAAAATCAGCAATTTGAATGGTTGCCAGGATACCTGTCACAATTTAAACAAAAGGATGAAGTTACTGCTACTTTCACTGAAGTAAATGTGAACACCACTACAAGTCAGATTGTGAAAACAGAAATTGAAGAGCAAGATGCTATGGATATGCAGATAGATGACATTGTATCCAAGCAAGATGAGATTGAAAAAACAAAAAAATTTCACCCTGTTTGGTTAGCAAACCTCCGTCAACTGATGATGTCATAGTCATTGGTTCAAGCTCTGATGAGGATGAAGAAGTTGACATACGAGATGAGATGGAGATAGATGCCAACCAGAGGAATGAATCAGTTGTGAATGATGATGTTGCCATGGAGACTGAGATAGTGACAAATCAACTTGATGATGAGACTAAGGTAGGATGTCATCATCAAATATTTGATAATGCACAGTGTTTTTGCTAAGGTTGGGGAATAACAGTAAATGATTTGGGAACCCCGGTAACATTGCTGCTGTCCCCGATTTGATTCTATTGATATACCCAGGGGAACCCCAGTAAAATGACTGGGAACCCTGGTAACATTTACCTGCTTACCGCCCTTCGCAAACCCACTGATGCAGGTTTTGAAATGGTAAAAAACTGAAATAAGTTTACTTTATTCTGATGCTACTTCTAAAGATTCTACAGTCCTAGAATCTTATATATGCATATTAATATTCATTTATGCATAATGTATTAAAAAGTTATCCTAAAATATGTAAATTTCATGCTAATGACTCATTATCATAATTGCATATTCATGTACCTCAGATTATGCAGTAAAAGCATGATATTGTCATAGAAAAACTTTTTAAAGGTTTGATGGATTTAATTTCTTATTAGGTTGCTTTAAACAGATTGATAGAAGCAATTGATGGAAATGAAGCACAGACGCTGACAGAGATGGAAATTTTCACTATTTCTACAGCTCAGCAGGTAAAATGAATTATAATAAGGTGAAGGTGTGAAGATTTCATCTTTGAATCCAGAAAACCCACTTTAATCAGCACTTTTTACAGATGATACTGCTTGTCAAATATTGTGCATCAGTTTTTTGCTTTTTTAGTCATTATGTCACTGTTTTTGTCCTGAGGTATTGTGGGATACGAGCCATGTGATTTTGATAAACATGGGGAATTTCTTGACTGAAATGTATGTCTACTGGTATAACAGTCACTGATGCATGTTTTGGGTCCAAGGTAAAGTGATCACTTCCTATGTTTATTATGAATGTGAATACAATTAGGAGAAAATGAAGGACACTTCAGTGAAAAAGTCAATTAGACAAGAATGTAATATTCAAAAAGGTTGTTGCTAATTGAAGTCAGCATTGTATTGTATGATGAGTTTGGTTTCATACATAATATAGAAATAAATATATGTATGTAATAAGGTTGTAAAACTTGTTCTGAATATACAGAGAGGACCAGAAAAAAATCTTGAATGACAGTAACTATTTTCAACTTTCTATTTGCATTTGTCGCATGTTTAATTAACAACTTCCATCCAGTCATAAGAAAACTACGTCAATGGTGTTTCATTCAAGTTCAAATTCTGAATCAGACTTTACCATTATCTCAACAGGTGGAGTCCATATGCACTCAAATGGAATTGTCAAGTTCATCAGAAACCTTCCTTCATAATTTTTGTCATGTGATCTGCAATCTGAATCCAGAGCCCAGTTTCAGTAACTGCTGTGTTATTGCTAAACACTGCTTCCTTGACAAGGTACTGAGTGTGTGGTCAAAGTATGAAGGTGTTAGAGTTGCTTCTGAATGGAATTTTTATAACCTCTATTTCCACATCCTGTTGAAATCCGCACTACACCACAGGAAGCACCCTGCTATTTATAACATGTTAATTAGTCAACGACAGATAGCAGAAATTTGTGGAGTATTCTTTTGTTCAGCAATGTTTTTGGCATTCTCGCAAGCCAGAGCATAATTTCCGCTCTGCAGACCTACACAAAACTTCTTTGAGAGTAGCACCAAGCTGTTGCCATAAAGCGGTGGGTGGTTTACGACAATGTGCTATTTGTTGAAAGTTATCAATGAAATTTTTCTCAATATTAACTTTTATATTGTCATTAAAATGAACTTATCAGCTGGTTAGCTCCACTGTGACTGAAGATAGTTGAATGACTGTAGTGGAACTAATTCCGTGTTTGGTCAATCAGATGCAATTCATATCCAGTACATGGACAACCCATATTATATTCAATGTTTGAGAGCATCTCCAAATCTTCTGTTACTGTGTTTTGTGAAAAAATTGTCCAAACTCATATTAACCAGTCTGATAGTTGATTGTTACAATTCTCAGTCAGCTATGTACAGTTCACCCATTGGCTAAAATTACGACAAAACCATCAAAGAAAATTATTGTAATTCTGCTGCACATATTGAGAGTTATATCTTTCTGTGAAAAGATCAGATCTGCAGAATTCCTTGAATATTTGAATTTTATTGGATTGAAATGATTTCTTACAGCAATCTGTTTGTTTTACTAGCTGCAGCAACTACAACAGAATGCATCTAGATCTCTGCTGATGTCCATTATCAAATTCTGCGAATCATTTCCCAAACCTGCCATAGAGGGTGTACTTGTGCCCATTGCGTGCGGTGACCTGGGAAGTCCTCAGGTGGATGTAATTTCCAGATTGACTAGGGAGACTTTGAGTGGAGAGATGAGACTACACTTATACAGGTATTTTCTTCAGAGGCAGAGATTGTTCACACATGTACTTTGTAGTGACGCATTCATCTTCTACATAGCCACCAAAACAAAAGCCACAGATTAAACATTCATGTGGGTCTATTTCATAGTGCATCAAATATTGAGGGTATCATAAAGTGGCAGAATATGATATTCATGACTTGACAGAAGTGAAATGATGTTTGTATTTTCTTGCAAATATTGCAGCTGTCTCCATACAGCTTTCTCTGAAATATTGATGTTACCATCTGTACATGTGGTGGATCATTTTCACATTTCATACCTTTTCTGAAAGAGTTTTTATCTTTCTGTCATGAATTAATATCTTATGCAGACCACATGCTCTGTATCAACAACTTCGTTTTGAACACTTTTAACTTTCTGCAATTTATTAAAATACTCTTTGCAAGAAAGAATTGACCAACAAATAGCTGTTAAAGTTAAATGAGGTATTATTGCTAGTTTTGATTGTAACATGTATCACTTTGCTAGTTTTGATCGTAACACGTATCACTGTGAGATTAATATTCTGTTGTTGTTATGTAGATTGTGTTTCAAAAAAGCATGTGCCTCTTGATTTCATTGGATTTTCATCACAAATTACAGGTCACTATGCAACATAGACATGGAGTGGAATCCGTCAACCAGTCTACTTTTCCAGACCTTGCTGAACACCAAGGTAGGTGTTGATGACTGAGGGCGCTTTTCACCACAGCATTTCTGTGTGACCTCTCAACATCACACTGAGAAAATGATTTCGTTGTGTGGGTGTATTCAGGAGGAAACAGGGTCAAAACATTAAAACTAGAATGTCGGGAGATACTGTTTTTCTATCATGACAAATAACACACATACTTCACATTTCTACTCAGAGGAGGGCAACAGAAAATTTTTTGTTTCATTTTCTAAATTTTGCGGAGGTTGTGGACTAAAGTTGCAAACAGGTGTTCATAGCAAAACAGGAAAACAGGGCTCACCAGTGAATAAGAATAGGATTAGAAAACAGGTGTATGTAGAATCCTGAATCAAATTAATACACACATTTCACACTGTTGGGACAATAATTGTATGCAGTATGCAATCTGTTATAAGGCAGAACTGACCTTTGACCTCTACCAAAAATCCCTCATCTTTTTTTGACTGACAGCTGGATCTAGATGAAGGCACTTTGACAAAGTTTCTGTCCCTGTTGGAGCATCACGGGGTATCACAACAGAAGTGTTTGAAATTTGGCAAAGTCTTGCTGACGACAATCAACAAATACGGAAAACAGGTAGGTTCCGTTCAGGTGGTTTCGGTGAATATACACAGATATCATATCTTTGGGTGGTACTTTCTCAATTCAGACATTTTTGTTGATAGTCCAGGCAATCACAAAAATATGCACTTGAGCTTGTGAATTTATTTTATTGAGTAGAAACTGTTTTGATTATTAACTGTCATGAAAATTTATGGTGTCCTATTAACTATGTGTATCGAATGTCCATCTCCTTCAACTTATTCTCCCATTTCGTCGTCATTTCTACTTTAAGGAGAAAAAAAAAAATGTCCCTGAATAAAGCGGGGTACTTCACTAACCCTTGGCTGTCAGAAAATCGTGATCACTAATGTTGCACCATATGATGTCAACAAGCAAAAGACGCACACTGCTGAAAATTGGAGAAATGTGAAACCCACCCACATACATTTCATTGAGATGCTGGCAAGAAATTGATGAAAGAGTCAAATTTCAGAATTCAGTTTGTGGCAAGAAGTAAATAGCCAGTAATATTGCGCCTCTTCTATTTCATAAAATAATATTTACAACATGATAATTTCAGTGAAATTTTCTATAGAAACTTTGGCTCTAGGGATTTCTGTGTCATTTTTGTTTCCTCTTTGATTGACAGTTTTCACCAAGTCTTGTGACTGTAATGTCACACATTCTGGACGTCAACAGGACATATTTGAAGAAAACATCTGCCGCTGCTTTGAAGAAGCTCTGATTCTTCAGAAGAAATTTCTGAAGCCGTAAAAATGTAAATTAATGAACTGACACCAAAAAACTTACACAATGACTATTTTCTGCTTTATTACTTATATTTACAATAAAAATGACATAAATACAAGTGATGGTTTTTTCTGCTGTGTTAATCTGTATTGATATAAAAACTGGCGTTTTCTCACAAGTTTGTTCTAAAACCATGGCAAAACATCTACGTAGGTGTAAATCCTGTCTGAACCCTTTCATGACCAGGTTTTTTGAAAGCTAGAGTTTTACCCCATTCATCACTGTGGTTGAGCCCAAAACAACCCATCAATTTCAATGGTGAATGTGTGGGACAATGGGGTGGACAGATTATGTTTGGCTAGACCAAGATGCACACAGAAGGATGCGGTGTGAAGGCTTAAAAACAAAAATTATCAAGGTTGCTTCAAGTATCCATTGAGGGAAAGACAATAAGGATTTGTTATGGATCATCTCACATAACATCCATGGAAGAAGGCTAACAACTGTCTCATCTGTTGAAAGCTGTTGGTTCTAATCCTGACACTGGCTTGGTTTGGTCAAAGCTCCTTTGTCATTTTTTCAAGCAAGATACAAAAAAGTTCCAGAATTTCAAAGCTCCGATGGGCATCATACTACATTCTGTTTTCTATACTCTTTTCTCTACATTGTACTTCAAAATGTGTCTTAAATATGCCATAGTTTCAGAGTAGATACAAAGATTGTCTCAAGCTTATAAGTTTAACTCTTTCACAACCACAGTTTGGCCCAAACCCATTGATTCCAACGGTGACTCTGGACCTGTTCATGGTAAAATTGGAACGGGTTAAACTAGAACATACCCAGTGTAGTTCACATAGGGAAAAAGATTAATTGGCAAAGCTCAGTCTTTAAATTGTGTTTTATGTACAGACAAAGATCATCCACAGAAAATGGTTTCACACATCAGAGAGAACTTCCTCAGCATCCCAGAAACCTCATGATGAATGGTACCGATGAATGTTTCTACAGAGAAAAATCAGAAATAAAATATAAACTAGAAAGCATTTGCAAGCAAAAGCGAAGTTCCAGAGACCAGAGCAGCGGAAGAAACAAGACAATGTGTGACAAAGATAGGTGCAGAATGAAAGAGTGCTTTGGATTTTAATATTCAGGGCTGATAGCAGTAAACACCTAGCCCTGCGTACGATGCTGTGTGTTCCGCTACAGCTAATCGCCCCGCTCACCACAGAGCGGGGTGATTAGCTGTAGCGGAACACACAGCGCAGGGCTAAGTAAACACCATAATACAACTAAAAGCAAGGCAGTCCGGGGAATTACAGTACACAGATTACAAATGCCTACATGTACGGTAAAAACGCAACAGATACATACGGGGGCGACAACGCACGGAAAGTTTATCAGACGACATTCTCGCGAGCCAGAGCAATAATTTTCGCTCAGCTGACCTACGCAAAAATCAATCGCTTGACGGGTAGCGCTGAGTTGTTGCCGTAAAGAGGCGTGTGAATTACGACGATGATCAGACGAGAGGAAACATCGGACCTAGGCCGTTGAAATTGAGCCACATGCATTTTCATTTGATTAAAAGCACAGACTAAAAAATTTTCATTGCTATGTCGCTGTTTTCACAAGATACTGACCGTTTGATCTTGGAAAGTTGAGTTGCTTTTACGTGCAGCCAACGCATGCCGGTGCGTGACAGACAGTACGTTCACTATGAATGCCTAGCTCTGCATGGCAGGGCTGTCGGGCAGTTTCTCCGCCAAAACAGCTGATTTTGAGTCCAAATTTTGCATTGATCATCGTTTTCGAGCACACCCACCTCGCCTTGGTACACGATGTGCTCAGCCGCGCTTGTAAACTTAGGGAAAGGCTAATTTTCTCTCTGTGTGCGAGCGAAGCGATCGATACGCGGCCATTGTTAATGTCATTCAACCCATGAGCATTCGGGCGAAACAGTATAGCGCCACGTACGGCGAGTATTTAGAGAAAAATAAAATCAAAAAGCAACAAAAAACAAAGCGAAAGAAAGCTAGAATTATTAATAACTGAACGCAATATGATAGTTGAGCAATGCCAAATAAAAAATAAATAAATAAACAAACAAGAAATGCCCGTAAAACCCGTCCGAGCTGAGCGATGACGTCATAAGCGTGTCGCAATGCATTCTGGGTAATTGAGGTAAAATTTGTGTATAGCATGTTCTATGGTAGTAAAACCGGAAATAGAGAAAGAAAGAAAGAAAGAAAGAAAGATAGAAAGAAAGAAAGAAAGAAAGAAAGAAAGAAAGAAGGAAAGTGAGCAAAAACTAACAGTTCCAGAGCTGGTCTCTGGAACTAATAATCAACAAGACTATTCTATGCAGAGGGATTTTCCAAGTAATCTGTCGTCAGCTGTAGTTAAGTTAGTCTCCATTCTGGAACATCTCTGCATAGATACAAGTACTTGTACACAAATCTTTGAGTAAAATCACTGTATACCCTGTGACAATGCACTCATATGTTTATTCCCCATGCAGCCAATTCCCACAGTAGTGTATATGCATATGCTTTCAACAGAGCCACATACGACATCCCAACGTTCATCAATGCAACATATGTAATACCAAAACTCCTTGGCAAAATGTATACTATTAGTTATTCTGTAACAAGATGTCAGTAACTCCAGATGTAGCAAGGGGTTTTTCTCACAAACTCAACGCAACCATAGATTTGATACTCAAAACTGCAGCTATAGCATCATGTAGGCACCATTGTTGTCACTGGAACCATTCATTGCAACCAGAGACCACAAACACTGACACAAAGATAGCAAATACAGGCATATGCATGACAAACAAACACATTGCATCCACAGGTTTATAGTCTGCTCTTTTTCAATCATCTGGCACAAATTTCTGGAAATTTATGCTAGGGTTATGGAAAGTTGTATCTACAGAAAACTAAATCAGCGTCCAGATTTTCTTTTGAGATGTTTCTCATTCACAAACCTGCTTCAAACAACCTATATCAGTAACTTACTATCTTTTGAGGAAGTTCAAATTGTAAATTTGCCATTGGATTTTTGCACTCAAAACTGTCATTTTGAAATGGGGTTTGAGGTCTAACTAAATGGGTTTAGTTGGTGATGAGTGTGTTGATATTATTCAGTATCCCTGGGAAGTGATACTTACACTGAATGCTGCCATTGGTCCAATGTTCTGGTAATATCTCCTCATGGCTTCTCTGATGTGTAATGGCTGTATGGCATTCCCACTGGCAGCACCAGCATTCTCTTCTAATGTGGATGTAGCTCCACTCTGAAAGAGATCATATCAAACTTTACAACCATCTTTCATACTACATGGTTGGAGTCGCATTGGTTCTATTTGAACCAGGTATTGAGTACCACCTATACAAATCAGAAATTATCCATATAAAACTTTCATACTACATAGTTGGAGCCACATTGGTGCCATTTGAACTACCTGGTAGGTATTGAGTACCAGTGATACAATTAAGAAATTATTTTATTGACAAGGAATGGCATAATGGCCACTGAGAGAATTGGAAATGTATGTTCAGGTAGGAATTGGGTAGCTGTCACTAAGGGAACAGGGAGAGTTGTAGTTGCTATCGGAAACATGCATGTAATGATGGATATGAGTAGTTTCCTTGGGCAAGTATAGGTTGCTGTTCCTCGTACTTGAGCTGGAATAGTTACTCTGGCAGAGCCTGGAATTTACTTGTAATTTACCGATGTTTTCACGCTCGCCTACCTTGTCCTTGGAAAAACTTACCTTTTTCCTTTTCTTTGGCTTTGCTTTGGTGACCGGATTCTGTTGAACACTTGACTGGCTGTTGTTTGACTGCTGTAGTGATCCGTTGGAAGAGTTGCTGTTGAAGGACATGTTCAGGTTTGATGAGGATGACAAGAACGGTGAGACGACACTGCTTGTAGGTGTTGTCGGCGTTGACGGTGGGGAATGGTTTGGTGAGTCTAAGGCAGGGGGTGGTTTGCTTTTGATGTTCACTTGTGTGGATGGGGAGTAAAGACTTGTGTCGCTGACACAGCTTGGTGGAGTTGCTTGAATAAATGGATCATGGGCCTGTGCTTCCATGTCTCTCTGTACAAGCAGTGACAGATCAACGACCTAAGATGGAAAGAAATGGGAGAATTCCTTGTTTTCAAACTCTGGCAAACTTGAAAAATGTACATTGTGATAATAGGATTAGGAACAATTAAATCAATGTACAATGGAGTGGTGGCTGACGATTTCATTTCTCTCTCCAGTAATGCAATATTGCACAAATTACTGACCTGTGTTAACTACAAAAATATGACAAGTGCTAGCACTGTACAGCATTATCAAAGTATTGTGTTTCTGATAAATTGCCATTGTAGTAGGTACTATGAGTGACAATAAAAGTTTTATTGGTATCAAGGATGTAGGGGAAATAAGGAAGATTTGAGAAGATTTCAGATTTCTAAGAATGGTATAAGCACAAGGTGGCTTTTCTGTTCCTTTGCCAATTAAGTAACACTGTTTATAGCAGGGATATGTGTTTGCATCAGTGCCTCTGAAAAATTGGCTGAATGATGATTTTGTCACGATGTTCAAATGTGGAAGAAAAAATTGACAGGAATAAGTAGGGAATGCATTGCTGTTTTGTCCATGAGGAGGTATGAGGGAGAGGAAGTCTCTACTTTCATTATAAATCGTGAGAATGATGAGGAGGATACAATGTATGTATCACGCTCAATGTCCACACGGCACAGCTGATATGGGTTTGTGTTCACATCATTACTGATAAAGAGCAGCGTGGGTGGGTGGGTATTAGTGCTTAGGTTTAATCCTGGTTCCTCTTGTCACTTCTATAGTTGCATGCTTGATTGGAAAACACCTGACTGTTTACATGAAGATCTGCAGCGATGACGGAAACTGAGAAACACAGATTTGATTTGAAAGGTTCATGGCATAGGCTGCTAATAATAATAATTATCGGCACAGATAGCTAATACAGCACTTGCTGTACAGTTATCGGACCACTCCTTCCTCACAATGATATACGTCTTTGATTTGCAACTTGAGAATTATCTAGATATTGATCCTCCCTCAAGAGCTGTTCATAAGTGTTACAACCATCTAGATGACGATATTGATATTGTACTTGATTATGCAGATTTTACATTTCAACTTGCTGACATTTTCCAATATGTCGTGATCATGTCACTGAAGTAGTTGAACAAAATGTCAATACCCTGACAAGATACACACAAATCACCAATGAACACTCCACACACCAACAATTTAAAGTTCTTGTACTTGATTGTGAGTGACCTGTCTCTTGCCCTGTGATCTTTCAAACATGCATATGGAAAACATGAGATTCTATATTTCAAAGTTTTCTCAAATTAAATATCAAAGATACTCATTTTCATGATACCACAGTGACATCAGTGCCACATCTGGGCCTTAATCTTTCTGGTATTTCATTCATGTACTTCAAAGTACATAAAAGTTCCTTTCTAAAATATCAATGTTATTCATTTGTACTGAAATTAAAGGGACAAAAGATGTAACTTGTGATAATTTATTATTTTTGTTCTAAAAGGTAAGTTTATGTATGGACTCTATCCCTTAAGTACGTTAAAAGAGAAAGCATTAGCTTTTGATAGCACAGCTCAGTGAGAATGTTATATACATGTACCATGTAATGGTTGACAACTGAGTTCCAGCCTAGACCAGAATTCAGCTGTCAATAATAACATAGGGCATCACATACATACATAAGGCTGTTATGAATTGACATGTTGAACACTGGGTCCAAACCATCTTAAAAGACATAAAAAGTGGTTTTATTCCCTGCTTGTTGTTTTATATTTTATTAAATACTGGACATTGTGACATGATTTTGGGAATAGATTAGGAAACTATTTTATACAAGCACAGCAAAATTACAGGAAATACAGTTGCTGCTAAATTGAATTTAAAGACCTGCATACCACACAAACATTTATAATTTTTGTAAAGGGAAGTGGATTATCCACAGAGTACAATTCGATCAGACATTACCTGGGCAACAGTTTCGTATGCTAAGTAACTGAGAACTTCCATTGCCAGTGGGTTGGGTTTGGTTTCAACTAGATGTGAACAATCCAGCCATTCTTTAAACTTGCTGGCTTTCTTATCTGAAATGAAGTTGAGAGACAAACACATAATTACGTTGGTGGGAGTTTTTGTCAATTGAACCAGCAGATTATCTGTTGATTTGGGCACTTATAGCAGGAGTTGTCATCTCTAATTTCAATGGGAGAATGGGTGTTGGGTGGGAGTTAATGATTTGCAATGATTGCCCGTCTTCAGGAAGTTAGTTTATCCATGAAAGGTCCATGCAATCAAATCAACAGTTCTCTCTGAATACAGATACCATAAAAGATCTTTAAACTGAAACCAAATATCATACTTGATAGCTTTTGGTGATAATAACCCTTTGAGTGCCACAGTCAATTTTTGTTGCCTTTATAAAATATAGCCATGTCAATTTTTTTTTAGATTTTTGCTAAAATTTTGATAAAAAACTGTGGCCAACAAAATGTGATGTCTGTTTAGTCCAAAATTATCAAAAAATTACAGAAAGGTTAATAAAAATTGGTAAAATGTTGCACTAAAATTTTGGTGGGAAAATTACAGCACTCAAAGAGTTAAGTGCACTGTTGGATTAAGATGTTAGTCAAATATATGTATATCAATGACTGAAGGAAAACTTTGGGCAGAACATATGCCAATATGAACAATGTGCCGTAACTTGAAGTCAGGTGTCTATGTTTTGTCAGGCACAGCAGGTTTAATCCTTGCAGAATAAAATCTTACATCTTAAAACTTAAAATTTGTCATGAAACATACTGGCTGACAATAAGGAAGAATTAAGGTTATGGGTAAGGGGGACAAAGTAAATTTGAAAGTGAAAATAAATTCTATTTTATTTTTTTAAATTTTCATAGCCTTTGACCATAACTCCGGATGGGATGCACAGGTGACAAGCACTGATGACACATTGACCATCCACATACATACAAAAATAGTAAATAAGAACTCTATAAAGATAATTAAAAAAAAAAATCAAATGAAAATAATCTGTAAAAACAACAACACTGACAAACAGAAAAGATAAAAACAGTGACAACATCACTGTTCGCTCCCATATAGTTATCAAAATAAGTCAACAATTGTATGAAACATGGACATACATACAGACAGACTGACATACACAGACTGGCACAGAGTTATGACATTGACCCAAAGTGTGCCTTGGCCCATGGAGAGTGATAAAGATATAACAAACAGCTGAATGTAATGATAAAATAGTTAAGTATAGGCCTATACAGGCACTGAGAGTGAATACGTTACAGCAATTTCATTAGTTTCTTTTCCTTATCTACTTCTGTGATAATCTTTAAGACAATCAATCTGCAAGGCAGTTTATGTATTGACAAATATGTTATCTTTTACAAGCACACAGCAAACTGTTCTTGATTTTTCATTTACAAAATTTGACATAGACTGAAATACATAACATGTAACCAATGTTTACACTTTGCCCATACACCAGATACATGGAGAAATTTCAACATACAATCATCAACTCAGAAACCCTACACGGAAAAGTAAACATTGTTTTCTTCCAGAACAGCTGGTGCATCCACATCTGGAACAACTTACAAACTTAACCAATTACACAAGGATGATGACACAAGAGAGAAGTTTAACTGTGGTGAACTTGACTATTCCTTTCAAATCCTTACCGAACTTGACATCTTAAACTAAAATACACTGCATGGTTAATTGTGTGCAAAAATACATCGGGGTGGACCATTTGATAAGGGATGGTGTCTGGAAGATCGATGAGGTACATTATCTTTTTTATCCGATCCATTGTACATTCTTTTTTCCCCACTTTCCCACCTTTTCTTTTTGTCAAACCTCTGGCTGAATTTTTTATTGGCAATTGTTTGGAATTTTTTCAAAATCTGCCAGGATTTTTTTACCGCATTTCAACACCAGACACAGTTTAACACATCAAATGCTTACTAAATCACCACATTATATTCTCTTAGTTCCAGTGGGTAAAAAATTACCAAAAAAATCTTAAAAATACAGAATGAAAGATATCCCAGTAAAACTGAGAGTTTCACAAAGTTGCCCCAAAAATTCAAAATTCCGGATTTCAACTTAATTTCAATATATCTTATTAACAAAAACCCTAAGAACCAGTTTACTAAATATCAAAGCAATCAGACTGGTAAATTTTGAGAAACAAATTTTTGACCAAAAATGAGAAAAATTGCCCCCAAATTACAAAATTGCAGATTTCATCCTAATTTTAAATATATCTAATTAACATAAACCCTAGGAACCTGTACACTAGATATCAAAGCTACCAGATCAGAAGTTTTAGGAGAAAAAAATTTTGACCAAAAAAGGCAAAAATTGCCCCCAAAATAAAAAAAATGCCAGTTTCAACATACCTTCAATACATTATATTGAGATTAATCTTAAATACCTGTATACCAAATATCAAAGCTATCAAATCAGTAGTTTTTGGATAAAAAATATGACATCAAAAATTGGAAAAATTGCCCTAAAATTACAATATGACAATATCAATACAATTTGTACAAGCATGACTGAGTTCATGCTGAGGAACATGAATATCAAGTTTCATAGCAATCAGACAAGTGATTTCAGAGAACAGGAGTTTTTGACTTAAAAACGGAAAAAATACCCTAAAAATACAAACATGCAAATTTCATCCCAATTTTTGCACACATAATTTAGAATACCTAAAGAAATCTGCATACCAAGTTTCAACCAAATCTGATCAACGCTTAGGGACCATTCAGTTTTTACGGCCGGGGGGCCGGCAAAATCGGGGGGGGGGGGGTCATCGTAATTTTGGAATCTGCAAAGGGGGGTCATCGCTTTTTCACTGGTAGGAAAGGGGGGGTCACCACATTTTCAAAAACATAATACCAACAATAAAGTTCACTTTATGCCATGGCCATGATCGACCCTCTTTACCAGCGGGCCGCCTTCGGTGGCCCACTACAATAAATATACATTATGTATTACCCATGACCCTCTTAATGGGCAGACGCCTTTGGCGGCCCACTCCAATTAGGTTTACTTCATGCAATGGCCATGATCCGACCCTCTTTACCGGCGGGCCGCCTGCGGCGGCCCACTACAATAAATTGACTTTATGTAATACCCCACGGCAATCTTACCGTAAATTCCCATTCAAGCCGCGGCTTGTATTAGAAACATTTTTGAGGGACCCCTGGGATCACGCACTGAATAATGGTAATGGCCGCCGGCCTTCAGCGACCCGGTCCAGTTAAGTCTACTTTATGCAATAGCCATGATCGACCCTCTTTACTGGCTGGCCACCTTTGGTGGCCCACTAGAATAAAGTTGACTTTACGTAATGGCCCATGACCCTCTTAACCGGAGGGCTGCCTTTGGCGAACCACTCCAATAAAGTTTACTTTATACAATGTCCATGGACATAAGTTGTCTATGGAAATGAAGTTAAAAATTGCCTTACAGTCGTCCTAATTAACAGACGTTTGCATGGATGTGGCTGAGAAGTTTGTGCACTGGCATCTCTGCTACACGAATAAAGTGCACCGCGTACCGGAGTTCAAATCCAAACCATGCGGGTAAATTTGACATATCGGTTTTGGTTATTTTTCAGCCGGGGGGGGGGTCATCAATTTTTTTCGTCTGACAAAGGGGGGGGGTCATCTTTTTTCACACAAAAATGCAGGGGGTCTATATTTTTTGAACACCGGCGACAAGATTTTGCCAGGCCCCCCCAGGCCGTAAAAACTGAACGCTCCCTTACTGAGTTTTAGCCATTTGCAGGATTATTCCTTTTTTCCCCTCATTTGCATATTTTTGGCACTGACATGTTCATTTGAACAAATTCACATCTTCACCCCTAGGTGCACCTGTACACCAAATACTAAGACAGCAGGTGCTACGGTTTAAGAGTTTTTGACGTGGACGGACATACATACATACATACATACATACATACATACATACAGACGACATTTTTCCACCTTATAAGAATACCTCCCATTTGCATATATACATATGCATATATGGGAGCTAAAAATCTTACAAAATTAAAATTAGATTTCCCCCAGTTTCTACCAATTGTAGAGGGGAAAAAAGGTGGCATCCAGGCGTTTGCAAAATTCGCCCTCTGATATTGAGATTGCAAGAGTAGGAATCAAAACATACAATTATTGTAATATATAGTCTTGACCATCAACTTAAATTTTAGAAAGGATCCTATGGAGAGCCTAACCAGGATGTTATTGCTGAGAAGATTGTTTGGCAGAAAATGAAAGAGGAAAACAACTGTTTCTTGGACTGAATCAACTGCAGAGATAACAACAATATCAGTTGACAGCCATACCAGTCAGAGTTGCACAGTACATATGATATAGCATGCAATGGGGTAACTATAGAAGGCAACTTGCTGTACTTTCAACTATACACAATACTGGCACGGGTAATTAGAGACAACATTCTGAGAAGTGACACCTGAATGGATGATGGATGTCAACAATGAGCCAATAGGGGATCAGGTTACACGACAGTAGCTATCACTTAACCAATAACAAATTAGGTTACAGTTCTAATGGATTTGAAAGATGCAGTGTGTCTCATTCTCAGTGTAAGCTGATGTATTGTGTGGTATCTTTCTGCCCTCTTAATGGGAGTGTCGAACGTACATAATGGATTGTGTATCACTAATTTTCCCAGTAAAATGAAAGCAATTGTCAAATGTCTCAAACAAAAAAATCATAACTATGCATACCACACATGACTGAAATTATAGGAATAATTTGAAGCAAAAAGCTGATATTGCCAAATCTTACAAACATACCGATATGAGTCTGGATAAACCTAAAAGTTTCCAAATTATGGCTCATGAAGGTTTTTGCCCAAATTATATTTACAGATAAAGCAAAAACATTACTTCGTACACATGAGGATCTTTGATTCAAGTCTGGTTCAATTTAATGCAACATACTGTCTCTCTGACACATCAACGGCACACACCCCTGGCAAGAATTCTCACAAAAACACTCACTACATTATTGGAATGCTCATTCAGAGGAGTGACTGAATTCAGAAATGTTTTTGAGAATTCCGCAGATGTGACAATTTACACAGATGTAAGCAAGACTTGGATAATACCAGGCCATATCACCCATTGTGCAACACATTGTTTTTCCATTTGTTCGGAAAAAAGAATGTGACCCCGAAACAAGCAGGATACTATCTGAAGAAAGCAATGGCTCTATTAGTATATTTGACAGATGTGTCACTCTGGAATACCGTCTTACTTATAAAATTTCTGAACTCTTTGAGTCAATATGGAAATTTCAGAAAATCTTAGAATCAGCCGTATACCAACGCATGTCCCAGTAGCATGTAATAATCTACCCGTAAAGTGTCAAGAACAGCTCTCTTGTTGTATTGCGTTTTTCCTTTCTTGAGTTACTTATCGTACAGGCACACTGTGTCACTCACTGATTAAGGCAGAGTGTACCTCTGGGACAGATGTGTGGACTCTCAAATTTTCACAATGCTTTTCTGGTCTATACCGCCTGCGGGGTAGTCAAGGACCTCTCCTGGGTTTCAGTGTACCTACATTGCCCTGGGGGCAGCATAGCACACTGTAAAACTGAGAAGAGGTCTAGGACTCTTTGTGGGGGCCTTGAACCACAATTTACAGAGTGACCCCTCAGTTTTATTCTTGATTTGGTAAGAGTGTGGTCGAAAGTTTGAGCATAAGTTTAGAAGTCTTTCTGTTTCTATGAGCATACTATCTTGAAGGAAAAATAGTGAAGTATGAAGACCTACATTGTATTCATATATTTTTGGACATGTTTCACCAAAAACAATACTGGCAATCATGCAGTCGATGTATTGGACATGGGCTTTCACAAATCAAATACCAGACATTTCAATCTGAGCAAAAATAACTACATGTACATAGAAAATTTATCATAGTGACTGTCCTGTCCCTTGCTGTATTTGTTCATCATCATCAATAATTTCACATTAAATCAAAATCTACAAAACTCAATCGTATCATGTGCAAAATGTGTCATAATTTTAAAATGAATTCTTATGGTTTTAATACGCACTGAAAAAAGCACTCAAACCATAATCACAGGTGCATATAAACTGTGTAATAGGTCGATAACCGGTTACTGGCAAAAAGATATGTGAATATTGGGCAAGGGTCAAATACCTTGGACAACCAGACAAGACGTGTCTTCCAAAAGAGTGTATGTATGTCCTTTAGTTGCAGATTATAAATAGCAGTGGTTGTTTGATTAGTTGAACATTTTTAGACTATTTATAGCATCTCACGTGCAACTCTGGCTGCTGTGGTCAGAAATTCAGACAAAATCTGTCTGATCTTGTGTTTGTCAAGGCAGCTTGTGGTCAGAGCCCTTGACATACGATTCATGTTGGTTTTAAATCATACCATTTGTGGCCGCAATGGAATATTTTTGTCATTCTCTTCTGCACAGTGCCAAGACCCTTGTAAAAGAGTTTGATTCAATGTTTATTTTTAACATAATTAATGATAGAATTCTGATGAGAATGTCACTGAATGGTACAGTAGGAAAAATGACAGAATCACCCAGTTGAACTCTTCAACCAATTTTTGTTGACAAAAAACCCAGTATGAAAATACTGAGACTTTATTCTTCATATGAATACCACAGTTTTTAGTCAGTTGAACTAATTGCTCATGGAATACAGAATACTTACGAAAATTAACTTGTCTAGATTCTGTGTATTCTTGGTAACTTGTGGTGTCCAGATTGCGGGATTGTTTTTCTGCTCTTTCCAATCTCTCTTGTTTAATTTCATCAAGTTGGTCCTCTTCCTCAAACAGTGCGACTAGTTCACCGGTTTGGTCAATGGTGTTGAGAAATTCATAGGAAATCTTCCTTCTCTTGGAAACCGAGGGCTTGATATCACCAGCTGCATTTGATAATTAGAGTTAACCTTAAATTTTGAGGCTTTACTTTATTACGCCTTGCGCATAAATATCAGAATGTTTATGTGAACAGGCTTCATTCATAAAGTATACGACGAAGATGTCAACATTACGCGCGACATCGCTGCAAGTCGTCCATATCTCAATGAAACCCAAGAAGAAAGACACCGGGATACAAAAATCGTCATACAGAAGGAACATTTTAAGGTGCAATATGCTATTACAACTGTAACCGATCAAAAACTGCTGCAGCTTTAAATCTATCCTGATTTCGGTCGTCGTACGGCACGGAACTCGCGCGGAGAGGGGACGCCATTTTGTTAGTTTACCTTTAGAGTTGCCATGTCAACAGTCGTCGCGCGCGCGACATCGCTGTCACGCCACGCGCTCACTACCTGTTCGGTGGAGACCGTGCACAGTGCCGGCGCCGTGCGAACGGCAGAATGTTTGCTAGAACTTGACCAAAAAAATACCATGGGAAAACATTTCAAGACTCAACGTGATATTTCCGTATTTTGCAACCAGAAATACCCGTGTTCCTCGAAGCCCTTCAAGTTTTTACGTCGGCGACATCGCTTCGCAGGCGGGGAGCGGCAGCCATTTTGTTGTTTATGTTGTTTACCAACAAACTGCTAATGTAGTTCGGGAAAACTCTAAAACTGATGACGTTCATCGTGCATATCTCGACGTTTACCGTGAAATATCACGGCTGATATTTTACGTTGAACGTCACTAGGATGTAGCAATATGGGCATGGGTATATGATAAAAGACAATATTACATGTACATTGCATGTTTGATGTCATCCAAGAAATAGGGCTGTGTAAATTACTGTCACTTACAATCCACCATACATCTTTTTTCCAAAACTTTTCTTTTCTTCTCTGTCTACATCCTTTTTCCAAAGTAGCAATTGAAGTAGAATATGTAATATCCTTTTAACACCATGCAATGGTACATGCCTATTGTTTTCTTGGCAAAGTTGGATTTCTTAAAAGTAAAATGGGATGGGAGGATCCAAACCTCTCAAGGCCAAATTTTGGAACAGCCCTATTGTTTACCAGGGGAGAGTTGGATTTCATTTTGGGGAGAAAGGGGTGATTGGGTTTAACAGATAATATTATGAATGAGATGGCCATTTAAAAATTCAGTAATGATACAAATCTTTGTTCTGATAGGTTGGTATGATGATGATGATGATAATCTGGAACCTGATAGGGTAATTACACTGTTTAAGTGTCACATGATCTGCCACAACAAACAGTTTTGCAATCCTGTTGGCTGATCACAGGTCATGTGACAGCACTCCCTGTCAACTATTTACTCTCACTGGCTGAAAATATGACCTCACTGACCTGCTTCAGCATACATGTCTTCATCATCTGCAGCAGTGGCTTTGTTCAATTTACTTTTGAGATCTTTCATACTGAGAAACCTCAGCAGTCGTTTCAACTTGTCTCTGTCTCTTCTCATGAGAAACAAAAAATCTTCCAAACTGATGAATCTTGCTCCTCTCATTGCGGTCACTTCTGCAGCTTTCAGTAACTGTAAATCAAAAATTCATGATAACTCCACCTGTGTTGATAACAAAAAGTACTGAAGCTAGCTTTATGTGTCATTTTGTAAATTTTTTATTAGACTTTATACAGTCACTTTGCCTATAAATACTGATTTTCATGAAGTTCAGAGCCTCAGTAGATTTGTATAGGAGCTCTATCACACTGTGCCATCACGCTCAAGCAACTACACATTTCTGCACAGATAAAGTTGATATGATTATATCTCTGAATATGGAATATAGCGTGTTTAACGGCACCTGCACTGACATGAAAAATTGAGCCAGTATCGCCTCAGGCTGTTCAAAAATTGAAAAGATGATATGATTTTACACAACAGGTTTTTGTTGCGTTACTGTCCACTAGCAGCACAATGTAACGGTATGTCCTTATCATAGGGTCATTCTCAGGACAAGACAACAGCATGTGTATATGTATGCTCTATGTCCATAAACACATCAAAGTTTTTTGAGTAAATTTTCACCTGTAATATGCATGTGCACTACAGAAGTATGGATGAAAAGCAGTGAAGAAACCACTTTGAATTTTGTGTGTGAATGGGTTTTAACCCTTTGAGCGCCAAAGTCAATTTTTGTCACCTTTATAAAATGTGCCCCAGTCAAATTTTTTCAGATTTTTGCCAAAATTTTGGTGAAAAACTGTAGCCAATGAAATGTGATGTCCATTTGATCCAAAATTGTTAAAAAAATTACAGAAAAAATCGTAAAAATTGGTAAAATGTTGCGCTGAAAAATTAGAGCACTCAAAGGGTTAATTTCAGAACAAATCAGCCATGCAGTGTAACATTTGCATACAAAGAGGTTCATAGCATTCTGAATTGGCTTCCTAACTGACATAAAACCACAGCTGTCAAAGTCTTCACTTTTAAACTGTAAGATAGCAACTGATATCATGACAGATCTCAACATCTGCAGATTTTAAATTTGCCTGAGAGACTCACCATCCATCTATGCAACGACTACTGGAGCTGGGCGGACAAAATTTGCTCTCATCTCACACAATACAGTCTTTACGATCTCAGACTGACTAATACAGCATTTCATTGGCATTACCTATTCTAGTCCAACACAATCTGAATACAATAGCAGGTTAGAATGAGATATATGTGTTTCCCAAACTCTGACCAACTTCATTTTAAATTACCAAGTCAACTGAATAATACACTGAAGACTATATTGCAATGACGAATACCAATATCTGCAGACTACAGGATTTTGTAAGCTACAATCGATATTTATCAAACTATGAATTTTGTTTTTGAATTTTAAACTAAAACCGCAAATCAGTCACCATGATTTTAACCTTTTACAAACAAATTTCATAAGTTCAGACCTTATTGTTTTCTATAGAGAAATTCAACCCTTTTCCCTCACAAATTTGAAACGGTCCTATATTTTTCTATAGCGAGTTGGACCTCTGAATAGGAAAATAGGGGTGAAAGAATCCAACCCTGCGATCTATCGTATGATTGCTCTGACTGAGCTTCCCAACTATGAATACTACAGGACTCAAACACTGCAAAGACCAAACCCATCACTTGGACTCTGTGAACAGCGTAGCAATGACTGAAATTGCCCAGACCAGTATATACCAACACCTGAATACAAAGATTTCAGATTGTCTAGACCGATAAAGTGTGATCAGAATACACCAGGATTTAAAAGTGCCTGGATCAGTCTGTCATATTATGAATACTAATACTTTGGTAAAGATACCAGGTATATACTGCCTAAACCAAAACTGCCACTATCTGTATACCACAGGACTTTAATTGTCTAGACCAATACCAAATTATTTGCATACTATAGGATTTAAAGCTCCATAAGCTGTATCTTTTGGCTATTTTCTCAGAACTTTTGTTTTGTGGTTTCCCTACACTTTCTGCATTGAATTCCTAAACTGTAATTTAATGCCAAGTTATTTAGCATATCAACACAACCTATATGAGTATAATCTCCATTGTTATTGTTGAAAATTGTATTCAAGTCCGGACTAGAATTCATTTGTAAACAATAAACAATGATCACTACACTACAAGCTGTGTTGACAAAAAGAATACTCGAAATTTCAACATGACAAACAGATTAGGGTCAGACACAGTAGCTGATATACAGAAGCAGAATACTGAAGAACTTGCCACAAGTTACAGCTTATGTCGCTTTAATAGTCTACACAATACTTAATTATTACGATACTACAGGATTTTAATTGTCTAGACCGATACCAAATTTATTTGCATACTATAGGATTTAATAGTCTAGACAATACCTCATTATTACGATACTACAGGATTTTAATTGTCTGTACCAATACCAAAGTATCTGCATACTGTAGAATTTAATAGTCTAGACAAAGACCCAATTATTAAGATGCTACAGGATTTTAATTATCTTGACAAATACTGAACTAACTGCATACTATACGATATAATAGTTTGCCCAACCAAAACCTCAGAATTTTGGCAGAACTTTATATATTTGCACACTAGTATAGGATTTTAATATGGTAGTTTAATACTTCCATATTTGCATATTAGTATGGGATTTTATCATCTGAACCAACAAAATGGAAGTGAATACAACACAATTTTGACTGCCTTACTCCAAAAGTTGTATCATTTCTTTATCTAGTGTACACCTGGTTTCAGACGCGACGGGTACTATGAAGACACTGACCAATCAGGGTCAATTCTGTGGGACTATAGGAAGACAAAGCAAAGCTAGTGCTACGTGAATGACAATAGAAGGGTAGTAGTGTTGGTATCGTTAGATATAAAACCCTGGATCTACAGCACAAATTCTCGGTCAGGTTAGAATAAAAGGATTGCAAATTGTATAGACAAGTACATCAACATGCAAATATTTCAAATTACATGACGTAACTCAAACAACATAAATATTATAGAAAGTTTGTAATGACTAGACAGTTGCGTTACCTGTAAAAAGCGATCCAATTTCAAAATGCCTAAATTCATTTGTTTTTGCATTGTCTGTGTATTTTTACTGTGCAAGATCATCAACCAACTGCACAGCGCAGGATCACACAGTGTCACTGATTGTTAACCAGCGCTTAGATTTATAATACTGAGTTTCAGATAAAACATCAAAATTGGGCAACGCAGAATTACTTGATACATGTATGCAATAGTGGTATTAAAGTTTAATAAATGAACATTGTAATGCATGATCTTGTACGATCAAACAAAAAATTGGGAGATTTCCTGACTTTTGTATCACAACTACAATTATCGATACTACAATGATTAGACTAGTAAATCATATAGGATTTTATGCGATCAAACTTATCAATATCATCAGAATATCGCATTCTACAGCTGAGGATCTGCAGATACAATCGCATTAGGAGAGATGTTAGAATCTAAATTCAGAGGAAGGCACTGACGATTCACTGTGCAGGACGCAGAGACAATGCATTGTCTATTCACAGCGCGGGATGTTAGCACATTTCAGTGAATTCCTGCGACCTTTTATCTGCACATCACTTCCAAAATCACAATGGTATGATTAGGGCAGACACAATACTCTTTGATATACGACATTTGCATCACCTCACATTAGAAGAAGTGATGAATTTCCAAAAAGCAGATTTAAATGATAATCAGCAGATAACCCGTCCGGGTCATGGGGGATTCATAAATTCTGGGATAAAATCTTGGATGCAGTATTACGGCCTGACAGTGATTTGATAGCCAGGGCTATCTCAAGTACTTACATAGATTCATTCCTCCATGGGGACCTATAAATCAAGTCCTTCTTCCATTACAATTTCACTGCCACACTAACAGAAAGGATTAACTAAAAATATTTTACGTTTCATTTTCGCTGTTTAACGCCGATTTTCGCATTATGCATTGTTTGTTTTCACTTCAAATTAAACACTGAAATTTTTATTTGAAACATGTGCTTCTTTAAACTTTTAGTGACCTCACACCTTTGTGTACCGATAAGCCCTGCCTGACGGCCCCGTTCTCATTCCACATCCAGTTTTATATTCATCAGAGAACAGTAAAAAGATGTGACTGGGTGGACTCAGCTGTACTGCTGCTTTTGTCTTCAAACTTCAGAACAAATACACGATAAATATGCATAGTATCTTGTTAAGTTTCCTTCGTAAGATCTCTCCATAGAATTGACAAATTTTACACAATCAAGTGATGCGATACATGAGGGATGAATAAATCTGCCCTGACCACAAATTAAATGCTCCGAGAGAAATTCGGCATTTGTCTCTGTCTGTTTCTATCACGCTTCGATGGTCCCCCTCTGTCTGCAACCATCATGCTTGGCCAATTCTCACTCTCCGATGTATTACAGGTTAACCCAACGTGACCAATGACAAAAGGGAAACCTACAGCAGAGATTACAATGGATGGTATTGTGTTACAGCACTGATATCACTCACAAGTAGAGATATCCATTTCATGACGGTGTTTTCAATGCATCATCCCTATCTCAATATTGATATTATTTTATGTAAAAAGCCATAATGCCTCTAAATGATAGTTATCTTTACTCATGAAGGTTACCTGATCAATACAGCTGTTTCCACTAAACCACTGATGTTGGACAGTACCCATAATGCTATCTTTCCAGTACTGATCACTAAAACTCATATATTTGTCTGATAATTTTCATTAAAACTTCATGCATTGCTTTGAAAAACAATATGAAAAGGTATTTTAAGTCAAAATCAATCAGTAGAATATTTTATATTGAAATGGTTATGAGATATAGAGTATTTTTGGACTCATCTCGACAGATTCACTTTGTCCAGATGGTTTTTCAGCAATATCACTGGGCAGTATGCGCAGTCAAACTGGTATTGTATATGTGTTGACAAGCAAAAGTAGAAGTGTACAGTACATATGCCTATCAGATATCATCTATACATAGGGTACATAAAAGTATTGGTGTCAATGAGGAAACTTCAAATTGAAATTGTCAAAATTACAGTCAAAGCTTTGATTTTGCTTTTCACTCACCCACTTCACACAGCACTAATGGTCACTGCCGATAGCTCTGGGATTATGGTCATATGTGCCTTGAAAATGAAAACCTTACACTTTTGTTCAGACTTTTTGTACGAAGGAAACTTTGGACCATTCCCTTTCCCGTGCAAAATTTGGTCCTATAATAAATTACTCAAAGCAGTTGCCATCCTTGTGTTAACTCTATGTGGAAAAATACATTTTTTTAAATTTTAAATTTAAAAATTTACTAAATAAGTGTTAAAATGGCTACCACAAGTAGTAGACCAAAACAGTGTCATAAAAGTATGTGAGACTGAATATGTGTCCTCCAGGAACCTTCAACCTGAAATGTGAGAGGCATGCAGTCATAGTCACATTTTCATGCAGTCATAGTCACATTTTACGCTGACTATCAAAATACAGGTAGCAAGACAGTAGATGCACAGCCACACCTTTTCTTTAGAATTAATACCTGTACACCTGCATGCCTGTTTTAACATATCAATATACATTACCAAATCTCCATATATAATATATATATATATATATATATATATATATATATATATATATATATATATATATATATATAATATATATATATATATATATATATATATATATATATATAATAGGTTTGCCACGATTGGTTTAGTTTACTAAAATATGTAAAACCCTAAGAAGATTTAACATAAATTCTACAGAAGAAGGCAGATTGGGTCTAAAACTGCATTTCAGAGAATGATCTGTCACTGGTAGTCAAGATTATAGTCTTCTACAGATCTGTGTAATCTCTATCAAAGCCATCGTAAATTTTCCTGTCATAACAACAGTTCATGTGAAATCTGGCTAACTTTACTGAAGAATACAAGACAATAACTTTCATCCTTGAAAATAACAGCCACGTCTGAGGTATCTCTTCTCATTGCATATATCAACAGTGTATTAAGCACACTGCAGTATCTATGATATCAATATTTTCAGATTTCAAGTAAAATGAATGGAAACTACCTACCAGTGCTGTCATTTGCTGACTGGCAATGTCTTCAATCAAGGTTGCTGATTCAATCAATGGTCGTCGACAGTCTCCCATCGCAAACCTATGAAATAGAAAGGTGTACCGGTACATTAGAAATAAAGCCAAAGGTACTGGTAACTAGCACATAGTACTGTATACCGGTATATCCCATGATCCACTCTGATTTGTACCATTGGATATTCCTCTATGTTTCCCATATTTAGACAATATTTATAGACTTTAGTTTCATGATTTTGAAAACGTATTTTCAAGTACACCATGTTCTTCTCAACTTACATTTTTAATGATTTGGAAAACATGTTTGATTGGAGAGGATATTGCATCCTCAGTTGAAGATTAATTTAAGGGAAAATAAGAAAACTAGTATGAATGTGGCAGTGTCTTTTAGAACACATTGTATTTTAATATCAATGGTCTGTATTTCACCTTTAACTAATACACAGATGTCGCCAAATCTACACAAATAATGTTTTTTGGAGAAGTTTAAATTTTGATGGCAAACTGAATTTTAAATTTCAATGATCAGTGGTGCTCTTACAGTATGAGCTTCAATGATATTACAGAATTTATATGAAAATCTCTGAGTTGCCAATTTTATTGTTATCTGCTTCAAAGTTTGAACTCTTCATGGGGGTAACAGGATTATTTCCACATAAGAGAGGAAGAGTCACAATTATTGAAATTTGATTTCCAGAAATAATGTTTGTTCATATTTAATATTTCTTTTCATTATCGACAGGTAACAGATTTGACAATTGTGGGAGAGTGTTTCTCGTAGCTGTATGTTTGAGAAAATATCAGAACTCATGTGCTTTGAATTTCTAATGATAATGTATATTCTCTAGTGTTGATAATACGATGCAATGATACAGCAGGCAGCTACATCATCTTATCAATTTGACGAAAGCGGTCTGCCTATGCTTTCCAAAAAGCTTCAATTCTTTGTAAAGACTAAATATCAACCACACAAGTCATATCATATCTGTTACGTATGTACGTTTTCATCTACCGGTACATTTAAGTATTCATCTGATTCTTTAGTATATTAATGCACCGTACTTCATCTGCTGCTCCAAGAGTAAAATTATACTCATTCTAATATGTGGGGTATATTAATTCTTATTATTTGCCAAGGCAAATTGATTAAGACTAATTGTTGATGGTGAATATTGAAGCAGCAGATCACACACTACATATGCTATTTCGATATACTATGAGTGGACTAAAATAATGTGAAAATATTAGATATAGTTATGCACATTAAACTATTTTTATAGCAAGTCACCCTTACCCATTATGATATGCTGTTGACACACAATACTACTCTTAAATGGAGGAAAATTTTTCAAATATCATAGCTGAATAGCTGAACTATTAATGGATTTTAAAGAATTCAGAGAGTTGCTCTTTGGCTGCAATATCAGTGGAATGCGAATAGCGATGTGAATTACTGGCTATTGAGCATTATCCAATGCTACAGCTTTGATCGGTCCCAATCCAATGATGTTGAAAAATGCTGCAAGCTGACTAGCTCATATTTTTTACATAAAATGCTGACATGGAAGTGGAAGGAAAAATGGGAAAAAAAATTGTTACACCAGGCATTTCCTCAAGGGCCCTTCCTGACAATATGAAATGGATCACCCCTGTGGAGTCACAGCTCTACAAAAGGTGATGGAATTAATCACAGTGGAATTATTGAGACTGTATTTCTATGCATGACACACTACCATGATGTCAGAGAAAAAAACCTCAGCAATTTGTAACAATGAATAATCTCTGACCCCCAACTTGTAGCACTCTTTTTATGAGTGACTATTGCACAGGACAAGATGTCCCGATACAGTGAGTGCCCTCTTGTGGCAAGATTTGGCCATTCTTGAAGCCCCTCACTTGGAATTTGGCTATGGACATTACCCCTCCCTTTGTATAAATTCGACTTGTGACAGGCTCTTCACCCTGCCAAATTTTGAATTATATCACAACTGGGAAACAAACTGCTCAGCCCATAAATATTCAAATGATAAACATTTCAGTCTCCCATTGCAAAGGTATTTATAGGATTAAAAATTTTTGCGCTGTTAGGTCTTTGGTTTCACATATCTTGTAATGGTTAAATATCTCTGTCACTGAGGTTATGCTGAAATCTACCAAAAGTGATATTTTTCATTTTCAGTTATTCAATACAAGTTCCAACATGGTAAGTTGGCATAAGTGAGCCACTGTATTAGATTATATGAAACGTCTGTAAGTGTAATAAGGCAAATCAAGGAGAATGTGTGTGACACTCAGACTACTGATATTTCAGCAACGTACCGGTATCTATTTAACCCTACAGTAAGGCAGTGAGAATACATTTAGCCACGGTTGGAATTTTAAATATGGACCAAACTGTCTCTACGTCAACGCCTATAGAAAGCAGTGTCGTTACTTTTCAATTGATCCATGAGCAGCGGAATTCCACACCTCCACTGAGAGTACTACTAACACTTACGTCTATATAAGTCAGGGGTTAATATTAATGAAGGCCATATGACCTGAACCGCCCAATGGTATCTCAGGAATTCCTTTGGTATCGGTAAGAAATCAAAAAAGTGAGATAATGTCTTTGGATAACACAAGTGATATTATCCTGCATTTATATTGTTAAGTGGCCATTCACTTCAAGGCTGGGAGTACCTTGCACTATTTCTTTTTTGAACGGTTTATACTGCAATCACTCATCGCACTTCACCGGCATAAAAGACACCTGCTATCCATCATTCCTCGCTCTCCTTTCTCATGTCATTCTTTTTTCCTTCCTCAAACTAAAACCATAATCCCAGGTTTCATTCTTAGTAACACCTATCGGCAGATGGCATGTTTTTTTTCTAACTGTAGGTTGTTGAAATTCCACATCACATATTTATTACCCTTCAACCAACAGCAACGTTCCATACAGCTTCCATATGCTCTGTAGAGTGATGGCTTGTCAAGCACTTGTCAAACCGTTGTAAAATAAGTTGCATTACAACAGTGCAAAGTGTGTATTTACAGTTGAAATGTGCAAAAACGTTTACTTTTTATGCAACATTGATTGATAATCATCCTCTTAAATTTATTGCCGTCGTAAAACCATTCATCAAATCAAAAAAATGTGCTTTTCCTTGTGAACAGAACCATTACCTACATGGACTAGACTTGTACACCTTTCGTCTTTGATTTCGCTCTGATTGGAAATAAACGGAACATTATCCAACTTGATTCAACCGGAGTAGCTATGCAAGGTACACTTTGGACTTATTTGATAATTGCTTTATCTGTAATGCACTTATAATACTGTGTGAGTTTCAGGTTTGATAGAAAGGTGAACAAACTTTGAAAATTTAACACTTTGGAAAACCAAATAAGAAAATTGATAAGGTTACCATGTAGACTAATAGATAAGATAGAAAAGTATGGTACTGCCCCTAAATATTCAAATATATTCTGATTTATATCCTGTAAAATACCTGTATAATCTGACCTTTTTGTAACTTTTAATCTTCAAATCTTACAGACTTTCAGTAATTTGTTGCCAGGTAACTATTGTTCTCATTTTTCTTCGCAAATTCATCTGAAACTGCGATGTCTTCTATCGCACGAAACTATTACACTCCCTGTTGCTACGGTGATTGACAATGTGGAAACAGTAAAACCTTTATTTCATAGAGGAAATAAAAGAGAATTGCTACTGACTTCAAAAGTTGTGGCTGGATGAAATATGAGTGTTTGACAGATTCAGAGCTAGTCAGCTGAAACTGGGGTGATTTAAATGTTAAGCTGGTTAATTATACTGTTATGGTTACCAGGCGGTTCACTGGCCAACCTCAAAGAACATACCTCAGATAAATAGCAAAACAAAAGAAGAGAAAAGCCCGGATGAAATGACAAAAACATTGCTGGCTGCCTGTAAACCACTGGACAGCCTATATGCTAATATTGGTATGTGCCGCAATTCGCAAAGACACAGTGAGTATTGACGGAAGCTGAGGAGAGGCACGGTTTTTGTTGAAAGAAGTGGGTGACAATTGTAGATGACAAGGTTGGTTGAACAAAGCTACCTAAATCTTCACTGTTAGATCTTTTGTCAAAGACTGCCGTGGTGGAAAGACCCGGTTATTTAGTATTGGGGTCAGAGTTCAAGACCAACCGCATTGAATAACCAAGCATCAGAAAACAAAGCTCGGGAATGATTTATACTGGTGAGGCGGTAAATTTAAAGACCGAAACAGAGTGTGGCCAAGACCCTTGCGATTGAAATGTGGGACCCGATGACAACAGAGACGGAGAGTGTTCACGTACGCAAACACTTCTATCCGGCACTAATCTGTGATGGCCTTTAAACGATGATTGCGGCAATGTGCATGTGTATTTAATGGGTGGAGAGTTGTAAACCTAAACAAATCCATCAAAAAACCACACTGGGCTCATATCCAGTCTAAGTTTAGCTTGCTTTGGAGACTGGGTCGCAGGTTAAAGGTAAATTGAAGGCTAGTAGGGTAAAATGATAAAACGTCAAAGTACCTGACACAGTTTGAAATATTAAAACTCTTCATCTCGATGGTAGTGCCTGGCACAATTGTCTGCAATCTAACCGTCATTTACTCTGCAAAACTTGCAAATAGTGGAAACATTCTCTACAATTGACACTTTTAGTGATTTCCGTAAATGTACATACATCGAAAAACCAAATTATAAGTTGTCTTAAACGTTAATATCTTGCAAATTTCTTTTGATTTGAACTTTGGTATGTGATTGAAACTTTGTCAAATATTGCTGAACTGGTTTATCAAAGTCCCTTGTAGTACACAAAATTGAAAACAAAATTCTTCTGTGTACCGGTAATAGAGTTGAGCATTCCACAATAATTATCTAGTTCACTGATCATGTGAAAGACAGATTTAGGTGAAAGGATGTTGACAACTTGATGATGTAAACTACAAAACAAAACAGAAATCTAAGTACCAACTTGAGCTTCTGTTCTATACCTACTTTATATCTACAGCTAGTTGGTTTTAGTTATTGCAGCATAAAAAACACTAAAAATACCACAGCAAAAACCCACACCACACAACAATGGAAAAGGTAATTAAATAAAATACCAACACATTGTTTAAAAGCCATAAGTGGTGGTCAAAAGGGGGAAGATTAAATCTGTTTGACCAGAGACTCTTTGATCTGAACTACCATTCCAACGGAAGTAAAACAGCCTATGGGGATTATCCAATTCCTTTCCGATGCTAAAATTGAACAAACTTTTCTGAACACCTGTTGGTTATAAAAATATGACAAGTTTCTCTTTGGTTTCAAAATTGTCGAAAGCCTGAGGGATGACAATACATAAGTTTTTTGTCTTCAAAACTGCGGCAGACAAACAGATAGCTACCCTTAGGAAGACAATACCTACAGCTGTTGGAAATTCCGATGACCTGTGTCAGTCAAGCAATGACAATAGAGCAAAAATGAAGCATTCCTCGCACTTTGGTATGCTAACTATTGTCATTGTTTATAGGGACATCCTTCTCAATGGTGGAAAAGAACTTGACAATGGCTAACCAGGAGGCAACACCTACAATACCTCAGTATCTCTGCCATTTTACAAGCCTATGTCTTAAGGCAAGATTATAGATTTGGACTTACTGGTAATATTGAAAGATGATGCAACTATTGCAAAATATCGAAACGATCAAGTATTGTTTTGCTACAGAATAAAAACAGTGTTCAGGTGAACACATGTATTTTTAAGTACTATTGATTGCGCTGCATAGAAAATGGATGCTTAAACTTTGCAGTGGTCTTTAAACTTGATGAAGTGTGGCATTTTTTCCATAGCTTTGTGATGTCGCCCCTTCCAGTCGATTTCCCAAACTGGCAATAACATGCACAGTATTGAGATTGTTAATCCAAATCTGCTGCGTGGGAGCAATGGTGAGCTTGTTTTTCTGTCAGGAGATTATCCCTAGTCACAAACACTCAGAGGAAGATATTGCCGATATAAACATAAAATGTGATGTATATGATACATCAGGTGAAAAAAAGTACAATGATGAGATCTTTTCTTGATCTGTTCAAGTGTCAAATGCCGGCTGCTGCAAATTGCGATGTCTTTTGTTTCAAGAAAACAATATCAGTGAACTTAGAAGTGGGATCAGAGTGGGACAAGAGTGGGCAAAACAGTGGGTGGTGTGAAAGGATTGAAAGAAAACTAGCTGAGGGTAGACCAGTGGGAGGCATGGAGACTAGCAATTAGCAGGGAAGAGGATAAACAATTCGGAAAGAGGGAGATACATTTCTGCTCTAGAATATCTGTACGGTTTACTTTGAGCTCTGTAAACCTGATAAGAATGTAGAGAAATTAAACATATATTTTGAAGTGGAGAAGAATTTGACGTTAGTGAAATAGTGATGATAATGAATTAGCATAAGTTGTAAGCTAAATTTATGAAACCCCATCACTTTCTAGAACCTGGTTCTATTCCAACAAATTCAAATGAAGACAAAATACCAAGTTGTTTATCAGTGAAATGAGAATCAGGTATTTCTTCACCATTTCAAACTAACATATTTTTGAAAAAGATTCAAAGGCCTAGGTTTTGTTTGTGCGGCTTCTCCTACAACTGACCGACACTCAACCCTATTACACCTGGCTCAGGCTGCTAAGGCACAATGCCAGCAGGTACTCTATACCTGTTCTACATGGTTAACCAACTGAAATATAATAAACTTGTTGACTGCCTTTGACTACAGGATCTGCGGCACTTCAAGAGAACACCACACAATTGTAAAACTATCAGTGCACCGACAGGAAGTGCTGGTCTTCTGGGTGGATGACCACTTGTTACCCTGGCGACAAATTTAACTTTTTGGCCCATAAACTTTCATGAGAACATATAGTTTACTGCAATTTAGATTTGCGGTCGAGTTTTTGTTAATAGGAAGCATTTCAGGAAGTTTATACTAATATCTATGACTGTAGGTTGTATACCACTTGTGAACTCTAACTCTGCTAACTCTCAAACATCAATAAATCTTCTGATAGTAAAGCAACTCAATTGAAACATCCCAGATTGAGTCTTCACACTGCTTACAGACTCAATGAAATGTGTTATATTCATTTTCTAGATAGGCTTGCTGTTCAGAGGGTAGTTTTCATGTAGCATATATATCAAGGTTTGTTTTGAAGACTTGTCATGGTACTATTATTGACTCAGTTGAGCGAGATTCACGTAGTCAGATTCAGCTGTCTAGCTTGCCGGCATATTTCAAGATCAGGGTCCTTTCCCTCGGGTGATAAATGACACTAACCTTAGCTCGGCTATCAAGGACAACTAAGTCAAAACCTTTCTGGCTAAGGTCACATTTTAACCATTAACTATGTATAAATCAAAAGCTCTATCTTAGTTTCCCACAAAGCTTTCATAACAATTTCAACGCAAGACCACATCTCTGCCTCGGAGTCATAAATGACCCTCGTTTCATGGTTAATACATCTCAAAGCTGACAGTTACGACTTTGTTATTGTTCAATACATGCCGATGTTTTCAAAATTATCTTGGCTGTGTGAGATTAAAACATTTAAATCTGAATTCATTGTAGAAGAAATAAATAGTCAAGAATCACATCAAATGAGATTACCACTTTTAATGCCCCTCTGTTATATTTAACAATACACTGAAAATCAACATTGGATTAATGAAACTAATAAATTTTCTTTTACGTTTGCCACAGTAGCACTTAGTAAACATCACAAAACAGTTTCATATCATAATGGTATAATGAAAATTCCGCAACGTTGCTTATAAGAAAATTTCCTCAGATGAAACACCATCGCTGGTATTTCATTTAATATTCATACAAAATAAAGTAATTGGGGAAAACATTGGACATTTCAAAGCACAACTTGCTTTTTGCCCATGACATTGTAACACTGACCTATATATGTACCGAGGTCTTCCAACGGACCTTATACGTTGTACATGAATGCGTACACAATTCAGTTGGGACTGTCCATCTACATCTATTATGGTCATCGATAAAACCACTACACAGATAGTTTTTCACCACCGATGACTCTCATGCCAATTGATTACATAATTTCAAAGACTACCCGTTATAGAAGCTCACTGACTCCACATTTGCAAGCCCACCCTGGAAGTCTAACCCCCAAGAGTTCTCCAAACCACTTCGTAGGACTGACATTTACAAAGCAAAATACCTCATACAGGGAACTTTTTCTCTGCAACTCATCTGAAAACTTTACATGAGAGCATGTAATTATACAAAACCTCCTCTTTGTCAGTATTACACAAACAGACTTTTGATAAAACATATTTTAAGCATGGTATATCCTGCCGAGGGGCACTTGAATTGCCAAGTGAGTGTACAACTTCCTTTCCTTATCAAATCACCGGACCTGATTTGTGTACCGACCACTTCAAGCACCCCTGATCTCCACAACGCACCAAGTTTCAACTCTGCCCAATCTCCGCTGACCTTGATAGTGTCGTTCACCTCTGCAAAGTCATGTGATCGCTCCCTTCACAATGACAACAATGGCTTATCTAATAGTTGACCGGAATTAGAGCAACAAGAATGAAATAAAGACAATAGACCATCACATCTCAAGTAGGCTGACATGATAGTTCGCAGGGAAGCTTGAAGTCTTGGGACCACCTGGTAAACTCAGCAACTACAAGTATAAGTGGTCAAAGAAACTTTTTGGCCTTTAACACATAAAGGATTAAAGTGCCAGACCCGCATAGTAGTGGAATCAAAGGAAAAGAATCTAGACTACGCCTACAATATCTGTTATTACATCTATTGCTATCGTAAGCATGTGCATGGTGGTGGGCAACAAAGAACACATTTCTTCAACAACAAGAAAACAGACTGAGATCGAAGGACATTTTTAAAAGCTGGAACCTGCACAAAGCAACACTTTTCACAGGGGAGAAGACTTGCTTGATACATCACAAATATTTTATAGCAATGATTTGCAATATGCGCTGAAAATCGACAGTGATGTGAATAAAACAGACAGCGGAAATCACGGATTTACTTGCATTGGCAAATACTAGTCTCCTCATATATGACAATATAACCTCAAGCATCACCTCAAGTGCACAGCAGTAAAAAAATACACCCACATCTTGTTCAACACAATATTTCTTTCAGCAGTCAGTGGGTGTATTCTGTATCAGTTGTCATATTTTGTTGAGTTTCTAAGGCTGGGGGAAAATCCTTGAAAGACGAGAAATTGTCACCCCTGTTATGAATAATTGATGGAAAAATCTGTGAATGTAGATATCTTAACGTTGCTTGTACCTGTTGAGAAATTTTCTTTTCAATGTCATCAAATTTTATACCTGTACGGTCTAAAATTTGCTATGTGGATGACAATATGAAGGAAATAATGCTGTTGTATCATATTCCATGGTGTTATGGAATCTGGATAGTAGCTGGAATATTGTAAATTTCGACCTCATAAAGTTCATGAGATATAATTTTTCATGTCTTGTACAGTTTTTTTTTGTTCTACTCAAAACTTGCTGAAATACCTTGTGGTCAATTTGTGAACACGGCCTGTATGTGTATAGAATTCATTTCACCACAATAATGTTGCATACTGTACATAAATCGTTGTGTTGGCGAGGCTAATACACTGTATTTTTAAAAATATTTTAGCAGGAGGAAGAAGGCGACATATTTGATGTCTGGGACATAAATCATGAAAATATGATCATAAGTTAGAGATATGTTGTTTTTTTAACTGACTCTAAATGGACTGTTTTGGCCTCAGAGTTTTTGCCTTTTCGCAAGAAGAAATCCTAGGCTAAAATACTCTGCATAGAGTCTTGGCTATGTGGCGAAGGCAAAAAGAACTCCGCGGCCAAAACACTCCGTTTAGAGTCTAGGCTAATGAAATGATCACTATGACAGTTTCTCATTTGATGCAGCTCATGTCTTGAAATGTGTCATGTTTGACTTTAACGTCAGTCCTTTCCATTTAGTGTTGTTATTTACGGCTGAATTTCAGTCAAGACTACAATTCATTTGTTAGTGATATACACAGTGGTAAATGTCAACAAGCCTACAACTTTGTATTTCAACGTACTTATAGGAAAAAATAGGTAGGTATACATGTCTTCTAGAACAAAATAAAATTATTGAAAATATCAAGAAAAGTTGCAAGTATTGTCCTGGCATCCTCTTCTGGCCAAGCTGTATCTTGTTCAAGACTACTATATACATCAAAGACATTTCATAAAAATACTAAACATTCAAATTCGTTCAAACATAAATTATTTTACGTGTAGTTTTCATATTTATGAAATAGACATTTTTATTTCAGCACACTACTAGTATTTACATTGTATTTAGTCTGGATACACATCACATCAAAGAGAACTTGTAAAAAGTTGTACTTATTCAAAATGCTGCATTGATGTTGATTTGCATTTCAGGTTTTGAATTGTAAATTGGGCTGATATTCAGTGAATGTGACTTGCAAGGTTGAATCCGAATCCCTGGGAATGAGATAGATTTTCACTCATGTTAAGTGCCTGTGAATCGTACACAAAGTTAACTTCTAGGCATTTCATCTGTCTCCAGTCAATCGTTTAAAGTGATAGATATCATACTTAATTGAATTTTAATATGATGTATATGAAATAATACTTAAAAATTATGAAAGATTACAGAACCTGTCACTTTAACCTTTGAGAAAGTCCTTGCTATTTAATTTTTTCAGATATCTGCTTTGATAATCTTACACCTCACAATTCATCATTTACTTGATACGTATCAAACATGACTAATAGTGACACAAGACACTGATGTGTCACTTTGTCAATGCACTCCTCAATTACTTCATGCTCCACCCTGCTTGACCTGTTCACCCCTATTTATTACGTGGTATAGCCTGTTTGACCTTTCCACCCCTCCATTTCCTATGGTATGAACTGTTGGGTGGGAGAAGACAATGGAAACATTGTGCCGTGTAGGATTTACCCGGAACGGAACATCGAATGAATCTTCCATATGTATGTGTTTTGTGTCAATTCAAATGTCGATGAACTTTCAGAAGTTGAGAATCAGAGGGCTACCAACTTTCCTTTAAATTCAGACTTTCATCGCAGTTGAAAAAGATGTGGAAACATTTGGGCAGTCAGTTGCAAAGAACTTGTCATTAATATAAAAGCATCAAAACTACTTTCCGCCAGGGTGCTAGGTTTGTGAATTACACCTGGGTTACCAGTCATTTTACCCAAGACGCAGTGTTCTGTACCTCCAACAAATAACTTGTACCATCTCCTGTTCTCAAATCATGTTTGACAGTAGCAGAAATGTTTCTGCTCACTTCAAATTATGTACAACTTGAACTTTAATGCCCTGACCTTAGAATATACATTGATTCACTGTACTTTTGCACGCTTTAGAAATAACGGCTCCCAAATATAATGTGCATGAACTGGTTGAGGTGGCAAAATTCATTACTTGTGGCCGAACGTAGGGTGTGAGAATAGCATATCTACAGGAAGACTAAGTGACTGTTTTTACGATCGCAATTGTAGATTTTGTCTGGACAAAGTGACAGTACAGGAACACATCATTTGATTTATGGAGATTGTGGTATGGAATTGGAGTTAATCATCGTGACTCACGGTGCAATATATACAACATGACAATTGTGTTGAAACTCCGTTTTCCCTGTGAAGGAACGAACAATGGAATACTAATACAGACCATGTAGACTGACTTTATCACAGAAACGATATCATTATTGAATTAAACTCCGGCTACATGCTTCATGAGATTGCATGGTTAATTGGTGAACTGTTTGATATTACATCAATAACCTGGATTGCATTGACAATTCCTGACAAAATTTGAATGTGGGTCTCGAATCCGTTGTGGACTTAAAAGCTTAGCACCTGACAAAGAATTGGAGAATTTAATCGCGTTCATAACATGTTACGAGCATTGTTTGCTAAACAAAACCATCCAGACCTGATTAAAGGCTGATTCAGTATTAGAGGTACAACGCTGATCTCACGATGTTAGCTTCAACGAAATGTGTCAGTATGTCATCCTGTTAACCTTTATTTGCTTTTGGTATTGTGTTCTCTTCCTGATATCTTGATTCCTAACGACTAATTGGATTTGGCAAAACCACTTTGTCAGTTTCTATAGCTACATTACAATTTCATCAGGATACTTGGACAAGAAACGGAATGCTGCCGTGCATCCTGGGAAGGCTTCCGTTGATGAGCGCACTCTATACTTAAACACATTTTTTACATTCCTTCCTTTGAATATATTTTTGAAGTCCCTGGGTCTTTTTCCCTCTCATGGTTTATGCAACAGTCCAGCAGTTTTGGCATCTGGAAAGCCTTATTTCACTCAGAAACAATTCAAGAAAACACAGTGACCTACATGTTTTGTAGATGATTTCATCCAAGCCAAATATAACAGCTGCAAACTACTAGACTTCCATATACACATTCAATCAACCTGACGATTGGACTCCCAGCACCACTGGCAGCAATGCATTGTGGGTAAAACTCACAAGGGGTGCCTCTTGGTGTTTATGTTCAACATTTTAACAAAGAAAGAGGAGCTGAATATCTTCAGCTCCTATGTCTCTGGTTTTCAGATTTAAAATACTTTTGGTCAAATGTGTTTATATTTCTTTGGTTGTCATTGTTGAGATTGCAGCTTCTCATTGATATTGGGTGAACGATGACTTTTCACTCGACACGCTCACACCCTTTTTCCACGGTAAACATTGGACGTCTTGAGCGCCACGGTCATCGGTAATCTGTGGTAGTGCTGGAATTCAGACCTTCTGGCTGCTAATCAAAGTGTCTGTACTATGTTTGTTAACTACGACCACAGTCCCTGTTCTCTGTCCAATCGATAACTCAAACGTCAAGGAAAACAAACGACAAAAAAACCTAGAAGTCCATCCTTTGTGTTTCAACTAGAGCTGTATTCAGATATATATCTGGGAGCAACACACTAGTATGATTTGAATAAAGCCATTTTGTAGGCTTAGATTGTGTGACGCCTTAACAGGAAGGAAGTCCAACCACAAGAATGTGTTGGCTGAATGACAGCGCTGACCACAGACCATGTTGTCACATTTTATACTTGGTGTGTGGTAGTTTATACCGTCCAATCAACAATGCGTATTCTTAAGCAGGCTTTTTGTGTTTGTCATGGTTACAGGGACAGTATTTGTTGATTTCATACAGCAAGACAATCCCAGTATGTAGTCTGCTGGGTCACTGGTGGTCAATCTTACTTACGCTTCACTGCGGTAATTGGCGTCTGTGGTATGCAAATGATATGACCACGCTGCCCGAAATCCACAGAGTGGCAAGTGGTCACTTATCACACCTATCACGTGATGGAAAACCACCTAGCAGGTTTTTTTTCGCCAGTGATTATATAAAGTGTTCTCACGGTGCCTATAATAGGGTGAATGACAGGTGAAGTCTGACCACAGAGAAGCGATCACATACAATTTGAGTTCTACACTACATCACCCGCAGCAGTTTGACTGCTAATCATCTATTAAACAAATAATTTGTCAGTAATTACAGCTTCACATTGGTGAGACTGTGGTTTCTTTATCAACAAATGACTGATTCTACTTCGCCAGATGCACGATTTGAAACAAAGAACTCTGGGCCATGAACAACACTGCAGGCAGAGGCTGACCTGAAGCGGTAAAATCATCTCCATTTGAATGAGGAGCAAAAACACACCCTAAGAGTCTCATCAATTATTCGGAAATTGCTTTCTGTGATGTCTGCTGCTATGCAAACTTGCTTTACATCTGATATTTAGAATTGCTTCTAGCGCAAGAACTAATCTTCAACCATTCAAAAAACAGCAAAGCCAATTACACGGCAGTGTCAGAAGCCTGGACTGGAAATTCTTTCCTACCTGTATAAGTTGCTACAGAGGTTTATTAAAATTATGAGCAACGATGCCCATTACTCTGTAATTTCCAAGTTTCAAAACATGGTTGGTTGTCTGCATTGAAAACCAACTTAATTACTATGATGATGATTTTAATTAAAATTGCAGCGGCTGAAAAAAATACATCAACGTTTGATTGAAAAGTTTATATACTTAAATTTCTGTGGTAAATCTGCGACCATCACATTGTGTGATTTTTATTAGTGCATTAAGCAGACCTGCGTGGGAAATTTGATGGTACAGGTGATCATAAAATGGAGCCGTGGTGATACAGAGTAAATACCGATGATTATTCTGAAAGTGATTTTCATTTTATTGTGAGCAATCAAAGTGAATGTGTCATAATTTCTTTGATATGATGCTACTCAGACAAAAACAGATTTTATTGAATTGTTGCAAAGCAGAACTGTTTCATCAGATATGGTCAGGCATCAAGTTGTTTTTCAAACATCTTTCAGTGAGTGAATAAATTCAGTGTTTTGGTTTGGCCCTAAGCTTCACTGTCTCCATCATCGACAAATTGTGTATTTTGGCTCGGGATTTAGTGAATAGATTGTGACCATTTTACAATCGCTGTGAGACCAACACTGTACATACTGTATGATGTATTTGGGAGTGGATAAATAAATGTTGATAAATTTGATTCGCTCCGAGGGTTTGATAATTCTCCCATCACTTTGTGTATCTGCCTTTGGTGCTAAAAACATCAAGCTGTTTGTGTTGTCAGAATTCTGGACTTATTTTAACAAGTCAACCACAGAGTTTCTATGTATAGGCTATTCATGAGTTATGTGTGGACCACATAGAGTGACCTGGATATTTTGGGTACAGTCCAAGATGCCTGGGTGAAGAGTCATCTTTTGGAGCTTCATGGTACAAACAATGCACCTGTGGTCTTGAACAGTTTGGTGATGAGCAAGTGTTTGCGTTGTAAGGATAATGATTGTTTTAGAATCTGCATACAGAGAAGAGGCTTTGAAGGTTTTAAGTCTGAGTTCCCTTTGAGGGACCCTATGGTTTTTGGTTATGACCTAGGCATGAGGCCTATTGAAGATTGCTTATGATCTTTGCTTGTGGTTTTATGAGTTGGGAGATTTGCTTTGATCAGAGTGTGTGGGATGATATCAATGGATGTGGGTTTGTGGCCTGGAAGATTGGGTTATAAAGATCACAATGTACATGTTTCTGATATTATAGGTAGGTTTGACCTAAAGCCCTCAGGGCCTTGGTCTGGAGAACTTGGGCAATGATCTTGGAATGGGGTTTTGTGGCTTGAAGATTGAGTGATTATCAATGGTAATTACAGTGAGTCTTAGTGTCTTTACAATTAATCTAGATCTGTAAAACCAAAGCACCACAAATACCAATACCAGACTTTGTGTGTCTCTATCTGTCAAATTAGAGACATACAAAGTCTGGTATTGGTATTTGTGGTGCTTTGGTTTTACAGCTAGATATAACAATAATATATTCTCAGTGGGCTTGATCAGAAACGGGCAGCCAACAAAGCTGTTTGTGCAAAAAACTAAGCAATTTCTTGGCAGGTGGGAGGACAATATTTTTTCTGTTTTAGCAGGTGGGTAACAGGCAGGTTTTCAAGGTTTACTCATTTAGGGGGAAGTTTCATCCTCTTGCTCTGTGTACAACTTGAGAAAGATCCAAAAAGCATGCAGGGTTGATGATTAGGTTGTTTTGGGGGAGTTTGCCCATGGGAGGGGACAATTCTCAAGATGCCGCAAAGAGATGGCAGTGGGGACTTCTGTAGTAGTGAAGGGGAAATAGGGAAGGGAGAAGTGGGAAACTAATGGATCCCAGGGGAAATTTTTCAAACTGTAGTGGGACAACAGTTATAAACAGCTCTTATTTTCCCCTAAAAATTTAAAAGTTCTTTAGATTATGTCAGAGTATTATATTTGTATGAAAAACACCCTTGGTAATGATTTCTCAAAATGAGCTCATTGGCTGACCCTGCTGGATGCTTCTGTAAGTAATAACTGGGGTACTGCATGGGCTCTGATCTGGAACATGTGGGTTACGATAATGAGGTTTTGTGGCCTAGATATTTGGGTTGTGGTCAAGGTATGCAAATTTATGCAGCTTTGATGATTGGTAAATGCAGTACATTTATACCAAAGAAAAGTAGTTACTTATCACTGTACATGTGCTTACCTCCTTGTGAGGAAAAAATGATTTGGGGTCTAGTATAGTAGGTTTCAGGCTTGAGTTGTGATCAAGGTACAAGTACGTCATGTATGGGCCCATGCTGCAGTATGGTACAATTCAACATGACCCTAGGGGTGCATTTGTATGTATTTATCATGAATGGCACCCTCAGACAAGCACTACTTAATGCCATAAGAAAGATGAGTCTGGTGTTCTCAAGGTGTGCCTATGATGTGGGTTAGGATCGGACAGCAAACGCATTGGTCAGAGTGTATGTGTCTTGACCACATGGACTGGGCTATGAATTGTCCTGGTATGACACATTCATTATGAACAGGGTTTCAATAGGTTTGTCGATAGGAGTTATAGTTATTAGTGATATCTTGGTTTGCAGCTTGAATGCATGACTGACCCAATGTTCTGGTGAGCTGAAGTCTGATATCCAGGGTGTGGAGACTGGTGTACTAGTAATTTAGCCTTTTCATGTCCAAACATGATCAAGCAATGAATATGTACAAAAAAGGCTTTTTAAAAGTGACACCAGGTGGAAAATTGATTTAAATTACCAGTCGTATACTTAGCTGCATCTTACAACAAAAGGTCTTTTAGGGCTGCAATATAAAGTTGTACAGGTAGATTTGGGTTTCTGGACATAAAACTGGGCTGAAACATAAAAAAGAAAGTTGGAACATGAGCACTTAATGACCTGGGATTGGCACATGGACATATTTGGTCTGGAAGTGAATCTGCTTTGACTAAAATAATTCCATTTTTGGTGTGATATCTTTATCGATTGACATTCAATACACAAAATAATACCAGCATAACTGAAATGTACTATCTTTTCTTCCGGTGTTAGGTCAGTTGTAAGCCCACGCACTATGTTTAGTGCTGTAAAATCTCAATGTGGGTCAATCAGAGGGAAAAAGTAGACAAGCTGCCCCACGCCTTGATACCACATACCGGTATCACTCTCTTCCCCGATTAGATTAAAATTGCCAGCAACACACGAAAGTTATGTAAACCATCTATCTGCTTGGCTGCAGCATATGCAAACAATAATGGACGTTTACACCGCCTCATTTTTTCAATTTCTTCATACAAAGAAATATAACTGTACATGATGTACTTGCTTTGCTCGACGTCAAATGCAAAATGATATTTCACAGCAAGGCTGATCTGTGCACACGGTCAGGTAGTAACAAAACAAGAATTAACTTTTGATGTTATAAAAAAACATAAACAGAATATTTAAGTTGGAACCAACTAATTATACAACCATAATTGTAATCTGTTACACACTACGGGTGTTACAACTTTGAATTAGTTCACCATGTGGCGGTTGTGGTTGAATCTTGGCGATGTGCCTGGGAGATTCCACTCCGCATTAGGTACAGAGTATGCTCGGACCAGGAGTTCATTTATAAAACAGACTTCACAACAAATTTATATCACTATGTGGGGCATCTATAGATCTGTTAACAGTGAGTATGTCAAAGGGCACGAAAACAATGATGTCAGTAACTACCAGATTTCACGCCACTTTAAAAGTTTCAAAATCAATAACTCACATGGTGGCAAAAACTAATGTTTTGAACTTAATAGAGGGACAATTTAGGATGCCACAACTCCATTGTAAACAGTAATCACAGATTCAAATTTGAATATTTTGCTCTTTCTGATTAAAAATCAAAGACAACACAGGATACCAAAATGGGAGACAATGAACCCTGTCCATCTGCCTGTATGAATATATATCAAATTCGTAGCGATAGAAACCGACACCACACATGTAGAGTATATATGTACACCAATATCACGTTGCAAATGATTCAAGATATATCGCATTACAAGAAAGGAGGACATACCACACTGCATGCTGGGATTGGAGTCAGTTCATTGACCTACCAAGTCATAAAGTTTGATGGTAAATTCCACATGCTACTTGCTTAGATTATCAGTCAAACCGCAGTCACTGGGCTGAGTGGCCTTGAGAGTTCAACTTAAGGACACCAAAGGGTTCCCTGCTGAGTCCTTGGTGGGGCTTCTTAAGCCACTGATTATGAACTGGGACAAAGGGCTGTAATGTAGAACCTGCAGTGTTTGTATCTGTGTTTTAGTACAACATGTAGGACAAAATTATTGTATCAGTCTTTCAGCACAATATCAAGCATATGGTGTAGCAATTGTTATGCATTTTTTGTAAAAAGAATGTTACTGTCACTTTCAGGATGAGATAATATCTCAGGTAAAAATGAATTACCTAACCTTTCACTTTGAGCAGTAGGGCAACAAACTTGAGAAGAATTTTGACAAAAAGTTGTAATGCTAACAATGCAGGGTTTTGAGTTCAGAGACAAACTGTGGATTAGTGCTGTAAATGGAAGTCCTTCAGATTGGCACTGGTAGACGTGAGAATTGATGGACAGACAGGATATGCTGGTATGTGGAATAGGGGGAATGAGTACAAGTATGAAGCCAAGTAAGGGTAAGGCAGGAAGTATTTACAATGTAATGTATACAAGGAGAGCCTTGATAACTACAATAAATCTCTAAACGACCATTGTGAACAATCCAGGGGTACTGTATGAATGATAGATTGAATCGACAAATGAGAATAGAACTTCAGCCCCGAAAGAAGAGAGAAATATTGACACTCCGTGAATGTGTATTGTCTTTCTAAAGCACTTGTGAAAATACACGGTGCATGGCTGTTGACAATTGAGTTCGAATCGGAATTGACTTCTTTTCCTATATGGTCTTCCTGTAACAATACCGGCAGACAACAGCCAGGAAAAGAATCCACTTTGGAAGGAAAGAGACCAGACCCCTAATCATCTCTTTTTAAGTTGTTTTCTACCCAGGCGGCACCCTGAGTACAGGGTTTGAAGACAACCTACCTGGCAAATCTCATGTGATCAGGGCTATTTTGTGGAACATGAAATGTTACCTGTCAGTGAACAGAAGATTAGAGTATTAAAAAAGAAGATTACGGTATAGGAACAGATGATTACGGTATAAAAGGTTTCAATTCCATTTTGGAAAATTTAGACTTGCTGGACAACTGGTGTGTTTCTTGCTCTACATGCATGGAACTCAATGGCGTTGATCGCGATTTCAGGTTTGTTACTAAATAAAGCTGCATGCGCGCGACATCGGACAACGCCTAAAATTCAGACAAATTTTCTTGTTGCATGCATGCCTGTTTTTGCAGCTTGTAGTCTCAGCCATAAATTCATATGAATTAGCGTGACTTTTAGTGTATATTGTAGCACTAGCAGGTTTTATTTTTATCGGAAAATGCTGACAAATATTTATTTATGCATATTAATGAGAAAAAATGACATCATTTGTGATTGGCGCTATTGTAGATCTTCTTATCTGCTAACCGTTTGTAATTTCTTGAAGGAGAATATTGCATCTCTGAAAGCAGCAAACCAATCTCTCTGTTGAAACATCAATTATTTTTGTATCTTTTCCTTAATGGGAAAAAAAAACCAACACTGCTATCTTCGATAACTTCCATGGCTGACGACTGAAAAGTAATTTCATGAGTAGATTTGATATATGATAACATGATATAAATGTGAGATGAGTTTGATCTACGCTGGATCAACCTTGATGGAAAAGTACCATTTATGCAGGTAATTACTGATCATTTTATTTTTACAACATTAGTACGTATCTCACATTTAGTATACCGATAACCAATGTTTCCACTGGTATTCAAAAATCTTTTTTACTGCACCAAGAAAGTTTTAATAAAACAAAAGTAATGAACTGAAGTAAGCATTACAAACGACAAATTGTAAGGAAAAATGATAACAGGAGCAAAACAATTTACCCTTTTCAAATTTCCAAAGCTGTTGTGGTAACACAAGATACTTAATAACATGTTACGGCTATCACGTTACATCGGGCTCAAGTAGGTAAGAACAAACCAGGCCATGGTTTGCAGCATTTTGACAAATTGCACACTCTTGATAGGATTATTTTACTTTCAAAACACTTCCTGAGAGCTCTTAAATTCAGGAAAAACACATGAAAATCCAATTGTCCCACAGACATCCACGGCTAACCCTGCTAGCAGTGTTGACGTACACATGTGACTGTCATGTGACTCATTCAGGAAATGCCAAGAGATCGGTTTCAAAAGGCACTGACATGAATGTAACAAGGGCAGACCTGCAGCAATGCTGTTGTAACAAAGACTTTGAAACAGTATCAATGCAACCATGGTCAGCACATCACTGACATAACTGTCTCATTCTTATTTTCCTCTAAATAATCCAACTTTGCACAAGAAAACTATGTGGTTGTACCAATAATTGGTGGAAAAGAGATAATTTAGGGTGTGAAATGTCACAAGAAGTCAAAATCTTTAATGTTGAAGAAGTATAATATCATAGATGTAATATTTTGTCAATATTTTGGAATGGAAGATCTAATTTAGTGGGCAGATGGACTGGTGCAAGGCCATCAGTAAACATACACAGCCACTAACTACATATCTGTATCTTTGGAGCATGTCATACGCACATATCAAGTATACAAGACATAATTTATGATAACAAAAGCCACTTTTTAAAGGATAATACAAAACTACTCTACGTAAGATTACACATAAGCTTTTTGCTGGGGTATATATAAATCTGTAAAACCCATCTGTCATATGTTACGATTTGCGTCTACAATATGCTGTATTTAGTAGGCCAACAATTTATCATAACAAACAAAAGAGGTCAGCCACTGCATAGCCGGTAACTGTCTAGTCTACAGTATGTTCCACAGCCTGGTCTTGAATAACCATAAGTTATGATCAAAATAAATTTTCTTTGTGGTTGATCAAATTTATGCATGTAAGAAACAGAATTTATTGCAGCATAACTGCTGATATTTTGCAACTTACAGTATAAATTTTGAAGTGGCATTGATTTTTGTTTCATTATTTGATCTTGTTATTATAATATTAAGAGTAAACATTGATATCCCAATCATGAGTAGATCACATAAACTTGACTAAAATACTACAGCATTTTCAGAAAAGTTTGATTTTTGATACCCCACTGAATTTTCAATTTTGAGGATAGGATGTTTATCACCAACAATCTTACAAAGTGAGATGAAGAGTTCAGACTCATTCCAAAACTGGAGAAGATATAAAATGGCTCAGTATTGTGGCATGTCTGGCTTTTTGTTAACTCCCTACAAAAGTTTTAACCCTTTCAGTGCCAAAGTCAATTTTTCTCCCCTTCATAGAACGTGACGCAGTCAATTTTTTGAGATCCAGACAATTTTTTTTTCAGATTTTTCCAAAATTTTGATAAAAACTGTAGCTAATGAAAACTAATGTCTAAATTGGTCCAAAATTATCCAAACAATTAAAGAAGAATTCATATAAATTGGTAAAATGTTGCACCAAAATTTAGATGTAAAAAATTACAGCATTCAAAGTTTTAACCCTCTGAGTGCTGTATTTTTTTCCCATCCAAAATGTCAGTGCAACATTTTACCAATTTTTATTAATTTTTCTGTAATTTTTCTTATAATTTTGAACCAAATGAACACAACATTTCATTGGCCACTGTTTTTTATCAAAATTTTGGCAAAAATCTGACAAAAATTGATTTAGGTATATTTTATAAGGGTGACAAAAATTGACTTTGGCACTCAAAGGGTTAATCAGAAGGATAACAATATTCAGAGGCATCCACTTGACTTTCCTATTTCCTCCCAAATTGCAGGGTCAAATAATGACACATAGCATTGAAATAACATGTTTAAAAAGTGTTACAAAAACATTCCATCACTTTTAACATTAGATAAGGATTGCCAGGTAGTTGTCTATAAAGCAACCAAAAAGTTCTGGAACAGACTGGAGAAGTCAAGAAAACAAAAAAGAGAATTCTATACAATAATTCTTCATTAGCCCCCAGGGTTCATAAGTCACTTTTTACTTGTTTTACCTGGTAAACCAGAAATTTTATCATTAGTTAAAATTATTAACAATGTTACCTAACCTTTATACACAAAAAACACAGTCTACTGGCGTATTTGAACTTCACTTTGGAAAAAATGCTAGACAAGGACAACAAACAATACAATCATCTCATCAAAGATATCTTACACCTTCTTCAGCCCAAGAACAGGATATTACGCACTGGAGGAGACAAATAGGTGTCAATATTTGCCAAAAGAATACTCAAAAGGGAATTACTGATAACCAATCTTATCTCTTGGTACAGGAGACAGTAATCTGTATCTATGGATACTGTATACAGTGTGATGTCATTACATATTGACATTTCTTATAAAGCGCCATTAGCTGTAACTTTGTATGTATTTATCACTAGTTTTGTTATGTTTGTAAAATACAGTTTCTACTCTTAAAACTATGTTGCAATTTCAAGTGTTCCTACAGACCACACAGCCTTGTCTGTATAATGTCTAATTTTCTACCAACACACTCATCTTAGTTCAGACAATAATTAATTTGGCTACAAAAAGAACATAAAGAAGAACAAGAATACAGATTTGTTTTGGAGAAAAATATTCTGAAACTATTATTGGAAGTTACAGCTGTTGTTGAATGTTCATTTCATCTGGGAAGAAATGGTTTCTCATGAATTACAGTACTAAAGTTAAATGGCCCTACTGCTGGTAAAATCAGTCAATCATTGAATTTGGGGTCATTATTTTAGTGGTGAATGCAGGGAAGCCTATTTTTTTAAACTATCCAACAGCAAATATTTGATCCTCACCCCCACTATAAAATATGAATAGTCCCTTATTGCTTAGACTTTCTGATGAACCCTGTCACTTGTTATAACAGAATACATTTACTTATTCTACAACACTTACAGGCAAAAGTCACAAAAACGATATTTGTCCCAATAGAATTTGTGTCAGGACTGAATAATTTTACTGTCCTATGGGTCTAGGTGTTTAAAAGGCTATGGGAGGGCCCCCTAAGAAAACTCCAGTTTTCTTATTAAATGAAAATGGGCCAAGTGTTGACATTTGTCATGAATGGATGCTAATTTGAAGTGAGTAGATAATATGTGGTGAGAACAAACTTGAGTAGCTTGGCTTCAGTTCATGTTTTTATAAAATGTGGCTTCGGCATGTCTCAGACAATTACAAAGTGTGGTTTTCATGAAGATGTGTTGTGTTTTGTGTGCTGTGGCATAAAACTATGTTAACTGTGTTTATGTTGTGTGGTTTAGAGAGTGGTTAACATATTTGGTAACGTGGCTTCAGTGAATGTTGTGGACATGGCTTCAGTGGGCTGGTGGTGTCACAGGTCTGACAGGTAGGCGGTGTGGCTTTGGCAAGTATCTACCAACTTTGTGGTGTGGCTGTCCACGTTGTGTGTAAATGTTGTTTTGTATGGCTTCAATGTGTGTACGGCTTTCTGTGGTGCATGGCGGTTTTATTTTGTGTTTCAGCATCACATGTAATAGTATAAGTTTGTTGTCTGTTGTAATGTAGTGTGGCTTTGGTGAGTGCATGGCAATGTGATAGGGTTATACTCAGGGTTGAGGTTATGTAGTGTGGCTTTTAATAAATGCTCTGTTGTACGGCTTCTGTGAGTGAATCATGAATGAATGCTGGTGTTGTCTATGGTATTGAGGTTACAACCATGAATTTTTGATAAGGTTTGAAAACTGATAATGACTTGGGAACTCATGAAACATTTTGCTGCCCTTTGCATAATTGTTTAGATGGACCAAGGAGAACAACAATCAAATGAAGTGAACGGTAATTACAATTTACCAGCTTTTAAAGTCTTATGAACAAACTACTATGTTTATTTTGTTATTTTGTGGAATGCTAGTGAGTGCTTTAGGTTCTGGTGAGTCTGATGGCTTAAGGGGTGTTACAGTTGTGTAGAGTTACAATGAGAAGTCTCAATATTTGGAAAGCATTGAACTCAGAGAGTGGTTTTATACATTGTAGAATCAGGCTTCCATGAACCTGTTTTCAGTTGTCAGCAGTGACTTTCAGAGACGGATTTTATTACTTTTTAATTTGCTTTTATTTCTTGGTTCCTCCGGTGCTTCAGGTCTGCTTTTAAGCACAAAAAATAGAGCCGTTTGCAGTTTCTGGTTTGTTGCTAATATATAGGTGCTCTGACACTGCAGGTAGAAATTCAAACAAATTTTTGCAGTCTTGCGTACATGGCCGTTGTTGCAGCTTGTCGTCAGAGTCATAAGTACCACTTTTCTTGTGTTCATCATAACATTAACAGTTGTCTATTTTTATATTCATCATTCTTGTGTGCGTGATTTCCAAAAATGTCATCCAATTTTGCGGAAATCATTTATTTTTTGGCAGAGTAATGAAAACAATGACATCATTTGCAAACAGCTCTATTAACTGAAGTCATTTATGATTGAGTCATCTTTCAGGACACCAGGAATTTCCAAACTGCTGACTCTAGCAAAATCCTGGACTTTTTTGAATAACTATTGAAAAACCATAAAGCCCAGAAGTCTGTTCACTCTCCATGCTGATGACCTTTGACCTTGCTGACAGCGCTGAACATACACGTCAATTAAATTAAACCAATAAAACCTGTCAATGATTATGACAACTGTATTCAATCAATCAATCAGACAAGTAGGGGATCGAATTCCTCGTACATTACATGGAAAGATGATTTCATCTGAACACTATGGATAGAATGCTGAAAGACTAAGTTGTGCCACTCCAAGATAGGTTAGTACTCTGAAATGTAAACCGATACAAATCATAGTTGCCTGTGATTACGAATCCATCTGATAGCCCGAATGACATATAAAAAGAGCATTTCATAGGGGCTGTCAGGTGTGTACTTAATCAGAAGTGATTGTGACCCTAATTGAAAGTACTAAAAGTTAAAACGACCTAGAGGCCGATATAGCTCCGCTGTGTTTATGTAGAGAATAACTATTTTTGACACATGTTGATGAAGAAGGTGGAAATTTTTGAAAGCTCAATGCAGTGGCCAGAAAAAAGTGACTAAAATAGCTGCAAAAATACACAAATGAAGATGTCATCATACTTTGCATATATCACATCGGATCATCCCTATGACCATGTCAACCAAAGCTATCTGATGAGTAGTTTTTTGAGAATAAAATTTCCTGACCAAAAATGGCAACAATTGCCCCCCAAAACAAAAATTGCAGATTTCATCATAATTTCAAAAGATCGAATTTAGTTCATCAATAGAAACCTGTATACCAAATTTCAAAGCTGTTAGACCAGTACTTTTTGAGAAACACATTTTTTGACCAAAAATGGCAAAAATTGCCCCAAAAATACAAAACTGCAGATTTCATCATAATTTCAATAAATATCATTAAGGTGATCTGTAGGAACCAGCATACTAAATTTCAAAGCTATCAGATAAGTAGTTTTGGAAATACACATTTTTTGACCAAAAATGGCAAAAATTGCCCAAAAAATACAAAATTGCAGATTTTATCATAATTTCCATAAATATTATAAAGTTCATCTGTAGGAACCTGTATACCAAATTTCAAAGCTTTCAGATGAGTAATTTTGAGAAAACCATATTTTTTCCCCAAAATGGAAAAAATTGCCCCAAAAATACAAAATTACAGATTTCATCAGAAATTCACAATATATTACTTAGTTCATCTATAGAAACCTGTATATCAAATTTCAAAACTATCAGACAAATTCAATATATATTACTTAGTTCATCTATAGAAACCTGTATACCAAATTTCAAAACTATCAGACCAGTACTTTCTGAGAAATACATTTTTTGACCAAAAATGGCAAAAATTGCCTTAAAAATGCAAATTTGCATATATCTGCACAATTTGAACAAATCTCAAATAGATCATCCCTAGGGACATATGTACCAAATATCAAAGCTATCTGACTGGTAGTTTTGAAGAAGAAGATTTTTAAAGATTTTTTTACCAAAAATGGCAAAAATTGCCTTAAAAATACAAATATGCAAATATCACCACAATTTGAACAAATCCGACTGAAGTCACCAAAAGTAAACTGCATATCAAATTTCAAAGCAATTGGATAAGCGGTTTCAGAGATGAAGAAGATTTTTTTACCAAAAACACCAAAAAATGCCCCAAAAATTCAAATATGCAAATTTCACCACGATTTGAACAAACTTGAGTGAGGTCACTCCTATAAACCTCCATCCCAAATTTCAAAGAAATCTGACTTGCGGTTTCAGAGAAGAAGACCATTGTTGACGGACGGACGGACGGACGGACGGACGGACGGACGGACGGACGACGACGGACAATCAGCCTATCGGATAAGCTCCGCGTCTCTGACAGCGGAGCTAAAAATTAAAAAGAGCAAGCCCACATAAAAATATCAAAGAGTAAGTTTTAGCAAACTTGCATAAAAAATCTGATTGTTTGCTGTGATTAAGTCAAGAGGTCCACTGAAAAGACCCTAACACTGAATGAAAGTAACTAAGGCACCTCACAGATATCGGGTAGAGAGTGTCACACTTTCAACAGGATTTTTTTAGTACACATCAAAGTTACCACTGTGTACTAAGAGGACCAAAGACAAGTGTTTGAAGTCTAAAGGTAGCATATACTCCGAGATCACACATATTTTCTGCAAGGAAACTTTAAACAACTTTCTAGATAACATTTGGGGTGAAGATGCAAATTTTTAAATTAGCAAAGAAATTTCCCTTACAAATTTAACATGCCACTGAGTATTCCTTGAAGAGGACTGCATGAAATGACCTTTGACCTCTATGGTGATGGGAACTCTGTTATCTCGCTAAAGAGGCACATAGTCCAGAATCTCTCCATAGCTTTGGTATGAGAACTCAAAACTTACATAAGTTTTGAGTTATCATACCAAACTCAAGAGAGAGTCTAGACAAAGAAATACATTTGTTGCGGAGGGTTCAGAAAAAATCCCTTCTCAAAAATACACGCTTGTACTAATAGAATATCATGGCATATTACAATGTTAATCCATTGGTAGATCCAGAAATACAAAAGATGCCCTTGCTTATGCTGCACAAAGGCAAGGCAAATAACTCAAAACTTATTATTCACTTTGATCATGTATTAATGGTTTCCTGTGATCATTACAAATCTCACATGATTAGTTTTTACTAAGACTGTCGCACTACTTTGATGTGGTTTCGCAATTTCATTTTTGTCTTTTGTCATGTAATTTATGAGATACTGAATAGAGCACAGCAGGAGTTTTTCTGAAATTTTGTCCGGAGTTTGATTTGTATACATCTACGGTTTCTTGTTGTAATTCCTTTAATATATTGACTTGCTCAATATTCAGCTGAGCTTCATAAGATATTAGAGAGTAACATATTAATTTTGTATTTGATGGTCCCCTGGGCAAGTATTCAGTAAAATCCAGTGGTCCTCCAGGCTAGCTTTGTAGTTTTGTATAAATTATTTATGGCGTAAGTCCAAAGCATTCGTTGCTCCCTTCGGCAAAGTCACCGGTCCAAAAATTGGTGGTTGTCGACCTAACTCAACTGGATCCTCATTTTGTGTAAATTACACATCAGTACACATCGTTAAAGCTGACAAAAAAATTTCAGTTTCATGATATTTCCAGTTATTCTGACATTGAGTGTGCGTAGTTAGTGTTGTCTGGCTGAGAATTTGGAGTTCATACATGCTTTTTACAAAATACTGAACAGAACATGAAATTTAAACTGATGCACAGAATAGCCACTACCAGATAAAACTTACAGTTCAAATAAAGAAAGAGCCCCTTCATACAAAGAAAGGATTTTCCAACACAGTACGACCCCAGTATTTTTTGAAAAAGGGTAACTTTTTATTGGATGACTGCATCTCCATCAAGCGGGCAAATGTGCAATGTGCACCAGAGATAAAATTGTGAATCGAGAGTCAATAGCACAGTCATAAAAGAGAAGAATTGGGTGTAGGATATCATGTAGAAAGTTGTCTGCATGACTGAATTTCTTTTTGTATGGAAAAATATTCTGATGAGACAAGAAGGGGATTCTTAAACAGGACTTGTTTGCATAACATGAAAGGCAGACGAGGAAACAGCAACTGCTGGTGATGACATATTAATCCTTGGTAAGAGCACACCATAGCTGCTCTCTGAAACTCATCTCCATACACTGGATATTCAGAATTGTTGGAGGATGTGTGTATGACTATATAGTTCAAAATACATTTAAAAGGTTTGTTTTTGAAGCAAAATATTTGCCTTGAAGCAGGTCTGAATTTTTTATGTCATTTTGATTTTAAGGTAGTATACACCTTGAAAGTGAAAGACTTGAACTTTTGCTTGAACTTTCAACCATACTCTTTCAAAATCAAGAATAAAAATCAGGGGTCACCCTGCAAAATTTTGTACTAGAGAAACAAATTACCCATGATTTACTGATATTTGAAATTCAAAATGGCTGCCATCTCTGTGTTAACTCTATGGGGAAAAATAAAATTTTTGATTTTCAAAAAACTAAGACGGTGAAAGTTTTTCCTTTTCAAACAAAGGGCTTGAAATGAGCCCCCACAAGTGGTAGATCAGAAAAGAATTGGAAAAGTTTAGGAGTCTGAATATCTCTCCCTGAGGCGCATTCTACCTTAAAGGCAGGGGGAGCCTATAAATACCCCCTATCTCCCTGGGCATTCATAATCCAACATGAGTGGCACATGGTAACAGCGTCAACGAATGCTCCCGAAAATCTGGAGCTTTCAACAACCATGGTGTAAATTAAAGCACTGTTCCAACATATTACGTTTTGTGAATACTTGTGGCATCACCTTGTTGGCGAAATGCTCTCATTTTTTCCATTTTAAGTTGATTTTTGATGCCAAAACTGCTTCGATGCTGTGTTCGAAGCGTCCAACAAACAATAGATGAAAGCATTCAACAGCTGCCAATCACGAGGGGACGCGCAAAGGTGCAAAACGATCAAACATTTGTTGTGTACATCGGATCGATTACGATGTCAACAATGAATAAACGATTCTTACAACTGAGCAAAATACTTGATCAACGGTTACTGAACATGAGTCTCAGATGAGTTCAGACACAAATGGACTATTTCATGGTTTCAAGCAGATTGCCTCTCCCTGTTTGTTTGTTGATCTGTGTACCTGTAGGCCTATGAATGGGTGATGTGTATGTTGACCTGCAGTACGATATTTTACGATAGATCTCTTTTGGAAGTATGTTGTGGCCTAGCCCTGTGTACGATGCCGTGGCGTCCCGGCGTTATACGGCCTCCCACCACAGCTCTGTTGATTGCCATGGACAAAACCGGCAACATGCGGATCCAATTTGGACGGAGCACGAAAAACCACTAACTGTTTCGGCCGAAATCAACTCAATTCCGATCTATGCATACCCAAATCACTCAACCGCTCACAGACTGCGAAGAAAATGCTCTCGTGCTGTCCAAAACCGTTGTTTGCTGGCGATGCACGGTCAATGGCCCATGCAGTGGACAGTCATCGGATACGTTCACGCCACGATTATACAGGTGCCCATGAGCTGCATTATTTCCCGTCGGGTAGGGGCGATAAAACTAAATCGCGATTGATTCATCTCTGTCACATTTGACCAAAAAGAAACACTTGACATAGATTATAGCACCAAATGTTGACCGTTCAGACTCATGATGAAAGGTCTGAAGATGCCGTGATGTCGTTCTTCTCTATACGTTTTTCTGAGCTTGTTTTTTTACTATCTGAAGTTTTTTTGTTGTTTTCTTTTGAAATCTTAATCACTTTTCTTTCCCAACCAGGGAACAACATAACAACATTACCTTTTTTACTTTCATAGTAACTTAGGATTCATTTAATTCGCAGATTTATAGACTCTTATGTTCTTCCTCGATTGTCTGTAACTGATTTTGCTATCGCGATATCGGCGTTCGCACTCAGGTGTCTCGAAACTTACGTCATTCACTGAATAGTTTTCGGACAAACTCAAGAAATTCGACAACTACTAACGAATAGTCGGCAAAATTTACAGAGACTAGCAATAATAATTATGGTCATTTCACCGTCTTTAGCTAAGCGGACTCGCTTGGCGGAAGCAGTATATAACGATCTGAGTTCCCATTTTTACCCTACCGTGTGAGTGTAGTATTCGAACGAGTGAAATCATAATCTTACGCTGTTCCGAGTGCCCTGGAGATTTTTTATAATATACAATAAATTGACCTTATCAAAATAACTCTGTTTTACAATGCTTGGATATTGATATGTTTTCTATACTTTTTGACTTTTGATTTGAAGTCTTTTGATTCTCCATTGGCGGCCCCTCATTGTTTTTTGTGTCCCTAACGTCGACTGCTCTATGCGCGTACAAACATAGCAGTCGGATTAAGATTTCCTGGATAAATAGATACACTCATAGTTTATTCCGCCTCTGACGCAAAGATACACACTGTTTTACATGTGCTACTCCTAGGCCCTGGGATCGATTTCCATACCTTTAAAAGCAAATGTTTAGGAATATTGACTGAGATTTGAACCATGGGCACAAAAGTCTGAATCATAAGAAGACAAGAAAAGCTAACCATGAAAGTTACTTTATGAAGTTTTTGAGTCAATTGTTGTTACATATCAAGTATGTTGTGACCATAACAAACAACAAGTTTATCATGTTTATCGTAACAACAGTATGCTTGTCAGTTGGCAATGTTAACTTCATAAAATACACAAGTTCAATGAGATGATACATATAAAACAAAGTAATCAAACAACCAATAAAGTCAGCAATAGACATCTTAAAATTTCAAGGACCTAATACAATACAAAATTTCATATCATAGCATGCAACCACAATTTTAATACAAAACATTAAAAATGCTGTCATAACAGATAATGCTTATCATATCAATCTACACCTCATTTTCACTGAGTAACGATGCAACAATTTAAAAATTTTATATTCCATCACTGACTGTATCTTCATTTTGAAAATCTCATCAAAATTATATAGGCCTAATACCTCAAGTTATTACCTTATGGTTTCTATCTGCCTATTTCATAGTGGCAGCAAATCAGTAGAGCTACTTTCAGCCTCATTTTTACCAAGTTGAAATGCACTGCGCATCTGGCTTCATTTATTCAATATTATGAATTCAACTTCAAAAGAAGTCTATCCTGTGAATGGTAATTTTGGTATGCTATAAATTGCCACTAATGTTGTTGTTACTTGTAAATGTGGAATGGAAACAGGTGAAATCAAACAGAAAGTGAGGGTAGTAGCTTGAAAAGTAAGTTTTATACTGTATTAAACTTACTTTCAGCTAATACTATCACTATGAGAGATGCAGGATTAATTTGTCGATGGAAAAGTTTTTCACTGATAAAGGCAAGACTGAAGTAAACAGGGTCAGTCTCACACTTTGCCATACAATAATTCAACGCTATCTTAGGGGGTATGTTCAAATGCACCTGAATGGGTAAAATTGATGATTACTGGGTTTAAGCTTTATGGACTGGTTTTACTGGGAAAATCTAATACTGGCTCGATCTGCTGTACTGAACAAGTCTGGTATAGGTCACCATTGGGTCACAGGGTTGACCATAATGGTAGTCAAGTGAGAACACATTGCCTGATGGCAAAGTAGTAGATATGCAAAGTCTGGAAGAATAAAGAAAAAACATGACTAACCAGATCATACTTTGTACAAATATTTTCACTCTGCAATTTCGGACTTGTAAATTTAGTGATATACTGACTTAGCTTCCACGAAAATTTTGTTGACCACCCAGCCTGCTTTCTGCATTGTCCAATAACAACCACAGACTATGCAGCTCAAACTCTATTCGTTTTTGAAGACCTCAAGAGTTGGTGGTAGAATGGAGTGGTGAAACAGACTAAATCTACGTTAAACCATATTACAACTCGACATAATTCTCGGGAATCGTCCTATTTACCTATTATGGAAGGTAGCATTAGCAAGCAGATTAAAACTGTAAAGAGGCTTGGCCCAGTTTAACATGAACATAGCAGATTGTTTTGTAAAAACGAGTACCAATACTCTTGTGCACAAACAGCATAAATTATGTAACTCTCCCATACTTAGGAAAAATGCAATGTTACTGTTTCTAATGTTGATATAATTTTTACACATATTTGTTCAGGTTAATGAATATCAGCCTGACAAAATTACGAAGTATGGAGATATGAATCAAAAACATTAAAATTTCATATTGCAATATTATAATGCCAATATTGCTATGGTGTGTGACGCTCGTATTTTGGCTGCAAGCCATGGATTATTCACTGACAAAAGCTGATCATCTGGCAGACTTATTTTATGCTTGACTTCTTTAAACAATGGTTATCTTCAGAGACCATGCATCAGGATATCATTAGGAGCCTTATGCAGGTATTATTTTGATAATGTGAACCAGCATCTGTAGCAAAACAGCAACTGAAATACAGGAATAACTGTATAAATCAGAATATAAAACGTGATGTGGATTAGTTTATAATTTTCAATGGTTTTCTTTCTACCTCTAACATAATCAAAACTGTAGAAATGCTAATTAGTGGGAGGACACGGCAGGAAAAAAGATAGACAATATTCTGGTTTTGGACTGAAATCAGCCAAAATGAAGTGTTTTGAATGTAACGAAAAGAACACTGAATGTAAATAGACAAAGATTGATCAATATTAAGAAACAAAGCTCAGTGATTGTGTAAGAGACAGAGTCAATCTGATATCTCAGTCACTCATGTGAAAGCAGAGAATGGTGTTTCCATTGTAATTAAGACTGGCCACTTTTCCTGGGGCAGGACTTTTCTCAGCTACTCTGCACGGTGATGTGGTCAATATTTATACACCTCAGAGTTGTAATTAGTTGTCAATGAGTGCAATAAAAGTCCTAATTTTGATCTAATCCACCTTCCAGACATGATTCAGTGCTTCACTAATGATGTCCTGTGCTTTGTCTTCTCATCAGGGCTAGACGATAATTTGATGGGAGGCACATGAAACATTTACCTTTACAAGAACTGATTGCCACAAATGAAGTTTTTAATCATTTTACTGCTTCATCAGCTGCTTATCTACACACACACGCTTTTTGTTTTCTCTTGTCTTCAAGCATGGAATGATTACCCTTTATGCTGTCAAGTTCATATGTCACCATCAGGTCAAGTTGGCTAAAACCAGTGAGGCATAAAATGTCCATATGGGTGCATTTTAACCCTTTGAGCACCAAAGTCAATTTTTGTTGCCTTTATAAAATATACAACAGTCAAATTTTTTGCAGATTTTTGCCAAAATTTTGATAAAAAACTGTAGTCAATGAAATGTGATGTCTACTTGGTCCAAAATTATCACATATATGACAGAAAATTACTAAAAATTGGAAAAATGTTACACTAAAATTTTTGGTGGGAAAAATTACAGCACTCAAAGGGTAAACATTCATTTGAACATTTGAAAGCCCCTGAAAACACAGATAATGTAAACATGACTTTCTACTGTCTAAACCTGTACAACATACTGGTACGATACAAAGTGGGTGAAAATACATACAGATTTGGCTCAATACAACTTCTTACTGACTTTCCAGATAGGGAAGTGATGCTGTCTGGCAGGAAAAGGGTTAATGTACGTTGGTTGAAGATGTTCAGCTTACAGAACAGTGACCAAATTCTACTGAACACAGTAGAGGAGGAGAGAAGCCACGAATCATCATTTACAAAGTGTGCAAGACTGACCACACTCGATTGGAAAACCCCTTAAGGTAGAACGCACCTCGGGTACAAAAATTCAGGCCTTCAAATTTTATCAATTTTCTTCTGACCTACCACTTGTGGGGGCTCGTTTTGAAGCTCTTGGCGAAAGAAAAGTTTTAACTGTCTTAGTTTTTCGAAAATCGAAAGTTTATTTTTTTTATAGAGTTAATAAAGGTATGGCGGCCATTTTGAATTTCAAATATCAAGAAATCACAAGTTATTTGTCTGTCTAGAACCAAAGTTTGCACGGTGACCCCTGATTTTTATTCTTGCTTTGGTAAGAGAATGGTTGAAAGTTTCACTAAGGAAAGTTTGAGCAAAAGTTTAAGTCTTTCACTTTCGAGGTGCATATTACCTTAACTTTACCATCAGTTAGAAAAGGCACAACCGAAGAATAACGGACCCAGATATGCCTTGTGTCAATCCAACATTAACTTAAGGGGTATTTTCCTGTCCATTTCATGTAAAAGGTGCCCTAAGCCATGGTACTATCTCTATACCGGTAACTTTTGTTGTATTTTCCTGTGTGTTTGTTCTGTATGTAAAAAGTTGCTTTTTCTATTTGTTATTCATGTCCAAGTGTGCAGTGTTCAATTTCTCAACTTGGCAACTTTGTGTGTAATTTCTAAAATTATTTCTTGCAACTGAATTTTAGTCCTCATCGCTAGAAATAATACATTCCATGTTGTGCATACTTGGTAAAGTTGGCAAAGCTAGTATCTTGTTTTTCAATAAACTACGCTAGAAAGAATTAAAAAAATTATTTTATGAAAAAATAAAAATATTATGTAATACAATCGCTGTCCTTCTGAAGAGTCTTGACCCTCTGAACTGCAAGTTCAATTTCTGCATGCATAAATTATATCTATCTGGGATCTGTTATTTCATAAACATGCTGGCTAACATCAAAGTATATGAGCAAATAGCCTAACAAGCATGTGATACTTTAATTGCAAAATATATTTCTTTTAGTAGGTTCTGGGCAGCTGTTGCAGAACTCAAGTTTACAGACATAAAGAGCAATGAAATAAAGGAATATAATGCATAGCAGATACATCAAGTCATTGCTGATGTGCCCCTTGGTGTTAATATGAGTCATATTGTCACTTCAACTTGAATTGTCAATAACTGCAGAAACATGGACATCACACTTATAAAACATCAACTGCAATAACCTGAGAGGAATTCATTTATATTTCGGTCATTTGCGATTGTTGAAATAAAAAGGAGAAAGCGTTAGAGGTTTTGTAAGCTGTCATAGATTACGGTTCATAAGTTAATGACCATATTGACACTACGGTGTAGGCCAGGCCAGATGTTGTATAGCTGCAGGCATTGCTGTATTCTTACTGCAAGTCCCTAATGTGCAACCACATATTAACTCAGAGAAATTGATATATAATTTATGCATGACGCCATAAGACTTTTATTATCCCCCTGATACATTTCAACCTCCATACTACCTAGATAATCAACCCATACAAAAACCACCAAAAAACATTCATTATAAACTTATTCCATAATAGCTGTTATTAGCAGGTGTACAACCGAAACCTTTATGCAGAATAAATTCTTCGTGGGAACCACACGCCTGGCATCGTTTATATTAATTTCGTTTTGTCAATGTGTGAATTATGAATGACAAGCTCATACACTATGAAGACTTCACTTTAAAGAAAATGAAGTCACAAGATTAATATACATAATTATGTTTGCCAATTATATACAGTTACATCAATTTTGTGAAAAAAAAACATGTTTTATAAAAAAAGTGTCATAAAAGTTTGCTATATTAATATGAGAATGCTGTGACATTAGAAAGAGTCAGTTCACATGTTATCTTTCAACAAACTAAAAACTTTCAAAATATGGTGCAAAGGCAATACATTCATTGGATACTGAAACTGCAAGTGTTAAACACTACTAGAAAAGTTTGCAATGGTTGTACAAGCAGCATGTGATCACATTTTATCTGTATCTCTTAAATATTCAGTTGTGAAGTTCCTGCTGTTCAGTAGAAATAGACAGAGATAGCTATCATGTTCAAGTTTACAGGGAAATGAGTCATCCATCTCTAAAAGACACTCTATCCATTTCAGACAATGACATGACCAGCCATAGAACTTCTTTGATTTTGTTTTGCTTTGCTTTGGCAAAGTTTGAGTTGCCATGGAAAGCAGGTGCAAGTTACCTCCAAATGATACTTGCAAGAGATGAAACAGCCATTTCTTATAACTTTTGTGACCAAGTCAGTCCAGGAACTGAAGAGACCCATTGTGTACTGAAAGACTCTAAACTGCATACTTTCATTCCATTACAAAACCAACAATTGGCATGGTGCCAACATTGTTTCCAAGTTCATTCATGAGGACGACCAAAAACCTCAATTACGTCCAGTTTCAGATGCGCAATCAATGAGCAGCGGATCAATAGCCACATTCATAAATTTTAAATTTTGTAACCCTAGAAAGTTTTCCACTCTTGGAGACCTCTTTAATTCTATTATGAGTGGCATGAAAGCTATGAATGAATCAGACCCACATTCATTGGGTAGTTATGTCAAACTTCAGGTCATTCACCCTACACTCTAATCCTCTGCACTGGACAAGACCTCACCCAACCAATCGGCAAGTGTACAGTACAGCTAAATTGGGATGGAATAAATAAGTTTGTCACACCAGTCTGTTTGAAAGATTGGGTCATATTTGACAATTTGCAGTGAATGACTTCTAGGTCAGAACAGAGTTTAAGTAATGATACCAATTGTATGGGTGACTATGACTCAATGCTATTTATAGTTACCATTCTACTTCTGTGTTAGTTCAAAAGTATTACGTTGCAGATGTAAATCCCAATTGTGTCAGCTGTTTTGATTTTTCAGACACCAGTTGGCCTAAAAACAGCATTATTTGTGAGTTACAACCAAAAATAATTCAATCACCCCGAAGTAAAGTTGGCACATTTCCAGAGGATACCATTATTCAAAAGAATTACAAATATTGACATCACATCCGGGTGTTTTGGTCATCCTAGGCTGTCCATCAAAGTAATTGATCACTTTAGAGTGGGTTATTAATGTTATACTCACATCATATGTTGTATATCTGTGGTAAACCAGGCTTTCGACGGTGGTTTGCTAGCACAGGTGGAAAGCGTGCTGCTGGCAGGGCTTACAGCATTTGTACTCGAAGTCTGCCGGAGGAAATTTATAACATGAGATTTTGACAGCATAAATTACAGTATAATCCACTATGTTAACCTGTCTTGACCATGCTCACTTATAATCTTTTATAAAACGTACATCTACATACATTAAGTAGCTAATCTACGTCATCCCCTTGGGCATTAGCCAAGATGAAGTTACTGTTAGCAGCAGCAAAATACAAAAGTGTACATTCATAACAAAAACAATTTTTATTTGACTCTCTAACTTATGTAAGTGAGTAAATAACCTTGCAAAATGAAGAATAGAGAGATGAAGACAAAAAAAATGAAATATTGATCATTTCTTGTTATTTATTTGTAAAAAACCGCGATGTATGCAATGAGGAAATTATGTAACTTTTGCCGAAACAAAGGAGCCGACTTCATTAATGATAAATCATTGAACTCTTCGTAAACTTGAATTTCCGGTCCAACTTGCCCCGAACATGCAGCTTTTGTATAATACACACAATGAATGCTGGTTTCCATGCCGCCGTATTTCAAAGCTTTCACCGGAAGTGCCGAAAATGTCATCGCTACTGACAGATAGAAGGATTGTGGTTTTGGACACAAAGTTGTCGAATTTCAAATTAGAGTTGCTAAATTGAGGGACATCTCCGGTGGGACAAAGTGAATTTGGTAACCACCTACGCCCTGTGTCAGTATGAACGACGTACATTCGATCAACGTGCGCTTTACTTGCAATATATAACTTGCATGTATTGTACTGTGCCAGCTACAGTACATCGTGCATCTGTGCAAATCCGTATCTGAACTGTGTATCTGACGAGGTCGAGACTTTTGAAGGTCTTGCGTAATTTTGATTACCTTTGATTCAAGAGGGGTACTACCTCCGCTCTGCTCCTTTGGCTTCTCGGCTTTCTTCGATTTTGCTTTAGGTTTCGTCATTTTGAGGGTTCTTTAATGAAAATTACTGCAAAAATACAAACTATCTCACTCAGTGGTAGTCGCCATTTTCTTACCATTGCGCACGCGTACGTTAGTCACTTATGACGTCTGCATATTAAATTAGATTTACTTTTGTGTAGGCGGAGATTACCCTGTTGACATTTGTTGTTATAGTAATCAAATAGGCGGGACTTAGAAGACGACGTCTATACATATTCTGTGCGGTTTCTTGTGTTGTTTATTGTCTATTGTTTAAGGTGCGCCGAGAGGTCTTTGTGATAGCCCAATGAACTTCCGTGTCACTAGCAGAAACGGCTAGTGTGAACGAACTCTCAGGAACCACTCATCGTCTTTCTTTGGAGGAAATCAGACTTCCCCGTTCGATGATTCGATTTTCCGGAGAAATCATAGTGACCGTATCGAGTATATAGCTGGCCTACTGCGTTAGTTCTGATTCACCTGGCTGAATCGATTATTTTACCGCTGTTACTTATCGGAACTTCAAAGATAGCTGGAAACCGCAAGAACCACGTGTTCTTGACGGTCGAGATGGACAAGCGTTACTGGTTGTCATTGGTCTTTTGCTTTGTGTGTCGCCCCGCCCATTCGTCGTCATTTTCTCCGTGCCAAAAGACTTTATAGTTTTCATTCATAACCCCCATGTCTCTCCCCACACACTGAGTCGACTAGTCTGATTGCGATACTTAGAGTGTGGGTACAGTAACTTGTGTCGTACAAATCCCCTTCGCGTTGAGCTTCAGCATCCACCCGAAGTGTCTCTGGTGGGAAGACCAAGCTTGGAAAATAGTCCGGTTTCCGCCAAGGCGACCGACCAACTGCGGTTCTGTTTCATGTGGTTAGGACAAAGCACGGGAGTGGTTGGCTTAAGATTTCCACAGCACATATTGCGCAGTAAAATTACCGTTGGCCGACTAGAGCACGTTTCTAAGTTTGTTGTCATTACGCCAAGGCGGTACGAGAAGTAACCCACAATTCCAGATGCATATCAAAGCCGAGGACCGACGCTATTCCCCCCTATCCCAGCCTCATCTGACATTGAAAATGGGAGATACGCACAATCGAAAGATTGTGTATCGAGGGGAACGGACTCTTATTGAAGCACTTTCCGAATATCCTGGTGAACTAGTAAGGACAGAGAGCCCAAATTTTGTGTGTTCGGTGTTACCATCACACTGGCGGTGCAATAAGTCGTTACCTATCGCATTCAAAGTCGTTTCTCTTGGAGAAGTTAACGATGGTACTGTCGTCTCCATAGCAGCGGGTAACGATGAAAATTTTTGTGCCGAACTTCGAAATTCGACAGCGGTGATGAAAAATCAAGTTGCGAGATTCAACGACTTGAGGTTCGTCGGTCGATCAGGCAGAGGTACGTAACGTACGAAGTTTTTGCTCTGGTGTTTATTACAGGAAATCAATGACTCGACAGACTCAATGAGCAGGATTTTGAACTTTTTTGAAGTGATGATAAAATGCATCGACAATCAGCTGCAGGAAGTTGGAGTCTGGGTGACCTCCCTATGGCTTCAGCGGAGTTGCCGATTGGCTCTACAACCTTCTGCCCCAAATCAGTTGCTTAATTACAACTACGATTTCTAGTGTGATGTGTAGGTTTGCCTTTGACGTGTTGAGAATACTGCGGCCACGTGCCGCTCTCCGCTGTTCCATTTAGCCGCCGAGGCCTGGCTATTGAGAACTACGCAAAGTGGTGCTGGCGCGCTACTAGTTTATGGTGCGTTGATGTGGATGTAGGTTAACCATAGATAGACGCGTCTGTGAGAAGTCTGACAAGCCAAGCCGCACACACATCACAAGGGAAGACATTCTCTATATGCGTACAAAGCTGTATCGGAAGGGGGCTCCGTTGCAGTGGCCGTTCATTTACACCCTGGCTCTTTTTGGAATTCTATTAAACTTTTTACCAGTTCAAATTTTTCCATCGAAATAGAACAAAATTGGAGCAACTTTTATTCTATTGTTTAAATTATTCAAAGTTTTGTAACAGAGTTACAAAATTTTAAAGTTGGTCAAAAACATTACTGTCGTCATTCTTTATAGTTTCCCCTTCCTCAAATGTAAACTGTTAATTTTTTTATTCATTAGTATCAGTATTTCCAAACAAGTGGAGTGATTACCATATTGACTTCCCATCAATTAACGCATTCTCAAGGAGTCCCTATAAACACAATGTAACAATGTACAGTAGCAGTCCATGCAGATAATTAGAGCTGAAACCTTCAGATCTCGTGTGGGTGGCCAAGTCCATGTATCTGTACAATAGCCACGTGCGGATTTGAAGAAAACACGAATCTGTCAGAGTTTTTTTTCTGAGATCTTGGACAATGGTGAAGTAGAACCAGATTTTGTGCATTTTTTCTTTTTTTGGTCAAATCCGAGCCCCTGAGTCACATATGTTGTGTTGTTGTGCTAGGGGTTCGCTGTTATTCATTTCCACGGATATGCCGTATCGCATTTCAATCCCATAGTAAGCATCAGATTTCTCACCTCAGAACCACTTTTGCAAACAATGTTAAATATTCCATTGATTCGGTGGCTAGTTGGGGGTGTTAAATGGGTCCAATGCACAGTTGGTGAACTCTGTACCACTGAACAACCCATTTCCTCACCCTGAACAGAACTATGCCAAGTATGCATGCAGTGACCCAGTATTACACCATCATCAGTGTATGATATTTGTGGAATTTCTCTCGCGATTTGTGAAATTTGTCATTTGAAACACATTAATAGAAAATCAACTATTTGAAACTTGTATGTAGTTTTAATATCCAAAGTGTGGCAGAGTTCTATAACATACTCTCAAGTGTTCAGTGAGAGCAAACAGCCAAGTGATAGCGGTGCTGACAATACCTATGTGTTCCTCCATTCAATTAGAACGCTTTACTCACATTCACGCCAAGTTCAAATCAATATTTTGACTGTGTAAATCAAAATGAAATCCAATATGAACTTTGGGATTTAATCTACCCGACCCGACAACAAAAGGCACGATGCGAAACTGAATGGCACACTTGGCTAAGGACAAGATTTACCAGCCTTGTCTCTGTTCTAATTACGTTGCAGGTAAAAGTTTAACGCTAACAATTACTGTGAGTACAAGTCCCCCTCAAGTGGCGACGTATAACCGTGCAATTAAAGTAACAGTCGATGGACCAAGAGAACCTAGAAGTAAGCTTGATCTTTTTTTTCTTCTCAAACCCTCATGCCAGTCTTTGTATCATGCTATCATTGTTATGGCAAACCACAGCCACTCTTTGTATGCAGACTGTGGTAGCCTTCCATTCATCTAACACTTGCTTCCTCTCCTTTGTTCTTCAGCTTTCTCACATCTTTTTTGTGTGAACAATTAGTGAAAAATCTTTCCACTCCTTTTACTTCTTTGGATGTGGAAAGTTGTACCTAGTTTTTGTTCCTTTTTGTGTGTGTGTGTGTGTGTTTTTTTTTTCAATTTATAGATTTCTTTCTGGCGAGAATTTCACAAAACAGTTCAGGGCCCATGGCTTGAACAATAGGCAACTTGGATCGCCTTCCACATTCAAAGTAAAAATATAACAAAGCCAAATATACAATATTTTCATATTTTTTTCTTTTTATCCATACTACAAATGATGGTTTGAACAGTACTGATATAGCTTTTTGATCCATTTATATCTACTGCAAAATATTTCACATGCAAAAAAAAATTTCAGTCTGTGAATTTTCTGTGAAAGTTTGTTGTTTTTGCACACTTTGAAAGCATTGCAGATGAACAGACGTTTCGGTGGGTTCCTATGAAAGCTCAATTTCAGAACACATCGCTTTCATTAATATTGTACAATTATTTGTGCGCTGCAAAATTGCAGCCAGCAATCTGATGTATAGAACAAAAGGTATGATGTTTAAGTTAGATTGTGGTCGCAGTTTGGTGTGCATTTGGCTTTTGAGGTTTGAATGCAATTCCAAACATGGTTGGCTGGATGATGAGGATGCAAATAAAGCAGCGTTACCGTAGTCACAGGCTACCTGAGCCGATGATTCATCAGTCAATGTTACAAATTCACATCACTTAGTCACAATTGTTACTCTGCCATGTATCACACATCCCCCTCTGCCTTGCCTCGCCCCCAGTTCTCTCCAAAACCCTGAATGAGGTGCAGGCTCCCCTTTGTTAATGGCTCTGAGTCCTTCAAAGGCGTGCATAAGCATAACAATCAAACGGGACTAGATTTTGCTGCAATAACGTGACTTTCTCTGAAAATGTGTCTCTGATTTTTTGGGGGGAAAATGATCTAGGTAGCCAGGCAGAAACTGTGTTCCTTTTTGTCATTGTTCAGCTACACTGTGTTAACCTTAGGGTGAACTTTTTCAATAGAACATGGAGCGCCTACTCTGACATCGCAACCAACTAACTAAAAACTCTATGTCATTAGCAAGGAGCAAACCCTCATTTTAAAACACATTCCAGTTGCAATTATGTCACACAATAGAGCCGTGAACCGTTAATCATTGTTGTTTTAAAAACATGTCATCTAATTAATTAGCAATTAATGAAGTGTTTCATGGGTTGATCTCATTTCTGTTGTGTTGCTTTTATTGCCAAAAGGGGTAACGGTGTCAGACTCTTTATTGTAATTATGGCAACTTTTGTCACTTCATGGTGTGGTTAATTGGTGTGAAAAAACACTAACATGGTGGCGTCAAAGGTCAAACAAGGTCACAATGGCCAGGTTAGATTTCAAGCCAAGAGTTGAAGGGAGTTCCTACATCAGTCGAACACAGAAGGTTTCGCTTCGCAGCCTTGAAGTATAAAAGTGACTCATTTAAGGGAGTCAGGACAGGAAATAACAGAAATCTCATTCATCATAAAAATATTTGAAGATTAAAGCTGACAATAGTTAATCTGATCGGAGATACCAATCACATTTTCTTTTCTCATTTTAAAATCCAGATATAGGATCAGATACTGAAAGCAATTGTTAGTATAACCATCATCATCAGCGTTAAAACTCGCTGGCTGAGAGAACTTTTTAGGGGATCATGATGAAAATTTGTCATGTGAAATTACATTTTGTGATGTGGATAATGGCTGCCAGAAATTTGGATATTCTGGGGGTGATATTCGCTTGAAATTACGCGAGTAGATCCAGGCTGGTCTTTTGAATCGGAGTCAGCTTTCTTGATGGAAAGGAAATACCCTGACGAAATAGATTTGAGAAAGTGCAGCGAGATATTGATAAGCAGTTACAAATCATTGAAAAGCGTCAATGCTGGCCGCGGCACGGCTCTATCCGGATGACATTTTGGTGATTTGACCTGTATGCCATGACCCTTAGCACGCCCAGGCTCGGCTGCTTCAATGCCTACAACCATGTACAATGTACATATGTATAGACATTGATGTCACAGAGGAAGACAGGGGCTATTCAAAGCGGGAAGGAAGTTACGTAGGTAATAGTGCTGTGTGAATCAATGGAGGATGTGAGGTATTGAGTTCTTCAGCTCAGCAATCAATGCTTAAGTGAACTGTAAATGTGCCTAAGTGTGACTGAGTGTTGTCTTAGCTGTCCCTTTTCCTGTGTCAAAACCCAAACTGGACTCCCATACTCTCAACCCTCTCAACCCGGCCTGATCACCGGGTGCGTTTTTAAACCGCCAAGCTAGGGAGACACAGCCATTAGGACTACCCCGGGTGATCATTTTTACTCACTTTCTTTGCAGAATGATAACTGGCATTGTCTAGCTTCCCACTCCTGAGCACACAACTGAAATTTGAAATGCAAATTTGAATACTCCTAGGTTTTTTGGGATCCAGCTCCATTTTGCATTTGTAAATGTCTTTTCATTCAGTTAACTTATCACTGTGGTAACGTCTAGGGTAATTTTGCAGTGAAATATGGAACTTTCTATCCTAATTGTCTAAAATACAAAGAAAGAGTAAATGCAGGGTTTGGATGAAGATCTTTGAAAAATTTTTGGTGTGATGTGTGTTTTAAAGGGTGTTTTGATTTTTTACTGTAGCTTCTGTACAGCAGATATCAAAAATCTGACAAAAACTTGAGACAACTTTCACATCACACCAAAAAACAGTGAATTATATTTTGGCAGTGAAGTAAGAAAATAGGTTTTTAATATTGTAAACCTAAGCAGATGGCCAACAGTTAAAAATGATGAATTTTTGTGTGAGCACTGTCAATTAGTTTGGGGGTTTGTGGTTTGGTCGGGAGACAAGACCAGACAATGGGGGCAATCTACGAGGGGCTTGGAGGCAGCCTCACAATTTCCACCTTAACAGATGGGCAGTGAGGGTAGACCGTTCTCAAGTGGGAGCTGACATTTCTACCTTCTCGTGAAATCTCTCCACCATGTCAACTCAACTCATTAAAACAAGTTCATCAGTACACACGGTGACAAGTTTAGTGGTTATTGTGAGCTAGTAAGATCAGCCATCGCACACACCACACTACGGCATAACCCCATTCACCTCTACCAGGCTCTACTCAATATGTGCCCGTAGGGTAGAGCAACTCTATTGTTGCCCGCTACTGTACAAAATTAAAGAGTTCTAAAAGTTGGACATTTTATCAATATTTAATTTGTTTCTGGCTTCTGTTTTTCTCTCTTAGCCAAGCATATTGCATTGTGTTCGGAAGTGTTATACTCGCTACAAAAGGACTCTAAAGACAGGGACTAGAGTGCACCTAGATACAGCACAATTCAAAACGCTATGCAATTGATTATTGTTCCATAAATGGTCTAAACCTTCAATGTTGTGACTCAAAGTATACTTGATTTGTTAGCACAATGCTGCCTCTGCCGTGGAAGTTGCGGAAATTTGTGGCGAGAGCAAATTTTTCTTTGAGCAGAGCACCATGGCTCTTGCTCTTTGTCGTCCTGCAGAGAGTTGTTAACATGTGGTTGAATGGAAATGCAATGTTTTGTTTGGAAACGGTGAAAAAGATTATTAGTGTATGTTCTGCTGATTTCCTACGCTGATTTTTTTCCTTTCTGTCAATTAAGTCACCTGTATGCCAATGATTAGCCTGGTTTAGTCAATGTGGAAGTACAAAACTGAGCGTTGAATGCCCGCATTTTGTGTCAAGATTATGACAAAGATACTCAATACAGGCTCAAGGTACTGCAGTAACATGTTATTAGTATTCAAACAAAAGTTGATATTTGCTGCACCAAGTTTTTGTTTTCATTAGACAGAAGAAACGTTATGCTACATGTACTTGTCCTAATTGTCAACTTGCGACATCCCAGAATTCCCTGCTCAACATGTCATACTGTCCCAGAGTGCAACACACAATACCCCTAGCTGTGCAAAACTAGTTGGTAACAATTGTAAAGCAAAGGTTTCTATAGAGAATTATTATTTAGCGTATGAAATGAAGAACTCTTAAAACTTGTAAAGGTACTTTTGGGTACTTATTTGAAAGTGAAATTTAAAGTGTGAAAACTCTTTCATCACTCTGTCAGTCCATCACTCCTTCCAAAAGTACCCCCTAGTCAAGCTTTATTTACTCTACAATAAAAATACCCTATTTCTCTTCTATTCCATCCTCCTCAATCCTCCATTCTTTTGATGCAAATATTCCGTCCAACTCCATCCCTATTCCGCTTGTACAAGCACCCCATTTCATCCCAAAGTACCGGATATTGTCCCAATGCTATTTCGCCATTTGTAAGTACTCACAACCTTATTTCTTGCCAGTTTCATTCAAGTACATCAGATACCATGTTTTATACTTTTGCAAGCTCTCCTACACTCCACAAAAAGCGAGAAAACTGGCTATTTTAAACCCCCATCCACCTTCATCTTAGTGTCTTATTTCATGGGCAACATAACAATTATCCCTTTCGTCCCAATGGGTTAACCCGACCCCAGAGTTTTCAATGGTAAAATTGGACCTGGTGTACAGCGAAATAGGGTGAAAAGGTTATAACATCAAAGTATCAAAGTAGTAAGATGGTTGCATGCTTGAGTGTAAGATTTGTAACAGTGTACCAGAATACTGTACAATACTTTGATCAATGTTGTGACGTTCGGATAACATGTTTTGATAGATAGATGGTTGATGATGGTTGATGACAAAATGCTTTGATTGATAGGTGTTTAAGAGTTTGATTGACGTTAATGGAAGTAAAATTCAATGTTTAAATCCGATTTCAAGGGACATGAATGTCATATTCAAGATATGTATGTAAGTTAATTTGAAATTGAATAAAAAATCTACAATTGCAATGTATGTAACACTTGTATTGAAATTAAACTAGTCATCAGAGATGGGGAGTTACGGATTATACTCCATTAAACATTTATAAATTATAGTTGAATAGAAAATAATAAGTTTGTTAATTATTAAGTATAGTTCTTTAAAATTTACCTGATTGGCAGTTTGATAATGCTTTTGTGAAAATGAATGACAGATGCAGCAATGCCAATCGGGGAAAAACATGAAAGAAGTTGAATCTTTCATCAAGTGTTACAAGCATATCCGGATCTGATGAATTTTTCTACCATCACAAGTAATTTTCTTTTGAAGCCCAATGCTCTGTGGAAAAAAAATATCTTTCAGTACAGAAATTTACAGATTAGGAAGAGACAGTATGGTAGATGTATTGATAGGACAGTGATACGGTGATGCTAGATTTAGAGATAATGAGATCCTGTGATCGACACCCAGATATGTATGTATATGTCTGTCACAGAACCGTACAACATTGCTGGATATAGTAATAGAAGTTGTTGGCATATGTGCAGATCAAAGCGCTGTCTCAAAACATGGTAGTTTCGTTTTTTTTGTCGTTTTGTTTCTTTTGTAACAGCATATTGCCGAAAACACTTTTAACAAAATAGGTTGTAGATCAGCCTTTGTCGGACCCGTGGAACACATCAGTCAAAAAAGTTGCATTGTTAGCGATACCCACGTGCAGACGCATGTACCCATAGCCAGTACATCTGAGTTGAGGGATATTTTTGCAATTTCGATAAATATAGACAAAGGCAGACAGCTTGCATCAGTTTTCTTAAATTGTCACCAAATTTAACAAAGACAATGCACGTTTTCAGGGATGGAACGTAGTTTGAGAGTTTGGAAAGCCTAAAGATTTTTCAAAAGTAAATATGCAAATGCATCTCTGACGCACAATAAATCATGCATGTTGCAAGACAAGAGAATGGTAGTTTTTATTGCCTACCAGTTCTTATCAACTTTTGGCATCTATAATTAGAATTACGCAAGCGATACTGTGATGGTAGTTACCCACTTAATTGTAACCTCTTGTTTGTTTTTTGTTTACGATTTGTAAACATATTATATACAATTAGTTTACATAAAAAAGTGGACATTGTTGCAGATGGACGCAATCAATGATTTGATGTGTGTTGTGTCTGCAAAATTGCGCTTGATCTACATTGTCATGGTAACATACTTGATGTCTGACGTTGTCGTCATATTCCTAGCTTAGGGCTTCACTGTGGACAGTATCTACCAATTTTATTTGAATTTTGTTGAAATATAAGATTGTGATCAGGAAAACAACTCCAAGTTTTGCCAGAATTTACACTTAAACCTTCATTAGGTGTAACATTTGATGAATTTTCCAGTATCTTTTTGTTCTGTCTATAAAATGTATTTTTTAGTTTTGATCACAAAGTCGTGCTGAAATACTGAGTATTTGACTTACCAATATCGCCTGAATTTCTGTCATACCAATTATGTTTAGTAAGCTTACACTTTGTTGCTCATAATTTAAGGAGAAAAACAATAAAATGTATTTGTTTGTAAACAAAATGATGAAAGTATTGTCCATAAAATGTAATTGTTTGCAGAACAAAACAATTAAAATATTATCTATAAAATGTATTTGTTGAAAAAAATTATGGTAATATTATCCAAATTTACAGCCTTTGTCCTTTTATGGTGCATCTCTAAGATTGCAGAAGCTTGAGAACTGACCCAGAGAAATGGGCAGTGAACTTCCATGATACCTGATACAGACTCACACTCATTTCCTTAAAAAGCGGGAACTGCTTTCTCTGTTAGAGTAGGGAATGAACTGTCAAACGGAAGGAAAAGGTTACTAATGATCCAGAGCGACCCAAGTCCATCCCGGCTCAGCTTAACAATAGTTCTGGAAATCCTACAAGCCTGAGACTTTGTGTGAGCATACCGGTCTCCGGATTCAACTCAATTATTTAGAACTGACATTTTATGACAAAACAGAAGGCCAAGAAGTCATCATGTGGGATGTTTCCTCTTTTTTTCCTCTGCGAAGATTCCAGTTATAATCCGCGCTTTAATACTGTAGTAATACGATAAAAGGAGACGCAGCCCAGATTACAGCTCTAATCCATGATAATCAAACCTAGTAGTTCACCTCACTCACCCCGTATGCCATCTACGAATTTAGCTCACTTCTTTTACTGTATTTGACTAATTCCGAGCTCTTACTTCGATAATATGCGACAACCTCAATACAGCATGTCAAGCGTAATTTTGTTCCATGTGGATGCTATGAGAGAAGAGCCATCCCCTGCATGCTCCGTCGTCAAAGCTTTTCTGCTATCACTTATATGTGCAATGACACAGGCTTTAAGTGGAGAACAAAATAGACTGCTGACAAAGCCCCGTCACCTATTGTGATATCTACTGTAGCAATGCTGTGATCTAATTGATTGCAACATCCTTTTTAGCTTCAATGCTCTAGCATTTTTCTTTTGCTATTTCCATGGCAACGGCCAAGGCAGAAGTGGATGCAGTGAAGTTTCAGTGTCAAGTTTGATGAGCCAAGGATCAAAACAGTTAGACCATTAAATTTGTGTAACAGTTTGGTGTGGCACGAAATATTGATATGTCTGGATTTGAACTTGAATGGATGGCTAAATTTGTAGAGTAATTGAATCTAGTTACTTTAATGCACCGTCAGTGATCAAAGTCTGTATGACTAATATAAGGTTACATTGTAGCAGAAAATTGTCCCAAAAAACTCTTCAGCTTAGCCGTAAAATGTGATCAGACAGGCTGTTTAGCACTTGATAATCTCTGCAAATTGAATCCATAACACTAGCTAATGTTTCATTAAAACCACCATAAACACTGCCAAGAGTTTCATGGGGTGAGAAGTAAGCTTTCCTACTGAAAGACCACAGGCAGATGATAATTTAAATTTGGAATGGAGTGATATTGTTTTTATGTCAAACTGTAACGCCCTAGTGGGTCTGATGATAAATCAATCATTATGGCAGTGTCTATCAGAATTTATCTTTCAAAGTCAAAATAATGATTAGTTCGTGAGACATCAAGCCATCAGTTCTGTCTGCTGCACAGAAGCTGTCCATTCTGATTTGTTTAAACCTCCGTGGCATGGAGGTTTCTCGCAAACTCTGTTGTCACTCAGACCTAGGATGATGAATAGTGTCAGAGTGGTGAGCTGTTATCAGACTCAATATGGGGAATGTTGGCTCACTTTTCTATCCATATTGCGTACTAATTGCAACAAATTTGGACACGTGCTGCAGTCAAGATTAATTCTTACGCCGGCCATTGCCAGACGTGGATTCACACTTTGAAATCAGCGCGTGGTTCGAGAACAGGGCATGCTCACTCAGAATGCTAGCAATGGTGTGCGTAGTATATCACTGTATCAGAGTCACTTTGCCGTTAAAAGCATGTTATAACAGTGAATTATCGCGACCTTTTTGGCCCGGCCGTTTTTCGTATCAGAGTGGTATTCAGGTGAAAAGTGCTGATACACCGACACTATTGTCTGCTAAACTATTTAATGAAAAGCCAGAACCCTGATATGATCAGGGGTATTTCTTGACTTGAGTGGAAATGTCAGGTCTGAGAAACCACCTCACTTTACATCAATGTAGTGGCTTTACCACCCGCTCCCCTCACATTCAAAGTTTTTTGTTCCTACAACTCATGTAGCAATCATTGTTTTACTCCAGTTTTAATAGTAATTAACACATTGCCCAAATGCTCTAGTTATCACTACTTTAATTATGGTAATTGCAAGATTGCTAGTTTTTAATAATTTTGATCTTTACAATCTGGAATATTGAAGATTCAAAAAATATATTTTACAGTTCTATGATCAAAGATGCAACCCTTTTGCCAAACTTTAAACCCTTGTAATCTTGTTTTTTAGTTCAGAATCAAATTGAATTCAATCTTATACTTTTTTGTCTTGTGATTTTCAAAAGTGCATTTTTTTCTTTTCGACTTTATTTTCAAAAGCAAAGATGAAACCGTGCCTTGATTTAACTATGATCAGAAATGCCACAAATAAAGCATTTTGTTTGAATAGAAATGCGTGCAAAAAATTTGAATTACCACTATTGTGTGTCGGTGTGCGGTAAAAGTTGGCCGGTGAATTAGGCTCTGAGTGTGAGCATCAAGAAAACATCTTTAAATTGATGATGTCAATGAAATTTGTGACAGCACGTCAGTTTAGGATTTTAATTACTCAGCCTGGGCTGCAATTTGACAACACGTCAGAAACCAGACTTTTATTTATTGGAAGTCGAACTCTTTGCATTGAATGCCAGATAGAAATACACATGCCTTGAAAGGAAATGAAAGAAAACAAAGAAATGTTTGGAAATTTTTTTGGGTAATGGTTCTCACTCAACCTTTGGTAAAAATCGGTCAGAAACCATAGAAACTGAATAAATGAAAGCATTGATATTATGCATTTCTTCAGGGGATTGTGGGCCACAGCGGCTTTGCCTGTATCTCCAAACAAAGGACAAACAATTAGGAAAGTGGCATAGCTGTGAGTAGAGACAGAAAATGATGACGGTAAAGGTGAAAAGATTAAAGATGTATTCTTTGTGAAGTCAGCCATGCATGCCGGCCTCTCTTTGATGCTGATTTCTTGAAAAAAAAACCTTTGCAAAAACTGATGCATGATTTTTCCTTTAGTGTAGAGTCACTTTAAGGAAAATGAAACAAAATAGAACTGCTTTGATGGTGAACCACTGTTTAAGAGATTATTGTCAATGAGTGTATTGCATTGAACTTGCAGAGCACAGGGTTCAAGTTCAGATCACTTGAGCATATTGATAACGGTGACTGATGCATTCATGCAGCAAAACCATGCTACTTTTACCAGGCAGGGTAACTTAAACACAGGCCTTCCCATGGTAGAATGCAAAATCTGGACCAATCGAGTGTCCTCATGTGACAAAAAACACCATCAGTCAGATAAATGTGTTTGTTTTCAGTCTATTTTTATTTTTCAGTCTGTTTTCGCAGAAGATGTTAAAAATGGCAACAAAGTGATTGATGTGTATCGTATGAGCTGACAAACGGCTAGAGAATGGTGATGCATACACAGAGTTGTATTAACCAGTGGTCAGTAGGACAGCGGCAACTTATCACAGACTGCAATCAATATAAAAAAAATTGCAATTTATCAAAAAGACAGCGGAGACATCAGTCCTTTGTTTGCCGTGAGCCAATCAAACAGCTCTGTGCAGCAATAATGTGAGATAAATAACCATATTTCCAGGCCGTGGTAATATTAACTCCACATAGGAAGTGATGCCGTTCAATGCACATCAAGATTTCTATCAATTTCTACTTTAGTGATCCATGGGGTCTTCTAATGTTTCCTCCGCTCGTGCCTGCCTCTCTGTTTTTACAGTCTGTGATTTACATAATTGATTGCATTTTTGATGGCAAATTTTGTGTTGTCAGATGAGACTGTTGGATCCTGTCAATGCTGCCTGAATAATTGAGTCAAACGCAATGGTTTCGCCGAGGGATACATTTCAAAAGTAGTAGAAATGCGGTATCAACTGTTTTTCACCGAAAATACAGCACTTTTACTGGTTTTATCAAATCTTCCTTGCACAAAACTTTCTAATGATAAATTATTTTACAAAAGTTGAATATCAGATTACTTTAGTCTCAATAATATTATGAGTTATATTTTTTCGTAAAAAATTTTCTGTATGTTTTACCAGTTTAAACAAATGTTGGGGCACTGAAAAGAAACAATTTTATGCAAATCTATTGAACAAGTAGCTCAACATGAATGTTAGCGAATCATGTGTCGATGACATTTTGGCATTGGAGCTTAGAACACTGTAATCTAGCTGAGATTAACATAGGTCGCAACACAATGCTACTAAAAGCACCACGGTAATCCACACAACCTCCCTTTTATCTCCAGTTTTACTAATCTGCCATGCGTTCCACCAATCAGACATACCACATCTCTCCTTTCAGTCTGATACATTCCCTCTTTCTGCCCACATTGTTTTCAAATCTGTATATTATCTAATAGTTTTCTGTAACTACTGCCAGGCAAATGAGGACATATGGTTAGCCCATTCAGCAACAAGCAGTTTTCCGGCTCCAGTTCCAAAAAATTGTCACCTCCATATTTTCAGATTTTTGTATAGGGATAGACCCCAACCAGATCAGGTGGAAATTATAGTCTAGATATAAAGCTGGGCAGATCCTTACAAATATAATTTAGCGGAATACTTCGGCTCTTCAGAAGATGCACTCAGAAATAACTACTGATTATATGTTTTTGAAATTACCGTCTGCAGGCGAGGTTTTGTAAAATTCAAACTTTTTTGATGAACATCTTTTGGTAATAAATGTCTTCAAGTAAAATCTATAGTCAGCCACGGAAAATTCAATCCAAGTAATTCCTTCGGTAAAAGATCATCAAATAATAAAACTTCTGTAAAATAAATTCTTCTCATTAATTCCTTGACAACAGTGTACAGGGATTAATACCTCTACAGACAGTGATGTCTAAATAAAGAACGCTGACATTTAACCAAAATACAGACCAATGAGAAAACCCCACATGAAATCCTGGATAACAATATATTTAATGTTACTGAAACAAAGTATGAAATTCACACCTTTTTTCCCAACTTTGTCAGTCAGAATCATCTGAAGACAAACACCAAGCAAGACTCATAATGTTTTGATAAAACCCATCTGATGAACAAAACACCGAAAGTGAATCCCAGTAGAGAATATTTTCATCAGGTGAAGTGCTCTTTTAAAGTAGCAAAATGAGGCCCTGATCATCTTCTCTGTCCGTAATCATTTTCAAAATGAACTGTTTTGGTAATAGCATGCATCGTTAGATAAACAACCCCTGCAAAAAGAATATCCTTAAATAAATCACCCCGTGAGTTGACTTTCTCAAGTAAACCCCAGAGGGAATCATCACCGTCCGATAACCTCCACAAGAAATTATTGGCTTCTAACAAACCCTCTGGAATAGAAAGGTGGCAGGGAAAAGAATATGAAAAATTCCCATGGGAATACATACACTATCATCTAACACATTTTGCTGTGAATGAACCTCCCCTGGGAGATGTCCTGGCTGTATTTTATATACCATATATTCCTCTTCGTTTGATTTTGCAGAAAATTTATTGTATGAATGGCATACAATATTTAGGCTTGTTGCACTCTTTGTGTAGACGCTGTTCAATACTGTCCAAGACGTGATTCATTTTCAGGAGATGTGTAAACTTATAAAGATAGTGTGTGGTATGCGCTAGAGTATTTCAGTCATAAAATATATGCTGCTTTTATGTCAGTACAAGCTAGTGAAAAGTCATCGATCATATATGGTATTATTTCAAAAAATATATTTTGGTAATGTTTTAAAGTTGTAAAACTGAAAGTTTCCATGATGTGTGTACGATCTGCAGAGTTTAGTATAAATGCTAAATTTTCTCATCAGTTAATGGGGATATATCTTATGCTAATATAAAAAACAATGAGATTATAACTCTGGCTATTATGCAAGAAAGGGCTATTTTTTCACTCAAGCTTATGTGCAATAAAGGGGATTAGAATGGCAGGAATTATGCAATGAATTGGTTCACAAGCTAAGCTGATGTTTAATGAAGCTGGCGTGCATTGAAATGGGTGATAATTTAGCTTTATGTGTAAGCAATGGGTTTATTACCAAAGCTAATATGCAATTAGGAGGTTTATACTGAAGCTAATATGGCTTTGTAGCTAATGCTATTATGTGATTCGTACATTTCAATAAAACATTTCCATGCTGGGAATGGGTGTATTTGAAAAACGGACTTAATGTAGTGAAAATAAGTTTCAGAGTTATGTACAAAATGTAAGCCCTGGATTCAGCTTCACAATTTGCGATGTATTTTTCGAAGTAAACTACGGAATGACAATCATGCTATGTGTATTTTTTAATCAACTATGGTAGATGAATGCTTATCTACTCCATAGGAGGTCGTTACAGGTCCTTGGTTTTGTCGTAGTTTCAGTTTGACAGAAATATTCAAGCCATACCATATACAGCATAGAATGTAAGAATTTCACCGGCATGTCACTACTGGACACTACTTTCAATATTTCTAGCTGTGCATAATTACTATGATAAACGCAATTGGAATTTTTAGATATTATTCAAATGTCCCATGATATTTTACATCTGTATATTCCAATTTGGAAAATGTCTATTTTTCGTCATGTATTCTGTACAGATTAATCTCGTGTGTTTCACAATTTTGTATTTAAGTTCTGCTTGATATAAATTCTGTAGCCAAAGCTTGAGGCTCTGTCATATTTTTCAGAAAGTCAGTTAAAACTTCTCTGTATCTTCCCTTTCAACTGGAAACTGGTTTATAATGATGTGAACTGACCAGGTCAATAGCTCTTTACAAATTTAATAGACCCATATAACTTTTCATAAAAATGAACCCTCTCAAGCAGAGAATCATTCTGAAGTAAACGTAGCGCAAAGTGCTGTGTGTTGCACAAGTATCTTTTTGAAAGTGAGCGTGGTGCAGACTGCAGCGTGTTGCACGAGTTATTGTGGTTGAATTGTCGTGATAATGCGACCCAGTTTGTGGTGCAGCCAATCCTAAAGACAGTCTGTGAGAATCTATAGCAGCACTGGACCCCTAGTGTGACACAAGAACCTCAGAAACTCACCATAGTAACACTAGCATAACAGATATCTCAACAAACGGCCATTAAAAATGGAAATTAGTTCTGCATTGTGTAACCACTGATCCCTCGCTAGCAGAACTGCGTATCAATACTGTCCCTCGTATGTGAATTGACAGTCACAACTTTGGAAGAACTCTGGAATTTAATCATGTTACCATTTTGCCGTGAAAGGAACTGCCTACAGATATTTGATGTTGAAATTGAATCGAAGTTTTTTTATTGGAAACTGTCTGCAAATGCAATCCTGAGTGATTTCTGAGGGAGAAAATTGTGGTGTTGAGGAGTTGTGAATCGAAGAAGTGGAGTTGTGATCAGATACCAAATGAGAAAGGCATGGCATAATGTCTGAAAGAGAAATTGCCGAGTTGTAGATGAGAAAAGTAAATCTGTTTTGGTCTTTGAGTTCAATTCTCACTTTGATCAATCACTATATGCTTTTACACCTGCTTACTCACTTTAGAATTTTTTGGAGCTCGTTTTTACGATGAAAAAGTATGAAAAAATGGATAGTTTATTGTTCGTATTGATGGTTGCTCATCAGCCTGTAGGCAAGCCATCAAGACTTATAACACTGACACAAATAAATTACAATTTATTGAATCTGAAGACAATATCAGAGAAAGCCGGGGCTTTGAGTCCATCCCAGCATAGCTAATAAATCACTATAGATATTATATTAAATATTCATAAAATAGACATGATAATTTTATGGCATTTTTTGCCATTACTGAATGAAAGATTGAATATTAGTCTGTTTGCCGAGATAAAAACAAACATTTTGACACCTTGTTTCAAAAGTGAAGTTGAAAAAGTACTGTGATCATGAAAAATGATGAAATAGACATTTCAATGGCAGGACTTATATCTTGTTCTATTTGTTTCAGAGCAGGTGTTGGCAGATTCTAAGCTTTTCCTGAATTCACATTCATTTATTTTACTAAAACGTTTCCATTTCTCAACAAATCATTCAAAGTTGACATGGCTCCCACTCTCTTTTATGTCTGTTTTTTTGTTTGAAATGTAAAGTAATGTGTGCAGTGCAAAGTTATGTGAGTTTTTCTTTATAGCAAAACAAACGGCAAATATGTGCTCAGATTCATCTAAGCCATCAAGTCAGTGTTGCCCATCTTAAGCAAAGACATTACTGCTCAAATATTTGGATAAAATTTCAAAGTCCAAAGCAAATTTGCGGAGAATCTCCAGTGCGACGTAAGATGAAAGTCAAGTTGAGCTCATATTACAGTGTCATGCCAAATGAAATCATTGTGCATGGCAGCATAGGGCTTTTTGATTTGTAGAAAATCAGTTTAAATGGAAAAGCGTAATAACACATAATTGTTGAAAGTTCTACCGGCAACTCTGCACACAAAGAGGACAGAACCTGATCTGTCACTTAGGATGGTTCGCCTTTGTGATCAAATGTTTGAGTAATAAATTCATTCAGGAAAAGTTAGTCAGGAGATATTATGCGTGGAACACTTTACCGACTTGGTTGGCTGAATCAAAAAAAGCGCAGGAAATTCTGGGTAGAGTCGCCGTGTGAAAAGGAGACTGAATAATTCAACTTGAAGCAGTGTAACAAAGAAACGGCAAAAGACAATGAGAGTACAATTGGTGATGTCGTCCCTGAAGAATGGTGAAGTAGGGAGATAGTACGGAGAAATGGACGGGCTTACAGATGCAAATAGCAGATAAATGAAAATGCATTGTAGTGTCTAGACGCAGAGCGCTATGATTATTAATAGTAGTGAAAGGTAGAATCTGTGAGAGGAATAGTTGAAGAGAGCCTCGGTGAGAGTAGGTGACTTAGTCACAGGATATGGCAAACAATACCTATTCTGTGTGGCAACTGATACGATGGAGGTTAATTACAAGACTTACCTTGGAAAGAGATATGAACTCTTTACTCATAAAACTCAGACATGCACAAAAATGTGTCGACTAAAGTAGTGTTAAGTGACAGTTTGCCTGCGAGGAAAGTAAGTCTAAATTTATTAAAAGTATTAATCAATAAAGAAGGTAGAGGCTGGTGTGAGAGTGTGTGTGTGTGTGTGTGTGTGTGTGTGTGTGTGTATTATATACAGCCAGCAATTCATGCACAAAATGTACTGGTAGATGTATAGTGTCGACTTTAAACTGCAGATTGCCTCGTTCCTAGTTGGAGACTCACATGAGATGAAGATGTGACATATCACGAAACCAGGTAATTGTCCTCTGGCTATGAGAAGATGATAAACCCAGAGAACCGACTTGGCACACACACGCACACACACTCTCTCTCTTTCTCCATCTACCACGCAGATAAAAAATAGTCCCGAAAATGGAAGACAATAGCAAGTTTATGTTGAAATTTGAGTGATGGCTTAGCCACTGCTGGGAGGCAAATCTCGCCCATGATGAACAGCTCTTGTCTGCCTATATCTAATACCCCCTTAAAACATTCATAAAACAAATTGCATTTTTCCCATTTTGAAATTCAGCAAATGGATGAGGCTAGTCTTTATAACGCTAATTGTAAGAAACCTTATGTCCTACATGAATCATGGCAATGCTAAGTATCATGGAAAAAAAGGGCACGTCTTACAAATTGCTACGTCGCAATGAAAGCCATCCTGAGCTTCCAATGGGTTAAATCACCTCTATGTGGTAGATGGGTAATGCGAAAACCTGGAGGTTACACACTGAGTATCTGAATAAAATAGAAAGGTTTATGCCATACCGTGCACTGGGTATATACTTAACACCATGATATTAGGCAGCAGTCATGAAAGTCTGATTGTATGCATGCATTTTCCTTCGGAAAAAATAAATTTGATGCTTCTGCTGTTTAGACTGGCATCTCTGGGTGTCATTAATTTTACTTTCTCTCTTTCTGAGTCACTCTGAAAGTTCGACGTTTGGAATTAATGGGTTTGTTTTCAGATAGTCATTGTTCCGTGCCACTGTCATTAAATGAAACGTGGAGCTGTTTGCCTAAATTGGAAATGACCAAATATTCATGGCAATGCTTTTATGCTTAAATGAATAATACAATGTATTCGGTTGACTTTCCCATCATGAAAATGCAGTTTCTAAAGTAACACATCGCATGAGGCTCAGTCTCATGACCTTGCACTATACATGTATTTTGAAGTCAAAATACTCAAGTTTTTTTACAGTATAATGGCCAAATTCATAACAAGAAGGTGATGTACAAATTGTGTCATTTTATGTTTCCCCTGACGATAAAAAAGGTTAATGAGAATTCATAAACAGTGGCAGATTCTCAGAAATTAGGATAATTAGCCTTTTTAACCCAAAGTCCAATTTTATTTCACCTTCGTTTCACCTTGTGTCTTAATTCAATTGAATTTTAATACTGTCTGGTTGTTGATTAGAATTTGCCTCTTCACAAGTAGAGATCTGGGGATTGAATGCAAAATCAGCCAGCCTAGGGAGCTGTGTGATTTTCCACAAGACTGCCAACTTAGGGAGTGCAGTGATTTTCCAGTAGACTGGTTGGTAGCATACAGCAGAGTTGTCTTTGTATCAATATGTGCATTCTCTTGTCAGTTTAGAATACATTATTTGTAATTTCACCGGGACAGCGTACCAACTAACACCAACTACAATTACCCCACAAGATAACAGTCACAGGAAAAAAAGGCTGTAGTTTACAAGAACAAGTTTGACAAAGGCTGATTGTTGAAGTTTGTAGACAAAGAAATTTGGATGTGTATCACCGGGCGAAAATGATCGGCAATTCATCTTGTCAAAAATCGTAGCTGAGATTGGTGTCTATTGTAGCATAACTTACATCTTTGACTTGGCTGTGAGCTTTCAGTGACAGTATCGATTTCGTCAACGCCAAGGAGGAAAAACAGTCGCATTTCACAAAAGTGAACAATTGCAAAGCAGCATACGGTGAAAGCTGAAAGTACCAATATTAATGTTGCGAAAAAATAAGAGGTAAAAAAATGTCAAAATGAGAGAAAAAGTTTAAGTATCATTATCAAGATATGGAAAAGTTGTATTTAATGGATTTTAGCACTGTGTACATTTATCAGACAAACAACAACCTTGAGTACAGATTTGAAAGAATTCCAAATATTGAATACTGCGATTGTACGATTATTCGGTGAAATCATTTCTGATACAGAGTAAATGTAAACTTTCTTATCTAGCTTCTCAATCTCACTCACTAATGTTACCTTTGGTAGCAGATATGGTGCACCGTGCAGAACAAACATTTTGCCAGTGATGTCTTCGATTTGTAAATAAATTGAGCCATCAATATCTTTGCTGCATAGCTAGATGTGACAAGCTCAGCCTCTCATATCTGATATGCACTGCAAACTATTCTGCTCGTGGCACAACTGAAAAGTTCATGCAGAGAAGCTGTACACATGACCAAAATATTAGAAATTCATTTGGTAGCATCCTAAATTCCACATATCACTGGTATGTGGTTTATGAAAAATCTAAAACATAGTTTTTTTGAAAAATGATTTTCCTCTTATGTACCTTTCTCAAACTCACAGAACAGATATACAAGTACTACAGGTTATTGAAAACTTTGAGGCACATTTTTTGGAGGATGGCATCAGAAGAGATGCTACCTTATACACTTTTTACACACACATTTATACGAAAATTTTCAATTGTCAGATGGTATAAGCCATTTTGGTCAAAATGGTATTCTCAGCTTCTGCCGGCCAAATTAATAATTAGTATGTAAAAAAAACTTATGTAGAGTTGTTTAGACATAACTGTCTTTACCGCTTTCAGATTTTAAAAATTTTTTGTTGACAACTATTGTTGTGTTCATTTTTGTAAATTTTTAGGTAGATGCAGATATGTCAAGAGAAAAGTGTCTGTTCAGCTTGTATGTTTCTTTAAAGTGTTGCTATGGTTTTGTCTCAAAGATGCATCAATTTACAGCCATTATCAAATCAATTGTAGAAAGATTTCCATTCTGAAAAACTGGTGTTCTGAAAATTTTCAACAATAGATTATGAGGAATAATATCATGGCGACAATAATAATCAGCATCGTTTGCTCTTTTGTACTTTTCAGGGCACAAGAATAAAATCGAAGACAGTAGGATACACACAGCGACATCGGCAGATCATACTTTACAACTGTCGGAAAGATTGAATGAATTAGAACATTTGAGATGTGCCAGCCAGAGTATAGAAAGTTCCAGCTGTGGCAGGGCGTCCGATTCATCGCACAGCAGTTACCTATCTCATACAACATACTTGGCTGGTAAGTCACCCTTCTGTTTACAATTCAAATATCGTAAAGCCTCTGCGCTCAACTTTGGGATGGAAGGGTCTTCCTGTTTCCAAGGGAACTGGGTTTTGAAGTGTCATGGCAACATCCCATCCGTAAAATATTTTCTCTGATCACCCCATGAAATCAAACATTATTTTCTCAAATTGTCTAATAAACTGTTATCATACCAGTTTTAGAGCTTATTGGTCATATTTAGAGGTTATTGGCCATGCTATATGTTTTACTAATGTACAAATTCATATGTGCGTTATATACCGTATACCAGCATAGATAGATAGATATGTACATACACACATTGGGTATATACTTTGACAGACCCATAGGTATATACACCCACGCTGAAAATTGGTAATGTTAATTATCCTTCTGATGTAAATTATGGTTAAGATATGGAAAATTCCCCGCTGTGTGATTGGAATGAAATAAAAAAAATGTCTAGGTAGACCCAAAACAGCTTTTCTAGCTTACAGGCAAACTCTAAGACTCATGAAAAAATCATAGAATCATGTCATGTTACCGCGTATAAAGGAAATCGGCCACAATTTCAGTTTGTATGAAATCAGTGTACCAGCATCTATATATGCCGAGATCGTACATGGTCCACTACACTCTGCAATGAGAAAAAAGCAGTTTTACTCAGTATTTTGTGACAGGAACTCACTTGCCAAAGTTCGTTTGATTGAAAACTGTGAAGAATTACTCATCTCAAACAAACAGAAATTAATTTGAATGCCATGAAATCTTCATTGCAGATGTTATTATCTATTTAATGAAATTATAAGCTGTCCATGACAGAAATTTCAAAAAGACTATAAATTTGCCAAAAGTAGCTCATGATTCCAACAGAATGTGCATTTACAGTGTAGCTGCATTCTGTCGGCATTTTTCACTACACTATTCTTTGTAGGGAGCTTGCATTTGGGATAATCTCACAATCTTCCTGTGTAGACTATTTCACAGTGAATCTCATGAGATTTACATGTACCGGTAGTTCGACATACATTGAAGGGCAACTTTTGAACAGTTTTTGAGAACCTTCTTGAGTAAAAATATCTATCTATCACTTAGAAAGCGGTGCAATGAATAGAATTTAAATGAAAATACAGATAATTGTACATTTTTAGTCACTCAGTTCCTATTTTATTGAAGTTTATCTATATTTTTAGTCATTCAATCCTTTATAGTGTAAGCTACCATTGAAGTATGTCTACATTTTTAGTCGTTCAGTCTCTGTACACATGTGCTACCATTGGAGTTTTATCTCCATTTTTAGTCATTCAGTTCCGATAGTATTAACTACTATACAGGCACATATGAACACTGTATAGAGTAGGCAAGGTGAAGTACGTCCCGTGGGTCGAAACTGACCAGTTTAAACATTGATGAACGCTGACAAGATATTTTACAAAGGTGATCTTTTACTGGTTGTGAAATGACAGTAATCAGTTTGAATAATCCAATAACAAGCTGCAAAATTTAATCTAGAAATGAACAATCTGAGAATACAAGTCATGTATCAGAGTGATAGTAGTCGCTTTTGATATGCTGGGAGTCGAAAGTTTCCAAATCTCAAAAAAAACTGCTCATGTGAGGTATTCATAGATACGAAAGACGCAACCTTTTGTTAGGTCCGTTTATTCTCCACACGTTGCTGCGTGTTAATGCAGAACTTTTAAGAAGATTTGGATCCAGGTCTCCAAGGTTTCAGCTTCAAATTAATCATATGAGTAAAAAATTTCCAGATTATTGGAACTTACAGCAATTATCGCGGTGGTTATAGCCGTTTAATATTCAGCTCATGTCTACACGCTGATATTGCCTTCTCTTGGAGTATTTTTAGCAGATTTGTGTTGTCTGATTGACTTTTTACAATGTGCATCCTCCATGCTGTTTGATCAGGGTATCACTTCAAACCAACTATTCGAGTTTTATAATTACTGGACAATAGCCATCCACAGGTAAAAAAGTTCTATTAAAGCTCCATTAGCAGAAGCGTTGATGTATTTCCAATAATTTTTTGTTCTGTTTTGTGAAATGCAGTTTCTTGTTCTACCGCCGAAATCATGTCTACTGATCGGAGTTAACTTTTTAACACAGCACAGCCTGTATGTGTCCAGTGTCCAATGTTATCGATAGGAGTTGAGGTTTTAGTCCCGACTAGACTTCATTTGTCTACAAAATATTGCATTTTTTACACAATGTGTTATCATTCAGTAAGGCTGATATTTTACATTTCAGCCAGCTTAAGGGAGAAGAGCGAGAAAATATATTTCTCTGAGAATAAATTTATTGAGAATATTATCAAAAGTTAACACTATTATCCTTTTCAGATGTTCACATTTAAAGTTTTCAATTTCTGTTTTTTATTCTTTTATATCACTTTCAATACATCATTGCATATTTCAAACAATGCAAAGAACTTTGACCAGATTGCACACTTTGTTCCACATTTTTGGACATTTTGTCAGTTTTATTGTGCGATAACCAATGTTTCAAACAATTCCTTTGTTTTCTTTGGCTATTCTCTTTGGATTACGGAGTGACTCAAATCATAACTTTTGTTTGGAGAAAAGGCAACATACAGTTGCATCAGTTGTTTGTTGTAGTTTGAGTGTCTGTAACATCTGGTCAATTCACTGAATTGTTGCGATTTCCTTCCCAGCATGCAAATTATTAGTTACCCTTTATTTCTGTCGCTAAGTTCTAAAATAGAGACTTTTTTATGGCAATATGGTAGAACTTCAAGATATGCACAAAAGTGATATAAAGTCGAATGTGAATATGATAAGTATTAAAACCAGACTGAATCCAGCTTCTATTATTACCACACATCTTTTTCACTGGCCGCACTATCTTCCGAAGTGATCAGACTTTTAAAAACATCAAAGTTCCAGAAATAAAACAGTTGAGGAAAAAGCCAAAATATTCGTCAACAATAAAATTTCATTAGAATTGAAATTCAAACCAAAGGGAAACTTTCTGTTGGTCTCGTAAAGTTGAATTATAGCAGGTGTGAGTTATTTTTGTGTGAATCTAAGGGTAGACTGGAATATTGATTGTAAGTTATGATCAAAATATTATCAGTCATAAATGTAATGAAAAGATTCATGGAGTGGACATTCTTCCTGGCAGAGAATAGATCATTATTGTGGGAGTGATTCTGTTTGAATTTAAAGAAGTTGGAGTGTTGATTTGAACTTTGTTCTTTTGGCTTCATTCAAAGCAGTGCTTGATATTTTTTTATAGTAAGATGAAAGTTATTACCAAAACGCACTTGATCATGCAGAGTAATTAAAATGCCACATTGTCTCTTTGCTCAACATTAAATTTGACATTTTGTCCTTAACCGTTGATGAGAATGTGTCCTTGATGTTTCAGAAGTTTTCAACCAGACCATCATATGCATGGTACGTTTCACTCTCACCAACTTCACTTAAACAAAATCTGTCAGGATGCAACAGCACTGTATCACTAAATTTCGTTCAATAAAAGCATAAGGAGTGTATTTTGCAAGACTAATAATTCCAACGTTTTGTTCGGATGGACAGATTCTCAGCAATATAATAGAAATCAGTGTTCACATTACCATGATATTAGGCCATACTGTACGCTCAACAGTAATCCTGTCAATCAAAACCTAACTACCTATTTTTAATGACATTGTTAGGTTTGTCTAGAACTACTCTATTAGGTTTTGTAATATTTCCACCTCTCCTCGCTGGCTGGCGGTAACTTTTCTGTGTTCAAATGACAAGAGGTATTGTTCTCTGACACGTCTCATCCACTGGTGTCAATTTCTGTCGATTGCCATTTCTTCCAGCTGACCTCCATGCGTTTGCTTCCTTTTAAGTGATATATCTCATTGTCATTAATTTGTCATTTTGTTGATGTGGGCTTTGTTTCTGCAGCCATGTGGTCTAACCATTTGCATTCATTGGCCAAATAACTCTGTGTGGTCGATTCCACATACTGTCACCTCGTCGCCTCTTTCTCAAACCAAATTATTTTTTTTGATGTGCTGTAGGTCTTTTCACTTCATGTTGTGCAGCCCAACGTTTCTTGATCCTTTGTTTCTAATAAAACAATTTATCAGCTCATGCAGATTTACGGTTGGCACGATGCCAAACATTTGTTAAGTTCATGTGTTTGTGTTATCTTTTCTCATGTGATTTCACCCTTAAGTAGCTTAAAGGATAATCGCAGTACCAGACAGTAATTTGCATATTTCACCTCAGAGCAAACTTTCTTTTTTTTCCCCAAAAAAATCTCCCCTCACAGATTAACAGGCTGCCACATTCTCTGCATTGTTTATTGTTTTGAGGGGTGTCACAGTTTTCTAGAGGTGGTAAAATCTGGCAGAACTGGATGTGCATACAAATTAAGTCGGTTGAAGCCCAATTACATTTCAGAATTTTGAAATTAGCTTCATTTTCTTGTTCGTATGGTGCGCTCTTCATACCTGATCCAATTGTACGTTTCCTCTCTCACATCAGATCTCAACTTCATTTTTTTTTATCTCCTTCACTTGCCCGGCATGGGAAAAAATAATGAATTTCTTGCTCAGAGTGGAATTGTCATTAAAGATATATTGAAAATCATATATATTCCACTCTTGGTCGGTAATTGTCGACACCTGTCAGCGCCCGTTTGCAAGTAACGGTCGGTCAACATCAACTCTTCTGGAGTCTTTGGAGGTTATTGTGCCTTTTTTTTACGTGTATCCTGTGCGTGATAATAGAACTGTAGCCATGATAAATCACAAGTTTTGTGATGTCACGTAAATTCATTGTATTAACAGGTATTTTTCCATTGTGTACTAAAATGACCTCATCAGATATCTTAGGATTTAGTGCGAAAATTTTTATAGTGTTCTGTAGGTATCGTGAAATTGGTGGAAAAGTCTTGTTCTGTGAAATTTATATTATTCTTTTGGGCTTTTTGGCAAAATTAATTGTAATATTTTCCTGATGTAAAATGCCACATTTACTCATTTCAGATGATATAAAGATGTACGGCCTTAAAATAAATAAAAGTGAATATCAGAAAAAGGCCAGTAAGCTTCAAAAACAAATTGTTACTCTTGAAATACATTACAAAAAGATTTACTAAACAAATGTGAATACTTCCAGTTAGAATACTACAAGTCTTCATTAAAAGTCTTCCATGTTCAGCTTGAGAAGTAGTAATTTTCATAAATTTTTTGTTCTACAAGTTTTTACTTAGTGAGCCAGTGTACAGAAAACTACGTAGTGTCGTGTGGATGTCAAAAATGCTTTGACTGTGTTTTGATTTGATGAAAGGAAAAGTTGAGGTGGTTGCGTTGTATTGAATTCAGAGAATAGCAGATGTTGAGGGAACACTGTGCAACGGCTGATGTTACTGTGCAGATCCTTTAAGTGTTATGGTTTCATCTCATAGCTCATAAAAATTGAGAATTACACAACCATGGTTGTTATATCATACATCTGCCGAGATTGAAAAACTAATAGCGAGGCAGTCTGGAATTGTTGTGGTCAAAACAGGCAGATTTACAGGTGTAAGTAGAAGTCCCTTGCACATTTTGGTGCAGTACCCGACACCAAAGGGATACTGGCGTACACATGCACTTTCCATCTCAACACAGAGAAAAGATTAAATCTGTCAGGCAGACAGATCAACTCATTCATCAATGATGAGGTTTCCATGGTAATGGTGGTTGCCATGGAAATTGCATCCCTTGTGGACGTGTGATGTGCATCATGAGATGGGAGTAAATTTGAGAGGAGACTTTGGAGTGCTTTTCGGGGATGAAGAACGGTTTTGTCGATGCGAATTTGCAAAATTCCCTGATCAAAGAGAGGGAAGACGGAGTACTTTAGATGGAAAACAGTGATTCAATGAAACTTGAGAAGAACAATATTAAAAGTTTGCTCAGAGTGTTTAACAGTGACCAACAAAGGCTATGTGAGGATGCATATTGAGCAGCTATGATCAAGGCAATAATAAATGCACATAAGTGTGTAGAATTTAGCCTGAATAATCTAGCAAACATATTAGACAGCAACCTGTACAAGTGTTAGACTAGCTGAAAGACAGTCGACAAAGGCATGGTTTGTGAACCTGTCCTAACGCAGTATTCATTGTACTCAAGCACTGCAGAATTTAGCGAACAGCCAAATCAAACATTGGCTACAACAATTTTTTTGTAAGAATTGTGTACAGGAACAAAAGTGACAGAAAATGTCATATTCTTTGATCTAAAACATTTACAAAAAAATTTTGAAAGAAGCCAATTTGTTTCCCAACACTCTGTCACCCATTGTCCTGACCATAATGATTTTTCTTGGTCGCCATAGAGATTTTTGTGTAACAGTGGGGTGAACAGCAAGAAGAAAGCCCAACACCTGTCTTACTCCACCTATTATGGAGATTTCTACCGGCTTTAGAGTGGGAGTGTGGTCGCTCCCATCTGCACCAGATGCACTCTTCCAAACACAATAACCATTGTTATGCTAATCGATCTTGGCACGCTTTTCTAAGCTCGGCCTGGGGGCTTTTTCATAGAAACTAATTAGCTGGTGTTTATTAATAACCGCTATTGCCACAGAACCGAGCCACAAGTTGACTTGTCAATGAGTGTGTTTAGACTGTGTGGGTTCCAAGCACCAAATATCAGGGTTAATATGTTAAATTTAGACCGCTGAGGATGATACTGGTGATGTTGAACGCCGGCCACAGATGTTTGGTCTGATTACCAAAAAAAACATTGATGAGGATTGGCCTATGCGTTGTTATCAGTGCCACTAGAAAGTGAAATGGAATACAAAAAAAAACTTTGGGAAAAAGGAACTAATGCAGGCAAAATACACTGTGATAAATAACTCAAAGCCGCTTTATTTTTTATAGTGTGGACACTGAGAATACCATTATTACGAGGAATCTTTTGTGTACAGTGCACAAAGCCGTGCCTTTGACCCGTGACTTATGCATACACCGCTTTAAAGTTTCCTTTCTTTTGTTCATGTACTGCATTAAAGTCTAGCAAATCAACTTTCACAGGCAAGATGAAATAGAAGATTTAAAGTCGAGTAATTTTACATACTGGCTGTTCAAGTTTTGGATGCTATTTTGCAAAATTTTGTCTGCAATGTATGTACCAATGCATTATGACAATGATATCACTCTGTATTCTGTCTTAGAATACGTCTGAACAGAGGAACAACTGTAGATGATATTCACTTTGTTTCCACTGTGTTCTTTTTAAGATGCCAGTACTGTCTTTACCACAAACTCATTCATCACAGAGAGCGTAGGAAATAAAGGAGAGAGCAATCTCTGATGTATTTTACAGCCCTTGGATAATTTATAACCTGCATTCCCGCTCACTCTCTCTCTCCAGATAGATGTCCCTATAATCTTCCTTTGTCTGTTTTTTTTTGTTGACAGAAGGACCAGCAGGAAGTAGGTCTTTATCAGGGTGGCCGTATGAGTACCCACGATTCTTTGCTCCTGCAATGCAACACAGCGTACAGCAGCCCAGTACAGCGCCGCCGCCACCACCGCCTCCGCCACCACCACCGCCGCCACCACCGCCACCAGTACCAGTGCCAGCTCAGCCCAGTGTGACAGAAACAGTGGTGTCACTGTCAATGGACAGACCTGCCATGGTTGCACACACCCCAAGTAGCAATGAAGTCACCATGCTGACACCGTTGTATCCGAGATCGGATCCACGGTTTCCCGAACCGCATTTGACGCTTGACGCGAGGTTAACAAGTCCCCACTTATCAGACCCGCGAATCAGTGAAACTCGTTTTGTGTACCCACCAACTTCTCATCGGTTTTCGTTCCCCGCCACAGCCACTATACCCATCCTGTCACCTGGAGTTGATAGCAGTCGGTATATCCCATTACCTTCTCCCCATGATGTGTACCCAACATCCCCTTCTACCCCGGTCACATTACCCACAACACCCTATATATCGGGCTCACCACCATATCAGTTATATGCGCACCTTTATAGTACTTCTACTACTCCATCTACACATCCACCATTCTACGAAGGCACGCCACATTTACCCATGTTGCCCTCGACTACCAGCAGCAGAGCTGCTCTAACTGCCTCTAGTACAATGGTCAGGTCGGCAAACGGCAGTAACAATAACCATAGAAACGGCAGTCATGGAACAGCAGATAGATCCAACGGGAGTCATGTGGCGGTGGCCAGACAAAACCCCGCTGCATTATATCATGGTGAAGATGACGAAAGAAAAGGTGATGTATGGAGGCCATATTGAAAGAAAAAAGAACAAAACTGCACAGATGTTCAGCGTTTACGCCTGCATGTATTGTCCAAAAATAACACAACTGCAGTGGATAAATTTGTCAGTATATGAAGTCAGTATAGCACTATGGTTACACCGTTTCAGCGTAAATGACAATTTGTAGACATAGTACACAATACACTCTCAGACAAAATATCAAAACAAGATTCATACCAACAGGAGTGTTCACAAATATTTATCTGGTCTGATTTTCATTCGTCAATGAAACTTTATCGAAAGTTTTTCCACCCAGAAGGAATTTTTAATATTTTCATCTTCAGAGGAATTTTTATGCTGTTTTTTGAACGTATTCATTTTTGACTTAGTGCAATTATCAATATTTTATATATGGTGTTAAAATCAGTCTGAATAATTTAAGTATGAGTGTGATAGGGAAGCCAGTGTGTACACACAGACACACACACACATGCTCACATACATATACACAGACAATTATGTTGTGAAGAATTCTTTTTCCTCTGGAATATTTATCCAAATCAGGGTTTTCATAAAAAAGCAAATTTTTGAGAAAGCATTTTGTGAAAGCAGTCAATTAAATTGTAATGGAGTCACTAAATTGTGTTCATTTAAAAAAACCTCTGTTAGTTTGGAAGTTGAAAAGTTTAAGTGAACGTAACTGAAACAGGGGTCAGAGGTCAAGGCAAGATCATGTGATCAAGACAGAGTACTCATAATTAAAACTCACAGATTATTTTTTACTGTTCAGCCACTCCATTGCATGAAGAATTTATGAACCTTGTACTAGTAAGCTAATGCTGCTTCGTCACATTCTGTGATAAGTACTTCAGTAGCTGTCTTGTTTTTGGGCGCATTATCCCATAGAAAAACTTTAGACGAAAGTTATAGTTCATTAAAGTTTGATAATCAGCTTCATTTGAGCTATAAAGCACCAAATATTTTTATATTCTTAGACAATAGTCTGTAAATTGTCATAGGAAGCTGAATATTATGTGATGTGTTGTTTGACGTACTTTCTCCACAGTGAAATATGTTACGATAGTCCGGATTAAAATAGCTCACCAAAACGTTTGTCAGGATATTTTGCATATTTTGAAAAATGTTGTTTCACTGTACAGCTAGTGATGGCATTGTCATAAAGTCTTTAAAAAGATACTGTTTTTAATTTATGACTCACTGAACATCTGTTAATTTTCCTTCTCATTTTTGACATTCCACCACTTTGACTCTTGTACATGACATTTATAGTGGTGATAAATTCAGAAGCCTTCAAATTTTCCAGTTTCTGTGATAAAGACGTGTTTTTCATTCTGCTGTGAAACTTTGTTTCAAATAAGAGCTTCACAAACAATAACAAGCCAAATTTTATCTTTTTATAGTAAGAATCTGTGAAATGTTACTTTTGAAACACCTGGTGAACATTTAAAAACTCGAATTCTTTCTTTTCATGGAAAGGTTCATAGACATTATCAGAGGTTCAACCTGTGACTTCATCTTAGGGACAATTTGAGTACTTATTCGAGCCATCCGTAAATTTTGACTTTTAAACATTTTCTGGTTTTCTTGTGAAGAGAGCTGAGATACACAGTGAAGAGTTTTTGCACACTTTGTTGTGTTGGAGTAGACTTATACAGCGAGTAATTAGAACACTGTCAAGTAGACGTCATGTAAACTTGTCTTATTGCCACAGTAATTGTAGTTGCCATGACAAAGTACTTAGTCGTCAAGTATTGCAAAATGTCATCACACTGTTTTTTCATCAACGAATTTCAATGTTAGTTGTATTTTTTTTTAAAGCAGGGACAAATATTGTTCCAGCCTGGGTACTTGGCTTTGTAAATAAGGCGCCACACTTTCTTCCCCATCGTCAAGTCAATTCTAAGAGTGACGTTTTTTTCCCCAGATTTTCTTTCATACAAGTGTAGTTATAGAGCCCGCCTGTCGCCCAAAAATTTTAGCAAATGCTAATTAAACAGAGTACTGGATTTCTGAACTGATTTTCAAAGTGAGTGGCACATTTGATGTTATTGAAGTGAAACACAGAAAGAATGTATGTAACATTCATTTATTCATTCATTCACTTGTTGGGACATCAAAATTTATAGTCTAGTGGCATTTGATCAACTGATGCCGAGCATTGTCCAAGTTTTATGATTAAAGTAGGGTGTAGACATTCTGACTGATGTCATTAGTTAAATAAATGAGATAAAACTACGGACAATTTTAAAACCAAACATCTGGGTCTAGATTGTGGGTCCTTTTTAAGCATGACAAATATATTCTTCAACAAAACTTTTGAAACCTGTGAACTTTATTTTTTTGCCAAAAGGACAGAAGTGTTGCCAAAAACAGGAAAAAAAAATCTTTTGATAATCTGAAGACACAAAGCCATGGGATGTGTATTGTTGGACAGTTTGATACCTGATCGCTTCAGAACAAATGGCTATTTTCTCAACATATTTTTATATAAGTTTGGTGAAACAATTGTGTAAGTGTGGTCATTTGGTGTTCCAGTGAGTGTGTTTATGTATTTATAAAGAAAAAACTGGAGTGACAATTTTTATCAGAAAAAAAAGTACACCAGATATTAGAATGTTGCAAGCTGTGTGTTACTGGCTCAAAGCAATACAATGGATTGTGATCATTGTAGCATTGTTGTTGTCATGGTTACCTGTGCTTAAAAAGCACACATTTCTCGTTTTATTCAAGTAGACGTAGTCTTTGAAATCTTTTGACGGTTCAATTCAACGGACTCTGTTTTTAGAAAAAAAATTTCGATGGTTGTGCTATCAGTACAAAGCAAGTACTTACCCATCATGCATCTTTGTAGTCAACAATTTTATTTTCTGTCATTTTTTTCCTTCTTTCTCGCTATATTTTGACATTTCAGTATTTCCCAACTTTTTTTGAGGCAATATTTTTCCCAGCACGGACCAATGCAAGAGTTGGTAGAAGTAGCTATATCGTAATTTTTTTTTAGCATTTTGATTCAGTTTTCTATTTATACTTTTATTGTTTTTAAGAAGTCAATTATACTACCCATTTCAACAAATGGCTAAAAAATCCACTTTTTATCCTCAAAGGTTGTAATATATATCATATACCGTGGGTAGTGTGATTTACTTGTTAAAAGAAAGTCCGTAATGATTTTCATCAGAGCTTTGTCAAGTCTTGTCTTTTTTGCAATAAAATATATTTGTAAATGTGACACCCTGTGTGTAGTGTCTGTATTTCAGATGGATTCGACGGTCAATTGTAAAATTGGCAATGTCTGACATCAGGTTGTGTAATTTCGACACTAGAGGGCGCTGTGAGTTACTAGTCACCAAATCTGGCAAAGTAAAATTGATGCTGTGATTGATATCAATGAAGTCAGGAAAGGGAAAAGCTTTGGAGAAAGTGTTATTTTTTTCGAGATGCAGCAAAGCATCTCTGTAAACTGTAAACTGATCTTGCAGAAATCATCTCGGCATGCAAACAAGGATGGCAGAACACCAAACGTGATGGATGCCTGCTTGTCAAAGAACGTGAGGAATCAATCAATTCAGTTGAAGCTGGGAGGCACTTCTTGAGTTAATGATTTAATTGTGTTGCCAGATAATTTACATCTCTTAGAAGTTACAAACACCATAAATACACCAAAATGGTTTCACAGAATACTAAAACAACGCAGATCTTGAAGTGTTTCCATGGCAATAAATCCACCAAAGTACGGTGACTTTTTTCCAGAGAATGTATGAAATGCATCAATAGTTTTGCATGGCCATACAAACTGAAACACATTCGTTAGCTTAGAACTTTTATCCTCCATGAGCACAGATATGGATGTTACAGTAAACTGATATACAGCAAGTGTACTCCCTGCAGCTTGTAAGTTACACTACCGATGATGAAGATCATACCAGCATTCTGAGTATTGCCAAAAAATTCAGTATGGCAAACCACATACTTTTGTCATGCAAACAGTACTAACATTATCAGAAATTTTCCAACAGACCAAGAGATCTCACGACATGCTAGAGTACTGGCAATCTCAATGTAGGAAAACTATCTTCTGATTTAACACTGTTTACAACATGCTAAGTTTGTTCGAGTCAGAACTTTGAATGTTAATGGTACTTGTTTCTCACCTAAACATGAAAACTTCGATGTTTAGTGAGGATTGGATTAAGTTTTTTCTTTGGTGATGGGCCACATTACACAGAAGTTGGTGACTTGTTTTCTGCTTGAACTATACAACAGAATATACACTCATTTCCAAATGATCTGAAACACCCACTTTAAGGTTGTCATGCCTCAAAATTAAAAGACTTAAACTTTTGCCAAACTTTTCCTCAAGGAAACTTAAATCATTCCCTTTTGAAATCAAAAATTGAAACCAGGGTTTACCATGCAAACTTGGGTACTATACAAACAAATTACCAAATATTTATCAACACTTGAAATTAGAAATGGCTACCATCCCGGTCTTTAACTTTCTAGGGCAAAATAATTTTTCGCTTTTCGAAAAATAAGCTGGCAAAAACTTGTTTGCTCTTCAAGCTACATAATGAGCCCCCACAAGAGATAGACCAAAACTGCATTGTGTAAGTTACAGAGTTCAAGTATCTGTGCCCCAGGCGCAATCTATCTTAAACACAGTTGTTGATATTGCTTATATCATGGTAGAACTCATTATGTCAGATGCAAAGTTCAATAAAATTAAGTCTAAGCTTAGAAATTAGAAAGTAAAAAGACTAAACCGGAGATTTTCTGCAAGTGTACAAATCCAATCCTAAGCTCAAGCTAACGGCTCTCCATTTGACAATACATTGTACTATGATTAGCATATTAAAATACATTTGCATCAAAACAGCAAAGAAAGGTACATCACATGACGTATAGATCGAACATTCATAGTCAAAAATATTACAACAAACAATATGAACTGCAGAATTGCCACAAATGTAACACAATGCCTCAGATTGCATAGACAAAATATTTCATACTTGTTTTCCTTTTTGAAAAAGAAACCATTTTTATGTGAAGACGAATTTTTAATTTTCCATGAACTAATCACTGAAGTATACTACTTCATCACTGAATTCCCTTCTGTAGATCTATGACCAATGCTTGTAGGATACCAGTAATCCCAGGGGACAAAGCGCCCTCACAGTCTAGCCTTGGACAACTTTGTTGTCTAAGGTCCAGCATAGAGGCAATAGTATCACACAAACAGGAACAAAAGTGCTACAAATGGTTGGCTACATAACACAACAGGGGTGAATCCATGTTTTAGAGAATGGATACAAATCAAACATGCATTTCAGTAATTATCATAGGTAACACAGGTACAACCCATCATCTTTGTCGAAAATATACAAGTACATGAAACAAAAATTTTTACAGCAATAATTTGAAAGTTATTTAAAAATTTCACTGTATCACTACATCGTCTCACTTAACATCTACACATTGATATTTACTTAAACGTAAACTTCATATTTTCCTTTGCTCTTGTAATTATTGAAAAAATGTGTGAAAGATATAATACCTCTATTTGACAAAGGCAAATGAGAATTGCATTGATACTGCCAATATTAACCTTCTGAACCCTGATCCTTGGTGACCCCAGATACCATGAAAATTACATTTGGACAGGGTGCAAAGTGGAGCCAGACCCAAACAGAAACATCTGGAAGTCCAAACTACCTGCTCTATGTAATGGAGGGAGTGTGGGCATTGCAAACAACCAGTTTTGAAGTAATTTTCACACAAATCAAATGGTTTGATGGCCTAGTCCTCTTGATTCCACACAGTATGTGGGTTTGACGATACTAGCTTCTTGACCCAGTACCGGTAGTCTTTATGTGGTATTCCATGGGGGGATTGTGAGCGAGGCTTCACCAGCCACAAGCAACTTTCTTGCAGTAATGATCGCTACTAGTACCAATATTCATAACTATGTGAAATATTTGAAAAGTACATACATTAAAAGAGACATCCATCCAATATCACCTGAAGGTATTCAGAGAAGAAACAAGACTTTACAATTCATGTTGCATCTCTATGTGTACATCTAGTCATGTGATCTAGTCATGTGATCTAGTCATGTGATCTTCTGTTAATGCCTCATTACATCATTGCTACTCTATTCACCGGATTGTTCGGTTTGCAAAGTTACCAGTCCCGACAAAAGAATTGGTGGTCAACTCCCGATTAATGGTCTCAATCAACATATTTAAAAAACTTACACAATCTGTATATGTTATGTTCAGAAATGATATGTATGAACAAACAGTACAAAATATAGTGTTCCACACATAAAAAAACATTGTTACAAGGTTATGCCTTTCAGGTATCTTTTCGCTGATTCTAACATTGAAAAATGCTTGGTACAACTTGATTGAATGAATGAAAAATTTCTTTTTTCTGGAGGACTTTGTTCTGCTAGCAAGAAGACTACTTCTCAAGTTTGCACATCGTCCTGAATATTTGTTCAGTTACCGTGTCTAGTCTGTTACAAATATCACTCCCACTGGTTCATGGCATGTAAAAAAGAAATGTATGATAACAAAAGACTGTGGAACAACCTGGCTGGTTGATTTTGGTAGAATGCACCTCAGAGACGGAGATTTGGACTCTCGATTTTTTTTAATAATCTGTTCCTGTTCTGCAACTTGTGTTTACTCACAGTTTGAAGTTCACAGAAAAAATGAAAATTTCATCACCTTGTTTATGTGAATATTGAAAATTAGAATAGAACGAAATGAATACAGAACTTTGCCCTATAGAATTAACAGTGGCAATGTCACTTATTATTCTATTTTAAATATTTCTAAATTTTTCGGTAATTTGTTTCTATTCTTCCAAAATTTGCTAAGAGCCCTTTGATTTTTATCCTTAATAGTCTGGGCTCGAAATTAGCGGTAACCCCACATCCACTACCAACTTTTCCCTGGGGCTACCAAAGTCCATGAAATGGTAGCCCACATGGACTACCAAAGCCTGGGACATGAAATTCAGTCAGTACTTGGCGTGCCATGTCCGGTCTTTCACTTTTGGACGAGCTAAATGCAGTCAAACCCAGCTGGACACAGTAAGGCCAGACTATGACTTTGTTTTGCAAATTACAAAGACGACCTTGTGATGGAACTTTGCAACAAAGTTTCAATATCTCAACTGATGTACTTGGATGACAGGCACAGAAAATGATGGCCAATGAAAAAGTATTCTCATTGCATTTTGATCAAAATGTATCAATCACAAACTCCTCCCTACTACAGAAAGCCCATGGTCTGTTTTTAGCCCTGCTGAGAAAATTGTGGTCATTGCCATGACGACTATCAAAATTGGAATGCAACTCTGAGAAAGAAACTGGTTGTCATACAATGATAGGTCACCAAACTTTCTTAGTGTCACTGTTGTCAATTTCGAGCCCTGATAGCTAAAGGGAATGGTTTAAATTTCCCAAGGGAAAATGTGAGTAAGTTGTAGTTCTGAGGTGCATACTCCCTTACGATTACAGTGCTGTAATTTATGCAGAAAAGTGCACTCCAAGAAACTTTTCAGTAAATATTACTGGAAATGATGAGTTTAATATTCTGTACAGGAATATTTTACAATCAATAAGACTTATGCTCTGTACAAAAGTAAACTTCTTCCGCACTTCTTGCCGACAAACTGTGCATATTCTTTCACTTCCTCTGTATCACTGCGGCTTTTTGACAACACCTTGTATATCATGTACGGCATAGCTTGGCGCTGATGTAACACCATGATTTCGTTGATGTCAACAGGTTCATCCGCTGCGAAGGGGACAGAAGAACCATATTGAGACATTGCTCACATGCATACAATTTAACTAGGACCTGACCAGGACTGGCTTTTGGGAACACACTTGGTCCCTATTCACACTCAATCATTTGAAATCAGTGCCTTGACTGGCATGATTTGCATAGTGCGACAAAAGTGAGGATTTGTCCCAAAGTCAACTGTGAGGGCATCAACTCAGACCAAAGCTGGCACAAACATGTCTGCATACTGGATCATCACTTGACAAAAATATGCTAGACATTTCCCCCTCCTCAAAACCCCTCCCCCACCCCTGTGCCCTGACTAAAGTTACTGTACTCAACTCTGGTCTAACACAGCCAGTCTGCATTGATTCTTTTGAGTCATCCTACAACTAACTCAAGCCCTACATTCAAACTGTTCGATGATCTGAACCACACAGTAGTCTTTGTCTGTCTTTGCTATATTCATCTTCAATAGGATTGTGTTCAATGATACACTGTGACAATCTATATCTCGCTACATTGTATCAACTTTTATTGTCAACTGTGATAACAGCAATGACAATTGTTTTCCTGCTACATTGTATCATTTTTTATTGTAAACTGTGATAACTCTATTTCTGGAATTATTGTGAAAGTGTTTGCTTTGGGAAGCTGTCACAATATTTGTCTTGGGGAAAATATGGCTGGTAGGTACATACAAGGTGAGATACCAGTAATTACAAACTGATGGTATTGGATATCTTCACAAGGGAAAGGTGATAATTTTGAGATTATAAAAGGTACAGTCTGCACGACGACCGGGCTTTTCGGTACCATTGCATGACGGGTAATATAGGCAAGAATGGCGTCTTTCAGTGGCGTCATTGAAAGTAAACAAAAGCCAGCAATATCGCCAAAATAAAGACGCGGTTTTCTCATAAACTAAGGTATATTTTCACTGTTTTTGAGATGGTAAGTGTCGGCTATAGGTCTGAAGAATATTGTCGACAAATTTTTGGCAATATACATATTTTAAAATATAATTTTATCAATTTTCAATTGGGTAGCTAAAATTACTTGATTTTGAACGAACTCAACTTTCAAAACTTGTAATTTTTGGTCTAAAGAGACAATCGCCAAACTATGCCGATTAAACGTACCCCATTGTCAATGTAAACGTAAAATAAAGTCATCTGGGTCACTAGACACGCGATCGTTGGCAGAAATGGAGCGAATTCACGTGTGTGAATATAGGGCAAAATACGAAAATTTTGTCAATTTTGTGGCATAATCCTGCTGTTGAGCACGACGCTGCTTGAAAAAGGCTGCAAGTGTCACTTTTTGCATAGCTTCCACAGTACGGTAAACGGGTGCTAAAGTCCCGCCCGCTCGGCTGGTGACCTCACTGCACGAAGAAATGGAGGGTACATTTTCTATGGGGTTGACAGGACCTCTCTTTGAAACTTTGTAATTTTTGGTCTAAAAATCATGTAGACAATTTAGTATGAAAAATAAGGCCTTTAGGTATTACTAATTGTTTAAAAATGATTAATCGTTTCTCTGGTTCATTAAAATGTGTCCTCAGCACAGTTAACTTTTGAGCGAAACAATGAAAAACCCTAAAATTTTCAAGCCGATTATGTTCCACCTTAAGTACCGTCAGACTAATGCAAACCTCTCCAATCGGCAATGGTTTGCTCCTGGCAACATACAACTTCATGTTACTCATCGGGGCTTGCCCCTCGTCGGTAATTGCTCTGATTGACACGATTTCGAGGAACTTGCAGTGAAAACCATTGATTGACACATGTCAAATCCCAGTCGTAAGGGCGCGAAGCGCGGTACTAGCCAATCCCTTTCCACTTTCTTGAATGCAGCTTAGCTGATTATTATTGCCCTCAAAGTATGACTCATCAGCTATGCCTTAATAAGGTAAAATAGGCGTAGATAATCAAGAAAACACAGGCTAATGATGTGGCGGGAAAATCGCATATGTTGTAAACAAATGCTCATGAATAGTATCACATGACATCTCAAAGCTGCGCCTATTGGTTTAGAGGCTAGACATAATGAGGTCATGCATAATGAGCTGTCGTGTATTACTCACTCGTGCGTGCTCATTCATAGCTTCACCGGCGAGCCACTCGAAATGCACAAAACTTGCACAATACGGAATAACTCGTCGGCGTATGAGCACATTTTCTGTATTAATGTAATGTAATAGAGGTTGCTAATTACAACTGCATTCAGAGGTAAACTTGTGGTAGCCCGTATTTGTTGAAAAAATCCCAACAACTAAAATTTCTGTCGATCTCACAGCTGGTCTGCGATCGCAGGCAGTGTTGCAAGTGTACGTTCGATCAAAGGGTCATACTGCTGCCCGTCACTGCCCTACAGGCAATTTACCTTCCAATATCTGTAATCAGTCGATATCTCTGTACCTGTGCCCATTACACTCTGTAAAACCAAACAAAATAATAGTCCCAGCCGTCGTTTTTCCAGCGAGTGTCAACGATCATCTGTGGTATGTCCATGCAACGATGATCGTATCCGTATCCACACACTCAGTGACACTGCCCGTCAGGAAATTATATGGATGACAGTTTTGAGACAGGATTCAGTAATTGTGAGTAAAAACAGACGCATATTTTGTAGCTTTCTATAAATGTGGTAGTACTCTTTCGGGGCTGCTACACATCAGCAGGGGCTAAACAGCAGCTCTTTGGTGTTTTAAACATCGAATCTTGACAGTACGGCAGTCGACGGGTAGTTGGACCGGTCGGGATGTTCATGTGATCGCTACATTTAGACCTTTCAATGTAGGTTCGTTCAAACAAAGCCATTTTTGTACGGTTTGTACCTATCTTTATTTCTACTCTAGAAACATCATTAGCTTTAAATTTGATCAGTAACTTTAAGAATCATGTGAGTTTCTTGTTCTATTATATAAATGTTTTGATGTTGTAGCATCGACAGCGATCAACTCTCGTCGAAGTGTCAACCATTTATGCGGAGGGTGGGAAATTTAAGTGTCATAGAACTCGTGCATACTGAGGTTGTCAACGTCTTCAAATCATCAAGAAAATAATTATTTTAATTGAATAAATTACGAACAATATCAAATTATTGTAAAATATCTTCATATGATGAAAAAAATTAATTTTTATTTTTACCCTAGCGATTGAACCCACCCATTAAAGAAAATGGTTTCTAACATAATGTCACACATGCCAATCACCCTACAAACACCCAATCAAATCGCTGGTACCGGCCACACTTCAAAAGCCGGGTTATCGTGCAGACTGGTATCTCATCTACTCTTTACAGTCCATAATTTTGGTGTTTTTGCCTTGGAAGACCTTCTTAAGACTGAACAATGAACTTGAATAATAAGTGGGAATAAAACATTACTGTACTATACACTTGTGTCTACTGTTTGTGAGAGCAAGCATTTGCTAATTCGTACATATTTCTGACTGATGCCAAATATTGTTTCACAACTTTTACCTGCTCTGTCTCTAAAGGGACAATGGACGCAATATTTCATAATATTTTCATTCAGAACATTAACAGAACCAAATTAAGGCAAAACGTGCCTCGGGAACAGATATTTAGACGGTCAAGTTCTATCAATTCTGTTCTGATTTACCACTTGTGGGGGCTCATTTTAAAGCCCTTGGCGTAAGGAAACTTTTCACTGTCTTAGTTTTTTGAAAACCGAAAATTTTATTTTTCACCATACAGTTCATTTTGAATTTCAAATATCAGGAAATCTTGGGTAATTTCTCGTAACAAATTTACACGGTGATCCCTGATTTTTATTTTTGATTTGGTAAGAGAATGGTTGAATGCTTCATTTAGGAAAGTTTGATCAAAAGTTTAAGCTTTTCACTTTCGAGGCGCATACTACCTTAATGTAATTATACATCACAAGTTCCAGCTAATGGAATGTGCATGAGATTAAAGTTACCGCTAAAGATGTCTGCTTTTTTTTTTAATTTGACACTCCAGCACTACAGAATATTAAAATCGCTCTTTCTACAATGTGCACAAATTAAATTACTGTATTTACCTTTGTCAGTCTCTTCAAGTCTTGCATAGTTGCTGGCATCAAGTTTTGGTTGACATTTGTCGATTGGTACCCAAGTGTAAGCCTCTGGACAGAGTAAATACGACGGATGGTAGTTACCCTGTAAAAGACAAACAAATTAATATTACAAAGTGGGGAAAAATTAGCTAAAAACACTGTATCTTTATTAATGTATAATTCATGGCAACTGCAAAAGTTATATGTCGACAAAACTCATTAAAATGTCAATTTATCTATGGAAACGTAGATTATTATTTGAATAATGGTGGAATAAAAATGAGCAGATCTTGTTCTGTTGTTCTGTTGTTCTGTTTTTTCACAGGCAAGAACAATGAGTTCCCATCAACAAGAACAGCAATACCAGCATTACTGAAAATGCTAAAGATGTCTGGAGGGAAACACGTCAATGATGGCAAACTATGTGCTTTGTAGGCTTGGTGTATGAGGAAAGTTGTGTTGTGTAACTCCCTGTGTTTGTGATAACTTCAGTATAGTGTGTGTAGGTAAATAGATTGTTTCATGCCAGGCTAGCCACAAACATGTGACCTGCTTATCTGAGAATAGAATATGACCATGTTGTTTGGTCATGTGTGACTAGTTATTTGACTTGATATGGTTGGTTGGCTTTATGGACTTGTGGTTCATTTGGTTATGGTTCCCTCTGTGATTGCCAATGTGCAGCATCTCGCAAGTTTGCAGCCAATTGGTTGACTAACACTCATTTTTTTCATTGAATAATTTTCAAACAGTCAATCAGCTACTACACAAGTTTTCTAGTTTCAGACTCCTTAAGTTGTTGTAAATGATGACCATCAACCAGTCAGATCAGCAGTTTCAAGATAAAGGAGCTGTGCTAGGGGGGAGTATGGATGATTGCAAGTAAACATGTATGAAGGACTTGTAACTTTGTTGGTATTAAAGTAAAATGGGAAGTCAAATATGAATAATATAAATGGTCGAATAGGGTGGCATGTAAATACACAGGTAATAGGTAGAAAGTAAGCGATTGCAAGGTAGGTATGTCAAATAAGGTGGTAGGTATCTGGCAAGTCTATAGGTTTGGTATTCAAATTGGCAGGAAAGTAAATTAAAAGTGTACAGAAATAGAAATACTGCTGTACTTCACTGACCTTGTACTTCATTTTAGGACAGCTGTGTATGTAGAAACCCATGTAGTAATATTGCAAAGCTGGTGCTGATTGGTGAAGTTCTCTTGTGAATCCAATCTCTCTGTAAGATTAAAGGTGGCTGGATGTTACATGACATCGTTGAGACTTCAAATATTACAGTTGATAATTTTGACAGTTACCATATCTTGTACATTCATCAGTGTGCCTTTCACAGTAGAATGATATTCTACTAATGTATGTGCTACTGCATTGACAGAAGCACAATTTTCACATAAAATGTGATACGATGATGCACAAATCTAAAAATTTCAAAATTTGGCATTTTCCTTCGACCCCTGAATGACCTTACATCCTGGTACTTATGGCGCTATGTCTGTAAACACTGTCAAGTCCAAGCATATTAACTGAATCCTGTACTTCTTGCTATGTAACTCACTGTAAATCAATAATTCTATAATAATCAATAATTCAGTGTTTTTTTCACTATATGTGTTGAATTTTAGGCACAGCATACCACCAAATCACCAAAATGATAGCAATATACGGGTCATGATAATTATCTAGTCATTTGAAAAGTTCTAAGATTTTGTGTGTCAGAGGGCAAACCTTTGGAATCTCATTCCCACATGGCAAATCTTTGTTTGGCTGAAAATTTGACAAATCTAAGCCAACACAATGACTACTTACTGCAAAGCAGAATATGTCCCTGGTGATAGAAAATTGTAATCTGGATCATAGAATAAGTACACTGATGACAGACAGTTGGGAAGGATGTCAACGACCCCCACAGCTATGAGTTTACCATCTAACCAGTACTGTTGGTGGAATGATCCGTACCCACAATCCGGGCCATCATCCGAATTTTCCTCTTCCAGGGGAGAATCCACCAAAAACCGTGTGTACTGAAAAACATGTACACGATTACTATGTGCCATGATACATATAGGAGTCATTGAAATACAACAACAACTTCTAGGGAGATAGCAGTCCTCAACTTCCAAAGGCATAAACCCTGTATGGGTTGATCCTCAATTTGAATAGACACTGCCAAACAATAGGAAAGATCATGGTTCTGTCAAAGTAGCTGAATTAGAGATATTTTTCATACGGATTTTACATATGACTCTTTTACCATAAGCCAACTCAGGATGGCAGTGCAGTTTGTTCTGTGATATCAACAATTTTGTGGACACTACAAGATATTTCAAAGAATATTTTATAAATTTCTCTCGCTGTATTGAAAACTAACCTGATCTACTGTACATTCTTCTGGGGGATCCTTGTGAATTGCCATTTGATACTTGGCGAACAGTTTTGCCGACTCTTTAAAAGTCTCTTTAAATTGTTGGCTTTTTGGAGTGGATCTTACTAGTTTTATCTTGAAAAGTTCACATATAAGGAGAAGAGAGAAAGAACAGAGATCATTATCATGAATACTGCAAAATTCAAGACACTGTGCAGACTGAGCAAAATAAATGGCCATGCTTGCTTGCATATGGATGAGTTTATGCAAATTAATAACCATGCTAATTTTATGCAGATGTATGCATAGTTTATGCAAATTATAAGCTGATATGATCTCTGTTGCTTTCTGTCTGCTCTGTCACAGCATTTTGATGAAGTGATCTACCTGTTTTTGAGTACACTTTGTGGGTGGGTCTTTATGTATTGTTGTTTGGTACTTAGCATAGACTTCATAGGCTTGTTGAAACGTTCTTTGGAATTCTGCACTTCGAGGAGAAGATCGTACAAGCTTAACCTAAGATGACACAGAATCTTTTAAGTGTTTGTGAGAAAGCATTAAATCAGCAGTAACAGCATGATAAGTCAGTTCATTACTGTTCTATACATATGTCAGTAGAAATTGACAAAAAATATTTATTTTTTATCAAGTGTATATCAGTATGGCAAAGCATACCATTTGAAGGAAATGTTTTCGAGTCTGTAGGAGTTTAACTTGAAGTCAATCACAGATGTGCAAATCCAGTACCAGTGGTCTGACTGCAGCACTAATTAGGTAACTAGACTGCAGGACTTGCACTCTAGACTGCAGGACAAGCAAACTAGACTGCAGGACTTGCACTCTAGACTGCAGGACAAGCAAACTAGACTGCAGGACAAGCAAACTAGACTGCAGGACAAGCAAACTAGACTGCAGGACAAGCAAACTAGACTGCAGGACAAGCAAACTAGACTGCAGGACAAGCAAACTAGACTGCAGGACAAGCAAACTAGACTGCAGGACTTGCACTCTAGACTGCAGGACAAGCAAACTAGACTGCAGGAGTAGCATTCTAGACTGCAGGACAAGCAAACTAGACTGCAGGACATGCACCCTAGACTGCATGACTTGCACTCTAGACTACAGGAAAAGCAAACTGGACTGCAGGACTAGCAAACTAGACTGCAGGACAAGCAAACTAGACTGCAGGACTAGCAAACTAGACTGCAGGACAAGCAAACTAGACTGTAGGACAAGCAAACTAGACTGTAGGACAAGCAAACTAGACTGCAGGACATGCACTCTAGACTACAGGACTTGCACTCTAGACTGCAGGACAAGCAAACTAGACTGTAGGACAAGCAAACTAGACTGCAGGACTTGCACTCTAGACTGCAGGACAAGCAAACTAGACTGTAGGACAAGCAAACTAGACTGCAGGACTTGCACTCTAGACTGCAGGACAAGCAAACTAGACTGTAGGAGTAGCATTCTAGACTGTAGGACAGGCAAACTAGACTGCAGGAGTAGCAAACTAGACTGCAGGACTTGCACTCTAGACTACAGGACAAGCAAACTAGACTGTGGGACAGGCAAACTAGACTGTAGGAGTAGCATTCTAGACTGTAGGACAGGCAAACTAGACTGTAGGAGTAGCATTCTAGACAGTAGGACAAGCAAACTAGACTGCAGGACATGCACCCTAGACTGCAGGACTTGCACTCTAGACTACAGGACAAGCAAACTAGACTGTAGGAGTAGCATTCTAGACTACAGGACAAGCAAACTAGACTGTAGGAGTAGCATTCTAGACTACAGGACAAGCAAACTAGACTGTGGAGTAGCATTCTAGACTACAGGACAAGCAAACTAGACTGTAGGAGTAGCATTCTAGACGACAGGACAAGCAAACTAGACTGTAGGAGTAGCATTCTAGACTGCAGGACAAGCAAATCAGACTTTAGAACCAGATAACTAGACTCAGGACTACCAGACTAAAATGCAGGACTGGCTAACTTGACTTCAGAACTAGCTAACTAGACCGCAGAACTCGGTACATGTAACTACACTAGACTGCAATACTTAAGTGATGAACAGGTTACGTCCAATGACCAAACCTACCTCTAAATTATGTACAGGGTTGCTGCCAGGCTCAACATGTTGCAGTAGATCTTCAAGTGATTTTTCAGCATTCTGTTGTTTTGATTTGGAACCATCAACTGCTTGTGCCTCAGACTGTGTTTCTAATTTTTTCATTTTCTTTTCCATTCTCACCAGCTTTGCTTTCTTACACTTGGGTTTGCTAGGATCAGCACCAGCTCCTGCAAAATAAATATAAAATAAAGTTAGTTTCTGAAATGCGATAGAACCATACTTATTTCTCTGTTACAATTTCATTGCTTTAATCTGATTACATAACACTTGTGAGATACATACCATTTGTGAGGACACCCTTCACAATAACAGAATATAACTGTGACCAGAAGAAATTCATTTTTTAAAGATTCTTGTATTTGTGCATGCTATAAACATCAGATAAATGCAAAGAGCCAAGTCAAAGAAAGTGCATTTACAAAAGAGCTTTACTTTAAAGGGAAAAACATCACTGTCTTTGGGACATTTTGTTTGGCTATATTCTAGTGATGGAATATATGATTGATTGTCAAACACTTCAATAATTACTAATCTGTTGGTGTAAACAAGAAAATAAAATGTATTTACGAATTTGTTGATATACACCAGAAATTAAAATGAATTTACAAATCTGTTGGTATACACCAGAAAATAAAATGAATTTAATAATCTATTGGTATACACCAGATATTAAAATGTATTTACAAATCTGTTGGTATACACCAGATATTAAAATGTATTTACAAATCTGTTGGTATACACCAGATATTAAAATGTATTTACAAATCTGTTGGTATACACCAGAAATTTTTCACTAAAATAATCATCATTACCATTTACTGTCATTACAATGTATACATGTCTGAAACTGACAAGTTGGTGATAACAAAGATGTAACAACTTATATGTATACGGTTCAGTCACCAGAATTACAAGTAATTGACTCAAACAGGAAACAGGAATATCAAAATGAAAGTCAAGCGATTGTAACTTTGTTCAGGAGGAACACTACTACTTCTTTAAACCACATAGTAAATTCATGTAAACCTATCAGTTAAGGAAAGTGTTACCTGGCGTTGTTGTTTTTCCAGATGTTGCATTTTTTCCCTCCTTCTGTTTCTCACCCTCCTGTCTCCCGTGACTTGCTCCAGCTTCATCTCTTGCAGGGCGTGTGTGACCTTCGACCTCATCATCAGCCTGAGATGTTTTCTCAATTTCAGAGTCTTTAACTGTCAAGTACTTGGTGACCTTTTTAAGCAGTTTCTTCTGTGATTTGGAAAGCTTGAAGTTCAAAGCTTCACATTTTATTGTATACGATGGACAACACATTTTGTCCATTGTTGGTTTGTATACATACTTGCCACTTCTGTAAAAGAACGAATTTGTTTATACAGTATTTTAAAACTTTGCAGAGAAATCTAGCCATCTGAAGACAAAATTTTTAGAGTTCACCACCCAAAGAATTATTTTCATCCTATTATCAGTTGAGTAAAAAGAGATAAACCAGTGAAAGACTTTGCTTATCATGAGCACAAATGAACACTGAATTGTTACTGTCTGTTACTGGTACTAATTGATCTCTCTGGCTCAAGAACAATTTTATGTTGTTATTAGACTGAACCAAAGAATTTCCAAAAATTTCTCTAGTGTTTAGATGTCTTGCAAGTTTAACAGCCTACTCAAGGAAAACAAAGTTATTTGGCAATCAAACTTCTGGTAAAGGCTAGTAGTTGTAATTTTTGATGATTTTTTCAGTATTTTTGTTTTTAATGTCACTGCAATTTCTTGTTCTAATCAAAGCATGTTGAGATACACAGTATTCAGCTTGTCAACTCAAACCTGTGCATTTTTAGGCTGCAGTTTTATTGCTGACGTGTGAATTCTGGCCTGGACTAGAATTAAAATGCAATAATAACGGTGCACTTTACACATACAGTGCGATGGTTATTTAATAGTGGGTATTTCAACATGCTTTGAGGAATACAACTTTGGAAATTTTGTATTTTGCAATTTTCAAGCAACAGGATTCTCTCACTCAAGTGACTTTTTTCTGACTTTTTTCAAGAAAAAATGTTTTCAGTGAAATTTGCTGTTACAATCCTGTCTGAAAATATTTATCATCTAGGTATGTGGCAATATGAGGTACCCTATTTTGTAATGTCAGAAAGTCATGTTGCCATGGTTGAAATGACAGGACAATTGTACCTGCACCTTGCATAGGGTAAACATTAACACCGGCCAACAAACTCTATGCAAATACCTGTCAAATCAGCTGCTGAATGTCAAGTCCATTAAATCTGTTACAATTTCTCCATGCATTGTCAGCCCTAAGCTGTTTGAGCACTATTAAAAGTTTGGCAATGAATCTTTGAATGTTACACTACTTAGGAACTATTGAAATTTCAGCCAAAGTTTTAGCAAATACAACATGATACACTGCAAGGATTAGCTTTGTAATTTTGAATTACAACAAAACAATCTGAGTTTGTATTTGGTGGGCATTTTCATCGCTCAGCTTTTTAAGTCTTAATTTTTCTATCCGTGACTTCAATAAATGCTGACATTTTGTTTAAAAGTACCTCATGCACAGAAATTGAAAATGCTTTGCACCAGTAGATTTTTTCATTTTGTTAGAATATTATAACAAACTGAAAAAAACTATTATCCTTAAATATAATAATAATATGGTACCCTGAAAATAAGCATGTCAAAATATTATATGTATACTTGGAGGGTAAATTTATCACTACTACTATTGATAGGTAATCAAGATAACATAAACTGGGTTACCTTCTCCAGCCTCTATCGATCAAATCTTGATAATCTTGACACGTCAGCTGATGGGCCCACATTCCTTTATAAGAATACAAGGAAATCAGTAACAAAATTTTCAAAACAAATTTGGGAGACCAAAAGCCTTCCGTCCATAAAACCTGCATCAACACAATGCGATAAAGTAAACAAGAATAAAATAAACATTCATGTAATATGAGATTTAATTGGCATTCAATTAATGCTGTTCAAAACAGCAATACTTCCTTGATATACTTCCTGATATTGCTTTCATTAGAATATCTCTTTGAATACATAAAGAGAGATGCAACTCACAAAGTACCGTAACCTGCACCATGAAGTTAGCAAGACCACAGTCCCTCTATCCAGAGGGACTGTGGCAAGACTTTTTTGCTCCTTTAAAGTTCTACCAAATGCCTTACATGCCTTTGCTGCGGTTCGGTAGCCCTGCCGCTCCCTGGCCCATACAAGCAGCCAGGGAGTGGCAGGAGTACTGAACCATAGCATAGAATACCTGTACTTACCTGCCAGAGCATTTGTGAAGATGTGCGAACTATACAAATACTTGTGAACATGCACTTTTTAGTTTTGATCAAATTAAATTTATTTAGTTTGAAGGATAACATCTTAAAGCTGTACTGTACACGCTCACCGTGGGAATAATTGGAATCCTTGGAGCCACAATATCCACATCTGTAGCCTTCGTGTTCAGCAAAATACTCGACAACTGAGTACGACGACATTGCTGGAATCCCGGAAGAGTAGTCGGTACTTTAGCAACACAGCCGAATCGCAATCTGATTTTTCCGATGTAGATTCAAACACGCACTATTTTGGATGCCGTCCCTTGTCCATGGAAGGTGTTATTATACTGCTGCCAAATATGAATCTGAAACAAGTAGAAAGTGACAGGCCCCTGCGGCTGGTGTTTTGATCGACTTGCTAGTGTACACACTTGCTGTGCGATTGGATTACAAGGTTGTTTGACAGTTGCCAACTTAAATTTTGTACTGATGCTTTTCTTGTGTACCAGAAACCTTAGTACACGTCCAAATACCGTACGTCACGGACGCGTTGCACTTCGTTTGCGTTCAACCTGGTACCTGCGCTGCGTTCACCATCACTCCAGTGACGTCCAATGTTTGGTGACCTTTGAACCAAGTATGGTATTCGTTCGATAGCGCTCTCTACAGTTTTACGAAGGCAAACGAATTCATCACCATATTTCACCATATCTCACCATATTTCTATTCTACCTCATCATTCCAGTGACATCCTAGGGAAACTACAAAAGATGGAACACTTTGTAAGTCTAGTTATTTTTCCAAACATTTAGTGAGACAGTTTGCCACCTGAATGCAACACACATGTACAGCATACCAGGTAAATCATCCCTACGTAACATCCGGTTTGGCTACATGGTGACATCAGCGGTGACATTACCTGTGTGCAATTTGAGTGTAACCAATAATAATTTCCCAGTCCACGTATGCAGTGTGGTTGTGCGACAGCTAATTGCTGCACGAGACTTCGACAGTATCTCCTCAACAGATATGATGTACAGGTGAAGAAGATATATTTTCAGGTGTAAAATATGGAAGATGTTTTCACCCAGCTGGCGAAGGACGCCACTGGCAGCCGATATAAAGCCCTGCGGGAAGCATGTACCAGAGGATGTGGTAAGCCATAATATAATAGCATATATACCGGTAGTAGCGGTACACACTTTCTGTCGAACAAGCGAAATTATATAACCAAGTCTGACTATGCATTTAATATTTGACGGGTTTCTGGGGAAGCGACGTCGTGTGATATTATTATCTGCAACATTCACGCTTTCACAGGTATACTTGGTAGATTTACATACAGTAACATAAAATCTATTCCACTATTGTCTGCTGGAATAAGCCTATTGTGTTGATAATTACGGACGCGTCGGACATACAAAGGTTATAAGTCTTTATTCTGGCCGACAAGTGAGATACCAATTCCGATCGAAGAGGTCCAACCAACTTGAATTATGATAGCTTTTGTATGGAAAACTGATAGTGTTAGTTTGTTCAAATTTAACTCAGTCGTGCCATTTTATCAGCCAACTTGTGCTAAGATATCTTATCGTAATTATAATACTTCAATTCTGTCGCATTTCAGTCTTGAACAGTATGCTAGTATAGTCGCCTATGTAGAAGGAGAAACAAGAAAAATATTATTTGCCCCTTTGTGGTGCAATTAAGGGCTGCAAAAATAACTTTTATTCTGTGGCAACGTGAAGAACGATTATAAAGAATCTTACCTGCCCCACTGTGAGGTGGATATTGAAAAAGAAAATATCATTCAGTCGCAATATACATTTCTTCTGTCAGTACATGACAAAGTAATAGTTTGAGAACTGAGATCTGCTTTCTTGACAATGAATCAACAATAATAAAAATCAATGGAGACTGTGGGAACCCTAAGGGATGGTTTGAAAAGTACAAAGCATGAGAATAGAAGAAAAAAATCATTGGGCAAAAGAAACTCCTACACCCATCAGCATTTTAATTATTTGAATTCTCCACTGACTGTTCATTTGTTCATTATTGTCCATCACCTTGGCACAGAAACTGAACGATTGATAATGCCTATACTTCACAATTTCCCAGCTTACAGGGAAATTTTTCAAATCATTTTTGTAAATTAGGTATCCTCACTGTAATTAATAAACCCCCAAGAAAACTTTCTGGATAGTATGCTGCATATTAATTGCTTGTAGGCTCTTTCCTAACATGTGCCAGCTTGGATTGATAGGGGTTTAGTTGATTAACAGAGTGACTGAATACCACAGTGGTAGGAATAGTCTCATTGTTACGCTAGATTTTCCACATCCTTTCCGTGATAATTCTTTTAGAAAGAAAACCTCATTCAGAAAGTAGAAATGTTTCATTATGGTCAGGAATTCGTCCATTGAATGAACCAAATTTGCATCAGTAAATCCATGTACAGCATTATTAAAGACAAGATTTCCAATGATCAGCATCCAAATGGAATCAAACTGTAAGCCACTCAAAATTACATGTACATATGTAGCAGCAGTATATGTTGTCAGAGTACTTGGAAACCTTTCTTTCAAAATTGATAGAGTGGTCTGACTGAGCAATGCAACTAGTAGCTGCAGTTTAATATAACGTAAAATAATTTCAATAATTTTAAGCATTGATAATTTCTTTCAAAGCTTAAAGAGCAGTCGGAGAAAAAATTGCAATCACTAGCTGCAGTTTACCCAACATCGTAAATTACAGATCTGTTATAAAGTAGTAAAACATTGAGGTTCAAATAAGAGATTTTTACCATTATTTACAAAAACAAACTCAGATACCGTAATACAGTATCTATCACTTACTAGAACATTTTCCAATGATTATAAAGCATAAAGAATGTCTTCATGAATAGTATATCATGTACTTCCAAGTGATAAGAATCAGTATATGACAGAGCAATAGATGTGTAAATGAGCAAATAAATGAATGAATGAATAATTAATCTAAACATTATTATGGTCATTATATCATCATTACATGTTTTATGAAGCAGATAACAATGTTGTCAACAATCCAAATAAATATGACAAGTCCAAATTATTTTTTGCTGCTAGACATTTTCACACCAAATTAAAATGGCACTAATTATTTGTTCAGACTTCTAGCTATAGATATTTACAATACTGACATCAGAGAAGATTCATACTCAGGAACAACATACATACATTTAGAGAGAAGTCTGACAAGCAACTCATGTTGAATAATAACCAGTGCAGGAGCAATTATCAATTTTAATCAAACTTTCATCAAATAATTCCTCCAGAGAGATTTTGAAATATACTGTCATTATCAGTCATCAATATCTGTTGTCATGGCGATAATGATAAATTTTTTTTCAAATGATTTAATCATCATATAGAAGAGACATTGATTTGCATATTAAGATTGAGCCAAAGTATACTATATATTGTTTTTTTTTCAAAAATCCATAATGGCCAGTTCACAAGGATAAATTACAATGGAAACCAGACTTTTGATAATGTTCAGCAGCTGGGCCTTGAATGATCAACTGAAATTGTAGTGCTAACTGACCACCATGTTTCAAATTCCATAACAGACAGAAAGCTCAGCTGGTTTTCTCTCCAGAAACAAAAAAAACAAAACTGAAGACTTTTGTTATAAATTTTGGACGGATTAATGCATAAAAGTGTTGAAACCTTTCCAATTTCCAATGCCCTATTTTACTTGTTTGGTTTGTAGGGAAAACAATTTGTGTACAAACAGCAAGCACTGACAAACTAGCACAGGATATTCTACCAGTACATTTTCTTAAGTCTATACAGATAGTATTCACCTGTATCAGGGTCTATCTTCAGTATTTTATCTTGTTACATTGTTCAACTTTAATTTAAGGACCCCCTCTCAAAATGGTTTTGAAGTTCTTTATTGAACAGAAGGATAGAAAGAGAATTTGGTTCAGGAATATTGAATGGTGTTATCATTGAATGACACCCAAAGATACTCAATTTTTTGAAAGGTTTCATGAAACTTTTTGTGTTGAATTCAAAGATGTACTCACACCTACACCATAGAACACTTGATATAACAATGAGGTCCCACTATCATTCACTTCTTGCAGATCTCAATTCTACTTTTGAATCAGTGGCCTTATGTATTGTGTTGACCTGTACCAGGCCTTTGTAATTTTTATAAATCAGTAATATGGAAACCTTTTATAATGACTTTCTTCTTTGCAGATAAATGTTCTGAGATTCCAGTAATTAATTTATTTTTATTCAAATAGTGATGACACTCATCTGATAAATTTGATCACTAATAGTTCGGTGAAAGCATTAAATGATCATAAATGGTTCTTCAGATCATTTCAATGCTAGTAGTGGCTTTTTACAGAACTATACATTACTGTGATATATCAAATAAATCCAAAAGCTCTTCCGTGATAATCAAAATTACCTAGTTAACTTCAGTCAGGGACATTCAATAACAATAACAGTTCCATCTGGTTAGACCATCTGTTGAGGCATAATATAGCAACTATCCAAAGATAGATTGACAATAATATGTGGAGTGATTTAATAAAGCCCACGCTCAAACAATGCCATTTGCAATATGGATGTTCAGATTAAATTACCTCACAAACTAGATTAATAAAAAGATAAGAAAATATTATTAATTATTATTTTTTGATATCAATGATTAATATAATTCCATGGGCCAAGATTATGTTTAAATGGAAGTGGGTAATTAATTGATACATAGGTGGGTCTATTGGAAACCCTGCCCTATTACTAAACTTTAAAAATAATGTCCATTGCATTGCAACAAGTGTGTTCATTACAGTTTCCAGTCGTAGCCTGCAATAAATCAATATTAAATCTCTGAACCAATGTGGAAAGTGGGCATGTCCTTGGAATTAAAAGAGTCAACACCTTTTGCCCTGTCAAAGTAACAGCAGCTTGGTGCAGGAAGTCATCAACACCTTCAGATGTACTTGGTGTGCATACCCCACACGGTTTGCTCTGGGGAAGATGGCAACACTGTGACGTTAATACGTGATGTGATGTCACACTAGGCAGACGTCACAGTAGACAGACGTCACTGTGGACAAAAGTGACATGCAAATTTCATGGCTTGCTGTGCAATTGCCGAGCAACAAAATCCTGCTCAACCAGGCAGAACATGAAAATCACTATTTTTTGATGATTGAACATATTTCTGTATGCCAACACAAATACAAGCAGAAATATGATGCCCCTAGACTTTGACTAGTCTACTTATTCCAACCAGTATGTGTTTTAATGTATTCCAATAAAGATCAGGAACTGAATCAGTTGTACTACATGTTCAAACCTCTTGTGATCCACTTTACTTCGCAATGTAAGCTCTCAAGTTTATTTTATTCGGGTGAAACCAAAAGTTGATTGCTTGCCACAGTTGCAAGGTTGCAGGTTTTGTGATCACACCATTTTGATGCGATCACACCAACATCAACTTGACAAAGTTTTATTGAAGGTTGTTCTATTACTTTATTCAGTTAAGACAGTGATAAGCTAAAGACGCAGCGCTAGTCCATAATGTTCTGGGTTGTGGAAAGGGTATCGTATACTCTTAATAAGGGGTCAGGATCAATATAGGTAGAGACATTACAATTCTGCAGTAATGTCACACTTTGCTACGAGACCCTGCCAATTGCAAATATGATATACACTAGTATCAACTGAGCTAAGTGATATGGAAGAAAATATGAAGTAAACTTGCCAGACCAAGTGTAAATTCAGTGTTTCATACGCTGTAAATAAGGCAATTTGTAAAAGACTAGAAAAAGAATTCACTAAACCCAACTGTTAAGATGTGCTCTTTTAACGATGCGACTCAGGTTCAAAGGTCAATTTTAGCAATTTTTTTTTTATTTCAAATTTCGAACCACTGACACGTGGTCTTTCTTTTGGGGAAAGGTGTTGGGTCACATCGTACCGGGAAATTCCTGAAATATTACTAAAATGGCAACTATCAGCTACACCGCGTGCCATTATTTCCCTTTTGCCTTAACGGTCGCGGATTACCGACCACGATATCTTTGATAAACACGCAGAGATTATGTATAGGCTTTGTGGTATAGTGCGCATGCGCTAGCTTCAACGTTAGGCTTAGTCTGGCAGAGACCCTGCGATTCGCGTTCTCAGTCTGTCTTCCCTGTTGGAACACGCGCGCGCCCTTCAGAGACGCGACGCGAATCCCAGGGTCTGGACGTTCTTGCAAGCGACCGGTCGGATTTCTGCCTGATCCGGGTACTTTATAGAACTCCACACATCCGTTAATCAAACAAAAAATGACAAGTACCATAGCCAAATAAAATCAAAAATGAAAAACAAAAACATACCGCATATATAGGTCTACTAGCTAATAGTGTAATATTCTTTCCGCCCAGTTAGATAGGTGTTTCTTTTGAGGTCACTACCCTTATGAATATTCATACCCTTGCAAAAACGGACAGTCGCTGTGTCTGGCAGCGCGTGCTCACAGCTGCACAGCGTAGCCTTCGAATGCAGGCCCATCGTGGGCGCGCATAAAACAAGGCACAGCGACTGTGGAGAGTCCACGTTAGGCTCAGCGTTTTGAACTCCGCATGTATCGGTACGGCAAACACGTCGAGCAGACCAAAGCCGGCGCTTGCGCTCCTTACCGTCGAAAAAGCAAGCGAGGTCCACAAAAGCGGACCTGAAAAAGACGGCAACGTGCGCAAAGGTCGATATAAATGTAAAACAGTCCGACTTTGGCTCATACTCCCTGCAATAACGATCAAGAATGCAGTGAAGAGTCAGATTTGGCCGAGGACGCAGACGATAACGGAGACGTGCTCAGTTCAACAACTATGAAAGTATTTGACACGCTGCTTTTCGAACATATTAGGCCATGCTGATAACATACCCGAGTCCAAAATTTAGCCTGAGCGAGATGAAACTTCTGTTAGTTGCGATAATTTTATCACTCTTGCTGTACATGCTTGGTGTTAGTATCGTTTTCTTTTATATTTTTAAACTCTAGTTTTCTATCGTGCAGTCTTTTCGTGTCTGCTAAGAAACCTTGAACAACACCGTACCCGACATCACGCGACATTTATGTCAAGGAGTTTCCCAAGCCAGTACAGGAGTTCATACACTAATAATGTAGATTCACAAGAGCAAGTTCACCGATCTGCTAATTTTTCGAAACGAAATGCAAATATTTTTTTTATTTCATGCCTTTTCTTTCTTGAAATATAACCCAAAACTTAAATTACGTCAAACGTGAATTGCGAGGGTCTCAAATGATTCTTGTGTGCGTGTTGTCTAAACTTATCAATTACCCGCAGACTCCACAGCTGCTAGCTGGACCTCAACACTGAACGTAAAACAAACCCGGCTCAACTTCTAGAAGTGCTGAAACTAGCAATTTTTGCTATATGAGGTCAGTCATCGAAAGTTTGACTAAAAGTAAAAATCTCCGAAATAATTATGTGTGCGTGGTATTGCGCAAGTCGAGCGACTCCACTGTAGACTAGTCGATACTCTGTCTCTCGGAACACGCTGTCGATGACAGCCTGCACTGTTCTACGCTACGGCGTGATTATTATTAGTTTGATAAAATCGGTACAAGAACACATATAAAATAAAGTTTGAAAAAATAACACGAGTCAATCTCTCCCGTCGTACGAAGGGCGACAAGTTTGCAGTGCGGTGCAAAAGCTAAGAAAATACGACAGACATTTTATGTTGTCAAGAGTTACATGTGTTCGTCTCATCTTGAGGTAGGAAAACTAGCAAGTGACGTCCCGTTCGCACAGTGTCGGCGCTAACATGAACTTGACAATCACTTTTCACAAAGAACATGCATAAATTGCCGATCGCGAGACAGGAAGTAGACAACTTGAGTCAAGAACAAGTGAATGCCCGACGCGATCGCGCGACGACAGCACATAAGTCTCGATCGGATAGACTTTTTTACGCAAGTTTCGACGTCTTCGTCTTGACTGTGAACTCTGGTAACCAGATTGTAACCGTTGAGACAACAGTATACAGTTAATCTACTAGTTAAACGTTCCAAAAATGGATTAAATCGCTAAGTACCCCTCTGTGTTTGTTGTGTACATACCACCCACTGCTGGCACTAAGCATTTGCCAGTTCAGTGTATAATTTCTCTCTATTTTCACACGATCTGCAATCCTAAACATATTCAAAATTCCCAAAACTGACTCTTAATATTTCAACTTAGTCCTGATGTAAGAAAATTCGCAGAAAATAGTGCGCGAGTTGGACTTCTTGGTCACAATGTGTGACGCATAGGTCGTTTACACAAATCGTCGATTTTCTCAGTTCCGTTTTTGGCAGTGCGTGCATTATTCAAATAAGTATAAGTCGGCGGCGCCTGGACAGACCAGCCTGATTTTTCACCTGTGGACAGTGAATGAATATATCTGAAAGACCGTGTCTCAGATTTCCGATAAAGGGCCTGGAAGTGAAGATATCCTGACAAACGTGAACAAAGGCCGATAATTTATGCAAAAAACGTCAAGTTGACACTTTGAAGGTGCATTGTGCGAAAACAAAAGCGAATTTCAAAAATCCGGGACACGGTTTTTTGCCCAGTATACCCAGCCGTCGATAGCCGTAAACAGATCACCAAGGCCGATTGGAGATTTGTACTTACACTTTTTTGAGTAAAAAAACTAAAAAACACGTGTTTTTGAGTAAAACAGCCGTATGCGCACTGTTTTTAAAAAACTAACAAATTTTCTGAACTCTTCGGTGACCGAGCAGATAAAAAAAGTACCACATGTCGGGTGTGTGACCACGTCTTCTTTGTGAAAATGAGGATTGAAAATAAGTGACAATGAACCCGAGTCGCTACCTTAAAGGAAATGAATTCCAAAGGGAATTTGACATACTGCTGATTAAAAACTGGAAATGAGCTCAGTAGGAGGGCAGTTTGCATGCGCCTGGCAAGATATTTATAAATCTGATAGTATTGAAACTATTTGTGACGTAAATGGCTGCCATTTTAGAGAATAATGCCATTTATTGGTCAAATACATAAAAACTACCCTTGCAATTTGTGAGGGAAATTTGATTCAATAGCCAAAATTACTGACAGTATTGCACTATGGCTGAGAAATACCGGTATCATTCAATATACTCAAGTTTGAATTCATGTGGGCAACATCAGTACAATAGATAAGAAAGTAATTGAGAAAATGATTATAGTGTTCAGTACAGTGAAATGGTCAATGATATCTAAGGAACTAGATACAGAATGAAAAAAGAAAAATATTAGATTTTCAAAAGAAAGCTGAAAAGTTTGCTCACTATTGATAACAGAAAATTGATTCACAATGAATGGTTGTCGAGAGAAAAATTTAAAATACAGTTGTTGATGCGTTGAATGCTTCTCTACCAAGCAAAATTGTAGAGATAACCTCATTTGATCCCACAACTTTAAAAAATTATGATCAGCCATCAAAGTTCAAAAACAGTTGCAAATAACTTGAACAGATGATTTATCCAATTATATGGAAGTCATGGAAGATAATTTGTTTTGCAAGTTCATGAAAATTTTGCCTGACGTACATGCATAGTGACTATATCCAGTTTGTTAGGTGGTATACGCCTCAAAAGTAGAAGACTTAAACTTTTGCTCAAACTTTCATGAATGAAACTTTCAACCATACTCTTACCAAATCAAGAAAGAAAATCAGGGGTCATCATGAAGTTTGATGCTAGAGAAACAAAATTACTTGACATTTTATACTGATATATGAAAGTCAAAATGACTGCCATCCATATTATAGCTCTATGGGGAAAAACAAAATTTTCAGTTTTTGAAAAATTAAGGTGGTGATAATTTTTCTTTCCCCAAGAGCTTTCAAATGAGCTCCTACAAGTAGTTGATCAGAAAAGAATTGTAAAAATTTGAGAGTCCGAATATCTGTCCCCAAGGCACATTCTACCATTATATGTTCACTGTAATCCTGTGGGAAAATATTAACCCTTTGAATGCTGTAATTCTTCCCACCAAAATTATAGTGCAACATTTCACTAAATTTTAAGAATTTTTCTGTAATTCTTTTAATAATTTTGGATCAAAGGGACATCACATTTCATTGTCTACAGTTTGTCACCAAACTTTTGGCAAAACTCTGACAAAAATTACAAAGGCAACAAAAATTGACTGTGACGCTCAAAGGATTAAAGACTCAAGAATATGCCACAATCTGCTGAATATTGCAAAGAAATTATTTCAAGCAGCAGATCAGCTATACTTGAAAGGGAACTATGTACTTTATTTTCATATTTTCATTGTTTTACTTTGCAGACATCCTTGATGCGCAGGGCCTTGCTAAGACGGCTCCAACATTTCAGTTGCGTGAGGTATGCCTGGAGCCTCTGAAACTTGCCTTGGAGTCAAAACACAACAAATTAGCAACTTTTGCCCTCGGTGGATTACAGGTAACTTCTCTTTATGGTTTTTCAGTAAAAGACGCACGTCGCACCGGGCACTATGGTGATGAAATGATCCATAATTGAGGCTTTCAGATTATGTTTTATGATCATCCACAATTTTCCATCTTTTCTTTTCCCTACAGTCATCCATCTCATCTGTTAAATGTGCCATCTAATAATTTCTCAGGCAGTTATTTGGAATTTGCAGTAATTATCTTCTCAATAGTACATGACAATGATTCCCCTTGGACCGTCATCTCTCGTAAACATATCAAATAACTTGATTTGATATCCACAGGCTTTAGCTACGAATGTTTTGTATACTCGTGTGGCCTGATCCCAAATTCAAAATTTTGCATCTTTCATGAGTTTGAACTTCACGATGTTATTTTTTCTGGCTATAATTTCATGTCAATTATTAATTCTCAAGTTTAGATTGCTATGGTCACAAATGTGTGTACTGGAGCATCTCCCGTTTCTGTCTAATTTTTTTTTTTCTGTCTAATTTTACATATCTGGAATTAATTGCCATTGTGTCGCAATAGGTAAAATATGTATTGTTATTCATGAGATGTGTCTGCCTTGCAGAAACTGATCGTTGATGAGAGATTCAAATCCGATGCCAATGAGGAAAAAGAAGAGAACCAGATGCTGATGCAGATTTTGAAACTTCTCTCCATGACTCCAACATTACCTGATGAACAACAAGTAGAAATTATGAAGGTAATGTTTTTTGAAAAATTTGAAAATAGAGTATTAGAGGGATTGATGAAGACAATTATCATGGAATGATGCTATCACCAGTAGGCCATATCTATAGATTTATGTATATATATATAAACGAATTGCCCATATTCTAATTTTACAATAAAAAATATCATATTGTGTCTTGTACAGGCATTCATAGAAAGTTAAATACAACCAATTAATTGTCTTGATATTAAAGTGTAAGTTTGATAAAATTTTTCAATGTACAAAGAAACTTTTGTTTACGTAGAGAAAGACATCTAGCTTCAAGTGTGAAACGAGTTTGCAATAAAATTTCCTTTTCTTTTTTCACTCTATTTGTTGTTTATATTTGGTTCAGAATGATTTTCAACAAATGATGAGAGAACAATACAAACACATATCTGTCCATTTTATAAGTAAATTCAATGGAATATGTCTGTTTGAAAGCAATGACTTCAGACTATCAATCAGATTCCCCATGTGAACCAAGCCACTATCACCAGATATTGACGAAGTGATGACAGAACTCTTAATTTATTCCACAAGGCATTTATAATCAGATGTCCTACCTAAATAAATTTTACAAATGTTTTGCCTTTTTACTTATTGGTAAAATCATAGTCATATTTGTATTTTACATACAGGAGACCTCTCACGTCTCCATTCCTTCATTTAATTTACAACATAAAGTGGAGTCTTTGATTATATTTGGTTTTGGTAAACTATAAATATTCTACAAACAGGTAGAAATGCCAATGTAACTAAGAATATCTGTGATCTTAGTATTTTTCGCTAATAGCAATTAGGAAACACAGAATATATACCATAAGTGTTTACATAGGATTTACAAGGACATATCTGTGTACATACAATGTAAGTAATTAATTACTGATATAACTTTACAAGCATTTACAATGTCAGGCCAACCAACAGTGTATTATTTTCAAAAATATACATATTTATTCAGCTGTTACCAATGCCATACCTGACTAATTGCAAACTTTTGTTTGAAGAATTCTTTTTATTTCTGTCACAATCCAATTTGATAGTTTGATAGTAATTTTTATGTCCATCATGTGGAAGGAAATCAGCTGTTACAATTAAAGCGTGATGATGATGATGCAACTGGTTCAAAATCAGCCTCAAGGTTGTTTCATCAACAAAAGGATGTTAATAGGCAATGTCACATCTTTTACAGAAATTCTGTGTTAAATGACATTTTTTTTTTCATTTTTCCCACTAGTTTTTACTGACCCTGACTTGTTCAGAAACATACATGGTCAATGCAAACGCTGTCCTCCGAGTTTCTGAGGTAAGATACACAAAAGAACAAACAGACACTGCAAATCGTATACAGTACATAAAAAAATTTTAATCATGAGATTTTAATGTATTTTATTAAAAACTAACATCGTGAAAAATGACTCATAAGTGGAAATTATGAAGAAAAATGCGAACAGACATGTATTCAAAAAATTAGCAGTGATTTTAGTACTTTCTCGTTGAGAATTTTATTCCGCATTTAAACTCTCCAACTAATGATCAATTTTATTTATTGGCTTGAGATGAAGTCATCACATTTGTTTCCTGTTCACAAGGTCAAATAGACAACTTTGAAAGAAGTTATGTGTTATGTGTATATGATAACAAGGAAATTATTTTAGCGTGCAGAATTCTAAAACTTTCAGATATTCGACAAACAAGATGTCATGTATGAAGTCATTTAAAGCTTTGTTTTGGTAAAGTTTACAAGTTAGCTTTGTTAATTTTATTGATTGCAAAAAAGTCAAATGCAACTTTCATGATACAAATTGTGAACTTCTGTGTTGTGGTCAAGTTTGCAAGAGTCATTCAATTTATTGACGGCAAAAAAATCAAATGTAACTTTCATGATGCAATGTGTGGACTTCTGTGTTGCGTTCAAGTTTGCAAGAGTCGTTCAATTTATTGACGGCAAAAATATCAAATGCCAGTTTCATGATGTGATGTGTGAACAAATTTAGGCAGAAAACTTAAAAATCATTCTCTACAATGAATGGTAAGTATCAGTTTTTATTCCAGATATTGTCAAAGGCATGACAATATTTTGGTGTAGGGGATACGTTCTTCATTCTTTTCTCAGGTATAGGCTTTTGAAGCTTAGAAACTTACCTGGTAACGATTATGATTTTGATGTTTGTATACATTCCACCGTTACCAGAAATGATTTTGTATATAATTATTTACAGTTTTGTGTGGATGTATTTAGCAACTGTAAGGTACATGTGAAGAATAAGGTCAAGACCACACTGATTGGAACACTTACAACATTCTGTAAAGCACATACCTCGGACCTAACTGAGCTCAATTCCCATCATGCCTCAGTTGAGTCCAGCAAGGTAATAGGGCTGCTGGGGAAGGGGTAACTGAACAGCTACTTTCCACATTCAAATTGATTTAAGCACAGTCCCTGGATAGAGGGACTGTGATTTAAGCCACTGTGAGAAAACTAGATTAGAACTAGCTAGAAAGGGAAATTTAATGCAGAACCAGCCAGGATATGTACTTTTGTGCAAATATTTTAGGTTTGGCTTTGAAGATTTGAATGTGGAAATGGTGGTGATATATATATATAAATATGATAATAGCTCAGCAGTGTCAGTTATGAGAAGGAAAAATCATTTTGTAATATGGTAAGATGGAGTCCCATCACAAAAGAAAAGATTTGTCAAATTTTCAACTCGGAGACATTCATCTTCTCCAATGTTGAGAGAATAATATGATAAAATGGTTTCTCCTACTTGGTAGACTTGGTGCTGGGATGAGCATGTTATCTACTAATGCATGTACTTAGTTTCTGATATGCAAAGTTTAATTTCCACAGATCTGCATAAGTACATTCAAAGCCAGTCATCAAGTTAGCACACACACCGCCGTAAAAGCCACTCTAACTCAAATGCTGAGTTCCGTCAGTCTTCACCTTAGAGACAGACAAAAATACAGGGTAAGGTCATCAGGTGATCATCATGTGGTGTCAAGTTGCAGTGTCATGTGGTTGTCATGTGATCAGTAGTGTCTAGTGGTGGTTCAATGTGTTTAATGTTTGCCCCACAATGTCAGTTTGATCATAGCTATGGGATGCATGCCTTTTAGATGTTAAATGTCTGCAAGTAGTGATATGCTAATAGTGAACTTACATATGAAATATGATATTGTATCTTGTTGATTTATATGACATGCCATGGACTGTTTTTAAGTTTGAAATGATGTCAGTTTCTTGACACAGTTACATTGTTCCAGTTTGTCATCATAAAAACAAGTTTCACCCGTCCTGTGTTTGCTAAGTTTCAACGCATGTGTACATGATTCGGGAGCTGCAGTGCCACTGACACTATTCTGTAGTAGAACTTTCTTGCTACATACCTCATGCCTCTTTGCGGCATTAGCTACTTGTGCTTCTGCTTGACTTTTTTGCTGAAGTCCGTAGAGCGAAATAAAGGTCTGACTCACAAAAATGGTATGCCAGTAATAATCTCTGTAATATGACACTGAAGGGCTTACTGCATAGATAAAGATGATATCTGTACTTTGTACCCACGTGGGACATATTAACTGATGTGTTTAAGGTAATGGCATATTATGCCGTTCTGTTATTGAACCAATGACACGAGACGTTGCACCTTGAAAATGTTTCAAAACTGCTTTGTGTTGAAACTTGTGAAATCTAGATATAAATTACCATACCTGTACATGATGGCGTGACTGTGATTTAGTCATTTAGAAGCTAAATTATGTGGATGATAATTTGAGTTGTCCAGAAAATTCACTCAAAAGACAGATTCATTGAGTTGTGACGTGATATAGGTCATCTATTTGATATGCTTTTGGAGTTGTAACTGGTGTGTCATTCAAGCATAAATATTGAGATGTTTTTTATCAGCAATTATGGTATATTTACAATAAATTAAAATTTATAGAGGCAACATGTGCATCCATTAGAGATATATGTAGAGTAAAGCTCAGGGATCAAAGTGGAGCATAGATTTGAAGACTTTGAAACTGCCTAAATGTGAACAGGAAAACAGTTCCAGATAAAAGGTGTACGCTATAGAAAAAAGGATCCAGCACTATTGATTTTCATACATAAGTCTCAAATTTTCGGCCAGATTGAAAAATGTATTGAGTGCAATATACTGCTCCAAATATATTGGTAGAACAGCTGTGTTATCATTTGTGAATAATAATTAGGATATCAAATTGAATTATGAAGACTAAACAGTGGATGGAATTAATTCAGGATTGGCTTGTACAGGTATACTGTGTTTGGTATTATGTTTTCCTTGTTGATGTTTGTGACTACAATATTTGCATCACTCAACCTTTAAATGTTTGACTTTTCTTTCAATGTTTCCCAAAAGGTAATGCAGTATCATATCCGTTTTATATTTCTACTTCCTACGTTTGTAATATATCAGGAGATTTTTACTCCTCTGCATTGTTCAAAGATTATGATTCCCAAAGGTTTTTGTTGTGAAACCATCACAATTGTAGTGTTCACTACACTTTGTTCATATGCCCAGCTTTGAATTGTCTATTTTTGTCGTGTATTTATTCTGGTGACTGGCAAATATCACCAGATGGTACTTCAAACTGTAACTCTCGTCACATCATGAATATAAATACTGTTCACCATGCCATGCCTACAAATTGAAACTTATCACTCATAGCTGTGAATAAAAATATGTGTAAAATGAGAGAGAAATTTCTCTGAATTTTTTTATCAGAACAAAATTGACTCATTTTAATTTTATACTTGCGTGGATAAATTGTAGCTGTTCACTTGATTTGACAAAAGTGTTTTGGTTTTAATGACTATATTACTTGTTCGTTTTGCTTTTAATCTCTACACAAATTTACACAACATAAAACAATTTTGAATAGGTGACAACAATTGTCATTGAATTTACAGAATGAAGCTGCTGATGATATGGTTGCCGAGTTCAGTACCAATGGTGAGCGGTTCTGATTATCTTAAATCACAGTCTATAACATATAAATACGGCAGTAATTATTAAAAATTCAGATTTTTCAACTGGTATGTGTTCTATGCCACATTTTACACAAGTTTAAGACCAGTCCTGTGGAATTCTATACTCACAAGATTTTGGTGAATGTACCCTGTATGTATAGAACAGTAATTATTGAAAAGTCAGATTTTTAGAATGGTACATTGTCCTACACTGCATTTTACACCAGTTTATGGCCTTTTGAGTTTCTATGTTCTCAAGATTTTGGTGAATGTAGAACGTTTTTATGTAGGAAAATTAATTCCATTACTGAATCCTAAAAGTTAAAGACTAGCAAAATTCATTAGCACTTGGCTCGCACCGAACAAGTTTTAGAATCAACATTAACCTTGTAGGTGCAGATGCTTTATAAAGCTATCAAATGGCGCTTTAGAAACATGATGGTTTTCATCATGAAAATTTGACCCCAGTGTCTTTCAAGTGTGCCTTTGATTTTGCATTATATCAGTCACGCAACATTTTCACATGCATGTTTTCAGACACTTGTTTGGAATGGCAATATCATAATCATAATAACCAGCATTATTTATAAGACTTGAAAATTTCGTCACTTTCTAGGTCAAAGTTCAAGCCCAACTGACACACTCTGTGAGGATATTGTCAAAATATTGGAATATTTCTGCAAGAAATTGGAAAACTCACACAGGTAATGTAGCCTTTTATCAACAGCATTGTAATTATCATTTCATTTTGCTAATGTGTATGCTATTATGTTAATTATCATATTTCACAGATGTAGTTGCATGTGAATGATAATGATTTTTACGCACCATTTATTCCAATAATTTGTTTCCACTGCATGCAACCTGTTAGTTTTTCATTCTTACTTTTACTGGTATGTAATTAACGAGACAAGTAAAGTTTCAGTGGCACCCTAGGGAAAATCAAAGCAAAATTTGCTGTAAAGATATTCACACAAAAAATTTTCACCACATCTTGTGTGTGTGAATGTGATAGGGATACAAACTCTCAAACCCTGTGCAGTGAATCCAATATTTACTACCGTACTAATCTACTAAAGTGACACAATCGCCATATGTCATGATCGCTTACCATATGCCTTGTGATCTTTTGATAAGGTTTCTATCTTTCAAACATGATCAGAGAAATTTTTAAAATGTCAGAGCTTAGTATCAAACATACGACTACCATATTTCTGAGACAAAGCATATGTCTAACCATACCTATTTTATCCCTTCAATGCTAAATATGCCAGCATTTTATGAATACCTGTGATTGAAGGATTGAATCAGTTAATATTTTTGGCAATGTTTATTGTTAACCCTTCAACCTGCAATGGTTGCACCCAAACGTATTGTTTTCAATGGTGAGTGTGGATCTGTTTACTGGTAAAGGGGTGAACATCTCAAATTAGGGAATTGCTAACTTAAAACACGGTCCCTGTGATAGACAGACCATGCTTAACTCTATGACAAGTGGATCATTTTGGAAAAAATCCTGAATTTGATTTAATATCTTCAAGTTGAATGTCAGCTTTACTGAGTAAAAATATCAATCATTCAATCATGTGTAAATATGAATAACAACATTATGTAAACACAACAAATTTATATTCTTTGGTGACTATTTTTATCGATACTGGATTTGTCATTTTTTCTTTGGGTATTTCTACTAACATATAATCTCTTCACATTTCTTTCAATTCATGTCTAACACTCACTAACTGATTCTCTCTATAGCAATCTATTCTGGTGCCATTGTTGGTTTGAAGTACAGCATGTTTGAGGTTGAACACCAAAATTTGATCTGAGATTGCATGCGGCAACATGTGCTGGTATAAATCACATGGTTTTGGAGTTAGTGTTTGACAACACCTATTCATAAACACATTGTTTTAAAAATGATAGATTATGCATTTCAGAGAAAAATCCCAAAGTATAAACAGAAAAAATCACATTTTACTAGAAGATTTGTGACTTGACAAGATATCCTCTTTGTACAAATGTTATTTCTGTTTCGCAGTGACAATGACAAGTTAGAAGAGATATTCTGTCGCTTACCATCCGATTCTTTCATTAGAACTGTATCAGAAAGGTATCTATGCAGTTATCATCTAGTATGACATCATCATCACTATGGTGACGGCCATTCGACATTTCAGAATTCCAGAATAAGTTAATCTAGCACTTTGCCTTGACTCTATGATTATTTTGAAAACTACAGTGAAATTTTACTTTACAAAGTGAAGTTCAATCCATATGCATACATAAGTACAGTAGATCTCCAACACTTCTTTTTCATAAAATATTGAGTAAACGATATGTGTAAAATGAATTGAGATATGTTTGCTTCCAGTAAGCTGTACATTACTTTGCTACAGAATTATAAACATGTCATATCCTTGACAGCTCTTCTCTCTTCCTGAACCTGTCATTCCTCCTCAAATGCAAAATCTCTTTTAAATAAATATTTCTCCCTCATTTAAAGGGAAACCTAAGTCCAGCGACATTGACCGTTTATCCCTTCCAAAATCACCCTTGAATAAAATGCAGCTCAAATTTGCAACATAATTGCACGCGCTGACGACTACGGCGCGACGAAAAGAGAAGTTGAAGTAGACGACATTTATGGAAATGAGCTCTGAATCCCATGGGCGCGAAAGGGCTCATGGGAGAAGCGTGCGTGACGTCATCGGCGATACAGACGATTGTAGCTTGCAGCTGGAGGAGTACAGTGAACAGTTTAGCGCGTTCGTAAGACGACTCTGGAGAGTTCGGACAGCGATATTTCTGACATCGAGTATTACTTTTCCCACACTGAAATCAAACCATACTAATTTGAACCAAGATATGTAATAATGGGAAAGTATCTCCACACATCGTTCGCGGATGGAGTCACTGTGCTTGTACAGACCCCGAACTGGATTGGAGACCTGACACTGAGTGACTCTGCGATGCTTCAGCGTTACGTTTCTAAAACAGAGTTTTCTTTATCAGTCGCTTAAAATTAATTTTTGGTTCGTGAATGATACGTAAGTCGAGCTTAGCCAGATCTTTGAGGTTGCGAAATCTTCAATATATATCGGAAAATATTTATTCGCAATTTGACAAATGTATAGCGTCGTCTTTTTTTCGAAGTTGGTGTCGAACTTAGGAAGTCGGGCTTACTCAGATTTACAAAGTGATGAAATCTCCGATATAATGGATATTTGCCCGCTATTTAAAACAAAAGTATCGTCTATATTGTTGTAAAGAATGCATTTCATACAAGACCAGCCAAAACTCTCGACGATGTCCGATATGTCCTCTGTTCAGGTCTCGATCGCCAAGTAAAAATGTATTACATGTAAAGAATGTTATTCGTGCAAGGCAATCCCCAACTCACGGTGATATCTGATCGGCCCTCTCGACGAAGTTCCGATTGTAGTGTATGAAAGTTAGTGTGGAAATTTAATGAAAAAATCCTTACATGTAAAAAATGTATTTCGTGCGTGAATAATTCTAATAATGTAAAACATACATTATTCTTGACTATCGGCCACGGATGCTATGAACCAAGAGTCGGACAGAGGTGGTCAGAACTGTTAGGCACGTGGTGAAATCTCCGATATACATCGGATATTTACTCACATTTTGACAAAGTAGCGTCTAGTATCAGAGTTAATGTCCAAAGTCGCCGATATTTATCGGATAAATATCCGTGATTTCGCAGACCCGGCGTGCCGACACCACACAGTGCACGTAAATCTAGTATCGTCTGGTATCGATATCGATATTAGCCTAGGAGTCCGGTGCAATTGATATTTATTGGGTAAATATAATATCGGCGATTTCTCAGACCCGGCGTGCCGATCGAGACACATCATTCTCGACCGCGGGCCATCCGGGTACTTGTGGATTCTTACGTCATTTTTGCGTCAGCGCCGTTGGAAGTTTGAATTTTTCAACCACCAAAGAAATATTCAAAGTTTCAATATACATAAATGACATAACTTTTAGTTCTGCTTTTTTCCACACAATTTCTGTATCATTCTCTCTTCTGTATCGTCTGATCTCTCATTCACCTCGCTCGTATGCGTTTCACCTACTGACGTCACTCCGCGGTCGAGAATAGGCAAGAAGTCATTCCAGTATCTTGTAATATCAATATTACCAGATATAGTCACGAAATTGCCTATATTTATCGTGTATATAAGAGCGATTTCGCAGATCCGGGCTGTCGAGATGAGAGACGCTTTGTGTAGTTTCGTCTTCGGATTTTAGAGTCCCGAAATCGCCAATATTAACATTTATCTGGTTAAAACCGGCGATAGTAGGCTGACTCAGCATGTCAAGATACGAACCGCATTGTGTAGTACCGTCTTGTATCGGTATCAGAGTCCCGAAATCCCTTATAAAATCATCCTGAAAGAAGTAGAACATAACTTTGTATCTTTTGAGATTTTAGAACTGGCCCGACTTTCTTTAGCCACTGTCTTCGAAAAAGCTGTTCTGTGGGACGACGATAAAAGCTGACTCCGTTTGTTCTTCCTTGAGTGATTTTTGCACTCAACTGAACAACAGTTAATAATTTTTTATGCTACTGATGAGAATTAAAGAGTCGTAACGTGCAGAACTGCACTCCTGCAGTCATAGACTCCAATGCTTTGGTAAGCGGTCACACACGTTCGTGTATCACCGATGACGTCACGCACGCTTCTCCCATGAGCCCTTTCGCGCCCATGGGATTCCGAGCTCATTTCCATAAATGTCGTCTACTTCAACTTCTCTTTTCGTCGCTCCGTAGTCGTCGGCGCGTGCAATTATGTTGCAAATTTGAGCTGCATTTTATTCAAGGGTGATTTTGGAAGGGATAAACGGTCAATGTCGCTGGACTTAGGTTTCCCTTTAAGGACCAAACTGTGTCTGTTCGGTAAGAAATTTTGCAAAAATTCTAGCATTCAAGCATTTTAGATTTATAGTCAACATTAACAGTACATCTAAACATTTTGTCATGGTAAAAGAAGCTTTTACAGAAATATTTTTGAATATTTAGTTATTCGATTGATATCTGATTTATGATGAAAAGTATGGCCTATTAGATTTGTAGTGTGTACTTTGTTTGGGAAAAAGAGTTGTTGATGCAGTATACTCTCGTGAAAAGAACACATTTTGTATAACAACTATTTAAGATAGAGCGTGCCTCGAAAGTGAAAGACTAAACTTTTGCTCAAACTTTCCTCAACAAAACCTCCTACCATTTCCTTAACAAATCAAGAATAAAAATCATGGGTCACCTTGCAAATTTTTTTGGTACCAGAGAAACAATTACCTAATATTTACTCACATTTGAAATTCAAAATGGCCGCCATATCCCTGGTGTTAACTCTATAGGGAAAAAACGACTAAAATAGTAAAAAGTTCTCTTCCTCAAAGAGCTTTAAAATGAGCCCCAACAAGTGGTAGAGAGAACAGTATTAAAAAAAATTGAGAGTCCAACCATCTGTCCCTGAGGTGTACTACTACATAACACTATAACTCTCATTCAAGTCTATTTCTGCATAACTTTCATCCAAGACTATTTCTGCATCTGTCTCTGATTTCTCATTTATTAAATTGGCTATTCATGACACACACAGGACTAAACACCCAAATCAACAGCTTGTGTTATGCACCTCAACCTGACAGCAAAAGACGTGTACTGATCACAGTACACAGCTGCTGTTATGCATATGAACTGAGTATCATTTCATACATTTCAAGATGTCTCTCTTGTAACAGCTGTTGGTTGCAAAGAGATATTATTCACTAATTTACAAAAAGGGGCATATTTATGTTAACCCAAATACAATATGATTATACAACAATACAAATACACATTACGGTGTATTGTCTGTCACACACATGTGACACATTATCTGCAGGTCTGCTATTGGTGAAAGTTCATGCAAAGTTTTTCTTTCTCCCAATTTTTTCAAATATTTTACAAACAACAACATTACCTATGAAGTGAATTTGCCAAATGTTGCACATTTATATTTTGATTTCCATTCACAGTCTGTAGTATTACATAGTATATATACATTTGATGTAGAATGCCCCATATTTATGTTTTTGTAGATCAGTGCTTTCTCTCATTTGTCTCTAGTGATCTAACTGACCCTATTTTAAGGCTCTGATGAGTAAAGATTGAACAATTAAGCACTGCGCCCTCAATGGTGAGATAGAGTACAAGTCTGTTCTTCCAAACTACCGGAAGCATTTTCAACATGGCGATGATGCCAGTACTGCGTGTAAGAAATTGTAGAATATCAACTTTAGCAAAACAAGCCTATAAAGTCAAGTTCAAATATAAAATATTTTAATTTCTGTCTAGTAAAAACAGAAAACCATGTGTGTTAATTTAAGACAACAATCTGTTGAAGATTTTTTCTAGTTTTGAATTTTCTCCAATCAACCGACCCTTAGCTCTCCTTGTAGTCCTTGTCATTTACAAAAACTACAAAATGAGGAGTCTTCATGATTACTATATGATCAATATGGATATTGATGATGTAACTGGTTACTGCTCTGCAATCTGTGATATGATAGAAAAGATGTGCATCTGTCTTATACATTGTGTGTGACAGCGTTTACATCAGTCACCTCTTGGAGTCAATTGTAAGCCAAAGCTGTCTAAATAAGCCAATTTTAAATTGTGTTAAAAAAAAACCCACTAAAATAATTCAGGATAAATTTCAAGAAAAATGCTGTTTTGTTTCTGACAGTCTAACATATTTAATCTGTTTATTAACTTGTACAATTTTACAAAATTACACCTGGGACACGCAAGAAACTGGGACTATAGTGAATATGTCAGAAGATACACCTCGATCCCTCCCTCCCCCTCCCCCCCCCTCTCTCCTCTCTCTCTCTCTCTCTCTCTCTCTCTCTCTCTCTCTCTCTCTCTCTCTCTCTCTCTCTCTCTCTCTCTCTCTCTCCCCCCTCCCTCCCTCCCATAATTTCACTTATCTGACAGACCTATTCAAATATCCCATTGTATTTGTTACATCATCTTCTTTACCTAGTACATCTCTAGTGTAGATCAGGAAATTTTACTCATTTTCTGTTGACATAAATGGATTTTTTATCAATTAATTCTCATACAATAATGGTACATTCATCTAGCATGAGTTAGAATGAATTCTCTTTTCCACAATGAGTACTATACTGTAAGTTTCTGCTGTAGACTTTGCCTGCAGGATCTCTTACAATTCTTTAGTGTATCTATGGCAACAGTTTCCATGGTAACACTCATTTTTTGCTCTCATCCTTTCAGGGCAAAACACATCATGCAGGTTATCATTCCTTCCTTCTGGTTGTATATTTTTTTCAGCTTTCACTCATTGATATGTCTCTTGCAGATAGTATTATGGGATACATTCTGTTATAAGCTATACTATGTTGTACGGTTTGTACCTATCTTTAACATTGCATGATGGGATAAATTCCGTTACGTTGAATAGAAATATATAATTACACCAGTCTCATCAATGTAATCACTCCCATCAGCTAAACCTAAAAAAAGTAGTGTTAATTTTGAATGGAATACTGCATTAGGATCAGGATGCCTGTTTGAATCATCAACAGCTAGAGGTATAGAATCTTCCGAGGGAATATTCTTTCTGTAGAGAATAAAATGATATACACACACTACTGCTGTGTTCTACAGACACAGGGCAAAACAGAAAAGCATGGTTAGGTGATGAAAGCAAAATGTGCATTGTGAATATATGCATTTCTGTATGCACATCCATTTGAATTTCAAGTTTACCAAATTAGGTCACATGGAAGAACCATGGTTTTGCCAATATCGCATGTTGATTTCTGAGTATATTCATAAAACACAAACCATCAGCTAGAAGTTAAAAAAAATAGTATGACAACGAGATAAATCAACAACAGTTGTAATTCAAATGAAGTCAGTCTTTGCAATGACACATCTGTAGAGTGATTTGAATTGATGGCTGTGATTATATTGACTTTGCCCTTCTTATTTTAATCTGTACACTTACTCTCAGAGCTATCGTCTGCTGATCCTATCGACAAGCATATGTCACTGTGGTGGTTTGATTGTGGTTGTTTGACTGTTTTACATTTCTGTCTGTACAGATGGACAGGCCCGCAGAGCCAACAGTTAATGGTGCTGTACTTAGAATGCATTTTGTCAATCCTTAGCAGTTCATCCACAGACCTGCGCAACAATGACAATTTTATCAAAGTAATTTGGTAAGTATTGTCAGAATTGGTAACATTAGCATCTTTGACAGTGTTCAAAAGTCAACAACAATGATATGCATGGCTGGTTTGAAAACTGCAACCAGATTTTACTAACATACGCACAACATTCAACATGCATGAGTAGTAAAATAAACTTTAAATATGTATTTGACTTAGATATTCCTTTATCTGAAATTTCTGAATTGCGATTATTTGCTTTTCATAGGCAACAGCTGTGCCCTACCCTGATTTCTACTTTGGGAAACCCCAAGGGTGAAAAGTCCATCTCCTCTTCACACAATGTCGGTAACCTTGACAACGAGTCATACAGAAGTGTATCAGACCATGGACGTGGATCTGGTTGCTCGGCAACAGCACCTACTGTTGTCCATTCAGCAGCTAAGAGCATTTACGCAATTGGTGTGCAGTTGTTACGATTAGTTGGTAGTGTGGGATCCCTACGGCCGGTGTTAGCTTCCTTGTTTCATCGATTCTTGCTCTATCCTCCCCCACAACACCGATATGAAGCCCTCAAGGCTGTCAAAGAGGTAATCTATCAAAATATATCAAATATTCAGGATAGCATCTCTGAAGTAAACAAATCAAAGCAAACATATTGAAGATTACATTTCATTTTATAAGTTCATGTATTTCCAGCTATGAAAATTCTATTGTAGTAAATTTTATTTTCAATGTGTTGGTCACTGTCATATGGTTGTGTTCAGATTTACATTACCAATAGTAATCTTATTCGGTGGTAACCCTCTATTGCATTAAAAAACTATTGTCAATTTAGCAAAAACAAAAATGCTAATACACTAATGCTCCTGTAAATAATTATACAAATAACAAAAGAGTGTAATGGCCTGTCATTTGAAAATGAGAACATGCTATTTTATTGAAGAAGGGAAATAGCCACAACCAACTTGGAATATATTTGTAATTTTATTTGTGATGAAGTACTGTCGTACCTTTTTGGTTTTTAAGGTTGATCTAGTAGCATTTATAAAGTCTGTATATAAGCCCAATAAAGCCTCTAATTGTTAATACCAAGAGCAAGTTTGATTCACCAATGGCAAACTTATGATTTGCCTTTGTTTTGCATGACAATCCAATCTGGCTACCAGGCAGTCATTTCTCAAGAATCAGTGATAGCAAGATCTGTGTACAGATTCAAGAAACCTTAGGGTAACAGAATTTATTTGAATTTCATTCAAGTTGTGCCTTTATACATACCAGACTGCTAGCCAAAAAGGCAGTAAATCTATGTAAATACGTTTCCTAGGTCTGTCAATATCATGAATTTGGCACAAATTGATGTTTATATTTGAATAGGTATTTGCTTTACCAAAATATCATCAATAACAATGATGTTTCTTGTTTTAGGTTCTTTGTAATCCGCAAAAGAGTGTTAGACATGGCAGGCCCACCACTGTACGATACAAAATCTGTGAAAAGTAAGAAGGGAAGCAGAAATTCCCACCTGGATCTTCTCAAATTGTAAGTACAGCACATAATGGTTGCTATACTGTGGTGATATTGATTGGTTCTGTAAATGAATAACATTGTTTGGGACAATGCTGTGTGTCACTTATAAAAAATGGTTCCAAGAATAACAAAATTTTATACAGTGATATCACAGTACTAGGTGAATTTGTACATTTGAAATCATTGTTATGCTTTACAACTATTTTCTGCCAAAAGTCAATACCTTGGCAGCATTTATTTCGTTTTCTCTAGAAAACATCTAGAGATGAACCACTTATTGCCATCATGGTTGGTACACTTATCATTTGATGCACAGTCACCAATTGCTACATTTATTGATCACTGTCACAGATTATCGGATGGTTCCAGACTTGATGTGATCATTAATGATACTACTGCTTATCTGTTTGCATTTGGCATAACACATTATGGTTGCCATAGCAATCAAGATGTAATAAACATGATATGATCTCCAACATGCATGCAGCCAATTTGAACATACTGCAATCCTCAATTTCATTTTGTTCCACATGTCTTGAATAGGATCTTATCAGGATCATTTGTGCATTTGCTTTCATGTGATATGAGCAACTCTGAATGCTCAAGACTGATCCTATCAAATTTGATGTAGATTTGGTTTATCAATTGTTTCTTCAGACTATTGGATGGCATTGTGGAATCTTCACACAGCAATGAAAGCACAGTGTGTCATACGAGTGTTGCCTGTATTGCTGCACTGTTAGATTCATTGGAAGACATCAGTCAAGGCAAAGCGCTTAGTGATTTACATATCATGGAAATAAACAAGCATCTTGAATCTATTAATTTACAAGATGAACAACCAGTTCTAGGTAATTACTTTTTTTTGTTTTCAAGAGTCCGTTTACCATGTAGCATTTACACTATATTCATTTAGGCCAGATATTTTGCCCTGCAAATCATGGCAAAGGTTGTGTTTTGCTGTTTAATTTACAAATTTAGCATTTTGTACTCAGAGTGTCACATACAGGCTGTTTAGAGGATTTCTTTTGAAGTGTCTTCTTTTGATTATGACAGAGAACAATTAGATACAGCAAAACTGCATGAATTTCCTCATCAATGAAGTGGCTATACCCCCTGTGAACTCCCTTAAATCCTCCCATCTCAGACTAGTACATGTATTATTAACAATTACTGCCTGTTTGAAAGAATTTTGAATACTCTGCACCTACCAATTTTAGCATAAAGTCACATATATTAAAAGCCTGTAAATGCAAATTGCATACATGTCTGCCAAAATCTTACTTCTCAACTTTCTGAATGAAAGAAATTGTGATGTGATTAAAACATGTGCCCAGTTACAACTTTTATAGATTTCAGCTCTTTGATTTTCAGTTTTGCAAGCATCTTTGTGTCATTTAGTTCGGTCGTTGTTTACAAAACTCTCGTGCATGTCAAATGTGTGAATCTGAATATTAAGCAAGCGGTATCGCCAAAATGCTGTCTTATGAACTTCTGGAAATGCCAAAATCATATTGTTCTCATTTTTTGTTGATGTTTGTTTTTACAGCTGTAAATCAGCCTGAGCCTACAGAAAAACTTGAAGACTCAACAAAAGTTGTAAATAATGGAATAATTGTTGAAACAGCAGAACAGGAAGAGGACAATGTTACAATGGATGATGGGAAAGTAGTGACATTGAAAGACAATAAGAGTGAGGAAGATGGTGCTGGTAATGAAGTTGACAATGCGGATGATAGGGATGTTGTTCATTCCTCTGATGATGAGAATATGGAAAAATCAGTCACAGATGCTGCCGGAAAAATTTCCTCAGGAGATAATGAGGTCACAGCGGAATCAGTGAAACCAGTTGAAGTAGCCAGTGTCAATGGAGAGGGAAGTGGGAAAACAAACGTAGATGCTGGAAGTAGTGAAAATATTGCAACTTATCAGGTGGACGTGACTGGCAAAGAGTTGTGTGATATCAAACCCCTAGAGGACAAAGTTATTGAGAGTTTTGATGAGACTCAAGCAAGTGAAGATTCTAGAACACAAGAAATTCATTTGAGTGACAGACATGATATTGAAAGTCATCAATTGAACCAAGGAGATCAAACATCTGAGACAGATAAAACATCTTCTGAGGACAAACAACAAAATGGTGAAGTTGAGGACGAGCAGAAAGAAAGTGTCGATGAAGAAATGAGGAAAAAACAGATAACGGCTGAACTAGAGATGGAAAAGCAGAGAGCACAGAGACGGGAAGAATTGGAAAAGATTGCTAAAATGAACGCAGAAGCTGAGAGGGAAGGAGCCAGGGACTTTGTCAATCAACTGATAGCTTTATTACCATCTTTAATTCCACTGATAGACACCATGGAAGTGGATCAATCAATTCTTAAATTTGCTGCAAGGTTTTGCGCAGGTAAGAATTACGTCATCTTTATAGCTGGCATCATATTTCTTGATGTTTGAATGTGCTGGATATTTGCAGTCCTGTTATTTCCAAATTGTAATCTCAGATGTAAGAAACAAGTTCAAAAAGTTAACATTGTATAAAAATTCCAGACAGCTTGCGGTTGATTTATATGACAACTTATATGTAGCTGTTTAATTCTAAAACTATTCTTACCTATATTTATAATGCCACTTTATCAGCAAATGAGTTGTGGTTGGTGCAATGTCATCACTTGTCATAATATAGAGAATTTTACATCAACTTCCAAATGACTTCTCAATGGAAGAAACTGCCAAAAAAGTAAATCCTTTGTCGGCTGTTCAGAATAATTTTACAGCTGTAGGTCAGAATAATAATTGAAGATGGACATTTAAATTGTCTTCTTTCTCACTGTTTCAAGTTTTTATGAAAATGCAACATTAACAGACATTACAAACCTATCATCCCAGAGTAAGTCATAGTGTCTTTCTTGTATCCTTCATTTGTCAATTGCTTGACATCATTATTGCTGAGGACAGCATATATTGATACATCAGTGCTTGTTGGTATTCAAAACTCAACTTTTTGTTGAGAGAAAAATGCAAATGTTTGCTTGAAAATGTGACAGTAGCATTTCAGTGCAGGATTCAGTGAATATTGTTCACTGTTTGCTGTTGGAGAGCTTTCAACCAAACTTGTGAATACATACCAACAACAATCATGCCTGTATGTCAATTCACATAATTTTAGGTCATGAACATGAGACTTGGATGTAGATAGTGGCATACAAAGTGCTGTATAATTTTACAAGTATGTATCGAGCCATACCATTGTTTCAAAAATCCTGAATTTCTCTAACACCAATACATTTTATTTTTTTTATTTTCCTTCTTCATTACACCGAGTGAGTACATAATTTTGATCAGCACTGACTTTCATATAGGATGTGTAGGGAATAGGTATCTGCATGGTCATCAGGGTGTTATTTGGTATAATGTATCAAGTGATAAGGTGTTATTTGGTATAATGTATCATAGGGTGTTATTTAGTATAGTATGGTAGATGACTATATCACATGGTTTGGTGATCATTAGATGTCAGGTGACCACATTGAATAGGACAATATTTATGTAAAGTCTGGTGAAGTTTATAACATTACAATATTTGACATAATGTTCCACAGTATTAGCATTTATCTGTTGTGGCTCATTTCAGCCTTCCATAAACTCATATGGTTAAGTAATCTGGCTTCAGTGTACCGTAAATACCATAATTGGTGGGATATATTTGTGAGATATTATTTAGATTATCAGGGTGTTCTTTGGCACATCAACGGCTTCCATTTCTCTTGGAAAATAGAGAATCAAGTAGAATGGATTAAATATTTCTTGCATAAACTTAATCTGTTACTACATTCTATTTAACTTCTGGTACCATTTAGACTGTCATTTTTGGAAATCTCTTAGACTTTTAATATTTTGTTCAAGAATGTTTAAATGATATAAATCAGTCACACTAACTCAGAGATCCGTGACATACTGATTTTTTTGCTGTGTTCTAATATGTATGCTATGATTTGGACTCACAGCAGTGGAAGCTAGGAGGAGAAAGACTGCCATGGAGAATGATGGAAGTTCAAACTCTCCTGTAAAACAACCGAGTATGCCAATATTGAACGCAGATGGCATTTACGTTGCTACTTACGCCGCTCTGCTACTCAATTTAAAACTTGTAAAAACAGGGCATTACAATCAAGCTACTACAATACCAATATCAGAGGTGAGATCATGTTTCATTCAAGACTTTGAAATGGGAAGTAATCTTTTGAACACTGAGAAACACCTCAGGATCACAATATGTCTTGTTATAAAATCATATGCATGAAACTTTCAGAGATTTGAACAAAATACAAACAGAAATATCCAATGAAGAGAACTGTAATATTCATTTATCAAGGTTTTGGTTGGAAAAAAGGCATATTTAGCTGCGCTATCGCAGCAGTGCTGTGGCGACCACCTATTGATCACATTCAGGTCAAGGGTCATCACCATAGTACCACTGCGAGCCACCCCATAGACTTTTTTGGTAGTTTATTAAGACATTGATCAGTGTCACTGATTTAGCTTGCTAAATAATGAAATGTATTAGTCTTTGATGGAAAAAGTTAACTGTTGCAATGAATCGAATATCATGAAGGATAACATGATATCTGTGAAGAGAGGACATCATATCATAAAAATGCCTTTCTGTCCACAGAATGAATTTATACGTAGAGTACATGATGGTGTGTTTCTTGTGTACTTATCTTCAACTTGGCTGACTGAATTATACAATCAAGTTGTTGACAGAGATCTGCTTGGTGAAGCTGGATACTGCCATAAATCAGTAGATTGTAACAATGCATTGATTACCTTACTTACAGGTAAGATTCAGCAGTTATAACACATCAGACAAAATATTAATGAGATACCTGGTGTAGAGGCTATCAGGTATTGGATACAGTGTAGCTACAATGAATATAATATGTAACTACTATGTAGTAAAATGTATCAATATCATAGACAAAGTGGCTGCATTTTAAATTCAACTCCATCATATGTAGAGACATAAAACTGCTTCAGACATTTGAGAAAATTGAAAAGGTGGTACAAATGAATATATGTAAAAATATTGTCAAGGAATGATAGCCAAGAACTGTAACATTCAGTTACCAGTAGCTATTTAGTATATCAAAAATTGTACACAACTAACATTTTGACATTGCATATACCTCATAATTTCAGTCTGTTGTGTAATAAAATAAGAAGTGAGTAAAAGTTGTTATCTTGATGCAAAACAACTCCAATCATTTCACATGACCTGTTGCAGATATTGATGGTCTTGGCAACAGAAATATTGGGGGTCAGATGCTGCAAGGCACCACCTCCCACAATGCACTTGGAGTGACCAGAAACATTGAAAGTCAGGAAGAAGCAGTGGAGGCCGGTAAGACAAATATTTATGAAATTTTTAACTTTCTAGAAAAGGGGGATTCTGAACTTTGATTTTTCATGTGGTCGCCAAACAACTTCAATTTGCCCAAGTTGTATATTGATTGTGTATGTGATCATTAATGTTATTGTCAAGAATAAAACTTCACTTGAGTTTGAATGTGATGTACTCAGTTGTCTGTTAGTAGCTAATTGTATAAGGGAGAACGAGCCTCAAGGACAGATATTCGGACTCTCAAACTTTTACAATCTTTTCTGAAATACTACTAGTAGTAGTGGGGGTTCATTTTAAAGCTTTTGGTGTAAAAAAACTTTTCACTGGCTTAGTTTTTCAAAAATCAAAAATTTATTTTTTCACCATAGAGTTAACACAGAGATAGCGGCAATTTGAATTTAAAATATCAGTAAATCTTGGGTTATGTGTTTCTCTAGTACCAAAATTTGCATGGCGACCCCTGATTTTTATTCTTGATTTTGAAAGAGAATGGTTGAAAGTTTCATTAAGGAGAGTTTCAGCAAAGTTTAAGTCTTTCACTCTCAAGGTGTATACTACCTTAATTGGAATACTGCGTTTGATTGCTTGCCTTGTCTTGTACTCCATTTATTATCACAATTTGAAACAAATATGGTTGCCCTGACTGGTCATTTGAATATTTCAAGAACAAGAAGAAATTTATAATATAATTTATCAAATCTGCAGTGTTCCAAGAGTGTATGTTTGTGTATATTTGACAGGTATCAAGTTTGCTAAGATGACTTTGGTCACAATATGGGATCAAGTTCTAGAGGTTCTATCAGTTCCCTTGGCAACCAAAAACATCACAGTAGTTGGCAGCATTGCATTTCTCCTTGGAACTGAGGGTGCCAAAGAGCAAAACAGCAGAGATAGGGATGCTATAATGATGAGTTTGGATGGACTACGAAAAGCTGCCAGGTTAAGTTGTACCCTAGGTGAGTAATCCATTGCTGTATATCACTGTACCTAAATTGTAAACATCACATTTATTTTGTTTACTCACATTACCTTCATATCATTGAAGGTCATCATAAAACTTATTTGTTTATGGCTCTCAATCAATATTTTAGTTTCTGCATCACAGTATTTAACGATTGCCTGAATTAAGATTTTCTGAATGAAAGTCTGATCGGTGTAAATTCGTGACCATCACCCTAATGTAGCTTGAAACACATTGATGAATAAATTAACAAAATTTTGTCATATTTTCCATGCATGCATTGACTGAACAGGTGTTCAAGATCGTTGTGCTACAGTGTTGGCCCAGCTTGCCAATGCATCATGTGTGTATGCCGACCCAACCGTACAACCCACTGATCCCAAGAAGCAATCACTGAGAAGCCGTATAGCCACAGCTAACAAGACTGGTGTTAGGTTACATACTTCACATGTGCTCAGCATGGACGCCTTGTTAAACATGGGACTGGAGATTGGCAGTCATTCCCCTGAAAGCTGGAGACATGTCTTCAGGTATGGTGGACATACAAGCTACATATCTGAGATGGGAAATGTAAGCCGTATGATGTCAAGTACACATAGCATATAAGTTGATTTAATATAAGGACATGTAATATGAAGACGTATGATGTCATTGACATGTAACACACAAGTGATATGATGTCAAAATCATGAAATATGGTAAGGTTCCTCTTTTGGAAAATGAAAAAATACAGCTCTATGAAGTACGTCATTTGAATATGTTGGTTTCAGTTTATATTCTTCTTTTCTTTTCAGATGTGTCTTTGTTCATATAAAGCTGGTTTTTATATTTGAGTAACCACTTTAGTCAAAGGTTCATCTTTAAGTAAAGAAAAACACTGTATAACACAAACATGTAATATCTATATAATACAATAGTGAGAAATGTTCATTATGTGTGGTTATTTTGAAAAAATACCTCAGAAGATGCACGGCATTAATGTCTGAGTGCATCCTTTGCTATATTTTCACAATAACCTCCTTATTATACATCTCACATTCATGATTGTGGCCTCAAATGGGCTAGGTATTGACCGTTTTAATGCAAGTGCAACAGTTTTTCTTCAAATGTATGGCACAGTTACTATGGAACGCTATCTTGTAGGAGTTTCTGGATAGCCTGTTAACAACTCTATACAGAGTACAAGACGTAGTCTGGCAATCGTCCAATAGGTTCGTTGAAATATTCAACAGTGTACCCGCAGATGCAGCTGCAGAATGCACTGCATGTGGGGTCTGGTGTTGGAGACCTGGATATGATCAATATTACAGAACAGGCATTCCGTACAGCTTTTTTACTATGCGCAAAGTTATATTGTTCTTGATGGCAGATGTATAAATAAAAGATCTTATGTCATATTGTGTTTCAGATGTTGTGCGTATGTGTCACAGCTGGAGCATTCTCACTTCAGTAGTGGCAACACACAGACCAGTGTCAGCATCACCAGGGTTCAAGAACACCAACAGTCAGACAGCCATGGTGTGTACGATGGCCTTAACAATGACCTTGACATGATGAGTCCTTACACACAGCAGTGTCCACACCCATACAGCAGGCAGTGGATATCCATGAGATAATTAAACAGAATAGTGAAGAGATGGGTTTTGATGTGACTCTGACCAGGGGTGGAGTGCTTAGTGTAGCCAACGCTGCTAAGACTGTCTATGGATTGTCCTCTGATGTAGACAGGTACGTTACTGTTTGTTCTGGCATGTGTCAGGGTATATCTCAATACATCCATTGATTGAACTATGGGGGGAATTTTCTCTGGCATTAAGAGGTGCCATGTATGTTCCTGTAAGTTCTGGACTATGCAAAAGCTATCAGTTGATTATATGTTTAAAATTACAAGGTTTATTTGAACCATTTTACCAGTTATCCTATGTAAAAGGTCTATCTGTACCCTCAATTTCATGCAAAAACTAGTTAGACTGAAGGGTTCATGATTGTGTCTTGAAGTCTGTTGGAGGATAAATACCATTTTCTCTACACGCATGTATTTAAATCAAATATTCACAAAATAGTTCCCATAATTATTGTAATAAATCCATATTCAGTCCTAATATTTTTTAAATTGCCAATTTCTCTTTTCCATGTGCAAGAGATGTTGTTTTTGAATTGTTTAGTTCACCTGTAATAATGGCACTGAAACTAGTGAGGTAAAAACCAAATTATGAATCACACATGATCACCTTGTGTTCCGATAAAGGCATTGTGTAATAACTATTACACATTTCTTTCCACCAGATTGTTTGAGGAAGCAGCAAACAATCTCAACCTGCAAGCACTGGTCAGTTTTCTACAACAGTTATGCAGAGCATCGCAAGCACAGCTGTTTGAAAATAGCCAGTCTTCTCCCAGCATTACCATGACCAATCCCACAATGCCTAGCAAATCTATCTCCACGGCGGGCAAACTGAGCAATGTGACATCGCTTCATCTGTACAGAGTTGCTGATGTCATGTTAAAATGTGTTCGTGATGATGGTAGACCTCTTCTGCATGTTATGCAAGTCTGGGGAGTTGTTGCACCGCATCTAGTAGAGGTACAGATACATACAACAATTTAATAATCAGCCTTGGCCAAAATTATATCTATAGACAACTTTGAGTTTGTTTTCTCTATTTCTAACATATGAACATTAAATGACTCAAATCAACACGTGGAGGTATTGTCATATTCATTTAATGTAGTACTGCAATTTGTATTGTTCCGTATATCTGGTGTTTTCAATTTTTCCACAACTACTAGTGTTCTACTTCAACTATTGGATGAAAAAAAATTTTGAACATGCAGAGATTTAATCTCTGCTGATTTTGGTCTATCATGTAGGATTACTTAAATTTCAGAGAGTTTCCTCCACATTCTATGTTCTAAAATGTTGTACCAGTAATTATACACAAAAGTGGTTGTGTGTATATGCCAGTGCATTGTGTCATGGAATTCTATACAAGCACTCTGCATGAAAGCAAGTATGTATTAAAGTGCAGTAACTGTGTAGAGCCCATCTCTTATCCCATTTCTTACCATAGCTGTTTTGTCCTTCTCAGATCTCTGTGACAAATATGACATTATCCAAATTTCTGTATGGTATTCTCATGGAGTATATGTAACTGATATTAGTATACAACAACAATAAACACCATATCTCTATGATCTAACTGACAGGCTGCGTGTCACAAGGAACGACAGGTGTCCAAGAAAGCCGTAGCTGCAATTCATGATGTTCTGACAGAATTGCTTTCCAGAAAGACTGAACTGCCGCATTTCAACTTCCATGAATCGTTATTCAAGCCATTTGAAAGTATGCTGTGTCTGGAACTGTGTGATGATGATGTACAAGACCAGGTAAAATAAAGATTTATAGTGTGGGCATTGTAGAGGGTGAGAGGTTTAATAACCATATAATAATAAATGAACATTTATTGAACGTGATGTCACAGGTATGTATCTTTACTGATAAACTGATACAGGAGTAAAAAGTTACAATTTCCAAATAATTACTTTTTCTAACATTTTTAAAGTGGCAACTACATCCTGTGACGTATAAATTCCTGAAATAAAAGTTCCAATGTTCTGGCAAATCCAAATTATTTTGTCTCACTTGAAAAGAAAATCTTGTGAAATATTATTATAATGGAGAAGATAAAACCTTTTCAACCAAGACATAATTTGATCCTCAAGGAAAGAGTAATGCTTTGTCAGTGTAAAAGTATGTGACACTGTTTATTTCAAAAGCCATTGTTTCAGAAGTGTGAAAAAAAGAAATCTTATTGTGACTTTCAGAATGTGTTGTCCATTTGTGAGTTTTTGGAAGCCATCCTTTCATATTATTAAAGTGTGTATGGTGTCTCATTGTGATTTTCAGATTGTATCATCCATTTGTGAGTTGGTGGAAGCCTCGGCTAGCAACATCAAGTCTGGCTGGAGGCCACTGTTTGGAGCACTGAGAGCAGTCAGAGTTCACAAACAGCGAATTACAGATGACGACAGAATTCAACACCACACTGCACCGGTCTTTGATGTCTTTGAAGCCTTCTTGAACACAGACAATGTTTTTGTCTTTGCTAATGCAGCCATTGACTGTATTCTGTGTCTTCTGAAGTTTGTCAGGGGTCCAGGTCAGTAAACTTTATTTTCTTTGATTGAAACGCTGATACAAAAAGGGTAATTTGTGTTTGTAAATATCACATTCCAAGGGTGTTTGGAAAGATGAAGTGGGATATCAGCTCCATTGATGTTGTCTTTATGCTTTTGATACAGGGTTGAGCAAATCTAGTGGTCTGAGATCCAGGATTAAAATCAGACTTTTATATTTGCCATTTATCTGGTCTAGTTGTCAATTGAGTCAATATGCATGTATGATTGATTAGCAAAATACTCTGAGTGGCTACATAACTTACATTGATTGTAATCTGAGCATTACCAAATCCTGCATGGCTTTGCTCACTTGTGTTGGATCAAATCAAGACATAGGCTTGCCTTTTCTCACTGACTGATAAATTGCCCAGTATTCATCTGATGAACAAGGCCCGGTTCATACATGCATAGTAGTGATAGCTGATAACATGTCTGCTCCTCGATTTGTTTTGATAATTCACTGATTCCTGCTGTGTATGTCTTTATTAATAGTGTAAAAGCTCTAGCTCTTGACTATTTATAAAAATTATAGTAGATATTCAAAACATCAAATGTTATGTCCGCTATCCCGGTAACATTGACTTGCTTACTTTACAGGAGAGTGTGAATTAGTCACTGAAGATGATGATGATGGACACAGTGATGGTAGCTCAACTGCCACATCAGAGAGATCTCTTCCATTACAAGCCCTGGATCTGTGTCTTCCAGCTTTGGACTACCTCCACCGCTGTCATAAAATCCTAGCTTCTATCTACACCATGCCAGCATGTCCAATGTTCCATGGTTCACAGTCTATCCAATTAAACACAGCCATGCTGTCAGCTGACCTTGATTCACCAATCAAAGAGTTCTCAAGTAGTGTGACATCAAGAGTGCAAAGTACGAAATTACTGAAAGCGCAAGATTCAATAGATGACCTATTGGCACGGTTTCCATCGATGATATGGATGATGAAACCGGCATCATCAAGGTCTGGTTTCTACTTCTTGAAGGTTTGACTGGCGCAGTGTCTACATGCCCCAGGAATTATCAACCACAAACTCTGGAAGTCTTGTTTGAACTGCTGCGATCCATTGCATCCATTCCAGGTGAGAAATGCATCAATGCAAAGCAATTTCCTGCATGAATCAATTTACGTCACATGACTTTATACTTATGTTTGCCCTTCTAGTGAAATTATGTACAATATTTTTCAGCTTCTGATTAACTTCTACAACTGTTAAAGTGATCACAATACAGAAAAGACAAGCTAAGTTGTCATGTTCATACATTTGATTGTTCTGAGTTCCAGTTAGAAGCAAATTTTGTTATTTCTAACCTAAGTATCCTCAACCAGTGGTCAGCGTAGACATCATACATTTGATCATGACCATTGTATGTGGTTCTAACACGTATAACTTGAGTTATATAATGGTTGATACATGTAGTTTTAAAGATTATTGAAAAATATCAATCATCTAATGACTGGGCCTGATACAGTTCACTGAACTAAAATGAAAACAAAACATAATCAAAAAGATAGTAACTTTTTCTGAGTATTTCATATGAAAGTATCATTACAGAGCTTTGCTATTAAAAAGTGTGAATGTGAAAGTCAATGTTATAACAAAAACAATGCTTACATGAAAACACAATGACAGAATTCATTCTATACGTGTACCCAATACTTTGTTCTTTCAGCTATATTGTTAATAAAATATCATGCGTTATCTCTCCATATTGCAGGTCCACAATTTGCAGTATTTGCAGTCACCAATCTTCTATTACCAATGTTATTGTCATGGGTTCGTAGAAGTACGCGCACAAGTTACTGGGATACCTCATTGTCTAATTTCAAACATGCTTGTGGACTATCAGCTGAGCTGGTCGTTGATCATGTGATCTACTTTGTTACCAATGACATCATCATCACTGGAGTTCATCGCATGATTAAACAGATGTTTGATCTTTTAATCGAGTGCATTGGTCAGCCAATGGAGTCTATTTCTAGACTTGGATGTTCATGTATCAGGTGAGTTGATTGGACAAATTGATTAGCCAATGGAAGCAGTGCTTAGAGATGCAGTTCTGTTGCCTTGCATGTTCATGTATTCGGTGAGTTGAATGGATAAATTGATCAGCCAATGGAAGCAGTGCTTAGAGATGCAGTTCTGTTGCCTTGCATGTTCATGCATTCAAGTTAATTGGATAAATTGACCAGCCAATGAAAAGATTGCAGAGGGATGGATGTTTCTGGACTTTGATATCCATGTATCACATATGTTTATTGGCTAAATATGCCAACAAATAAAGGCAGTCTTTAGAAAAGGATGTTCTTGTTTCTGTATAAAACAAGCTGATTGGCCAACTTATCTAGCCAATGAAACCAGTCCTCAGAGAAATGAAACATGACTAGTGAATCAATTGCAGAGTTGGATGAGTGCAGGTGAACAAAAGTACAGTTACATGTGCAATAGTTAGAAAAAGAATTTGTTTTAAGATTGTCTTTCAAACATCATATTTTTAACAAAGTTATTTTCTTCTGTAGGCATGTTTTACTGAAAACTGGACCAATATTCACCGATGACATGTGGACCATTGCTTGTAAGAGTATGCAGCAGGCTGTATCGGTCAGTCTCTTTTCTATCCAGCAGTTGATGACAAGTTTTCACCCTGGTTCTGATGATTTCACCGGTGACGTGGGACAAGTCAAAGTGGCTGCCAGACGGGATTGTTCAGAAATGGAATCTGAAAGACTCAGGCAAATAGCACAGCAGGTGTGTTTTGACCTTTATATGTGATGCATTCACCAAACATTGGATTGAACAGTGAATGATGTGACCATATGGACATGTATATTATGGTTTATGTCTTATTCAAGTATTGATGAAAGTTTCAGAAATCATGACTAACTTTTCAGTGGAATAATTGACTGTGTTGATGAAATTTGTGAACCGAAGATGATAAATTTAGTTATTTCATATCAAAAGTAATTGATTTAATCACAATTTGATGATAGTGCATGTAAACTTATCAAATTGTGAAACTCAGATTAAAATTCAAGTAGAATTTCATTTTACCACAGTTGTTTTGTTTTTGGTTTCAAAATACATTTAAAAATTGTTCAAAGATACAGAGTATTTCAAACCTCTATATTCTTATGCTCAATCAGATTTTCAAAGCTTGAACACAGTCTGCCAAGTACAACTCTCCTTGCTCTTCTTACATATCAAAGTTACAATTTTGATTTCATTTTGTTTCCATATTCTAGGTGTTTTTGTTGGATTCTCAATTCTCAACCATTGAAGCAGACGACAGTGATGACAACAGGTCATTCATATTTATTATCTACCCTCCTGATGCTGATACAACAGTCAATATTGACCTTATTAAACCAGGTAAGAAAGTCATAGAGATAGTTCATTTGCTGTTCAGACAGTACATCCTTCTACAACCTCAACCCATCTATGCCATAGACCCTTAAGGTCTGTGGTTATGACAGAGACACACGGAGATTTCATCTCTGGTTTATTCCAAGATTTGCTTCAGCCACAGAATTCACTAACTACAAAAAGAAGAACACTGATTGCTAGAGTAATGATCATACCATACAGACAACACTAATATTGCCTGGACTGAACAGTTGCACTAAATATTCATGTTTGAAGACTTCACAACTCAGTTTTGCTAATCTGTGATGTTCACTTTGGAGTCCTGTAATAGTGTATATTGACCTCATTAAACATTCGATTCAGTAAAGTCTTCAAGTAGGTCAATAACATTTCCATATTGACTCAGTCATCCAGAAGATAATGTAAAAGCAAACTAAACATTGCTCATAGAAATTTTCGATTAAATATCTGTTTGTTTATCTAAGCAAGCAGCATAATTTACCTTCTTTTCCCAGGATTCCATTCCGCAGTGTTGTAGTTGGTTTGATGGCCAATCAAATTCTGATGCAGACTTTGGGTACAGTGTTACTCTATGGTGCTGAACACAAGACAACCAGTGAACGAGACATCATATCAAACACAGCTGTGCAATCCAACTTACAACGTCAAGAATCCGTCAGTTCCATCGACGCCTCCCAGTCCCTGTTGCAGGGTTACTGTCTTATCTGTCAGCCAAGAACCTTTCACTATTGTTAGATTGTTTTATTGAGTCTTACAAGACAGCGTGTGATTTTGACACTAGGCCAGGTTTGAAATTTCTGCTTCAGAAAGTGGCTAAGTTAGACGTAGCTGTAAACCTGTACAGACAGACAGCTCTGAGCTTTACGTTTTATCTTCACACTTTGTTGGAGATGTGTCATCACGCCAGGGATGAAAGCCTTGCCTTAGAAAAGTGAAAGAGGCTTTAGTGACGACTTTGAAAGCCGAACAAAGTAAAAACAGAGTCGTACTGAAAGAGAGAGATGAGGGACTGGAAGACAGTCAGGGAGATAAAGATGAGTCAGGTGATTTTGGAAAGGAGGAATGTGAAAGCCTTGAAAAGGAGAAAATCAGAAGTATTTCAATCAGCAGTGTTACAAGTACAGATAGTCATGGTAGAGGAAAGAAAGAAAGTTATGATCATTTGTCACTCTTATCAACGGAGTTGAGTTTCCATCCTAGCGACAGTGATGATCAGTTTATGTGGATTGTGAAACGGTTGATGGGGATCTGTTTTGATGTTTGCTGTTGCTATGTTCAGCTGCATTTGGAACAGACTGATGATATTATTGATACTGAGCGCATCGCCGAGCAACCTCTCTTCTTGTTGGTTGCTCCGTTGAGTCCTGACGACTCGGTGCATAAAGGTCAAAGGTTGTTTAGTTTTCCCCCACTAGAGAAGCAGTCAGCAAGGACACTGAGGAAATGAGTGGTGTCAAAGGTCAAGGTTCAGCGGCTCAGTGGTCACCCAAAATCAAAATGGAGGACACGAGTCGGTTAGAGGCAGCTTTCAACATAAAGAAAAATGAAAGAAAAATTGAAAAAAAGAACAGTCGAGAAGAGGGCAAATTGTACTCTGTTGCCACAAATAAAACTATCAAAAGTTTGATGCAGGAATATAAGAAACGTAAAGTACATCACTCCAGGTCTACATTTGTTAAGAAACCAACTTTCAAAGAGCAAAAAGTAGCCCTCCAGCAAATGAAAAAACAAAAATCCACAAACCCAGAGGATCAGAAACGGCAACAGGAAATTCACAAACAACAGCAAAGGCAACAATGAAGGACTCTGAGGCCCACATGAAGGCATGGACAGATATGATATTGTCAATGCTACAGTTGTTTCAATTACTGCCGGACAATCAATTCCAGTGTTTGCTGCCGGCAACATTCCCAGCTGTCAATCAATTAGTGTGTCACATTCAAGATACAATGGTCAGACAGTCTGTCATGGAATATATGGATAGAGTTGCTAAAATCCATGGAATTATTTCATAATGGAAATTTTTCTTGGTATCCTTGGAGTTCCAAGGTCCTTGCATAGGGAAACAAAAGTCTAAGGGATATAAAATAAAGATTTACCTATTTTTCATACAATCATGGTATTTCATACAGTCTGTGTGTGGTGTCATTCTCACAGTGTTCAGTGCTTTATTTCCATGTAACTTTTCCAACGGCAGTGCAATCATTTTGATCTGAAGGGAAGCTAACTGTCTTCCATCAATTTTTACCCTCTTGTACATTATGTTTTGCTGAGTCCATAGTTTCCCCATTCAGAGGTTGAAGTCAAAGGTCATCCAGGGGTCAAAAGAGGAGAACTAAACGGATGTTAAGTTTCTCCACTACTGCGTAGGCTAATGACCTACAATATTGACATATTTTATTTCTAATAAATGGAATATATAATGTTGCATTGGATTGTGTCAAGCATGTAGTATGAACTTGCTGCAGAAAGTACAAATGACAAACCTGTGTTACCTTGAGCGAAAAAGATGTTACATACTAATATTATCTTGAAAATTACTTTGTATATTTTGCTCCCCATGAACAAACTATTTGATTTAATTCATGTGTAAAGTGTGTGTATATTGTGAAATGAAGTAGATTTGAATTGTTTAAAAGGATTATGATATATCAACTGCTGAAATGGCATGATACTTAAAAATATCACAGATTTTGTTCAGTTTTGTGAATGGGTTGGGTAATTCACAATGAAGAGGAGAAAAATAGTCTATCAAAATAATTCATGAAAGAAATTTAATTTTAAATGAACCTTGTACTGTGAAAGGTTTTAATTAGCCTAAATTCAACTGCCAAAGGAGGTGATCTTACTTTAAAAAGCTAGATAGTTTTCATTTGTGTGCATTATGTATGATATATGTATGTATTTTGTGAAGTTTCTGTAAGGTCAAAGGTCATATGAAAGACTGGAAAACCAGAGAGAAAAGTGCTTATTATGCCATGCAAGAGGAACTTTTTTTATTATTTTCTTTAGATATACTGCAGTCACAAAGACATTGTAAGTTTTCCTGTTCAACACATATTATTTTTTTAGACCAATATACTATTTCATGTTTAGATAAATTCACTCTCTCACTTTTACCTTCTGTAAAATTGCAGTAAAGGCACTTTTTGCAGAGTATCGTCTGCCACTTATTCTAAACTATTTGCTGAAAATATACAGGGAGAATTCTACAGGGTTTCAAACTTGCATTCTTCAAGTACATGTATGACCTTCTTTAAGATGTAGCTTGAGCATTTCAGAGAGCATCATCAGCAAAAGTTTGATTCTGCATTTTGAAAATTCCATCATCTGTGATCCAGAATCTAAGAATCATTGCTTCTAAAATTATCATGGAGTGTGATTATTATTCTGTTTGTCAATCATTTTATTAATTTATCTTGAAGATAGGATACAAAATTATGGCCATCAACTTTTAAAGGTAGTGTTATTTTGAGAATGAAAGTCATAATTTTTAGGTCGCTCTTGTTTAAGGAATTTTGAAAAATTCCCATGAAAAGTTGAAAGAGAAAAAGTACACAGTCATTCCACAACTGTTTTGCATATATAACCAAATAACCACACCCTATACAAAAGTATATTATGATTTCCTACCAAGAAAGTGGTAGCATTCAAGTAACAAATATGATTTTAATTCCTTAAACCATAGTTTTTCTCGAGGGTCTATGCTTAAACTACAACAAGTGATATTGTTGATTCAATTCAAAACAATTCAAATTCAAATGTATTCGAAATATTCAAAATCAAATCCATATCAATTCAAATATTTCATGCCAGTAATGCTTTTCTATGATGTGCTGTCAGTTATGGAAAATAACAAATCTCACTGTTCCGTGATCAGAATCTGTGATATTTGTCCACGTTGATGTACGTCAGTTCTGGTACATTGTTTGTTCGAATATAACCCAGTCTTTTACCAGTCTATGGGACAAAGTTTGTTTCATGATTGGCATGGAGTTCAGAGTTTAACGCCAGTCTGGAACCATTGACTTCAATTGAACAATTTTGAATACATTTATGGCTAAGACATGGCTAATTATCAACAGTGACACAAAACATTCATTTATAAGCTTTCTGTGTGTATAACATATCCACTCAGGTTACAAATCTATATCAATCAATGGAATGAACAAAGATCAGTGTTTAAAGCTGATGACTATAACATGTACAGTAAGGATTGGTTTGGCCAATTAATATAGTACATGCTCTGTAGAGAAATTATTATGAACTTTTATAGATTATCAAACTTACTGTAGGTTGTTATTGCATTTATAGGTTTCTATATTAATGAAATTTAGAAACATTCTATCCTTTATAACTGTAGATCTGTGATTGTCAATCAATGTATTTAGTATGTAGAAATGGTGCGATGTAATTATGATTAATGCAAGGGTAAGCTATACAGTGTAGTGTTGCAACATTGTCAAATACAATTATGACAACATCTGAAGGAAATGCATTGACAGAATTTTGAAATTTGAATTTTTAAAAACTGTATGTTCTGTTCAAAATCCAAGACTATATATCAGCCGCCATTGCAGTGTGGATAGATTTCTCATTCATTCATTCATTTGTTCATTTATCCGTTCATTCATTTCAAATCTAAAAGATTATGATAAATATTGAACATGATTAACAGATATGAGATTTAGATGGTTTAACCTTGGCAACTAAACCCAAGCATGCTACAGAAACAAAAAGTTGTCAAAATAGTTCGAGATCCGACTTTGGCATGTAAACAGATATTGAACAGGAAAGATATTACTCATGATAGATATTCATTAGAGACATATTGTTCATAGCTATGTTGGCCATGATGAATAGAAAGATATTTGTTTTGACAGGTTTTAAGTATGGTAAAAGGGCAAAGAATGTGGTCTCAATAGACATTGTTTGAGGTAGATATTGGTTATGATAGAGATTGAACAAACATATTTGTCTTGATAATTCTTCCATTGAAAGATATCAGTTTTGATAGAAATTGGACAGATATTAGTTTTGATAGATATTTAACAGATATTGGTCATGATAGATATTGGACAGATATTGGTCAAGATGTATATTTGACAGATATTGGTCAAGATAGATATTTGACAGATATTGGTCAAGATAGATATTGGACAGAAAATTGGTCAAGATATATATTGGACAGATATTGGTCAAGATAGATATTTGACAGATATTGGTCAAGATAGATATTTGACAGATATTGGTCAAGATAGATATTGGACAGATGTGTGATAAAAATCTAAAATAAAAATTTCTTCAGTCTCTGCATGCAAAAGTCATCCTTTTGAAAAACCTAGAGTCATTATGTAGAACTTTATTTTTACAAATATGTATAAACTTTTTTGGCTCTTAAGATATTTTATTGTATTTATTGCATTTAGATATTCTCTCTATAGAAAAAAGTGAGAATGGTTTTGAGATTTATGTGCAATAGATATTTTATTTTATTGACTCAAATGATGTAGAAGTGTGTATAAGCTTATATTCTTTAGTTTCATCTTCCATGGAACCAAGTTACTGCTGAATATTTTATGTCTGAACTTGAGTGTGTGTGTATATTTTGGTGGTTTCCTTTGAGAATTAACACAAACACATTGACTGTTCTGTCATCAGGGTTTTTTCAAAGTTGTGATTATGTAAGATATGTCAGTATTAGAGATTTTTCGTTTTTGAATTTCAATGTTCATGCTGCAGAAACATTTCCCCACACAGTGAAGTATATTATACTCATGGCTGTCCTATGAAATGTTACAGCACATTTTGAAGTAACTTCAATCATAGACGTTCGAGAAAAACGAGGGTCTATGATTCAATATGGAGCACGTGTCCACCTTACTTCTCCAGGTATACTTCTTTCCAAATGTATGAAAAGTTGTTTCAAAGCAAGAAGCATGTGAAACACAACATCAAATAATAACTTACCTTTTTTGTGTACTTTCATTCTTGTCTTATCAGCTGTCACTCATCTTCCTTTTCAAATCATGAAGACAAGCAGATACAATGTACATTGTTGTTATGGGTTTGTTTGAGAATATGCCTCTTGACAGACAATATTTAAAGTGACCTAAAGGGCCTAGGCTGTAACTTTTGAAGATTTTTTTCGCTTTTTTTGTTTTGAATGTCAGTTGTAAGTTACTGTGCTACTCTCCAAAGAATCTTAAAACATCAACTTTTTAGCTTGTCAATATATCATTTATATAATGTACATGTAAAACGCATTGTTATTTTCTACATTTGTATGTAAGTCCAGAGACCAGAATTCACTTGTCAACAATAACAGTCCAGTCTACACATGTACAGGCTGAGTTGACAAGCTGACTACTGTGTGTATCTCAACATGCCTTGGGGAGTAGAACCAAGTGTGTTCGACATTAAAAACGAGAAACAATGAAAAAATAAAGATCACAGCTACTATCCCTTTACCAGAAATATATGAATTTAGAAACCAGTATGCAATCTAGATTACTGATTACTTGAAGAAGCACATATCCCATCTTCAAATTTCTGCTGAAATTGACTACGTTTCAAATACTCCAAGAAAATGCTCTTTCACTGTTGTTTATATTATCTTATATATGAAATTGCTTTTCTTGACAAGACTGAACAGAAAGAAATGAGTACAAAGTACCTTGTATGTGTTTACCTAATGATATCTTTAAAGTAAAGATGGCTTCCTGTCTTCTCAAGTGTGAAAAACCTGACAAGAGGCTTGGCCATATAGTTACAACCATTTATTTATTCAAAAAACAAATGTTGCTTTCTTTAGCATTTTCAGAGAATTATTTGCTGCTTTCCTATATCAAGAACACAGGCAACTTCATAGTCAAGGTCATCAATGACATAGTGAAATTCTGTGTGGACACTTTCTTTTCAGATGTACTAAGACAGTACATCAATATTACAGGCTTTACCTTCTCAGTAAGCAGCTACATGTGGTTAATTCGTCACTTCGATGTTGTATTTATCTCTCTGTCTTTAACTTAAGCATTTCAATAAAAAGAAAAAACTTAAGAATGTCAACCTTGTCTGGTATTAATTATAGAGAGCAAACAGTAACACCAGTTTCCTAAATCATAAAACGGAGAATTTTTATTTTGGTATTTTATCTATGACTGACAGCAAGTATCATCAGGTCCAATGTATCATGACCTTTCTTGGTGTTGACAATATTGGGAGAGCACTCATAAAGTTCTCTAAGACTTTATATTTGATACAGAATTGCAACTACTCAGATACAAAATCAACCATATTATGTCCCTGACAGATTAACATGTGGGATATAATATTACACTACACATTCCCTTCAAAAACCTACTGTCACTTCCTAGTAATGTGTTTGAAGGTCCAAATATCACCAAGCTGCCAGATTATGTGCTGCATTGGTTGTGTCTCTTTGTTGTCTATATACAGTTCAGTATTACTTGTTTCTGTGGAGTATAAAGCACAATCTAATTTTGATTATTCTGTAAGTTGCTAAAATGTGAAATTTCCTAGTCAGCTAAAATGAGAGTTTCATCTTAAAGGGCCATTATTTGTAACTTTTGACCATTTTTTACTCAAAAAATTCCATGTTGGAGGCTCATATTTGTTGCAAAATGTTGTTTTACGAAAGAAAAAAACATGATTAGTGATGTTATAGCCACATAAAACTGCTATTTTTTGTTCAAACGTGTTGCCCTTCCGAGCTCGTTTGTTGACGTTTGGCATGCTCAGCGTGCTGGGGAGAACGCAGATATGGTGACGCCGCGATCACGCGAGATGTACAAGTTCACGTTTATTGCGGGATCAAAACAACATTGCGTCGTGGATTGCCAGACATCTGGCTACGCAACGTGCTCGGACAATGGACAACGGGCATAAGTAATGAATATTTATTTTGAAATTGCTGTAAATGGCTCGCGCAGGTGCAGAAGAATGCCTACGTTGCAATCCGCGTGTCAACAGAGTTTGTATTTCTGTCCGGACAAAAATTGAAATTTTCGTTGTAAAATCACATGTTATTTAGTTGTAGGGCACGTAATGTTTCCGAATAATATGCGATTCTCTGTTATTTGACAGGCTATTCAACATGAGCCAGTGATCATTTCAATCAAAACTAATGGAAAAATCGCCAGAAGATACAGCTAATGGAACTTTAATATTGGTTTGTAAAATTCACCAACTGAGAGAAAATATGTGTTCAACTGCTGTGATTTTCATAATTTTGAGTTTAAATAGGATCTTAACAGGACACATCACCTACTGGATGATGATGCACAAGTTATTTTATGATGCGTAAGAAGCTTGAATTCCTAAGTAAATAAATGTCCATTCAGAGCTGGATTTGATTGGCAGTTCAGTGTTGGCATGGTTACAACTCTCAATCATCATCAACATACACAACACAGATAAAATTCCATATTCCATCATGGAACTAGAAAAATTAGAAGTAGTAATGTGAAGGTAGTGAGTCTGCAGGCAAGAAATCTTAAACCACCATAATCAGTCAGTGTAGTTCTTTTGGTAATAGGAGATCTCTAAGCACACAGTGCAGTAACTGTATTGGGTGTATGGTGTGATGCATATTCTGTTTGAACACCATGGGGAAGTCACAGAGATCAAATGTACATGTCTCCACATTATCAGTAATGCAGGATGTTTACTGATGTCACTTTACCAGCACTACTCTCAAATTGCTCTTCCTTTTCTGGTGGACGGCAGACCCTCCTTGCATTGCTTTTTATTTCAGTAATCCTGTTCTGCCAATTGTTTGTATATTACTGATAAAATTTATGAGCCATATATATTTAACCCTTTGAACGCTGACCCCTGGTACCTATGACATCATGCGGACATTTTTGTCAGATCCGGGTTCAAAGGGTTAGGCCACGTTCAAAAAAATGATGGGGGGAGGGGGGGCTGGAGGAATCGCGATTGAAATCTTTTTTTTTTTCAGATCCCCCCTCAATACCTCAAAAATGTTCAAGTTCCCCCCCCCTCTCAATACCCTCAAAATTTTCAAGTCACCCCCATATTACCATATAGCCGCATATTTATTAGCAATGCACGCAGAGTAAAAAGAAACATGTATGTGTCATTCTGCACACAGATGTTCAACACTAGAGCCATATACCTAGGGCAAGTTCTTAAATTGATTCATTTTTAAATGCATCAGTGCACTTTTTGGATTTCTCAGTCTAAGCCGATTTGAGTTTATCCAACTCTGGCCAGTTCAATGGCGCCAGCTGAAAAGCACACAAAATGACAATCATGAGAGAGTATGAAAATTGTGTATTCCTAGCTACGTTTAACCAAATGAGCACAGTGACCTACCACATTTTTTTTCAAAAGTACAAGACATATACAACTTAGATGCCACTTATGTTTACAAAATTGACAATACTGGAAGGTTAAAATATTCCATGAAATTAATGTTTTAATCTCAGAAATTTTGGGTGTAATGATGGCAAACTTGATAAAAAATAAATGATTCCATTTAGTCAGACATTTTTCCATTTAAATTAGAGTCTTTACTGTTCAAAGTTTTACTTGTGTGTCATTGTACAATGAGATGTTAAAATTTCATTCACTGCTTGAACTTGAAATGAATGGTTTTATATATTGATTTTAAGTGATTTTAGAAAAACTGACTTTTCATCATACATTTGTATGAGATCAAGTATGGTGACCCCATCTTTTTTCTCTAATATTTGATTGTTCTCATATGCCAGAATTCAAAAATCCATGGTAACTGTTAGTCCCCTAGTCTTCTATGTGTTGCTCTCTGGCTGGATCTTGTGTACAAGTAGATGTATGTTTCACTGTCAATTGAGTGTCCTATGACCGAAACTCTTCTTAAACTACATCAGAGTCGGAGCTACGTGTATCACTGTCACTGCCAGTATGTAGTAGCAGGGCAGTAGTTGTATTAACTTTTATTTTGACAATATTTTTGTTCAGTTTATACAATTGCGTTCTTGTTCTACTCCCTACAGCATGTTGAGCTGTCCAGTATTCAGCTTGCCAACACAGCCTACGTGTACCGTGCATTTGTATCATTCAATTATCACCAATATTTAGACAAATGGGCTTTGTTGACAAACTGAATATTGTGTTTTTCAGCATGCTGTAGAGAGACACCAAGAAACTGTGTTTGATACATTGCATAGAAATATTGAAAAATTATCAACAGTTGCAGCTCCTGCCCCATTACAAGGCCAACTTGTTTTATGAAAATTTAATGGCATTCATACATTTTTAGATTTTTTCGAGATTAAAGACATAAAATGTGACAAAACGGTTCTAGATTTTGTTTAATTATTACTAACATTAGAACCATTGGACGACATCAAAATGTTGGGAGTCAAAATATTTTCAGGTTCCCCCCCCCCCTATAGGCAGAGCAAAATTTCAAGTCCCCCCCTCGACAACCCCAAAAATTTTCAAGTCCCCCCCCCTGAATTCCTCCAGCCCCCCCCCCCCCTTCACCATTTTTTTTGAACGCGGCCTCAATTTAGACTTTGACTTACCTTTATTTCAACTTAGCACCAATTTGGGAGGCAGATTTTTTTATAAGTTCTATCTTTACACAAATTGACTGACTGCCCACATCTTTCAAAGGAGAACACAAAGGGCTGGGTAGCAAAATCATGGAAATAGTCAATGTCCACCAAACTATACAAATGTGATGACCATGGATTAAGGACTGTTGCTTTAGAATGTAACATCTTATGGTGATACCTTATGATCACAGGATGGAGTGACCATGCATCACCATGGTAATTGATGAAACAAACTTTTATTGTTGATATCAGCATAATGCACAGGGCCCACATTTAAATACATTTGAGATATCTGGAATATTAGACACACCTGTTGTTCAACTCTACATTTACTGCTCTCCAACACACATTTGTTAGACTGAACTTGTATGTGTTGGTTAACCCTTTGAGAGCTTTAATTTTTCCAACCAAATTTCAGTGCAACATTTTACCACTTTTTTTGAATTTTTCTGTATATTTTATGATATTTCTGGACCAAATGGACATCACATTTCATAGGCTACAATTTTTTTATCCAAATTTTGCCAAAAATATGAAGAAAACATTGACTGGGGTGTATTTTTAAAAGAGACAAAAATTGACTTTGGCGCTCAAAGAGTTAATTAATTCACCATCCAGACTTATTCAAGTGTTTGTTGTACAGCATGATACGAAGACATTCAGGAAGCAACTCGGTTTCAATTTTCTCAAAAAGTTTATTACCTAGTTTTGAAAAGGAAAATCTTCTCATTGCTACAGAATGGTTTGTTCTTCATCTTTGTTAGATTTCCTTGCATCATTTAACACATTGTTTTGGAGAGGGGAAATATCCAGCTACCCCCAGTACTGCATGGACCCCTCCACCTAAATTCCCTCTCTGTGCAGAAGTTGGAATTCTTAGCTGTGGTGACAAAACACTATAATTGGCGGGATTGGTATGTCTGAGCGAAATATGAAGATAATTATATCAATTATGAATAAAAAATGTCATTATTTGCAAGGCCAGTCAGTTTGGAATGTGATCTACATGCAATGGAGATATTAGCATTTGATTTTCTTACACTTGTCTGGATGAAAAATCTAATCAATGTGTCAGAAACTCACAAATATCCACTGTGACTTTATAAAATTCACAATTTACTTGAATTGGTATATGAAGGTTGACTGCGAGAAATTTCAACAAGTTTTAATTTTGACTGAAAGTTGAAGTGCTTGCTTTATATATAACTTTAGTACGTGTAATTTATTGGTACAAAAATATGTCCACAATGTCGAATAAAATTGTAGACAATTTTATTCAATATTGTGGGCATTCTGTGCAATAGCCGCAGTACACGTCTCCTCTCAAGTTCCAACATTTCTCAATTCTTTGAGTCAATAAAAAAATTTCTTGAAATTTATTTGAAGCTGCTTTATACCAGGTACATGAAATATGTAAAATGTTCTTGAATCAAAGACGACGTTCTTTGGTCAGTGATACATCGATCCTTCAGTGTAGAGGACACGATGATATGCTGGGATTTCAGTCAACTGTGAAACAGTGTACTTATCAAACTACCGGTACCATAATTTGTTCACTTTACGAAATCATATCAATGTTCTGGTACACAGGATTGAAAGATTTTATGCATAATTGATAAATTTATGTTTTTTTTATCTTAATCATAAATACCAATCCTATGATCAGGACATCTAATTATTCATTCATGATGATATGGTAGTATTTAAGACTACGAAGGTAAAAATCTGTCTACACCGCCTGTCAAAACAAAATATTTCTTCCGGGGCTATGTCTTCAACGATTAACTCTGCCAAGGAGAAAGAGTGCATGGGATGTTATACCACATTCATAATTCATGGAGCGTTCTCATGATACTACAGTATAACAAAGGAGTGCCAATAACACTGTGACTCTCACTGTACTCTCCACAATGAAAGACCAGGAGTGGGTTCTCTCCATGGACATAATCAGCACTGACATGACGGCAGTATGGACCAAGGACACCACTGGGAGACCACACCGGAAAGGAGAATGATCGAGCTTGCTGACATGATGAAAATGGGGCAACTTTGTATATCATATTGCTGTACTCAGTTGGGAAGATTAGAAAAGCTTAGATGAAGGATGAGCCTGCATTATTTAAATGTGAAGACTTCTATGAAAAGATGAGAAATGTAGATCACATCTTCCAATTTAAAATTTTAATTAAACTCGGCAAAAATCTTTGATATAAAAATATTTCTTGCATCAGAACGTTACGTTAAAACAATCTGAGATTACAAAAGTGGGGGTAAGAGAAAGTTATGAGGTTGAACTTCAAGAGATTTGAACTTCAAACCAAAGAGTAATTATCTGCACAAAGATACATAAAAAATATGGTTTATTTCTTGGACAAACAATCTAACTTGTCATGGATGATGTTTTACATCAGAGTATAATCACTTCCCAGTATGATTAACACATAGATACATGGATGGGGCTAAATGATCTACAATTGGACCAATCATGTGGTACGTTGGTTATTTCACAGATGGAGGGAACTGGAAGAACTGACTATGGGAATACTTCAGTACATTAGACCTCAGACAAAACATGGCACAATACTCCACCATGAAAAATATTTCCCATCAACATGAAAGGTGAATTTCGAAGAACATTGACCCTTTGAACCCTGACCTCTTATGTGACCCTCTGAACCCTGACCTGTGTGACCCTCTGAACTCTGACCTCTTGGTGACCTGTGATATCCCCAGCCAATGTTTAAAGGATTAACGGAAAATTTTGTCACCACAGCTGACAATTCTTTTAATAGAATGTACAACATTGGATACAATACAGAGTGAAATGGTGTACTTATATATGTTGTTACACATTATAAATCAGATCTTATGTGATATTAAAAAGATAATTTACGCAACACTTTACAATAATATCACCGTGTTAGGGAAAAGCACTTCGTAAAATGTCACAATTTCTTGACAAAATTTTTATTCATTATTTAATAATGACACCTCTGTGAATAGTTGTCTGTTGTCTGCTCAGATAAATAAGTTTTGCAGAAGTAAATATATGAGCTGGGGAAGATAAACCCTTCCAATTTCGAAAAATTGAGTACAAAAAAATCACATGATTATGAACTGTATCAAAATACAGATTGTTTGAATTTTTATTGAGGGTGTCCATGCAAAATGACATAGTGTAGAATGGTTAAATATGAGGGCTTGGTAGGATTGTACTGTCAAATGTACGCGAGTGGTGGACATGTATGTAGCAAGGGTCATAGTTGAGAAATCTGAAGGCATAAGGTAGAATGCGCGTCGGGGACAGCTATTCAGATCTGCAAACGTTTGCAAAATTCTTTTGGTCTACCACTTGGTAAGGGCTCATTTTGAAGCTTATGGAATATATATAACGTTTTCCTCAGCTTATTTTGTGAAAATCTAAAATTTACTTTTACCCCCAAAGAGTTAACACTGGGCCGACGGCCATTTTTGAATCGCAAGTGTCAGGAAATTTTGAGTATTTTGAGAGACCCCTGATTTTTATTCTTTATTCCAAACATAGGAATAGGCTATCAAAGACGTTTGCACAGAAAAGACATCAAGTGTACACAAAAATCATAAGACAAAGTACAAGATACATGCCATTTGGACAAGTGAACATGACATGACACAGCAAAAATCAGAAAGTATACAGTACAGGGGTGAAATCACAACTTACACAAAAATTGAATTCATAAGAGCTTGAAGATTTGATGATGGCCAGCATTTACATAAGTGACAGTACAACTCTAACAGAATAAAAAAGTGCCAAAATTCTTCTCCCATCAAATTCCCCTTTTATTAAAAAAAATTGACTAGGACTGCAGAGATACCAGCTGCATGAAAATATTTCAGTGAGTAAATACAATGTTTTCTTGTTTTGGGTTTTCTTTTGCTATCTCTCTTCTGTATCTACGGTACATGTATGGGCTATTTGACTGGAGAGATAGTGGTAGATAATGCACGAGGTGGCTGTTCTGTTTGCTTAGAGCTACAGTAAGTGCAACTTTTGACAATTTTTGAAATATTTATAGTTTATGCATAAACTTGAGATGCTCGGTCTACTTCCCGTAGCATTTTGAAACACTGTGTATCTTGGATTGACAGTGCGTGTCAATATGAGATGTGCATTGTTGTTGTTGACAATTTAATTCAAGTCTGAACCTGAATTTGATCATCAACATTACCCAGGACACACAGACACAGTCAGTGTTGACAAGCTGAGTACTGGGTATTTTAACATACTAGGAGAAGTAGACTGAGGGACTGAAGCAAAAAAAACCTTAAAAAATTGTCAAAAGTGAGTTACTGAGCTTTTAAAGCCTTACTTTTGACAAAGCTATTTGCGGATTAATTTAAAAATATTTGGCAGGTGAGTTAGAGATAGCAGTTGCAAAGAAGTCTGTAGGAACTCCTCGGGTGTCAATGGAACTTGTTATAGTGCTTCGTTATTACTTCATCTTGCAAAATTATGTCTTGTCAAACTTTTGGAATTTGATTAAAAATAAGATATAAAACCATCTGACTCACTGTTGAACTACCTTGCACACTGAGTTGGACTGTTGTTAACATACATTTTACAAAAAAAAATTTTACATGGAAACTCCAAGACAACAATAATTGATCGAGTTTTACTACAATGACTCAATATTTTAAATGATCTGGAAGATGAGGCACTGTGTGGACCATGGGTATATGATTATGTATGTACACAACTTTTGGCCGTGGGTCTATATAATGACTGTTTGTACACTAACTTTTTTTTTTTTTTTGTATTTATAAAACTTTTTATTCGAGTCACAACATGAAAAAATTACCAATGTGTTACATATTACTGTCAGCTGCTTTTAAAAATACAATATGGTCAATGAATCAGTGAAAATAAGTCATGGATGTGGACCAGTCAGTTGTAAATACTTTCCCCATTTCTTTATGTGGTTATCAACTTTGTTTTTTCTGTTGGCAATGTAGTATTCTGTCCTCTGTATCTGCTGAACATAGTTCATAAAGTTGGTAAAGTTAAGTTCCCCCTTATTACATCTTACAATGTAAATATATCTCTTTGCGACTAAAAGAAGGAAATTGACAATCATTGGAATCTCTGAATCTCCAAGCAAAACTCTCTCTGGATTAAGCGGGGTCCGGAGACCGAGCCCTCTTCCAAATGTATCTGTAAAAGACCTCCAAAATCGGTTGACATGATTGCAGTGAAAAAACAGATGAAGAAGCGTTTCCTCATTTTCTGAACAAAAAGTGCATGCACTTGAGGGAACTCTTGGGGGCGTCATTTTATAAAGCATAACATTTGTTACCAGAATATTATGTGTCAGTTTCCACTGGAATTCACGCAGTTTAGTATCTAAAGTTAGCTGAAGAGGAGACAGATAAATATATTCCCACTCATGAATAAGACTGTTAAGAGTATTTATGAAAAATATTTCTGACCGAGGAGATATAAAGTATTGCTTGACGATGCCAGCTACAATACGCTTTGTGGTACACTGGTTAATGTGATAGTGAATACTCCTTTGATGTTCTTTGAATACAATACCCAGCATACTTTCATCATGACCTGCTTTAAATGTTGAGATGTCAACATTCTGTTTCCATGCAGTTGGCAGTGCAGAGACTAGTGCATACCACCGAAGAAATGCTGGTTTGTTGCACCCTTCTGAACTACATGCTCCCATTTCAAAATATTACCGTTAATGTCAAATAGGTGGCCAATATATTTAAAGCCGAGTTCATACAAATCTCTAAAGAAAATACTCTTCCCGGCAACTAGAATATTCTGATTGTTCCAGATGCATTGGTCTAAAAAATGAGTTTCCATGCCAGGCGAGGATGACAGTGATTTCCATGCTTTCAGAGAAGTAGTAAGAAACGGGTTAAGTTGTACTGGTAGAAATTTGATATCAAAATTGGAACGCAGAATTAATTCCATGCCACCCATACATTCCAGTTTTCTTTGAAAAAACCATTTCCATGGTTGTACTATAGAATCATCCATATAACGTCGCAACCAGTTAACATGCTGGGCTTTTACAATTGCAAATATGTCAGGCATGCCCAGACCTCCGTCCTGAACACTTCCAATGACTGTCTTTCTAGCAACTCTGTCATGGCCATTCCAGAGAAAGGAGAAAAGAAGGGAGTTGATTTCTTTAAGGAATTTTCTAGAGGTCTCTGTTAAATTTAAAACATAAAGCACACGTGAGATTCCCAGTGACCTTATTATTTGGATTTTCCGAAAAGAGTAAGACCCCTCATTTTCCAAAAATTAAGAGACGCACGAAGGTTGGCAAGTGGGGCTGCAAAATTCATCTCCATGGCAAGAGCAGTATCATACGAGATATAAATGCCTAAAATTTTAATAGGGGCGTTTGACCACTTGACGTTTAGAGGTTTATCTTTCCTAAATCTATTTTTCCCAAGCCACAGTGCTTCACTTTTGCTAGTGTTCATTCTGAGACCAGAAACTGTACTGAAGGCCCTTAGCTTTGCAATAGTGTTCTTACATGATGTAATATCTGCCAGAAAGCAGGTCAAATCATCTGCATATGCAGAGGATTTAACGGATCCATACCCAGTTACCTCAATACCTTTAATATTTTGGTCTGACCGCAGAGAGCAGAGAAAAATTTCAAGCGCTAGGATAAATAACATGGGAGAGATGGGATCACCTTGCCTCACTCCACGCCCCAAAGAAAAATAACCCGAACTAAAACCCCTATTCATAACACAGCTAGAAATGTCTGTATATAAGAGCTTAATCCAATGTTGAAAGGATGGGCCAAAATTAAATGAAGCCAGAGTTTTGAGCAGAATTGCCATTCTACAGAGTCAAAAGCCTTCTCGAAGTCTATAGCAAGCAAAACACCCGGTAGGTTTAATTCTTTAGTGTAGTCTAGGATGTTTTCCGCTAATCTAACCCCATCCCCAATAAATCTATTTTTAACAAAAGCTGTTTGGGATTCATGTATAATAAAAGGGAGAACTTTTTCTAAACGTTTCGCTAGGCATTTAGTAGTACCAATTTTGTAATCAGAATTTAATAGGGAGATTGGCCTCCAGTTTTTCAAGAATTTTCTATCGCGCCCTTTTTTTTCAAGAAGAACAATTACCCCTTGTTTCTGAGAGACAGAGAGATTACCTTCCTCAAATGCAGTGTTGAGAGAATTGAGAACATAATTAGAAACCAATGGCCAAAATGATTTATAAAAATCAGCAGGGATCCCGTCGTTCCCGGGTGTTTTGTTACTGGGGAAAGATTTGACTGCTAAGATGGCTTCCTCTGCGGTGATGGGACCCTCGCATAAATTTCTTTGTTCTTCTGTCAGTTTTGGGATATCATCATTGTTATGAAAAAGATCACTGGTTACAACAAGATCCGGATCATTAGCTTCTAATCTGGAGGAGTACAAATTTTGGTAGAAGGAGTAGATTTCTGACATGACATCATTAGTTTTGGTGCAGAGAGAACCATCCTCACGGCATACGGAGTCTATCTGTGATTTCTGTGCATTCTGTTTCTCTAGTTGAAAAAAATATTTTGTATTTTTCTCCCCCCATTCATGCCAGTTGGCCCTGGACCGTATAATTGCACCTTCCATGATTTGTTCATATTCATGCTGTAAATCTGCTTTTGTTTGTTCATATTGAAGAGTAACTTCATCAGATGGATTAGACAACTTTTCATCCAAGTGCTTTAAAGTTTTTCTAATTCACAAATTCGCTTCTTCTGGTCTTTACGTTTCTTTTTGCAAAAAGAAATAGTAAATTTCTTGATACAATATTTCAGCCAGTCCCACAGACCTCTAGGGTCGGTAAAATGTGTAGCTTCTCGTACCCATGTGTGGAAATTTTCTTCCAGGCCTGTTGTATAATCTGGGTCCCTTAAAACACTGGTGTTCATCTTCCAATAGGATGAACCCCTAGCTAAATCTTCATATTTCAAGCGTACAGTAATGGCTGAATGGTCTGACAGAGCACAAGGGAGAATACTGGCTTCCTCTACATTATCAATAAGGGAGTCGCTAATCAAAAAGTAGTCAATCCTACTTTGAATGATGGCGGGATTGAGACGCTTCCATGTGTAAAGACGAGCATCTGGATTGCGAATCCGCCACACATCAACCAAATCTAGTGCCTCTAAAATTTGCAACATCAGTCCTTTTGACAATCGCCATTCCCGGGGATTCCCTCCCATACGATCTTTATCAAGGTCTAGTGTCAAGTTATGGTCACCGCCCCAAATAAAGCTGAGGTCTGGGTCTGACACGCCCTCCTTTACTTTGCAGAAAATGCTTTTTAAAAAGGCAGCATGTAGTTTTTCTTCGGTGGGTGCGTAGGAATTCACAATCATAAAATGTTTACCTTCAAGAGTTATATCAACTAAAAGATACCGCCCGTTTGGATCTGAAATGACGTCATGAATGGTAAAGTTGTTATTATTGATTATAGTCATTACTCCTCTGCTATTTGCAGAGCCATGTGCATAGAACACCTTACCTCTAAACTGGCTGTTCCAGTATTTCACATTGCTCTGACAGCTATGAGTTTCTTGCAACATAGTGATTGTTGCACCGTGATTTTTAATCCAGTGGCTAATTTTCTTTCGCTTTTTGAACTGGCCCATGCCTCTAACATTCAAAGATAGAACGCTGATATCAGCATTAACCATTGTGGATGTATACTCAAACTCTTAATTCTGACAGCATGGTTCGAAATGTGGACTCGGTTTTTCAACAATAAAGAAACAAAGAAAAAGGAACAAAAGAATAAAAAATCGAAGAGGGACCGGAAGGATCCCATGGTGCACGTAACCTCGCGAAAACCGTGGCGGAAAAGACGCAGATGTACGTCAAAAGGCAAAAGCTCACCCCGCGGACTCGTCGAGAGAAACCAAGAACATAGAAAACAGTTTTTAGCTGAAACAATAGCACAGTTCAAATGTCAAAAAAACCATCGTGCCCGTAGCCGGGGGGCGACAAGGGCTAATGCAGGAAGAACGAGTAAAATAGAACGATGTGGTGGCCTACGTTGATGAGTTCAAACCCGTGATATTCAAGAACGTCATTCTCGATACAGTTGACCGTTAATGTACAGTTTACCGTTGACAAAACGTGGTCGTTTACCCTGCTTGAAGGCTTCCTCCATCACTGGGCGTAGCTGACGTTTGCGTTTGTAGTCGGCTTGGCAGTAGTCCTGAGTGATGAACACATTACTGTCTCCAAGGGTTCTTCTGGCTCTTTGCAGAATATCCAGTCGATCCGAGCGTCGAAAGAACTTTACTATGATATGGGGTGGAGGACGGCCTCTCGTAGTAGCGCCATTTGTGGGGGCCACCCGATGGGCATTTTCAATCTTCGTGGTTGGATCGTCTATTTCAAATTTCGATGCAAGAATCTCCGAAATTAGGTCCAGACAACGCTCATTATCGGTCACCTCAATGCCGCCTATTCGCAGATTAAATCCACGTGAATAACGCTGTAAGTTCAAAGTCTCTTCCTTTTTGTACTACAAGTTGCGTTTCAAGTTTCTGAATTTGCGCAGTCAGATCAGTAACACGCTTGTCTGTGGCCATGCCGTTATTGCGCAATTCCTCCCTTTCTTCATCTGCGTGGTTCAGAGCCTCTTCAAATTCAGTGTGCTTTTGTTCGACTTTTCTCAACCTTTCGTTCATAGCCTTCATTTCTGCTAGCTGTTTCTCACCTGTTTGTACGAGAGACATCAGTTTTTCTTTGACGAAAACTTTGAACTGTGAATCGGAAACTGTAGGATCTTCGTTATCTCTACCATCAGCCGAAGGGGCCTGATTGGGGGATTGCGCTGTTGCACTATTACCTACGTAGTTCATTATGGTACTGGTAGGCGCCTTCTGTTGACCGCGTGGTTTTTCTGGCTTCTGTGTTCTTGATTTTGGCGGAGGCATATTGGTGGCCGACACTCTCATCTAGTAAAACGAGTTCTTAGACGGATTTCAGCACATTTCTGGCAGCTAAAACTGTACTTTTAGTGGAAAATTTTGAGGAGCCCGCGGAGCTCGCACGTCAGAGATACACTTCACATGCCTGTGACCTCTCCCTGTACACTAACTTTTCCAAAAAGTTAATTTCTTCCCTTGGAGAGTCCATCTGATGGGTTGCTCAAAGCAAAAAGCAGCACTATTACAGTAGCAGCTAAAACAATCCTACGATAAATCATCTATAACATAGCCCTCTATGGAAGCTCAGCAGAAATACCTTATCACTTTGTTTATTTCAAGATGCAGGTTCCTTTAGTTAAAGATTTTTGGCATTATTCAGTGGCAAATAAACAATGCCATTTTTTTCTAAAATTCATTTCCTTACAAGACAGTCGCTTTCTTGCACATAAAAAATATACATGTTTTGCATGCCCAAGGGAAATAGGACAGCCCAGCAAGCATTGAACCAATCAGAAAAGCGCTTTCAGAAAAGAACTGGTTTATTTACAATTCAGAAGCAAGTGATGGAAATATTCCATGTAAGTATCAAAGACTGCTATTGGTCCACGGACCACGTCACAATTAGCACCTAGATCATCCTTGGCATTTCGCAGCATTCGCATTTGTCTAATGCTGGATGGTTGAGAAACGTACAGTGTGCACAACTCCACTGCTGTCCTTCATCAGAATCCAGTATGCCAGCTTGCTCTGTGGCTATGGCACTGATAACTTTGTGTGCAGAACTTCGTGGCGGTGGTGGTGGCGGTGGTGGTGGTGGTGGTTTTGGTGCCGATATTGGTGCTGAAAATCAAATAAAAAAAATATATTTCTTGTAACACTTTTGTTAAATACTAACGACAAGTAAAATACTTTAAATAATAAATAAGTATTTGCTATTAAATATTAGCTTAAGTTACATTTAAAGGTATACTGTCACCTGTTCCAATTTTGTCACAGTTACCATGGAAAGAGAAAATCTAACCAATCACAGATTTTAAGCGGGTGGCCGCTTTTTAAAAACAGCGCCCTCACATTGGCATTTTGAATACCAAGGAACGCCCCTTTGACCGTATATGGGCATATTTAGATTACAGGTGACTGTATACCTTTAAAATATTGAATTTAAATTCAATATTTTCATGTTTACTATTTTCATTAAAACAGAATGGTAAATATTCTATGAGAACTTCTTAGTTTTTGTTTTCCTGTTGCCACTTGTGAAAAATACGGGAATGGATATGAATAACCACAAATCCTAGGAACTTCTTCATTTCAGTCTTGGAAAGTGGGCCAACTTTTCACAAAAACTCAAACAGCACTATGAAAATCATTTGTGATGGCTTTTGATTTTACAACGTCTGAGTTTTCTGCAGTCCATACAGGAGAGCTGGCAGATAATGTTCTCCAAACAGGAGACTGAATGAAGTAATATCCTAGCCTGGTTGGTGTTTGAAAATCTAGCTACTTACAATAATCTGGTGGTTTTGGAGGCACTGGCCCTGGGGCACCTGTTGAGCCGATGTTTCCATAGAAACTACTGCTTTGATCAACAGTTGGCACTGCAAGAAAGGAGACAATTCATATTTTGATCAATCTTTAGGATTTTTTCTCTAATAAGTTGAGTATCTACATGTTGTTTATGCTGCAGAGAACAAAATAACAGCATCTGTTTGACATGCTCTATTTTTTTGAAAAGGTATAAAATTACTGTTGAAATTTAGCCCTGCTACGAAAGTGAAAAAGAATTTTCTTGTTTCAAGCATATCTCACTACCATTGATACATTGTGGGACTGAAAGGACAAAGACAGGAGGCTAAAATGTGGTCGCAATTTTGATTTTCAATTATCAATGAATTTATTTGAGATGAATTGTACAAGTAAGTGACACCTGATTTTAATTCTTGATCACAAAAGAAAATAGTTAAAATCTCTCTATGCAAGGTATGAGCAGCAAGACTGCTGAAAACTGGGCCCACACTCATCAATTTCATAAATCAACATAATCCCAGGGGGTCCACTTACTTCACGCTGACAAGCAAGGCCCCCTAAGAAAACCTTATTGTATTCATACTGAAGACTGAACCTGGTATTTTCAACCTGCCCTGTAAACAGGTCCACATTCATTATTGATAACAATAGATTTGGGCCAATCCATGGTGGTGAAAGGGTTTGGAGCACTGATCAGCAAACTGTTTGTCCTGTCAGAGTCAAAAATAGCGCCAATGGCACTTGATCACAACTGGCACATTGTGAAACTACTCTATCTCTGGGTACACCTGTACATGAAATACTGAATGGGTAGGTGCTGCGGGTTTGGAGTTTGTCAGTAAATCCACACAGAAAACAAAGTCCCGAAGTAGCGAATTCCAGCCATTTTCAAACCACACTGTTTGTCAGTGGGGTAAGCAATATTCGCAAAAATCACATTTCCAGGCTAATAGACTATGTTTTACGAAATCACACGTCCTTATTACAAAATAAAACGATCTTTGTCTTTAAATCAATGCGCCAGTAAACAGGTCCAGCAGCTAGTTATGTCATCAAGTCTGTAATGTTAAGGGTCATAACAAATGTGAGAAATCTAAAACATTAAATATGTTGTTTTTTATCAATTTTATTACCAAAAGCGCATGAAAATCTCTGATACTTTGAATCAGCCATCCTGCATATTTGTAACATTCATCAAAACTCATTTCTGTTCCACAACTCATTAAATAGTCCACAATGCAGGATTGGTGTACATTCCAAAACTACATATATGAAAGACCCCTAAAATCAATTAGTTAAAGGGGGTTAGAAATTTCCAAAAACTATCTAACCGCTGCTCCGTTTGGCTCCATTTTTCGGAATCGGAACCTTGGAATTAGTCTGAATAACTCTACCAAATATCAATGCAGTCTGTTCAGCGGTTTTTGACTTTTTGTCGTTTACGGAAAATGGACACTGTCCACCACCGGTTGAAGCTAACCCTATATCACAACTTCCAGATGTGATAATGACCTATGGTCATTATGTTAAAAAATACCGCCAATGGCGCTTGGACATAATGACCGCCTAGTATTATCGGCATTTATCAACAACCACACTCACTGTGAATTAGACAGACCACAAAGTCAATGAGCAACATATAGCTGAAAGACTATTTTTCACATTGCGATTTTAAGCTCATTTTTATGAGAAAAGAGACATGTATATGTATATGGAGAAAAAGCAGAAGACATATTTGTAAATTGTTTAAGTGACAATCATATATGCATCTCTTGACATTTTGTGGTTATAGGGTATAACAGTAGTGTAAGAATAGTGAGGTATGAATAAGTTAGTAAAGATAAGTTGACAGTAATTAAGATTACAAAATTATACACTAAGCTAAGGAAATCTGAATGAAATAAATGTTGAAAAGTTGCAAAGTCATGGTCATCTTTTGTCTAATACCTTGAGTAAGTTCATGAACTTTACATAAATCTTGCTACAGATTTGTTGCTAATGGGCAATAACTGTGTTTCAGATCATTTGAGAGCAATCTATCCATGACAGGTTTAAATTGTAATATACTTCTATTTAAAGGAGAGAAACTTCTCAAATAATTTTTTTCCCTGTAATTTGCTTGTGAGAACACATGGACAGATGCTCAGGACTCTATGCTGGTGCTACCTTGATAACTATTAACCTACAACTTGTAACGTCATTGTCTAACCTGTTCACCCCAATTTCCTGTAGACAGGTCCACACTCTCCATTGATAACAATGGGTTTGGGCCATACCATTGTAGTGAAAGACTGTAACATGTGAGGTTGTGGGGATACTTAATCTCTGGAATGTCAAAGTCTGTATATTGACTCAAGGATGTTTACTTAACAAATGCCTAGGGTCATCTCAAAAGTGAGAATCTAAACTATGAATATGTTTTTTTTTAATGCTTTTGATGCCCAAAAGACCATAGAAATCTCTTATACTTCGAATCAGCCATCCTGCATATTTCTAACATTCATCAAAACCTCATTTCTGTTCAACAACTCATAAAACAGTCCACAATGCAGGATTGGTGTACATTCCAAAACTACATGTATGAAAGACCCCTAAAATCAATTAGATAAAAGGGGGGTTAGAAATTTCCCAAAACTATCTAACCGGCGCTCCGTTTGGCTCCATTTTTCGGAATTGGAACCTTGGAACCAGTCTATGTATCAGTATCAAATATCAACGCACTCTGTTCAGCAGTTTTTGACTTTTTGTCGTTTACGGAAATGGACGACATCAAACACCGGTTGAAACCACCTCTATATCACAACTTCCAGTTGTGATAAAAAGTGCATGGCAACTTACCCTGGCCACTGTTCAAGAACTCCATCTCTCTTGACATGATCTGTATATCAGTTTGCAGGCCACGGTTGTTACTTCGAAGTCTACCTATATGTTCTGCCTGTAACCAATAGAAATTTATCATTAAATGATTTGGTAAAGTGTTGTTTCAAATGTGTCACAAAGAAAACAACAACTGCATTTATGTGAAACTTATGAAAGAAGAACAGGTCAATCAATTGAATAACAGATTGGCAGTTTATACGATTGTACAAAATTATGAAAGAGAAAGCTGGTCCTAGATAAATTATTTTCTGTCAATGGTTTGAATGTCTAGTTACTTTGCCAATGTAAAGAACACTGATACTGACAATAGGACTTACATGAGTATTTTACATTTGGTGAAGCACTGCACTGTTATGGTAAAGGTTGTGCAATTATTGTTCATAAAATTTCAATTTATTTTGTACGTTTACTTGAATTTGTAAGGTTAGTCACTCTTGTTCGTCAAAGTTTTGCAATATTCTACGTACTGGACTGAGGCATTGCATTGACCCTGCACTGAAAAATTAGCATGAACAAAATCTTCATAATATATGACACTGTCACTGTCAATTTGAAAACATCTAATTTATGCAAATTTGCATTAATTATTCATGCCACACCCACGAAAAACAAATCAGTTCTATGTACTTGATTTCATTAAAATCCAATAAGTCGTACTTGAGATATTGCATCGACAGACGGACAGACAGACAGACAGAGAGAAAGACAGAGACACATAGATACACAGACAGACATACAGACAGGCACTGGTACGACAATAGCTCACATGTGTGAACACATGAGCTAATAAAATGCTTACATTTGGCAATTGTGAGCTTCTATTTCTTCTGTCTATTAACTCTCTTTCCATTTGTTCAACTTGGTGCCTTGATTTGTCTAGTTTAGCTTTTTCTTCATCTAAGTCCCTCAGAAGCCTTTCAAATCTTGCCTGCTGATGAAGAAGGAGTGCTGTCACAGAAATTGAAATCACCAAGCATTAGTAACAGCAAAAAGATACTATTTAGATCGATATCCATTCTATGACACACTTTTAGTTTAATTCTGTTGTTATGTAGGTCATTTACCCCACACTCATCATAACCTGAGTTCAATTAGTCTAGAACATTCTCAAGGTCACTGCCCTTAATGACCTCACAACCTTGAATTCAATTAGTCATGTTTGGAATGTTCTGGAAAGTTGATTAGTTGTGTAAGAGAGATAATTTTAGAACAGTAATTAGCATGTCAATAAAAGTTCTAGATTGTTCTTATATGCCTTTATAAAAGGACGTGCACAGCTTCCAGTCAGACTTTTGGGATCGTGTCTCTTGTGTGTTACTAAACTCCAGCAGTAGTCATTCTCAAGACCTTTCAAGACCTTCACTGCCAACGCTGGATTTATACTGTGGACTTTGTGCAGTTTCAAGCCTGCAAGCCAAAGGACTGTTCATTCATCCGACTGACTGTTACAACTCTGAGACTGGAGCTTTGCCGTCCCAGCTGAGATAAGTAGTCTGTACACTTTTAAAGCTTGTACTCTATCCCTGACTTAGCAATTAGTTTTATTTTCGTAATAAATTTTGTTTAAACGTTAACTGCTGAGTTCACCCTTTTGTTCGTTTTCTCTGCACGTAACAAATTGGGGGCTCGTCCGGGATCCGAATATTTTGAGCCGTTTGACAACATTTTGCCTGCCTTTTCAAAACTACTGTATACTGTGAACTCAGCGAAATTTAATCATGGCGGAATTTAAACCAGACGAATTTATGGATGACCTTGATCAGGACACATTTAATTCCCTCAGAAAAGACAACCTCATAGCACTGGCAAATTTCCTTAAAGTAGAAGTTAAAAGATCTATGCGCAAGAGGGAAATACAGTACCGTATTGCCAAACATCTAGTTGATTTAGGCCAATTTGAGGAATCCACCCTGAAAGATTATGAGCCCAAGTCTACCTCTGAACTCAGAAAATTAGAATTAGAAATGCAGACAAATTTGGAGATCAAGAAACTAGAATTACAAATGGAAAAAGAGAGACAGGCATTAGAAAAAGAAAAAATACAAATGCAATTACAAATGGAAGAAAGACAGAGAGAGAAAGATAGGCAGGAAAGATTAGAAATGGAAGAAAGACAGAAAGAGAGGGAATTGGAAATGAAAGAAAAAGAATTACAAATGGAAGAAAGACAAAGGGAGAAAGAAAGAGAGGAAAAAGAAAAGGAAAGAGAATTAGCAGAACACCGACTGCAGTTAGAAATGAAACGTTTAGAGCTTGGACAGTCAGGAAAATTCTTCCCTTCAGACAATTTTGACATCACTAAGCATTTCAGGTTAGTTCCCCTTTCCAAGAAAAGGATGTTGATAAATATTTCCTCCATTTTGAGAAAATTGCTCAGAGTCTGAATTGGCCTAAGGAGTCCTGGTCTATGCTTTTGCAGAGTGCTTTGGTGGGTAAAGCCAGAGAAATTTACATTCAGTTGTCAGTAGAGCAGGCTTCAGATTATGATTCTGTGAAGGAATAATTCTCAAGGGCTATGAGTTGGTGCCTGAAGCTTATCGTCAGAAATTTAGGGATTGTGAGAAGGTGAAGGATCAAACTTATGTTGAATTTGCTCGAACAAAAGAACAACTGTTTGATCGTTGGTGTTCTTCGGAAAAGGTCAGTCAGAATTATGACAAATTACGACAACTTGTTTTGATTGAGGAATTTAAAAGGTGCATTCGGAGTGACATCAAAACATTTATCAATGAACAAAAGGCAGATACATTGCAGGTTGCTGCACGTTTGGCCGATGATTATTCATTGACCCACAAATCTTCATTTCTCAGCAAACCATCCCAGTCCTTTTCATACAGAAACAATGCAGGTAAATTTAACTCCTCCTTTCATCCAAGAATTTCTCAAAGGAGAGTAGGAAATCAAATGACAGCAGTTCACACAGTTCAAGTAACACTCCCACATCATCAGATCCCAAGTCTCAATCTCCTTCTGACAAACAGTTTGGTACACTTTCTTGTAATTATTGTAAGAAAGACGGCCATTTAATGTCAGAGTGTTTCAAATTGAAAAGAAAACGTGAAGGTCAAAGTGGTCAAAGTGGATCTAAGCCCACCGGCTTTATTTCTTCATCAACTCAATTAGAGTCTAATAATGTGTGCAACACATTTTCTGAGGTTAAACCCCTCTTATCCCAATTAATGAGGTCAAGGTCAATTCTTCTCAAGATAGCATTATGGGTATTTTCGAACCATTTATTCATAATGGTTTTATATCACTTTCTAGTGATTTCTCTTCCGCTACCCCTGTCAAAATTTTAAGAGATACCGGGGCTTCCCAGTCTCTTTTGTTGGCAGATACCCTGCCGTTTTCTGAAAAGTCATTTTCAGGTTCTAAAGTTCTTATTAAGGGGGTAGATTGTAATGACTACATTCCTGTTCCTCTCCATAATGTCTATTTGTCTTCGGACTTTGTTTCTGGACCTGTGGCTTTAGGTATTAGGCCTTTTTTGCCTTTTGAAGGGATTCACCTTCTTCTCGGAAACGACCTTGCTGGGGACAAGGTCATTACTAATCCACTTGTGACTGATAATCCTAGTCTAGATCAGGATCCAGAGCCAATTGAACAAGAGATACCCGATTTATTTCCTTCATGTGCCATTACTCGAGCCATGTCAAGAAAACTTCCGAGAATCAAAATACTCTCAAAAATAATGTCACAGATGTTGACTTAAATGACACCTTTCTCAGTCAGGTTTTGACACGGATCATTCCGTTATCCCTCGTGGATTTGAAACTTCCAGTAAAACTTCTGCTGACCAAAGTCAGACATTTTCTAGATCAAATCTCATTGCAGAACAACACAAAGACCCAGATATTTTGTCTTTGTTTGACAGGGTAGATGATGAAGGTAAAACTTCAGATAGCTCTGTTTCCTATTATACAAAATCTGGTATTCTCATGCGTAAATGGAGACCTCCAGACGTTTTGGTTGATGACGATTGGGCTATAAAACATCAAATTGTGGTTCCAAAGCCCTACCATGCTGAAATATTGCGCCTGGCCCATGAAACCCCTGGGCTGGTCACTTAGGAGTCAGGAAAACTTATCATAAAATTCTCAGTCACTTTTATTAGCCTAATCTCAGGCAGGATGTAGCACATTTCTGTAAAACTTGTCACACATGTCAAATGGTAGGAAAGCCGAATCAGACCATTCCAAAGGCCCCTTTACAGCCAATTCCTGCATTCCAAGAACCATTTAGTGGGATACTAATACACTGTGTTGGGCCCCTACCAAAAACAAGATCAGGAAATGAGTACATGTTGACAATTATGTGTACATCAACTCGGTTCCCCGAAGCCATACCACTGAGAAATATAAAGACAAAGACTATAGTGAGAGCTTTAGTCAAATTTTTCACTTTATTCGGCCTCCCTAAATGTGTCCAGTCCGATCAAGGCTCCAACTTTATGTCTGGAATTTTTCAACAAGTAATGGATCAGCTAGGCATTAAACAGTATAGGTCATCCGCCTATCATCCAGAAAGTCAGGGTGCTCTTGAGCGATTTCATCAAACTTTGAAAAACATGATTAGGACCTACTGTTTTGACACAGAGAAGCAGTGGGATGAAGGAATTCATTTTCTGCTCTTTGCTGTTAGAGAGTCAATTCAAGAGTCTCTTGGTTTTAGCCCATTTGAGCTTGTATTTGGACATACAGTCCGTGGCCCACTTAAGCTCGTTAAAGAGAAATTCCTATCAGACGATGATGATTGTCTGAATATTTTGCAATATGTGTCAGATTTTCGTACAAAACTCTCTAAAGCATGTGAATTAGCCAGAGAAAATCTTGAGTCATCTCAGCAGTCAATGAAAACCAAATACGATAAAAACACCTCAAAACGGAAGTTTGAACCAGGTCAAAAAGTTCTTGTTCTACTTCCGGTTCCTGGCAAACCACTCCATGCTCGTTAACTTTGGGCCATATCTAATTGATAAGAAATTGAGTGATTTAAATTACATCATAATAACACCTGACAGGCGAAAACAAAAACAGCTATGTCACATAAATATGCTTAAGCCATATTTTGATAGGGATAATCCTACTATAACTCAGCCTGTCAGTGCAGTCAGTTCAAACCATTATGAAGATAGTGATACTGAAACTGACTTGAGTGAAAATACTCTAAACTCAAAGCTGGGCTCGGTCAAGCTTCAGAACTCAGAAATCCTGGAGAAGCTGGAGTCTACAAAGTTGGCACACCTCCAGCCAGAACAACAACAACAGCTGAAAGAACCAATCCATGAACATTTGTTCCCAGACATTCCAACAAGGACAAACATCATCTATCACAACGAAGATGTCTGCGACAGTAAATTCAATGGAACAACATCGAGACAGACTGAATCCTGCGAAAGCGGAATATCTCCAGGAGGAAGCCAAGTATTTGCCGAACAATGACTTTATAGAACTCAATACAAATAACCGGACTTTGCCATGCATACTTTATGCCAAATTCAGTGCCATTTCAAGTTTTCCAATACCAAATTGCAAGAGGATAGTCATGGGACCGATCATCCTGTTTGCTATTTTTAACAAATTTAGCAAATTTAACAAATCCCAGAGAAACTAATCCCAGAGAAACTACTCTACAATTGAAAAAGAGTGTTTATCTTTGATATTAGCTTTACAGCATTTTGAAGTTTATGTTACTTCTTCAAATCAGCCAATAGTGGTTTATATTGATGACAACCCTCTTGTTTTTCTGCAGAAATTTAAAGGCAAAAATCAGAGATTGCTAAGATGGAGTTTAATGTTACAGGAGTTTAATCTTGACATTAGACATATCAAAGGCAGAGACAATTTAATTGCAGACTGTCTCTCTCGTATTTAGAGTTTATTGCTGTTCACTTTCAAGAAATTTTATTGTTGTTCACTTTCAAGAAATTTTACTTTAGAGTAAAAAAAAAAACAAATTTTGAGTACTTAAATCTTTTTCAAGATTACATTTGCAAAAGAAAGATTTTTCTTTGAAAAATTTTCTTTTTTTTTGAAGAGGGGGTGTGTTATGTAGGTCATTTCCCCCCACACTCATCATGACCTGAGTTCAATTAGTCTAGAACATTCTCAAGGTCACTGCCCTTAATGACCTCACAACCTTGAATTCAATTAGTCATGTTTGGAATGTTCTGGAAAGTTGATTAGTTGTGTAAGAGAGATAATTTTAGAACAGTAATTAGCATGTCATAAAAGTTCTAGATTGTTCTTATATGCCTTTATAAAAGGGACGTGCACAGCTTCCAGTCAGACTTTTGGGATCGTGTCTCTTGTGTGTTACTAAACTCCAGCAGTAGTCATTCTCAAGACCTTTCAAGACCTTCACTGCCAACGCTGGATTTATACTGTGGACTTTGTGCAGTTTCAAGCCTGCAAGCCAAAGGACTGTTCATTCATCCGACTGACTGTTACAACTCTGAGACTGGAGCTTTGCCGTCCCAGCTGAGATAAGTAGTCTGTACACTTTTAAAGCTTGTACTCTATCCCTGACTTAGCAATTAGTTTTATTTTCGTAATAAATTTTGTTTAAACGTTAACTGCTGAGTTCACCCTTTTGTTCGTTTTCTCTGCACGTAACACTGTTCTTTATCATCATTTATCTGCACCATTAACCTTTACGCCAATCAAGCTCACACTCAACTTTGTAGACATCAAACATTTGGCAATCTAATAAAGGTACAAGAATATGAAAGCTTTTGTTTCGGTACAATGTTAGTTGAATAACTAACATACAGTTACGTGGAAAACGGCTACTTCCTTTCACTCTAAGAATTTTCTGCAAAAGACTGCAACATAAACACAAATGACATGCATCTTTCAGGTCTATGTGAAATTGCATCTAATCACATTTTCTGATTTTTGTCAATCTCAAAAACCAATTCATTCATTCATTCATTCATTCATTCATTCATTCATTCATCAGGCAAGAAAAAGATTATTATCTCTTGAATTTTCCTGGCAAAACAACGACAGCACACACTGTTTTCTGGCAATGTGCAGCAGTTCAGAAGATGATGTCTAATTGGATAGATTGTTTTTATTTATAGCAACTTATGGTGTCTGAAACTACAGTAGAGTTATTGTGTACCTGATTGGCAGTTTGGAAGTAATTCAATGAGAACAAAGAGTTTCAGCTACCAATCAGCTAAGTTTCCAAAATGCTGCACATTGGCCAAAAATTTTCACATTCTTAGGAACAAGTAAACTTGCCCAATAATTTTATGACATCGAATGAAGAGTCCCTCCAAGTACATATCTTTAGATTGTTGAAATAGAATACAAATGTTTTCTACAAATTTGAATGAGTTGAAATACACAATACAAACGCTGATTAATGATCAAGCACTAGAATAATTGCTGTGAAGGAGAATGTCTGATAATCTCTGTGGCATTTTCAAATAATGTTCCAAATTCAGTAAAAGGAGTACAGGGTAATTCTACTTTTGCTAATTCATAGTACTGTTTGTCACCTTCCTCTGGCTGAAATTTGTACTATATTCACCCAAGTATACACCGATAATTTGGCAATACATAACAGCTGTTATACTAGGGCACAAGCTTACACTTGGATGAGTGCAGTAAAGGTAATAATGAATAGTTTTGTCAGTTGAGCTTGGTCAATATTTCTTAAGGTACAATACGCCTCATGGACTGAAATTTGGACTCTCAAACTTTTACAATACTTGTTTGGCCTATCACTTGAGGGGGCTACATTTTGTAGTTTATCGAGTAAATATAGTTTGATCTTTGTGAAAATCAAAAATTTCATTTTTCCTCAGAGACAACATACGGGATTTAAGCCATTGTATATCCAAAATGTCAGTAAATATCAGGTAATTTGTTTCCCTTGCACCAGCTTTTGCATGGTGACTCCTGATTTGTATTCTTGATTTCAAAAAGGAATGGTTCAAAGATTCCTTACGGAAAGTTTGGGGAAAAGTTTGAGTCTTTCAATTTTGAGGCGTGCACTACCTTAATTTTTCTACAACTACTGATGGCAACATTTGTGACTTATCTGAAATTGAATATTTCAGAGAAGAAGACACTCTGATACCTTGTGTATATGCATAGTCCTCCTGTTCTTTGGTAAGCCCTGCTGTCTGTGCCGAAGGTGGTGGTTGACCTGGGTACTGAGAAATTGCTTCATCTAAAGGACTCTCAAGTAAGCTACTATGGCTAGACGCTGGCGACAAAGGTTGTATTGGAGGTGGTGGAGTTGCCGTGCCATCTATGCTACGATTCAAAATATCCTCCTCTCCCCTGGTAGGAGTGGCACTTAGAATCTGGTTTAAGTTCGATATTGGCTGCTTTGGCGTAAATCTGTACGTGCTTGTGACTCTATTGTTACTGTCTGAGGTGCCACCTGGAGTTGGTTGAGTAGGAGAGGGAGATGCAATTTGAAAAGTCACGTTGTGGGCATTGGATGAGCTGCTCGGATGAGTGGGTCCACTCTGAGGCGGGAGTTTGTAATAATGCAATGAGGTGGCGCTGTACGAAGGCTTGTGTGGAGAAGGGCTTCCTCCGCCAGCGCTGCCGGAATACTGAGATTGATTGCTTGGAGCATAGTTGATATATTGACGAGCTCCGGGACTTGTAAACTGCTGCTGGTGATGGGGGGGCCCGGCGCTGCTTGGACTTGCGTACTGTTGAGGTCCAGCTATGCCAGGGCCGGTGTGATGTTGGTGTGTATGCCCACCGTACTGTTGATGTCCCGTGACGCCAGGACTGGTGTACTGCTGGTGTGCGCTGCTGACATACTGTTGCTGCTGGTGCGTTGCAGCGCTAGCACCACCATACTGTTGCTGTTCGTACTGTTGTCCTCCCACATAGTGTTGTGCATGACTGCCATACTGTGGCTGACTTGGAGTTCTATTGCTACTACTTGTGTAATGTTGAGGGGGGTGTAGGCCAGGGGTGGACATTCCCTGAACTAACGTAATGTTTCTGAGGAGTTCCATGGCCTGGATAGTGAATATTTCTTGTGGGCGTGGTGCTCACGTAATGTTGTGGGGGTTGGTAGTACGACATAGATGCAGTTGAACTGCTCGGAGATGTAAAACTCCCAGACGGACTGCGGTTGTATGGCGTGTGTACTGGAGACTTTGTATACTGCGACGTATGCTGTTGTTGCGAGACGTTTGTCGAGTACGTTGAAGTGTACTGTGGTGGACTGTTCTGATAGCTTTGATCAAAGGGGCGGTAATTCTGCACTACAGGAGCAGACTGGGGTTCTACCAACTGTTCAGTACTCCCTCTAAACTCCTGCGCACTCATGCTATGCATCAACACACCTGGCGCACTTTTGACACTAGAGTTTGACAAACGTCTTTCATCTTGCTGACTTGATGTACTTGAAGCAGAAGATGGCCGAGTGTCCTGTAAATGTAAATTTTGCATCTGGTTTGACATTGGTATCGTCACTGCACTCTGATACTCTCCATACATGTATTTTGGACTTTCCTTTTCCAGTTCAGCGATGCATCTATCGATATCATAGGGGTTCTGAAAATGGCACAGAACCATGAAAGAATTAGTTGAAGTGCTGATACAAAACAATCGTACAAATCACAAGTTTTACTTTATTAAAAATCCAGTACTCTTTGCAATACACCTGCAAGTAATACCCTTTACAAATTTGAGAAACCATTTCTGAAGACTTAAGTGATTAGTTTAACTTATCATTATATGTTACAATACTAAAACATTTATTTTCGATGAAAATAGATTTTTTAAAAATTTATGACTGTGATTCAACTGTTTTTCCATGTGTTTAATTTGATGAACAAACTTTCAATGTCCAAATAAATGTATATAAATACTATAAATTACTATAAATGTACATATTCCATGTATTATGTATATATTATTATACTATTATATATATGTGATATAAAGGCTAGGATCATTGAAACTTCTCTGTAACATTTCTCAGGAACATGGAATTCTTTATCACAAATCTCCGACGACACCAGAAACCATAATGTATGCCATAAAAGATAAAACATGAGAGCCTAAAATGGTAAAGTAAACATTCCCAAGATCTTAGAAGAATTGATTTTACATTGTGTTTTACAAATGTAAGGCTTTGCTCTCCACAGTTTAGAACTTCATTAAAGCACAGTCATGTGTGGAGGGATTGTGACTGAAGGCAGTCATGTCTGTTTTATGTCTTTGTTAATCCTGACAAAAAACCTCTGACATTTAATTTGCATAACATTTACATAGCATTTGCATAGCATTTGCATAATAACTGGTTTGTATAAATCCGAATCACAATATTGCAATGATCCAGTATACCAAGGTATAAAAGCAAGTAAAAAGTCTGACAACTATACACTTGGATAATCCCTAGATTGTATGGTCTGAGATTTAAGATATCTCTGTTTAACAATCTAGCAAACATATCCCTACATGTCAAATTGATAGATCCCAGAACGCAGCTTCCTGCCCATGGTAAAAAAATCTCATCTATTGTTCCACGGCTGTATTTATCTGTTGTTTATCTCTGTCCACTACAATAACAGACATACTCCATTCATCAAAATTAAGAAAAAAGAATCTAACAATTGTGCTTGAGCACAATGCTGTTTTGTAGTCCTGTGCATTCTTATATCAGTGGAGCTATCAGTTTCAAAATGTCAAAGGTTTATTGTCAGGACCAAACAACCATTAATTCCGCCCACACATTTACCACTGGTACCTTAGAGTCAACCAAAGGAAAAAACCTATGAAATCTACAAATACATATAAATCGCTCAAACCCCTACATATAAAAAGACCTATAGAGAAAGTCAAAATTGCGAGATACAAATTCCGTGGAAATGAATACAAGGGTATTTAGATTCCGAAGACAAATGAAATGAAATAAGAAATGAGATCTCCAGTGAAGCACACAGTGAATGCTTCAGGCTACAAAGTGGGAGCTCCCACTGGGGCATGTGTTGTATTTACTTAGCTGCAAACTTCCTTCTGTGTCTGACAACTTCGCTGGCAAAACTGTCAAAAATCAGGCCCATTCATGAAACAAGTTTTTCACTTTCTGCCCGTTCATTCTAGCCTTTGGGCAGAGAGTCAAAATGCCGTTGCCCTGCCAAGTTTCCTCTGCCCTGTGTTAGGACAGGGCATTGAACCCACTAGGAAAGCAAGTGTAATTATTTGCATTGCATTAAAAGGTAAGGTCAAGGTTATCTGTTAATAAGAGTTTGGCCCTGTGCTGATTAATATCAATGAAATTCTACTCAGAAATATTTTACTACTGGCGGGTATACATTATGTAGGACAGCCTCAAATATACACTAGGTGAACGTTTGGCCTGTTCAATGGCTTTGCTGATAATTCTTCTCATACATATGGACAGGCTTCATTAATAAGACCATGAATATTTTATTTTTTCTGATGAACGACTTTGTTGGATATTCAAACACTGATTTTGCCATTTTATCGTTTAGACTTGTCAAAGTCCCATTAGCAGTAATCTTTACCTATTTTCCATTGTTTCAACTTTTTAAGTACCATATAGTTTCCTTTTCTACCAGTACTCCATAAATCATGTAAAAATGCTCAGCGTTGAACTTGTCAATACAACTTGCAAGTTGAACTTGCCTATACAGCTTGCAATACATGTATATAATGTCAAATTTTATCGTTGGCCAACACCTCAATTTACCCACTACCATAAAACATTTTGCAAAGGACTTTAATTACATCAGCAAAGTTGTCTATAACACTTCATTTAGTTAATATTTGCTCTCTAGCTGCAACAGGACTTAAATGCATGAAAATTTTGCTTCAAATTGTCCAGAAAATTGACTTAGGCTGTCTGGCTATTTTAAAGCCACAGCTAGTAAAATCAGTATATTATATCAATAATTTTTTTTAATAAACTGTAATTTTTATACTTCCTTATCACTTGACATCTGCAACACCTCTGTACAAAATCATGTGAGTCAAAAGATATCTATTGATGTGGAATATGAGAGGGACATTTGGTCTAAAAAGGATGAAGACTCTTAGGACATTGAGCTTTACACAGTTTTGACCTAAATTAATTTAGACTGGCTGTTACCATACAGAGGGCACATTTTTCCAACATAAAGAAATCATGTGATATGTCACAAATGTTATAGAAATTTGTTAAAAATAGTGTCAATGACACTGTCCTCCCATTTTGCAGCGATACTAACTACTAGTACACACATGACATTGCATTCTAACAGGTTGACTAAGAAAATTCCATTGCAAGTCCAAATTAATCTTATACCCCAGCAATATGAAATGCTCCATCTCATAATGACTTTTACACGTCTGACAAAACAACCCTAGGATCAAGACTATCATGTTTTTACAGCAATCCAACAAATACTTTGGGAGAAAATGATTTTTGACAAAAAATGGAAAATATTGCCCCAAAAATACAAATATGAAAATTTCACCACAATTTGAACAAATCTGACAAAGGTCAACCCTAGGATCATACATACAAGTTTTCAAGGCAATGGGATGAGTGCTTTCAGAAAAGATTTTTTTAACAAAAAACGGGAAAATCGCCCAAAAAATACAACTTTAAAAATTTCACCACAATTTGAAGAAATGTAACTTAAGTCACTATAAAGAGCCTGCATACCAAGTTCCAACCAAATCTGACCAGTGGTTACAGGGTTTTAGCAATTTGCAGGATTTTTCCTTTTTTCCCCTTCATTTGCATATTTTGGACTTTGACATGTTTATTTCAACAAACATCTCCACCCCTCGATGCACCTGTCCACCAAATACTAAGATGGTAGGTGCTGCGATTTAGGAGTTTTTAATGTTGACAGACATACATAATAACTAACATACATACATACATACATACATACATACAGACAGATCATAGACCCTCCAAAAAACGCGGGTCTACAGACAGACAGACAGACAGACAAACAGATAGACATGCATACATTTATTTTTACAGCTTTTAACCTCCAACAGCCTACCAACTTGTCAATATTAGCTTGATCAACTTGATACTACTGCTTATAATAATATAAATGAGAGTTAACTACATTCTAATTAAAGTAAACAAGACTTGCTTATCAACATTTACGTCATAAAAAACAGCATATCTGTCAGGTTATAAAGAATCTTCAGCTGGTTATCTTTATCAGTATTTCATCCTATTAACCAAGCACATTTTAACTTTCAAATTAACATTGCAAGTAAGTTCTGTTGAATAAGTTAAGACTGTAAGTACTCAGAGAAAGCACACTGAAGAGACAAATGTTTGCAACTTAAGAAGTTCAAGGTCATCAAAAGCATGATAAGGAATCATGTTACACTTTCATTGCACTGTTTACACAGATTGCATAATTGCTATAAATAGTACATGAGGAATCTTACAGTCCAGCTTTACCATAAAAACCCTATCACTTTGACCACTCTTTTAATTGACCACTCTATTTTTTTCCTCAAAAAGTAATTTTATTTTATCCTTACCAAGTCAACCATAAATGGAAATTAGAACTTTCTCTATCTCTATCTCTATTGACTATTTTGAGCAATATCTTTTAGATAACATACAGAGCACAATAAATGACGGTTCAGAATATGTCAAAGTTGGGATTCAGGAAAGTTGCCTTTACATGTTTTAATCCTCCAAGATGGTCAGCATTTCACCATAAACTGTCAAAAAAGTTGAACATTCTAATAATTCTACACTAAAATTATTTTGGCTTTGTTGATATCCTCATTAATTCAATTATTTAAAATCATATTAATTATTTTTTTCTGGGTGAATTGATAGGGTTTACACAGTACAAGAGTTATATACAATGTAAGTCAAATTCAGTTAAATATCAATTACCGTCTAACATTGCATCATTCCTATAAATAGCACCTCAGCCTGGAACAGCACGATCATAATCTGCTCATTCACACACAGGCAGTACTTGACTTTGAATGAATGACCTAATACATTTCACCTATGTACCAAATTTGAAAGCATGGCAAAAAGTACCACAAAATTTGCAAATTTCAGCTTGAGTTCACAGAGTCATCTTCAGGTCACTTCTAGGAACCTGCACACCCAATTAGAAAGTAATGGCATACACAGTTTCAAAGAAGATTTTTTTAACAAAATATGGCAAAAATTGCCCAAAAATACAAATATGCAAATTGTGCCATAATTTTGATGAATTCTATTTTCAGTTTTCACAAGGTACCAGCACGCCAAATTTTAAAGCGATCCAACCATTGGTTTAAGAGGAAAAGATTTTTTACTAAAATGCCAAAAAAAGAAAAAAAAATCATTAAAAATAGAAAGCATCAAATATTGACATCAAATCTAAAGTTTAAATGAGTTGGGCCCAAGGTACCTAAAACCCAAATATGACAATGATCAGATGAGTAGTTCCTGAGTTATTGATTTTTGACCATTTTCGCTTTTTTTGTACCTCATTAGCATATCTATCGGCCTAAAAAGTTCATTTTAACAACGGCACATCTACATCATATATGGCATCACTACACCAAAAATCAGCTCAATACGTGCAGCGGTTTTTGAGTTTTTGCGTTGGACGGACAGACATCCATACATACATACATACATACATACATACAGACAGACATCTCACATACAGACTTTTTTCAACCATATAACCTCCCATTGCCATATATGTATGGCAAATGGGAGGTAAAATCAAATGCAATCTGAATCCCTGAAAAACACACGCATTATAAGATAAATAATGTATGACTTTTATAGGAGTAGCACATGACCTCAAGATGTGTAACCTATGATCTACAAGACAGTAACCCATGACCTCTAGATAACCTTTGACCTATGAAGGGAGTAACCTATGAGTATGAGTACAAAATATGATATGGTTGCACAGGTTTGAGAGTTCACTCCCTTGACTAGATGATAAGACACATGGTATTGATCAGGTGACAAAATAACAGATTAAAATAAACCACAACTTTGCACAGAATAACCTGAGTTATGCGAAAATGAAATAATTTATATGTAATACATCATCCCATCTTAAAATATACCCTGACAAATGGGTACTTGATTAATTGAAGCATTTTATCCATCTAATTAAAGTCATAGCAGTCTGCCTTTTCTGTTTGCCAGGTTTATCAGTCAATCCTCGAAGAATGCAAATATAATCAGCTGTCCTTGTTCATGCTTATGAAATGACAATAAATCACTGTGATTACATGTGTACAGCTGAACTTTATAGCGGAATAAAATAGGAAGCCATGCAGCCAGACATTCTGTGTCAAATCATCAGAAAAAATTGAAGTGCAATACGTAGAAAGGTAAAAATATATGTTTTCCAGAAAATGCATATTCTTATCAGTATATTATTACAAAAGGAAGCAGTATAATTGAAAAATTACTCATGTTAAGAGGAAAGAATTTAAAAAATTAAGATTTGGTTGAAGGTATGTGTTTGTTACACAGGGTAGGATTTGAGTATTGCCACACACACACACACACACACACATGCCATGATTGATGTCAGGTATGTGGCTGGCACCCACCTAACCTCCTCAACTCCTACTGCCACTTAAAGCCCTAGTTTATACAAATATCAAGTTAATCTCGTTCATCCTCAATTCTTGCTATGTAGGTCAACCTTCCTACTGTTAACAATGGGGCAATACCACATGTACATACTGATGGTGAAATAGTTAACCACAGAAACAGAATATAGATTTTCAGTAACTATAATACCATAATGTACCTGGGGTAGCTTATCAAGCATTCTCAAATTATTTTTAGGTCAGCATCGTATATTATATTAATTCAAGTCACAATACGGGAATATATCAATTTAAAAGTAACTATCATTGTCAAAACACGCTCCCAAAAGACTTATTTCCAAGAAACATTAGTAAAAGTGCTGCATGGTGTTTACTACTCTACTATAGATGAGCCATAACACAGCTTTTAATTTATGGTCATGCTGGTACCACAGAATTCATGATTTCATCTGAAATTAAAAATTTAAGACTAGACTACTTCTGGGTTACTGAGGAGCTCTGCTAAAAAATTATTAATAACAGTAATCAGGATACCATGCGTTCACATACAGAAATTATGAAAGAAAATATTTTTGAAAAAATTTCTCTCAAAATTTTCAGCATAAGTGGCTGAAGCATAAGCTGGAAGCTTGAACTGTAGGCTGATACAGGTTGGAGGGATTAACTAAAGACTAACATGCCATCATGTCAACATGGCAGGATATGAAATCAAATGAGCTGAATTCATATAAAATCATATTTATGTCTTTATACAATATACGGTATCAACTTACTTGATGAATGGTTTGTGTTACAATGCCCTCTGGGATTTCTGGAAACCTATGTTTCAACGTCTGTAACATCCTCGTTTCCGAGTCACTTGTTGCCATCTTAATCTGCATATGTTGCTACAGTCACCAGTGTCTGTAATGTGAAAATATGACACTGGTCACTAAGAATGACTGAAAATGTTGGGAGTTGATAAATCCTTAACTTGTTTATCCATTTCCCTGTAAACGAGTCATTAACCTGTTCATCCCGTTTCCAAGTAACAAGTCATCGTTGATGACACAGTCCCCACTTGTTAATGGGTACTTTGATTACAAGTCCTCATAGAGGATAGAGTCCTCTTCATAATTAGGTCTGTGATAAAAATACTTTGATACAGATGCGCTCAATGGCCAAGAATGAGTTCCATGGTGATGAAAACATAAAACCAATGTAGGCCACCATCCTAAAGTTCATTAAATGAGTCAACTAGGAATTAATCAACAGGATGTTGCAAAACATTTTTGCATCCTATCATAACACTGATAGATTATCACTTGTACCATATTTTATAAAGTTCGATGCAGTGCTTCTGGACATTCACCCTAAAAACAAAAGTTCATCTTGTAAATTCAAATTGGCAATTAATTTAATTTATTGGATCGTATCACAAAACAAATCGACGTGCATATGTATGACATAGGTCAATGTCCTTGTACCAACTGTGAATAAAATCGGTTGAGATATGCCTGAGTTGTGGCTTCGTACATAAAAAAATCGTAACAAAATGGCCGCACGGCAGCCATATTGGATCGTATCACAAAACCAATTGACGTGCATATCTATGACATTGGTCAATGTCCTTTTACCAACTTTGAATAAAATGGGTTGAAACATGTCTGAGCTAGGTCTCTGTACATGAAAAAATCGTAATAAAATGGCCGTCTGGCAGCCATATTGGATCGTATCAGAAAACAAATCGACGTGCATATGTATGACATAGGTCAATGTCCTTGTACCAACTTTGTATAAAATCAGTTGAGATATGCCCGAGTAATGGCTTTGTACATGAAAAAATCGTAACAAAATGGCCGCAGGGCAGCCATATTGGATAGTATCACAAAACAAATTGACGTGCATATCTATGACATTGGTCAATGTCCTTGTACCAACTTTGAATAAAATGGTTTGAAACATGTCTGAGTTTAATGGCTCCGTACATGAAAAAATCGTAATAAAATGGCCGCCTGGCGACCATATTGGATCGTATCACAAAACAAATCAACGTGCATATCTATGACATTGGTCAATGTCATTTTACCAACTTTGAATAAAATCGGTTGAAAGATGTCTGAGCTAGGTCTCTGTACATGAAAAAATCGTAATAAAATGGCCGCACGGCAGCCATATTGGATAGCATCACAAAACCAATTGGCGTGCATATCTATGACATTGGTCAATGTACTTGTACCAACTTTGAATAAAATCGGTTGAAACATGTCTGAGTTATGGCTCTGTACATGAAAAAATCGTAATAAAATGGCCGCCTGGCGGCCATATTGGATCGTATCACAAATCAAATCAACGTGCATATGTATGACATATGAAGTAATCCTTGTATCAAGTTTGAATGAAATCGCTCCAGGCATCTCTGAGATATCTGCGTGAACGGACGGACAGACACACGCACGCACGGACGCACGCACGGACATGACCAAACCTATAAGTCCCCCCTGACGGTGTCCGTGGGGACTAACAAACTTTCTGCACCATGATAACTAGAAGAGGATTCTGTATACAGTGTGCATATTTGTGCCGATATCAGTTAATATTGCGCCTTTGCCATTAAACCTGTCTTTTTAATTTCACTTTTCTTGGTGCTGATTGTAGCTGTAGCCTTAAATCAAGACAGAATAATATGAAATACAGGGTCCTAGCTTCAATTATCTAGACTGGTTAAAATCTGCTAATTTTATTCAAATTCTGAGTATTTCACACAAAAAACTCACCATCAATGTTTTAATTTTTTTCCTGCCAAAGAGTCGCAGTTCACAATTAACAGACTTATGAATACTTATGAATATGAGATGTATGCTTAAAGCCTCAACTCTATTATCAGATTTATCTAGTATAAATATTATTTACTTGATGAAATATTCAATGGAAAACAAAATAATGACAAACTGTTAATGGGCTGTTGACACATTTGCTAATGTGAGAACCAGGGATTGAGAAGGGCACCTTTAAAAAAAACAAATTTTCCCTGTGACTGAATTCCTTGTCCTTGAACAACAGAGTCAAGGTTACAGTTTAGGGCTAGTAATGATTATTGATTTTGCAGGCATAATACGACGTTCTGGGGCTTGCATGTGAACTGGGCTATGAAACTGCGATGTGTTCTACATCAGTACAGGGTTTGATCTTGTCATGGAAACTCGAGGGGGAAATCAGTGGCAGACATCATGACTGTAACCACAAATCCAACACTGTGTGACTGACAATCAAGTCAACTAGAAGAGGAATTACACTGCAGAAGCTGATCAGTTTTGTTCATCAACTGTGGCATGATAACGAGTGTTTATGGAAGCACATCGGATAACAGAAATGATTTTCCTGCTTGACGGCCACGGGGTGGCATATGTAACTTCTTGAAAAGTCTCTACAGGCTTAGATTGAGTCTTTTTAAGTTATGCAAGCCACCAAGCTATATGAGCACAGCATAATGTAACAGTTGTTTTTGCTAAGTGCATTGTCGTGCAACTGGCCGGCATCAGCACCAATTTTACTGGTGATAAAATGAGGACGTGATGCGATTGCCAATAATTTACTGTTAAAAAGGCTACTTTCAGTGAACATGTTATTATTTGAAGCTGCGATACTCCAAATGTTTACCGATGCATATACAGTGGAAGTCATGGTAAATACAGGGAAATCGTAAAAAGCAGTCTTTAAGACACTCATCAAGTAAATGCACAGTGATGACTTCCACAGTTCAGTTTCACAATATAAATGTAAAGCAGGGAACAAATGGTTTCAAAGACCTGTCCTTGTACCACTGACAAGCAAGTGAATTATTACAGTATTTCATATAAATCATGGCTCTGTGAAAGCTGCCCGCATTCTGCCTTCATCAAGTGTCCTTGGATTGTTCATTTACCTCTGAGAGTAGGAATATATTCCCTGGATCTCTAAATTCCCATTTGTGATAATTCATGTTGTTTTACCGAAACAATATGCACGTTCTTGGTCACTGTCTTTGCGTCCATTGACCTTCTGAACTTTATTGTTTCTATTCATATGCAGATTACTTAAAATATGTGCATAACTAATTTTTGTCAGTAGTAGCATTGTGTTTTCAGTACTTTTTGTGAAGCTGAGGAATATCAATGATATGCGACGTTGCAAGCTGAAACCAATTCAGGCATGTTTGCCTATTTGGTCACATACAATACAATGAAAGAATTTTCCCGATACTCCATGCATCCATGTTTGGTTACCCTATCACTGAAAGCTTTTGTTAAAATTTCACAATATCAAGCTTGCAATGCCAATGCTGGTGTGATACGACTGTACACGATTTTATGAACTTTACACAGTTCCCTACTCAATTGCTGTATATGTTGCTCAGCAACCCTGTAACGTTTGTCCATAATGAAGATAGCATTCTTGGCCAGATGTCTATTGAACAGTCTCAGTGCAAAGAATACAGTAATTGTACAAACATGATTAATTTATTGTTCTATTGTACCTTGAAAAAATCTGATTAGATAATAAAAGAGATTTCTGTTTCAAAAAACTATCTGCATCAAAATCTCCATATTCAGGATTTCCCTGAAATACCAAAAACATTGAGAGCATGGAGTATAGTACCTGGCTATTAAATTTTACTTTAAACTGATATTTGAACTGATATACGCCATCAGTCAGTATTACAAAAATATTGTTAATTTTATGGAAAGATGTTTGAAATTTTCTCTTCATTTTTAAACAACAATTCGACAAACAAGGAAATATCAAATCAATATAAAACAGCTATGTAACATTAAAGTTCAGGCAATACCTCATTGTAGTATTCTAACAGAAACAATATACACTGAAAATTGATCATTTCATTTTAAAAGTTGATGGTTCTGTAGAGTACAGGTAAACAGGAGTGTTGAATTTCAAGTTCTGTACAAGTTTGGAGTAAAATGCACTTATCATACAGTGCACTGATAGTTTTGATTGAGGTGTACATTTACAATATTTCAATGACTAGACCTTTCTGATGGGTGTCAAATCTATTGATTGTTATTAAGAATAACCAATTTTATCATATTAACAAGTCATCGTTGATGACACAGTCCCCACTTGTTAATGGGTACTTTGATTACATGTCCTCAGAGAGGATAGAGTCCTCTTCATTAATTAGGTCTGTGATAAAATACTTTGATACAGATAGCGCTCAATGGCCAAGAATGACCTACATACAAAAAGACCTACATATGTATGACATAGGTTAATGTCCTTGTACCAACTTGAATAAAATCGTTTGAGATATGCCTGAGTATTATGGCTCTGTACATGAAAAAATCGTAACAAAATGGCCGCACGGCAGCCATATTGGATCGTATCACATAACAAATTGACATGCATATGTATGACAGTAGTCAATCTCCTTGTACCAACTTTGAATAAATTCGCTTGATACATGTCTGAGTATTACGGCTCTGTACATGAAAACATCGTAATAAAATGGCTGCCTAGCGGCCATATTGGATCGTATCACAAAACAAATAGACGTACATATGTATGACATAGGTCAATGTCCTTGTACCAACTTGGAATAAAATCGGTTGAGATATGCCTGAGTTTTGGCTCTATACATGAAAAAATTGTAATAAAATGACCGCCAGGCGGCCATATTGGATCGTATCACAAACAAATACACTTGCATATCTATGACATTGGTCAATGTCCTTGTACCAACTTTGAATAAAATTGGTTGAAACATGTCTGAGTTATGGCTCTGTACATGAAAAAATTGTAATAAAATGGCCGCCTGGCGGCCATATTGGATCGTATCACAAAACAAATTGACATGCATATCTATGACATTGGTCAATGTCCTTGTACCAACTTTGAATAAAATCGGTTGAGATATGCCTGAGTTATGGCTCTATACATGAAAAAATTGTAATAAAATGGCCACCAGGCGGCCATATTGAATTGTATCACAAAAAAAATCGACGTGCATATCTATGACATTGGTCAATGTCCTTGTACCAACTTTGAATAAAATTGGTTGAAACATGTCTGAGTTATGGCTCTGTACATGAAAAAATCGTAATAAAATGGCCGCCTGGCGGCCATATTGGATCGTATCACAAAACAAATTGACATGCATATCTATGACATTGGTCAATGTCCTTGTACCAACTTTGAATAAAATCGGTTGAAACATGTCAGAGGTATGGCTCTGTACATGAAAAAATCGTAATAAAATGGCCGCCAGGCGGCCATATTGGATCGTATCACAAAACAAATAGACTTGCATATCTATGACATTGGTCAATGTCCTTGTACCAACTTTGAATAAAATCGGTTGAAACATGTCAGAGTTATGGCTCTGTACATGAAAAAATTGTAATAAAATGGCCGCCAGGCGGCCATATTGGATCGTATCACAAACAAATAGACTTGCATATCTATGACATTGGTCAATGTCCTTGTACCAACTTTGAATAAAATTGGTTGAAACATGTCTGAGTTATGGCTCTGTACATGAAAAAATTGTAATAAAATGGCCGCCAGGCGGCCATATTGGATCGTATCACAAAACAAATACACTTGCATATCTATGACATTGGTCAATGTCCTTGTACCAACTTTGAATAAAATTGGTTGAAACATGTCTGAGTTATGGCTCTGTACATGAAAAAATTGTAATAAAATGGCCGCCTGGCGGCCATATTGGATCGTATCACAAAACAAATCGACATGCATATCTATGACACTGGTCAATGTCCTTGTACCAACTTTGAATAAAATCGGTTGAAACATGTCTGAGTTATGGCTCTGTACATGAAAATATCGTAATAAAATGGCCGCCTGGCGGCCATATTGGATCATATCACAAAACAAATCGACGTGCATCTGTATGACATATGAAGTAATCCTTGTACCAAGTTTGAATGAAATCGCTCCTTGCATCTCTGAGATATCTGCGTGAACGGACGGACGCACGGACGGACGGACGCACGCACGCACGGACGCACGCACGGACATGACCAAACCTATAAGTCCCCCCGGACGGTGTCCGTGGGGACTAACAAGTCCACACTCACTGTTGATAACAATGGGTTTGGGACAAACCATGCTGGTGAAAGGGTTATAAGATCTTCATACCAGGGTCACACAGACTGCATACAAAAATTGACACCAGCCACATGCAAGTCTGCATGCCTACGAAATATTTAGCATGTGACCAAGAAAGAAAACATACAGTGACATAGAGCTGGAAGTAGTATAACCATGCAATGATCATTTTCATAAAATGAAGGTACACAACACAGTACACTGGATATTTCTAATCGTATGCCTCGGAAGTAACATGTAATTAAAGAAAGATCATTAATTCTGCAGTTACACAGTGTGAATTCTTTTACAAAATAGGACAACTGTCACAGAGAAATGGTACTGACTACATGGTGTTGACAGTAACAAGGAAACCGTATACAATTGCAGTGTAGTTTACAAGTACCATGTTAATGATTACAGCTCTGAGAAGTGAGAGTACAAAATGGCAATGCTTGTGTGGCTGCGATGCGGCAAATATTTCAAGTGGCTTTGAAAAACATGTAATCTTTATCAACCTAAACTGGTGACAACAAGGAAATATGATTACCAAAATGTTAATAAACAAACCGCTTGATGTGTGCCTACACAAACCATTTGATTGGAACAAAACAGCACTGTAAATTTGTAACGAAACTTTTGAGTTTGTCTGTACAGGCTTTACACAACTTCTAAGCATGTTACAATAAAGTTGATACCAAACCCTAATTTGCCAGAAATTTGTAAATCTACAATTTATTTGTAACTCTTTCAATATATTACAATCAGATAATGATGTTGGTATTAGACAGAAAAATAATCCATATGTGCTCTACAGTTATTAACCTTTCAAATGCCAAAGTCCACTTTTGCTACCTTTAAGAATATGACGCAAAATATTTTTTTAGATAAAGACAATTTTTTTTCAGATTTTCCCCAACATTCCTATCATTAACTATTGCTAATGAAAGGTTATGTCCATTTGGTCCAAAATTATCATAATAATTACATAAAAATTCACAAATAACTGTAACATACTGCTACAAGCAGTAAAATCGTGGAGGGGCCATTTGCACAACTTAAAGGGGTTAAACGTGTTCACGTGTTCGTTGTCATTCTCATGACAATTTTTACAAAATGTAACATGTAAACTTTGTGCACAAAACTTACTATTGAAATCAGACTTTTTATTAGGACAAACATTAAAACAGTAATTATTAAATGTACTGAAAAACTAAACTGACAAGATTCTTATAAGAATTGTAAAGGAACACTCATAATATCTAATGACCTTTGAACTATTGAGGTCAAACTGACAGCTTCAACCTAGATTAAACATATCTCCATACAACCACTTGAGGAAGTGGCATGTGTACAAAAATAGCGTCAATGACACTGTAGCTCCCATCCTGGACTATTTAGTTTTTGTTCTCTGGTCAGATATTTGAACATGTGTGAAAGGGATAAAGTGCATGAAGTGAAAATACTTATATGAAATGTACTGGAGACAGTGAAATATGTTAATGTAATTATTCAGAATATAAAATGGAAAAAATACAGAATTAGATATATCGAATACTGTGATACAACCATTAACTCAACAAGTCATTTACAATGACATAGTCCCCACTTGTAATAGGAGTATTAGTCTTGATGGGGCAGGAAAATGTGGTCATTAAGAAGTATCACTGGAGTGTATATGTTCAGATCTATGGGCACATAGGTCTATGTCGTTGTTCCAATTTGAAACACATGAGGCATGTCTAAGTTATGGTTCTAAATCGGGAAAAAAGATCAGACCTCTAGCAGTATTGGCCAGCCAAGAAATACATATGCGCATTATAAATGAGGTACAAGATGTGACATCTTAAGGTCTAATATCCTATCAAAATTGGAGGGTATAGAACTTGTGGTTACTGAAATATGCATATATATGTATAATCAAGGTCAAAGGTCATCGAGGTCACATGACATTTTGAAAAAAAAAATTATATTGCTAATTAATCCCTATATGCCAAAAAATCAGATCTCCAGCTCTATTCGCTTGCCCAGAATTAGATGTGTACATAATTAATGAGGTAAAGCGTGTGTTGTCATAAGGTCTCCCATCCTACTAAATACAAAGGACATAGCACTTGTGGTTACTTATTTATTGACATAAACATATATTTTAGGTAAAAGGTCATCGAGATCACATGACATTTGGTCAAAAAATTTCTCTCCTATAGTTATCCCTATATACCAAAAATCAGACATCCAGCTCTATTGGCTCGCTCAGAATGAGATATGCACATAATTATTGAGGTACAGTATGTGGCGTCATAAGGTGTCCAATCATACCAAACATGAAGGGTGTAGCACTTGTGGTTACCGAGTTATGGAAAATATGTATATTTGAGGTCAAAGGTCACCGAGGTCACGTGACATTTTGTCAAAAAAATTGTTTTGCTAAGTTATCCCTATATACCAAAAATCAGACCTCTAGCTCTATTGGCTCGCTCAAAATTAGATATGTGCATAATTAATGAGGTACAATATGTGGCGTCATAAGCTGTCCCATCATACCAAACATGAAGGGAGTAGCACTTGTGGTTACTGAGTTATGGACAAATATGTATATTTGAGGTCAAAGGTCACCGAGGTCACGTGACATTTTGTCAAAAAAATTGTATTGCTAAGTTATCCCTATATACCAAAAATCAGACCTCTAGCTCTATTGGCTCGCTCAAAATTAGATATGCGCATAAGTAATGAGGTACAATATGTGGCGTCATAAGGTGTCCCATCATACCATACATGAAGGCTGTAGCACTTGTGGTTACTGAGTTATGGACAAATATGTATATTTGAGGTCAAAGGTCACTGAGGTCACGTGACATTTTGTCAAAAAAATTGTTTTGCTAAGTTATCCCTATATACCAAAAATCAGACCTCTAGCTCTATTGGCTCGCTCAAAATTAGATATGCACATAATTAATGAGGTACAATATGTGGCGTCATAAGGTGTCCCATCATACCATACATGAAGGCTGTACACTTGTGGTTACCGAGTTATGGACAAATATGTATATTTGAGGTCAAAGGTCACCGAGGTCACATGACATTTTGTCAAAAAAATTGTTTTGCTAAGTTATCCCTATATACCAAAAATCAGACCTCTAGCTCTATTGGCTCGCTCAAAATTAGATATGTGCATAATTGATGAGGTACAATTTGTGGCGTCATAAGCTGTCCCATCATACCATATATGAAGGGTGGTAGCACTTGTGGTTACTGAGTTATGGACAAATATGCATATTTGAGATCAAAGGTCATCAAGGTCACATGACATTTTGTCAAAATATCCGAGATATCTGCGTGAACGGATGGACTCACGGATGGACGAACAGACGGACATGACCCAATCTATAAGCTCACTGGACTTCATCCGTGGGGACTAAAAATTGTGTCACTGCATCCTTTTTGCAATATGAATACGATGAGAAACTAAATTTTTATTTTTTGTGGCCTTATACATGGGAGTCTATGGAGATCTGCCTTATACATGGGAGTCTATGGACGTGTCAACTAAAAATATGCAAATTTCACCACGATTTGCCCAAATTTGGGAAAGGTCACTCCTATGCACTTCCATACCAAGTTTCAAATCAATCGGATTTGTGGTTTCAGAGCAGGAGATTTTTTGACCAAAAATGGGAGAAAATTACAAAAAAATTCATGAAAAATAGCAAGTCCAAGATACTGACCCAAGATGCGCACAATCATTTCATGTCAGCCCAAAGTACTTACATGCTAATTTTTCATGTAATCTGCTCAGTGGTTATTGAGTTTTTTCAATTTTGACTGTTTTTACATTTTTTCACTTAATTTGCATATTTTTGGCAATGACAACTTCATTTGAACAAAACTCATCTACAGCCCATTATCCATGTACACACCAAATATCAAGATGAAATGTACAGCGGTTTTGGAGTTTTTGATGTTGACGGACAGACATACAGACATACAGACATACAGACATACAGACATACAGACGTACAGACATACAGACATACAGACATACATACATACAGACATTTTCCTAGCCTATAAGAATAGCTTCCATTGCCATATATACATATGGCTATGGGAGCTATAGTGTGATGAACAATGAAAAAGCTGTACTCCTGATGCAATAGGCCCGATGCAATAGTGATCCCTAGGAGGTTACACACTGTCCAGAGAGTCAGACACTGTAGACCAGTGACATCCACAGGAGCTGAAGGTGAAATGCTTCCACACTATAGCCATGGCCACCATAGCCACCATAGCAAACTAGTGAATCCTGACCACTGGGCCTTTTAACCCTTTGAGTGCTGTAATTTTTCTCACCAAAATTTTAGTGCAACATTTACCAGTTTTCATGAATTTTCTGTAAAGTTTTAAATAATTTGGACCAAATTGGATATCACATTTCATTGGCTACAATTTTAATCCAAATTTTGGCAAAAATCTGAAAAAATTGACTGGGGTACATTTTATAAAGGCAATAAAAATTGACTTTGGCGCTCAAAGGGTGAACTAGCAGATATCTGAACTCTTGATTAAAATTCAAATTTCTTTTGGTCACCCGTATTAACTCAACGAATATACCAAATACCAGTTATGTATGTGAATGTGTAAAGCACAAATATGTCAACACAGCCTGTACAGTACATGTATGTGCGCAATGTCTTTGTGTAATGTGTTTATGTTGTTGTTGATTACTGAACTTACAAACCTTACTTGTGAATCTGGACTAGTTTTCATTTATATTATTGTAAACAATGACACTGTATTCGCAAACGATGCACTGTGTTGGTCAGGCTATCACTTTGTATTCAACATGCTTACATGAGAGAGTAAGAAAATTGAACAAAGATCATAAGACTATCAAAAGTTACAGACAGATCCATACACACGTGTAGTACATACAGCAGCTTGACTGCTGACATATCTACATGGGAACAGGTCTTGGATCAGCCCACTTGCTGCTAGATTCAATGGTCACTATCAGGTCAAGTTAGCCACAAACTGGTGAAGCAAAGCATGTTCCATAAACCGTATGTGAGCACACTTAACATTTCAATAACCCAGTAAACATACATGAACTTGATTTTGTACACTGATTTACACTGAATTTGAATGACTTCAACCAAACCATACGACTATTAAAATACAAGTGCCAAATTGAATTTACTAGTAGTATGATTTTGATTGTATAAGCCTGTACGGTACATACTCATACTGGCATGCGAAAGGAAGTATGGATATCTGAAATATAACTATACACAACATACATGTACCAATTCATAAAATGAAAGCAGTTCAAATTTTGAGATCTTTGTGGGAAAAAAAAGGGTTGTGCGGTAATTATTGAATGAACACATGGTAAGTTGCAGAGCCAAATATTACAATCCAAAACGAAGAACAGCAATATATCAAACTTCAAGTCATGTCTATCAGAAGAGCAATGTGTCATAGTCGAATGAGTATTGAAATTCCAAGAATTACACAACTGAATGAAATGATTTATTTTGTGCTTGAGAGTTATCCAAGACAGCAAAGTGTGTACATGTATATTACTTAACCTCAGTGATTTTGGAGAGCTCTTACTCTTTCGAGAACACACCTAACGATTAGTATACTGGTATATTGCTACAATATACTGCATACAGATCATTAAAAGTTAATGATTAACATCCAAATATGACCTTGTGTTATGAAAATACAGCTGAAAAAGGGTGAAGTGTATTGAAGAAATTCTCAATGACGAAAAATTGAATAATTATTAACCCTTTTCCTGCCAAGTCGGTGAAAATCCGCTTGAAATTCGGTGTAGCTAGAATCTGAAGCAGCCACGGCCGTTATCCTGCCAAGGCGGTGGAAATCGGGCTACTTTTGGTACCCCCTTTCCTGCCTAGTCGACGGAACTACGTGTAGCAAACCCTTGCTCGCGCTAGGGGTCGTTCGAGGACAGGTTTTGGGCGAAGAACGGCGTTTGCTCTCGAAATGGGTTCACAGAGAGTCCAACGACAGGGAAAGGTGCGGAAGCTACTCAGCCAGTCCCCCACCCCGGTGGGGGACTGGTTTTTTTTGGGGGACGAGTAGCGTACTTGGCAGGTTAGCACGTTGACGTATTCTAGCGGAGTTTGGGTTAACTTGGCTCTGAGGCACTACATAGATTGCGGCCGAAATTGACCGTCTCGGCAACGCTAATCTGTAAGGCAACCGCCTAAGACCGCCTCAGCTGGCGGTGCAATTTTTGCCAATGGTGCGAGACGAAAATCACGGACTTGGTCCTGATTGACGGGAAGTGCGGACGGATTTGACGGACTCGGCTTTCTCGAAGGCAACCGCCTAAGACCGCCTCAGCTGGCGGTGCAATTTTTTGCCAATGGTGCGAGACGAAAATCACGGACTTGGTCCTGATTGACGGGAAGTGCGGACGGATTTGACGGACTCGGCTTGATTAGTCCCTGACATGGAACTGATCCGAACGGACTTGAGCGACATTTGTGAAGGGTAACCACCGCTTTTAACCGACTTGTTACCTTCTCGAAAAGACTACCCACTCAGATGTCGGACGTTGTCGGCTGCACTTGGCTCTAGACGTTCAAGCCGTGCAACGAAACACACCGCCTCAGCCTTGCCATTCAGGAACATGGCCTCAAAATTTGATACCATTGTTCACCGACTTGGCGGCTGCGGTTAGGTGCGTGAACCGTTGTTCACCGACTTGTTACGCCTATGTTGTCCCTGTGAAGTTCGGCTAACGGCCGAGTCTAACGGGAGTTGGCAGACCTGTGTTTGGTTTATACCGTAGTATGACCGACTCAGGTAGAGGTACCTGTCGGTATATTCCGAGTTTTACGCACTCGGGCGTCAATGACGGGTCGTCATCACCGCTGATGACGTAGACGTGCTGGCCACGTTATTTGAAGGAGCCATGTTTGCCCAACGGACGAGGCCGAGACAGCCGTTGACAATTTTGGCATCCTTCATCTTTGACCGCCTTAGTTGGGTAAGCCGCTCGGCAGGCGACGGTTATGACCTAAACAAGCCGCTGAAGCACTGTTCGTTGCCGTACAAGAACGAGACGGCCAGTCCATTACTGCTTAATGAGCAATCTGTCGGGTTGGCTTGTCACCGACTTGGATGACAATACGCCCTGCGCAGGCGTACTTAGAAGGGACATGAGGTTAAAGATACGGGTTTCCCACCCGTACTAAACATGGGCTTGGGCCAACGTCCTTGGGTGGCAGGTGCGCATGCCACGTACCCAGCTGGACGGAATGTCAAGTTGAGATGCTAATGACATTGACTATGTTATGCTAAGTGCTCGAGGGATTTGCATCGCAAATGAGTATTATTAGCATATCAAATGGTGCGGACAGGCAATTTACATGACGGGTAGGAATGTCAGCGCCGGTTGGTGGACTGATTGCCGTAGGTCCATTATAATAACAGGTGGTTGCATATATTAACACCCCTGCGTCCAATCATGTCCAGGGCTTTGTTTCCCTGTGGCTTTAAAAGGGAGGGACCTGCTAGTCTGTCGACACTGTTCCAGACATGAGCTTGACGGACCGCAAAAGTTTTCTGAAGGCGAGCAGACGACTGAAGCTCAAAGATGCAGAGTCTCCGGGCGGTAGTGGTAGCGATCGTTGTGATGTCCCTAGTAAACGTTCTAAGAAGTCGGGCAAGAAACGCTCCCGTAAGGCGAAGCCATCTCCGGCTGAAAAACCCAGTGGTAAGCGTAAACGTAAGACCGATCGTTCTGCCGATGAGGATGATGACGGGTCACCGGTTGCCAGTGGTTCTCACCCGGCTGCTCCGGGAGAGACTACTTCACCTGCAGAGACTACATCTGCTCTTGTGGGAGATACTTCACCTGCACAGACACGTCTGCTGCTGCTAGTGAGACAGTGAGTAATGAGACGGCTGATGCCATTGGTTCTCCCCCGGCTGCTCCGGGAGAGACACCACCTGTTGCTACTATGAGCCCTCATCCTGCGTCAGGAGAGGTTCCTGTGCCCAGTGCGAAAGAGCTTGAGTCCTCGTCATCAGCAGAGGCTGCCGAGCCCGCTCCTGCCATAGTTTCGTGTGCTGCGATGTCCCCGCCGAAAAGATAGTGCGGAGGGTTCGTTATCAGGATAGCCCACCTGATTTTGAGCCAGATATGATCCTTGATGCCGCTACGGGCGAGTTCAGGCCCAGACGCCCAGACGACGGTGATATCACCGCTGAGTCCGACTCGGAGGTTGACGAGGATGCGGCAGAGGACGATGACTTTTATGACAGGCAGTACGTAGGTGAGGCAAGCTCTGACGACGATGATGACGTTGCTGCTGTGTTGGCGGAGGACGACACCCCTCCTGTCTGGCGTATGTCGGAGACTACCGATGCTAATATATTTGAGGAGACCATTTTGACCATGAGAGAGGACCGACTTTCACCTTGCCCAGCCACGCCCGTGAGCTCGATTACTTTTTTAAGTTTATTCCAGCTACACTGATCAGATTGGCCAAGGACGAGACTAATAAATACGCCAAATTCCACCAGCGACATATCGCTAGGAAATAGATAAATACTGGCGTAACGCTGACTACCGAGAGGTGCAGGCGTTCATTGGCGTCTTAGTCTGTATGGGTATCGACCGTAAATCATCAGTGGAGGATTATTGGTCTAGCGATCCCTTTCTGAGAAACCAGGGTATTTCTACTGTGATTACCCGCAGTCGCTTTCAGCAGCTTATGCGATACTTTCATCTGGCAGACCCAGAGAACGATCCACGTCGTGATCCTGATGAGGCACGCCGCCGACGTCGGTGTCAGGAGGATCCCCTGTATAAATCAATCCATGGATGGAGCCCATAGTTGACCGGTGCGTAAATAATTATAAGATGGGTAGAGAGATCTCCATCGACGAGGGCATGGTGCGATTTAAGGGCCGTTCTAAATTTAAGCAGAGATTACCGCATAAGCCTGATCGAGACGGTTTCAAGATATGGCAGCTGTGCGACTCCACCACTGCATACATAGCTAACTTTGCACCGTACCTAGGTGTGAAATATCGGGATCGGACTGATGGGAGACGGCAGGAGCGAGGTGTGGTGAAAAGAATTACGATGGAGCTGGTCCAGCCATTCTGTGGATATAATCACAGCCTATCTGTGATAGCCTGTTTAGCACGGTCGTTACTGCTAGAGAGCTGATGGAGACCGGGATCTACATGGTCGGGAGTTTTAACCGCCGTAATCGTCGCACCATGCCCCCTCAATTAATTCCGCCGGGTAAGAGGAAGCGCCTTCCTCTGTCTGTTGGGGATATGAAAGCCACGACCAGAACGGACTCTCGTCTTAACATCACTGCTTATCAGGATAGTAACGCTCAGGTGCTGATCTTGAATACGGTCTATCCACCCTTGGAGTGCGTGCCAGTGGGGGAGGGAGACGAGCGGCGACAAGTGCCTCTGTCGCTGTATAATTATCGCCGGTACATGGGAGGCGTCGACCGAGCCAACCAGAAGCGCAAGTACTTTCACACTGGGCGCAAGAACCACAGATGGTGGACATATCTGGCATGTTACCTGATTGATGTTGCCCTGGTAAATGCATATATATGCTTCAAGCATGTACACCCTGATAGTAAGCTGACCCATAAGATGTTTCATCTGCGTGTCGGGAAACAACTCATTGGCGGTTATTGTGGCAGATCGCAGCCCAGTGTGAGAGAGGTCGAGGCCACTGTTTCTCTTGCCTCGTACATCAATCCCAAAATCAGCCGATGCACGTTGTCAGCCGTTTGGAGGGGCGGCAGAAATGCTGTAAAGTATGTAGCAGAGAGGGTAAGACCACTGCGAGCGGACGACTGTCTGAGACGTCCAAAGGATGTAGTCTGTGCGGGGTTCATCTTCACGAGGGCGAGTGTTTTGCGGCTTTTCATCATCGCATGATGCTACGAGGTAAGAGGAGCATTGGCGTGCAGACCTCTACTCACACAGCCCCGACGACACCCATCAGCAAGAGAACCCGACGTAAATAACGGACAGGGACAGCTTCGCCTAACAGTGGCTTGACTGTATTCTTAACACGGACCATGATCACATTTTGAGCACGGTTGTGCCGTTTGTTTGTGCTTTACGATCCCGCTGATTGTAAATTGAAACACGGATTATTTTGTACAATCCCCCGATTGTAATCTTTGTAACACGGACCATGCACTCGGACGTCGAGACAGACTCTGAGATTTATTATTCGGCATAATGTAAATTATTCCCGAATAAAATACTATCTATGGATCGCATATTTTCGTTTGTTTTTGTTTAGACGGATTATTTTGTACAATTCCCCCTATTATAATTTTTGAAACACGGATCTGCCACCCCGATTGTAATTTTTGAAACACGGACCATGCACTCGGACGTCGAGACAGACTCCGAGATTTATTGTTCGGCATAATGTAAATTATTCCCGAATAAATACTATCTATGGATCGCATATTTTCGTTTGTTTTGTTTTTACCCCCCACTTTCGTTTTTGGCAGATCCGTAAGGACGCTATAGTAATGGATGAACGTGCGTTGTATCACGTGGGAGGGGCACAGCCCAACGGAGGCTGTGCTCGTGCGACGTAGACGTTGTACCAACCATCTGTCGTTGGGGTTAGTGCATAGAGCAGTTGCACTGTCCAGAGCTAAGGTGGTACAAAACTGCACCTTAGTAACAACTGCACAACTAACGTGTTAGGAAACGGTAACACTAACGAGCTAAGTGTTCACTGAACTGGCCAAACTACGTACACGCCTTCCTTCAATGGCGGAACTATGTCGTTGACACTACGTCAAAGCAGACTGCAATGTGCGACTCTTCCAAGTCGTTCAAAGTACGTGGCCAAGTGACACAACCCAGGGAAACAGGACAGGTTTGAGGGTGCTGCCGCACCCATAGCACTAACCCCTGGGTCTTCTACTAACCCACGAGAGAGGTGACGTTTCCCCGGTGTGGCCGTGCGTGCCGGCGAACGAGCTTTACTTCCGCGAAAGTAAGCTAGAAAAGGGCATAAAAGTGCACGTCCCCCGGGGCAAACAACGCCCGTGACCTCGTCATTTTCTGGACACAACCTCATCAGCGGTTGCCCCTCTATACGGGCATGCAAAATTTTTGAAGTCTAACACGTATATGGTCGGTAATCGTACCCCGAAAATGCGGTATTTTCCCGCCAAATGCCTGGCAGGAAAGCGTGCAGGAGAGCCTATCTTCTGTAGACACGGAAAAGGGGGCCGGTTTTGACCGACTTGGCAGGATAACGGACAGGGGCGCTCGGCAGGAAAAGGGTTAATAAATCAATGAATTACTCTCTATGTTCCTGTTCTATAACAATTGCAGTAAATCAACACAGGACAATTTGTGCAAACGTTTTAAGGCATCCTTTTTTACAAAGTGGGCCAGGAATGAATGCAGTCAATTGCACAGTATATGCTCAACAAATTGTACAGGGACAAATCAATGTGTACAATGTACTGCATCAGTCCTATCGTAACTCTTCACAGTTTCAAAGGAGGCCCTTTCCAAATGTACAATTGGAATTGCAAACAATGCAGTATAGCAAGAAGATGCTTCTGAGAGGATTATGAAGATTCAAACAACCATGATACAAGTAATAAATTGTTCCCTTTTGACAAAGGTAACACTGGAGTAATAAAACTTCTTTTTAAATATTGGTTGGTAAACACTTTTAGATAATTACTGTACAATCTTTCACATCACTGCAATCAGTGAACACATTTTCTGAGATCACTTCGACTCATGTCAGTACATATGAAGTGGACATGGCAATTAGGTATTTCTACATGTTAATAAATTTCTCTGAAGAATAAACAGGCTTTTAGAAGACCCAAATAAATCATAAAATGTGACAGGCATTCTAGCTTGTTATTGAATCAGCTCATATATTATGGTTCTGTCACCACTTAACAGTGAATTTTATTCAGTTCTTGGAAAAACACCACAGCCATGACTATTTGCAAAGCTGTAGACAAAATATATTCAATGTTTGGTGACAATTGTTTATATAACCAGAGTTGGTGCCGATGAGAATAATAAGGTCATCTGTCCCGAATACAAAACATGTTAGGACATTTGAGTTCCATGAATTCATCACAAGAAAATGTGCTAGAACATTCAAGTTCCATGCATCATGAAATAATGAATGGATGTGGCACACCTGAAAAACACTGGGTAAGTCTCTATTACGAAAACAGTAGCGATTTCTTAGGGAGCTTCCCATAGATTTGTGAGGCAAAAGTACCCCCTAGCATTAAGCTGATTTGCAAAACTGTTCAGTATGGACCCAGTGTTCTTCAGCTTTGCCAATACAACACATTGACATTGTGACACAATTGAATTTTCCTAGGGGGGCCTGCTATAGCTTTGTGAAGCAATGGACCCTCTAGCATTACACAGATTTGTAAAACTGTTCAGTATGTACCCTGTGTTGTTCAGCTTTGCCAATACAACACACTGACATTATGATAAAATTAAATTTTCTCAGGAGCCAAGTAGTCTTCAGTCTTGCCTTGGAAGCCAATTATTGTTTTATCAAAATTGTCAGGGATTGTACATAGAACATTTAGTATAATCTTCTGCAATTTCCTGAAATCAAATCGCAACCTGAACCACTGATACCAGAACCACACCTGAGCTATGTCAATGCAATCCAACTAAATAGGGCAATCATTTATATTTGAAGTAGCGGTATCGTATGATATTTCATTGTCAGTCAAACTTTCCATTATTATCTATATTCTCTATACACCGTTTTCACACAATTTACCATGCACTGACTATGCCTGAATTTCTGAACGGTTGTTGCTGGATATCCTTAGAAACAAGTTGAAAATGAATCGTGCATGTAAACTACTTTACATCCTGTTTGATTCAGTGCGTTGATTATTGCTTATCAGGTTGCATTATTCAAAATTGACATAAAAATCAAGGTACCTGGAATATCAGTCTGACAAACACGGCTGTGACATACACTACTTTCATGGACAAATCATTCAAATTCAAGATACTTACGTATTTTTTAGCTAGTCTAGCAAGCAAGAACTATGTTGATGTGCGCTTTCTGCAGGCTTTATCTAATTGTTCCATCTGATAAAGATGAAATATAGGATACGTTATGCTTTACTGGTTTCACCCAACCTGACCTTACAACAATCAGGATGAAGTGTAAATAAGGCATTTAATTCTGTTATCCCTGTCATCTTGATCAAACAAGCAAAACAAATTTATCTTAAAAAATTAACTTTCCAAAGAATTATACAGAGATGTTTCTATTATTTGCCAAGCTAACTCAAAAGTCATGTTGACAAATTCACCTAATCTAAGATGTGGCTAAATCAAGATAGTTTGTGATGGGCAATTAATCAGTGTTGAGATTCATTAGGTGGTCCTCTGGCCTTTTACCGTACAGTGATAAACCTTCAAAAGCATTGACTGGTCTTCAGGACAACCAAAATGGCAAATTTCAGCAAATTCATGGTGTTAGACGTTTGGCCAGCGTATATGCTCACCCCTGCAATCTAGTAGTAGCATTATGTATGAATACACTTTTGTATAGCTTTTTCGTGATTAAAAAATTGTCATAATATGAGAATAAATGAATCCTACCTGTGCAGAATTGAAAATCATTGTGATAAAATGAGAAGTTAAATGAAGGACATCAAACCATGAACTACACTGGTCAAGATAGTCATAGTCATCTGCCACCTTGTACATGAACACTTTGTCAATTGCTGCCTTTCCAACACAACGGCTTCCTTATAAACTCTGTACCCTGATTCTACATGCTCTACACAAGGATGTATCTACAAGTCATTAACCCTATTTGGCTGTAAATCTCCACATGTCACGCATTATCAGGGGTCAGGGTTCACACAGTAGATCATAGCTCAAATCATGGAATTCCCATTTTGTTTCAAACATGGAAAACAGCACCCCCTTCCGTTTAACCTCTGAAAATGTTGAACAAGTAGTCAAACATGGTGGTCATCTGTTAACATATAACACACCTTTTGCTGATAACCTGGTACGAAACATCACTGGCGTATAACTTTCTCTTGATGTGACACAATTGTTTTCAACATAGGCAACAGTATAGAGTTAATGTATAGAATTTCAACACATTCATAGATTTCTCAGAGGAGACATGTGTAAGAATATTTTATGGAAGAGAGCACATTGTGCCAGAGACAGTGCCTACAAAAGTCAGTATGCTATAAAAAGCCTAGATTTCCGTTCACCTTCTGTTTCTAGAATGTATTAATTAACTAATCTGCTGGGTTTTATGAAAACCATTGTTCAGTTGTACCTGTTCTTGAAATAGGCATGTCCTTATTTGTTGTGAGTGAAAGACAAACTCAAAGACTGTATTGGGGGCCCGGGTCACTGACACTGCCAACACATCCTGATCTCCAGGACTTTCAGCATACTATTAATGGTTTCCTGTGTCCTCAAACTCTTGCTTTACATTCTTCACATTAAAATCAGGGAAATTCAGAGTGTCTCCCTGTGATTTTGCAATTATGCAATCAAAATCTACACAAAAATTGCATGTCCGGAATCAGAAGACTGAAATGAAACCAAGCAGAGGAAAATGTGACTTGTTTCCATTTCACTTTAGTGGTAGAAACCAATCATAAAATGCACACCCTTCCCTATTGTAAGTAAACTGCTACACCACAACAGTAAATCAATGGCTGGCCATATTCTGCAAAGATAAAACCAAATGAGGGCAAAAATGACCTCTGAAATATCATGACCTAAATTATTTCTGAAATGCTTGTTGGTGATTGATTCACATTTTAATCCTTTCACCCCTGTTTGGCCCATCAGATGATCCTAACTGTATTTTCAATAGGATGTTTGGATGCATAAACAAAGTTATGGGGATGAAGGACCAAAGGATGTCACTGGCTCAAATTGATCATTTTTTTACACCCAGTCAACCTTTTGGAAAATGGCTACCCTTTGTATTACACAAGAGGTCCTTGAAAAGGTATCTGTACTTCCTATTTTCTCATCAAGAGGTATACACATAAAATTGTTGATCTGAAGGATATGGCACATTTTGACATGTACAGCCTAAGGGGTGACGAACTCACAATGTGTTACATCACAGCAATCATACCAAATATGGAACTCAAACATACAAAAATTATCACTCTGAATTTTTCCAAGTGACTCTGACAGCTGTTATCTCAAAAGTGACACTCACCCTTTAGAGTTCTAAACATGATCATACGGCACATTAGATCTAGGACTTACAATTGAATCCACTGATCATGTACTAGAGTCTAGACTTCGCTTCGACGATCACACGTAGTGTTCACTGAATAACACCAAGCTTAAAGTCATGAGGTAACTTTTTTTGAAAACGTGCATGCTACGAACAGTGCCTTCCGGGATGGGTACAGCAGCGGTGTTTTTCATATAGATATAAAAAAGTGTAAGATTTTTTTTTTAAATTCTCAAGAGTCTCTTGAGAAAAGGTACAATAAAATTTTTGCTTCTCGTGACATACTATCACTGGGCCACATGTAAATAGTGGCCCAACCCACTATTTAGCCAATCACTTGACGGTATGTATGTAGTACGTTTGGAAATTAACAAATAATCCAACAAAGAATCGCGCTGTGTAAAACATCTCTTCAGTTACGAATCGACGTCTTCTTTCTAGTCATTAAGCTTTTGTGATCATATAACTACGTAAGTATTGGGAACAATACCGCAGTTGGACGAACACTTTAAACTTTTCAACTCCGCCTGACCAAGGACGGTACGCGGTGTAAAGATTTCGTCATGATTCCAGGGACAAGACTCCATTGCAACAATGTGATGACAACTGAAGTGATTAAAACATATAATTACCTTCTTAGCTACAAAGCGGGCATCGCGAAAGTCTTGTAATATTATTATCTCGTTGGAAAACCTGGAGTATTTTGCATATAACCGTCTGTAATTTTATTAGAACTGGACCGCAGGAAGTCGAGACATGGCCGACAACTTGTGAGCATGCGCACTTAAAAATCATGTGACAGTTCCCGTTTTGTGTCTCTCCCTGCTTCAGAATCCTTTAAATTAACGACTAAAACTCTCAGGCAACTGATCAAATAATTTTAAAAACAGTGACATTATCCTTTTTTGCGGAAACAAAAATTTATGAAAGATTTTGTGTAAACCGACACCGGTGACGTCATCGATTTCTGTGCTCACAAACCTCACAGGGTAAAAATAAATATTGGGGTCATACACCCATCATTGCTGGCCTGATTCATCATCACCTGTTTATCACCTCCCAGTTACTTCAAGTATTGTTGTTGTCGGGTTCTGTACGTACCTCCAGTTTTCTGTCGCGAAAATGTCTACGGCTACGATGGAAAGTATCCTTTTGCTTGTTACATACAGCTGTTTTTTCACAGTGTTGTCTTGACAGACTTACGCAGTACTGTACAGGAAGTGCAGGTTCCTATATTCAGTTTGTATATGAGTGATCCCACCTCTAGAGACTCAATAAGATGTGCTTGAATTGTTCTTTTAGAAAATCTAGTGATTTTGACTCGCTCAGGAAATATTAACACTCAACGTCTCTTCCATATAGTACCTTTTCTAACAGTTCAGCCGTTAACTTGTGTCCAAGTTCTAGGCGAACAATACACATTCACTTTCACTGTGGTTGTATTGCCTATACATGCAGTTCTGCTGTAACTTTCCTATCAGAAAGTTTATCATAAATTCAAGTATTGTCCCGTCTACTAGATAATCTAGATCAGAAAACTTTTCAAAGTAGTAGTTTTAACGATAGTTTCACTGTTACTGTAAGAACATACTACATGTTGTCTCCAGTGACAATTTGTCTGCCCAAATTTTTAATGTGGTTTTACTGCAGCAGGGAGTAGAGTAATGGATTTCAGCATCTATCAACCTTGTTAATCAGCAGTGTTTGTCTTAGTTGGGTGTACAGATTGTTTTTGTTAATCATGTCTTTCAGAATCAGAAAATATTGGAAAAAATTTCAATTCACTGCAGAATAAAACAATATGATATAGATTAGTGAATAGGTGAGGTAACTGCATACCAAATCATCGAACAGTCAAATGTACAATAAAAAAGTGTATATTCTGATGAGAGATTACCTTAACACATCTCTTAGAACACCTCTTTAATTTAAAATTTGCTGCCAAGGATTTAGCGAGGCAAAGTAAGAAATGTGAAAAAGAAGAAAAGGCTGAAAAATTGAAGCTCAAAAAGGTAAGCACAGAATTATTTTTTCATAGTTCAATCAACCATGGATGTTGATGCTCTTTCCATATGTTTCAGTTAAACTTATTAACAGTGTATCATCTTGGCTTCACCATCATATGATGTTCACAGCCTATTTTCTTACAAAAATTCCATTACATTTCATGATTATTAAACAAAGTCATAATGTCATAGTATCACTACCTTTTAGTCCTTAATATATTACAATTCTTAAAATGTACAATGAGACAGGGTGGGTCTGTAGACTGCTTGAATTTTAAAGCCTCCAGGAAGGTCATTTAAAAGTCTTGGGAAATGATATTTAATCCTTGAAAGTCCTTGAAAATTTATAGCCACTCATGATTTTTGAAAATCACACAATAAGCAGTTATGATATCATAAAGATGAAGTGTAAAATGATATATGAAATGATGTCTTGCAAAAATGACACCTGAAACATGCTTGGCATTATTTGATCGCAAAAACCTCTTGAAAGTCCTTGAATTTAAGTGGCTTTTAGTATATTGACGCTGATGAGAATCGCTACCACTTGCAACTTGAAATTTACTTATATGACTGTTTTCCAGTGCATTGAAGCATCAAAAAATGACACATGACTCACACCCTCCACAGTGCTATCATAGAATTTCCCATGCCAGCGTCCTTTATACCTACCTTCAACCAAGAATTCCTGCTATCCCCTTCATGTCATCTTCAACTACACAGTCCAAACCTCTGCCAAGGCAATATCCAATGGGTATATAAACTGTGATGTTCATGTGATCGTCAGTTCTATTTTCTCTTTATTATAATCAGGATCTACAGCCTTTTTGATTTCTTTATTGCTTGGCAGCTACATAAAATATGAAATGAATACATATGAAACTGGCGTTACATTGATAAACAAAATGATGGAAATCTTGGTCTTCAAATACGGTGCCATATGGGATTTTAGTTTCACAAGGCTCTGCATATATCAGCTTACAACACATATGATTTGAAAATTTCCATGTAAACTTTGCCTTGTTTCCAGGCTATTCAAAAGGGCAATATGGAAGGTGCCAAGATTCATGCAGAGAACTCCATAAGACAGAAAAATCAAGCGTTGAACTTTCTGAGAATGAGTGCCAGAGTGGATGCAACGGCCTCCAGAGTCCAATCAGCAGTCACTATGAAGAAAGTCACCTCATCCATGGCTGGTGTTGTTAAATCAATGGATTCAGCTATGAGGTCGATGAACTTAGAAAAGGTAAAGCTGTTTTGTCATGTGATAAAACGCCTGTGTTCTTTGCAGCAGGGTCAGTTTACTCCCTGTTTCTGTGTGGTTGTTGGATCGTTGAATAAGTGAATGGAGTGAGAGACTGAGTTCCAGATAGAGTCACTGACATGTCCACGCTACTGATTCGCCAATGAGGGTTTGATCACATGACACTTGAAATCCTGCATCTGAAACTTTCTGTCTCTCAAAAGTTAACCAGGTAGAGAAAATATTCTTCAAAATGATAAGAATATACCAAGTTTTTACATTAACATAGTATACATGGAATACAAAAAAAATTTGTATCGCCAATTCCGAATCTCCACTGTGCAGTGATGTTTTGTTAGCTCCACATAGCCATATGTATATATGGCAATGGAAGCTATTCTTATAGGCTAGGGAAATGTCTGTATGTATGTATGTCTGTATGTCTGTATGTCTGTGTGTCTGTATGTCTGTATGTCTGTATGTCTGTATGTCTGTATGTCTGTCCGTCAACATCAAAAACTCCAAAACCGCTGTACATTTCATCTTGATATTTGGTGTGTACATGGATGATGGGCTGTAGATGAGATTTTGTTCAAATGAAGTTGTCATTGCCAAAAATATGCAAATTAAGTGAAAAAATGTAAAAACAGTCAAAATTGAAAAACTCAATAACCACTGAGCAGATTACATGAAAAATTAGCATGTAAGTACTTTGGGCTGACATGAAATGATTGTGCACATCTTGGGTCAGTATCTTGGACTTGCTATTTTTCATGATTTTTTTTGTAATTTTCTCCCATTTTTGGTCAAAAATCTCCTGCTCTGAAACCACAAGTCCGATTGATTTGAAACTTGGTATGGAAGTGCATAGGAGTGACCTTTCCCAAATTTGGGCAAATCGTGGTGAAATTTGCATATTTTTAGTTTACAAGTCCATAGACTCCCATGTATAAGGCAGATCTCCATAGACTGCCATGTATAAGGCCACGAAAAATAAAAATTTAGTTTCTCATCATATTCATATTGCAAAAAGGATGCAGTGACACAATTTTTAGTCCCCACGGATGAAGTCCAGTGAGCTTATAGATTGGGTCATGTCCGTCTGTTCGTCCATCCGTGTGTCCATCCGTTCACGCAGATATCTCGGATATTTTGACAAAATGTCATGTGACCTTGATGACCTTTGATCTCAAATATACATATTTGTACATAACTCAGTAACCACAAGTGCTACCACCCTTCATATATGGTATGATGGGACAGCTTATGACGCCACATATTGTACCTCATTAATTATGCACATATCTAATTTTGAGCGAGCCAATAGAGCTAGAGGTCTGATTTTTGGTATATAAGGATAACTTAGCAAAACAATTTTTTTGACAAAATGTCACGTGACCTCGGTGACCTTTGACCTCAAATATACATATTTGTCCATAACTCAGTAACCACAAGTGCTACAGCCTTCATGTATGGTATGATGGGACAGCTTATGACGCCACATATTGTACCTCATTAATTATGCACATATCTAATTTTGAGCGAGCCAATAGAGCTAGAGGTCTGATTTTTGGTATATAGGGATAACTTAGCAATACAATTTTTTTGACAAAATGTCACGTGACCTCGGTGACCTTTGACCTCAAATATACATATTTGTCCATAACTCAGTAACCACATGTGCTACAGCCTTCATGTATGGTATGATGGGACACCTTATGACGCCACATATTGTACCTCATTAATTATGTGCATATTTAATTTTGAGCGAGCCAATAGAGCTAGAGGTCTGATTTTTGGTATATAGGGATAACTTAGCAAAACAATTTTTTTGACAAAATGTCACGTGACCTTGGTGACCTTTGACCTCAAATATACATATTTGTCCATAACTCAGTAACCACAAGTGGTACAGCCTTCATGTATGGTATGATGGGACACCTTATGACGCCACATATTGTACCTCATTAATTATGCGCATATCTAATTTTGAGCGAGCCAATAGAGCTAGAGGTCTGATTTTTGGTATATAGGGATAACTTAGCAAAACAATTTTTTTGACAAAATGTCAAGTGACCTCGGTGACCTTTGACCGTAAATATACATATTTTTCCATAACTCGGTAACCACCAAGTGCTACACCCTTCATGTTTGGTATGATGGGACACCTTATGACGCCACATACTGTACCTCAATAATTATGCGCATATCTCATTCTGAGCGAGCCAATAGAGCTGGATGTCTGATTTTTGGTATATAGGGATAACTATAGGACAGAAATTTTTTGACCAAATGTCATGTGACCTCGATGACCTTCTACCTAAAATATATGTTTAATGTTGTTACGTGCAGAGAAAACGAACAAAAGGGTGAACTCAGCAGTTAACGTTTAAACAAAATTTATTACGAAAATAAAACTAATTGCTAAGTCAGGGATAGAGTACAAGCTTAAAAGTGTACAGACTACTTATCTCAGCTGGGACGGCAAGCTCCAGTCTCAGAGTTGTAACAGTCAGTTGGATGAATGAACAGTCCTTTGGCTTGCAGGCTTGAAGCTGCACAAAGTCCACAGTATAAATCCAGCGTTGGCAGTGAAGGTCTTGAAAAGTCTTGAGAATGACTACTGCTGGAGTTTAGTAACACACAAGAGACACGATCCAAAAGTCTGACTGGAAGCTGTGCACGTCCCTTTATAAAGGCATGTAAGAACAATCTAGAACTTTTATTGACATGCTAATTACTGTTCTAAAATTATCTCCCTTACACAACTAATCAACTTTCCAGAACATTCCAAACATGACTAATTGAATTCAAGGTTGTGAGGTCATCAAGGGCAGTGACCTTGAGAATGTTCTAGACTAATTGAACTCAGGTCATGATGAGTGTGGGGGGGGAATGACCTACATAACACACCCCCTCTTCAAAAAAAGAAAATTTTTCAAAGAAAAATTTTTCTTTTACAAATGTAATCTTGAAAAGGATTTAAGTACTCAAATTTTGTTTTACTCTAAAGTAAAATTTCTTGAAAGTGAACAACAATAAAATTTCTTGAAAGTGAACAACAATAATTTCTAAATACGAGAGAGACAGTCTGCAATTAAATTGTCTCTGCCTTTGATATGTCTAATGTCAAGATTAAACTCCTGTAACATTAAACTCCATCTTAGCAATCTCTGATTTTTGCCTTTAAATTTCTGCAGAAAAACAAGAGGGTTGTGATCAATATAAACCACTATTGGCTGATTTGAAGAAGTAACATAAACTTCAAAATGCTGTAAAGCTAATATCAAGATAAACACTCTTTTTCAATTGTAGAGTAGTTTCTCTGGGATTTGTTAAATTTGCGTGAAAAATAGCAAACAGGATGATCTACCCCATGACTATCCTCTTGCAATAAAACAGCACCAGCAGCCGTATCACTAGCATCCACAGCTAATTTGAATGGCAAAGTGAAATCTGGTGCAGACAACACTGGAGCACTTTGCAGTATGGCTTTAAGTGTATCAAATGCCTGTTGGCATTGCTCTGACCAAACAAACTTTACTTTCTTTTTAAGTAAGTTAGTCAAAGGCTCAGTAATTGTGGAGAAATTTGGACAGAATTTTCTGTAGTAACCAGCCATACCGAGAAAGCGCATCAGTTGTCGTTTGCAGTTTGGTATGGGAAAACTTGAAATGGCACTGATTTTGGCATCAACAGGTTTTACCTCACCCTGTCCTACAGTATGTCCGAGGTAAGTTACCCTAGCCCAACCAAACTCAGATTTGGCAAGGTTGACAGTCAACATTGCTTTGCTCAGTCTCTCAAAGAACTTCCGCATGAGCTTGATGTGTTCCTCCCAGGTGTCACTATACAGGACTACATCGTCAACGTAAGCTGCACACCCGTCTAGCCCGGATATGACGTCGTTGATCATCCGTTGGAACGTTGCCGGAGAGTTCTTCATTCCGAATGGCATCACCTTGTACTGGAACAATCCGTCTGGTGTAACAAAGGCGGATATTTCACGAGCACGATCCGTCAGAGGGACTTGCCAAAATCCCTTCAGTAGGTCAAATTTTGTCACATACTTGGCTTTTCCCACTCGGTCGATGCAGTCATCAATCCTCGGGATTGGGAAAGTGTCTGTCTTTGTTAAAGTGTTGACCTTCCTAAAGTCCGTGCACATACGATAACTGTGATCTGATTTGGGAACAAGTATGCACGGCGAACTCCAGTTACTTTTACTGGGTTCAATAAAGTCATTGTCCAGCAGGTATTTGACTTCTTCCTGGAGATATTTCGCTTTTGTTGGATTCAGTCTGTATGGATGTTGTTTTACAGGCTTACTGTCCCCAACATCAACGTCGTGATAGATGACGTTTGTCCTCGTTGGAACATCTTGAAACAGGTGTTTATATTCGTGGAGCAGTTCTTTCACCTGTTGTTGTTGTTCTGGCTGGAGGTGTGCCAACTTTGTAGACTCCAGCTTCTCCAGGATTTCTGAGTTCTGAAGCTTGACCGAGCCCAGCTTTGAGTTTAGAGTATTTTCACTTAAGTCAGTTTCAGTATCACTATCTTCATAATGGTTTGAACTGACTGCACTGACAGGCTGAGTTATAGTAGGATTATCCCTATCCAAATATGGCTTAAGCATATTTATGTGACATAGCTGTTTTTGTTTTCGCCTGTCAGGTGTTATTATGATGTAATTTAAATCACTCATTTCTTATCGATTAGATATGGCCCAAAGTAACGAGCATGGAGTGGTTTGCCAGGAATTGGAAGTAGAACAAGAACTTTTTGACCTGGTTCAAACTTCCGTTTTGAGGTGCTTTTATCATATCTGGTTTTCATTGACTGCTGAGATGACTCAAGATTTTCTCTGGCTAATTCACATGCTTTAGAGAGTTTCGTACGAAAATCTGACACATATTGCAAAATATTCAGACAATCATCGTCGTCAGATAGGAATTTCTCTTTAACGAGCTTAAGTGGGCCACGGACTGTATGTCCAATACAAGCTCAAATGGCTAAAACCAAGAGACTCTTGAATTGACTCTCTAACAGCAAAGAGCAGAAAATGAATTCCTTCATCCCACTGCTTCTCTGTGTCAAAACAGTAGGTCCTAATCATGTTTTTCAAAGTTTGATGAAATCGCTCAAGAGCACCCTGACTTTCTGGATGATAGGCGGATGACCTATACTGTTTAATGCCTAGCTGATCCATTACTTGTTGAAAAATACCAGACATAAAGTTGGAGCCTTGATCGGACTGGACACATTTAGGGAGGCCAAATAAAGTGAAAAATTTGACTAAAGCTCTCACTATAGTCTTTGTCTTTATGTTTCTCAGTGGTATGGCTTCTGGGAACCGGGTTGATGTACACATAATTGTCAACATGTACTCATTTCCTGATCTTGTTTTTGGTAGGGGCCCAACACAGTCTATTAGTATCCTACTAAATGGTTCTTGAAATGCAGGAATTGGCTGTAAAGGGGCCTTTGGAATGGTCTGATTCGGCTTTCCTACCATTTGACATGTGTGACAAGTTTTACAGAAATGTGCTACATCCTGCCTGAGATTAGGCCAATAAAAGTGACTGAGAATTTTATGATAAGTTTTCCTGACTCCTAAGTGACCAGCCCAGGGGGTTTCATGGGCCAGGCGCAATATTTCAGCACGGTAGGGCTTTGGAACCACAATTTGATGTTTTATAGCCCAATCGTCATCAACCAAAACATCTGGAGGTCTCCATTTACGCATGAGAATACCAGACTTTGTATAATAGGAAACAGAGCTATCTGAAGTTTTACCTTCATCATCTACCCTGTCAAACAAAGACAAAATATCTGGGTCTTTGTGTTGTTCTGCAATGAGATTTGATCTAGAAAATGTCTGACTTTGGTCAGCAGAAGTTTTACTGGAAGTTTCAAATCCACGAGGGATAACGGAATGATCCGTGTCAAACACCTGACTGAGAAAGGTGTCATTTAAGTCAACATCTGTGACATTATTTTTGAGAGTATTTTGATTCTCGGAAGTTTTCTTTGACATGGCTCGAGTAATGGCACATGAAGGAAATAAATCGGGTATCTCTTGTTCAATTGGCTCTGGATCCTGATCTAAATAGGATTATCAGTCACAAGTTGATTTGTAATAACCTTGTCCCCAGCAGGGTCGTTTCCAAGAGGAAGGTGAATCCCTTCAAAAGGCAAAAAAGGCTTAATACCTAAAGTCATGGGTCCAGAAACCAAGTTCGAATACAAATAGACTAGACGTTATGGAGAGGAACATGAATGTAGTCATTACAATCTACCCCCTTAATAAGAACTTTAGAACCTAAAAATGACTTTTCAGAAAAGGCAGGGTATATGCCAACAAAAGAGACTGGGAAGCCCCGGTATCTCTTAAAATTTTGATTGGGAAGCAGAAGATAGATCACAAGAAAGTTATACAAAACCATCGTGAATAAGTGTTTGCCAGGGCGAAAATACCCATAATGCTATCTTGAGAAGAATTGACCTTGACCTCATTAATTGGGGATAAGAGGGGTTTAACCTCAGAAAATGTGTTGCACACATTATTAGACTCTAATTGAGTTGATGAAGAAATAAAGCCGGTTGGCTTAGATCCACTTTGACCACTTTGACCTTCACGTTTTCTTTTCAATTTGAAACAATCTGACATTAAATGGCCGTCTTTCTTACAATAATTACAAGAAAGTGTACCAAACTGTTTGTCAGAAGGAGATTGAGACTTGGGATCTGATGATGTGGGAGTGTTACTTGAACTCTGTGAACTGTTGTCATTTGATTTTCTACTGTCCTTTGAAAAATTCTTGGATGAAAAGGAGGAGTTAAATTTACCTGCATTGTTTCTGTAGGAAAAGGACTGGGATGGTTTGCTGAGAAATGAAGATTTGTGGGTCAATGAATAATCATCGGCCAAACGTGCAGCAACCTCTAATGTATCTGCCTTTTGTTCATTGATAAACGTCTTGATGTCACTCCGGATGCACCTTTTAAATTCCTCAATCAAAACAAGTTGTCGTAATTTGTCATAATTCTGACTGACCTTTTCCGAAGAACACCAACGATCAAACAGTTGTTCTTTTGTTCGAGCAAATTCAACGTAAGTTTGATCTTTTACCTTCTCACAATCCCTAAATTTCTGACGGTAAGCTTCAGGCACCAACTCATAACCCTTGAGAATTAATTCCTTCACAGAATCATAATCTGAAGCCTGCTCTACTGACAACTGAATGTAAATTTCTCTGGCTTTACCCACCAAAGCACTCTGCAAAAGCATAGACCAGGACTCCTTAGGCCACTCAGACTCTGAGCAATTTTCTCAAAATGAAGGAAATATTTATCAACATCCTTTTCTTGGAAAGGGGGAACTAACCTGAAATGCTTAGTGATGTCAAACTTGTCTGAAGGGAAGAATTTTCCTGACTGTCCAAGCTCCAAACGTTTCATTTCTAATCTTTCCTGCCTATCTTTCTCTCTCTGTCTTTCTTCCATTTCTAATTGCATTTGTATTTTTTTTCTTTTTCTAATGCCTGTCTCTCTTTTTCCATTTGTAATTCTAGTTTCTTGATCTCCAAATTTGTCTGCAATTCTAATTCTAATTTTCTGAGTTCAGAGGTAGACTCGGGCTCATAATCTTTCAGGGTGGATTCCTCAAATTGGCCTAAATCAACTAGATGTTTGGCAATACGGTACTGTATTTCCCTCTTGCGCATAGATCTTTTGACTTCTACTTTAAGGAAATTGGCCAGTGCTATGAGGTCGTCTTTTCTGAGGGAATCAAATGTGTCCTGATCAAGGTCATCCATTTCCTCTGGTTTAAATTCCGCCATGATTAAATTTCGCTGAGTTCACAGAATACTGTAGTTTTTAAAAAGGCAGGCAAAATGTTGTCAAACGGCTCAAAATATTCGTATCCCGGACGAGCCCCCAATTTGTTACGTGCAGAGAAAACGAACAAAAGGGTGAACTCAGCAGTTAACGTTTAAACAAAATTTATTACGAAAATAAAACTAATTGCTAAGTCAGGGATAGAGTACAAGCTTTAAAAGTGTACAGACTACTTATCTCAGCTGGGACGGCAAAGCTCCAGTCTCAGAGTTGTAACAGTCAGTGGATGAATGAACAGTCCTTTGGCTTGCAGGCTTGAAGCTGCACAAAGTCCACAGTATAAATCCAGCGTTGACAGTGAAGGTCTTGAAAAGTCTTGAGAATGACTACTGCTGGAGTTTAGTAACACACAAGAGACACGATCCCAAAAGTCTGACTGGAAGCTGTGCACGTCCCTTTTATAAAGGCATGTAAGAACAATCTAGAACTTTTATTGACATGCTAATTACTGTTCTAAAATTATCTCCCTTACACAACTAATCAACTTTCCAGAACATTCCAAACATGACTAATTGAATTCAAGGTTGTGAGGTCATCAAGGGCAGTGACCTTGGGAATGTTCTAGACTAATTGAACTCAGGTCATGATGAGTGTGGGGGAAATGACCTACATAACAATGTCAATAATAAGTAACCACAAGTGCTATGTCCTTTGAATTCAGTAGGATGGGAGATCTTATGACACACAACGCTTTACCTCATTAATTATGTACACATCTAATTCTGGGCAAGCGAATAGAGCCAGAGATCTGATTTTTTGGCATATAGGGATTAATTAGCAATATAATTTTTTTTTTCAAAATGTCATTTGACCTCGATGACCTTTGACCTTGATTATACATATATGCATATTTCAGTAACCACAAGTTCTATACCCTCCAATTTTGATAGGATATTAGACCTTAAGATGTCACATCTTGTACCTCATTTATAATGCGCATATGTATTTCTTGGCTGGCCAATACTGCTAGAGGTCTGATCTTTTTTCCCGATTTAGAACCATAACTTAGACATGCCTCATGTGTTTCAAATTGGGAACAACGACATAGACCTATGTGCCCATAGATCTGAACATATACACTCCAGTGATACTTCTTAATGACCACATTTTCCTGCCCCATCAAGACTAATACTCCTATTACAAGTGGGGACTATGTCATTATCACAGTATTCGATATATCTAATTCTGTATTTTTCCATTTTATATTCTGAATAATTACATTAAACATATTTCACTGTCTCCAGTACATTTCATTAAGTATTTTCACTTCATGCACTTTATCCCTTTCACACATGTTCAAATATCTGACCAGAGAAGAAACACTAAATAGTCCAGGATGGGAGCTACAGTGTCATTGACGCTATTTTCTGATATTGTTGAGGAGTGGTCACAAGGGCCCATTAGATGGGGCCTCATATGATATACTGTGCAAGGATGATGCATGAGCGACTCATGGTACCATGTACCAGCAGGGCCGGGTGGGCAGAGGTGCTGCACTTGATCTGCCGTGTGATGGGACACCTGGGTCATTGAGTTTACCCCTTTTTAGCTCCGCTGTCAGCGACGCGGAGCTTATCAAATAGGTTGATTTTCCGTCGTCGTCATCGTCGTCGTCCGTCGTCGTCCATCGTCGTCCGTCAACAATTGCCTTCTCCTCTGAAACTGCAAGTCCAATTGCTTTGAAATTGTACATGCACTTCACTTGGGGTAACCTCACTTCAGTTTGTTCAAATCGTGGTGAAATTTGCATATTTGTATTTTTGGGGCATTTTTTGGTGTTTTTGGTAAAAAAATCTTCTTCTCTGAAACCGCTTGTCCGATTGCTTTGAAACTTGATATGCAGTTTACTTAGGGTGACTTCAGTCAGATTTGTTCAAGTCGTGGTGAAATTTGCATACTTGTATTTTTAAGGCAATTTTTGTTGTTTTTGGTAAAAAAATCTTTAAAAATCTTCTTCTTCAAAACTACCAGTTAGATAGCTTTGATATTTGTTACATATGTCCCTAGGGATGATCTGTGTCAGATTATGCAGAAATATGCAAATTTGCATTTTTAAGGCAATTTTGGTCATTTTTGGTCAAAAAATGTATTTCTCAAAAAGTACTGGTCTGATAGTTTTGAAATTCGGTATACAGGTTTCTATAGATGACTCAGTAATATATATTGAATTTCTGATGAAATCTGTAATTTTTTATTTTTGGGGCAATTTTTGCCATTTTTGGTCAAAAAATGTGTATTTCCAAAACTACTCATCTGATAGCTTTGCAATTTTGTATACACGTTCCTACAGATCACCTTAATGATATTTATTGAAATTATGATGAAATCTGCAATTTTGTAATTTTGGGCAATTTTTGCCATTTTTGGTCAAAAAATGTGTTCTCCAAAAAGTACTGGTCTGAAAGCTTTGAAATTTGGTATACAGGTTTCTACAGATGAGCTAAGTAATATATTGAATTTCTGATGAAATCTGTAATTTTGTATTTTTGGGGCAACTTTAGCCATTTTGGTCAAAAAAAGTATTTCTCAAAAGTACTCCTCTGATAGCTTTGAAATTTGGTATACAGGTTTCTATAGATGAACTAAATGATATTTAAGATGAAATCTGCAGTTTTGAATTTTTTGGGCAATTTTAGCTATTTTTGGTCAAAACATATGTTTCTCAAAAAGTACTGGTCTAACAGCTTTGAAATTTGGTATACAGGTTTCTATAATTTAACTAAATTTGATCTTTTGAAATTATGATGAAATCTGCATTTTTTTGGGGGGGGGGCAATTGTTGCCATTTTTGGTCAGAAAAATTTATTCTCAAAAAACTACTCATCAGATAGCTTTGGTTGACATGTTCTTAGGGATGATCCGATGTGATATATTCAAAGTATGATGAAATCTTCAATTGTGTATTTTTGCAGCTATTTTAGCCACTTTTTTCTGGCCACTGCATTGAGCTATCAAAGATTTCCACCTTCTTCATCAACATGTGTCAAAAATAGTTATTCTCTACATAAACACAGCGGAGCTATATCGGCAGCTAGGTCGCTTGTATACATATCTCATGAATATTAATATTTGCTCAACCAATCATAGCTCAGTGGAGACAGTCTGTAAAACATTTCACAGAAGGCAAAAAATTTAATAGAGAGAAATATTTCTATTCTGACATTTTATGAATAATAAGCAGTGTCATGCATATAACACAAACCACAAAAGGACATTTTTTCAGTACATAAATTTGAGGACAATGGGCTTTTCTGTTACCTAATCCACTTTCATTGCTTTGTCAATTCAGGTGTCAGCATTGATGGACAAGTTTGAACGCCAGTTTGAAGATTTAGATGTACAATCAGCATACATGGAAAACACAATGAGTGCAACCACAACACTGACAGTACCACAGCAAAGTGTGGATGGTCTAATGCAAGAAGTCGCAGATGAAGCTGGGTGAGTGATGTCACATCACATGACAGATGAAACAAAGTGCAATAGGTTTAATAGTCACACAATCCCAACATGACCTTACATGCAGCTTAGGGTTAGCATCAGTACAAGTGCAATTTTTTCTTGACAGGGGAAGTACATACCAACCAAATACCAGGATGTAAGGTCATGCAAGGGGTCACGAGAAAACCTGATGTACAAGTGGTTGTTTTACCATTTCTATCGCATACCATCCGTAATGAGAGTTCATGATATAAAATTTATGAATATCATTATTTGAATGTACCATTATAGACCTATATCCATGACCAATGGAGTTTCATCGTGCAGTTAGTTTCAGTATCAATATCAGTGGACACAGAGTCCAATAACAGTGAATGTTATTGGATGCCATATGACCTTTGACCTCAACTTTTAAGTGAGCAGGAGAAAATCTGATACAGTCAGATTATTCTTTTATGAGATATGATTAAAGGTATACAGTCACCTGTATCTAAATATGCCCATATATGGTCAAAGGGGCGTTCCTTGGGATTCAAAATGCCCGAGTGAGGGCGCTGTTTTTAAAAAGCGGCCACCCGCTTAAAATCTGTGATTGGTTAGATTTTCTCTTTCAATGGTAACTGTGGCAAAATTGGAACAGGTGACAGTATACCTTAAAATTACAATATACGAAGACCAGTCCAAAATACATAAGCATGATGGTTCTGTTTTACATGCTGCCCATTATGAGGCTGTGTAAAGTTGTGAAAAGAAACTTGACTAGTAAATAGCACCAATGTTATGTGATGATTTTTTTACCTTCTCGTGTCTATTTATAGACAGAGAAGGTATTAGAGTTGAAAACCAGTATGCTGGTGTCAACTACTTCCGTCTGTCAATACTTCCGTCTGTCAAGATCCGTTGACGTTATATGCCATTGTGATGGGTCATATCATAAACTGGTGGGGGTGTCATGGTTCAGGTTGAGGTGTAGAGAACGATTTTGAGCTGTGACAAAATTAAAAGGGACTTAGCAGCATAGCCACAGTGTTACATGTAAGCCTTTCTCCAAGGTTCTTAGTTGACTACGATCTATTACAGACTACTGAGCTGACGTTAGGGGTACTCACTTTGTGTTTGCTCACCCTGTGTGCGCTAGTGTTTGGTACTGAGTTGCGTGGATATCCCCTCATGGCCTCACGTGATATGGGCCTGTTGCATAATCTGCAGATGATCATATGCCTCTGAGTCTGAAAACGGTCATTGTGTAAGCCTGTCGGCATTTTCCTTGCATTTTTTCTCATTTAACTTTGCAAAATATCGGCGAGTACCTCAATATTTCAAGATAACTCTTTCTTCCCAATCGTTTCCTTGAGTTTCAGAGTCATATGAACGAAAATGAGTGAAAGTTTTAGACAGGAAAATCGGACGTCGGCCATGTTCAATGTTTACAGTACAATCAGAAGTTTATGTGGAGGAAATAACTAACAAACACTATTCATGATGCCCGCCCTCTAGAGGCAGACCTTCCTATATGAAGTACAACATTTGATGCTTGTGGAAAGCTTGACCACACAAAGGAGCATTTAACTTTTAGAAAATGACATAATGAATAAGAAGCTATTCTGAAAATGTCAAATACTGAGAAAAAATGCGCAAATATTCAAAATAAACAGGTTAACTGACTGGTCAGCTATAAAAAGCAATGAAAATGTTTATGATCAAAAGTTTTTGAGATGCGTACATTTTAACAAATACAGAATTATTAACATTATAAATATAAGACCAAACTATTTTTTCAGGGATGGGACAGGCTGGAAATGAGGGGTGAGAGACAAAGGCACTCTTATGCTGCATGTGGATGCAGCCACACCATTTCATTTACAGCATACTTATTCACTGTGTTGTGTTCAAGTTCCATATTGTACTGACTGTCATACAAGGATAACATAAGCAAATCAAATCAAATTAGAAAAGGATCAATGCTGTTGTGTGGATTTTGCTGAACACGGCTGATTTTAATATTTCGCCTACATATTTGGTATCCAGCAAAGGCATATTTTGATGTAAAGTCAAAATTAACACTACATTGCTGACAATATATGTTACCGTTTCTGTATGAACTTTATTTTTTTAAATTATAGAAAGTACTTCGAACAGATTAACAATTATCGTGATGTCAACCCATGATTTTACATCACAAAGACTGTAATTCTGCCAATTTTTTTTATTTTTCAGTCATTTTATAAATTTTGCACTGCACAAGATGATTGAACAAATTGCAATGTTTGAATCTGTAAACTCAAAGAATAATCCTTTGGTCACAGATTAAATTATTTTTTGAAAAGAAATTTACTCTTAAACACTTTTAGCATATATTCTTTACACGGTCATGTATTTCAAGGAAAATATGCCTATTAAAAACAGTAATTTCTTCACTTTCAATTTCTTTTGAATACTATGACAATTATCAGCCATGAGGTTTTACAAACACAAGACCAGATAAGCGTTTTCATCATTTCCACAGGACTCTTTGGAATATCCCTTAAAAACAATTAAAAGTGACTTAAAATGATCACTTGGTATACATTTAATTTACAGATGCCAGGTTGTGTATTTCACATGCACTCAGGTCAGTAGGGAAGTGCATCATTACTATTTTGGACTGTTAATTCTTATTTCTGAATTATTTAACTTTTTTCCACATGAACTATCTTTAGGCAGTTTATATTGTAGCTTAGAATTTTTTTGATTGATGTATTTAATCATCTTTTGGGTTCTTTGGGTCCATATCTCACCTCATGCCCCTACATCATCAACTATTTACCAATAACTCCATGCCAAAAACCAATTGCCTGACCTGGCCACACATTAGAGAAGGTACAGCGTCATTGACGGTATTTTCTGTGTTCCTTGCAGATTGGAGTTGAACATGGAACTACCTCAAGGAGGAACAGCAACTATCGGTCAAGCAAGTTCTGTATCAAGTGAACAAGATGAACTTTCACAGCGTCTTGCCAAACTTAGACAGATGTAACCCCATTTATTTATTGATCATTTTCATCCATATTCTACTGAATATGTAACATTTCTAAGTTACTTGGGCCGGGGAGGTTTAAACAGAAAAGCGATAGGACAAGAAGTAGTTTAAGGGGATTCCATTGTCAGGTATACATGCATAGATTTTCTGTTCACAAAAATCAGTTTCGCTTTCTTGGCAGATATAGCATTTGACAACTTATAGTTTTCGTATTTACGTATCCCAGCAATCGCTTTGTGATTTTCCAAGACATATTTTCTTTTGGTCCCTCATGCAATATAATTTATCCTGTCTCTGTGTCACAGAGGATGCTTCAACAATACAATGCCATTGCACTGCTCACTGCTTGAGCCTGTATGCAAATGTGTCAGTCATGTGACTTGGCAGTCACATATCATGCATGTACACCTGATGATAGGCCACCCTGAAAATGGGTGAAGATTTTTCATACAAAGTTAATAATAACTCCCATTCGATTGTTCTAAATACTGGATGGATCTCAGTGAGTGGACAGAATCTAAGCCATGTCTCAGTGATCCATAGGAAAGGTTATGCCTCAATACTGTTTACCAGGTCAGTAGTTCTCTGAATTCATTCCCATGGTGCAATAGTTTCGATGTGGATAAAATTCTCGAGGGCCATGTTAAACATTGAAAGGTGTGGGAATGGACATGATATTTACAGTGTTGTCACACGTGCTGCTCTCTGTATGTGTACGTTGATTGATGTAGTAAATGGAATACTAACAATTGTTTGTAGATGCTTTGATAAAAACCTTATACAGTACCATAACCAGCACCTGTTTAAAATCGCAGACTAGCTTTATCAAAGTTGCAAGAAACTGGCCTCCATTTCTGATAGTCTGAATCACAAAGTAATTCTGAAATGTATCATTTTTGTATTTATGCACATTCATAATGAATCTTTTACAGAATATGTGTATATGAATCATTTTTTTTTTTGATGTCATCTTTAGTTGAACCCTTTACCTGCCAGACAGTATCACTTCTCCATCTGCCAAGTCTTCAAGTCTTTGTGAAAATGCACCATATTGGACATATTGTGCTTCACTAGTTTTAACCAACTTGACATGATGGTCAAATATGAACTTTGCAGGTAAAGGGTTAAAGCTCCATAAGCTGTATCTTTTGGCTATTTTTTCAGAACTTTTGTTTTGTAGTTCCCCTACACTTTCTGCATTGAATCCTTAAACTGTAGTAATTTAATGCCAAGTATTTAGCATATCAACACAACCTATATGAGTATAATCTACATTGTTATTGTTGAAAATTGTATTCAAGTCCGGACTAGAATTCGTTTGTTAACAATAAACAATGATCACTACACACATAAAAGCTGAGTTGACAAAAAACCCTCGAAATTTCAGCATGACAAATGGATTAGGGTCAGACACTGTAGTTGATATACAGAAGCAGAATACTGAAAAACTTGCCACAAGTTACAGCTTATGTCCCTTTAATGCTGTTTCCTGATAGGCTGAATTAATGTTTGTTTTGACTCCCAATTTTTATCTGCTGGGAAAAATTGCATGTAAAATACGACTGTGCTTACATGCACGTACCTACACAATTACTAAAAGGGACTGTTTAGATTTTGATAAATTCTTGCAACATATTCAGTTTTGTCAGCAATCTGTTAAGTAAAAATGTACATCAAAACCTCACTTGCATTTTTGCAAAGTCAAATCATATGCGTATGTTTGAATTTTTAAGATTAATGTATTGAAGGCACCTAGATTTAGTAGTGTTTTATTTCTGTATAAATAAAAAATATTTTCTCTTCATTTTTTTTTTGATTTTCAACAGTAACAGTGTGTGCAGTTTTCATATGAACTATGAAAAATGCAGGGTAGGTCAAAATATATGCAGAATTCCATAAATTTTTTATGCTTTTGGTAAGCAATGAAAGTGTGGCTTTTCATGGACTATGTGTGCGCAACCAGTACCGTACAAAGATGCCACAAGATGCTAAATGATGTGTAATTTTCTTTTATGACCTGATTATGTTAGGAGCAAGACAACTTGATACTGTATATTCCTTAGTTCTTAAGTAAAGCTAAAAGTGCTTCATGGAACATGACAAGCAAGATTGTTATGTACAGATGTAGCAAATGTCAGGAGTTACAAGCCACGTCACTGCTTGCTGTCCACACATATACCGGTAATATAGTAGCCAGGCTATTTAAGATATGTATTTAACAGGTGTGAGAAACATAATTTCTTGCAGGAATTTTCTCTGAATAAATCACTCTGTATATTTTCTCATTTTGACGAAGCTTAAATGTACCATTTTGAGAAACAGAAACATGCATGTGTGTTTGCAGACTGATATCAAGAAAATTGAGATGGAATATTGCGTCAGTGCTAGATATCTGTAGGGATATTGATTTGTAATATTATTTCTACATTTCATCACTTTTTGTAAATACAGTGTAGCCAATGAATTTGCTGAATGCCAGTGTTTTGATGCAGACAAATCACAGATATAGTGGACCATGTAAATGTTTAGATGTTGTAATATTAATCTGCTTTTTTGAGAAGTTCTGTCATTTTATGAAGACTGGTAATGTCATTAAAAAAATGTACAACTCCAGTTTTATAATCCATGTCTGTTGATTAGTTTTAGAGGTTTACGAAACACGTCAACAAAATAAATCAATAAAGTTACTATGAAATCATTCATAAATGACTAAATAAATTTTGTTACTGGATATAAAATTTCAGTCAGTAATAGCAAAGTTCTTCCACTCTTTCGTAAAAGTCATGCCCAACTTCTTTCTCAATCCTTTTATCCTTCAACTTTGGAACGTTCCATTGCTTTCTGTAGAGAGGATGGTTCTATATGTAGGGAAATGGGTGACATGGGTTACTACAGAGTGTGTTCCAGGTTACAGCACCGCAGTTGTTACGATGTAATAATTCTGGGAGTGTTTTTATCACCTGTTGGCCATACTCAACGGTATTGGGCAATGATTATTATCAAAATTCATACAAACAATAACCTTTCTTGCAAAAAATATAAAGCAAGAAGCCTTTAGCTGCAATTTCTGCATACTTTTAATCCATTATTGGCTGGTTGTTTGTGGTTCTTGTCAACCAGCCCTACTAGTATATGGTCATTACCAAGTTAGCATAATGATATCTGGACTCCAAATGCAAACCGCTAACTTCTGAAAAGTAATTACTCCGTTATTCAGCAACTCATGGTTTTTTATCTACATGTGCTTTTAATACAGTAATTTGAAATAACCAAACAGAAGCAATTCCAAACTATTTCTTACCTGAATGAGCTTCTCTTTGATGTAGATAAGTAATGTAATGTAATAATTTTTGTGTCACTTTGTTGTTGGAAGCTAAACTGCTTCACAAATAGCTCCCTCTAGAGCCAGGACTTGGATAGCAAATAATGTTGAGTTTTTCCTACGCCATGATGTCACGGATGCTTTACGACTGAAACTCTTACGAACACTAGTGATCAGCTTTGCAAGATGTAAACTGGCAGTTATGAGGCTGGCCTAGTCATCCGCTGTCGTTGTCTCTGATCTAGCTCTTGTTTGTAAAGATCATGATTTCATTTGGTCCCCATCTCTTGCGTACATTTAGCGCTTCTCTTTCCTTGGCCATGAATCTTTTATTTGTACTGGCTTTGGCGGTCGCTCACTTTGTCTATAAGTTACTTATTACCACCTTAATTGTTATAGTGTTTATTAAGGTAGAACACACCTCAGGGACAGATATTTGGACTCAAACTTTTAAATTTTTTTCTGATCTATCACTTGCGCAGGCTCATTTTAAAACTCTTGGTGTAAGAAAACTTTTTACCCTAGTAGTTTTTTGAAAATCAAAATTTTTTTTCCATAGAGTTAACACAGGGATGCATGGCGGCCATTTTGAATTTCAAATATCAGTAAATCTTGGGTAATTTGTTTCTCTAGTACTAACGCTTGCACGGTGACGTGCAATATTTATTCTTGAATTTGAAAGAGAATGGTTGAAAGATTCCATGCGGAAAGTTTGAGCGAAAGTTCAAGTCTTTCACTTTCGAGGCACATACTACCTTAAAACACAATTATCAGCCAGTAGACTCCAGAAAAGTCCTTACAGCGGCAAATTAAGCAACGCTCTTACTGTTCCTGTTGGCATGTTTTGTTTACAAGAAATAGCTTTCCCTGAATGAAGTTGCAATTACAATTTGAATGCAACTTCCTGACCGCAGAATGTGGAATGTGATATGCAAATTAACCCTTTTCAACAATGCAACAATCCAACTGGCTTCAGTATCAAGGGATGCATACCATGCATCTGTAATTGTTACAAAAACAAGTTTCCTGTCTGAATTCTTAAAACTTTTCAGAAAAGAAAATGTTGACAATTTGAACTGATATACCGTTACTAGAGAGATTTCCTTCTATTCGCATTACTGAGCACTTCTTCTGTAATATAGCTTTTTAGAAACGACCACTGAACGAACAAAAGGGATTGAATGTATGGTGAAAAAGCAGTTTAAACCTTTCGTTTAAACCATAGTACGTTACAGGCTCAGTGTTTTTTCAGTGGATGGTGAAAACACAACTGGTGCCACAAGGCTCCAGATGCAACCTATCACTTCATTAAATCTGTGAACACCAAAAGAAAAAACTGTTACATTCAAATTGTTCATGCTTATATCCAATTTTTCAGCATATTTGTCCATTTTCAAGAAGTAATATTTCTTTGTATGAATGGTCTTTCATGGTAAAACTAAAATACTTATTTTTGGTTACTCACAATCTGAAATGCACATATTGAAAAAAAAAACGATTTTGCATGTATTTTGAAGTAATACGTTTTGACAAGTTTGATGCAAGACATGTACGTTATCAGTAAAACCTGTTGATCGCTGTTTAATGTAAATTAGCTGTGCATACCCCTTTAGAGTTGCACATGCCGATCCATCTCCTGTACTGTGTATATGAATCAACCTGCACCCTGGAAAACACAGAAGGGTTTTAATTAAAACATGGACGGTAGTTTTTGATTGAAAAACACCAGGACTAGAGCAGGAAATCCAGTCAGCTTTAATGGGTCCATTCATAGGTCAGAATTGCAGTACTACACTTCAAGGGGCTGGTTCCCTATTTACACAGCGCTCCATATAATCCCAGTGGAGCATGTGTTGACACTTCACAGCAGTTTCAGCATCAACATTCAATTTTGACTGCACCCTACTGCGGTCACTCGTTGTGGTATGAATGGACGTGAGCACTTCACTGTAATCCCACCTTGGTCTCTACAATTACACAATCTAGGCCACATCACGCTGTGGTCTCCCTGCATGGCTAGCGACTTTGTAGAAAGGCTGTACATTGGTCAACAGTTCACTGCGCGGGATTTCAGTCATTTCAAATTAAAGTGAAACCTGTGTACTACAGACACCCTTGGAAATGCCACGTGTCTATAGTAGAAGGTATTGTCAATAGAAAGCTAAAATTTTATTCAATTTGTTCACTTTGGGCTTGAAAAGTCTGTTCATGATGGGTGCCTGTGTGGACAGTTTAACGCCAGCTATTACCTTTGATGTATTGTCCAACAGTTTTGCAGCGTGTTTGAAAGGTTACATATGATTGGTCGATTTGCCACTATTCACAGCAACTTAGGGAGTCTATTTGTATTATTAAATTATAAGGGTAAGATTCTGTCAACCAATTGGATAACAGCTTCCAAATCACTGGGACACTTATAAAACAAAATTTCTTGTCAACTTCCAAAATCATGTGACCATGCCACATGTTCAACCATAGACTGTCCATGATTAAGCTGGTCAACACAGCACTTTGTGCTATGTCTGATGTTATTATCGATGACAGTCATACTGAATTGTAGCCTAGACTTCAGTTTGTATATCATTACAAGCATTGCGTATTACATATTAGCCCAAACATGGGACTATGTGCCTGAGGGTAGGTGATGATTTGCCGGCCCGTTATAATGAAGGCAAATGGTCTCTTGCCTCAAGGGTATATTGTCCTTTCTTTGGGTGGTTTTTTATTACATGCCTTTCTTACTTTAGTTTTCACACCAAATTTTTCACTTTACATACAAATGACGATCATTTAATTTACTTCCATGTTAGACAAGAATCTGTTGAAAAACCAGAACCATTTTCATCATCAAACGGCGCATTGATATATTGAAATCACTGTTACGCAGTTTATCAAAATCTTTATGCATAATGTCGTAAAAACAGTATTTCCTAAAATTTGATCACTTTTTAAATCCCGAAGTTGTAAAACTGAAAATAGTTCCTGTTCACTTGCAGTCAAATTATGATTGTATGCGGCCCGTGATGTTATCAATTAGTTATCGTTGAATCCTAAGGAGAGTGTGATGTTCGATATACGAAGCATGTAATAATATTCATAATGTACTGTGCTTGCAAGGATATTTGTGTTTCAACACACTTTGGGAAGTAAAATGAAAACATCAGCATGTTCTGTGGAACAAAATAATGAAACTGTTATAAAAAACAATAGCTAGTGTCCTATGGTAACTGTGTATCAGGAGAACTGATGTATTGTTAACTTAACCTTGATAAAGCCTGCACTTCAAAGATGATCTAAAACTAACATCTTTTATTGTCAGCGTCATCATGAGTACAAGCACTGGCAAAATACAACACTTTTCTTCTGAAACAATCTTCACAAAACGATCAAAATGCCAAAAAAACTTTAAAATATAGACTTCTATGAGATAAAATATCTTTTACAAAACATGAAAACGAAACTTTTTGCATTTTTTGTTCAGTTTACAGGCAGGTAAACCTAAAGTTTTCAGATGCAAGTCGTAAAAAAAAACAATAATAAACACTACACAATAATTTAAAAGTCTCCTAGAATCAGTAAGTAGGCCTATAAGATATAAAACATGAAAATGAAAGTAAAAATAACTACCATCTACTTTTAACTTATGAATTGTCTAAGTAACAGTAAACCTCTATAACTACAAAACATGCATTCTTCAAAATACTGCTTTGTAAAATCATGTATCTGGCAGTTCTGAAATTGCTAAACGTTTGCTTTGCTTTACTATGTGAGGAACAAAGATAGTTAGGCTGACAAAACTGTGATACAAATGTTTCAGTCTTAACCTACTCACCCCTACTTCCTGGTGAACAGGTCCACACTCACCACTGATAACAATGGGTTTGGGCAAAACCATGGAGGAGAAAGGGTTAAAGCTCCATTCGCTGTAACTTTTGATCTACTTTCTAGTATTTGTACTTTGTTTATAAAAATGCAGTTTCTTGTTCTGCCGGCCAATCATGTCCAAAATAGTGTGTTATGCCAATCTTATTGTTGAAAAAGTAAATTTAATTCTGGACTAGAATTCGTTTGTCAACAATGACACACTATATTGCATTACACATGTTGTGCCAGTATGGCTAATGCTTGGTATTGCAATTTACTAAAGGGAAAAGAATAAACACTATCTATTTGTTTTCAATAACAAATACACTGAAAATATCATGAAAAGTTATGGCTATTGCCCCTTTAAAGTAACTGAGAACTAAAAGAATGTATGGTATACTTGGATGACGGTTGTCCTTTCCATCACAAGTTCTGAAGACTTTGTTATCATGCTAAATCTTGGTTAGGCATGACAATTCTACGGTAGAAAAGCTGAAAACTTGTGTACATCAAGATTTGGCAATACAACACAGTACCAATCTATTTACTCGGTATTGTTGGTTTGGAAACTATTTTGAAAGTAACTGACCTTTATAACATAACATGAAAGAAGTCGATGCTATTGTGTAATAATTTATAATGCCCTAATTCCTAGGATGTCATAATGCCCTATTCTTGTGATAACTTTGAAATATGTTAAAACATTTCTCACTTAAAATTGCAAGACTAAGAATACTGTGTGCAGTACAATTTAACACTGAATTTATGCTGTCTGTAACTAATATAAAGGTAGAAAAAGATATGACAGCAAGACTGAAAACTACTACATTGAACAAATTTCCAATCAATATAATCCTAGGGGGTCAAGTAGCTTCACAGAGCTATGGGAGGACCCTCTAAGAATACTCAATTGTGTCACACCATCAATGTGTTCTTAGCAAAACTAAAGACTGGATCTATACTGAATAGTTTTACAAATCAATATAATCCTAGAGGGCCCAGTAGCTTCAAAGAGCTATTGGAAAACCCCCTAAGAAAACTCAATTGTGTCACACTATTATGAGTTGTATTCACAAAACTGAAGAATAATGGGTTTATACTGAACAATTTTACAAATCCATATTATCCTAGAAGGTCCAGTTGCTTACAAAGCTGTGGGAGGACCCCCTAAGAAAACTCCATTGTGTTGTATTATCAATGAGTGGCATTAGCAAAACTGAAGAATACAGGGTGTACACTGAAAAATTTTACAAATCAATATAATCCTAGAGGGTCTAGTAGCCTCACAAAGCTATGGGGAGACCCCCTAAGAAAATCAAACTATTTCCATTATGAAGACTTGACCTAGTGTTTTCAGTTGCAATGACAAGCACCAACCATACACTGTGTATGGCTATTCTCTGAAACAAATTGGTCCAAACATATATAGTTAAGGTTCATTTGAGTAGCTGAAAAACTGGCAGTGAGTTACAATTATTCTGTAATATGAGGTACAAGCTGATAGCATTTTGAATCCACTAATGTCTTACTCATGCTCAGGTTTTAAAGGCAATTTGTCCCGATGATCCCAGACTACAGTTACGTACATTGGGAGAAAATCATGATAAATGGTTGCCTGTTTGTCAGTGAAATTTGGTCAGTCAAATCCCTTCAATCCTCCTGCTTTATGCAGATGAGGCAATCAGATCTTGGTATATCCAATTCATTTCAACTGAAGAATATTACACAAATTGCTGACCAGCAGCCATATTTGATTACACAGCAAAACAAACAGACTCTGAGGGATTTTCATCAGACCATTTTTTATGATCTCACATGACATGAGAATCAGGTTCAGACATCTATAAAGATTTACTGATTGACGAGTAAGAACCTTCTGGGGCTCTTAGTTTTGTTTTGAACTAAAGACCTAACATACAACGTTAATACAAGATCCAATACAGTAACATAAAATTTTCAAAGTTCAAAAGTTCAACATTTGAAAAACTCAAAAATACTACTGTAATTCAAATACTACTTCAAAAAAAAGAACTGTTTAATTCTTCGTAGCATACACTCTTCATAAGTTTTTAGTCTCTTTGGAGTCATTGCAACTTTCAGAAAAACAAGCCTGTCAGCACATTGAGATTGTAAAACCAAAAACCAAAGTGTTGCAAATTGACACTGAAAATATAAAGAGAGTTCTTGACGTCCTCTTTTGAAATTCAAAATGAACTTCAGTATGGAGAGAGAGTCTTAGCTGATGCAGATAAGAACAAAGAGTGCACTGTATAGGATTAAACAAAACAATTAGTCTATCTTAAGTATAATCTCATTTATATCTATGTAAATGTAAAAGGAACCACAAAACACAGACATTTGTTAATCTGACCATAGACAGTAGAGGGGGGACCCCCTCTACTGTCTATGATCCCCCTATTCTGTCTATGATCTGACAGCGACAAGATCCAAAGGTGGGTGTTTTTGAATGTGACAGCAACCCTAGGTGAGAAGCTTTGCACTCTGAAGATAATGATCCTCATTTGAAAACTGAAGATGATATCATGACTATTTTCATTGTAAATAAATTTCTCTAAAAAGTCTTACGGAATGAAGAAAAATTTGTAATCGTTCTCTGGAAGACATTCAGTCAGTGACCACCATACTGTACATACACCAATCATGGCCTGGTGGATGATTGGTTGATCATCAATCATGATTGTTATTGGCCAATTATGATTATGATCATGCGAAGCAAGCCAATGGTACATCCCATTTCTCTCACTCAGACTGGTGACATGATTTCACCAGCATCCTTGTTTGATAAAAGATTGATGCACTACGCATGATTTGCCTTGCAGGATGATGTAGACTTTGTGTAGATACCAACACCACCACACAAACAGAATGAAATCGCTTGTCCTTGGTTAAAGTAAATAGCCCTTTAAAGATGCAAACGCTGATTCCAGTTCAAGAAATTGAAATGATTACGTTTTCAGCACCACCAAATGATTGCCAATAAACTGCTGCTGTTTGTTACCATGGAGATGAAAGTTATACCCTGTGGAATACGGATCATTGACTGAAAAGCAAAGTCACTGATCCAACATGGCAAAGTAACCATCACTCTCACAGTTAGTTTGACCAACTGAAATAAAATCACTCCCCTTCTTTAATCTCTCATACAATCAGTCTTCTCACTGACCTAAGTTTTGCAACAATGTCACATGTACAGTATTTTCTTTGCCAAAAACCTGCACTAAATATTTGTGACTGCCATCAGGTCATACTCATAGTAAAGTAAATTTGAGATTGATAGACTTAGAATAATAATCCTTTAAGTAACAATGTTTGTGATTGGACAAATATAGCTTGATCTATTTCACATAAAATGCTTTTCGATTGGACAAAGTTATGATTGTTCTCAAATGATACCATTTGCAATTGGACAAATTTAACGTGATCTACTGCGAGTAAAATGTTTCTATTTGAACAAAGTCACATTGATTTTTTGTGATTTGACTAATTAAGCATGATCTACTATAACTAAAATGATTGTGATTGGACAAATTAAGCTTGGTCTATTTCAAGTAAAATGGTTCAAGTAAACCAGTTTGTGATTGGACAAATTTAGTATGGTCTCTTTCAAATAAAATTGTGTGATTGGACTAATTTTGCATGATCTGTTTCAAGAAAACTAATTTGTGTGATTGGACTAATTTAGCATGATTGATTTCAAGTAAAATAATTTGTGATTGGACAGATTTAGCATTATCTATTTCAAGTAAACTATTTTGTGATTGGACAGATTTAGCATGATCTATTTCAAGTAAACTAATTTGTGATTGGACAGATTTAGCATTATCTATTTCAAGAGAACTAATTTGTGATTGGACAGATTTAACATGATCTTTTCAAGTAAATGGTTTGTGATTGGACAGATTTAGGATAATCATGTGAAGTTATGTACTTTCACACAATCAAAAAGAATCATAAGGTGTAATCAAATAGTGTGGAGATATCATGCATCAGTTTTTATGAGTTTTTGCAATGACTTATGCAAATATCCAAGCAAGAGAAAATATCCCCTCACGAGTTTGATTTTCAAATTTGGATAGTTATTGTACTCTCTGTGTTTTACAGGAAAATTAATCTTGGATGAATGATTATGGAGGTAGTCTTATCAGTAATTACATGTACATCATACATCACCTTTACTGTAACACTAACATGATCAACATCATCACAACTTCCAATTTTGCTTTTCATGATTTCGTCTAACTTGAAAATAGAACCTGTTGACAACAACTCACTAAGCTTAACACATTACTCTGTGTATGAAATGCTAAAACACGTGTCCTGGAGTACTCAATCGCAGGCGCAAAAATCTAGTTTTACTTGAAAATGTCAAAATAGGCAAACCTCATGTATTTACTTACGTTGAGATTGTTTGGTGTCAGCAATTATAGGAAGACAAACATTAAGGGCTTGACCTTTGACCTACGTGACCTGATTTCCTATATACAGGTCAACGAACTGTACACAAACATAAATGCCTGACCTTTGACCTATATGAACTGGTTCACTGTACACAAGTAAATGAGAAAAATCAGGTCAATATATTCACGAAAGGATTTAACCTAAATATGCTAATATCAAAATTCTGGAGTTATGTGATCACTAAACATATATCTGATTTTAAATCTGTGACCCAACAAAGGGTGTTCATGATGTGAATGAATTTTAATATGTATACTGAGGGAAACTTTGGCAATCTTGTAGCATGTGAAGATGTCCATTTCATTCTCCAGATTTACACTGATTGGTCACACTTTCACGAAGGTAGCCATCTTTGTAATGACCATGGTCAGCAGCAAAACTGTTCAGGTAGCCATGGTAACCGCTGTGGGGGACACCTCTCGACAGCCATGAATGTGGCTGGTATGGCACTGAGGCTAGTGACTGTTGCTGTGGCAACATCGTTGATAAGGGTGATACTGGTAAGGGAAACTCAAAATGCTGGGTTCAGGTTGAGGTCGTTGACCAAGAAAGTCTGTTGTGAGTTATAACCTAGTTTGTATGCAGGTATGTATTGCAGGGTTCTGTGATCTTTCCGTGTATTGGAATGGAACAATGCTGGTACACTGTCCTCAGAATATGTTTGAGTCTTTGAGTGGTATATCAGTTTCTGACAAGACGTACATATCCGTGATTCCATGGCAGTGTTGAGTTGCTTGCATTGGTATTGCTAGATTCTGACATGTTACCACCGATGGCAACATCACTTCGAAGGTCCACACCATTGTTTTCATAGCTCTCTAATTCTGAACCTGTGGCCGACTTGTCTGAAAAGTCTCTGCTTGCATCCCTTGGTGTACACATCCAATAGTCGTTGCTAGAAATGTCAACAGTTCTGCAGATCCTTCTCTTCTTTGCAGGCAAATGTTTTTCCAAGTTTGATCTCTCTATTAAATCGCGTCTGGAGTCTCCTTCACTTTGCTCCTTCCAATCTGGTAACTTTCCATGATACACGTTGCCATAATTTGTATTGCATTCTTCCGATGCTTTGTCCAAGCTTTCATCTGGCAGGAGACACTTCCTTGCACGCCTTGAGTCCCACTTTCTGTACTTAGATTTATAAACCACAGCAGTATTTGAACTTTCCTTGCGTGATAGTCCAGAGCCTTCACTTTCCTTGATGATTTTATCTGCCGTCAGTGAAGATGCACATCGTTTGTCATTGCTCATCACACCCTGTTCATTAACCACTGAACTGTCACTGCCGATATTTTCCTTTTCACTTTTTGGATTTGAACTTTGAAAATTGCCTACAGCATCCTCAGCTTCACTGGCGACATTTTTCCCAGTGTTTCCACCGTTTTGCACAGTCTGTTGTATGATATTCTCCACAAGACAGCCAACAGTCTTACCGTTTGGCTTCTGTTTTAAACCATTCACGTACACCACCGTATCAAGTCCTTCAGAATCATGGATTGTACTGTGTCCATGGTTGCTATATCTTGAATCCTCACTCCTCTGCACAGCCATATTGGCCAACATTTGTATGTTGTCATATGGACTTACATTAGATCTTCTGACGTTCCACATAGCACTACCATCATCATCATCATCATCAAGATTACGTTTGTCTGCTTTAACAGCGGTGCGTTCAAAAGAATCTTTCTCATGTCTATTTGCAGGTTGTCTGTCTGTCTTGCACGATTTTCGGTTGTTATTTGTGTCGACACCTGGCGTCTTGGTAGTCTGTGGTCCAATAGGGTGCTTTCGAGAGCATTCTTCAGTGGTTGGCTCCTCAGTGTATTGGAAAGTCTTGGACTGCATGGCTGTTGAAGAGCTACAGACCACTGGAGTATTTTGATCACATACTGGCACAAAAGTGGAACGTTCTATTGAGTTGCTATGAGATTGCTCTTGTAAGTTGTGAATCCCACTACATCTGGCCATATCAGTTTGATTCCGGTGATAACCAGTGCTGTAGAAGTTTGACCCATTCTGAAACGTCCAGTCCGTCTTTTGCTGCACCACATACTCCACTGGTAGGCTGTAACTTGGTTGAACCCATTTCACTGCAGACATTGGTTCGGCAGACAACTTTACGGCATGGTCGTGAGGGCTGATCCCATATCGGACTTGGTTGTATGCAATGGCACGCTGGTGCAACTCCGTGCAAGAAGGTAGACGTTGAGTCTGTTGCCGTGGAATCATGACGTGAGTGCTCATATTGGTCATGTGACTTCCTGTTTTATCCTGAGAAAGTTGACTCTCTGTAACAACAAGAATTAGTTGCAATTTGTCTGACATGAAAGTTTACTAAGTAATAAAATACAATAGATTATAAGTCTGCTTTAGGTGCATGGAGGTAAGATTGGTGTTCAAAAATCATAAAATATATCATGTATATATTACTCCATCAATTCTGAAGCAAATTTTCATGAGTTTTCAGTCTCTGATGGCCAAAAGATTTCTAAAATATATGTCAGGAGATTTAACCAACAGCCAAACATTCAGATATTTGGTCAAAAGTTAACATAATTTTGACAGAGTTACAATGTCATCATGAAGACTGCAACATTTTCCAAAATACCTACCATTGGTATCTGTGCCAGTGGCTGTCTTTCCTTGTCGCATTTCCATGGCTTCCATCAGATAAAGCACAGATCTACATGCAAAATCACATAAGATAACAGCATGAGATGGTAGGCTGGAATATTATTTTGACTGATGAATACCCACAATGCCTTGCAAAACTCAAATTATTGCGTACCTCAGTAACTTGTGGAGAATTTTAGGTACATGTAATCTATTAAAGTTCCAATGGACAACACTATCTGCAACAGATAAATGAGCGTTTTACTGAGAGATTCGCTGAGCTCAGTGTTGCTCTAACTTTACTGTTGTCAAGGGCAGTACACAGTAAATTCTGCATCTGTTCATGTAACTGCACTTTCCTTTTGACATATCAATATAATTACATCAGGGAACGATGGTATAGGCTTGCCACTTGTATACCTATGTACAGTACTCTAACCTTTGAATAAAGTCTGACTGTACTGACGATTGGACATTTTTTTAAGAAGCGTAGCTATGGTATGTGAAGTAAAGAAAAATATCCAGCAATAGATGAATACTGAGATGAAAGTCTTGAAATTCTTGTCAAGAAAGTAAATATCAATAAATATTACTCTCACCTGCTGATCTCAACAAGAAGAAACAAAGAATCTTTTCCTTGACACAAAAGTTTTCCCTACTTGTATCAGACTTCCACTCAGTCAATACAGCCAGGTGAATATATGGATTTGCCTCATTCAATTTGATGAACTTGGCAGGATCATGTCTGAATGAAAAAAACAGTAACGCAAAAGTTATGAAATAGAAAGTTTGCTGAAAAAATTAATATTTTGACTGTACAAGATCCCTATCTGCACCAAATACCAATACAATGTAACACATACCAAAACAATGAAAGTTTTTAAACTCTAGTTCACACATTTACAAAAGGAAATTTTCAACTTCTCCTTCGTGACCCCGAACAACAATCCAGGTTATACTGTGGCCATTTTGGATTGGCGAATTCTCTAAAATTTCCCAAATGTCTTTCTCCCACATCTTGTTGGTCTGAGGATAAAACATTTCAAAACAGACATACGGTATTGCTTGCCAAATTACAACATCGTCATCTTTCCATTCTTGCGAAAATCTGAACTGTTTGTCGGTCACTTGTTGCACATTGGCCTCGGCGTCAGTAACTGTGGTATGGCTATTCAGACCAAATACGGGTTTAAACTTGTAAGGGGTTGACCATTACATCTTGGGAGGGAGGGGCAGTCAAAAAAGACAACAACGGAAGCAAAAAATCTGTAGAGTGAAAAATCGCAAAAAAAATGAAGCCATGTTTGAATAAATAAAGTATTCACATGAAGGCCAGCTGAAAAAAATATGGAAATTCAGAAAAGTGTACATGACATTCAAATCAAAAACATCAAATTTTTGAACATAAAAATTGTGCACGTTGGCATTGTGATCCAACCCTTTCTCGGAAGACACATGGTCCGTCCCTAGATGTTCATGAAAACGACAGCTGCAGACAATTGCGTACAGTCAACAGCCTGGCATCTCCAAAACCACATCCGGGGACACAAGGCTTTGATTGGCAACATGAACTATGACCCATAAAGCGTATTGGCGTGACCTTGGTCCAGCCACTTCCCTGTCAATAATTGTACCGTTGGGTTTTGCATATGGGTGTCTGTGAAACAACAAGACATAACAGTCCCTCACATGCCTTAAACCACAAAATGACATTGAGCCAACAGCACTAGCTTAGTCTACGCTTTGACAGATCCTGGTAGAATACTATGCCATGGATACCAAGGTTGAATCACACTGTCGTGATGAGGGGAAACGATGAGAAATAACCAGGCCCTCACGTCTGCCTTCGGTGAAAATCAAGTGCTACGTGTACACGTCATGAGATCAAACCAACCATAGTTTAACACTCGTCCATGCCAAGCACAGACTAAAAGCACAATGTAATCAGCTATGTGTGACAATATAAACTAACAAAAACAGCCATTAGGAAATGTTGATAGTCTACACTCATTCTGATAAAATTCCTTCTTTGTTGTAACGCATCAAAATTTACACAATGTACAGTGAAGAGAAAATCAAAGTACGACTCTGCTTCTTAGTATTCAGAAAAAAACCCTGAATATTCCAGTAAAACAAAGCAGTTGAAAGCACGGTCTGGGTGAACCAGGTCTGATTTTCAAATATGTTGACTTCCTGTTTACTGTAAAGAAACCAATATAAATGGTATGGGTTTTGTTCTTCATGTGAGGTACCACGCCATGATGCCATGGCTTTCTGCGTAACAACGCCATGATGCTGTAAGATTTCTGACACTTAATTAGCCACCACCAAGCATTCTCATCATCATTGTAGGATTAAAGATTACTGGAGTGAATTAACATTACACCATTATTCAATGAACTAATATGCTTAAAAAAGTTTTTATCCTCCAGCTAAATAGCTTTGCTCAAGAAAATTGACAACTAATCTCCTGAAACTGATATTAACAAACCACCACGTGGGTGGAGGGTGGGGGTGTTAATCATCATATATTTGCATTAGGGACAACCATGGTCCCTCCCCATGGGAAAACATAATCCATAGAAATTACTACTATGGCCAAGCTGACATTATATATTATCAGTCAATCTACAATAAGTAAATAAATTTCTTTCACAATATTGACATGGTAAACACAAATATTCATTTAAGTTTTTCAAAAGATTACATATAAATCAACCTGCTCACGATATCATCTCAAAGTGGTTCTTTAGTCACTTAACATGTAGCATCTGTTTGATTTCCTCAATAAATATATTTTTATGCAAAAATCATATAGTTTTATTTATCAATAAATTTATACATTTACATAAAATGCAAATCAACTGACTAATCGCCAAAAGAGAAAATTCTCTGGCCTAAATTGTGCACTATTATGGTATATGATCTAAAACCACTGAAATACTGTCAAAAAATACAGGGTATGTAACACATCCCAAAGAGACTTAGGGATGAAAGGAAAGCAACTGCTCATACTTCTAGTTCTACTGGGGAAGTGGTCACAAAACAAAACCAGAGAACCTGGATTTAGCGTCAGGATGTCTTAAAAGGCAGACGGTTTTGATGCATGGTGCAAATGCACATGTATCAACTTATGCATACCCACCGTCTACGTGATTCTTCGACAGTGCACCATGAATATCAGATGCATGCTGGGTATTAAATGGCACTTATGGCGCCAGATCTCATTGTATCATTGGAGTTCAAAGGGACCGCACTCCGCATGCACTGCACCGACGACGTGTCAATTTTGGGAGCTGATCAATTCATACAAATGAGAATTTTCAAAGTTGCACATGACGGTAATATCAATCCTATTGTTCCATTTGGTTTTGTAAAACTTGTTCCATAAGGTTTTCATCACAGACGATGGACGCGTATTAACTGGGTTACGTTTTCAGTCTCAACATCAAAGAACTTTGGCACAGAAAAGGTTACTTGCAGTGATCTCTTCCGTTCACAATATGCTGTCAATCACTGCAGCTGACCAATGGGAAACATTGTTTCTTAAAATCATTGATGCATAAAACACAACAACAAGGAGGTACAAGAATCTTCAGCATAGTCATTGGTGTCAGCAACGCTCTTCCATGATACTATTCAAAATTAACAATTTGATGCAAATTCAGTGATCCTACAACTGTGCATGTGATTTCAACGTCAACGTATCAAACATACTGATGCAAATGTACACAATACTCCGAGTTCAGTGCTGGAAAGAGTTTATTCCTATCTGGGGATGTGTTAATCCAAAACATCTTTCTTTGCATGTCAAAAGAACAGGGTAAGACTAACACAGTACGTGCCCGATTTAGTATGAGAACAACAACAAGATGGCGCGAATAGGCTCACTGCAATGAGACAACTTGAGTCAAAGTTTTCAGTTTTGTTTCCTAGGTTGATTTATTTGTCTTCCATCATTCATCATCATGGGAATGATGATACATCGTCAGATAGGACATGATCTTTCTCGCCTTCTGTGATAACTTCAGTGGAACCAAGGAGGAGATTGTCTCTCCTCCTCTCCCCCCCCAGCTCATTTTAATATGACCGGGCAATAGGTCACTATAGGTTATTCAGTAGCACTGGCCGCGGCATGCACGGCAGTCCTTCATTTTGATGACGAAATCTTGAAATGGGCGCCCTCGCCATTGGTAGAAAAACCGCGCATTTACCAAAGTTGGGCAAGTACAACTGAAAAAATGAGGTGCTAGTATCATAAGAGGGTGTTCAACTTGGTATCTTAGAAAAACGTTCTACTCATCGTTTGCGTTGGTACACGCGCCAATGCGACACTAATAGCATGCATGCCAGTGCCGGGTCAGAAGTTCACCCACTCCGGTAGTACGTAACATTAGGGACGGACCATTAGATCTTGGGAGGGGGGGGTGGTCAAAAACAGAAAAAAAAAATTTTCAGAGCAAAAAGTTAGGAAAAAAAAAATCTTCAAACTAGTTTGCAAAATAAAAAAAAAATAAATCAGAAGACAAAGGCGTAAAAAAAAAATCTGCAAAAGTCTTTAAAATTTTGAATTTTTTTAGATTTTACCGACAGAAAGCAACTTTCTGTATTTTTTAGTACATCCTCCAGGCACATTTTTCATTGTAATTTATACATTTAGAGTGACTGTATCCCTATACTGGAAGTTGTGATTATCTTAGCTTTTCAGGACTTTTGTATTCTGATCACTTGAAAATTATGAAATTATAGAGCCTGTTTTCTACTTGTTTCCTGCGTACAAACCAAGCAGGTACACTAGGTAAAACATTGAAACTATGGTATGGTTGTCAAGACAGAAAGTTGTATTGCCTTTTAAGATCAAGGTAAACAGATGCAGGCTACATCAGTTTCATTTTTTTCACAGCATTTTATTGCAATGATGAATGCAAGAATGGCTGAACAAGTAGAAACACGTCAATAATGATAAAACAACATATCAAGTCATTATGTATTATTTTGCTTTTAAAAAGGCATTTTCAATTCTTTTTTCTCAAAAAACAGCCTCAAAAAACAACAGCAACACATGTTTTAACATTAAACAATACACTACGTAGAATGCCATCTATCCAACAAATCCAACACAAAAACACACAAAAGGGTTGAACTTTGAAAGTTTCTCGATAGCAAATACTGAATAAATCTGCATGAATAATCGTTTTTTGTGTAGCAATTTCAAAGAAATTGGACAAGCCCTTTCAGAGAATACAGATTTTTTTACCATGAATGGCATAAATTGCCCTAAAAAGACAAATATTGAAATTTCACCACATCTATACACACATCCAATCAATTTGGACATGCTGCTACAGAGAAATAGATGTTTTGATCAAAAAAGTGCATCAATTGCTCTAAAAACACAATATGCAATTTTAACTATATTATTTAGCTTATTTTAGCTTCTCAGCTTGTCAAAATCAATTGTAAATCATGAGATATGCATGATGTTTGGTGGGGTGAATGTAGGCATTTCACCACGCAGTAGAAAGGGAAGCCAGGAAACCAAAATAGTCAATTTTCAAAACTTATAGGAAGCTACTGAGGAGCAAGAAGACCATGTTTCAGAGGAAGATGTGTTATCCGAAAAAAATGCTCCCAAAGTGCCACCAAATAACACCATTTTTATCTCTATTTTTCAAAAGCTCCAACAGCAGGAGGGGGACACCCCCCTCCTGACCTCCCCCCGCAAAAATACTCCCCAAGTGCCACCAAATAACACCATTATAATCTCTATTTTTCAAAAGCTCAAACGGCAGGAGGGGAACCCCCTCCTGACCACCCCCCGCAAAAATACTCCCCAAGTGCCACCAAATAACACCATTTTAATCTCTATTTTTCAAAAGCTCCAACGGCAGGAGGGGGAAACCCCCTCCTGACCTCCCCCCGCAAAAATACTCCCCAAGTGCCACCAAATAACACCATTTTAATCTCTATATTTCAAAAGCTCCAACAGCAGCAAGGGGACACCCCTCTCCTGACCTCCCCCCCCCCCCCCCGTGACCGCTTGTGGTGCTTGGCACCACATCTTTGTGACATCTTTGCGACGAACTAAAAAAAATTATAAATCTGAAAATTTACTCTGAAAAAAAAATTTGCACAGCTAATCTCAATTGGAAAAAAAAAATTTCAGAAATTTACAATAGTAAAAAAAAAATTTTCACAATTTCATTGTGACCACCCCCCCTCCCAAGGTCTAATGGTCCATCCCTTACGCAAACCTATATCTCATGTCAACTTTGGTCATTCATTTTGAATCACGCGCACGTTGAATGCAAAGATTCAGAAGGCGCAACCTGTCTGCCTTTGCCCCGCTATCAAACGGCACGCTTACATTCTTCACAGTTTCTAATCTATCTCAGGTCTACTCACATGTCCTCATCTTTGTTCGGTGTCTTCAATTCACTTCTAACCAATTTCGGAAGTGATGTGTTCAGCAGCTCCTTGACATCTACGGACGTCTGACCCAAACTCCTTCGTATAGATTCGCCGTGTGTGATCGATAGGGGGCGTAAATCACTTGAAGTCGTTGGCGGGCCAAGCAAGGCTGGCTATTCCTTTCCCTTTGCTGAAAAACAGTAACCGACCACACATTCTGGAGGTTGCATCATAGAAAAAAATAGTTGTATTGATATGTTGAAAGAGGTGGCACTGAAATACGCGTGAATTTGTGGTGCAAAGCTTTCCAAATATGGACTCAAGCCTCGTGTTTTGAAAAAAATATGGAGGTAGAACAAGAACTTATCTTTATAAGTTCATATTTCCGGTTTATCTTTACTTCATTCTTTTGTTGCCCGGATTAAAATGATTAGATTATGTAATGGACAAAAACCAAAGCAAAAAGTTGCCAACACACCTACAACTCAACCTTTCATTCATGACCGTTGACATAGAATCTTTCGGGAATCTTTCAATATTTATAGTTTAACTTATTGATAAAATTTTCATAATATTTTAATACTTCCAATTGACACGTACAGCGTACAGTTCTACTTCCAAAGTCACGTTCAAATCCCTAGTGTCCAACCTGTCAACACAGGTGACATATGTGACATGTCCAGTGTTTGCCAACCGAATTTCAAGGCGGACTTTCATTGCACACTGTACAAAATCCTTTGTGTTTGAATAGCCAATTGACCTGCTTCGTGTTTCAATATACAATTTTCCAAAGAAGGAAAATTTTCTTTTTTACAGATTAGAAATAAATAATAGCAATATTATAAAAGATTACTGCTAGCGTCCTGGCTTAATTTTTTTTTTTTTTTTTTTTTTTAGAGTTTGTCAAAGGAAAGTTGGCAGTCCGAAGTTACAAACTACACATGTAACTCATAAGGTGATTGGTAACGAAGTAAATTAATTGACTTATCATTGGCCAGCTAAGATCGCATTAAAATCATTGGCTAAAGAGATTCAAAATGTCTCACGTGAGACTAAATTACAGAAAAGTGTGTTTCCGGTACATCTAAATGTCGAAAAAACATCTCCATAGCTATAATAAAGTGGTGGTAAATTTTGCAGCAAACGCAAAGCTTAAAGTTGAGGGACAGATATGATGGACCAACCTGGAATTGACAGTAACAGGGACCCGGGAATGAGTAATATTGAATTAGAGCCTAAAGTTGCTCGATACGATACGGGGAAAGTAAAATTGCATATGCTTTCGTAAATGCGTTTCCCTTTCAAGCCGGGTAGGCGTTTCTCTCTCTCTCCTCTCTCTCTCTCTCTCTCTCTCTCTCTCTCTTGACCATATCTAGAACGGAATTCCTGGATCTCATAACCAATTGTGAGCCATGCAAAGAGACTGTCATTACAGATTTACTGGTATGTGTGTAATTTTACAACCATCACTCTTGTGCTGTCGTCATCGTGGGCAATCTAAAAAGACAAATATCACAGACATAGCACAAAGTAAACCAGCTCTTTTACTTTTCTTTTGTTGTTACAAAGGCAAAGAATACATCCGAATCATCGCATTTCCGTTCGAAGTAAACAAATGGGAAGTCTGAAAATGTGTCTGGAATGTTAATGCGTATTTCAAGGGGTCAATAGTAGGTGGATAGAAAGACTGGACGCCCGAAGGCACGCCTCAGAATTAATCCACGGAGCGATTGGTCGGAAAGCGCCCTCAGGCAAAGAATCTTTCAGTTTAATAGTCGACTGAATGTGGTCTGCATTCTTGTTATCCTCTGCTGTTGTGCCACTGTTATTGTCGCAACTGTTGTTGCAATGATGATGATGATGAGATGATGATGATGATAATGATGACGACGACCAATGACGATATCGCCACTGTCCAATTTATGTTTCCATGTGTAAATATTACAATATGGAACAATTAAACCCGATAACAACTTCCGTTGGAGACTAGATGCTGGTATTGCAAAACAGGAACATCTGGCAAGTCAATAAGGATAACTAACATCATCGATGTTCGTTTTGTATGTTTTCCTTTATATAGCTTTAGCATACTTTCCTTAAAATGCTCAACGACCAATGAAATTATTTGTCTTAAGTTGCATGTCAAAAATACATTGCTATTTTCCACGGTCCCTGTATTTCCCCATGTTTTACGATAGCTCTAGGTGGGTTAGCTGCTGTACTGTAGCTCGAGGTTTTGCCAGGGTAGTTAGGTCGGAGGGCAGTTACGGGTGGTGGGTGCCTTTATCAGTGTGGTACAGTTGTGGTACACCCTTCTCTCTGTGTATACCACACAGACCATTCCAGGCACCTGTGGGGTTGGTAAGTTACGTCTCCCAACAGTACACGATGGGCGTCGAACACGCCCCTGGAAAAATCAGATTTGTATCGATAATCTTTCCTGAGCTGCAGCTTGTGTTGATTGTGGTTTCGAAGAATGAAGAGAAAATCGGGTTCGACCTTTTCCTTTTGGTGCACATCGACGATTAAATTGTCCTTATATCAAAGTGAATGGACACCATTTTAAGTTTGGCCCTTGGTGCACGGTAACTTCATGCAGTGACCGTGGTGCAAATAAACTGTTCGTTTCCTAATCTAAAAAAACACATTGGTTCCATATGTTTTTCTTTGTTTCCAACACGGATTGTTACTTGTAAAAAGTCCTCAGCGAAAATATGAGCAGAGTTATTGTACATGAATTAATATATTATAGCAGAATCCAAACTAATTTCGGAATTCCGAAGTCCGAAAAATAATACCACTCTTACTTGAATCCATACAATGTCATGAGTCTACGTTGGTAGGAGGTTTACAAATATGACCCTAGATTTAAATGTGTAATCCTAGAATTTGTGCCACACCGTTTCAAAAGTATGTGATCAGCGTAAAATTCAGCTGAATTTTCTGGAGATCACAGTAATCTGTCAAAAATTCAGTTGATTTTTTCAGCTGATTTTCCACGGCTGAAAAATTCTGGTGAATATTTCTTTGGTAACAGAATAATCGGCTGGATTTTTAGATATTATCTGGAAAGTCAGCTGCATATCTTGTTTTTAGACAAAAAATTAGCTGATTTTTTAGAAATTGTTAGAAAATTCCATTCAGCTGAAAATTTCAGAAGATTTTCAAACATTTAGCTGATCTTTTTTATTTAACAATGTGTGCTTCTGAAAATTCAGCTGAATTTTACTGAACAATGTTTTCATCCAAAAAAAATCAACTGAATGTTTTACTGAATAACGTGTTCATCTACAAACTCAGCTGAATTTTTTTAGTGAATATGAATTTTAAAAAGCCATTTTTGGGATGTGAAATATCTTATTTGGAAAGTTATGGTACAATTATATTCAGTATTATAGTAACATTAATATCTGGTAAGAAAATTTGAAATTAAAAGGAAATTCCGAAATGTGATCGGAATTTCCGAAGTTAGTTCGGATTGCGTTTATAATACCAAACATTTGATAGCTTTTTCGAAGGAATTCTTATGTCGTGATTTCAGAGTGCAAAAATCATAGCAAGGTAAGTGATTGGCTCTATTGACAGCTCAAGGTCATTGTTCCAGAGCTTGACCTGTTTTTTTTTTCAGAAGTTGATGGTAACCACCACGGTATGTGAAAAGACAAACAATGAATTCAAATATTCACATCGGAGAACAATTTGTCTCTTCAAAGCTCGGCCTCAATATATCGAACAAATTTTGAAAAAAATGTGTTGGTCAATTTTATCAGTTTGTTGCAAGTAACTGATGATTCAGAGATGATACTACTGACTAAGTAATTGTTTCCCTCGTGTGAATCATTCAGCTCCACCCGGCTACATATTTGGCAAATGCGTCATCAGCTTGGGCACGCTACTGCAGTCTTCACACTAACTGTGGCGAATCAAGACAACAGAATTCCTTAGAACCCGTCGATTTGTCAGAACTGGAAGGTGGTGCTGTGCAAGCGAGGGAGCAGATACCAGAGTTGTTTTCATATTCCTATTTTTAAGGCAAGTGTCCTGGTAGGACACTGAATACTCTCACTGTATGTACGCAGCATCCGTACTTTGCGATGTAGAGAGGAGGCTTAAACACGCAAGGGCTTGGACAGATGGGGGAGGGGGCCGGTGCGATTCAAAAAGTGAGTGTATGCATGGAAAATGGTGACCCTTCCTCCAACTTTTGCATATTAAGAAATTCTGAAATTCACCCAAAATCATGGCCAGACATTTTAATGTACATATATGAAAGTGATAATTATTATTTTCTATACATGTTGTTATTATTGATTAAGTATCAAATTGTACGGTACTGCGAAACAGCAATATGACATTATTGAAGCTTTTCCGCAACACAGACAAAAGGGATAATTGTTTGTGACACAAAGTGGTGCAATGCAACCATGCGACGCTCGTGTTGGGGAGGTCAAGAGAGGATGTCCCCTTCCTGATGTAGACACTTTTGAAAATATAGCTACTTAATAATGTAATTTGGTGGCGTATTTGTGAATTTTAAGACGTACTGGCCACGTATATAAAGTACAACATTAACTTTTTGCAACAGACAAAAAAAGAGGAACAGTTTGCGACAAAAAGTGGTCATGCAACTGTGCAGTGGTCATGTGGGGATTGGAGGCCAAAGGGGGATAACCCTCCTCTGATATAAATGGACAATGTCTGTGGAAGAGATGTTGTCATCTGTGATAACAATAGAAGATACTAAACTAATATTCTATTGTTCTATTTATATCATACTACCGACAAACAACAATACATGTAGTGATGTTGTTTTTTTAAGTGTTTGTATAAATTGCTGAATTGTTGACATACAAAAAATATTTGTTACATCTCAACATCACTTTGTTTTCAAGTGATTCGTATACCGAACGAGAAAGTATGGTATCATCGGAACATTGTGTATACATGAGAAGATGTAATTAAACGGTTTGACTATGAGGATTATGCCCCAACACAGTTGTTTTTTTGGCAATTGAGGTAAATAGACCATTTTAACTGGTCAGAACAAAGATTGGGAGAAAATATTGGTTTTCTTTGTTTGTTTTGTTTTGTTTTGTTTTGTTTTCTATTGATCAGAGGTATGTTTTGGACATTCGTGTGATATTTCATTCTAGAATCGTCATAGGATAAGTAATGGCCCTCCCCAAAATGCTTGCACAAATGGTAAAAGCCTTCCCCAAACACGTGCATGAAAAATAGTGACCCGACCCCAAATTGTACCCCCGGGTGTTAATTCTGTTAAGGCCCTTATCAATGGCAAAACGCTCGCGGCAAATACGCAGGGCGAGGCGTCGACCTAATTATAAGCACAAACACTTCATGACGAACCCCCGGAACAGACCCTCTCCTTTCTTTATGTACACCTGTTCGATGGAGGATAAGCCTAACGCTTGCTGTGTCACATATTAATTCACGGGTATGGTCACTTTGATCGAGAAATTATTGAACCTTTTTAAATCACCGAGACGTGACAACACCTTTAAATTTTATTTTATTTTATTTTATTTTTATTTTATCTTATTTGCTCATCAACAGCGCCATCAGGCAGCCACTTACAGACAAGAAAATAAAGAAAAGGATAAAATACACTAAAATTTAAAGAAACAAAAAAGTACCCTAAACATCAAACAATGACAAAAACAAATTAACATGTCTTTTAAAAGTTGAATAAGATTCTTCAAAAACATTGACATCGCAAACCTTATCAATCAGATCATTAAAAAGTTGTGACGTACATCCAATCAGGCCATTTTTGTAACATAAACTCTACAATAAGGGATGTGTAATAGAGGTCTATGTCTAGCAGAGTATCTAGGTACGCATAGGCCATAAAAACCTGTACAATCTGTAGAGTCATATAAAGATAAAAGGTATTTACGCACAAACACACAATCAAATAATTTCCTACGTAAAAACAAAGGTTGAATTTTAAAAAGATTACAGAGCAAGTTATGGTCAAAATTACACCAAGATGAAAAGTCACTGTGACATCCCTGTTTATGATGTAAATATCTAAGAAAACGTTTCTGAATTGACTCAATACGGCTTGCCTGACTGTCCGAGATTGAATTGAAAATGACTGTATTATATTCTAAAATTGGACGCACCATAATAATGAACAGATGTCGAAGGACAGCAACTTGCGTGATCAAATTAAAATTGCGTTTAATGAGACCAATTATGCGATTAGTTTTACCTACAATAGAGTCAATGTGATGAACAAAAGTGAGTTTTGAATCAAAAATGACACCCAAATCCTTAATGTAAGAAACATGATCGAGCAAACAATTATCCATATGGTAATTAAACTTAATAGGTTTCTTTTTTAAGGTGATGGTAAGTACCTTACATTTGCTGGCATTCAAATCTAAGCGCCAAATTTTTGACCACTGAACAAGTTTATCTACAGACTTTTGTAAGTGCTTGCTATCATCAAGAGTTTTAACACGACTGAAAAGTTTGGCATCGTCTGCAAACAGTTAATGACGGAACAGATACAGTCATCAAATTGGGCGAACGAAATGAGAATTCAAAGAAGGACAGGTCCTGATGGCAAAGGGTTATCACCGACGCTTCAAATATTTAGACTCGTCGTCTTCTTACTTTACTTAGCCTGGTAATGCTGAGTGGCGTGTGACTGTATGTGATGAATGTTGGAGCTATTTGTGAAGATGCACCTGCTTTGGCTCGTAAAACAGTTTACTTATTGAATCATCCAAATTGGCTCCGCAGTCTCAGATATTGAATAAAACAAGTTTAAAATGTTGTCTAAAAGCCCCCGTCCACAAGGAAAACAAGTTTGTTTAGTAACCTTCTCGCCTTCTGCTCATGCAAACAAGGAAAGTGGTTGTGTTATTTTCAACTTTCAAGAGATACCTCATCATCGTGTTTTAATTTTTAGGGCACCGAATATATCATAAGCGTGTTATGTTATAGTCTGCTCAATATGCTTTGGACTTTATTCCGCAAATGCAAAGAAGTGTTCTCTTCCTTCTGAGGATAATCTATATCGTTATGCTAAAACGCCTTCAGTATGTGTTAGTAGGCTAGTATTCTATAAAATACCTCTTCAGCACGTGACTTCAGATGGCATCGATGACATCAAATCTGTTTTTAGAACAGAACCACTTCCTGTTAGGGCTTACAAATTCGTATAAAACAGATATTCATCGATCTGTTCTCATATATTACGCACTTGGTATCACTTTTTGCTCTACATTTCCATTATCTTACATATAAGGTGTACTCTCAGACTGTCCTTTCGCGTTTCAATACTTTCAAAGCGTCAACATTGTACATTTTGCTTCAGAAGCTTGAGACTTAATAATATTACAGGCACAGGCACTATTAGAAATTTCGTGATTTTTAATTCGATATCGGTATGATTGCACTGTACTAGATCACCAAACTTTTGTGTTTTATACACGGTACTTTCGCAATGTTAAAGCGGTATTAACTTGTACGCCATTTCCAGAAACCATTGATTGAAAACATTGCGCCCTCGATTTATGCGGATCACAGTCCCCCATAACGGGGACTGTGTATTTATCTACTTCAAGTCACTGTTGCATTGCCATACTCTACGTTGCGGTTTAGCGAGAGCGGTTTTCTAGAACTTCTCCGTTTAGGTATGAATATAAACTTGAAGGCATGAATTACAATACACAAAATATGGAAAGTTTCTGGACAACAAGTGCGGATTTTAAAATATATGCTCATAAGATAATTACGGTCTGTAATCGTGGCTGAATGTTTATCTTGGTTCCCGCTCTTTCGGAATGTTCATGGTTCGTTCAGTTTGCAAACGTTAAGGTTCTGACCGACAGAGGTTGGTTCCAAAAGAATGAAAATGTGACGAATCCCGAGATGACGACATTACTCCCCTCCCCACCATGAAACAAGGCCAGCACATTTCTGTCAAGCTCAGATTCCGATGTCGCTGGAATTTTGTATAATTTTGCGTAATTTGTCATCGACGACGCCGAGTCCATAATTTTCATGTCAGCTATTTTTGTGTAATGTTTACATCTCTACCTCTCTGCCAGCAACTATCACATATTTGCCAACATTTTCTCCTTTTGGCATATCAACACATTATGAGAATTTCTATTGGATGACTGTTTGTAGTGTTTACACAGATCGGCGAGGCAAACTTTAAAACAGGAGACGATCTGTCGACGAAACCTCAATCTGTACACTGATATCAAGCAGACTGGACTGACTCTCTGTAAGTATGATATTGATTGTATAGAATATATGGCGATGTAATGCAATGCAATGTTATGTAATGTGAACTGTAGATGTACTATTATCGGAAATACTGCAGTGAAAGCCCGTATTTTTCCCACAAAATAGTCGCTTTTAACATGTTCCATTCTTTATGGGGACGTATTTGTATTTTTTTTATATGAGTCTTCGTTTCTTGTTTAATCATCAATGATATTAAAAGATGACACTTACAATAATCCCGAACCTTAGAGTGTGCTAATAGTGCCGGATATTTATGTAGACAGGAAGTCTTGCCAAAGAGCTCAAAAATTTATGGTCCAACAATTTTAGTTAGAAATTAGAGAAACATTGAACATGTTTTAAAGTACGAAGACCGTGTAAGAATAGATGAACCATATGGCCATGTTGACATATGTCCATATGTGTTCCGAAATAAGCTTTCGAGTACCTGCAACCAAGAAATCGTTAAACCCACCCACAAAGTTCAACAATCGCATATGGCAGCATTGTGGGAGCGTAGGTGAAACCTGCGGCCGTTAGAGTAAAGTCGTGGAGTAGAGTAGTTCGCATAGAGTAAGTCGTGGTTGTTTCGAAGGAAAAGCACACCTTGTTGCCTTTCCCGAGGTATGAGTGCTACGCTGCTTGGAGCCAGAAATAGAGATGCCGTGTTACCAGTGAAGCGATGCATGTTGTTTTGGAGGCAGCATGTATGTTGTCATGGCATCACACAACCTAAGAGAATCCCATTCATCTGGCGTATAATGACTTTCAAGGGCCATTTACAGTCACAACTGCGATCATACCGATATTAAAATTAAGGGAAAGTGCCAAAATTTTGCAATCATTACGTTGGTTGAGTTGTCTATACTTTGCGGCTAAGGGACTGGTCAGTTTCTTCGGCCGGGGGGGGGGGGGCGGTGGATTATTTTTTGCCGACGTCAAAAAGTGGCTGACCCCCCCTATTCCAAATTTTGAAAACAGGGTGACCCCCCTATTCCAAATTTCGAAAACAGGGTGACCCCCCCGGGGGGAGTGACATAGGTAAAACAAAAGGTGGACATAAATTATATATATATATATATATATATATATATATATATATATATATATATATATATATATATATATATATATATATATATATATAATATATATATTATATATATAAATATTATATTTTACATTTTACATATATTTATAATTTAAATAGTCATTCTATGTTTTAATGAAATAGTTGACATGTCAGTTGTAAGATAGGAATTTCAAAGTGTGAATCTTAAAATTTGAATACTGTACATTTTGAATGAGCTGTATTTTGAATAAGCTGTGAATGTATTTCACACTTTCTCTGCTTAACCAGATGTCGTGAACTGTTGTACAGAAATGGATGTCAATCATTAATATCAAAGAGGAAAAAGCAGTGAATCAAAAACTTTGATGGGTGTTAAGACTTGTCAACCATCCAATTAAATCTCCTGAGGAGCCATAGAGAGCTTTTTTAGCCAAATCTGATGTGTACAGTGTCTGAGAGGACCTTTTCTTGTAACATTGAACCCATAAAAGCACAGCTAATAATGACAAAAACTGCCTTTTTTAACTGTTATTTTGTTCATAAAAAAGCATCTTTCTACAGAAAACCTGTGAAACAAAGGAAAATAATTGCATCAATGAGAAGGAAAGATATCTTGTCATTTTTCTATCTCTAAAATAAGTCACTGTATCAAATATATATTGTGAAATATTTGTGTATGTTGCTTTCTCATACTGAATTCTCACAGAGAGAACAGAAAAGTATCAGGAATTTGTCATCCTTTTCATATGAAATGCAGATTTCATAATGGTACACTTTCACGTAGCAAACATCAAGATATATCTGATTTATTAAAGTATGGCGCCCGAAGGGCGTGCCGAAAAATATGAACATCCTGATATCTCTGATATATATGCCTTGTATATTTAAGTCATGCACCCGAAGGGCATGCTGAAAAATGTCTGATATATTAAAGTAATGAGCTTGAAGAGCACGCTGAAAATATTGAACATACAGATATCTCTGATGTATGTATGCTTGATATGTTAAAGTTGGGCGTGCTGAAAAATATGACTGATTATTAAAGTTACGCGCCCGAAGGGCGCGCCGAAAAATACAACTGAATGATGAAATTTGTGGCTGACACTAGCATTTTAGGCAATGATGAGCCTGTGTCAAAATTCAAAAACACACTGACCCCCCCTATTGGGCATTTCAAAAACATGGTGACCCCCCTATCACCAAAGTCAAAAACAGGGTGACCCCCCCCCCCATGAATCCACCGCCCCCCCCAGGCTGAAGAAACTGACCAGTCCCTAAATCGCGAGCTGCGTCAAATGCCTGGGTCGGATTTATTTTGCGTCCCTACACGCGTAGGTTTTATGAGGTTTTCTCCAAAAAGAAAACGGAGTACTAGAATAGGACTTTACCGCTTAACTTTCCTGCCTACAAATGTTCGTTTACTTAAAATGCCTGCATGCATGCAGCCTGTCATACTATAGTGGAAATTATGGAAGCGAAAAAGAAGTTTCTTCTTTGATTCTTGAACGACTACTCAGTGAACATGGAAACAATCAAGTGCAGTAATATAAAACTTGCGTGTTTCAAATTTTCCTGGCGTGATTTTTAATTTTGGTGGACGCAAAACAAAGCATTTAATTACTCTGGCTCTATGGGAATCTGTAGCACACTAAAGACCTTACACAATACTAACACGATTGGAATTAATTTGGGATAATGGGATGGTGAAGTAATGTCTGTCTGATCTGCAAATGTAAGCTCATCTGCTTTTCTTTTTAAGTTGTGCACTTAACTTGTTTTTATGAGTAATTAGTAATATTGCAACAATCAGCCAAAGAGCACCTAACACTTTTGAGAAATTTTAAAAATATGAAAATCCAAATTTCTCAAATTAGTTCCAATCGTGTTTACTAAATATATGTTGTTTAACGGACTTTTATTTCTGATCATGTACCAGGCGACGCATTCGTATGCCAATAACACGATGGGGAGGGGAAGGGTGGGGGTGAAAGAGGGTTGAGAGACTTCCGGTGCAAAGATAATTCGACATTTAAGTAAAGGGGATCGCATCATCAGTCTCTGAAGTTAGCTCACCTGCGTTCACATAACTTTCGATTGACAAGTGTGAACTCAAATGAGATTCTTGTTTGCCGTTAATCAGAGCTGTACATGTTGTTAGAAAGTGGTTCAAATACGGTACGCGATGTTATTCTCTGTTGCAGTTGCAATACCCTCGGCTGCTTGCGCCCTTGGTCGGCTAATATCAAAACCGAAGAAATGTTTTTCTTTCTCTATTTCAGGAAACTTGAGAAAATATAAACTACCAAGATGGTATCACAGAAACTCTTGCTCATTGGATTGGTTCTCTGTATACTCAGTCAGAGTCTGACATCTGAAGCACGTCCACAGGTTTGTCTTTTTTGTTCTGTTGTTGTTTGAGAGTTTTTGCACTGTGCTGTTACCTAGTACACGTCATATACAGACTCATAATTATTTCATCGCAAGATAAAAGCGCCCTCTATAAGTGATCCCCTCCGAGTCAGAAAATATTACATTAAAGCTTTTCCTTTGAAAAGTGTTTGATGACAAGTTCGTGCTAATGGCGTCTTTTCAAATTTGATTTAAAACCAATGGGAAATCTAATTTCATAGAATTTCAACATGCATTCTTCATCCATATAGTGTACGAAAACTGGCTCGCACGGGTGTGATGTTTTTTATTACCTGAAGAAGTTACACTATGAATGTTACTAATATAAAATAATAGACTGAAAGTAAACACATTTTAAGCAGGCGATAGAAAGCCATTGCGCAAACCAAACAAGTGGCAATGAACGGGAATAGGGCATGAGTTAATTTATTTATATTTTACTCAAACCAACAGAGCCGTCTGGCGCGCAGTTTGATGGGAGAGCACCAGCGCCCTCTACACTACATGAGGGATACACGCAGTGGAGAAGAAGGTTGGTGACTCATAACACAGTCCTTGCACCCACTTTAGTCATGACTACCCTTGAGAAGGGAAAATAGCTGAAAACTTGAAACGAGCCCCTCTTTTTCAGCGTAGTGCAGCGTCCTCTTAAACCAAATGCTATCAGGGTACTTTCAGCAGTCAGCGGGAAATACATTCAATGCAATGAGCAGTTTGACACAGTGTTGCTGGTTGGATTCCGCTGGTCGGATTGGTGAAGACAAAAGTTATTTTAAAGAGCACTCATATAAAACAAAGCATTCAAGATTATATTAGTAAAAGTTTGCAAAATTGGTAAAAATGTTTGTGCTTTCGACAAATCTTCCCATCCTATATTGAAGATCTTATTACTTTTCTAACACAACCCTCTACCAGAAAGTACATAGTGCACATTATGCATTAAGCTTGAGTGAACAAAGCAAAGTGAAATAACTTAATTTTTCACAAAACAGTATCTTCTCTTTCCTGCTATTCTCTCTTAATCCCTGCTTGAAAACAGCCTACAGACATACTCATTCACTGTAACTAAAAAGCAGACGTAGCAGAGGTACATATAATCACTTCGCGATTTTTTTTCCATACCAACCCAACCATCATCACTCGCTCGATACACACAAGGGACTCTTTCACTTCATAGTTACGTCAATGTTTCTTAATATACTGAACATACCAGAGAAAAACACAAAAAGCACATGCAACAAAAAAAAAATAAAAACCAAAATGATTTCACTGTCAGTTCATCACACATACTTCTTGTATTAACACTCCTAAACCGATCAAAAACGCAAAGGAAAATCAAAACATGATTTATTTTGTGTTTTGCCTGACATATACAACACATAGAGTGCCGGCCCTTTGAAAGCGACATAATTGCTCAAAATCTTTCTTTTTTCACTTTAATCACAGCCACGGAAGAACCTGAAGATGATGAAGAAGAGAGTGAGAGTAACGGAGACTAGCGGTCAAGTCATCCTCACATCTGATGCTGAGCCGGGCAAAGTTAAAGAACGCTTTCATCTCTGCACCCTAATAATGCAGCGTGCGATTCAATATTACAAATCGTGTAATTTAGATAAATGTTGTATGATTTACAGTTGATCTGCCATTATAGTCGACGCAAATATTCGGTTTTTTATGCGGTAAGAATGGTTTTAATAGATTGAAGATTGTATATACTTTAGAAGTAATTAATTTCTTGTCATTATGGTTCAACAAAACTCATATTCAGAACGATAGTGTTACTCGCATGATGTACATTTTTTTTTGTTTTTGGAAATAACCACTCGAACTGTAAAAAGTACGATGCTGTATTCCTAATACTTTTTGTGGCAATAAAAACAAGGTACCAGAAAGTTCTTTGGTCTGTCTGTCCTTGCCGGAAGCAACGAGCTATCGTATCACTCACTGTTTTGTATCGTTGTATGCACTTGTGTTTGAATCTCAAAATCAAATCAAATATCGGAAGACCGTGACAGCATGGATGGTAGGAGAAAGCTGCATCTACAGCTCAGTGTGGTTGCTACCAGGATACGCGATGTATATAGAACCCGATTCTTACAAGTAAGTGACAAACACAATAGCAACTGAGGATCCTTCGTGATAGTCGAGATGTTAATCTTCAAGGACAAGGGGATGCAACGTTTCTCTGTCTCATAAAGCGTTCATTGCTGAGGGACTCGTTGATTTTGAGAGGGGTCAAATTGAGGATGCGTTTATACGTTGTCGTCCAGTTCTGAGATTTGACACTTTTGTGGAATCAACAGAGACTGTATCCCCAGACTTTCACAACTTTCCAGTTTTTTAAAAGAATATGTAAAAGCGGAAGCTGCAACGTCTTGGCACTTTGTTCCACAGAAAGTGTTGACATCCTTTCAAGATATAATGATCGGGATTCAATCATATGGCGTTACCTGTGGATTTAAAGATCTGCCGTATCCGATTCGGTATCGACTAGGCCAACTCAAAGATGTAAGCTTTGCGCGTCTACACATATGCATACTGTCATAGCTACACGAAATGAATGTTCTCTAAATGAAGACTAGTTTGTTATCTTGTTTTACAAGGAGAAAACAACACAAAACAAAACTCAAAAACTACTACAAAATACAACGTGGGCAAAGCTCGACTTTGTTCATGGTCTCTAGCTTGCGATATCGTAACCTTGTTTTACCCACTAAAAGCAACACAACACAAAACAAAACTCAAAGATTACCAGAGAGTACAACGTGAACACAGTCTGACTAATTCACGGTCCCTATGGTCTAGATCAACGACAATGATGGTACAGTTTTGTATCTGATGGGCCTAAATCATTAGGCAACTTACAAACAATAATAGTGAGTGTAAAGATATTTTTGGCAAACATGTTTTCGGTCACTGCCACCAACTGTTCATATTGTTCGAATTTCCGAATCTGTTTGCAATCTCTGCTTCGGAGTATCAGTTCACTCACACTGCAAACAACTTTGGTGCTATGTCCGAGTCAAAATCACCGAACTCCCTCTTGTACCTGTGAGTGATGAAGATGGCTGCCTCCGTGAGCTGTTGAATGGAATCCATGAAACCTTGTTGATGTCGCTTGTAAGAATCAAATAAACCGATATCATCTTCACCGGGGCGGCTAACCTCTTCGTTGTTTCCTAGCAACAATTGGCCCTGGAGTTCCTTCAACATGGAGTAACAGTGATGGATATTCTTGCTGCCGAGCGGTGCATCGGTACCGGTGTCAAGATTGTCATTTTCGTCGGTGTCCATATCGCAGAGACGATTTGGCATCATGATGACTTTGTCCATGTGGTCAATAGCGCGGAGAAATTCGGCCAGCTTATTGACAAAGGACGTTCTCAGCGCGGGGAAACCGTTCAGTCGCGTCTCGTTCATGGTTGCTGACTTCACAGTGTTCCACAACCCGGTTGAAACAGGAACTAGACTTTTCTGTGATATCCGGCAATCCCCTGGAAACCTCAAGCGCTTAAGACCAAGGTGTTCGACGAAGTGTGTCGATCAACAGCGCCGACAAGAATTTAAAGGCAAAATGCTAGATGTACAGGTACCAGTTTCCATAAGTGGTATTGAAATTTATGAAATCTCATATTTAGAGTCGGTGAAAAGAAACAGTTGTTCTAAACAAAGGTGACCGGATATCTTTCCGATGATTATGCATTGTCAACAGAATTTGTTTAATTTCAGCTGGTAGAAAGAGAGGGCAGAGACCTTGTGCAAAACCTACCCGGCCACGGGATTGCATGTCACGTTGCTACGTGATGTTTTCATGGACTGTGTATGAATAGTGTATGAATTGTGTATGAATAGTGGATGTTCTGCTGAGAAGCATTTTCCGGATTGCATGGCCATTGTTTTGGCGTTAGTTCGTTCAGAAGTCGGTATTCGTTTGGTCAACGGAGATGGCCTTCTCCATAAAATGGAGATATGGTTTACCATAGCGAACATTGACAAAAAAGCCAACGAGAAGTTTACTAATGAAAACACTGTCAATAGCAGCGTGGATATGTGCAGTGTGTTTATAAGAATTTAAGGTAATATGCGCCTCCAAAAAGTAAAAATTAAAACTTTAGCTCACATTTTCCTGAAGGATACTTTAAACCATTCTCTTTCATAATAAAATATACAAATCAGGGATCACCGTGCAAAAAATGGCATAAGGCGACAAATTTTGTAACTTTTCCCTCTATTTGGAATTCGTTTGCCGTGCACGTGAAAACACTAAATTTTGATTTTCACTAAGGCAAGGAGATAAGTATATCATTTTCTACACAGACGTCAAAACGAGTGTATACAAGCTGCACACTATAGAAGCTAGAGCAAACAGTGGCTTGGCGAAATTTGGAATTTGCTAGAACAAAGCCGTGGCGAAAGACAAATTGTGAAACACCGTTCGATGTGGTTAGAGCACAAGGTATTGCAAACAATATTCACCCAGAAGTTATGATAAATAAATTTCATGTAAATTTTTTTTGATTATACAAGCGATACATGTCAGCTAACGATTTATTTGGCCAGGGCACGGTGCAGGACTGTGATCAGGTCGATGAGCCCTGCCGTTGGTGATCGGTAGAACAAATTAATGGAGAGGATTAGGGAGAGTAACAGATATGGACTGTTTCCTTTGAAATATTATGTACACACTTGACACAGGTAAGGCTTGTGAATAAAAAGTTTAATACATGAAATTTATTTACCGGATAACTTCAGATGAATATTATTTGCAATACCCTGTGGTTAGAGTTGCGCTTTCCGGTATCACGTGACTGCCTGTATTTACAAGTAATGAATGTACTGTGTTATGTAGGTGGCTGATGCTTTCTGTCGGAAACCCCTGTGCTGTAGGAAGTCAAACGTGTCGCCCTAGCTACATACACCTCTCATAGCCTTGCAGTTATTTTCTCCTACTCGTCTCCCACACCTCATGCATGGCATGTTTTCTCATTATTATTCCGATATGAGTTATATAAGTCCCCTCTAGCTCGTTGGGATTTAAGATTCATATACATATACATATGACCCGATCATATTAGAAATATACCTGGGGAGAAGGATCTGATGGAACGACCGAAATCTTTTCAACAGGTGTTTTGCTTGTTTGATGACAGCAGACAGCGACACCAACGGCTGACTGGAATTCTATGAGCACTCAGTCGCACACAGACGAACTAGATATTAATAGTCTAAAATATGATATTATTTTCGTAATTATTAAAAATAATAAATCGTGATTATGAAACATTGATATCACTAACACCGAGATAGTATTTCATCCGGGTTGAGTTTCCTTTTCTGCAGAACAGCACTCGATAAAACGCTGTATGTGTACGTGTATGGGCTGTATATGACAGGCGGCCGGCCAGAGTGTCCAATATACTAGGGAACTGCCCTGGCCGTCCGTTGGGCCGGCCGCCTATGTCATACACAACTCATACACATACAGCGCTTTTATCGAGTGCTGATCCTCAGAAAGGAAGCTCAACCCGGATGAAATACTAACTCGGTTTTAGTGATATCAATGTTTCATAACTATGATTTATTATTTTCAATAATTACGAAAATAATATCATATTTTTAGACTATTAATGTCTTGTTCGCCTGTGGTCGTAGTGTGTAAGCAGCAACTCTTGATGATGGGCCCAGTCCAAGTTGACTCATAACTCACAGGACAGCACCCTTGTGTTTCCATGTGACTTGAAAGTCTTTTCTACCTCTGATGTTTTGAAAAAATACATCACAAATAAAATGACAATATCTCAGTTTTAGTCATCGTTCTTTTAGGCGATGTCTATGTTTAGAATTGATAAATAAAAGTCACCGCTCTCACCATAAAACATGATAAAGAGATAATAATAAGACTGAAACACAAGAGATGAATTAACTTTTCACTTTCTGTACTCTTGTCGTTGAGAGTACCTAATTCCACGTGACGCTACAATTATGTTATTCATATGCAAAAATAAACTTATCTGATTGAAAAAAGTGATTTTAAGAGAAAGTATCATACTGGAATCACGAACGTGGTTAAAAGATCACAAGTCAAGGGCTGCAACGATGGCCTCACTGAACATGGGCGCAAAACAAAACTATTTGTCGGCAGCAGCAAAAGCCTTGGACAATAGACATGCTCAGTGCTACATGTACTTAGTTAGCGACCAGCGCTATACAATAGCTTTAAGCATAGACCCTTGAGAAAAACGAGTGTCTATGCTTTAAGGTAGTACGCATCTCGAAAGTGAAAGACTTAAAATTTTTTTCAAACTTTCCGGGAGGAACCTTCAACAATTCTCTAACTTGCTCAAAAATGAAAATCAGGGTTCACCGCTCAAATTTTGCTACTAAAGAAACAAATTACCCGACATTTACCAATATTTCTTATTCAAAATGGCTGCCATCCATGTGTTCATTCTATGGAAAAAAGTAAATTGCCGATTTTCATAAACCTATGACGGTAACTACTTTCCTTACTCCGAGAGATAGAGCTGCAAAATGTGCCCCAAGCAAGCGGTAGACCAGAAATGTACTGTAAAAATCTGAGAGTAGAAATATCTGTCTCCAAAGCGCATACAACCTTCAAACACTCCCATCACGCAACCAGTCAAAAAATAACCAACTGGTAACTTTCACGCCAAATTGACAGCTTTAAAGTAATTTTATTGGCTGATAAATGTGACCAATCAGATGATAACTTTCACACCATACTGACTGTTTTAAAACCATTTTATTGGACAATATATGAGACCATTACAACTTTATTACAAAACGAAAGAGGGGTATTTCCAGTAGACAGGGTCAGTAGACAGATCATGTAATAAAAACGTAAAACATTGATCAAGTTTAAAATCGATATTGTCAAGATGAATTTTAAACACTTCCATGTACCAGTTTTGTACGATAAGAAAAATATTAAAAACTATTGTGTCCTTTTATGGAAAAAATATTTGTCATTAAAAATTTGCAAAATAAAGAACGAAGACACTCAATAAATCACGTGACAAGATATTGTAACGTTATCACAAACATTTCACATATCCAGGTAGCCTGGTCCCCTGCCCCATTTCTACCGCTGGCTGCGCTGCTCAAGCGCAACCAGCGGTAGAAATGGGGCGGGGACCAGACCAATATCCACGTTGTACCTGACAAATGCTTTTTTTTCATTATAATACAGACAAAAATAACTGATCGATATGACTCTTATTATCCAATAAATCATACAATATTTTAGGTTTCAGACCGAGCTGATTGACCCAATGACCTTGGCCGATGAATGTCATTTGAAGGCTAAAATACCGATATGCCAATCAGCCGTTTTCTCTATCCCAGAGTACTGGAACAGCCCTGGAAGAGACGATGGGAATCGGTCGTACTCCATACTGCTCTTTCAACGTGTTCGTACGAACAGAGCAAAAATGATTACAGGACAATTATGAGACAGAAATTTCTCGCTCCCCGTTAGATGATCACAGTAATGTAATGTTGGCAGATGCCTCACTGATACCAGTTTCTCTCATCGTTATCTCTCCAAATCAACTCAACTTGAAACTTGAGATATTGGATCGATGTGATACAAACTGCATACCGTACATTGAAGTTACTAAATGAGGAAATTCACAGCACAGAATTCGAATTACATGTAATGACGGACTGAACACCTAACAAATTCACAGTTGTATCTTGGCAAAAAGAGTAAACAAGGTGATGCAGAGGGTTTTTGAACTTTTGTTTTTGCAAAAATATAAAGATAGCTACTCTTTGCTAACCATTTCGGGAAATTTCAGTTTCGTTTCCGAGAACCTTCTCTACCGTTTTATCAGCAAATTGGATCTTAGCTCGAGTCTCTTTAGTTTTCACTTTGCAATACTGACTATTACAGTATCGTCCATACATAAAATATACTTTTGTGTTTTAACCAAATGCATCGATGTTATCGACGTGTCAGTCTGGCATTCCACAGAAAATGGCATCCGATGAAATGAAACCAACCATATTGATCATATTGCTGCTGATGTCCTGCAACGCTACATCTATAACAATTGTTGGCATTTAATTGTCGGGTATCTTTTAATCCGCAAACGCCCTGCCAACACATTTCGCAATTTGGAACCTCGCAAGGCATATATGATTGGGTTCACACACCCGCTTCCATATAGTATCCATGTTGTTACGGCGGCTCCTCTGTGAGACGGTTCTTTGACCCAGCCAAAAAACATCGCGAACGGGATCCACGTGACTATGTGAGCGACCAGGATGAGCGCCGCCGTGCAAAGGACACCAGAGCCCTTTTGATTTTTCACATTAACGTTTCGTTGCACATCGAAGTCACGTTTCGTCTTTGAGACACGCAGGACAAGACACGTGTAGCAGCATATGATGAGCGTTATAGCGACAAACAGAGTGATGTTGCACAATAACCACAGCATGTCATTCTCAATTAAATCTGGATAGCAGGAAAGTCTTATAGAATCAAAATGTGTTGACACACTCAGCTGAGGTATCCACCCAAGAGAAGAAACGAACAATGACAAAACCCATGATATTGCAATCATTGTAACGGCTCTTTTCCTGGTAAGACCCTTGCCTCCAAGAGTGAGGAAGGGTTTCACCGCTGCTAGGAAACGATCAACGGCAATGAGACCGAGAGATATAAGGTATTCGATGAACAGCGCCATGTTTAGGGTTGAACTAAGTTTGCAGAACAGCGCTCCAAAGACCCACCGCTCATGAATGGATGCTATTAGAGACAGTGGTAAACAAAGAACGGCAGTCAACAAATCAACCAGGGCCAGATTGGCAATGAAAAAAAACGGCGGACTTCTTCGCAATTCGGGAAATTTCAAAATACACACAAAAACAATACCGTTTCCGATAGTTGAAACGGCGATAAATAAAGCTAAAAGTATCGGCTGAGCGATGGTTAGTACTTGAGCGTTATATAATGAGGAAAACTCGGGAGATGACGTAGAGTTAAAATAAGCTTGAACTTCGACTATGGACGTAAAATTCATCGCGGCATCGGCTGCGTGTCCGCTCGCGTTATAAAAGCTGATCTTCATGTTCGCAATTCTTAGACGGCGATAAGGTGTAGATGTTGACAATTCTATGATGCAAGTCGTCCCACTGTTTCACTGGAATGTTTTCCAAACTACATCGATGGCATCGTCACTTGGATACCAGCATTTTGGTCACGTGGATACAAGCAGACCAACGAAGTTACCGATTGCAGATAACTGTCGCGGTTGGGTTCATACTCCGCACCGTTCAGCGACCGACAAGTGCAACCACTACAGGAAATCACAGTTGTTGTCTAGAAAAGAAAAAATGATGAAATTGAAGTTTATATAGTATGGAATCCTTGTTTGATATTTTCAAATCATGTCAACGCACACAGGCAAATGATACCTTGGCTTGTTCGCGCCTCGAAATTGAAAGAGTTAAAATTTTTGCTTAAACTTCCTCAGCAAACTTTCAACCAGTCTCTTTCAAAATCAAGGATAAAATTGGGAAGTGACTGTGCAAATTTTGGTACTAGAGGAACAATAATATCGGACATCTTAATAATATCTGACATAAAATCTCTCATTTGACCTTTGAACTTTTAGCAAATACTTTTTAACCTTTACAAATAATCACATTTATGCACGGTTTCAAGAAATTTGATGAGAAAAGATCACATTTCGCAATAAATAATTCTATTAATTACTTGGAGTACAATTGACTATTCAAAATCAAAAGGGACAATAGCGGTAATGTTTACCTTCATATAGTTTCTCTTTTAATTGTTCAAAGCACTATTATTGTTTGTCAAACAACTTATTGCAGTCTATAAGTCCTTATTGGGCAATATTTACCAGTAAATGCACTGATATAGCAATTTCTTTTAGGGAAATGTTTAATATTTTACCTCTACACTACTATGAGGTGTGATTGATACTTTTAGGTGAAATTTCAATATCACATTTGTTGTTCACATCTGCTCTTTCAAACACCCTTTTTCAAGCAACTACTTTTATGTCAACTATCAAACGTCTATAAATGCATAGATACTGCTAGGTTTGTATTTAAAAAAAAACAAACTATATATTCACAGTTTTCTCATAGGCTCCCATGTATAGTAGATACCCAGTTTCGGTGAAATTCCATTGTACACGTAGGCCCTATAGTGAATCAACATTTTCGATGAAATCCAAATAAAATTTCTTGTACACATATGCACTTTTTACCTCCCCTTTCAGGTAAAATACATTTACATAAATTATTAAACACATATAAAGTACAATGATATAGCTTGCTTTGTTGTTAATATTTTGCCAAATAGACTCCCATGTATTTTGATTTGATATTTTTGGACGAAGCACTATATTGGCAACACCTTGGTTTTTAATAGTTGCGCAAAAAATGGTAACCCACCCCCAAAGGCATGCGTTAAATTTCATGACCCTTCGAAACTGTGTGCGACAAAAATTGCGACCCTCCCCCCAAAACACCGGCTTTCTCCCTGTAATTTCTGTCCGGTCCCTCATTGGCTCGTTCTATCTAGTTATTGCTGTTTACTGCTGGTACTTGATTTAATTTACAACCTCCCTGTAGGGCGGGAAAAGTCATATCACGTCGGTACTTCAGCGACGAACACCTTTCACCACATCCAAAATGATACTTTTTAAAGCTCATCCAGCTAGCCCTAAGGGACGATTCAGAATTTACTTCCAGGGGGAGGGTGGAGGATTTTCTATTTTCTGGGTGATTTTTTTCCACGGCCCCCCCCCCCTAGTAAATTATAGAAAAAATCCATGGCCCCCCCCTCATCTTTCCTGTTTTTTTTCCATGGCCCCCCCTAATATATACATGCATGCTTATACACTATAGACATATCCAGTCTAACAAGTTGCAGGAACTGTAGTGGACATTTAATCGATGATATAACAAATCATTTCAGGGTTATGTGACTATAAAAAAAATGATTTGCAGGGACTGCAAGTGGCACACTTTTGGAAAGGGTAGCAATAAACATATCTGGTTGTAAATTTCTGAAGAAAAGTTAATTACTAAATATGAATACTTTTTTCGTTATGTCTCACTGATACATATGATGCACACAAAGACAAGCAAAGATGTCAGTTAGAAATGGTGAACAGAAAATCAGAGGAGCAGATAATTGGCAAAGTGATATCTATCTTGAAGTTTAATGGTACATCATTTGCAGATATCCAGATATTTCTGGAAAGTGAGATGTACATGTACATGCACAAGTTCAGCATACATTTTCATTTGATGATGCTGAATATTTGCAGACTCACGGTGAAAGTTTTAAACATTTTTTTGTCTTTTTATAATCAAAATTCTTTATTCAAATTCACACTTGAAGAAAAAAAGCAAAACTTTACATAAGCAAAAGGAAAATCAGCCGTTAGAAAAGAATACTACGAATTCTCAGTTCTTGTCTATATAACATTTCAATATTTGCATCACAAAGACTTAAACATCGACTTTTGTGAATTGACCATTTTGCTATCAAAACAATTAAATTAATTCTCTTATTTGCATCTATATTGGAATATACACCTTCGATGATAGTTTCCCAAGAAAGAAAAATATGTTGTTGATACAAAGCATTGATAATCTGTTCTGCCACTTTCCAGATTTAAAACTTTCACTTTCCAGAAAAATCTGGAAAGTGAAAGTTTTAAACATTAGGAATTAAAATTGGTGAAAGCCAACTTGTTTTTAATTTTCTCTTTTTTTCTAATTTGGTTGTCATAAAACCAAGTTGCTGCCACTAAAAGCAACAATGCTGAAGAATGTTTTAGAACATTTCTTGAACAAAACACCTTATCCAAAACATGAATTCACATGTTATTCTGCTCATTCCATTCACAATCCAATGTTCATATTAAAATGCAGATAACCCTGTGTAAGTCAAAGTTCACATTTTGTCAGCAGTATTTTTCAAAATTGACAGAGCATTCATATTTCAAATTTTTTTAACAAACTTTAATTTTAAAATAGTCATGATGCGCATGTTTTCAGATGACACGGAACAATGCATGTTAATTTGTTTTTTTGCCTTTTCTGCCAGCCGCCACTGAGAAATCTTTGATTATACATATTAGAATGAATGGGACACAAAAGTATTAGCATCAATACACAATGTGTAAGCCTATCCACATTTCTCCTAGCCTCATACACATTGAGATCACTTCTTGGACTACAGCAAATTTCTTGTGTACACAATATTTCAACAATCCGACACCATAGCATTGATGCAGTGCCACATGATCTTCTGGATGCACATACAGGATTATTGGAAAATCAACCCTTTTGTGAATTTTTTCAGCATATATTTTTGACAGTTATACATAATATTTTTATTTTCGACATTAAAAAACTATTCGCTGAAAAGCAACTTGAAGATGAGACGGCCATAAATTTATTTTCAAAAAAGTTTATAGTAGATGTAAGCACTATAAAAAGTTATGTAGAACATTAAAAAAATTTAGAAAGGGTAAAATTGATGAGAATGAAACATAGAAAAAAGGAGCAGAAAAGAAGAGAGGATAAAAAATACGAGGACTATGACTGGTTAAAGTTGCTCTTGAGTGGGAACCTTCAAAATTTAAACGTAAAAGAATTAGTGAATACCTTGATAAACATAAATTACCAAAACAAAAAAAATTGAAAGCTGAAAAAGTTCAAATTCTAACCGCACATATACATGCACAACCTTCATTCAATTTAAGAAAACTGTCAGGGAAAGATATTGTAACAACTTATGTAACAGATGAGTCAGAGTCAGATAGCAGTGATTCTGAATTGGAAATCTCTGTCAATGGAGTCATTGAGAGTGATGATGATGGTGTTGGTTCTGAATATGATAGTAACACAGACACTGACACTGACAAAATCCCAGAGAACCAACGTGACCATGTTACTTTAAGAAGTGGCAGAGTAGCAAGTCCTTTTGTTTTGAATTGAGGTGGAGCTGCATGTTGCCAACACAGTTTTTTTCAAAGCAATATTTCTCATCAAAGATGACAAGGAAACCCCCTCATACCATATATTTTCAAAAAGCAGAGACTCTAAAGTTTAGTATGGTAGCAGTAGTTTACTCAAAGGATGAAGTGGGTGTATATTTGGGGTAAAAAACCTCAATTTTGGTATTAATGATAAAAACTAATTTAAGTAAAAAACTAGACAGAATTTTCTGAAATGTAATATTTCACTTGAAAGGAGAGTATATGAAGAAAAAAACGACTATTTTATTTGGCATTATCCATCCTCATTTTAAAATTGTAGGGGTTTAAAGACTGACACTCTAATAATTGAATGCATGATCAGCAAAATTAAAATGCCTCTTATTCAAAATGCCTTTTATTCAAAATGTAAGAGCTTTATTGCCAAACAAAACCAATTGATAGTCGTTTTGTTATATAGCATTTAAAAAACATGATGTGAAATTTCAGAAAATTTGACCCAGCCAGAGTGGGGTTATATTCTTTGGAAATTTTGAAATTGGGAGGCAAAAGAAGCCAGGAAATCGGGTGATTTGCATACATTTGCATAAATTAACACTTCTTTATCATGCAACTTTCAACTGCTTTACAAGCTACAATGTAAACTCAACCTTAAAAAAGACATTTGCTGTAATTTTCAGCATTTGTTTAATGTTCATCACTGTGTATCAGCATTTGTTTGTTATTCTATCACTACATAGAATGCTGTATTTAGCAACATACCAGTGTGAACATAAATGACCATTGTTATTGTTGATAAATGAATTCTAGTCTGGACTTGATCTGAGATCTCTTTTCAACAAAAACAACCCTGACTCTTCACTGTATGGTTTGTGTTGACATGCTAAATACTGGACATTTCATGACGCTTCAGGGAGGAGAGCAAGATACTGCAGTAGATGCATAAAACAAACCACTGTGAATATTACCGAATTTGGCAGCTAAAGGAGTTTAACTAAACATGTTGAGTTTATCTGTCACCCAGGTAGCGTCTATGGTTCTCTTTTGTAGAGATCAGAAATTCTGGGCAAATATTGAATTGATATTTTTTTCCCTCGGCCCCCTAAAAGATTGTGGTATTTTTGTCTAGCCCCCCCCCTAAATTTTCTTGGGGAAAATGGGTGCCCCCCCCCCTGAAAATCCTCCAACCCCCTGGAAGTAAATTCTGAACCGTCCCTAAGAGAGCTTTTGCGTTCCGTCGGCGCAGAAATTTGAAAAGCCCTTCAATATAACAAAGACTAGATAAAATCAAGGGTGTTTTTCCGTGTATAGGAGATGTTTCTGCTTTTTCTGTGAAGAAATTGGCAATTCTACGGCCGAAGTGGATAGAGTTCTGCTTCTACCTGTAGCAAGCTGTAAAAACATACTGACCGGACCACTTCTTCTGCCCTTTATTACCGTCAAATCCCTAACACAGAAATAAACCATTCGGCCTGTGCCCCCGGGAAATAACGATGTTTTGTGTCAATCCCTAGGGTAATATTAACACTTGCTATACCCCTAAAGACAGGCCTTACACGTGTTCAATAGCTGTTCTCCTCCCCATATGAAATGTGTTGAAATCAGCATTGTATTGTATATATCAGTTGAAAAAGCCCCACTCGCACCCTGTATGTCGTTATATGCGTCGTGTATACAAGAGAGCCAGGCAAATTTGCTTTTCAAATAAAGGTACCCGTTAGAGAGGCGTGCTTCGAAAGAACGATTGACAACATACGTATTCGTTTTGAAAGTTATATAATTCAACATTTTGAGATCATAAAAAATTAACAGAAGGAAAGAATTATTGCAACCATGCTATGTAAGTAAAACGACACATGCTATTACATATACGGGAGATTGAAAATATGCAATTATTGGTTTGGGGTACTTAAGCTCTGCTCACTCAGTAAAGTAGTAGGCAACGTGAAATTCTTTCCTGTTCTTTTTTATGGATATAGTTGTGTCAAAATTATAAAACAAATCCAAGATTATCTTACGTCAACGGTCGACTGCTAGTAAACGTACAGACGTGTCTTGATTTTTTTCATTCTACCAGGGCGACTACTATGAAACGGAGCTTCGTGACGAAATATTGGCGCAACACATCAATGGCTGTAGGAAAAGATCTCTCTCGAAGTTTTCCATGGATATCTATCATGGAATCTGTTGTAATTCACTGCACTGTTGTCGCCATATAGATAGGCAAAATGCAATGCGAGAATACAGTAACTTTCCACTGTGTCCGATGACTAAACAATGAGAGTTATTGTCGCTCTGATCGCGTGGCACATTTTTACATCTTCATGTTTCAAAAGTGTGTGATTTGTTAAAAGTAGCAAATGTGTTATAGAGTGATTGGCATTCGTTGCGCTTTGTCATCGTACATACAACATTACAGTGTTGACAAAATCCTTTAAAAGAACAAAAACTCCGATACTCACATGATGATTTGAAGCTGAAGAACATAATTATGACACGATGGAGGAGAGAGAGAAAAGCATCTGAGCCCGACCTCGAAGCCCAGTGATTTCAAACGAACCCACACTGCCCTTTAAATAGCATGTTTTATACAAAACAAAAACGTTCGTAAGGGACTGGGCAAAAATTACACCGGAGGAGGGCCGGTGTTTTGAAAAATAACGGTGTGCGGAAAAGTGACTCCATTAAGTGTACACGCACGAAACATAACGACTTTGCTCAATTTTCATGCGCAAAAAAACTGTGATAATCCGTATCAATAACATCTGAATTGACGTATAAATTCTGATTTGACCTTTGACCCTTTTACCTTTAAAAATAATCTCTAATATGCAAACTTTCAATTAATTCGATGAAAAAAAGATCAAATTTCGCAATAAATAATTTTAACTACTTGAAGTACAATTGGCAATTCAAAATTTAAGGAATCATAGCTGTAATATTTGCCTTCATTTATAAGTTAGTTGACATGTAGTTTATTGTTTTTCAAGAAACTTACTACAGTCTAAAAGTCAATGTTGAACACTATATACGAAGAGAGAGAAATACACGGATAAAATAAGTTTTGTAGGGGAAAATTTAACCCTTTAAAAATGCTTGCTCGAAAAATTGGTGACCCATTCCCAAAACCACCACCCCCACCCCGGAATTTCTGTGCAGTCCCCAATTACAATGGAAGTGCCAGAAAGAAAAAGGCACAAGGCTACAAGCGTGATTTGAACAAAAGCCCTTGATGAGAAGAGCACTGTTGCACGTGTTTCCAAGTGTTTTCAAATGGCGTGTCCCCAAAGGGGTCGAGTCATGCACACACACGGTGAAACATTGCACATGGTTTTACACGTGACGTTTTCTCGAACATGCTCCAATCTTGTGCACATGAAGGGAACTATGTGAGCAAGTTCTAAACTTCATTACTTACAAAGATAGTCGAGCTGAGAGATTATGATAAGTGTACGGAAAGGGTGAGCAGATCATGGACCTGCCCATATATTCTACATGCATTATAGGCCTATACGATCTGTGGCAAAATGCTGAAAAATTCAATAAATAATGCGGTGGTTGAAATGTGCTGTTCATAAGAAGAAAACCCCCTTTCCTTAATCTTGTTTACAAGCGAATTCACGAAAATGTTAGCTGTGGCATGTAGACCATGCAACTACTGGCTATAGTCTAGAATGTTAGACGTAATGACAAGTTTTGCAAAATTAATGTGTTTTGCAAGTTTCGAAACTTGATTGTATTAGGCCTATCACAAATTTAATTCAAACGTGGAAAGTTTCGGAGGTTTCCGAAAGATACTCTAAGCTTATGCCCTTGCTCACGGTTACGTGTGGTTCGATACCTACACAGGGAAAAAATCAATCCCCTGGGGTGGGGAGGGAGGTTTTTGTGCAACGGTTTACCTTATTTGATTTTATTAAGTTTGACTGTGATATATCAAATAAAGAGTTCAACTCCAAACCGTCTGACTGCTTTCTTTATTACTACAAGTCCGTATCAGCGGATTAATTGATTAAGTCAACACCACAGACGTCACACACGTAGTATTTTACTACGTGTGTGACGGCTGTGGTGTTGATTCAATCACTTAATCCGCTGATACCGACAGCGGATTAGCAAGTTTGCAATGTTTTCGGAGCAATTATAGTGGTGTACACAAGTTGGAGAAGAGATAAGGACTTGTCGGTAATATATAAAGCAGTCAGACGGTGTGGAGTTGAACTCTTTATTTGAAATATCACAGTCATCCCTCCCTCCCCACCAAGGGGACTGATTTTTCCCCCTGTGATATACGTAGCGGCCTCCGCGTGGTATGCATAGCCTATTTTTCCATGCATACCACGCGGAGGCAGCTATGTATCGAACCACACGTAACCGTGCCCTTGATCATAGACATTGACGGCCGTAAAAGCTAACCAAATCAATGGATGTTTTGGAACAAATGAACATTTCCGCACTTTTGTATTTATATTTTAGTAAAACTGTTCAAAAAATCCTAGCATTGACAAACACCAACTGCCGACTATTCCCAACGTTTCGGTTTTACGTCAAGTCACTGTACAGCGCGTTTGGTCACATCAGTGACTCTTGGAAGCATGCGAAGCTGGACAAAAGCATGTGAAGATACAGTGATGAACTCCGTTTCCAAAACCCTATCTTTTTTCATGAAATAGTGTCGCATACTCTTACTTGATACCAATAAAAGAGAATGAACATTGAACGTGCTCCGAGAAACTGCAATAATCTATCGCCCACGGGTCGTGCGCCGACTTTTTCTGTTGTATTGGCTGTATGGCGCCGGTCTCCTACGCTCCGAGAGATACCACCTTTCTGATGTGGTCTCTCTGCCCTCTACGTTGTCAATATCAGGGAGTATGTCATGTCCTTCAATCACAATTGGCATGCGCGAAGATCGATAACCCCGAGAAATGTACGCAACATGCAGACAGCATGCCAAGTCCTTCGGTCATAATTGGCATGGCGCGGCGATCGATAACCCCGAGAAACACTGAACGAGGAGAAAGCTGTTGTGAGTCGCCACAATATAGAAGTACCCATGGCCGAGCACCTGTAGAAGTAAATGTTATCTCAGCGGTGCCACAATCAACTTTGTATTTGTTTTCAACCCTTGAACGATACCATGGACACGACACAGTGTGACCTATACATTCTTGTCAGGTCAAAAGCCTGAAATGTTGATTTATTTTTGCGATCAGATCTTACTTTTTCAGCTTCTTCTCGACAGTTGTAAGGCCCTTGGATTTACAGAAATATATCGGTACCAAGCTGGAAATTTGAATTTCTTTATAAAGTAGACATGGATGATACCATATTTTTAGGTTAATTATAAAGTTCATTACTAATTCATCTATAAGTGCTCACAACTAATCAAAATATGGAATCATTTACGTCTCGTGATGTCTTTCATTAAAAAACAACTAGTATAGAGAATTGCCAACTACCCAGTGACAGGCACAAAGCGCTGACTTCCTGCCCGTTGTAAACAGTCTTTAAAAGTATATATAGCATTTTTTATTGTCAGCAGTGACATTTAAGTCGATTTAATGTTTCCATTGAACAATCACCAATGCTATATAAAACGTGAATAGGCAAAAGGGAGAGTAATTGGATACTCTGAGGAAGAGAAACTGCACTTAGAATAGAAGAAAATACACTAGATGTACAGACCGAGTATTCAGTGAGTGATAGTCCATAGCTTTACATTGTGACGTCTTGCGAAGTATTGTATACTAAACTACCAACTTTACATTTTGACAAAATGTCCGCCGTGAATTTAGGTCCAGACTCAATGCAGTTGTCGGGGGGGGGGGGGCACACACACACATACACACACACAAACACATATAAATAACACGATTGGAACTAATACTGGATAATTGAATCTTTATATGTTTCAAATTTCTCAAAGGTGTTAGCTGTCCTATAGCTGAATATTGCGACAATACAAATCATGCATAAAAACAAGTGTGTAACTTGAAAAGAAAAGCATTCGAGAGAATAACCAGTGTAAATCTGAGGTCTCATTCGGGGAAGAAAAAAAGGCCAACAGGTACAGACGGTTTTACAGTTGAATTTTATAAAAAATTTTGGCCAGATATAGGTCAGTATGTAGTACGCGCCTTTAATTCTGCTTATCGTTTAGGTCAAATGTCAATTTCACAGAGAAGGGGTATTATCACATGTATTCCGAAACCAAATAAAAATAGGTATCTTTTGAAGAACTGGCGTCCGATTACGCTCCTCAATATAGATTACAAAATTGCTTCAGGCGCATTAGCAAATCGTATGAAAAGCATTTTGCCTAAAATTATTCACTCAGACCAAAAAGGCTTCCTTAAAGGGAGGTTTATTGGCGAAAATACTCGCTTAGTATTTGATGTATTGTTAACCGCAAAGTTGGACAAAGTTCCTGGTTTGCTGGCACTTCTGGATTTCGAAAAAGCGTTTGACACCCTTTCGTGGGAATTTATTGATAATGCTTTGCTCAGATTTAATTTTGGACCTTCTTTTCGAAACTGGGTCAAAGTTTTGTATGCGAACATCTCAAGCTGTGTTATAAATAACGGAAATTTTTCTCACTTCTTCTCTCTTGAGCGCGGTGTCCGACAAGGGGACCCACTGTCCCCTTATTTGTTTATTACGTGCGTAGAAATTCTTGCTCATGAAATCAGAGCAAACCATAACATCAAAGGTATTCGGCTCAGAAATAAGGAATTTTTGCTCGGTCAGTACGCCGACGACACTTTCTCATTTTTAGATGGCTCTCAAAAATCATTAAAATGTTTATTTGACACATTAGACGCCTTTGCACGTTTATCAGGTCTACGTATAAACTATGATAAAACAAAGATGGTCTGGTTTGGCTCCAAAAGTCACTCCGATGAGGTGTTATTACCAGACAGAAATTTGCTTTGGATTGATAAAGATTTCAATATACTTGGTATTAATTTTAATGTTGATGTGGACCGTCTAGAGCTGATTAATTTTGTCCCTAAAATGAAGGAAGTAGCAATTTTGTTAGACAAATGGTCCTGGCGTCCAATGACTTTATGTGGAAAAATCACAGTTATAAAGACTATAGCTTTATCTAAATTTGTGCACATTTTTTCATCGCTACCTCCAGTCTCTCATATTAATCTAACTGCCTTAATGAAAATATTTCATAATTTTATTTGGAACTCGAAGCAGGACAAAATAAATAGGTTGAGATTGTGTTGCGATTATAAGATGGGTGGTTTGAGAATGACACATCTTCCGTCCTTTGTTCAAGCTCTCCATGCGTCATGGATTCAGAGACTAGTACAAAACAGAGATTCCACATGGTCTAAAATGTTTGAAGCATGGGGAGGTATTAGTCCGACCACTCTCGTTTGTTTTTCCGCCGAGCAAATTAGAGAGTTTGCGAGAAAGAAATTTTTTGTCATAATTTTTGGTATGCTGTTTTAATTAGTTGGGCTGAAACCCTCAGCGTGAAAAGCCTCGTTCCTCCCTCACGTCAATGTATTTGGTTTAATCCCGTTGTGAGGGTTAATAACACGAGCATTTTTTATATTGAGTGGTATCGGAAGAGTATAATGTATCTTTCAGATTTCTTAGACGAGAACAATGATTTTTTATCATACGATGTTTTGTGTAATAGATACAATTTTGCTCCCGACCGACTTAAGTATTATGGTTTGATTCGAGCTATCCCAAAGTCTTGGATGAGGATAACACGTCAACCCGATACTCAGTCAATACGGCAGTTAACAAATGATTTCGTGTCAAAAGCCACATGTAAAAAGAGTTATGAAATAATTCTTGAACTGTTCATGAACAAGCATTTGAAACCTTTGAAATGTAAGCAAAAGTGGGAACTTCTTTTTGGTGCTTTTGATTTTCAATTTTATGCCTCTTTACCGTTTCGGATTACACAGGATTGTGCATTACGTAATCTTCAATATAGGATAACCAGTAGAATACTTACAACAAATAAATACCTGAAAATTAGAGGGATAACTGATTCTGATAAATGCTCGTTTTGTGGAATGTATGAGGAGAGCATCTTACATTTATTTTTTGAATGTAACTATATCATAGAGTTCTGGAAAGTGATAGAGGCAGCTTTACAGAGCAAATGTAATATTAGCATTGAGTTGTCACCTTTTGACGTGCTCATGGGTATTAGAACGAAACATCACCTATCAAAAAATTGTTGGAAAGCTTTAAATTACTGCGTATTGTTAATTAAAAAATTTATTTGCAATTGTAGGTCAAAACGAAAAATACCCTCACTTGATGGGCTAACTTCTTTTTTCAGTATTGTATGAAAATCGGATACTTACCAAGCAAAAGTGATGGGAAAGGATACTCATTACAAATACTGGGGAATATTGAAAGATCTTGTGTAATGTTAATACCGATGTAATTTTTTTCATTACAATGTAATTAATTTCGTTTTTTGAGGACAATAAAGTGGATTAAAAAAAAAAAAAAAAAAAAAAAAAAAAAGGCCAACAGGACGGCGCACGTCAAACCAACTGAACTGATCCGTTAGCTCAGTTGGTAGAGCATCCGAACTGAATTCGGGGGACGTGGGTTCAAGTCCTACAGGGGTCATTTTTTCAAGTCCCAAAAATTTGCTGTGCAGAGACACTCAGATGTAGTCGTGTGTTTATCAATTTAGTTTCTACTATATATATATATATATATATATATATATATATATATATATATATATTATATATATATACATATGAATGTTTTATAATTAATCGGTACAAGAAGCTGTGTTGAAAAATGTATTTTAAAAAGAGATGTTGCATTCAATTGTTACATTTCAAGACAAAATTCACAACTTAAGGCACGGACAAAATGCTGATCTAGCAGTCTCTCCCAGTGCCTTTCATTAAAATATATCATTATGCATCTCAATTGCTTTCTAAACAACCCATCTGTTTCTTGTACGTGTTAAAATCCTTTGTAAAGATATGTTTTGGAAATCTATACTCGAAAGAAGTAGGAATACCTCTCTCTTAATCAGATCAATAATTTCGGGCTATCCTCACCGTTATTGATCGCAGCGTCGCCCTTGATTCCTTGCACGCCGTAACTGTTACTGTTGACAACTGCTGACTTTTGGTCCAGAATTATAGAATTTATCTATCAACGATGACATTGCCCAGTGGACATAATATATTGTGTTGGTAAAGTCATAGCGATGTATTTCATCTTAACTTTACTGAGGAGACTGATATATCGAACGTACAAGTTTTCGAGACCAGAAATTATAAAAATTTCATAAATAGTAAGCCGTCATCAACTATCACAGCCATTGTCCCTTCAACAGAAAACAAAACATAGCCTACATACCCAAACATCGATGTGTTCCAGGGGACAGATAGTCAACTCTCAGCGAACGTACGTCTTGAGGGACCGTGATTCAACGAACCTGGCTGACAGGTAAAAGGAACTGCCGCAAATAGGTCATCCAAACCAAACTCTCGTCAGTTTGACCAATGCTGTACAGGATTCCATAGCACTACTTACTGTAAAAGTGTCGTCGAAAGTGGACGCTTTGTCGTTACTGAATGGATTCTTCTCAGAGAAGACTCAAAGTGCGCAGAGTCATCGCAACTTAATGAGCTCTACAGGGTATTCTTGCGTTGTGCTATTCAGTCGCAGTCAAGACGCTCATATCTTTGAGGCAACGACACTCAATTCCCTTTGATGAGCCACTGATACTTTCGAACTATAAAAAGCCCTGGACCTAACTGCAGAAGTATTATTCAATTTATGAGTTATGTACGCATTCCAAACACGTGGCGATACGCGTGGTATTGGCCCATTCCACAGTGTACATATTTACGTTGTAATGATCAATATCGATTTCGTAGAAAATATCACTTTTCATCAGAAAACTGTTTTCTTTGGGCTGAATCATCCATTAGTAGCCTTTTGAAAATAGGCGTACGTTCATATCTGCATATGTAACAATTAGTTTCAAGTGTATAGATTACTCTGCTACTATCCATTCTCGCGAGCCAGAGCAATAATTTCCGCTCCGCTGACCTACGCAAAAACCAAGGGTAGCGCTGAGCTGTTGCCGTAAAGAGGTGCGTCGTTTACGACGATGCTACTATCTCCTCCAACAGAGTTGCCTCGTCAAGAGTTGCTGACGCGACGAAACCATTGCATTGTTAGATCTAAACTGCACGAGGTGGAACGAAAGTGTGACACTCTGGAAATTAGGACGTCCGCTCTCCTACAAAGTCAAATGAAACCAAATGTCTACTTGAACTTCCTCTCTTAATATAAAACGGTGTATCCCTTCACAGGTCTGTAAGCCACCGAGAACCGATTGTATTATACCCTTTGTTAATTTAATAGATAGATGCACAAAATTAAAGACTGTTGAAGTTTCTACAAAAAACTATCAAAAACCGGACCGACTTGACCTAGTCTAGGTTCCAAATTTGCGCGATTATACGCTGACTCGACCAAAAACAGCGAATTGATAAATAACGTATTGTGACGGAAAAAAATGAAACAAAACTCTATATAACTTGATGTTAATTTACAGAAAACCCAAGCAATTAATTTTAGTAAATCTCCTTTGATAGATAAACACATATTTAACTATGGTAGTACATGCATCAAATCTGTTAAGAGCTATACATACTTAGGACTGACAATTAAATCAAATGGCAGTTTTAGTGACACAATTACAAATTTGGCTGATAAAGCAGATGCAAAGCACAAATCTTTGTATAGTTTAAAAAGGGTTTATTGCACAACAAAAAGATAAAATTTTCCCTACATCTATTCAATGTTTATTAAACCTGTTTTACTGTATGGCTCAGAGATTTGGGGATAAGATTTCATGGACTACAAGAAGTGGGATAAATCAGCAATTGAAAAAACTCACCTCAAAAATTTTGTAAGAACATTTTACAGTGTAATAGACAAGCTTGTAATGCCGCTGTGAGGGGTGAACTAGGACAATTCCCACTTCTACTTGAGATCAAACTTAATATTGTTAAACACTGGCTTCATATCGTACAACTGCCACATTATAATCTCGCTAAAGAAGCTTTTCTGGAGCAAATGGTAAACAACACTAACAATAGATCCTGGTTTAACTGTTTAAGTGCTTTAATTAAAGACAATGGAATGGACTTTCTCCTTGATAAAGCTCCATCACTTAAACACCACAAAGTTATAACTGGATTAATGAAAACAATTTAACAAACAATTATGAGGTCTTTTGGAAAAAATTGATCACTGATGAAAATAGTAAACTAAGAATGTATGCCAAAATAAAGCATAATTTAGATTAGAACCCTACTTAACACAGTTACAAGGTGAGAAAAGAAAATTACTCACCAAACTTCGCATTAGCAATCATGATCTAGCAATTGAAAAAGGAAGACACACTGTTCCAAAAACCCCAATTACTGAAAGATACTGCAATCAGTGTAACACCAACAGTATTGAAGATGAAACACACTTTTTATTAGTCTGTCAGAAATACAAAGTCCAAAGAAAGAACTTTTTCAGTAAAATCAACTTCCCAAACGACAATACTGAAAATCAGCTTATTTCTCTACTAACAAAACAAGAGTTCTCTTTTAATGAACAACTTGCAGATTATATTTTACTTTATACAAACAAAGAAATACCTAGTTATATTTATTATTAGCTACTATTATTATACTGTAATACTTTATCTTTATTGAAGAAAATTTTAACTTATTTTTGTATCACACTTTTATTGCCACAAATGTGATGTAAATCCTATATTTACAAGCAAGCAATAAAATATTATTATTATTATAACACCATTTTAATGCAATCTATCACCAAACAGACAAAAGTCCAATAGCAGGATCAGGTAATCCCATTACCTTATGGAGCTATGAGAAGTAAGTGTCTTGATCAAGGGCTCAACACCATGCCTTTATCTCGAGGTCATCCTCCGATATCTGGACATTGACTCTGGAATCTTAACCATTGCCCTATGATGTCAGTGTGCAAGTAAGTAGAATTCAAACTATTTCTATCAGTTGTCCTCCCTTAACAACAATCTTGACAAAATCACGTGACATGGAAACAAAAACTTGCGCAGCAATTGGTTTATATAAAATTAGTAGGTTCTACTTAATTACTAGAATCGAAGATTATAATTCAGCCTAGTTTTTTTGTTTGCAATGGAGTTGCAATGTGGGTCGAGTTGATATTGAGCCAAACTGGTATAGCGCCAAGTTGGTTGCAATAAAGAGAGTCTTTACACGGGTTGATGTCCAGCCAAAAACTGTTTTTGCGGAGTATAACTTGTGCCGAGTTGACTGTAACCCTTTTTCAAATATTGAAAGCTGGTGCTGAATTCTGAAGATGAAAAGAAGAAATATAGGTCAGCATGAGGTGTAAATCACCTTAGAAGTAATAGACACTCGGCAAAGCAACCTAAAGTATGGGACTTGTTTACAAATGAGAAAAGGGTCCTGAGGTTTCAGGGAGTTAGCTCGAATATTTCTGATCATGTTGAAAGAGAACTTGAAAATGAGGATATACAGAGAAGACGTGAAAATATAGAGACAAAGATTATTTTCAAAAGTGGCCTTTTCCTCTTAGCAGGACTTCCAGATATCGAACGTTTTAGATATTTGCGACACGCCAAGGAAATGTCAAATATATTTATGAAATAAATAATTTTTTTCGTGTGACAGCCTTATTGAATTCCTTGGTTTGCAGTTCGGTAGCTCACTCTCATGTATTTTTGGTGGATAAGTTGTCCTGCCTTCACGAGCGGCCAAAATAGTTTTATCAACCATCGGTAAACTTTAGGAAATTTGTTTCCCGAGTAGTAAAGTTCATTGCTTAAGGGCACAACACCGCAAGCTCTATTTATACATACGTACATCCATCCATCCATACATCCATACATCCAATACACACACACATATAAATACACTTATGCATACATACATACATACATACATACATACATACATACATACATACATACATACATACATACATACATACATACTGACTGACTGACAGACAGACAGACATGTACATCAAGTTTGTTGCAAGTTGTAGTCTTCATGTAATCTGCCGGTCCTCTCTAATCGTCGGACACAACACGGAATCGCGATACTTGTGTATCGATTACGGAGACGCCGACGGAAATGAGCTATGACCTGTCGGCTTTATATAATAGTCGAAAAATAATGAACTTCTCCGAGCCGTAGCTTCAGCTCTCACATCGGTTGTTTTTTTCAGAGAGAATTTAATTTCTATAATTACATTTCTCGATTACTCACCTCCAACTTACGCCTTCCAAATTACCTACATAGGAGGTAAGCATCGTATTTAATGACACATAATCGAATGATAAAAGCTGAGTCTACGGTTCTGATGAGAGAAACAACTATGAAATACCGCTCGAGGACGTTGACACCAGAGCCATGTTGCGCAACTCTCGTACAACCTTTATTGAACGAGAAACGTGTCGTACGCTGAACGGAGTGAAAGGAATGGGTCGCCAGCCAAGTCAAGAAGATACGTAAACTATACTATCTCAATCAAAGTATTTTCATCCAAACCAGATGTAAACTGTAAATGCTGGCCTATTTCAGTATGTTGCAATTGTCAATGCACATTGTAAATCATTTGTGAAACGTATCGCACGCCAGGCTTTGAAGAGTCTCATCCCTGGAAAAATATTAGAAAGCAACAATGTCGTTCTCGAAAAAAAATAATGTTAAAATGGCCATTTGAAGTAGAAAACTTCAAGAGTTATAAATTTTGTTATTAGATAGTGATAAGCTGTTCCTCTGGAACTGCTGCAACAAGGGTGTTGTGTACAAAAGAATGGTCATTTCGTCTATGGTGGTGTTTCAAATGAGTCGTTCTGACTCCCTCCCCCAATCCGGCAAACCGAACAGTTAACAGCATAATCATCGTGCGACATACATAGCAACTACCTGCAAAACAATGTGGCTGAAGGCTGCTGAAAATACGTGATTTTCCGTTCTATGATCGCAGATAATTTTGACTGCCAGTAATAAACTGAGAACGGGAAAAAAACAACTGTTTATACTGCTCGTGCCATAGCGGGAAAGTGACCAGTAGAGTTCAAGTTCTTGCAGAGAAACACTATTATCAACTGTGTTTCTATCCATGAAAATCGACTGAAATGTAGTTTAACATTTGTCATATATTACACCCAAAATGATAATTTATACAAGTTACGGTTACTCAAACTACATGTTGTTCTAAGGGTTTAATATGAAATAGAAAACTCCATATTTTTCAAGTCTTCCGCCCGAATACCAAATAAAATTCGCGGTCCCAGGCCGTCGACATGGTTTCAATTGTAATGTTCGCTAAACGTAATTAATGTAAATTACCTGGAGTGGTCGATATGGTCAGAGTTAACTCTGAGAAAAGGTCAATAACCGAAGGCATAAAAAATGTTGTGTCTCCGATAACATGCCATCAGGAAAAAGGGTAGGTCGGGTGGCATTTTTTAAATTTATATTTATGTGGCTTAAACCTCTTTACGAAAAATCAGCTATCAATGAGGGGAGTTTATTAAAATATTGTCATTTCCTTTCGGAACAGATTAAGGTAGAACGCACCTCGGGGACAGATATTCAGATTCTCATTGTTGAACAACACCACAGTCATTTGTGATCGGTCTATTTCGCTCGGCGTCTATGCCCCAATTGACGTGTGTACATATGCCTGAGAATATGCCTGGGATTTCTCAGGCATATGTACACACGTCTATAGGGGCATAAACCCCGGGCGGAATATAGACCGATCACAAGTGACTGTGACAACATTGATGTGCCACAGCGAGTATTTGTGTACGAGTGCTAGCGGATGGAGGAGTCGCGGTCGGAAAGATTTTAACAACAGCTAAATTTTTGAACCTCTCTTGATGTTCTTTTTTGCCCACGTGTGAACACGTGGGCATATGTCGCAGCGATGTCTGTCTGTCTGTGTGTCTGTCTGTCTGTTGGTCCATTTTCTCAAAAACGGCTGAACGTATTTCAGTCAAATTTGGTAGACATCTTCAGAATTCAAATGGCTAGAACTGAAAAGGTTTTGGTGGGCGTGGCTTGGATATTAATGAAGTTATGAAAGTTTTAATTTTTCTGTTACGCCGCGTATGACAAGTGAAAACAATCGACTGTTTGAAGGCGCTGTGAAATGTGCTTGTCCAGGTTGGCTACAGCTGCAGCTGGATAGCTCTGGTTTCAACCACGGTCCCTCCGTGTTTCACCTCGTATTGAACATTAAAAATATGATATTTTATTACTCATTCAACTCACTATTCAAGATAAAATATCGTTTAGCAAATTAGCTTTATCCTTGGTAATTGATTGTTTCCCTCGCTGCTCGATCGCCAGAAATGAGTACATACGTTCTTAGCCCTGCGTACGATGCTGTGTGTTCCGCTACAGCTAATAGCCCCGCTCACCACAGCCCTGCAAAGGCCCGTACGTAGAGTTGGTGACTTCAAATCCATTTTTGGACTTGACGTAAAAAGCCAAATTACTGCCGAAATTCAGCGTTCTTGGGCCCAAGTCATATCCCTGCCTACCTCAGCTACTCGATCGCTTCCAAAAATGCCAGTCTTTTATTCTTTTTTCGTAAATAACCGTCGATGTCGGCAACTCTCTCGCTAGCCCTGCGTACGTACGCAGTGTACGCTGTGCATTCCCTGTGTGCGTTCCTAACACACAGCGTACACTGCGTACGTACGCAGGGCTAGCGAGAGAGTTGCCGACATCGACGGTTATTACGAAAAAAGAATAAAAGACTGGCATTTTGGAAGCGATCGAGTAGCTGAGGTAGGCAGGGATACGACTTGGGCCCAAGAACGCTGAATTTCGGCAGTAATTTGGCTTTTACGTCAAGTCCAAAAATGGATTTGAAGTCACCAACTCTACGTACGGGTCTTTGCAGGGCTGTGGTGAGCGGGGCTATTATTAGCTGTAGCGGAACACACAGCATCGTACGCAGGGCTAATACGTTCTCTACCTAGCCTCATGGCATGGAAGTGCTGATGAATAATATTACTTTTGGGTCAAAGGTATTGAAGTGTCCAATCAGGTTCGTGCACAGAGTCCAAGGCCATGACCTACTTCATGTACTTCTGCACTGTTTTGATTTTGCTTCGCCAAGAAACGTATTCGTCATTGTCCATAGAAGTATGTTTGCTCTCCTTTGAGGTTGTTTGTGAAACAAATCCGGGATAGGCCTTGGAATGCATACGATCGGCATCGCGGCAGTGCATGTAGCTAGCCTACGAGTATGGCGAGAGTGTCCGGCTTTGGCTACGCCGCCTCCCACCTCCGGCAGGCGGCGTAGCCCCCGGCGTAGCCAAAGCCGGACACTGTCGCCATACTCGTAGGGCTTCGCATGTAGCGTACCATGCTTGTGTAACTGCCGAGCTCAACGTGCATTCACGGTTGATACTCGTGTACAATCATGATGTGTTCAATTCTGATGAAGATTCATAAGTCTTACTTTTGCAGTCTTTTTTCCGTACGATAATCCCGACAATACGTGTTACTGTTAGACGAGGTGGCCATTTTATGATTCAATACTGCACAGCTACATAGCGTCACTATTGTGTGATCGAGGTACAGCATTGTTGAACGGGATACAGAAACTCTGCAGAGGGAGAAAACGATCGTTGACATGAACAGTCAATGTACTTCAGCACGTAGTCCGCAGATAGCGGATCGAGAAAATAAACGTGTCCCAGTAAATAACGGAATATTTATGTACATTAACTCGATATTAATCAAATTTCCAGCTCATCGCAAAAAATGTATTGCAAAGATTAATTTGTCACTGACAAATACTGCACTGTATGGAAAAAACAGTCTGTAGAATAGTTCAACCTCAAGTGGTATTACCCGAGACAAACACTTGTGTTGTCAATTTTGATTTCATTTCATAAACTTCATACTTCATCGAGTATCGTGTATTTCAGCCTTTGTGAAGCCATTTTATTGATATTTTCAATTTTTGTCTTGGCTTTGTTGTGGAATATGTTGAATCGTCTCCGTGGACATGTAGGCAAAAGTGTGACGGGGTCGAAGTGACTTGGGTACCTGGGGCCGACCAAAACCAGTGTGAATTATTGGGGTCAAAGCGGACAGCGGCCGGGATGACGTGTTCCCCAAGCGAGCTACCTTCAGAAGTCTGTTTCATCGCAAAAAACGTCAACTTTTAAAACCCGTCATTTATTTACTGATGTTATTCTCAGCATCACAAACATATACGCCTCTGCTATGTATCACAGCAAATAGTTATATTTGAGCGCCCCGTAAATGGGATCCTCGTTTTTTGCGAACCCGGAAGTGTGTCTTGCTCAATGCATTTCCTACCCATAGCGAGGGAAACTGCCCGCGTTCCCATGCTCCCATGCACCCTTTTCAATGCCAGTGCAACGCCATCTGTGCAAATTTGTTGTGGTATGCTCCCTTGTGATGGAAAACCTCTCTTATTCTAACAATGACGTAGTTGACTTTGGACTTCGATTTCGTAAATGTGATGTCCATGCAGTGAGTTTGGGTTGGCGCGCTTATAATGCAATCTTCGCCCGCCTGCGGTCCGATATCCCGCATTTATTAGCGATATTTATCTGTTTTGACTTGACCAAAGTTGGCAAAACTTGCTATGTACATTAAAGATACTATGATACAAGATTATTGAAAGTCATTTGACATTTTTTTCAGCCAATTCCCAATATGCATATTTAATGAACCTTCCAAATTAGGGATATATACTGGCATTTACTTGATAAAATTTGGCGAAACATGCTGTGTACATTGATCATTATACCAGGTTATAACAGTATTGAAAGTCATTTTGCATTTTCATGTCAGCTAATTCATAATTTGCATAAATAGCTAACAAGCTTTCACGGTTTGGCATATAGAGCTGAAGGACTTGACCAAAGGTAATTACACATGCTATATTGTGATACAATGACAGTACTCAAAGAAATTAATTATTTTATTTCAGCTAATTACATATTTGAATACTTAATGACCTTTAGATTTGATCTGTGGTGAAATTCATTGTGTTGATCATAACTCTTTAAATGTAGCAAAGCATGTAGCAAAGGTTCAAACTTGCACATAAATGCAATATATAATGAAACACGTGAGCATTTTCAGTTCATATCTGGTTTACTTTAGCCAATACCTTATTTGCAAATTTAATGAACTTTCCTAATTAAGGATATTTACCTGTCTTGACCAGACCAAAGCTGACAAATTGTTTTGTACATTAAAGATACTATGATACGAGATTATTAAAAGTCATTTAACATTTTTACTTCAGCCTATCCTAATTTGCATATTTAATGAGAACATTTCAATCAATTCCTTATTTGCATATTTTAATGAACTTTCCTGATTGGGGATATATATTTGGATTTAGAATTAATCTGTGGTGAATATTATTCGTTATGTTGATCATAACACTTTCAATGAAGTTGCAGAAATGTGGCAAGGGTTCAGTTTGCATATAACTGCAATATATAATGAAACACGTGGGCATTTTCAGTTCATATCTGGTTAAGGGAGGAGACTTAGCCGAGCGGTTTTAAATGCAATGTCGTCCGCTAGGTGACTAGGTACCATACGTTGTGAGTTCAAATCTGATCAATAATTTACTGAATTTGATGGTAAGTTGCTCACTATGAAGCCTGATCAAATTCAGTTCATTCAGTTTTGATATTTGGCCAAATTACAGAAAGTCACTGAATATGCAAATAAGATTATAATGAGCATGTCAAACTAAGGCGCTTTAAATAAAATTCTTTGTTTGCCGTCCGCGTGCTTGTAGGTTTTCAGAGAAAATTAAGAAAACAAACACAATGTTAACACTATTACAAATAAAAATATTATTTTCCAAAAGAAACCAAATAAAAATGAGCTAAGTTGATACACATGTGTTTTTTGTCTGTGTTTGTTTGTTTTTTTCCCTGGCTGGCTGGTAGGTTTATCAAAATCCAAGGACGACAAACAAAGAGTTTTCTTTAAATGGTCTAACCAAACTTTCAACACATTTCAAACTAAGTGTAATTAATATACCCTAGAAGTCTGATGAATTCCAGCGTATTCAGCTTTGATGTATGGCCTATTAGTACATATATTCAGAGATCTAATGAAATTTGGCGCATTGAAGTTTGTATGGCCTAATATACAATAATTTTTAAAATATGTCAATGAGCTTTTAATTTGTAAGCCGCTTCAACGAACCTTTCAGTACAATAGTAAGACCATCAAATAGTTTTGATGTTGCAGTTTATTTAAAATTTGGTTCATTCATTTTTTGAGATATAGCTTATTTAAGAAATTCTATAATTATGCAAATAAGAAAAATATAGACAGACAGACAGACAATGTCGACATTAGACACTGTTTAGCCATCTGGCTCACGGTAAAGAAAAACGAAGTCCAACTAATATATATGCATATTTCATGTAAACCACATCAAAGCATCAACAACAAACATTTTAGAGGTGATCATATCCATGGACTCCGAGAGTTTGTGTTCTTTTCTGGGATACCAAGAACACGAATCCCAGCAAGGACTTTTATTGAGAAAGCTGCCTCGGTGGGTTGCAGACTGCCACAGGAGTTATTCACGTTTTATTTGGTAATACGCACTTGATACTTTTATATAAATGCACTTGAATTCCTTACCCCTGAAAAATTCCAGCTTGATATTACCATTGCCGAGGAAGGCTTGAAATCGGTTTACATGACATGACCCGCAAACTCACCTGCAGATGGTTCAAATGCTTTACATCAAGGCTTAACCTTGTAGCTGAATCTTTATGAACCAAATGGATGAAGTGCTGTTTGTCTGTCGTACACTCACCACTTTCTATCTCTTCCCACTCCTTCAAGATGCCATATGTCACCTCTTGAAAAGAAACTATAGGCATAGTACAGGTCGTTCACTTCTCTCAGACTCGCTTGTGAGTGGTCATTCTGTATCTTCCAATTTTCAGTGGCTGAGGCAACACTTCTTTTTACCAATTTTTGTATTCTCCTGCAAAATTTTTCATCGCTCTAGATCTCTCTTGCATGGAATTTTTGTGTTTAGACAATGACTCATTTACTTGTTTTGCCTTTACTCCCCGTCATCATTTAATCCAATAGCTTCAGCCAGGTCATTCAATACCAACATGAACAGGTTTTCTCCATCTGAGTAGCTGTATCCCGAGGATAGTGATTCTGCAGGGTAGCTGCAACAGTCCCATGGAGTCTGTAGTGGTTAGGAAGTTGATATCTTTCTGCGCATTCTTTGCTGTCCCGTCACTATGAAGAGGAAAAATTATGACGAATCAATCGCAGCACAAGCAGCAACTTTCGCAAGTAAAGTGGCCTTAGGCTTTATTACCATACATTTCACCCGAGTTGGCTTCGGTAACCAACCTAAACTTATCCCAGGCTGAGTTTGGACAACTGTACGCATAAGATTGCTTATACTGAGGGCACAATGTCCCACGAAAGCAACTCATAACCTTATCAATAGTACCTCGTCAGTATATTTTCAATCCCCGAATGTTTTCACATCTCTGTAATCAACAATTTCTGCAAACTTAGCACTCACATATTTTTTTCCTTTCTTTTTCTTTCTTAAATATACTGATCACATGTTTAAGATTTTGGTCATCTGTATCTTTTAATGCTGTTGCTAAACGGAAATACCGATTTAGTTCACTCAGCTGTGTTTTGTCCCTTTTCAGTTTCTGGACAGTGTCTGATAACCTGTTCAACTTCGTGTGCACCTTACCTTCTATGCACTCCAACTTTACTGTTGTTTCAGGTCTTCTTTAATCACTATCTCTTTTTCTCTTCCTTTTCCTGTTAAGTCGAGCTTTCCTTTGCCTTGACTGCATTGATTTTTTAATTGGGACAAGAACTTATTATTCAAAGCGGTAAAGTCTTCGACAGCTTCCTTCATCAAATTTTCTTCATGGTTTAATGTTCTGTTTCTATCTCTCTAGTACCACATGTCATTTCTTGGTGCTGTATTTCCAAGTGTAGAAGTAGTGTTGAGTCATCTTAACTCTCACATGCATTGAGTAATTTATATTTACTTCTCTTAGTTTAAACTATTGTCTGTAGCCTCTCTTCTCTCCTTATAGTATCATGTGACCTACAAGGACTGTACTGTGCATACCTTTCAGGGCCTGAAATTAACTTTTAGTGATGGTAGTCAGGCTGACTACCATTTTCAAAAGTTGGTAGTCAACAGAAGAGTCTTGGTAGTCAGAATATTTTACGCAGAAAAAAGTTGAACAACCTTGTAATTTAGCCCTAATGAAATTGTCTGTTCAACATATTTTATTTTCAACAGGTGAGTATATCTTTAAAAATTGACTGACTGACTGTAACTTGTTCCGTACATACATAGTGAGGTACATACAAATACATGCATGTTATCGGTATTAATATGTTTGTTAACTTGAAACTCTATATGTTATGTTCAATAAAACAAATGTGTGATTAAAAGTTTAAAAAGTTAAAAGTGTAAGTTTTAGAACACATGGTGAAATATCATCTATCAATCGCATGAAGGTGTAAACGTCATCGTGAAACAATACTCGTTCGTACTGATATTAGCGTATGACCGTGCGCTTTTGAAAAGTGATTTTGTGGACAGATTTTGCAAAACATCGAGTGTTTCCAATCATCATATTTCAACCACTACTCTCTGCCCAGCAGTCATGACCTCTGAAATTTTCGTGTCACCTTGGGCTTTTTCGGAGTGTTTCCAATTGCTCCGTCAACATCATTGTGGTCATTATCATCCGTTGATATTTTCAGCATTTTTTCAGCTGCGTCTTCAGTCTTTTCTAGTGACCGTGACGTAGCTATTCCAGCGGCATTTTCACCACTGACTGCGCCACTCTCTTCAGATTTGTGAAGAACGGACTTTGGAATTCTACGGAAATGGTTTAAAATGCTCATTTTACAGCCTCTAAAGTAAAGTTATTTGACGAGACTGCATGTGACTTGTGATGCTCATGCCTTGTGAAAACGTAACTTGTTTTGCATAAATGTCGCAAAAAACAGCCAAGCTAACGAAATTTTTATAACACTGACAAAAGAAAAAAATGAGACATTTTGGTAAAGTTTAGCATGTCTACACGTCTATTTAGCTTTGGTCAATGAACTGGTTGGCTTATGTATGCGTGTAATCAGCCCGAATTTTCACTGGTAGTCAACCTGACTACCACTTTTCAAAGTTGGTAGTCAGAACAGAAAAGTTGGTAGTCAATTGCCGCCAGACTACTGCTAATTTCGAGCCCTGCCTTTCCGTAATATTCCCAGTACTTTCTTTCACCACAAAACTTGACCTCACAGTATGTGAATTTGGAACACTCTATTTCGCCTATGCATTGGACCCATGCCATTGAACCGCCTTCCTTCCTTTCTGCGTATGCATATAGTTTGATAATGTCCTCATTGGTTATTTCTGTTTTATTCCCTGGTGCAAAAGGGGGTGGACTTTCAAGTTATTCTCAGTTGTAACAATATCTCGGTTTGCTACTAGGGCACCAATACCTTATTGAGGTTATGGTATGGTTACGACATATTCTGTCAAGCCACGCTGGCATTTTTATTTACTATTTTATACAATTAAAACCATTGTATGGCTCTTCTAATTTCAGAACATTCAACAGCAATTTTAGCCGCTGGTATTAAGCATACCCGCCATCCTCTATTCTCGATAGGTCACCAGCGGTGAGGAAGAATGATATCCAGTCATCTGAAAACAAAGTGATCATAGTTGACAATTCTTGCTTTCTTTATCTTTTTCTTTGTCCGGGTACCTATTTTACGATACCAGTTGATTATGTAAATATTTACACAGTTTGAAAACAAACAAATAAATAAATAAGTACACATACACACATTTTTATGTTTTCAGAACTTGCTTTTTTAAAGTAAACTGACAAAATTATTCACACATACAGTTCATATACACATCCATCCATCCATCCATCCATCCATACATATATACATACATACATACACAGTAAAGGGAGGGGTTGACGCGTCACCGGAGCCGCTCCTATGCTATTTTTCCTTTACATTACAAACACTGGATTTCATGCACGATATCTAGACGTATAACGTCGATTAGACAAACATGTTTTGCCTTTCACCAGTCGCCAACATAACTTGGATGTAGTGTTTACATTGGTCGTAGGGGTCCATTTGACCTTTGAGTGCAGTTCGGTCGAGCCCACATACATACATGGGAAAATATAACAAAACTTACGAGGGACTTTTATAGGACCAGTTTTTTATGTCATTCCAAGATAGTAACGGGCGGTGTGCAGAAGCAGAACTTGCCATATTATTGATAAAAAATGGCTTGTCTTCATTAAAAGGCAGTGTCAATCTAAAACCTGTGATCAAGTTTTCATTATTCAATACTATTCAACATGATTTAAATACTCATTTATTGCATACTTTCTCAGTTATAAACTGTCGTACAACCAAGTTTGGCAAACTATTGTGTTTGAAGGTAGAATGAACCTCAGGGACAAATATTTGGGCTATAATTATTGGACGATTATTTTCTGATCCACTCCTTGTGAGAGTTCATTTTAAAGTTCCCTGAGTAGGACAACTTTTCATTGTCTTAGTTTTAAAAAATCCAAAATTTTATTGGTTCCCATATAGTTAGCAAAGGGATGGCAGCCATTTTGAATTATAAATATCATTCAGTGAATGTATACGGAGATATCTCACACCTCGAGAATTTTCGTTGTTTTATTCAGTATGAATGTTGGTAATATATTTATGTATGCCATCAGTATATTTTACGTAAGCCGACTGTATGAATTTGGACAGTTATATGTTAATTGGAAACACTGACAAACAACACAAAGTTGATGGTGAACTAGCACCAAAGTGTCACTTATCTAGACACACGCCGCGCTTAATTGTTGGAACATCCACAAAATCATCGAGCTGATATCAGCTCAAACAAGCTAGAAGTTTAAGGATAGACATTTTTAATGTAAATCAATGTTCCACTCTGAGCTTATATATCCCAGATAGACATGGTGGAGAATCCGAGCATTCTCTTTTTTACAACCGCGGAAGATGCCTGGTCCCAAGCAATCGCTGTTTCCAAAAGAGATGTCCTTTATTTCTATTATCTCTGCCGTGACATACTGCTGCCATTGAACTGTATCTCCAGTTTCTCTACGGGTTCGGTCCATCGTACTGTACATTCTACCACCCGTGTTGCCTTTTCCAACTAAGAGCTATAGCTCTGTATGTTCGGATTCTCCCACCACGTTTTGCAGTTCACTGTCGTCTTCCATCGGGATATTACCATGCGAGAGGTCGTCCGGATACATGAACAGAGAAGAGACTCTCAGTCCTAAAAATTAACATCCGTTTATTCTTTTGTGTAGAAATTACATCTCGATACCCACGCTTACAAAAAGTCCACTGATGATAAGAGGCTGCTATACCACAACTAATACCCAATTTTACACCCTCTTAACTAAATTATAATTGCATGTTCGATTTATACCATTACAATAATTCGAGGTAAAACTTAATCATACAAACAAATCTAACAATTAGCGGGTAATAATTTACATATCTTAATAAGTGATAGAATTCGTAAAATTACACTTCTGATAAAATTCTCGTAAATTAATCATTATCTAAAACAAATATTTTCGAAAAGTCTACCCTTAAACTTCCAGCTTGTTTACTCACATCAGCTTATGCTGATATCACCTCAATGACATTGTGCATGTTCCGACAATTTCGCGTGTGAATACATCTCTTTGTTTTGTGTCACCAACAAGCTGGACTATAAAATACCCGGATGATTAAGATCATTTCCATAAGATTCTAATTAAGGGGTATCTTTACGTTCTTATGGTATAGTTCATTGAGTTCATAATAATTTCAATTTTACCATTTGACCAGCATTTCCCGACTTCTTCTACATTTCTGTCTAATAGGAATGAAGTAGTTTCGACCCAAACAAATAGGCTGTCTGGTTGGCTGTTCGTAGACGAGTAACGATAACATAATTTCGTGTTGTCTACTTTCTTGAAAGACGTGTGAATACTCAGTCAACTGCCATTGCAGTAGTTGTCAGAGTTTGAAAGTCAACATCTTCGATTACAAGGGTTAATCTGGCGGAGTCACAGATAACTGTTTTGAATTTACAATGACAAAAAATATCATTGAAATCTTCATATTGTTCCCCAGGGACACCATGATTCAACGATACTTAGGGTCATCCAAGGACGCTACTTTGAAAGACTCGATTGACACTTGACTAAATTTACAAGTGTTTATCATATACTTTGTCAGCTTTGTACATGAATTGCAATGTCAAGTTGTCGTTGGGTAAGTATACATGCTAATTCTCTCCATCTGAACCAGCTCTTTATCACTCAATGCCAGCAGGCCCACAAGTTAGGTGTTATTCATAATTTGAATTCGAAAGTCATCCATAATATCAACTCTATATACCTGCAAACAAAGTTCCCTGTTTTTGGTTGACATGATTTAAATGTTAAGTAGTACTTCTTAGAAATGAGAAGTCCTCCTCAAAAATGGAAGGACACCTGATTGTCGCTGCTTTTCGGATCAAGTAGAGCCATATACTTCATGCCGTCAAGGAGACTGCGGGTGGTTGAAACTGCTTGTCATGGTTCCCCTCTGCTTTTGCTTTTTGGTCATTGGAACCTGTCGAAGTCTGCCATCTTTCAAAATAGAGAAGATCTGGTATGGTCTCCTGTTACTTTACAAGCAGCTGTGATGAAACTTTTTTTCAAATGCATTTTAATGCCTACCTCCTTAGCTTTGGCAAGAAGTATTTCAGTTTAATGGTCATGACAGCAGGCATAAGTATTCATTCAAAAATCAGGGGTCACAGATCAAAAAAAGTTACCTGAACTAGGTAGTTCCTTGACTATCGAACTTCAATGGCATTGGTCAGAAATTAGGAAATCCATTCATATTGTATGAATGACATGCAATAGCAGTAACAAAATACATTTTTTCAAAGACTGACGATAATGGGAACCCAAATTTATTCATGATTTGTACCTATTGCAAAGAGATAAATCATCCAAGTGACATTAATTGACAAGCATTCTTTTATTCTTGAACACAAACTTGCTGTGACAATACAATACAAAAACATATTTACCCAAACTGCTGTATTAAACATTCAGAAGTTTGGAAACTCTGGGTTTTCCGTATCTCTTTGACAAAGGCAAAGCAATCAAATTATGAAAATACCCGAGTCATAATTTATAGAGTATGGAGCAAGTTGCCATTCTGTGAACAGAAATGACAATAACTGTCAAATATTTAGTAGTCAATTGACCATGAACACCACCAGTCTAGTGATCCTGCAGTCTACTTTGCTAGTCCTGCCACACATTTCTTATCATTAAATACTACTAGCATTCACTGTGTCATCTACCCAGCTTTATGACAAAGTCTCTGGTTCTAGCAATCAATTCCTGTTCCTTGATCCTGGACTGCTGTAATTGCTCACCATTAATATTCTATTCTGACACTTCAAATATGCTGGATTATCAATCTTCAATAATTATTATGACCTATTTGCATAAATGCCATTTACATACTTTGATGAAAATGGTGTGCATTTCCAGAATATATTGAACATTTGTGTGACACCTATGAGCAGGTCAGGAGGCTTTTGATGACTGATGACTTCATATGTTTCAGTATGCAGAACAACTTTTTGCAGTGTTTCGGCAGTTTTTTATTGTCTGAGAAGTCAGTCTTATATCGGTCAGAATCTCAAAACATGCTAAAAGATTCACTGACAAGTATTTGAACAAAAATATGATGCAATTTTGGTCATCCAACAGAAATACATGCTAATTAGAGTCAGACATGACAGTTTTCATTTAAAAACACATGGGTCAGTATAAAGGTGCTTGGAAAACTATTGTATTCCATTTTCCATGGTCCTTTTTGCTGACCCCTGTGTTCAAAGTGTGATAGTTGCTGTACTTTGGGTAGCAAAAGTTTTCTTCAAATCTTGCGTCACGCATAATTTACTAGTGTTGATCATAGAAAGTATTGTATGAACTTGAAAAACAAAAATTCACTTTTTACCCCCTATTATAATAGTCATATATATAAATAACAAGTCATTGACAATGACATAGTCCCCACTTGTAATAGGAGTATTAGTCTTGATGGGGCAGGGAAATGAGGTCATTAAGAAGTATCACTAAAGTGTATATGTTCAGATCTATGGACACATAGGTCTATGTCATTGTTCCCAATTTGAAACAAGAGGCATGTCTAAGTTATGGTTCTAAATCGGGAAAAAAGATCAAACCTCTAGCTGTATCGGCCAGCCAAGAAATACATATGTGCATAATAAATGAGGTACAAGATGTGACATCTTAAGGTCTATTATCCTATCAAAATTGAAGCGTAAAGAACTTGTGGTTACTGAGTTATGCATATATATGCATATTCAAGGTCAAAGGTCATCAAGGTCACGTGACATTTTGAAAAAAACTTTGTATTGCTAATTAATCCATATATGCCAAAATTCAGACCTCTAGCTCTATTGGCTTGCCCACAAATATATATGGGCATAATTAACGAGGTAAAGCATGTGTGTCATAAGGTCTCCCATCCTACTAAATATAAAGGACATAGCACTTGTGGTTACCTATTTATTGACATAATCGTGTATTTTAGGTAAAAGGTTATCGAGGTCACATGACATTTTGTCAAAAAATTTCTATCCTATAGTCTATCCCTATATACTAAAAATCATACATTTACCTCTATTGGCTTGCTCAAAATTAGATATGCACATAATTAATGAGGTACAATATGTGGCGTCATAAGGTGTCCCATCATACCAAATATGAAGGACATAGCACTTGTGGTTACCTATTTATTGACATAATCGTGTATTTTAGGTAAAAGGTTATCGAGGTCACATGACATTTTGTCAAAAAATTTCTATCCTATAGTCTATCCCTATATACTAAAAATCATACATTACCTCTATTGGCTTGCTCCAAAATTAGATATGCACATAATTACTGAGGTACAATATGTGGCGTCATAAGGTGTCCAATCATACCAGATATGAAGGGTGTAGCACTTGTGGTTACTGAGTTATGGACAACTATGTATATTTGGGGTCAAAGGTCACCGAGGTCACGTGACATTTTGTCAAAAAAATTGTATTGCTAAGTATCTCTACATACCAAAAATCAGACCTCTAGCTCTATTGGCTCGCTCAAAATTAGATATGCACATAATTAATGAGGAACAATATGTGGCGTCATAAGGTGTCCCATCATACCATATATGAAGGGTGTAGCACTTGTGGTTACTGAGTTATGGACAAATATGTATATTTGAGGTCAAAGGTCCCCAAGGTCACGTGACATTTTGTCAAAATATCCGAGATATCTGCGTGAACGGATGGACTCACATGGATGGACTCACGGACTGACATGACCCAATCTATGAGGCCCCCTGGACTTTATCTGTGGGGACTAAAAACTGTGTCACTGCATCCTTTTTGCAATATGAATACGATGAGAAACTAAATTTTTATTTTTCTTGGCCTTATACATGGGAGTCTATGTACTGCCTTATACATGGGAGTCTATGGACTGCCTTATACATGGGAGTCTATGGACTTCCTTATACATGGGAGTCTATGGACTGCCTTATACATGGGAGTCTATGGACTGCCTTATACATGGGAGTCTATGGTCTGCCTTATACATGGAGTCTGCGGTCTGCCTTATACATGGGAGTCTATGGTCTGCCTTATACATGGGAGTCTATGGAGGTGAAAACTAAAAAGTCCTCTAACACGGCCAAATTGATCGCATTGTGAAACAAATCGACGTGCATCTGTATGAGGTATGGTACTATCCTTGTACCAAGTTTGAACGAAATCGCTCCAGGCGTCTCTGAGATATCTGCGTGAACGGACGGACGCAACGGACATGACCAAACCTATAAGTCCCCCCGGACGGTGTCCGTGGGGACTAAAAACCAAATAATGCCAAAAAAGTTCCTGTATAGTATGGATTTGACACTGATGAAGAACAACAATCCTTCTGTGCTTTGATTTCATTGATAATTCTAAACTTTGGTCATCATTTGTAAATGACTGTACAGAAGATCATGAAATTGTTCATATGTGTATGTCCTGAAAGGAAACACTCATACTGGTCACAATTTATAAACTTAATTTACATATTTTTCTTTAAATCTCCAAAAATAGCACTTTTATAGTACAATTGTCCTTTGATGCTATGATGCATCTGAGAGTGATCTTTGGACTGTTGACTGTTCAGGTCCATCACATTCAGGCCGTGTCTTCTTGTATGGGTCAAGTTTCAGTACACCTGGTCTGATGACATCAACATCTCGCCGTAAATATTCACGCATTGATTTGACAATGGTCGGCTTGCCTTCGAACTCCATTATGATGTATCTGAAGAAAAATTAAAGTCATTAAAATACATATTGTATTTTAAGAAGACCAGTACAATTTTGGTAAGCTTTAATATTTTCAATATTACCAGTATTGATCTATACGAGCGGTATGCTTTCTTATTCTTCTCCTTAAAGTTTATAAAATACAGGTATTCACCTTGCTGGAAAAACACATTGTGTCTGATGTATACTGATATTGTTGACGCATGGATAATGCTGGCCCTTAATAGAAGACAGTTATCAACTGTAACTTACCACTGTGTACCTGAAGAAGTACTTTGAAAGTAGCTCTGCATGGCAGGGCTGTGTGTTACCGGCGTTATACGGCTGTGGTGGGAGGCCGTATAACGCCAGTAACACACAGCCCTGCCGAGCAGAGCTACTTTGAAAGTAGCTAGAGCCGGCTGTTCACAAGTGATCAAGTCCAGCAGTAGGGAAGCTTGGCTGATTGGATTTGCTTATTACTGAAATATCTGTAAAGAAGACTGAACTGAAAGGTCTAGGTACATCTTATATCAGTAGAATTGTGACTGGTATAGAAAAATCATTGTAAGAATGACAGTGTTGGTATGACTTCAAAACCTGGAAATGTCTCTCTCCATAGTAGCTGGACCAAAGAGTTATTTTTCCACTATTAACTGTTCTTACCTTCCACTTCTGTAACCCTGTGAGTGTGATATCATTTTGAAAGGCAAATTTTTCTCTCCCAGGTTTTCAATTGCTCTTATCAAACCGCCTCTTTCAATAATGGCTTCACCAACTCGTCTCATGGCTGCAATGGTTTCTGACTGAAAGGCGATAGAAAAACCGGGAAAATCGATCACGTTCTGTATTTACTAAGCGATGTATTACCCGAGCACAAAACTCTAACCTTTACTAGCAGGGGACAACTTTTCGAAAGAACATGTACATTATGTGGAGAATAGGGTTGCTTTCCTTGGCTAAATGAGGCCATCACTGATTTTCTCCAATATGTGATGCAAAATAGATAACTTTAAACACAAATCTTAACTTTAGATGTTAAAACGTGGAAATCTCATGCGTATGGCACAGTGACTGTCTGAATAAAGAGCATCGTCCTCTTTCAATACATCTTGAAGACTGAAGTGGCCGGTTGAGCTGCATGTGGTAGTGTAGTTCTTACTTACTGGTGTTACAATATGTATACATTCACATAACAACAACTTTCATTTATTCGTTCAAGTGCTTACCCTATCAAGGACTCTTAATATAAGCGAAAGCTCGTATCGTGGCATTCTGCAACGGAGAAGAAAAAAATGTATCACGGAATCGTAGTTACTTGCATGTGCGGTCTCATGTACGTGCAGAAAATTTGCATATGACCCGACCTCCTTGTGATGAACAGGTCAATTGGGGCCTTTAACTTGTAATTAAATTTCAAAATAAAAATCAAACTAACAACAGTATTGTAAGTTTTTATTCCACAAAAAAAGTTAAAACTGGAGATGTTTTAAACATTTTTGTGTAAAAAAATTATGCAAAGAAAGGAAATTTAGGCCGAATCTTGACAGGTACTCTAAAATTTCAACGGAGAGTTAGAGGGTTTCTGTCACATCCGGGACATTACAGAAGTCCTCCATGATGGCTGCCTCCAGGTCACTAATGCTTGTAAGTGCATTCACACTTTTGATGAAAGACCTTCATTAAGTTTTGAATAGTTTTACATCTATGCAACTATCGCTTTGAGAAGTGTTTATGTCGATGGTTACGGTGAATCAGGATCGAAAAATGCAACATTTCGAGTTGAACTAATCGATCGCGTATCGGCTAGCTACCGGCATATTAAACTTCTGACCTCTGTATCGTGTTCAGATCCGATCCCGAGCACAGACAGTATTTGAGCTTGTGAAGTTAGAAAGGTCGTTTTGCTGAACGACCGACCTGTTTCGCTAATGATACAGATCGTTTGCATACTTTTGTAGCTGACGATGAAAGCCGCAGATCCATGTATAAATTGAATTGAGAGCAAAGACATAAGACTAGAGTATGACATAGCATTACAGACGAAGGCCTGTGACTCTGTGAGTTGTCTGGGCTCTTGGAGTGTTCAGTGTACAGTAACGAGTAAAGTATTTTTCTACGTGTACTACACTGGAAACTCCAAGCGCCTGTGGTCAGGATGAGTAGGAATGCCATTGCTTCTATCCTTAATCCACGGTGACTCTACCCCAACCGTGCTTAATGATCCTACCACAACTTTGGATATTGTAATGCATAGTGGAATGGTAGGACAACCTACAACAGCAAGTGTTATAGCGTTGATCGCGATTTCGGGTTTGTTACTAAATATAGCCGCGATTTCGGGTTTGTTACTAAATATAGCTGCACGCGCGCGACTTTCGGACAAATAAGCTGAAATTCGGACAAATTTTGTCGTTGTATGCGGGGCTGTTGTTGCCGCATCTAGTCTCAGTCATCAATTCATACGCATAAGTGTGACGCTAAATAGCCTTTCAGGCTTTCTAACACTCGCAGGTTTTATTTTGTCGTTTATGTGAAAAATGCAGACAAATGTTTATTTATGCATATTAATGAGAGAGAACAGTGACGTCATTTGCGATCAGGGCTATTCCAGGCAACTACTTTCCAATGGCACCCTGATTTGGTGTCATCAACACGCAGCACTTGTCCAACTGTGCAGAAATGCACAACATATGCGTCTTTTATTTTCCTCTGATTGTCGTCTCATATTTATGCAATCACACCTTGAACCAAATTGCCATTATAAATATAAGGTTACTGTGTCTATTTTACTGTCGTTGGTAGAATGGAAAAAGCCCATGTTGATATAATCTTTTAATTGTTGTACTGTTTCAGGCAAGGTGCTTTAGCACCTCTGTTGTCAGAACACAGATGGTCAAGGTGAGTTGAGTATCATGTTTTGCTCTCAAAGTTTTCATCATTTGTTCGATGGAGTAAACTGAACTGAGTATCAAAGTATCACTTATACTCCTGTTGCTTATACATAAGTTCGATGTGTTTCCACTAACATGACCTGTGCCTCAAAAAGTTGAGCTACTAAACCTTGAAAATGTCTCAAAAAGTAAAAATGTACAAAAAGAAATGTAAAAGAATTGGATCATATATTAAATGCTTTGCTCACATTCAATGTCTTTGTATAGCCACCGATTCAAGTTCATGGTATTGGAGGACGATATGCCCATGCCTTGTATTCAGCAGCCAGCAAAGGCAAACAATTAGATGCAGTAGAGAAAGACATGTCAGCAGTTAAGGTATGTATATGTTTACATGACTTTTGTATTACTTCCTCCTCTATATTCTGTGCAAGCAATAATTATCAATGTATCTAATATCAGAATTAGAACTGAAATGTGGAATCAGCTTTTCATAATGTAACATGTATGCAACATCAAACAAATTCTGGTATTATATAGCACATAAGAAGGTGACTGGAAAGTATCATGAAACTCCTTGAGTACCAGATTGAAGTGCTTTCAATGTTGATAGATGTAATTGAGTGTTCATGTTGGCCAGACATCAAGAGGTGTCTTGAATGAAGATAGGAACGTGTGCCTTGTACTTTATCTTAATGTAAGTATATATCTTGGCAGTGTATGCTATTTTGTGTGTGCTTAAATTCAAAACAAGGCAGTTTTTAGCTCATATTTGGTTTTGTATATAAATACCAAAAGAGCTTATATGATGAGTCGATGGCGTCTGTATGTCTGTATATTTGTGGGTATGTATGTGCGGATGTATGTCCGTCACACACAAAGGCTCCCATACCGCCAAGCTGCCATCTCAGTATTTGGTGTACAGGTAGATGTAGGAGTTGAGATGTGAATTTGTTCAAATGAACATGTCAGTGTCAAAAATGTGCAAATGAGGTAAGAAAAAGCGAAAATCCTGCAAATGTGCAGGAGTGATGGCCAGTGTCTGAAACAGGCTTGAGTCATTTCCTGTCATTGTTTATGAACTGTTACATATTAACAGACCAGATCAAACCATAGACAGTAGAGGGGGGAAGACTGTCTATGGTCCAACTAAGAGGGACTAACTGTTTCTGCTATGCATGTTGCTAAAGTTGACCTCCAGTACCTAAAGTTTCAGACCTTATTTACTTTTGTCATTCTTTTTTTTCTGGTTTAAATATTTCTTGTTGTTTTTCTGGTTGTACTGTGCGGAAATCATTGTCATAACATCAGCGTAGAATTTTCCTGCACTGAACAGATAGAAACAATATGTATTGTTGATCTTCGTACCCATACTGGTATATACCAATTCTGATCATATTTGAGCGACACCGAATGATTGTGGTATTTTTTTTCTGTAGGAGCTGTTTGAAAAAGATGTCAAGTTTGCAGAGTATGTATTCAACCCCACACTGAAAAGAAGTGACAAAAGAGGTATAGTGTTCCATGCAAACATCTCTATTGTGATATTTTACCAAAACACAAATTTTGATTGTGCATTACATATCACAGACATAACTTTAAGGTAGAGCACACCACAGGGACATGTATTAGGAATTTCAAATTTTTTCAGTACTTTTCTGGTCTACCACTTGCAGAGATTTATTTTAAAGCTCTTTGAGTAAGAAAAGCTTTTAATATCTTAATTTTTTCAAAAATTGATGAAGTTTAATTTTTTGGGCTTAGAGCTAACACAGAGATGGCAGCCATTTTGAATTTCAGATATCAATAAATGCTATGTAATTTGTTTCTCAAGCACCAAATTTTGCACAGTGAACACTGACTTTTATTCTTGCTTTTGTAAAAGTATGGTTGAAAGTTTCATAAACCCTTTCACCCCATATCCTTCTCTGGTGATTCAATTTTACCATAGAATACAATGAGATTGGTTCAAACCATGGTGGTGAAAGGGTTAAGGAATTCTAGCAAAAGTTTAGTGCGTCACTTTTAAGGGGCATACTGCTTTAACCTTAAAACGCCATGCCCGTATATATCGTACACGCCCAACTCACGCTCAGCGCCATGCACGGATATATCCGTACACGGCCTGAGGTTCGCTCAGGCAAAGTTTGGAACTTGATTTCCCGCGTTTAACAGGTCACCTGACAAAAAAATCCATTCCTTGCCTTTGAACCCACTTCAGGTCCATATAAGGACTAAAATAATGACATCATCAGTTGTAGCTACGGCAATTTCCAGTAATTTGAGCGACCTTTCGACGAAATCGGGTGGACTATTTTTACCGTGAATATCTAATCAGATCTGGTCGCTGACTTCGCCGAAGTGAGAGACATTCTGAACGCTTTTTCCTGCTGTACATCCTAAAGACGATTGTTTTGTGACAAGTTATTGGCCATTTCTTTATAGAAATGACATATTTTGGTAATTTTTGAGGATAATCTCTGAGAAAATGAAGACTTTTTTGATCGACCGAACGTGATTTTGAAGTTGAACAGCGGCTTGAATGGCGTCACCACGGAGCATCGCATTGACCAGCCTCTCTGAAAGCTCAAGTTTGAGTATGTCAGTTCGGTTTTCTAGGCCGAAAACACTAATGATGAAGAAATTTGAAAGGATTTTCACGAGATCTTAATTTAATCTGTGATTTTGGAGCGATAAGGTCTGTTTATGTCAAGTAAACTTTGGTATCGCGGCATTCTTCACCGTGTATCGAGACGGCCAAGATGGCCGCCGATCACGGGTTTGTGTGTACAAAACGTACAACACGGCACGTTCCGAACTGTTGATCTCGCGTCATATTCCTATGTCTATAACATATTCTTTTGTCGAAATATACCCGATATGTAATTATTTATATCATACCTTTTGGTTCTGTTCATTTACTGGCGAATTATGTTGCGTGCTCGTCAAAATATGTGATCAAACTTTCGTATGTGTTCACATTGACTGTCATGATTTACGGAGACGTCGCGATCAAACGTCAGGGCCAGTACGGTTATCGAAAGCGTTCAGAGGCGAATGTCGTTCTTATTGTACCTCAAACTTACTTTATTTAGTTCTTGAATCGAATTTATTTCTCAGAAGTTCAGGTAGTGCGTTTTTGTGGTGAAATTTTTCGTCGTTTGCCAATCACAGGGTAGCTAATAACGTACTAGCTGAATACAGGCTCTGATTTGAATTGCCTTGTAAGATGGCAGCTTGTTCATGATATCAATCAAATTAGTTGTTTGTGTTTACTTGCAATGCCAAAATCTTTCAAACATATCCTCTCTAACTTTAATGGCAACATTCATTCCAGAACAACAACAATTTAATTATATCTGATAGCAATCAGAATCCAAATAAAAAAATAAAAACAGATTTTCCTGGTTACATGGTTTCACCTTTCGATGCAGAAAGAAATACACAAACAAACAAACAAACAAACAAACAAATAAATAAATAAACGACAAATGAATAAAAGATGTTGTTTACGAAATTCAATCATGTTGCTGATTAAAATTGTCTTGAGCTGTATTTCACTTGTGTTATATGCTTTTGTGTAGTTGTGTTGAAGGGTATGTGGTATTTGTATTATTGACAAATATCAACAATTGTTTGTTTGTTTATTATTTACATTTGATAAGTTCCGCTGCTGAAAATTTTCACCAAAATATGTGTCTTTTCATGACATTTAAAATGTGTAAAAGTTTGCAGGTTTTTGGACGATAAGATCTATTTTTAGAGTCTTTTATTCATTTTCAATACATTTTGAACCAAAAATGTGCATTTTAAGCCCATTTTCCCACCCCCATTTGCTAAACCAAACATGGAAAGACTTCTCGAAGCTTCTCCATTTCCTGATCTTTGAAATTCATAGTGGTTTGGCTGGGCTTCCAATCACAGGAAACACACTGTACCTGTCTAAAAGAAGTGTAACATGTCAAGTTTATTGGTTCAAAAAGTTCTTGGCATGGGAGGCTATATTGCATGAAAGTCTATGGCGTCTCTTAAGGGTTAAAGAGGAATATTCTTGGTTGGGCTTTGCTAACTAGAAGCAGGCATCCATGGCCCAGTGGTTGGAGCACTGAACTCACAATCAAAGTATGGGGAGTTGGAGACCAGGGCTGGTCCCCAGAATAGTGGGCTCATCGTCATCAGATGTTGAGTTTGAGAATGTACTGGGTTGTATGGTGTAGTGTTCATGAGCAGGGCATTCCGCTTCTCTGAATTGAAAACCAGGTAATGGGTACATCAACATGTAAATGGGCTTCTCGTCCAATGGAAGGACCAAATAACAAGCAAATAAACAAAAATTACAAACACTGTCAATGCATTAAAATTAAATGAAAACGTAACAAAGTGTGTTGTATTAATTAGATACATGTTGGTACTGCTCTAGTACATCAAGGATTATGTCCCTTAACCAGGGCTTGACAATTCCTATCGCCCGACGCCCGGGACAAGTGAAATTTACGTTCGGGCAAGTCAAAAATAAATCTGGTCGCCCGCCGGACAAGTTGTTTATACAACTTCTGGCGCAATCAACGCGAACCTGAGTTGCGGTGTCGCCCGATTTGCGTTGTCGTTCACACAAAATAAATGTCAATCACTGACTTTTTTAGATACAATTGTGACGTTCTTCTGCGATTCATTTGCCGACTCACACAATGTTGCAATTTTTCGATGATCGACATGAAATCGTTTCATCGCCAATTAAAAAGTTGCTTAAAACTTGGCGTAAACAGCATTTCTTTGTTGTATGCTGACTGCTCCGCCCCAACAAATTAGGTAAAAAATTGCAAAACCCAATGCCATAGTGCTTATTGGCAATCGACTGTGCAGTACTTCAAAATCATTTATGCGGCCTCGCGAGGTAGACGAACATTGTTGGCAGATAGTTTGTGGAGTGATCGCTGTAAATATGAGTATTTTACGGTAATATTTCCACTAATGCAAACAAGGCATTGTGCATTTTCGCGAGCCAGAGCGTAATTTCCGCTCCGCAGACCTACGCAAAAACCAAGCAAAGTTGTTGCCGTAAAGAGGCACGTAGTTTACGACGATGGGCATCGTGTAACTCTGAGAAACGACATTGTGATGATTTACGACGGCGCCACGAGGGCCAGCGTGAGTGGGATCGTCTGAGAATCGACGACTCGATGTGATGATCGATGTTTCTGACAAAAGATCTAAACATAAGCGTTATGATGAGGAAAAACGCCGTAGACGTTATCTCCCGAAAAGGAATTTGGAAAGCACAGTGGCCTTGGTTGAATTATGACGGTTCCAAAATGTTCAGTACGTCGTGTCTCAAATACCCCACCATTGCCAAAGCATGGAGGTAGGAAGGGTAGAGACTACCTCCATGACCAAACCAAGCGAAATGCTTTGCTTGACAGATACGACATGTTTCGCGTTGAATCGATAAGGTCTCACGAGTTTAGTCAACCGCATTTGGACTGTTTGGTGCATCGCAGATGAGATCGTGACGGGGACAATGATTGTGGAAATTTTGTGGGTCCCGCTGAGCCCGATAGTACGGTTTCACTTGCCAACAATCCGATAGCATGCACTCGCAATGCGTGAACCGAATGACGACGACGACCAGCGATAGAAACTGACCAATCTTTTTACGACGGCATTTATGCTTGCCAAAAACGGGAAGCCGATGTATGATATGTACCCTCAAATTCATTGTTAGCTCTGCGTACAGGTCTGTTAGTTCCCGGCGTTATACGGCCTCTTGTGGTGGAGGCCGTATGACGCCGGAAACACACAGACCTACTTGAATGTAAACTTTTGAAAAAAATCGGCGTCAACATCGGCGAAAATTACCAAGATAAGAAAGCCCTGAAAGCCGCTACGGACTTCGTCACAAGCATTTTGGTCTTGATTATTACAAATGGAGGACAAGTAAAATTTTGAGAGGACAAGTGAAATTGAAAATCCACTTGTCCGACGGACAAGTGAACTGGAAAAAAAATTGTCAAGCCCTGCCTTAACCATGGACAAAGTCTCTTTATAAACCATGTAGTTTCTCAGATTCTTTTATAGTCGGTATCATATTGTCATCTGGTGTGAGTTAATCTGTACGCTAATCTCTTGAAGTCACAAAAATCAATTCTGATTCAGGAGTTTGCATTATTGCCTTATAACAGCGTCTGTGAGCCAATGATTTGCTACATTGTCAGAATGACAAACAGTAAAAATGTTACAATTTTTCTTTGTTTCCAGAGGCATTGGTTGGAGTTCTCAACAAACAGAAATGCAACCCAGTGACGGTCAACATGTTTTCACTGCTTGTTGAAAATGGGCGAATGAAACAGATCCCAGATGTGCTGACTGCATTTGGTCGTATCATGAGCGCTCACCGCGGTGAAGTTATATGTGTTGCAACGACCGCACAGGTATGCATCGTTGCGATGGGTTTTTTAGCATTATTGAAATGTGTTCACAGTGAATTTTTTTGTTTTTGAAGTTTGATATGCAAAGTGAAGATTTGAACACAGTGTGTTATGACTATATCATAGAATGGTATTTTTGTGCAGGTAACTAGTTACTTAGTATGGAAATCTCAATTGCAATTTTGCTTTCCTTGGTGGAATAGATATGGTATGCCAAGGAGGATCCCAGCACTGTTAGTTGGAAACCTTATTACCTTTGATCAGGCATTGTATATGTGGTGCAATTTGTGATGAGTTAAAATACCAAATTCACATGTGATAGATTTTGAAATGAAAATTTTGAGCAATGTAACCAAGAGTAACATGGACCTGTACAATGGCAACATTTGTGACACTGTGGTACTGTTTGGACAGATTGATTGTAATCTAGTTTACCAAATCAAGTATATTTTATGTTTGGTTTCCAGCCTCTTGATGACAAAGAATTGAAGAGTTTGCAAGATGCCATCAAGGGATTCCTCAAGAAAGGAGAATCACTCAAACTTGAAACAAGGGTAAGAAAGCTGTCTGGAGCATACCAAGCCTTGTGTGTTTAATATTCCACTCTAGTCCAACTTGGGTCACAAAAAATCCATTTGAAGTTTTTCTGAGTGCACAACTGTCAAAGAAAGCTGATTGAGATGACGTAGACCTTTTATGTGAATGGTAGAATTTTAGTAGACTTTTTTGCTTATTGAGAGATCTCAGTATTGTATGTATGATTGGGTTTACCGACCTTCTATGGCAAGTACCTTTTTGCACAGGGATGGTGTACCTGCAAATGATGAATGATTATTCATGCTTCTATAGACTATCCTATCAAAAATCTCTGCCATGCACAAATTCACACCCAAGGGAAAGTTTTCTCTTTAGGTGAAATCCGTAACAAGAAAGGTTCTGAGTTATGATCTACCATTGCTCAGTATGTAATCGTTATAAACAAAGATATATGAGTACATTCATGGAACTATATTTTCCAGACAGGTAAATGACAGATTTTTAGTTTCGCTCATCCTCACACCTACCTCTTCTTGGCAGCTAGGTTCAGCCATATTATACCATGGTCTAGAAAGAGTTTGTTATCCACAGCTTTTACAGTTACCTATGTTCATATATGGCTTCTCTTCATTTCTTCCTAGGTTGACCCCAAGATCATTGGTGGCATGGTTGTCAACATTGGTGACAAATATGTAGATATGTCAACAGCGTCTAAAGTTAGGAGACTGTCTGGTCTACTGAAAGAAAGCGTGTAGTATTGTTTTGGTTGTGATATTTGATGTGTGCGTTTTGCCTAATTCTGCTGTAACTTCAGCATTCAGGTTTTAGATATACTGTTCTATATAAACACGTATCCTGATAAATTTATTGTAATATCTGCAGCAATAAAAACTGCTGCTGCATTCAAAATTGTAATAAAAAGTGTGTTCAGTTGATTAGAGTGTCTAGTATTCTCTTTGTGTGCTTAATGCTATTTATGTCCAGTGTGTGATTGAGAATAGAACTTGGTGTGTGTTTCAAATCACAGGCAATGAGAACAGGCACCCACTCATGATCAGTCGTCCTTTACAACAGCTGTAGGATATGATGAGAGTTGGCCAGAAGGAGGTTCAATAGGTACAACTTTTGCTCTGCTTTTGATCTGTTTCTCACTTCCCTCTTTACATCATGCCCAAACAATGTGATGCCCAAACACATAATGTATAACTTGTCAATACTGCTTGTACAGGAGTAATTCTATGCAGTAGTTCCATGATTTAAAGGTAAAATTTAGTCCAGACTAGATTTGTCCTTTTAAAAAAAAAAAATTAATATTGTCAAAAGTTACAGCTACTGCCCCTTGATCTGTCTTCTGTTTATCTTGGAAGTGTTGCTAGGATACTGTTTCCAAACATGCACTCTTCAGCTGGTTTCACTTTGTTGAAAGTGACCGCATGAATGGTGTTCCTTGCAAAAAATTGATTATTTTGCAACAATTAGGTCATCAAAAGTAACTGATTTTTCAAATGTACAATTAGAATTTGTGAGCTTCGATTTAAAGGTAATACTGTCACCTGTTCCAATTTTGCTACAGTTACCATGGAAAGAAAATCCAACCAATCACAGATTTTAAGCGGGTGGCCGCTTTTTAAAAACAGCGCCCTCACATGGGCATTTTGAATACCAAGGAACTCCCCTTTAACCTTATATGGGTATATTTAGATTACAGGTGACTGTATACCTTTAAAGGCATTTGATCAAAACTTTTAAAAAGTTTACTAATTAGCATACTCAGCATGGGGATCTTCGTATATTGTCTTCTTCAATGAAGTCACAATATGAAATTCACTCTGATGCTGGTGTGTGAATCATTGAATACCAAGAAGTGAGAGACAATTGAAGGTGACACTGAAACCCAAAGGAATCAATTTACAAGTGTTGCTCAGCCTCATGTAACTAATTGATAACACATAGAGTTCCCACAAGGTCATCACAGGGCATCTTACTAGTAGTGATTGAAAACACACACGTTATAGATCCATACGGTCACCATATGGCAAAAAATAAGGCGGATTTATATATCTCAAAAACATGATATCAACACAGTTTATTTCAACAATTTGTGTTATACAGACCTACAATGATATAATTGACTTTTTGCTCCTTGGGTATTTTAAAATATTTCAAACATGAATTCTGAAATGAGACAGAAAGTATATACAGAGAAGTCAGTTCGAGAGAAGAAAAATCATAAAAATCTCAATACAGTCAATTCTAAAGGTTTAAAAGAGAAAGTGAGACCACAGATATTTTACCGTGAAGTGGTCTCTACTTGAACAACACTGTGTATACACTAGTTCCCTACCTCTATAAAGTATTGTGAATTTGTCATAAATGCCATTGGAAATTGGCTGAAGTTGTTAAGACGACTGTATCACAATGATGGGAGTCAGAAAGATACAGAGACTGGCAGGTTGCAAGCTGTCACCCTACTATTACCAAGTAATGGTACAATCCTATTGTTTGCTATCGTAAATGTGGACTTCAAAAGAGACAAAAAGGGGTGGAAGGGTTCTTTAAAATGTATAATGTACATTTTCAGTAATAGACTAAGCCTGGAGTTCGAATCAACCATGGTTAAAACAAAGCCATATGCACAAATACGCATAGACATGCGTGTATTTTTGTTCGCTTTTGCACACATGCTTTTGTACCATGATCACGTGATCCCTTGGGCATACGGAGTGCGTAAAAAAATACTGCACGTCCTTTTTATTCAGGAGTAGAACCATTGACAGGCCATTTTATCTCATACTAGCCCCTCTTAGAGTCACTATACCATTTATTCTGGGTATATATTAAAAATTCTTTGAAAGCTTTCCAAAATGCTGTACAAAAATCAAAGCTATATTTTGTTGATTGTCGTCAGTGGATACTGCACATCTTTGAGTAATAGACTTTAAGGATATCACCATATCATATATTTGGTAATTGCTGCTAAGTCTCAACCTTTCTCAGCTTCAACAAAGATCATTATGTACAACTACTTGTTTGATGTAGAAATTACACTGTGTATTAAAAATAATTAAAGCTTCAAAATTCGTGGTAATTTTCAGTTTGAGCTTCTGATAATGTATTTATGATAATTAGCAATTAGAGTTTGGTTGGTGGCGCCAAACTCAATGTAGACCTTGAAAAGATGGAGCAATATTCTGGCACTGGTTGTAATACTGTAAAAACACTCCCTTTAAAAACCAAAATTGATACTTTTTGTGATCTGTGGAACCAGACTAGGCTGTTTATCGTAATACCTGAGCTTTCTACATATGGCAATAAAATACCACAAAAATATACTACAGAGACACTAGAAGTGTATGCTTGTGTCCTATTTGAAGATTCTCTGGTACACTCAGTGTAATAACTGTGAAGACTGGTATCTACATGCATTGGTCTTGTATGAGGCATGGGATCACATATACAGGGTGTTACACAGCTAATTCACATATGTTGCGGTAGAATTACTGTATAACACATTTCATTATTTTTTTTTATTAAAATTACCGACAGCAGTTATTTTGTAAAGAAACAGGATAAGAAGATACGTATCTGAACAGTATCAGTGAATACATGTTTGTATACTTGTGCGCTCATTAGCAAGTTTGACAATTTTCATAGCATAATTTCAATTAAGGAACAGATGAATTAACAATGTAGTTTCTGTGAATTCAGGCAAATTTTAAAAAACTTTCTTTGATGTCAGGATTTGATGAAATTCGATTTTTTTCAGAGATTCTTCAAATTTTATCACATGATTTAGAAAGTATTAGCAGATGGATGGGTGAGTTGCTTGCACAACTCACAGCTTTCAAATGACATTTGGTAATTCATGGAATGCTTCACATACATAGTCGGTACTCTGAAGCACATTGCTTCATTCTATATCCTATATCCCGATCATCAAAATAATGATGAAAAATGACACACTTTAATAGACATCTTTTACACTTGCAATAATCTGTGAGAAAATTAAACATACAGAGATCTTGCTTTACGGGTAACAATAAAAAATTTCAACAATATCGCAAGAATTATGGCAAATATTTACTGAGGTTATTAACATACACTTATCACTGTCTTTATAAATTTTAGAGTCACTCTCTTCCTCATTCCCTCCCCCCTTCTTCACTCCCTCTCTCTGGTGAACTTGCGGACATGATTCCATTCAAAACTACTCAATTATAAAAAAAATTCTTTCAAACATGCATAATAAGATTACAAATTTGCCACATGATGTCATATTCCATTCTAGTACTTTCATGAAATGTATTCTATTGAACTGATCTGAAAACACGATCAGGAGAGGCCCTTTCAAAATTTACCCTCATTATTTATAAAAGTCAACCTAACAATCTTCCAACGGACCTGATAAAACAAAGTTGTCAAGCATGATAAAAACTGTTACCTTGGGGTACACTAAGTAGAAATGAACCTTTCATACATATCCTGGACTTAAAAAAACATATGACATAGATACTTTTAAATTAAAAAAACTTTCAGACTTATTACAAGTACAAACATCTTACAATGATAATGTCGTATTTTGTGTCCCTTTTCTTTCTGAACTCCACAGACACAGAAGTTCCCTGATATTTACATATATTTATAGCAAATTCCTTTTGTATTTGACTCATACATAAGTTTTGAATGATAATGTTGCGGCTTTAACGTTGAATAGCAGGTTCATTTTGCAGAACTCCAAACTAGCAATATTGTTATGTTCAATCTCACCAACGTTGCTACCATCTTGTCTTACTCATAATTGTTGCACAACACAAAGTTCCTGCAAAATCCAAGATTTCAATACAATATTCCTTTCTACGTTCATCGTCACCCAAGTCATGAGTTACTGCTGAACAACTGCAAATCCAGTTTCATGCTGACTTCACCAGTTTCTACTTCATGTAACAACACTTTCTTGACCAATGGCCCTCTCGTCTTTTGTTCTGATAGTTCCTTCTTGATGTCCGAGACTCTAATTTCTGTTCTTCCCAAGAAATCTGTGACGCAATGAAAAAAGCAACAATTTGCAAAGCTGCTAAATACATCTGAACCTTACAACAAATGTAACGACTACACAGACAATTCTGGCTTGATTAATCGCAATCATGAAATTCAAATGAATGAATATGCTCACAAGAGTTGTTGCTTTGTAACCCAATGATACTTTTTTGTCAGTAATAAAGCTTTAATACGGTGACTCTTCTAGGTTACTGAATACTAGAATATGAGTTTTATCTGACATTTATGAACTAGAAGAAGGTAACCGTAAGATGTAAATACAATTCTGAATAGGTTTATTATTCAATAAAAAGGTCAGCAGCTATAATTTTAAATGATTTTTAACGATTTTGATTTTAATGTCCACTAGTTTCTTGATCTACTACCAAGAGGATGTTGACATTGACAGTATTCAGATTGTGAACTCAGCCTGTACATGAACTAGATTGTTATTGAACTCTGGTCCAGACTAGAATTCAAATGTAAAAACATAGGGCCAAAGTCCCTGAAGCTACTATAGACATGGATACAAAATTAAGTATTTCCTGACTGTATGAAATTATCTCACTAAGGTCATCCTAGGGACATGTAAACCAAATTTAAAGCTGTCTGACCAGCGGTTTTGAAAAAACAAGCGACTCAACAGTTGACAGAGCTCTGCTGCGTTATGTAGAGAATAACCTTTTGTGACACATGTATTGATGAAGAAGGTGGATATCTTTGATAGCTCATTTCAGGATGGCCTGACCAAAAATGGAAAAAAATTCCGTAAAAATACAGATTTGCATATTTCATCAGACTATATTAGTCTATAATAGCAAATAAACGAGAATTAATTACATTCTAATTGAAGTAAACAAGACTTGTTTAAATCAAGATTTACGTCATAAAAAACAGCATATCTATCAGGTTATAAAGAATCTTGAGCTGGTTATCTTTTAATATCAGTATTTTTATCCTATTAACCAAGCACATTTTAACTTTCAAATTAACATTGTAAGTAAGTTCTGTTGAATAAGTTGAGACTGTACGTACTCAGAGAAAGCACACTGAAGAGACAAATGTTTGAAACTTAAGAAGTTCAAGGTCATCAAAAGCATTATAAGGAATCATGTTACACTTTCATTGCACTGTTTACACAGATTGCATAATTGCTATAAATAGCACATGATGAATCTTACAGCCCAGCTTTACCATAAAAACCCTATCACTTTGACCACTCTTTTAATTGACCACTCTATTTTTTTCCTCAAAAAGTAATCTTATTTTATCCTTACCAAGTCAACCATAAATGGAAATTAGAACTTTCTCTATCTCTATTGTTATGTAGGTCATTCCCCCCACACTCATCATGACCTGAGTTCAATTAGTCTAGAACATTCTCAAGGTCACTGCCCTTGATGACCTCACAACCTTGAATTCAATTAGTCATGTTTGGAATGTTCTGGAAAGTTGATTAGTTGTGTAAGAGAGATAATTTTAGAACAGTAATTAGCATGTCAATAAAAGTTCTAGATTGTTCTTATATGCCTTTATAAAAGGGACGTGCACAGCTTCCAGTCAGACTTTTGGATCGTGTCTCTTGTGTGTTACTAAACTCCAGCAGTAGTCATTCTCAAGACTTTTCAAGACCTTCACTGTCAACGCTGGATTTATACTGTGGACTTTGTGCAGCTTCAAGCCTGCAAGCCAAAGGACTGTTCATTCATCCGACTGACTGTTACAACTCTGAGACTGGAGCTTTGCCGTCCCAGCTGAGATAAGTAGTCTGTACACTTTTAAAGCTTGTACTCTACCCCTGACTTAGCAATCAGTTTTATTTTCGTAATAAATTTTGTTTAAACGTAAACTGCTGAGTTCCCCTTTTTGTTCGTATCCTCTGCACGTAACAAAATAGGGGGCTTGTCCGGGAAACGAACATTTTCAGCCGTTTGACAACATTTTGCCAGCATTTTCTAATCTACTGTATATTGTGAAGCCAGCGAAATTTAATCATGGCGGAATTTAAACCAGACGAATTTATGGATGACCTTGATCAGGACACATTTAATTCCCTCAGAAAAGACAACCTCATAGCACTGGCAAATTTCCTTAAAGTAGATGTCAAAAGATCTATGCGCAAGAGGGAAATACAGTACCGTATTGCCAAACATCTAGTTGATTTAGGCCAATTTGAGGAATCCACCCTGAAAGATTATGAGCCCGAGTCTACCTCTGAACTCAGAAAATTAGAATTAGAAATGCAGACAAATTTGGAGATCAAGAAACTAGAATTACAAATAGAAAAAGAAAAATACAAATGCGTTAGAAATGGAAGAAAGACAGAGAGAGAAAGATAGGCAGGAAAGATTAGAAATGAAACGTTTAGAGCTTGGACAGTCAGGAAAATCCTTCCCTTCACACGGTTTTGACATCACTAAGCATTTCAGGTTAGTCCCCCCTTTCCAAGAAAAGGATGTTGATAAATATTTCCTTCATTTTGAGAAAATTGCTCAGAGTCTGAATTGGCCTAAGGAGTCCTGGTCTATGCTTTTGCAGAGTGCTTTGGTGGGTAAAGCCAGAGAAATTTACATTCAATTGTCAGTAGAGCAGGCTTCAGATTATGATTCTGTGAAGGAATTAATTCTCAAGGGCTATGAGTTGGTGCCTGAAGCATACCATCAGAAATTTAGGGATTATGAGAAGGCAAAGGATCAAAATTATGTTGAATTTGCTCGAACAAAAGAACAACTGTTTGAGCGTTGGTGTTCTTCTGAAAAGGTCTGTCAGAATTAGGACAAATTACGACAACTTGTTTTGATTGAGGAATTTAAAAGGTGCATTCGGAGTGACATCAAGACGTTTATCAATGAACAAAAGGCAGATACATTGGAGGTTGCTGCACGTTTGGCCGATGATTATTCATTGACCCACAAATCTTCATTTCTCAGCAAACCATCCCAGTCCTTTTCCTACAGAAACAATGCAGGTAAATTTAACTCCTCCTTTTCATCCAAGAATTTTTCAAAGGAGAGTAGGAAATCAAATGAAAACAGTTCACAAAATTCAAGTAACACTTCCACATCATCAGATCCCAAGTCTCAATCTCCTTCTGACAAACAGTTTGGTACACTTTCTGTAATTATTGTAAGAAAGACGGCCATTTAATGTCAGATTGTTTCAAATTGAAAAGAAAACGTGAAGGTCAAAGTGGTCAAAGTGGATCTAAGCCAACCGGCTTTATTTCTTCATCAACTCAATTAGAGTCTAATAATGTGTGCAACACATTTTCTGAGGTTAAACCCCTCTATCCCCAATTAATGAGGTCAAGGTCAATTCTTCTCAAGATAGCATTATGGGTATTTTCGAGCCATTTATTCATAATGGTTTTATATCACTTTCTAGTGATTTCTCTTCCGCTACCCCTGTCAAAATTTTAAGAGATACCGGGGCTTCCCAGTCTCTTTTGTTGGCAGATACCCTGCCGTTTTCTGAAAAGTCATTTTCAGGTTCTAAAGTTCTTATTAAGGGGTAGATTGTAATGACTACATTCCTGTTCCTCTCCATAAGTCTATTTGTCTTCGGACTTTGTTTCTGGACCTGTGGCTTTAGGTATTAGGCCTTTTTTGCCTTTTGAAGGGATTCACCTTCTTCTTGGAAACGACCTTGCTGGGGACAAGGTCATTACTAATCCACTTGTGACTGATAATCCTAGTTTAGATCAAAATCCAGAGCCAATAGAGGAAGACATTCCCGGCCTTTTCCCATCATGTGCCATTACTCGAGCCATGTCAAAGAAAACTTCTGAGAATCAAAATACTCTCAAAAATAATGTCACAGATGTTGACTTAAATGACACCTTTCTCAGTCAGGTGTTTGACACGGATCATTCCGTTATCCCTCGTGGATTTGAAACTTCCAGTAAAACTTCTGCTGACCAAAGTCAGACATTTTCTAGATCAAATCTCATTGCAGAACAACACAAAGACCCAGATATTTTGTCTTTGTTTGACAGGGTAGATGATGAAGATAAAACTTCAGATAGCTCTGTTTCCTATTATACAAAATCTGGTATTCTCATGCGTAAATGGAGACCTCCAGATGTCTTGGTTGATGACGATTGGGCTATAAAACATCAAATTGTGGTTCCAAAGCCCTACCGTGCTGAAATATTGCGCCTGGCCCATGAAACGCCCTGGGCTGGTCACTTAGGAGTCAGGAAAACTTATCATAAAATTCTCAGTCACTTTTATTGGCCTAATCTCAGGCAGGATGTAGCACATTTCTGTAAAACTTGTCACACATGTCAAATGGTAGGAAAGCCAAATCAGACCATTCCAAAGGCCCCTTTACAGCCAATTCCTGCATTTCAAGAACCATTTAGTAGGATACTAATAGACTGTGTTGGGCCCTACCAAAAACAAGATCAGGAAATGAGTACATGTTGACAATTATGTGTACATCAACTCGGTTCCCAGAAGCCATACCACTGAGAAACATAAAGACAAAGACTATAGTGAGAGCTTTAGTCAAATTTTTCACTTTATTTGGCCTCCCTAAATGTGTCCAGTCCGATCAAGGCTCCAACTTTATGTCTGGTATTTTTCAACAAGTAATGGATCAGCTAGGCATTAAACAGTATAGGTCATCCGCCTATCATCCAGAAAGTCAGGGTGCTCTTGAGCGATTTCATCAAACTTTGAAAAACATGGTTAGGACCTACTGTTTTGACACAGAGAAGCAGTGGGATGAAGGAATTCATTTTCTGCTCTTTGCTGTTAGAGAGTCAATTCAAGAGTCTCTTGGTTTTAGCCCATTTGAGCTTGTATTTGGACATACAGTCCGTGGCCCACTTAAGCTCGTTAAAGAGAAATTCCTATCAGACGATGATGATTGTCTGAATATTTTGCAATATGTGTCAGATTTTCGTACAAAACTCTCTAAAGCATGTGAATTAGCCAGAGAAAATCTTGAGTCATCTCAGCAGTCAATGAAAACCAAATATGATAAAAGCACCTCAAAACGGAAGTTTGAACCAGGTCAAAAAGTTCTTGTTCTACTTCCGGTTCCTGGCAAACCACTCCATGCTCGTTACTGTGGGTCGTACCTAATTGATAAGAAATTGAGTGATTTAAATTACATCATAATAACACCTGACAGACGAAAACAAAAACAGCTATGTCACATAAATATGCTTAAGCCATATTTGGATAGGGATAATCCTATTTAAACAAAGCCTGTCAGTACAGTCAGTTCTGGCCATTATGAAGATAGTGATACTGAAACTGACTTGAGTGAAAATACTCTAAACTCAAAGCTGGGCTCGGTCAAGCTTCAGAACTCAGAAATCCTGGAGAAGCTGGAGTCTACAAAGTTGGCACACCTCCAGCCAGAACAACAACAACAGGTGAAAGAACTGCTCCATGAATATAAACACCTGTTTCAAGATGTTCCAACGAGGACAAACGTCATCTATCACGACGTTGATGTTGGGGACAGTAAGCCTGTAAAACAACATCCATACAGACTGAATCCAACAAAAGCGAAATATCTCCAGGAAGAAGTCAAATACCTGCTGGACAATGACTTTATTGAACCCAGTAAAAGTAACTGGAGTTCGCCGTGCATACTTGTTCCCAAATCAGACCACAGTTATCGTATGTGCACGGACTTTAGGAAGGTCAACACTTTAACAAAGACAGACACTTTCCCAATCCCGAGGATTGATGACTGCATCGACCGAGTGGGAAAAGCCAAGTATGTGACAAAATTTGACCTACTGAAGGGATTTTGGCAAGTCCCTCTGACGGATCGTGCTCGTGAAATATCCGCCTTTGTTACACCAGACGGATTGTTCCAGTACAAGGTGATGCCATTCGGAATGAAGAACTCTCCGGCAACGTTCCAACGGATGATCAACGACGTCATATCCGGGCTAGACGGGTGTGCAGCCTACGTTGACGACGTCGTCCTGTATAGTGACACCTGGGAGGAACACATCAAGCTCATGCGGAAGTTCTTTGAGAGACTGAGCAAAGCAATGTTGACTGTCAACCTTGCCAAATCTGAGTTTGGTTGGGCTAGGGTAACTTACCTCGGACATACTGTAGGACAGGGTGAGGTAAAACCTGTTGATGCCAAAATCAGTGCCATTTCAAGTTTTCCCATACCAAACTGCAAACGACAACTGATGCGCTTTCTCGGTATGGCTGGTTACTACAGAAAATTCTGTCCAAATTTCTCCACAATTACTGAGCCTTTGACTAACTTACTTAAAAAGAAAGTAAAGTTTGTTTGGTCAGAGCGATGCCAACAGGCATTTGATACACTTAAAGCCATACTGCAAAGTGCCCCAGTGTTGTCTGCACCAGATTTCACTTTGCCATTCAAATTAGCTGTAGATGCTAGTGATACGGCTGCTGGTGCTGTTTTATTGCAAGAGGATAGTCATGGTGTAGATCATCCTGTTTGCTATTTTTCACGCAAATTTAACAAATCCCAGAGAAACTACTCTACAATTGAAAAAGAGTGTTTATCTTTGATATTAGCTTTACAGCATTTTGAAGTTTATGTTACTTCTTCAAATCAGCCAATAGTGGTTTATATTGATCACAACCCTCTTTTTTTCTGCAGAAATTTAAAGGCAAAAATCAGAGATTGCTAAGATGGAGTTTAATGTTACAGGAGTTTAATCTTGATATTAGACATATCAAAGGCAGAGACAATTTAATTGCAGACTGTCTCTCTCGTATTTAGAGTTATTGTTGTTCACTTTCAAGAAATTTTATTGTTGTTCACTTTCAAGAAACTTTACTTTAGAGTAAAACAAAATTTGAGTACTTAAATCCTTTTCAAGATTACATTTGTAAAAGAAAGATTTTTCTTTGAAAAATTTTCTTTTTTTGAAGAGGGGGTGTGTTATGTAGGTCATTCCCCCCACACTCATCATGACCTGAGTTCAATTAGTCTAGAACATTCTCAAGGTCACTGCCCTTGATGACCTCACAACCTTGAATTCAATTAGTCATGTTTGGAATGTTCTGGAAAGTTGATTAGTTGTGTAAGAGAGATAATTTTAGAACAGTAATTAGCATGTCAATAAAAGTTCTAGATTGTTCTTATATGCCTTTATAAAAGGGACGTGCACAGCTTCCAGTCAGACTTTTGGGATCGTGTCTCTTGTGTGTTACTAAACTCCAGCAGTAGTCATTCTCAAGACTTTTCAAGACCTTCACTGTCAACGCTGGATTTATACTGTGGACTTTGTGCAACTTCAAGCCTGCAAGCCAAAGGACTGTTCATTCATCCGACTGACTGTTACAACTCTGAGACTGGAGCTTTGCCGTCCCAGCTGAGATAAGTAGTCTGTACACTTTTAAAGCTTGTACTCTATCCCTGACTTAGCAATCAGTTTTATTTTCGTAATAAATTTTGTTTAAACGTAAACTGCTGAGTTCACCCTTTTTGTTCGTATCCTCTGCACGTAACACTATTTATTTGACCACCCTATCATGACAAACTATTATGAGCAATTTCTTTTAGATAACATAAATGGTGGTTCAGAATATATCAAAGTTGGGATTCAGGAAAGTTGCCGTTACATGTTTTAATCCTAAATTCACTATGAACTGTCAAAAAAAGTTGAACTTTCTGATAATTCCACACTAAAATTATTTTGGCTTTGATGATTTCCTAATTAATTCAATTATTAAAATCATATTAATTATTTTTTCTGGGTGAATTGATAAGGTTTATACAGTACAAGAATTACATACAATGTAAGTCAAACTTTGACCAAAAATGACAAAAAAATTCCTTAAAAATACACATTTGCATATTTCATCACAATTTGAACAAATCTAAGTTGGGTTATCCTAGGGACCTGTATACCAAATAACAAAGCTGTCTGACCAGCAGTTATGAAGAAGAAGATTTTTTACCAAAAACACCTTTTTTGGCATTAATTTGCCTATTTTCAACAATATCAAAAAATTAAAAAAAATAGTTTCTCAAAATCATATTTTTCATCTACACAACAAATATCAAATGAGTAAGTACTGCGGTTCTCAAGATATTTGAGTGGACGGACGCCTCACAAACGGACATACATACATACATACATACATACATACATACATACATACAGACTGACGACGGACGCCGGACGGATACCCATCCCAATAGCTTCTACAGACTATAGTCTATAGTAGCTAATAAAAACAGCACACTTTTTCACATAAAGATGCTGTGTGAAAAGCTAAATAGTAGATGTTTAAATATGCTTTGATGAGTAGAACAAGAACTAGTGATTGACATGCAGAATAAAAATAGTGAAAAAGTTATAGCAACTGGCCCTTTGATGATTTGACTATTAATTTAATAACCGGGACTTTCTTTATACACTCTTTTTTATATTCTTTTTATGTTCTATTATCTGTACACCAGTCTAAGTTTATCTCTAAACTGGTACTCCGTCAAATACAGTTCTTTTCCATGTTGTGTAACTGACAATGACCAGATTTGGCATACTGACATCAAGACTTCTTCATCATTTTAATGATTAATTTTATGACTACGGATGTTTTGAAAGACCCATGTCCAACTTTTAAAAGACATGCCGTTTTGTTTATGTCAATGTTTACTCTCAATCACTTTGTCTTTTTATGTCTTTTTTTTAGTTCAATTTTAAAACTAGTGATTTATCATCTTTTTCTTTTATTTTCTATTTATCTTAGGTAAGTGGCTGCCGCATAGCATTGTTGATGAGTAAATAAATAAATACGTAAATAATATATAAACATGCAAATAAATACATGTAAATAAATAAACACAAAAATACCACAACCTCGACGATTCTGTTCAAAATGATTTTATCTACTATCTTTACATAGCTCTCACGTTGCATGGTGCATGACAAAATTCCAAGGGGATATCAATACCTCATTTGCATCACAATGGACATCACGTCACCTGAGCAAACTAATTGGTTATTGTATTTTATCATTCACTGAGACACTGAAGGGTAAAACATATCTAGCAATGTAGTGATTCTGAACACTGTCCAAGAAAAGATTCCATGCATCATTTTCTTGTACAGTCACAATACTTCTATTTTCTCTTTTAATTATTGGAATAAATTCTTAATGTTTTCAGAAAGATGGGATATTATGTATCCCTGGGGAGAAATGCCCAGCTATTGCTGTCTTTTTTGTAATATTGAAAATGGAATGTGATATGAAAATTTTCCACTGCAGATAAATATGAAATAAAAGCATTTTTACATCTTTATGATTGCTCTTTGAAATCTACGATGATTGTTTTGTGAAATGGGTCAGATGACAACACGTCTTGAAATTCTTACCATTTGGTGAGAAGAGATCTCTGTCAAAGACTGTAACACAAAGGACATCTTGGTCAACGTCTCGTACTGTAAATTGCATAGATGAATTCCACTTGGGATTCAGTGAATTCTGAATAATCTTGGTCTTGTGTTCCTGAACACCCATGCTGACTTCACAGTATGGATCAGCAAGACCTTCGTTGGAAGAAATGTGTAGTTAACATGATTCAGTGCTCAAAGAAAATGACATCAAACAAAGAATGAAACAACAGCATTTCAGAATCCAATATTGCCTATTTTACACTTCTATGTGTATTACTAAGTGATTGGGAACAAAAATTTTCACTTTCTATGAAAAGTAAATGTTGATGTTAAAAACTTTGTTCAAACTCAACATTCTAAAACCATCCTTGCATTAGTAAAAATGTGATCTCAGACAAAAATCTAACGGAAGACAAAAAACGACTTTCTCTGCTTAGAAAAGCTTCAATGCAAGCCATGATATCAGAGAATTGTTTCACAACTGGCAATCTTCAGTCCCTTTTTGATTTGAAAACATTTTTCAGTTGACTATATTTCAGCTTGAATTCTACATCAGCTTTTTAAAAGCTGTTTTGAAGACCTGTCTGGCTGTTTGTATTGGCAAACAACAGGTGAGAATTGTTATCAGAATACATGCAATTATAAATATCACAAATTGTATGTGAAAACCAGACAGACTTGTTACGTGTTTACAGGTTTGTCAGAGCTATACAATGTAACATCCTAAAGCATTATATTATCAAACAATGGCCAGCCATCTTTCTACGTGTTGAAACACAATATATAATGAAGATAATCAATCAAATCGATCAATCACTATAGTGCTCATCAGCACACTCAGCAAGTGAAGTAAGGCAAAAATTGCACAAAACTTAGGTAAGGCATTTATATAACTATCTCATTGCAAAACTTGTTACAAAATTAGCAGTCACCATATCCATATGGGGAAATGGATGTCATGTTTAAGAAAAAGACAAACTCCCATCTGAGTTTTCCTTGGGAAAAACATCATCATTAACATCTATATAGTCTAATCGGGGTAATTTACACGATTGTTGTCTGGTTACCAGAATGCTGTTGCTGTGGTTACCTACATGCATAGAAACATTGATATTATCAGGCCCACTTGCTATACACAGTCCAGGGCCAGATGAAAATGGTTACCAAGGTCATTTTGAGAAAATGAATTTTTACATACAGGGATGAAGGTAGCAGGGAGAGATATTAACTCTCAAAGTTTTACAATAGTTTTTGGTCTACCACTTGTGGGGGCTCGTTTTGAAGTTGATGGATATAAGTAAAGCTTTCACTGGCATATTTTTGTGAAAATTGAAAAGTTACATTTCCCCATAGAGTGAACACAGGAACGGCGGCCATTTTGAATTTCAAGTGTCGGTAAATATTGGGTACCGGTAATTTGTTTCTCTAGTACCAAAATTTTGCACAGTGACCCCTGATTTTTATTTTTGATTTCAACAGAGAATGGTTTAGGGTTTCCTAACGAAATTTTGAGCAAAGTTTTAGTCTTTCAATTTTGAAACATGTACCACCTTAACCTATCTATGGCAGTATTGGACCTGTACACTGAGACATGGGGTACATGGATGTATGTTTTTGCTGCACAAAGAATTGAGTGTTTTTCTTGAATCTTACCATTTTTATCGACAGGTTTGAGGTCTGCACCTTCTAATATAACCACAAACAATCTGCCGACACCCTGACTTCTCTGTGCTCGAGCTGTAGAATCAAATACAGCCAGATAAAAACTACATGAATAACAAATTACGTTGCTCAAAATATTGTGGACATTCTTGTAAAATTCAAAAATAAAAATTGCACTTAACAAAATTGTAATGATACATGTATAATTAAGATATGCTGTAACAATATTTTGACTAGGGTTACAAAATTTGAAATAATAATCACTATGAAAGGTGTCAAATACAGAATTCAATGGACAACCACTGATGGTGATAAGTGTGTTGGGACAAACAATCTTCTCAGTTCCTATAAGGTTCCTTCTATCTGTGGTCCATAAATTTGTCACAAACCTACTTTCCCACCAGGTTAAAAACACAGAAATTAAACTCAATGTAAAAACAATCACTAATTTTCAAATGTATTTCTTGAGTGGGGTAAAAAAACCATCTATTTTTGATAGATAACAGCTTAAACACTGTCTATGTTTTTCATCATTTTGTGTGAAATCTTACCCAGCCCCATGGCAACAAACAAAACATTTTCTTAAAGGCACTGAATTTAGTAAAAGCATGATAAACATGTGGAAAGCCTTCAACCCTTTCACAACAATGGTTTGGCCCAAACCCATTGTTACTAAAGGTGATTGTAGAACTGTTTACAGGAAATCAGGGGTGAATAGTTAGATCAACTCAAGTTAGATCGGCTCCTAGTTTGGCGACCTTTAAATATAAGCTTAAGGTTGTACACTTTTAACTTTGTGTGAGTGTGAGTGAGTGAGTGAGTGAGTGTTTGAGTGAGTGATTTTGTGTGTGTGTTTGTGTTTTGGTGCTTTTATGTAAGTTATTTGTTCTTGTTTTATTGTGTTGTCTTTTCATTTTTATCTGTTGGTGTAAATTTTCTCTTAATTGTTGTGGTTTTTGATTTGTACATCTTGCATGACAGGAGATATTGGAAGAACAGTGTTGGACACTGAAATATCGGCCTGTATATGAATGATAAATAAATAAATAAAATAAATAAATAGTTATAGCATACCTTGATGTGCTTTTTCTCGTTTCCTCTTCTCTGTCTCTATAAATTCTTCTCTCGCTGCTTCAATTTTATTCAGCCATTTTGTCCTGTATTGTGACATTGGTGTTAGCAGAAATTGTTAAATAGGTAAGATGAATTGTGACGTCACACAGTTTTCAGAGTTAGTTATTTCAAGTTCATCTTGTCAAGGTTTTTGATTTCTGATGCTTGCAAAGAAATTCAGAATTCGTACAAGTAGTGATTCTAACTAACAGCAATACTGTATTATAAATACTTCACCGTTACTGTAATTGGTCATACTTTCATAGTTCGTGTATATTTCCAGTCTCTCATGGGGGATGTGGAGTATACTTGGTCTTAGCTACAGTCATGCATACTGTATATATCAAATCTTACACAGTCAATGTAACAGTCTTGGGGATCATCTATTTAGTTTGTATTAATGTCTGGTACTCACCTTTCACCGACAGACTCTGTCTTGAAAGTATAGACTTTATCGATATGTGATAGGTTGAATGCAATGTCTTCATTTTTGTCATTGCTTAATTTCACAGTGATTTCATTTAAAAACAGTGGCTGCAAGAGATAGAAAATTGAAACAAAAATTACTATCGTGATGCAATTCCAAATTCAGCAATTGAAAGTATGGCATAAGATTCTCTAGTTTCCTGATTCTTTTCGCTATGCAACAATATCAGATGGCTTCTTTTGCTAAGTTCCCCTTTTAAAACTTTTGATATTTTCATTATTTTATTATTTTATATGTCAATTGCGAGTTCTTGTCCACCTCCTTGAAGTATACTTAAACACTAACTATTTAGCTTGTCAACAAAGCACTTGTGTAAAATGCACTAATATTGTTTACATTGAATTCTAGTCTGGACCAGATTTCACTTTCAACAATAACAATGCAGTTTGTACATGTACAGGCTTGGTTGACAAGCTGAATACTGTGTATATCAACATACTTCGGGGAGTAGAACAAGAAATTATAGCTGCTATCAGAAATAGTGAAATAACAAGTCATTGACAATGACATAGTCCCCACTTGTAATAGGAGTATTAGTCTTGAGGGGGCAGGGAAATGAGGTCATTAAAAAGTATCACTAAAGTGTATATGTTCAGATCTATGGACACATAGGTCTATGTCATTGTTCCCAATTTGAAACAAGAGGCATGTCTAAGTTATGGTTCTAAATCGGGAAAAAAGATCAAACCTCTAGCTGTATTGGCCAGCCAAGAAATACATATGTGCATAATAAATGAGGTACAAGATGTGACATCTTAAGGTCTATTATCCTATCAAAATTGAAGCGTAAAGAACTTGTGATTACTGAGTTATGCATATATATGCATATTCAAGGTCAAAGGTCATCAAGGTCACGTGACATTTTGAAAAAAAACATTGTATTGCTAATTAATCCATATATGCCAAAATTCAGACCTCTAGCTCTATTGGCTTGCCCACAATTATATATGGGCATAATTAACGAGCCAAGGTCACGTGACATTTTGTCAAAAAAATTGTATTGCTAAGGTATCCCTATATACCAAAAATCAGACCTCTAGCTCTATTCGCTCACTCAAAATTAGATATGTGCATAATTAATGAGGTACAATATGTGGCGTCATAAGGTGTCCCATCATACCGAATATGAAGGGTGTAGCACTTGTGGTTCCTGAGTTATGCACAAATATGTATATTTGAGGTCAAAGGTCATTGACATCACTTGACATTTTGTCAAAAAAATTGTATTGCTAAGTTATCCCTATATACCAAAAATCAGACCTCTAGCTCTATTGGCTCGCTCAAAATTAGATATGCACATAATTAATGAGGTACAATATGTGGCGTCATAAGGTGTCCCATCATACCAAATATGAAGGGTGTAGCATTAGTGATTACTGAGTTATGGACAAATATGTATATTTGAGGTTAAAGGTCACCAAGGTCACGTGACATTTTGTCAAAAAAATTGTATTGCTAAGTTATCCATATATACCAAAAATCTGACCTCTAGCTCTATTGGCTCGCTCAAAATTAGATATGCACATAATTAATGAGGTACAATATGTGGCGTCATAGGGTGTCCCATCATACCATATATGAAAGGTTTACCACTTGTGGTTACTGAGTTATGGACAAATATGTATATTCGAGGTCAAAGGTCACCAAGGTCACATGACATTTTGTCAAAGTGTCTGAGATATCTGCGTGAACGGATGGACTCACGGACTGACATGACCCAATCTATGAGCCCCCTGGACTTTATCTGTGGGGACTAAAACTGTGTCACTGCATCCTTTTTGCAATATGAATACGATGAGAAACTAAATTTTTATTTATCTTGGGAGCCTATGTACTGCCTTATACATGGGAGTCTATGGACTGCCTTATACATGGGAGTCTATGGACTTCCTTATACATGGGAGTCTATGGACTGCCTTATACATGGGAGTCTATGGACTGCCTTATACATGGGAGTCTATGGTCTGCCTTATACATGGGAGTCTATGGTCTGCCTTATACATGGGAGTCTATGGTCTGCCTTATACATGGGAGTCTATGGTCTGCCTTATACATGGGAGTCTATGGTCTGCCTTATACATGGGAGTCTATGGAGGTGAAAACTAAAAAGTCCTCTACCACGGCCAAATTTGATCGCATTGTGAAACAAATCGACGTGCATCTGTATGAGGTATGGTACTATCCTTGTACCAAGTTTGAACGAAATCGCTCCAGGCGTCTCTGAGATATCTGCGTGAACGGACGGACGCACGGACGGACGCACGGACGGACGGACGCACGGACATGACCAAACCTATAAGTCCCCCCGGACGGTGTCCGTGGGGACTAAAAATGATAGAGAAAACAGTGTGAAAATCTCAGTAATACTTTATGGTTGCCTGTGCCAGTGTGAAAATCTCAGTAATACTTTATGGGTTGCCTGTGCTTATACATGGGAGTCTATGGACTGCCTTATACATGGGGGTCTATGGAGGTGAAAACTAAAAAGTTCTCTAACACGGCCAAATTTGATCGCATTGTAAAACAAATCGAAGTGCATCTGTATGAGGTAGGGTACTATCCTTGAACCAAGTTTGAAAAAAATCGCTCCAGGCGTCTCTGAGATATCTGGGTGAACGGACGGACGGACGCACGCACGCACGCACACACGGACGGACGCACGGACATGACCAAACCTATAAGTCCCCCCGGACGGTGTCCGTGCATGGGGACTAAAAATACCGTCAAGGACACTATGTGCTCACATTCGGTTTGAATTGGTCCATTTGAGAAAAATTTAAACCAGGAAAAAAGAATGACAAAAGCAAATAAGGTCTCCAACTTAGGTACTTGAGGTCATTTTTAGAACATGCACATCAACTTCTATAGCAATGGGAGAAGCAGATCCTAAATACATAAGCAAATGTCAACAACAAAAAACAGAGAAGGCTTGATAAAAAGAAAAGGTGGGAGCGGGCAAAAATTGCACAAGGGATCTGGTAAAAAAGTAATGCTACATCACCAATCTTCTAGACCCTACCCCCTCCTGAATATCAAATGTTCCGCCCCTTGGTATTACATAAGACCAAATGACAGGAAGTACATTTACAACCTTGGAGATTTTTTAATTAATGCCATGAGTGTTATCATTCTCATGTAAACAGCACTTAAGGTAGTAACAGATAGTGAAATGCCTTCCACTGTGGGCGGTGATTACAACATCTGGAATTATCCTGGATCCAAATTTCTCATCAGTTCTTGTATGTCTTACATAGAAAAGTTGCAAAAATTGGTCCAAAATGAAAAAAAATACCGCAATTATACGGTGTCGCTCACATTTGATCAAAATTGGTATATACCAGTATGGGTACCAAAGATCAACAATAAATGTTGTTTCTATCTGTTCAGTGCAGGAAAATTCTACGTCGATGTTATGACAATGATTTCTGCACAGTACAACCAGAAAAAAAATACCGCAATTATACGGTGTCGCTCAAATTTGATCAGAATTGGTACATACCAGTGTGGGTTAACAAAGATCAACAATAAATGTTGTTTCTATCTGTTCAGCGCAGGAAATTCTACGTTGATGTTATGACAATGATTTCTGCACAGTACAACCAGAAAAACAACAAGAAATATTTAAACCAGAAAAACAAGAATGACAAAAGTAATTAAGGTCCGAAATTTTAGGTTTTGGAGGTCAACTTTAGCACATGCATAGCTGAAAGGCAGCTAGCCCCTCTTAGTTTGACCATAGACGCTCTTCCTCCCTCTACTGACGGTCTTCCTCCCCTCTACTGTCTATGGTTTGGAGAGTTCTGTTAATATGTAACAGTTCATAAACAACTCCCCTCTACTGACGGTCTTCCTCCCCTCTACTGTCTATGGTTTGGGCAGTTCTGTTAATATGTAACAATTCATAAACAACTCCCCTCTACTGAAGGTCTTCCTCCCCTCTACTGTCTATGGTTTGGGCAGTTCTGTTAATATGTAACAGTTCATAAACAATGACAGGAAATGACTCAAGATAAGTGGAGTTTGCCTGTCACTCCTGCACACATGCAGAAATTCCCTTTTTCTTACCTCATTTGCACATTTTTGACACTGATGTGTTCATTTGAACAAATTCACATCTCAACCCCTACATCTACCTGTACACCAAATACTGAGACGGTAGCTTTGGCAGTATGGGAGCCTTTGTGTGTGACGGACATACATCCGCACATACCCACAAATATACAGACATGCAAATCAATTCAGCTTATACGATAACCTCACATTGGTATACCAAATGTGCGTAAAAATCACCTAAGCTTTGTTTTCTGGATCAAATTTTTCTACAAATTGATACCAAATATGACAAAATTATGTTCACAGCCTTCAAAACTGTCTCACAACATATCCTGGGTTGGTGTAGGTCATTTAAGGTCACAAACTGAGAAAATTACCTGAAATATACAAATTTTGGGGTTTCCCAACACTTTCAGCAGAAAATTTATCTAATAACATCTTTCAGGACTTTATACCAAATTACAAAGCTATCAAACAAGGGACTCTATACGTTACAAAGCTATCAAACAGTAATTTTGAGACAAGTTTTCTTGACCAAAAATGACAATATAGTCTTAAAATACAAATTTGTATATTTCAGGACAATTTTAACATATCTAACTATTGTCATCTCTGTACGTCTGTGTACCAAATATGAAAGCTGTCTGTCAAGGGGTTTTAAAAAGGAAATACTGTTTAAGATTTTTTGACCAAAAATGACAAAATTGCTAAAAATAGTAATTTTCCCAATTTTGTCATAATTTCAACAAATTAGAAGAGTAACACCCTTGCAAAGAGACAACCAAAATTTGGGAGCGATTGGGCTGGCGGTTTCAGAGAAGAAGAATTTTTACTGAAAATGAGAAAAATCACCAAAAAATTCAGCAAAAATACAAAATTAAGGATATTATCACAATATTTATAAAACTGTATAAGGTTCACCTAAGGTACTTGCACACAAATTTTCAAAGCAATCAAAAGAGCGGTTCTTGAGTTATTAATGCTTGACCATTTTCACATTTTGTAAGCTCATTTGCATAATTTTGGCAATGCAGACTTCATTTGAACAAAATCCCATCTATAGCCCAGGATGCATCCACACACCAAATACCAAGCTGAAACGTGCAGCGGTTTGCGTGTTTTTGATGTTGACGGACATACTGTACATACATACATACACACATACATACAGATGCCATCGACTTCAGCCTATACGATAAACTCACATTGGTATAACCAAATGTGAGCTAAAAATCATCAAAATTTAGAGTTGCTGGCCCATTGAAGCAAATCTCTTCTTCATTTACATAAATCCTAAAAGTGGACTACAGAAATATAAAAGGCATTTGAAACTTTACCCTGACATTGCACATGATCTAATCTTTTTATTTGAAAACACATTTCATTAAACATAAACTTTACTGCCTACTGTTTTGCATGACTATGCTTTTATGTACAAATTCTAAGATCTTGTGAAAATTATCAATATTAATGAAGAGAATACATGTATGATACTTACATTTCTGTACATCTTATACAAGATGCCGGGTTTGGCATCAATATCAAAGAGTGAAATCCCTTGTTTTGTTGGAGTGGTCAGAAGCAAGAAATCGTTGAATAAAAACCCAAACAACTCTTTATTGCTTTTTGCCTGTCATAGAAAACAGAAGAAATTATGTTATATGAATGCTCAATCAACAAAGTTTGAATGAAATTTGTAACATTCATTTACCCAGAGGCATTACAACCTTATTGTAAGAAAAATAAAAAAAGATGGCATAATATTCATCATTTCATCCATATACTACAACATTTAATTGTAAGCCAATAGTTTTTCTTGGCAAAGTTTGATCTTCTTGAAGGACACAGAGTGAAAGTGTTGAACAGATCTTTGAAATATTTGCTGCCTGGCAGGAAAAACAAGTCTGGCGATTATGATTGACAGGACATTTTGAGTTGTGCAATTCATTCAGCGAAAGGGCAGTAGTAGTGAAAGAGTTCACACTGATGATGGTAAAAGTCACGCGTATTGCTAGGTCTGACTGCATTAGACTGCCTGAATGGGATAATCTGTGCAGTAAATGCTGTTGTTATTCTCTGAAAGATGAGAAAGTATAAGAGCTTGAAAAACTGTTGACAACTATACTTACTTGTGAAAGAATCAAACTAAGCATGTCTGACAGAATATGTCAGTAAATTATCAGGGATTCAAAATATATGAAAAAAATTAAAAATAAACACACAAATATGGCTGGGTCACCTGTGGAAATCTGAGCTAATGACACCTTTTGTTCACGAAATGCATCAAACCATGTGATAATTTCAAGATATTGTCAGCACAATTTCAGACTATTCAAATAAGTTGCACATGTATCTGTGCGTGTATGTGGTTGTTTCAAAAGGTCAGTAGCTGAAACTTTTGATAATATGTCACTATTTTTGTTTTTACTGGCAACCACAGTTTCTTGTTCAACTCCCCAAAGCATGTTGAGATACACAGTATTCAGCTTGTCAATTCAGCCTGTACATGTTATTGTTGACAAGTGAATGCTAGTCTGGACTTGAATTCAATGAAAAATAAAGTCAGTTCAGTTAAAACGTACTGACGAGTTGTTGTTGACAAGCTAAATAGTGAGTGCTTCAACACACTTTGAGGAGTATAACAAGAACTTGCTTGATAAACTTGATATACAATGCAAAAATAATGATAAAAATAATCATCAAGAGTTACAGCTTCCGACCCTTCAAGATGAATTCCTGGAAGGCATACTCTAAGGTGAATTCACAGAAGGCAATTGAAGGGTTGATTGACAGGTACAGAAGTCACAACCACAAAATGATCCTAAAAAAACAGTACGATGTATGTACACTCTATATTCTGTATTTTGTGTTAAGCAACCATTTCAAAATGCTACAACAACTATACCGTGTTTTCAATGACAAGACATGAGTTGGTTTACCTTGACAAGAGCTCCAGAGTAGAGGTACTTTCTTTGTCCAAGGCAGTTTGTCCTGGAATTGAATATCAACTCCTGAAACAGAACATATCATGTCCATTCAATTTCTTGCAATGAAAAGTTTCATGGAATATTTTGTAATGAGATCTACAAACTAACTCTTTCAAAGAACTTTTGCCTCTTCAAAGTTTTTCATTTTCTGAGTTGTCCAAGATCTATGATGATGATTTCCCATACACAAAGACCTTGAATTGGTTGAGTATGATAGCACTGAAACAACTACGTAATAGCATAGAGCATAATGGTTCTATTTCAGAACAAAAAGGAGGCGTAGCGTTCAACAGATTCAGTATACCCAAAAGAGATCACAAGATAGTGGTAAATACAAACCCATGTGAATGAATGCAAACAAAAATACATTATTTCTATGTGTGTTTAAGCACATGGATTTGTTTGTACAACGGTCTATTTGAATTTTGCGTTTTAACTCATGTTTTATGTAGTTTTTGTGTGTATAAACCATTATCATGAAATATATGACCTGACAATATTCCTAAATGAACTTGCATATTGGGTAAAATAGTCAACCACAGATTGTGTCAAACCCCCTTCTATCCCCAAATCCCTATGATTCCTTGTCAGAAGATTCTTACTCCGTTAAAGCCACCTACATTTCAGAAACTCAAATACACGTTGACACCACTATCTAACAGCCCTGTGCACGTGACCTGATGAATGGCTAATTATGAGTATTCACTTTGACGAACTCATGATATTCCATGATGGAAAACTGGATGATGCTAATTAGGTTGTATTCAGATAATTATCAATGGAGTAATCTGATTGTTGTTGTGATAATTGTTGATTATGAAAATAGTCAACATGACATTTTCCAAAATTCGAATAATGAAATTTATCACGTAATGAATTCTTTACTTCGTCATGTCTAGACTGTATTCACTCTTTTTTTGAAAACATAATGTTAGGCATTATATTTCCAAGTACCATAATTTCATGACAATGTCAAATTTTTACACTTCTTCTGAGGTGCTGACACTTTGATTGTAAAATTTAAATGCCCTACAAGGTTATGTGTATAGTATTGTGGCCCATGTTACCTGCAATGCAAAATATCACAGAAATTTTGACACACGACTAGCGCCCTCACACAGAGGCTCTATCAAGTTTCTTGGTGACAAAGTTGAGAGGTTTGTTTTCACAGGTGTCACTAAAACCAGTCATAAAGTTTGATTTGACATCAATTTTTTTGAAGAACAGTGGCTGTAATACTTTCTTTGTTAATAACATCTTGCCAAAGGGCACCTTCAATGATAAATAAATGTATAAATGTATAAATAAATAAAAAAATATATAAATAAATATATGAATGAATAAACAATAAACATACAACTAACTAACTCTCTAAAGCTAACTATCTCACCAACTCACTAGCACCACTTTTAGCTACTATATGGCTTGATTTGAACCAAGTGTTTGTCAACCCTGCCATGCATTCCATATAAAGCATTGGGTGGTTTTATCTGTTGTCATATAATTCATTACAACCTTACCTCTGCCAAGCCATCACATTGTACATGAGCCTGTAACCATTCCAATCGATCAGAATTCTCTTTTTCTCTAACACCTTCGTTGAATTCACTGCACAATTCTTCTGCCTTTTCCAATGCAGTGCTCACATTGTCATGGTCAGGTGGTACACCGGTGTGTATTCTAAAATCTTCAAAGTCAAATTATAATTAGATTTGAAAGTCATGGTCAGGATGGTAGAAAAAATCTTCAAGGTCAAATTTATCATTAGATTTGAAAGTCATGGTCAGGATGGTAGAAAAAATCTTCAAGGTCAAATTTATCATTAGATTTGAAAGTCATGGTCAGGATGGTAGAAAAAATCTTCAAGGTCAAATTTATCATTAGATTTGAAAGTCATGGTCAGGATGGTAGAAAAAATCTTCAAGGTCAAATTTATCATTAGATTTGAAAATCATGGTCAGGATGGTAGAAAAAATCTTCAAGGTCAAATTTATCATTAGATTTGAAAGTCATGGTCCGGATGGTAGGAAAAATCTTCAAGGTCAAATTTATCATTAGATTTGAAAGTCATGGTCAGCATGGTACAGTGCTGTGTATTCTAAAATCTTTGAAGTAAAATCTATTATTAGATTTGAAAGTTTTTGAATTTTGAGGAAAACCAAAACTGAAGATATATACACTATATGCAATATGTACTCCAAGTTTATTTGAGATCATGACTTATGATATGGTAAAATAGATTCCTGGAAGGCTTGTCAAGTGCATTATTAAAGCAAAATGATTTTGGAGAAGAAAATCTCCAGATATAAATAATGTTTATTTCAAATTACCGAACCTAATACGCATTTCACATGTCACTTTTGGAAAGACTTTAGTTGGGCTTGTAAAAGTGAATCTTTCATTTCAAACTGGTAACTTTTTGACGTGTTTACCCCAATGCCCTGTACGCATGTCACACTCAACATTTGCTTGCGAGGGATTTGGGCTAAACCATTGTGGTAAAAGGGTTAATGGCACCTTTACTTCAAGGAGTAAAAATCTAATAACATTTGTTCTTTGCCTACTTCAGTTTCACTTGAAAATGTCACCATTCTTTTTCCATGGCCAACTCACACTTATTGTGCCGTGTACAAATTGTAAACTTGACAAATTTACAATAGATATCTTAACTCACACTTTGTGTACCGTGTACAAATTGTAAAGACAAATCTGCAATAGATATCTTGACTCACACTTTTTATACCATGTACAAATTGTAATGACAAATCTGCAATAGATATCTTGACTCACACTTTTTTACCATGTACAAATTGTAATGACAAATCTGCAATAGATATCTTAACTCACACTTTTTATACCATGTACAAATTGTAATGACAAATCTGCAATAGATATCTTGACTCACACTTTTTATACCATGTACAAATTGTAATGACAAATCTGCAATAGATGTCCTGACTCACACTTATTGTGCCGTGTACAAATTGTAAACTTGACAAATCTACCATGGATGTCCTGACGTACCTTGCTGATAAGTAAAGGGTACTTTGTAATCCGTTGCATTGGTTTTATGAGAAAACTACTAAGAGGCATTCCTTTGGTTCTTGAATCTGCAGTCAATTTCTGTCAAGAAATAAAAAAATCCAGGGTGACTTTCATATTTCAGCAATAGAACATTGGGTTACAATGCTCCTTGCAGAGTTTATCAATATTTGACCTTGCATCTATGAGTGGATCTTGCAAACGTGATAAAACAGACTTTTTCGGTGAAGTTTGCATTTGATGGCTCACTAGATTTTATGTTCTGAAGATTAAACTTTCCCCACTGGCATCCGAGTAAATGCGTATGGATATAAACCAAAATTAGTGAGTATACTGCTTAGCACAGCATAGTGGCATGTACCGTAACTGCTTCTTGTGAACTCCTTTGAATTACAGTAACAGCCCAAATCTCCAGAGCATGTTTGTTCAAATATGGAAACAGCCAAGAGATATTTGATTCTGAGGTTCCCGCTGCGCTGTGAAACCATTCTTTGTTCCTGTATTATGTATGCAATATCTTCACATAATTTCAGAGTCAAAGACAGACCTTTGACACTGAAACAAAATTACGAGAAAACGTAACTTTCTCCCTGGCTGTACTCTACATGTACCTGCAGTGGTCACAATCAAGTTCTTGTATTGGGATATTTCTTACCTTCATGAAGTTTTTAAACTCACTGTCGTTGTCAGTTTTCCTCTGTATAAGAGTAGAAGCTCTGAGTTGACAACTGCAAAATCTGATGTATGGCGTCATGTGAGGAAGCTGAAACTGACGTGACAGTTGAACTATATGAATGATATGGTAATTCATGCCTGCATTTCTATCATTAATTATTGTTTGTCTTTTAACTATCTTCTCAAGAAGGAAATTATTCAACAGATCAGACAATCATTGGATACTGGTCCTAATATTGAACACTCTTCTTTGAGATGGTTAATCTTGACCAAAAAATTTCAAATGCACAGCAGTGCTGCATATACAGTGTAAATTATTTTGCACACATTTCAATTACTCATCCTGACATAACTCGGCAAAATGACTCGCACGATTCTTAAAATTTCAAAAACACAGTGAAGTACACTAAGAGCATTTGTGTTGCAGGAAAACTTAGGAAAACAAATTGACCAACACAATACCCCTGACAAATTAATGTTCAGTACCATCTGGAACTATGCAATGGAAAATCCATGTTTACCTGTTCACAAAGAATATCTCCAATATTTCGTATAACTCCACTCTCACCACTCATTTTCTTCCTGACTCTAAGTGCTCTATGATAAATGACCACAAAGGGAATAATCATTATCGAAGTATGAAATTTGTCACCACAGTTGTATCTTTACATACTCAAAAGTATTAGAAATTGTTGATGTCGTTTGCTCTAAACTTTAATTGACCCCACTTAGACTATAAACACCAGTTTGGTCATGTTGAAATTTTACATTTTAATATCTAAATGTCTACAGTTTCATAAATAAAATGTCAAAATCTGTTGTCGGAATGTTGGAAAAAGATGGCCAAGTCTGACCAATAAAAAGTACAGCTTGGCACTACTCTGCCACTGGATGGCGCTCTTTTGCATGATTTGATTTACATGATCAGTGATGATAGTCTTCTTTATAATCTTGTCATAAACCAATGTAACCTACAGTACATGACAATGGTATTTTAAACAACAACAATAAAAAAGGTGGGTACTGTTTACATGATAGTTAATGTGAAATATTGTTATTGCATTCCCTGTGCAAAAATATAAGTGTTCTACAACATGCCAGTTGACAGTAGCATGAAAATGTGACATCTTACAGTATGAAATAAAACATGTCCTCTCTGACTACCCTCTGCACAAACTAGCCACTGGAACGTACTGTAAGAATGCATGGAAGAGCTAATATCAGTCTAGCTGATAACAAGTAATGAGTACTTACGTGAGCAGTTTCATATTACACATTTTGATCTCCTTCCAGTTGACAAAGATCATAGCCAGCTCATCCTTTGATATCACTGTACTTTGAGCCATTGGTTTCTGAAATACCTGTTTTCATGGTCAGAGCAGAAAAGAACTCAATAGTCAGGATACGGGGAATCATTAGTTAAATAGACACACTCAGATCATCCCAAACAGTTTAATTCATTGTCTGATGGTTCTGATTGAGAATGCCATATTATGAAAGTCAGTAGTGACTTCACTGGTTACAGTATGACAATGCTTTGATGAAAGCAGATATCTGATAACTGTGGCCAGAGATTGTTAACTACTACTACTTTGTGTGGTTTACATTTTGTATATCAACATAGTTGTACTTGGGCACAGGCAAAATGATATTGTAGTTATCATAATATAAGAACCTACATGATATTAGAAACGGTGTTTACAATCACATGCTTAATTTGTCACATGCACATTTCTTCAAGTTTTTGTTTACAGAAAATCAACTTTCAGACTTGAATGCAATATATGGTGGTGCATTTTACTCCAGATTCTAAAGGTTTCAAAATTTTTTTTCTCAGTGTTTTTGATTAAGTTTGGAAAGGTACAGTGCAGGTACATGCTTTGTGATGTATAGTAATATTACTATGGACCTTTACTGTGATTGTTCTTGTATACCGAAGGCAACTCAGGTCCAATGATTGGCCAGTGTGTCTTCAAATTTACTGGTTCAGAATTTTTTAAGTCGATTCAGGAGTTTATGCAACTTTTTGTTTTAGCCTTGTGCCAGTACTTTTAATATTAACAATTTTCTTAATTGAAAAAGAACTTTTGCGATCTAACAGTACATCAATTTGGCTTTGAAAACACACTGTGATTTGGGAACTTAGCCAAATTTACACACTTACTGTGTATCAGTCCTAATGGGAAATATTATGGTATTACAGATATTTAGGTCTGCTGCTAGGAGCTTGCAATGAAAAAAGCATTTTGTGATTGAATGTAACTTACATCAACAACAAGATCCATATTCTGTACATAGCTTTCCTCTGTGTCAATCAGTTCGTGGATATGCTGCTGTCGTTTTCTCTCTTTTGGAGTGAGATTTTCATATACAGTTCTATCTTTGTACCCTGTAACATAGGCACATCATCTATGAAAGTGCTTTTGTCTCAGCATTTCTCCAAATGATATTGGGAAAATTCACAGATACTTTCATCAATAGAAAGACATAAATATATGTACGACAGATGGATTTAATTATCAATCTCATAACCTAATATTGCCATACATATGGGAAGGGGAACTGCAAATTGAAAAAGATATAATAAATTGTAAAAATAATTAACTTCTTGGATAAACATACAAGTACTTCAATTTATGAAATTGGTATGGCAATAAATGCATTACACTGACAAATTCAACTTCCTTATTGGCCGTTGTTTCAGTTCTCAGGGATAAATTTTATTTAGTTTATTTCCTGAAGATATACTTGAAAATAGTCTTTTGACTTTAATAACTATATATTTACATATGCAAAATTCACCATCCTTCAAATTGAAGTGAATGAGATCATCTACAGGAACCTGTAAACAAATTGCAAAACTAAAGACTATTGGCTTCAGAGGAAAGTTCACATTTTGAAAGGTTTGCTTCAATGTTATCAATCACTGTAATGGATCAGCCAAAATAGTCAATGAACAGAACACAGGTATGATCTCATATTTCTTCCCTTCACAGACAAGGGCATTACTTTATTCTTACTTCAACATGGGTTCCCAGTCATTTCATTACCAATTAATTACAAGGCAAATTGGATCTCAAAGTACACAAGTATGTTTTACAGAGGTACTGGAGTTGATACACTGTAGTGCCTGGATGCAGAAATTTCTCAGAGACTTTGGGTAACTATACCAGAATGCAATTGGCCAATCCCAATTCCCAGCACCATATGAAAACTATTAAACCCTGGACATTCATCACCTATGCATAGTTGGTGCGAAGGTTAGGGTAAGTGTCCAGTTTTAACCTATCAAGGGCTAATTTTCCTCAAAACCAAGGTTTCATAACTATCAAGGGGATATACATGTAAACTTTCCTTAAAACCATGGTTTTATGACTTTGACAGTGACGTTGACAAGACAGCCACACAGGCACTCTTCAAAGGCAGCTGGGTATTTTTTCTAAATATGTTTATTATTAAATGCAATCAAACATTTGTGTGAAAAACTGGAAGGGACACAACAGCAATGGTCGTAGAATTCAAATTTGAGGTTGAAACCTGCCATGATTTTAATTAGAAAAAAACAAAAATGTAACTGATTACAGTACATGAGCAACAAGACATTTGATTCGATACACTTTGGAATTGGGGAATACACGACACTGAATGTGAATAAGATGTGAGGAAAAAAAGACATGAAGCAAATTCTGTGACACACACCACAGATAATGCAATCACTGGTGATTTTGGATAACATATATCATATACCACAATAGAACTACTGATTGCTTTCAACATGGAATAACATTTACATCACCAAAGGTAATTATTGTACAAGGTATATATATTAAATCAATATTTCAGCTATAACATCTGCTTAATCTAAAACTAGACTATCAACTACAGTATACTGTTTCTAACGATGGTTATGAAATGCTAATTTTTTCCACTCTCTTGGCAAGACCACTTGAGGTGTATAAAACAGTGTTGATAATATTATTTGAAATGTTTATAGACAATTAAAAACAATGTTGCTAGACTCATGTTGTGTTAAACTTTAATTAACATGGGATAGGAAATTTACTGAGCAAGCATTTGTGGGTCACATTAAAATCATGGAAGATGTTATACATGTGGTAAATGGTACATCAAGTGATCTGTTCAAAGTGAATGCATGGGATGTGAAACTCTCCGGTTTGATGTAGCCACTTTGTTTACTGAGCAGTGAATAACAGCTGAGATTATGGTGTACGTCACAATGAGAGGTTAGTTTTGGTGTTTGTGTGGAAGAGATGCTGTCCACTGGGTTTAGTGACTCTAATACAGGTGAGCTGTGGTTGACTGTGTTTGGTGTCAGTTCACATGAAATGTAGGTATGTTTTTGCTGGAGCAGAACTATACCGTCAAATACAATGTTGTTGGTGCAGATGAAAGATGAAATGTGGTTGACTATGTGCTGAGCGTTATAATGTCATGCATATGAAATGTCAGCAACTGTGCTTAGTGTCAATACAGATAACATACAGCTGATGAACAGCATGACTGTGGTTAAGTTAATGTGTAAACACTCTTTACAAGGTGGTGATGTTCGGTGAGAACATGTTTCTGTTTTCCTTGGCAGTGTGTATTATTCAGCTATCTTCTATGAGCAAAGTATCAGTCATACTTTTATGAATTTCAGAGTCAGTCACAGTGGCCTTGTTACTAAATGCATCATGCTGGGCCATTCTACAACACTATAAAGTTGATCACTACCTGGTTTGAATGAGTGATCGACTTACAACAGTACATGGTGACATATCATGCCAACTTCAGCGTCATTTGGAATTGAATGAAAAATAAATCTGTCAGATTAATAATTTCTGACAAAATGCAAAAGTAAATTTTCACTCACGTTTACATCCCTATTATCAAGTCCATATCTGACAACAAACAGCACCTATATCCATACTGCCAACATAAACTGAAAGTTGAACTGAGTTGAAAACACGTCTTGTACACAACAAGTTCAGCCTCTTTGAGTTGAAAGTTCAGTAATTTGAGTTCATAACGGAATAATTCATTTGGAATTGAACATCAAATTACTCACAAGTTTTGGGATCAAAACTTCTAGACAATTGTTCACAATAAGTTCATGTCGCTTCTTGATGATTTGCAATTTGATAAAATCTTTATCAATCAAACAAAAATTTTCCAGAAGGAATGCTTGCACTAGTATCTGATAAATAAATATTAATAAACAAAATACTTCAAGGAGCATTTCTCTACATCTTCACAACTCACTAATAAAATATTACAATAATATTACATAATTGTACAAAAAATAATTAAAAATGAAAAACCCAAATCTCCAGAATTCATTCCTGTAGTTCTCTGCCACTGGAATCATCTAAATATTTGCCACATTTCACCGCTTTGATTGTATCATTTACTTTCAACCTTAAGTCTACACGTCATAACAATACAGGTCAGTCACTTCTCACACAAACTCTAATAAGTCTAATTTGTAATTACTTCACATGTTTTCCCTTTAAATTTTGTGTTATTTTGTTGAAAACTTTCAAGAAATCGTGAAAATGTAATTATACGTAATTAGCATTACTTTGACTGAAATATTTCAACTGTAATATGTATATGCCAAATATCTTTCACTGTGGGGCACAGATTGATAAATTATTACTATAATTATGCAGCTTTGTCTGTCTGAACTTTGATCTGAATAAATTGGAAAATCTTTTGTAATGGATTACTGTAGGACATTCTGTGGAAATTATATATTGGGAGTGGTACAGGACCAGACGAGAAGACTTACAATGTTGTAAATCTGAAGGCACTAATAAAATTCTTCTAAATGATAAAGGCAAGTTATGTCACTCAGGAATAATAGATCAATGGGAATAAAATTTGGGTTGTGCAGCCTTGTGTGATGATATCGTGACAAAATCTTGGGTCAATTTTGTTATTTCATCGACTTGTTTTGAGAGATTGGTGACATATCGAGTAATGATCTTCTACATAACAAATCAGGGTTCATCACTTGTTGTACATCTTTACAAACTGAAAAACACCAGCCCAATGAGCTCTTGTCTGTCTTTCAGTCAATTTTGAATAAAAGAAACTGTATGCAAAACGTGTTATGAATGTTAAACAGGCACAAAATGTGAAAATCTGTTTTGTAAAGTCTAGCATGCATTATAAATAAACCCAAAAAAGGAGCAATTATACACTGAAGCTAACTACATGTTCTTACTGTTGAATTGCACAAGCTGGGTAAAGCTTTTCTGTAAAATTGTCTTTGCGTCTATTATGTACAACTTATTTATTGTCTCACATCGACCATCTTGGACTTGCAAAGTTGATCATATTTGCATGAACACAACATCTGTATACATGTTCGAAATTTTTTTGAAAAAAATCACAAATTCATCACTGAAGACCAAAATGAAAATAACATTTGTGGTTGACCATTAATGTTTGTACCGTAGTTGGCATGCAATATATTGATAGAATCCACAATAAAATGTGCATTATCCATGACAATCATCGTCACAGAATATCTTTCCCTGATATTTAGCTTTGCAATAAATGCTTCAACCCTGTTACAATTCCACAACAACAGCTGTTCCTAAAACCATTTTAAATAATAATATTGACAAAATAAGTACCAGATGGAGTGAAATATATATAACTACTCTACATTAGGGGACGACTGCATTAACTTGCATGGTACCTGAAACCCGAGTCCTTGCCTGAGCAACTCGGGTGACAAACACAAGACTTTTAATCCCCAAGGTGTGAATGTTCCATTGTTATGTTTATCTAATCCAGCTGGTGCCATTGTAGTGCCATTTTAGGAAAGGCAGGTCTGTGAAATTGATCCTCTAGGGAAGTAGGGTATTCCTAAGGTAATGGAGCCATCCCCTAATGACAATGTAGCATTTACTGGCCTTTATTTACTGGTTGAATTATAAATATTTGGAAATTATTGTGTTTAAAACAGTCAGGATATTTGAAATAACTCCACTGCACTCCACATTTATATCCCACTTCTATGCTTATACAGTTTGATGAGACTTACCAATGAACTTCAAAAACATTTCAAGCCATTGCACACATTTCAAGTATACACTTGAAGACGGTGATTACATTTTAACCCTTGAGTGCTGGGGTTTTTTCATCAAAATTTTAGTGCAACAATTTACCAATTTTTATGAATATTTCGACACATGTTTTGATATTTTTAGACCAAATGGACATCACATTGCATTGGTTATAAGTTTTTATCAAAATTTTGACAAAAGTCTGAAAAAAAATTGAGTAGGGTATATTTTATAAAGGGGACAAAAATTAACTTTGGCGCTCAAAGGGTAAATTGAAGGTTATCAAAGGTCATATTCATGTTTATTACTGTCCATGGCAATTTTCAGCAGTTTAAGATAACATATCAAGGAGATGGTACACCATGTACGGCCTTGTAAGAAGCAGACATTTGAATTTTGTCATTGTTATATCAGATGTGAAACAACTGAAGTCAAAACATTACAAAGACACCATGATCAAGGTGAAAAATGCAGTGATGTAGCAAGGCTGTAATGCAAGCCATATTGGATCAAGTCACCAAACAGAGTGGGAAGCATTTGACAAATTTGTAGCATGAGGCTTACATGAAAGCAGATGGTCTATGCATCTTTGAAGTCATGGGTGTTGGACACAAAGAATTTGTGATTTTTGTTGACAGCACATACATTGTCAATTGAATACGCCAGATGGACATGGCCACTTTTTGTGAAAAGAAGTATTTTTTGCCAACTTTGACAGACAGTAAGTAGCCTTTAGTTGATGAACTGATCACAGCACATAGCTGAGACAACAGTGCTTTTTTTGATTTTTGATGTGTAGCTGCCTGACGGTCTATGATGGCCGCTTTTTTCATTAACTTACATGTAAATCTATATTTTAATGACATATTTACAGTGCAACTTCCTTTGGCTCAAAAAAGCACATTCACAAGAGACACATTGAAACACAGAACTGCACAAACTGACAATATTGAAACAAAACGCAAGTTAATGCTCATAGAACCAGTTCATTTCTTATTAGCATAGAGTATCAAGGCTATTAATTTAGGTAAAATGCACCATGGGGACAGATATTTGGACTCTCAAATCTTTTTCAATACTTTTCTGATCTACCACTTGTGAGGGCTTATTTTAAAGCTCTTGGTGTAAGAAAATTTTCATAGTGTTAGTTTTTCAAACAGCGAGTATTTTATTTTTCCCCATAGAGATAAAACAGGGATGGCAGCCATTCTGAATTTCAAATATTGATAACTGTCAGGTAATTTTTCTCTTGTACCAAACTTTGCACGGTGACCCCTAATTTTTATATTTGATTTGGAAAGAGTATGGTTGAAAGATTCATTGCAGAAAGTTGAAAAAAAGTTTAAGTCTTTTACTTCGGAGGCACATACTACCTTAAATGTTTTTTACAATGTACATCATCTTATCAAAAGATTGCATACACACACCAATACCATATACCTTCTGGAACCACTTTCTTCTCTTTACTGTTCACTTCAAAGTTTGATTTGTGACTTCCCAAGGTTTTACTAAAACAGTCAAGTCAACTCTTTGGGGAGAAAATTGCACTATTGTTATAAATAACCAACTCACTAACTTACGCTGCATTATCAAAAATCTAAAATGACCCAGAATTTAAATGAAGGCATTATAATTAGTATGAATCATATAATTCTGAATGAGTCAATCTCAAAGGTGAATCTAAAATTCCACTGGATAGCAGTACAAAGTTATAACCATGCTTCACCCCCTTAACCTTATCACTCTGTTTCCCTGTGTAAAGGTCCAACTTTGGAATAGATAACAATAGGATGGGGCTAAATCATTGTGGTGAAAGGGTGTACTGCTATATTCAACAAGGCTGGTGGAACTTTCTACAGGGATATTAGGGTTAAACAGTAGGAATGAAAACTCACACATATGCATAGGCTTTTTTGCATGCATTTTGAAAGTACTGCCATCACACATAGTTTGCTTCTTACCTTGTGTTCATGTGAAACAGCTGGAATTGGTAAATATATTCTAAATAGTAGGGCGAATTTATCAAATGGTGACCGTGATCAAATAGCTGGACGATGACAAATTTACTGTATTGAAACAGCACCTAGCAATATGAGTTTATATAACATTGTGTTTTTGTTTAACTCAGCTCTCTGATAACAACTTTGTTGTAAAATTGCAGCACCAAACACACGGAGAAGACGTATGGGATCTCACAGGAAATACTTGCTCTCAAGGCAAGGTAGTTCTCACGTTGTCAGAAATTTTCCAGCATTCAGGAGGTTAATATGAAATACTCTTTTGACATAATTTGAAATATGTTAGCATGGAAAACTCAAACAATGCAAATTTGTCAAGTGTAGCTGGGAATTTCCTGCTGTTCAAATTTCTTTCAAGGTCGGTATGTCATTCAGAGAGCAACCGTTGTTTGGAAAGGCAGTAACTTTTCAAGAATGTACCGTTGGAAACACTTGGACAAGAAAGCAAATTTACATTTACAATTTAGAATTCTTGACATCAAATACAGTATAAATGAATTTGTCTCAAATCCCTATGTTGGAAAACTGAAAAATTAATGTCGAACAGTGATGGTGCCTTGTTTATATTCATTTAGAAAACACCTCTGAGTAATAATATTACAAAACACAAGGTGTAAGAAAGTTCCTAAAGAGGGCCTATGTGACAATTTCCACTGAAAAGACGCCATTTTTGGCAGGTACCTACCGTTTTTTTGCTACTGAACAGGTATGATTTATTTGATTGGACAAAGGGATAAAGTTCATTGTAGGTAAATCCTTTGTCATCGTTAATAATCACAAATCATGAAATCAACATTTTGTAATCATAACGAACTATCTGAAAGAGGTATCATAAATACATACCACAGGGACATGTTTAAACTAACACACAACATCCTATACTGCATAATTTATGCTATTTGCTTGGCAAATGACTGTTTTGCCAAGCATAAAAACTTAACAAACACTCCATCCTACATAATATTACCGGTTTCCTTTATGAATGTATAAAAACTTGCATTAATGAATCTTTTTTCTCTCGAACCAAAGTCACATCTCTCACATATCAAAATATTACAACTTACATGGGAACGTTGAACAGTTAAAGAAAATTACAGAAAAACTCAGAGGGTAAAAACTGAGAAACGTGCTACAATGGTAGTGGGTCAACGAGGTGAACTTTAACCTATGACCTATTGGTGCATAGACTGGCTCAGACAACAAAACTTGGGCTAAATACACACACAAGAGTGACATAGTAAAGAGAGTTGAGATGAAATCAAGACAGAGCACATCACAGAAATGGACCCACTACCAAAATAACACAGCAACTCTAACAATAGTTATTGCAAATAAACACATCTCTTCAAGAATAAATATTTGACGCTGGAAGGCGAATTTTCAAGTTTCTTCTGTTGAATGTTGATGCTGATTTCTTGTTTGTTTGTTTGTTTTTTTCTCATCACCAGATTACCCACTGGTTTAAGTTTGCTACTCGGTGAAGTGAGTAGGGTTTGGTGGGAGAGTTTTGAAACAAAACAACTGCAGGTATTTTGGTAGTGGGGCTCCACACTTTTGTTGTAACTGACAGGTTGGAGGGTGATCCTGTAAACAGCACAGCAGATGGAAAGATAATGTCAGCAACTAGGATGTATCAGATATGGAATGGAATCAAGAGAAATGAATGACGACACGCAGCTGATGAAATAAATGCACAGATATGCTTATTATGGAATGTTACTTTTCTAATTCAAGGATGAACAATAGCATGATGGATAATGATGATGATATGAAGATTTTGTTTTTATTCATTTTTGCTTTCTTCATATTTTTCGAAACTACAGCACTGGTGATCAGAATCAAATGTGTAATATTGATTTAATCCTTATGTTGTACCAGTCTGCTTGGTAATGGCTCTAAACCATAAGAAAGTCAACATTTGGTAAATGATGATCAAAGAGATCAGAGACATAGGCAAAATGTATTTTTTTCATATCTTTCATCTACATTTATTTTTTACTTTTACACTGTTGGGAAAAACACACTTGTAGTCACTTTACTTATACATGTACTTACAGGAAACACAAAAATATTAGTATTTTACCTTAAGTGCAATAGTTAGAGGGTGCTATGTAATTATAAGAAAAAACAGGATCTTCCGCCCAAATTAAGTTGAAAGAAATAATTTAAATAGATAGTATATCTTAAGAAATCACAAGATGAAACCACAATGACAATGAAGAGATAAGGAAGATGATACACAGACTGTTATTAGTTATTCATAATTGGGAAACTATTTTGCTCTTGAACAACATGAGATCCACATTTATCTTACCTGCCCATAATTCTAGGGGATATAGTTTGTTTCCAAGTGTATCAAAGTTGTTTCAAATATTGTCTGCCAGAGGCAGAGCTTCAGAGATGAGGACATCACATACTTGATCAAGTGTTAATGAACAGAATTACCTGTCTTAGTAAATACCCATATGTTTGTCTAATCCCTTACTCTATCTTTTTTTTTTGCAAAAACAGATACATTCCGAATTGTCATTGTGTCAAGGTAATAAAATATCAGTGTTTCAGTTCAGGGAAATAACACTATAAATTGTACTTGGGTAACCCAGTCATAGTACCAACTTTCCCTTTGGTCCAGCAATGAAATAGTTTAAGGAAACAACAGAAATGTAACTCTAGTTAAAAAACAATTACGTATCTTCACATATCTTAGCAAAACCGCTGCAAAGTATGCATAGTACTGACTAAATTTGAGAATATAAACCCACTACATGATATTTGATGCAAATTCAATACATTTGGAAACAAAGTACACCGAGATCAGTTACTAGGTAAAGTATTTAATATCTCTTCATCACCATGTTGACCCTTTCATTGGCCGTAATAAAACCCACAGAGTTTTTTATCATGATGTCAAATGTTAGTGTTATTAATTTCCCTGCTAATCATCACGTTTGGTTTGGTGACAGCTTGCCTTTTTTTCACAAGCCAGCCTGTGAAGTAATTCACATGTGACCTTGCATTGCACAACTCATTTTAAAATTGTTCACCCCCAATTTTCCCTGTAAACAGCTAAAAACGCACCATCGATAACAATGGGGTTACGATGGCTTTGGGTCAAACCATAGAGGTAACAGGGTTTAATGAAATGTTTACATGTAAAAGAAATGTCCAGTGGGATGCATGTATAAATGACTTTCAGTTTCTTTGACTATAAAATTTGGGGATGGGGAACCAGCTAAGCAATCATTCGTTTCAAAGCAATTATTTCCCTTGTGTTCATCTATATTACTAGTAAATGACAAAATTCATCTGATTTCAGAGTGCAGAACCTGGCAGTGTGTTTCCTTATAAAGGAAGGGTGCCCTTACTTCATTGCGAGTCTTTCGTTAAAAAGTGAGGGCGCTGTGCCCATTATCCCTGGCTGGAAGAGTTGAATAGACAGTGCTGCTTGTGAAACTTATTAGTTATTTAACTTGTCTTATTTCATTAAAAATATTTTTGATTGAACTTTTATTTTAATTTTGAAGAAAGTTAGCAAAAGAAGGCACTTTGGGACAGGTTAAGAAGACAGTTGCTCAATAGGTATTGAATATGTGTGATTGGAATTTCGCAATAATTTTCACTGCATTCTATGAATGTCATCTAGATATAGTGGCCAGTCAGTTTGCTTCGTGAGTTCTGATAATAATGTACGGACAATATGGTCAGTGAAATTACTTGAGAAGTGAAATCGCACTTACATTTGTCACTAGATGTTGAAGCATCTGATTCTGTCAACTGTTGGACATAATTTTGTGGGAATACTCCTATTGCACCGTTGAGTTCACCTTTCCACCAGTCCTTGTCATCTTTGCTGAGTACATTGATTACACAGCCTTTACTAAAGGACAGATCACCTTCAGTTTCTGATGTATATGGATACATTGCAATCACTTGGCACACTGTAACAAATGTAATGCATATATGGCAATCTTTTGATACATTGTTACAAAACAGAATACATGGTTAAACGGCAGGTCCAATACAAGGATGCTTTTCATCAATAAATAAATCAAATTTCGCTTAGAATAATATTAAGATACTATGGCAAGAAGATACAGTTCCTCAAATAATTTGCAAAGGATACTTTCATTTGGCACCATCAAATTTTTGTCTGAGACTCTTTATTTTGTTACAACTTGTCTTCAGATTTAACTGATAAAATTATTACTGCCTTATTTTCAAACTCTTACATGGAATATAACAATTTTGACGCAGTTTTGATCAGATTTTATAACCTTCGATAACTGTGAAAGCAAATGTTTTTGCTTTTTAAAGTGGCACTCCCACTTTGTAACATTTTTAAAACACATTTTTTTAATGCCAACGGTCGATGTTTGACGTGGCGACTGCATACGGATCGCGAGATATCGATAAAAACATGTCATTTTTTGAGCGTATTTTTCACATCCCGATTATGACCCGAAATCCCCCGAGGGTTTATTGTTGTGCTGATGGACGATATTCTAGGGAGTCCATAATAAGTTCGAACAACGCAATTAATTTACCTCCCATTGCGAAGACTTTATATACAGCATTATGCCTTTACCACAGGTAAGTTTTTTTCAAAAAACTTCTCCTTAGTTTTTGTCGTTTTCATTATTCTCAATCAGTTGTATTATATTTTTAACCAATACCACATAGATATCAGTTTTTTACATGTAAAATATTAGCCACCTCTGATGACTACATTTTGTCGTCTGCCACACAGTAACGTGTGGTTCGATACATAGCGGCCGCCACGTGGCCGCTATGTATCAACCAAACGTAACTGTGCTAGTCATCTATGCGAATTCTGGTGAAATCACCAAACTTTGTTTTTTGTTTTATCGCTGAGTCAGTAAGACTCGGCTTTCTCCCGCAGGGCATGACCAATCACCGATGCAAGTGGCACTGTGGCGCACAGCAGCGTCAGCTTAGTCGACAATGGCCCAAGTGCCGAACGTTCGATGTTTGGAAGCTGAATTTAGGTGGGCCACTGGAATTCAAACTTTTACTTTTTTGAGGACATGTTTTTATCGATATCTCGCGATCCGCGCGGTCGCCAAGTCAAATATCGACCGTTGGCATTAAAAAAATGTGTTTTAAAAATGTTACAAAGTGGGAGTGCCACTTTAAGTACATCCAAGTCTTAAGTTTGTTCAACATATCCATGGAAGTATACCATTCTTGACAACTTACAGGCATTGCTTGGTGGTGCTCCTCCATTGACTTCAGCCTGTAGGAAAATAAATCAACACCACATTTAACTTTTTTATCACTATGGTTTGACCCAAATCTATTGTTATAAATGGGGCTTATAGACTTGCTCACACAGAACACGGGTGTGCACAGGATGTCTTAAATAGGGACATAAAACCGTTCGGAGGCTGGTGGGAGAGGGTTGAATGAAAACTGCCCTGCATGTATAAATAAACTGCCCAAGCGACATGTATACCATGGGATGTTGACCAAATCACTGCATATACACACACACCTGACAGCAAATGCATACATAGAGTAAACTGGTCACACCGAGTGGAAGTGGTTTATTGCCAAATACAACAGCATATTGAAATTCTGGTGTGGAACATCAAAATGGGAATTTTTCTCCAGCTGACAGCTTGTGCGTGTTGAAACCATATTGTATTGCAAATGTATCACAGTTATTTTCACATCTTGACATCTTGATCACTATATTTGCACCATCAATATACAGCTGTGATTTACATGTAATAATGTTCAAAACATTTGGTCAAACCTGGATCAGCTCAATGCTGGGTTTTTGAGAGAAAGTGGAAATTAAGAATTTTGGTTCACAAGGAGTGATTCTTCTTGAAAACTGCACTGGTCATTCTTGTGTAGCTTTATAAGTTCAGATGGTAAATGGTGACATACATATGACAGCGTTTTATTGGTGTGAAGGGGTAAAACTTACAAGTATTCCAGGCTGATTAAGGTTTAAGGGGCCTCAAAGTGGAGACTTAAAACTTTAGCTCAAATGTTTCCTCAATGAAACTTTCAACCATCCTCTTATCAAATCAAGAATATCGGGTCATCAATGCAAAGTTTGGAACTAGAGACTCAAATTACCTAACATATCCTGGTATTTAAAATTCAAAATGGCTCCCGTCCCTGTGTTAACACTATGACGAAAAACAAAATTTTCGATTTTTGGGAAAGTAAGACTATGATATTTTTCTTACTCCAAGAGCTTTAAAATGAGCCCAAAAACTGGTAGATCAGAAAAGAGTTGTGAGAATTTGATAGAATGTCTATCTGTACCCAAGGTGCTTCCTACCTTGAAGTCGTTTTAATTGTAAACCATTTCAACTTACTGGTATTGTAAACGGTGAACTTGATTTCTGCTGGTCTGGCGTCGGCGTATTTGATGGAGTTGTTGCACCGCCCAGTATTTTGACAAAGTTTGCTGGAAACCATCCAACTTGACGTTTCTTGCCCCGTGCCTGAAGACATACAGGAAAGTGTTATCTCACTTATTTTGAAAGGAAAAACTCTTATCACCTGGCACTTTTGAAATCTTGCTGTATTGGCACATCTTTACAAAGTACTGAGAATACACCATTTTTTGTTGTGAAATCAAGGTGTAGAATGTGGGATTTCAAAATTTGGATGTGCCTTACATGCAGAGAACAGCACATTACCATTATTCATGAGGCATTTTGACGTACCCAGAAATTAGGGCTTACAGACATCTCTGTAATCATGACACCAACTAAGGACATATTTTGAGCCACACTTCAAACCAAATGTCGTACCATATATTCACATGAGTACTACTGACATCTTTTGATTTTAGGACAGTTTGTATGTTCCCAGTGACACTATTTCTGGTTAAAGCCATGCTTATGTTTAAATTATTTGCTCAGACATCGAAAATCTAGTTCTGAGAGAAATCTGTTGCAGATATTTTGTTCCTACAGGTTGAACGTAACCCAAGCATTTGTGTAATTTACTATATTAATTAAATCACAATGGAAAGAGATAATTTTTTCTACTTTGCTGGTTCAATGTGATAATAATAAACAATTTGTCAGAGAGTTACTGCTGCAGGTAATACCATGATGATAGTCATCTCTCATCTTGTTGTATATTTATCAAAATCTCTACAATTATTGGCAAGAGAAAAGCTACAACTGCTCAAGGTTACAACTCGGTGTTCCTTTAACAGAGTGTGAGGTATAGTTTCTCTAGCGCTAGGTCTATTGGAGAAATTTTGTCAGTTTCTTTCCATTGGCTTGACAGAGCTACTTGTAATGTCAACATCCTGCCAAGGTCATATTTCACCATCAAGGTCAAGTTGGTTAAAGCTAGTGAAGCACAACATGTCCCTTACTGCACATTTTAACAAAAAAAATCGAACATCTGAATGCCCTTGAAAACATACTGTACATGAAATTTACACAGCAGTTTGCCCTGTAAGCCGATATGACGTGCCATGATGCAAAATAACTGCCTGTGAGGCAAGTAAATTTTATTTACATGTAAAGATATAGGGCTGATGCACAGAATTTTCAACAATTTGCGAAACTGACACAAGAGTTTTTCAGAAAGACACATTTATTACAGGGCACACTGTTTTGCGGAATAATTCTTCTATTACAGACAAAGCCAAGATGGTGAAAATCCATATGGTTTTGGCTCAATACCGCTTTTTACTAACTTGGCAGATTTGGAAGTGATACTGTCTGGCAGGAAAAGGGTGATTCAGATTTCTTGATTAGACTATCTGCTAAGCCATTGGCATTGATGGGCACAATACTGCTCTGTCTGTCTGTCTGGCACATTTACTGTAGCAATCCCATGGGCATCAACATTTTCACACTCTATCCTTTCAAGACATTGAAACTTGTTATATGTCGTCATTTGATTCTGATTTGAGAGTTGTTTCCTACTCCTATCTGCAGAAAACCTTGTGATTTTTTTTAATTTCCGAAAAGTAACTGAATATTTACCTGTAATTCACCTTCCCACCATCCACTGGGATTTTTCTTTTTCACTTGTATAAGCTGCCCAGGCTGCAAGGACAGTTGTTCCTCCCCTGTTGCTGTGTAGGCTGCCACTACCTGGGCAATTTCTGTTTTGGAGAAAACAAACATTCAAACAAACATGAACTGTCAGTTATCTAGGAGATTTGAATCACATTTCCATGACAATAGTACATCAAACGGGCAAGTAAAAAATAAACTGACTTTATAGTTTACATGTTGCATTAAATATTGGGCGTATTTCATAACTTGTTGAAAACACTGTCTTATGGGAATGAAGTAAACTGTTTCTTGGGCAATGTGCTGAATATATTTCACTCACAAATCTATTAAACAGTAAATATGGGAAAATTTAATAGCAGGTTTTGTTCAAAACATTGCAAGACAATGTCAATTGACAGAAAACGTCTCTGTAAAAAAAGCTGCTACTAATACAGGTGTTCACTCAAACAGAATGCAGTTAAAACTAAACGTCAGAATTTTTATCAGTTTAGTCAATAATATCCAAGACCAAAAAAGTTGGGAAGCTATATACTTTCCTGAAAGGAGATGACTATATTACCCCAGAGCACTGTTTTATGACATGATCAAAAGTGCCATTCTATTGGCTTTTAATCAACATCTGATATCTGGATCTAATCATAGGATGTAAAAATACCCTGGCTGAAGAAGCCATATTGTCAAGTAAAACAAATCATTGTATATTTTCAGTTCATGGTACCCAGGGAAGTCAATGTTCTGGCTACAGATGTGGAAACAAGAGGAGCAAATGTCTTTGAATATGGCCATATGGATACCTTGAAATGGATTCATGACAGTTGTAGCTCTGTGCATATGAGTAGAACTGAACACTGTGCTTTGGTACACATGATTATCTCTGTATGAGAGATAACATGCCTTGCCTCACAGCATATTGGCAATGGTAAATCCTTGCAATAGGGGAGCTTTGGCTTCATATCAGATACATAAACATTCTGTATGTCCCTGTATCCATTTAGATAATGATATAGCATGGTATGTGGCTATATGAAGCAAGATTACCAAGAACAGTGCCATACACCAGACGGACATTTTTGATGTACTTACCAGGCTTTTTGCTTCTTTCTAATGTACTGGGTGCACTTGGAGCAGTTCCTTTTGTCGTTTCTGGCATTTGAAGTTTGAGATCAGGTGCTTGGGCGTTACTTTGCACTTGTGGTTGTGGTTTTTGTTGGGCTGGCTTCTGTTTGTGCTTCTCCTCTTCCTCGGCTGTCAGTTTACGGACGTAGTTTTGAGGAAATACCCCTGACCTATCACCAATGTGGCCGGTCCACCAATCCCCATCTTTCTTCATGACGTGGATGACCTCATCAACGTTGAAAACTAAATCGCCAGGTTCGGTAGATGAGTAGGCATACATACCGATGTAGACTGTAAGAGTAAAATCAAAAATTTTAAATTGTCTGTGGGTAGAACATGCCTTGGGATAGAAATTCACAATCTAAAATTTTTATAATACCTGTCTTGTCTACTAAGTGTGTGGACTCGCTTCGATGCCTACATGCAGAGTAAATGAAATGTCCACGTTCTTGTCTTCATGAAAATTGAAATTAAATTTTTCACAATATATCTCAGATTTCCAATGCCATTAAATTTTCAGTAATTTATTTCTCTGGTACCGAAATTTGAAGAGCAACCCAGGATTTTATACTGGATTTGGACAGTTTAAATTTCTCACATTAAGATTTAGAGCAAAAGGCATAAGACCACTAATTCACTTCTGGGTTCGTTACCCATGAAGAAAGTTTGAGTTAAGGTAGTGACTCGGGTTCCTTTGTAAATTTTAGCGATTTTGTGATTATTTCATATTCTGAACCCCTGAAATATGATCTTTTTATTAGAGAAAACTGTGAGGTAACATTGTACTGGAAAATGTCTTAAATTTTAGTGAAAACACGGCCTTCTAACCACTGCGCGAGTTATTATTTATCCGGATTACTGTCAGCGTTATCGTTATACCTTGAGGAGATTATGTAAATTTTTACGCACCATGTTGCGCATGCGCGCACGTCTTCATAAGAGACGCTATCCAACATGACTGATGACTGCCGGCAGTATAAGCAGTGTAGAAAACGCAAACGGGGGCCGAAGCTGAAGCAAAATGGAAAGCTGATGGACGCGATGTTGTGTGTTAGCCGCTACAGCTAACACACAGCATCGTACACAGGGCTAGCGAGAGAGTTGCCGACATCGACGGTTATTTACGAAAAGTGAATAAAAGACTTGCATTTTTGGAAGCGATCGAGTAGCTGAGGTAGGCAGGGATACGACTTGGGCCCAAGAACGCTGAATTTCGACAGTAATTTGGCTTTTTACGTCAAGTCCCAAAATGGATTTGAAGTCACCGACCCTACGTACGGGTCTTTGCAGGGTTGTGGTGAGCGAGGCGCTAGGCGATTAGCTGTAGCGGAACACATAGCATCGTACGCCGGGCTATTCTTGACCGCGGAGTGACGTCACTTTCACCTCACGCACGCGAGTGAGGCTATACAGGACAGTGAACAATGCTGAAATTATGTGACAAAGGACAGAACTGGTGTTTATCATCGACATAATGTTGAAACTTTGAATACTGGTGTAAAGGTTGTAAAATCTACACTTTAATATTTTGTTCTCACGGCAGTGTGACGCAAGAATGACGTGAAAACTCGCAAGTTCCCGGATGTCCGCGGTCAAGAATAGATTACACTGCCGTCCAAAGAGAATCTATTTAATCTTCACTGGAAAATATGGTTCTATAACAGCAGCCCATATCTTGGACTTAGTTTGTCCATGGATGTAGGAAGCATGGTTTGTCCAATTTGTCAATCCGACACTGTTATGTCGGTCTAGAGCACAGCAACGTACGCGAAACGTCGCTTCACGATCGTTGCCGGTCAATTTCTATCTGTGGTCAAGAGAGTGTCGCTGGGTGTCGCGATATGTCGCTGTTTCAATTTTACAATGAGTGAATCTGTCGAGTATCGCCTCAGTCGTTTATTTTAAGTCATGAAGAATCGCTTTTACGTGTAACTGAAGTTGATTTTGGTTTCATACCCGAGGCCATAATAGTACATGTCACAGTGGAAGCGAAATAGCACACGAAAACCCGGTCATTTTTTATGGTGAGCAAAAGGACTGCAGCAGATCACATGTGAAAACCACAAAAACAAGTGCGACTTTCCCGCATTCCTTGAACTTCTCAACTACAGAATTTTTTAGAGCATCGAGAGTTGGTCGTCTCATCTCCGAAAGCAAGCAAGCAAGCAAGTGACGCCGGGAAGTGACGTCTTGTACTATAGGCACAAAAATCGGCACTAAAATGAACTGGGCAACCATTTCACACTTGGTACGTGCATAAATTACGGGCTGTGAGACCGGAAGTCGAGCGCTTGCGAGAGAGCGAGCGCGCGTCGTCGGCAGAACGCAGACCTGTAAACCATTCCGGCTGTATGATTTTTTAAAACTTTTCTCGTCTTGTAACCAGACTCTAACCGTTACCAAACAGTATACAGTTAATATAATTATAAGCTAGATACGTATTTGACAAACAGATTATGCCCTGAATTATCTTTCTAGTGTTTATCGTGTAAATAGTACCCACCGCTTACGCTGACCAGCCTCACGTTTCTACGCACAATTTTCATCATTTTTAGGCGAACTAATGTTTAGGACTTGTCAGAAATTCTCTAACCTGATGCCCAATATTTAACCTAGACCCAGATCGAATAATTTTTTTTAAAACGCACAAAAATCCGACTTTTTCGGCGATTTTGTGTGAAAAATGGGACGTTTACACAAATCGTCGATTTTCTCAGTTCCGATTTTTGCTATGTATGCACACCTTCAAATGAGTGTAAGTCGGCGACGCGTGGGCGGATTTCCCCGATTCTTCGCATGCTAACACTTCATGAATAGACCTGAAAAACCGTGTCTTAGATTTTCGATAAACCCCCTGAAGTGACGATAACTTGACAAACGTGAACAAAAGCCGATAATTTATGCGAAAATCCGACAGTTCACACTTCGAAGGCTCACTGTGCAGAAACAAAAGCGAATTTCAAAAATCCAAAACACGGTTTTTCCCCTGTATATCCAGCTGTCTAGTGCCGTTAACAGATCACTTAGGGGTGCTGCCAATTCTTACTTATACTCTTTTAAGTGAAAAAATTCAAAATCACATGTTTTTGACTTAAACAAATATACCAATGCATGTTTTGACAACTAAACAAAATTTTTACCTTCTTCAAATATAGACCTATTAGAAAATGTACCACATGTTGGTGTGAGACCCTGTTTTCTATGTGAAACTTTTGATTGAAAATATGTGTCAACGAAACTGAGTCACTACCTTAAAAATAGTATGGACCTTAAGTTTTGATACCTGCATGGCTGCTTGTTTGGTTTGAACTTTAATTAAGTATTTTTGTAAAGATGTTTTTCTGCTTCAATCAAAATGCAGACCGTTGTGAATGATAACTGTAGCATTCTGTGGTAATATACCGTAAGGAGTTATAAGGCTCATGGAAATTATAACAGTGTGTCTGAATTTTGTCAAAAACACCACTGAGGGCGCCATTTTCATCACTAGCTTGAAATTTCTGTGGACTTGCCTACACGAAAAATCCATCAGTAGTCAAGCTGACATTAACCTAACACCTGTCAAGAGGATTTGTGCCGCTGAATGTTTTAAAATAGGAAAATTGAGCTCAACGCTGCTGTGGTGGCCTATGGGAAATTAAATACTGGTTTTGTGCCAAAAGGCCCATGGGAAATTAATCTGTGGTCTTGTGCCAAAAGTTTAAGTTTTTCATTTTTATACTGACAAAGTAACCAGGTCTCAGAAATAAAATAGATTTGGTCTTTTTTATGAGTGTTTATTTGCGTATCTGCAGAAACATACTGACAGCTTGAACATAACATTATGGAGAGACCACAAAAATCAAACAGACCAATACTGAAAATAATACTGTACACACACTTTCTCCTTACTCAGTTACTGTGATGTCCTATATAAAGTAGATACGCTAACTGTAAACAATGTGAAAAGGTGTACTGAAACATTGAGGATATTGAAACGGCATGTCAGTTTTTTTGTCTTTCACTGATATAGAAATATTACATGCAAGATCAATCTCACAAAAACATTTGTGTTTACTATGACAGCAAAACAAATTTTTTTTTGTTATATTTCACAAATATATTTTTGTCAATTTGCCAGATACCAGATGGCCTAACGAATCAAACTACATTGTGATTGGCACATTTCTGACAACTTATGAAATCTGACATTCATATTTTCCACATTTATTTTTCAAATTAGTTCAAAGCCCGTCACAATTTTGTCCGGTACCTTCACTGTCCTGCTGATCAGTTTTTGGAGGTAACGTTGAGGATGCATTCTCAGCTATGACTTCTGGAGTTGGAGTCGTTGAGATTGGCATGTTTGCAGCAGCTGTTGGTTCTTTCTCTTGAACATTGACTGGAGTTCCAACTCTGAAAATACACAGTACAACACTGTTATTGACAGCTATTCTGCAATTTCCCATTATAAATGTATTCATAGATGTAAAGTGTGTTAATGAGTACTGCGTGAGTATTCAAATTGCACAATAACTCACAATCCACGGAGACTAGCCTATTCAATGTCATACAATCATACAACCTTCACATCATATATGACTTATTATCTCACCATCCCCTTCTGACAAGTTGATGAATAATCCTATTATTTTCACTGGAATGGTTGGATTTTTTATGTTTTTAAAAGGTATTCATCATGCTTAATAGTTGAATAGAAGAATATTAATTCAAAGGACTTACTGCAATTTCACTATCTAAGTACACCAGACATTGGAAAGATCAATTACATTTACAGAGAACGCCACATTAACCCGTCAAGCCATTTAGCAAAATGCCTTGTAAAACAGAGAGTCATTTGGCCAGATAACAAGTAAACTGGCGGTCAACTTCAGTGGTCTGGTACAGCGATTGTAATACAAAAGTCAGCACGAAGCCCAACTCTGGCCATAAAATTGATACTGATACTACAGGCTGCGTAAACATCGCACAGTGGTACAAACCATTTCTCTCATGGTGTATCTTAGAAAATAAACTGAATCGAATGAAGAATAATTCACAATTGACACCGATTGAGATTACCCGCTGATTTTAGTGTTTGCAATTGCTGTACCCAACCAGTGAAGTTGATCGCCAATTTATTTGTTATCTGGCCAAATGACTCCCTGTCTCACTAGGCATTTTGCTAAATGGCTTGACGGGTTAATGTGGTGTTCTCTGTAATCTTTTAGGTAGAATCTACCTCTGGAACAGATATTTTGAGGGCTAATGTGTAGCATTGAATAAGCTGTTATCCAATTGGGTAGCTGAATCTTACCGTTATAATTAACACAATACAAATAGACTCCCTAAGTCGCTGTGAATAGTGACAATAGACCAATCAGAGATAACCTTATTAGCAGGCTGCACATCAGCAGTATTTTAACTCTCAAACTTGTGCAATACTTTTTAGTCTACCACTTGTGAGGGCTCATTTTGTAGCTCTTGATGTGAGAAAAGTTTTCACCATCTTAGTTTTGTAAAAATTAGCATTTTCAATTTTCTCCATTCAGTTAACACAGGGATTGCGGGCATTTTGAATTTCAAATATTGGTTTATGTTAGATCATTTGTTTCCCTAGGGACAAACTTTGCACGGTGACCCCTGATATCATTCCTGGTAGCAAAATGGTTAAAAGTTTCCTGAAGAAAAGTTTGTACAAAAGTTAGATACTCCAGTTTAGAGGCACATAGTTCATAAACCACCACTGTTGGCCCATACCCAATGCTTTCAACCCTTTGAATGCTGAAATATTACCCACCAAAATTTTAGTGCAACATTTTCCCAATTTTTATGAATTTTTCTGTAATTCTTTTGAAAATTTAGGACCAAATGGACAGCACTTTTCATAGACTCCAGTTTTTGGTCAAAATTTTGGGAAAAATCTGAAAAAAATGTTTTGAATTGTAAAAAGTTGTCTGGGTTATATTTTATAAAGGTGACAAAAATAGACTTTGGCACTCAAAGGGTTAACTTTTCTATGATGAAGCTGGACCTGTTTACAGGCAAATGGGGGTGAAAAGGGTTAAAGTTCAAACTTACCCATCTTTTGTTGGAGCAGAAATCAACTTGACATATGACTTTGGAAACCATCCTTCTTGACCGTTGAGTTCACCTCTCCACCACATGTCCTGCTGTTCTTTGATATTGATGATGTCACCTTTGTTGAAGGTCAAATGATTCTCTTTCTTTGCTCTCCATGGATAGATGGCTTGTGCCTGAACACCATCAGGTACTGACTGACCCTTCAAGTACATGGAAATCATTGTCAATTTCCACTTGAAAAACTCAATTTGCATACAGATATAATAAACCGACCACAATGTTGTAAAACAGTTTTGAAAAAACATCTTCCAAAATTAACATTAACCCAGTTAGCTCTTGAATTTTTAGATCAAAGTGAACTAGCGATAAAGAGAAATTTGAAAATTACAGTAAATTTACCTACACCAATTCATATATTTTATGCGGAAGCATTGCAAAAACAGCTACTTCCAGTGTAGCAAGTCACACAACTGACAGGGGGAGTTTGAATGGACAATCATAGCAGATTACAGGTAGAGCAGTTCTAGTTTAATAGATTGTTTAGTTTTAGATGTGAAACATCACTTTTAGCGGTAGTGCTTGAATTAATTCTGGTAACAATGTAATTCACGTTAACAAATGGGTATTTACTGAACTGTAGACAAGAAGTCTTTACAATAAACCTTTCAAGATGTCCTGTGGTGTTAATTCAAACTTCTGTTTTTGATATTTTGCATTTTCTGCCAATATCTTCCACATACTGGGATGGAAAAACTTTGAAGAAGGTTATAAATATACCTGTTCTGGAGTTGGTGATGATGAGAAAGCATTGGCAGTAGGAGTGACCTGTGTAAACGCACTCCATCCTGACGACTCTGTCGTTGTTGTCGTGGTTGTTGACGTCTCTTCTGTCACTGCTAGTGTTACACCGAAAGCACTGTCTGTCACAACAGCTGAAGAAAGCTGATTGGAACTGTGGAAGACACAATTGAAGAAAGTCAAGAGACAAAAAATTCTCAAGTTTGAAAATACCAGAGGATGAAAGGAGAGTTGATATGGGTGTTATAATGAGAGCACTTTGGTGTTATGATGCATCAGTAGGTCAGTTATTCAAAATATGACATTGTCGTGAAAAGTCACAAAAAATTAGAAAATTTGAGTTAGAATCTTTTGGGCACAAGGGAGACATGTGGATAACATAAATATAGTTGCCATACAAACATTTTAAAACAAACTGATTACCAGATGAAATGATCATGATCCATCTTTGATATAAACAAATGGCTATACTTAAATCTTACATACTAAGCCTGGAGAAGTAAAAGGTAGGCGATAACGAATAATCAACCATGTACTCACTTAGTTTGCTGTTCTGGTTTTGATTCTGTTTTTGTTACCTCTGATGGCACTGGAGAGCTTGGCTCTGAGGGTAATTTTTCAACATAGTTTTCTGGAAACCATCCTGTCTTACCATTGACTTCTCCGCCAAGCCAGCCAGGCTCTGATTTCTGGTTTTTAGCAACCTGTTCAGTGCATTGTGAAAATTACACACCAAAGAATATTACATTCATTTGAAATCTGAATGTTTTGAATGGCTTTTTGGAGGAAAAGAAAATGCAAGAATTTCAACTTCTTAGGGTTTAAAGTGAATTTCTTTGTTTTTTGCTATGTACGAGGCATAGTGATCTTTACAACCTTTATGCTTTAAACATTTTGGCACTATATAAACTTTGCTGATTGGTTGGTTAAAATACCATATACAGAAATCACAGCACATTAACCCCTTTCAAACAGAAAAGTATTACATACAAGTATTATGTCTCCAGGGTTGATGGATAATTCATCGTCATTTTGCGCTTGAAATGCATACAGTGCCTTGTACTTGGCAATACCAGGTTTAACACTAGCTGTGCTTTGCTTGTCTTCCGTCGACGGTTCTTTCGGCTGCGAGAACGCTGCTTCCAAACTTTGCTGGTTTTCAGAGTTTGTTAGTTGTTGAGGTTGTGTTTGTTGCAGTTGGGCAGTAAATGCATCATCAAAGTCTGAAATAAAAAATTGTGGTTTTGTTAGAAAAGTAATCGCAATTAAAGGATATCATCTGTAGTACTCATTTTATCTAATGCTTCATGTCAAAAAACAGCGGCATTTATTGTGCAATGTACATAAAGAGAATTATTTGAGAGTGCAAACTATCCAATACATGTAATGGCTAATTCTAAATGGTACCTACTCACTAGCGTAACATTGCACACTACGTACTTCAGAATGAAACCTATGACATACTTGTCCCTATTTCTGGCATTTTCTACCACTAATGTTTAATCTGGACATAACTACCCTCTGTTTACACCCCTCTTAACATATTACATGAAGACTTTGGTCAGAGGTTTTGATAACAAGCTGATAAGGCAGTTGTATTATTGTATCTGAGTGAAAGGCCACACATGCCGTGTTGGGTCATTCCAGTGACAAAGATTAACCCTTTTGAGTGCTGTAATTTTTCCCACCAAAATGGCAGTGCAACATTTTATCAATTTTTATGAATTTTTCTGTAAATTTTTTAGTAATTTTTGGATCAAATGGACATCACATTTTATTTGCTACAGTTTTTCACCAAAATTTTGGCAAAAATCTGAAATAAATTGACTGGGGCACTTTTTACAAAGATGACAAAAATTGACTTTGGCGCTCAAAAAGTTAAAGTGATAGTGAACACTCAGTATTTTACTTTGTTTATTTTGTTTGAAGCATAATGTGGAAGGCACTTTGAAATGTTGAGTGTGTCTAATATACCATGATCAAGTTGACATATTCGCTGACTTGTTAGATGTTGTACTTTGACCTCTGAATAGTGTGTTTTTGAACACTCTATCACGGATGTGGTCAATTTAGCATGATTGATGGGGTGATGAATCAAAAGTGTAATGTTGCATAAACGAAGGCTGCTGTCAGAGTTGAATGCAACATTACTGTGAAACCATGGCAGAACAAGTACTTGTAAGATTGAGAAATATTCAAGGTGAATGAAAGATTGGTTGAATTCCACACAAGGATTGTTGTACAACTTACTAGCAAAGAAATCGGTATCTTGCTGTGGTTTGTCCTCCTTTGCTGGTTCTGGCTGCTGTTTGTTGTCAAACTCTTGTTGTTTCAACAACTGTTGCTGTAGTTTGGCTCTCAGCTCCTCCCCGTCATCTTGTTGGAACTTGGCGCTGGCTTTTGCAAAATTTTTCCTCTGTTCCTCCTGTCTTTGTTTTTCCTCTTCTTGTCGTCTCTTCTCTTCCTCTTGACGTTGCCTCTCATTTTCTTGCTCTTTTCTTTCTTCTTCTAATCGTTTTCTAGTAGCTTCAAGTTGAGCCAGTCTGACGGCTTCCATCTGCTGTTCTCTCCGTTTCCTCTCCTCTTCTTCTCTTTGCTTTCTCTCTTCCTCTGATCTATATCAATTAAAAAAAAATATTAACCCTTTGAGCACCAAAGTCAATTTGTGTTGCCTTATAAAATTTACCCTAGTCAATTTTTTTCAGATTTTTGCCGAGATTTTGATGAAAAACTGTAGCCAATGGAATGTGGTATCCATTTGGGCCAAAATTATAAAAAGAGTTACAGAAAAATTCGTAACAATTGGTAAAATGTTGCACTGAAATTTTGGTGGGAAAAATTACAGCACTCAAAGGGTTAAAGTCTGTCCACACTGGTACTTCATGGAAAGATGCATGTCATGATATCGGTTAAATGCTGAAATTCTTACAATACTTTGTCTCAGTACTATTTGTTTGGACTCCTTTTGAGGTTTGTGTAGTATATATGAAGTTTCAACTATGAAGTTTTTGTGAAACTTCAAAATTCAATTTTTCCTCAGTGAAGATAACACACAAAATGGAAGCTATGTTTTATACAGTAAAAATACAGTAAAATGTTCTGAGAATTCAGAGTCCTTCACACTCAAAGTCACTTTAAATTCAACTTTATTTTCAGCAACCTTTAAGCACTTTTAGGTCCCAAATACCTCTTTTAGGTATCGTTCTATTAAATATTTTATTTTATTTTTTTATTTTCACATAAATTTTTATATATCATTTTACACATATTATTTTTATGACATCAAGACTAATCATTCTCAGATTTTCAGAAATCATGGGTGGCTTATGAATTTTCAAACACTTTCCAGGAATCAATTTCATTTTCAAGGGCTTTCCAAGAGGCTTTGCAAGACTTTCAAGGACTTTCAGGGAGTGTTACAGACCATGTGAGATTGTGCAATAATACAAAGTGCCTTGACTCCTTGTGACATGACACACGATCACACTGTAATCTCCATATTACACTTGAACAAAAATATTTATGTTGCAATTCATAGCTATAAATATTACAGCTGTACCAACTGACAATGTAAAAATCACCTTATTTTTTGTTGTGCCTCTTCAAACTGTTTCCGCCTGTTTGATTCTTCAATTTCTCTCTTGGCAGCATTAATCTCTTCTTTCTTCAGTTCGAGTTGACGTTTTAACCTTTGGATTTCCATTTCCTCCCTTGGAACCTTGGATTTTAGGTCCTGAACCACAACAACAAAGACTTACACATTACCATCAAATATCTCCATCAAATGAATAGCAAAGTAAATCTGGCTGGACATCTACCATGCTTTCTTCACAGATGCAGGGAAAAATATACCTTGGTTTAACCCTTTCACCACCATGGTTCCGCCCAAACCCATTGTTATAATGGTGGGTCTAGATCTGTTCACAGGCAATCAGGGATGAACAGACTAAATGTTTTCATATTCCCTCTTTCCTTGAAGCATAGATCTTCAATAAAAGCTTGCTTATGTTCAGCATTTACATTAAATTTCACACGTTTTCAAACTGCTTAGAAGTGTGTGAAACAAGCACACGTCCAGACTACTAACAACAATTTCTTTCCAATTTGTATTTCTGGGGCATTGCTTGCTCTGATAAAATAACTTCATAATGTGGGGTGACTCAGCTTGATGGTGTGTATGTCATTGACATCAATACAAAGAAGCAGCTAGCAGGGTAGAAACTAATTTGAAAAATTTGGGTCTACAAACAGTCTCACTGACACATTCTACTTTTAATACCAACAATTTGAAGTCAAGAACAGCAATACAAACTACATGAAACAAGTCATCGTTGATGACACAGTCCCCACTTGTTAATGGGTACTTTGATTACATGTCCTCAGAGAGGATAGAGTCCTCTTCTTTAGGTCTGTGATAAAAATACTTTTGAATAAATTCGCTTGATACATGTCTGAGTTGTAGTTCAGGACATGAAAAAATCGTAATAAAATGGCCACATGTCGGCCATATTGGATCGTATCACAAAACAAATCGATGTGCATATGTATGACATAGGTCAATGTCCTTGTACCAAGTTTGAATAAAATCCGTTGAGATATGCCTGAGTTATGGCTCTGTACATGAAAAAATCGTAACAAAATGGCCGCACGGCAGCCATATTGGATCGTATCACATGAAAAATTGACGTGCATATCTATGACATTGGTCAATGTCCTTGTACCAACTTTGAATAAAATCAGTTGAAACATGCCTGAGTAATGGCTCTGTACATGAAAAAATCGTAATAAAATGGCCGCCTGGCGGCCATATTGAATCGTATCACAAAATAAATCGACGTGCATATGTATGACATAGGTCAATGTCCTTGTACCAAGTTTGAATAAAATCGATTGAGATATGCCTGAATTATGGCTCTGTACATGAAAAAATCGTAACAAAATGGCCGCACAGGGGCCATATGGGATCGTATCACAAAACAAATTGATGTGCATAGCTATGACATTGGTCAATGTCCTTGTACCAGCTTTGAATAAAATCAGTTGAAACATGTCTGAGTTATGGCTCTGTACATGAAAAAATCATAATAAAATGGCCGCCTGGCAGCCATATTGGATCGTATCAAAAAACAAATTGACGTGCATCTGTATGACATATGAAGTAATCCTTGTACCAAGTTTGAATGAAATCGCTCCAGGCATCTCTGAGATATCTGCGTGAACGGACGGACGGACGCACGGACGGACGCATGCACGCACGCACACACGCACGGACATGACCAAACCTATAAGTCCCCCCGGACGGTGTCCGTGGGGACTAATAAAATGACTGGATAAAGAATTAATCCTCTTTCTACCAGGCTCCACAGACAAATCATAGAAATACATACCACTTGGGAAAAAGAGGATTAATTAGAACTAGCAGTCAATGTGGTTTTACCAAAAATTGCAAAGGAAATATGATGAGAGTGATTTAAAACTTACATTGAGTTGCATATGACTGCGATCTATATCTTGTAATTTCAAAGCAGTGTCTTTCTCAATATCTTCTAGTTCACTAGCAAGCTTCTTCATTGTTGTCTGTTTGTTATTGAAGCTAAACATGACAGTGCGAAGGGTATCACCTGGTGAAAAGATTTACAAAACCAATGTTACACAGAATGTCCGGACAAGCTAACAATCCATACACGTATTTTATGCCACGTTATCATCTAGAATGGTCTCTTCCAGTATGCAAAACTTGTATACTGGAAGATCAAACTACATCCATTTTGAATTTTGTGACATGATGACTGTCATTATTATTGGAAAGGAAGTTTGTTTTCAAAATATTCTAACAATGTCAGTGAAAACCAGATATAGATATCAAAGATACACATTACAAGATTTTAGGCTGATGAATATTCTAAACTGACAACCACTCATCAGTTGATTTGCATACCTGACCTGATTGAATGTACCAGTACTTGGCATATTACATGAATTCATTAAGGTAGCGGTAAAGGCTATTTTTGCACCAATTCTTTTCTCAGAGTTAATGTCAAGTTTCAAGTGTTAGAATCAAGATATTTAGTTCAAATTTTCAGGATAACTCCCTTAGTTAATACTTTCTCCAAAGAATATAAAAATTGTATATTTGTAGCCATGATTTTGAAATATGACACCAATCAATATTAAATTTTAATTTTTCATATTTTTTTATATCTTTGAATTTAATAATAAATTAATATTACCAAATTAGTTATAAATATGTTGACACTATTAATTGTAAGATTTGTACGGCAGGATTTGTAAATAAAATTTGTTTTTATGATTTTACAGTGGTTTACATATCAAAAAATTATTAAAAATTCTTTCAAATTTCAAAATGTGATTTTTCAAAAAGTACTTCAAATACAGGAAACTGTGCCGTACAAATCTTATCTGTAACCTTGTTAATAGGCTGTAGAAATTCCATGTCCATATCTCATTTCAAAGTTGGATTTAATTGGTATAAAATTATGTAGGAAAACTGTTATTCTGTCAAAATTGTTGAAAACAAGCCATATTTGCACCCCTCTTTTGAAGTCAAAGAGCAGTCTTTTTGGTTAATCTCACTTTTGACACCTCTTTGACACTCAAAGAATCTAAAAATGCATTTATAATAGCAGTCACGCATTCTGAATGCAAGCACTGCCTTGTCAAACTTTCCTAAAAAACAGTAAAAAATGACTTTCCCTTTTCAAACATTTTTTTAAAAGCTAGGGGACCTCTACCATAGTTAATACACTAAGGACTCCCCAACTTCCTCTTATTTGGTCAGTTTTTCAGAAGTTTCAATGGGCTATAACTCTGCAATGCTTATGACCCCAAATGTCTAGTTTTTTTTATTCCACAGAGAATGTTGACTTCTTTCATGTTTTAATAGTTTTATTGAAGTTTATAACTGACGCTCTAGCCTTTACCGCTACCTTAATATGGAAATTGAACATTATAGCGAGCGCAGCAAGAGCGGCCAAAGCCGCTCGCAAAGCGAGCATTAAGACTAACGCGTGTACACGAAAATTAGAATGGAATCTCTATATACCTACGAGTTTTTAAACAGAGCACTTCCATGGAGGCGGCCATTTTGAATACTTTTACACGGATTGCGTGAAATTAAAGATATCATCTACCACAAATCCTACTCGACAATGTGTATTTCCGACTAAAGAATCTCTCTATTCCAAAGAAAGTGTGAAATTTGGTTCAAAATGACTATTTTTGATCACTTTTGAAAGCCTGGTTCGGTCATCACTAGGCGCCGCCATTTTGAAACAAGCCAACTCTCGCGAGAACGAACGGTCAACTCACGCGAGAATTAAAAATCGTGTGCTTGAGGGCCTAGGGAGAGCTACCGACGGGAATATCAAGTACGTGTTTTACATTAGACTGCCTCTGTTCCCGCCCCTGTTACAATAAACTGATCGGAATCATGTAATTTACCAGTTTTAAATAATTTTCGTTAGTGAACTTGGCATTTCCGAGTTAAATTGCTATAACAATCTATAAATGTTATTTTAGAAAACAATTGACAGCATTCAACCTCAATGGCCAAAATATGCATCAAACACAGAAATTAGCATGCTATTGCCTGAAAACATAAATGACGATATACCCTACGCTGCGCTTGCTCTCAGGTCAGACCTGTTACATATTATGACCAAAGAAAAATTTTTTTTCATATCAATGTAGAAGGCATCATCTGAAGATAAAAATCATTCACCTGTTGGGTTATTTTCACCAAGCCTCTTCAACTGATTTAGATATTGTTCTTTTTCTTGCTCAAGCATTAATTCCCTTTGTTTATAATCCTGGAAATGACATAGTTAAATATGATATGGAAATAAAGTTATAAAGGAAACGTGTTGACCTTATTATACACATTGTTCATCTACATATGAAGCACAGCAAGACTTAGCTATGTAATGCAAAAGTTAACAGAAACCAAGTCAGAGTCATTTCTATTCGATGCAGCTTGTCATACAGTAATTATATAGTTCCACAGTCATTACAGGATGTTTACGTATAGTATGATGGTTACAAACTGTTCCATCTGTGAGTAATATGGGTAAATTGATTTTGAAACAAATCAGCATTTCTCGTTTTTTCCTGTGATGGTTTTTTTACAAGCAAAGGAGGATAAATTCTGGTAAAATGTGTGAGGATCCCTGAGAACATTAACAGGCTAATTGCTCTTGATCATGAAACTAAAGAATCTTTTCCTCTTCGGCATGTAAAACAGTTGTAGCAACAAACACACACTATACCACAGATGTCATATTGATCTTAATACCATTACCAATAAAAGAAACACACATAGTTATCTCTTACACAGATGTAACATCTTCTGCATTGTTCCATGATAATTGATACCACTGTCTTATTCAACAATGAAGCAGTACAGAAAATAGACGTTTACAATGTGTTGAGAGGTTCTATGTTATATACAAAGCAATATGAGGACACAGGGAATTAAGACATGTATCACCAACCTGTAGCTGCTGTTCTAATCTTTCAATTTCAGTCACTTGGATTCCTCTTGTTTGTGCCATAAGTGTTAAATTACCAGTTTTATCTTGTATGCCAATTTTGGTGTCATTCAGCTGCTTGTTCAGTTCAATTTTCCTAGATTCCTGTCAGATGGACGAGTAAAACCATACGATAGAATCAGTGTCAATACAAATACAAGGACTTTCACATCAGATAACAGAACCACTGTTGCTGACAATATGCTGAAAGCAGGTTATTTTAAAAAGAACATAAATAGAAGTATGACCCTAAAACATAGCACTATAAATACTGGTAATATGATGCTAAGAAAATGATATAAGACTTTTGAGGAAATCAAAACTTTTCATGACAAAAACCATTTTGTTCCTTTGGGCAAAGCATTAACATTTTTACATTACCAGAAACCCTGGATGTGTGTATTACGTATTGCATACTCTTCTCCTGGCAACTTTGAAAGATATTCTGCTTTATTAAAGGTATACAGTCACCTGTAATCTAAATATGCCCATATATGGTCAAAGGGGCGTTCCTTGGTATTCAAAATGCCTGTGTGAGGGTGCTGTTTTTTAAAAGCGGCCACCCGCTTAAAATCTGTGATTGGTTAGATTTTCTCTTTCCATGGTAACTGTGGCAAAATTGGAACAGGTGACAGTATACCTTTAAAACCTTTATATCTAAAAATTTTCTGATTGCAAACATTGTTACTTAAATTTTACTTGATTTATCCAAACAAATACAGGGTACTGATAACCAATATCTCATGCCTATGAAATCATTTTATAACTGAATACTTACCAGTCCATCAATTTCATAATCTAAAGTCTTGTTTCTTGCCTTCAGATGACACACTGCTTCTTGTTCTTTGATTCGTGCATTTGTCAATTCCTGTCTTTTGTTCCTTTCCCATTCAAGCTGTTTTTGTCTTTCAAGTTCCCGCTTAGCTGCCTGTAACAAGGAACAGCGGTATATCAATTGTCTGTAGTTTGACTCAGTCAAAACACATATTTATTTTATCTGGCCAGCTAATCCAGAGTTTTGTAGTTTCCACTCTATGAATTTGAATGTGTTTATCACTTTGCAATTCTTTCTTGCCACCTTTTTGAATTTTTTTGATAATTTAAATTTTATTTGAATTTAGATTTTATTTGAATATTTCAGATTTTCAACACATGAGATACAATACATCTCATACCAAAATGGTGAGTAATGTAGTTCTTCACTTGTACGTCATTACACAAGTAAACAGATGCAAGCTTGCTGTTAGTGGCCTCAGATCCGAGTTCACTTATACATTAACCACGGCCATCACCACCCAGCATTTTCAAACTTCATGTTTTGTAGACATAGTGTATGATACATGTACAAGACAACTCACTTCTCTTTGTTCCATAATTTTTCTTCTCTGCTCCTCTTTCTCAGCTTCAATTTCTCTCTGTCTTGCCATTATCTTTTCCATCTCCATCTGTTTTCGCCTTTCTTGTTCTAACCTGTATTATATGGTATTTCTTGGTTAAACATACATGTGTCCAACACATCAACAACAGCTATCCATTCACTATTTGTTCTTTTCTTCATTCAACTCACATCATATCTGATCAAACTATCAATATCCAACTTTGGAAACGTTTTTTTTCCTTTGGACATACAGCATTTCAGAATTAAATGAAGAGAAAGATTCCTTACCTTATCCTTTCTTTTCTTTCAAACTCCGCTCTCTCCTCTGCCTCTCTCCTATCCTGTTATCAATAAAATCACCGATAAAAACTATTAAACCTTTGACAAATCTACCATGACTGATACTAAAATTACATGACCCCTTTCTGTATAAGACAGGTAATTCCAATCACTAATCCACACTGATTTCAAAGGAACTATTCAACACAATTTTGGAAAATCACCACTTTTCTACAGAAAACTTAATTTCCATAGTCTGAAACCTCATGGTATACGAGCTCATATAAGAGTCCTACGAAAGTCTTACAAAGAACTACCTTTTCTCTCTGTTGTTCTTGAAGTAATAATGCTCTTCTCCTTTCCAGTTCTTGTTGTCCTCTGTCAAAATTTTGCTTTTTTCGTTCTTCTAGAGACACTATTCAAAAAAACATCAATATTAGGCCAATTATTTACATGTTGTGTTGTCAGATGGCAGATGGAAGGCTGCTGAAACTCTGAATAAGATCATTACTTGATTATTTTCTAGAATGTTGATTTGTGCTGTGATGCATACAATGGCTGGCCATTGTGGAACAATAACAAAAACATGTGTCTGTTTAACCCTTTAGTGGCCAAAGTAATTTTTGTCACCTTTATCATGGATACACCAGTCAGTTTTTCTCTAATTTTTGCTAAAATTTTGATAAAAATCTGTGGCCAAAGAAAGATATCTATTTGGTCTAAAATTATGAAAAAATTACAGAAAAATCATGAAATTGATGAATGTTGCACTAAAATTTTGGCGGGAAAATTACAACTCTCAAATGGTTAATACTTGAAGAATATTTTCTGGTAAATTACATACATGACATGTTGAAGTGATAGAACTTGTGCAATTTACAGTACTCTAGTGACAAAATGGATATGTGTGCACTACAAGATATATTGTTACTGGATGATCCATGGTCAGTATGTATCTGTTGTAACCTAACGTTGAATTGATCTTCTGTATATAATCCACTGCAAAAACAGCAACAACTCATGACGATATTGTGACAGAAATTACAAGTACGAGAACTCACTTGGTCTATTTTTCTTTTCATCTTCTTTCTCACTTGACTCCACACTGTCTACACTGCCTTGCTTGGTAAGAGTTCCACCCAAGGGTACTAAAGGCTGCATACCACCCATAGCACCCATGCCACCCATAGTACCCATTCCACCCATTGTACCCATTGTACCCATTCCACCCACTGTACCCATGCCACCCATGGTACCCATTCCACCCATGGTACCCATTCCACCCATTGTACCACTGCTAGTGCTGGTAGGTGGCAGTCCAACGGCGCCCCCACCAGGTACAGGCGCTCCACCAGAAATCTTTCGTCGGAATGATGGTGGTACCAAATCTGGTGGCAGTGTTTGTGGCAACTGTTTTCCAGACTTGACTGTGTCTACTAAATGCATCGCCAGAACAAATTCCTCCCTTGTCAACTTGCCATCATTGTCAATATCTGATAATGTCCTGCAACCACAACAGAAACTTACATTACTTCTCTGGACAATTTGTAAGAACGACTTACATGTTTTTTATAGAACACAACCTGTCATTCTCCACTGATACAAACTTCAACAATATTCAGTTACACAATAATACTAAAATATGGTGCCCCTAACGTCATGTGCAATTCTTGGGATGAGTGTCTTTCACCCAGTAAACAAATGTATTCATTGCTTTGATAAAGTTTGTATGCGATGTGTTATAGTTAGTATGAGAGTACAAGTGCTTCATGAACTCGTAGTGTATGGAGGGGTTGCAGTCAGAAAAATTGAAATAACTAGTTCGGTTATTGAACCACTCTTGTTTAAGGATGGGATTTGGCTTATTACTTTTGACTGTGATGTCTTTGCTAGCTGACTGGGTGCCGTACATTGTGAGTTCGAATCCGATCGAAAATCTACTGTATTTGATAAGATTGACACTTACCATATTTGTGCCAATGCTGGTTGCGGTAATCCTGACTGCACTAATACACCCCTGGCTTGAACCCCAGATAACCAGCCACTGCGCATTCTATCATGAGTGTTAAACAGCTGATTGTACTTCAGCTTGGAGTTCTGAGGTACAGCCCAGTCACCACTTGCCCTACAGGAAGATTACGTTTAGCATAATCACTTTTCTAACACTAACACTTTCCATATTCTATGCTGGAGAAGAAAATACTAATATAAATCTGATAACTGCAAAATATTGATACTATGCACAAGTTTGACTATGTTTCTTAGAAATAATGGAGAAATAATAAAGATTTCTAAAATTTTCACAACTTGATCATTTGATCTTCACATTTTTGAAATGTCAGCATACTCAATCTTTGTACATAAATTTTTGTTCTAAGTACCGGTAAGCAACTACTAGCATAAACCAATGTTATATCATTGCTTTCCTCGGCAATTTTACCTGAAAGGCCCCACTGCATATACTAGTCTCCTCTACTGTAAGTAGATGAACCGCTGTCCTTCAATGATATTGAACAGAAGCAGGACAGAAGCAGGGGCATTTCAACTTTATCTTGACAAATATGAATAATTGATTTCTTTATCAATACAATCAAACTTCTCTTGGGATCCAATTTTATTATTTATATGTATGTGAATGATCTGAATGATTATTTAGGCACTCAAATGTAAGACAGTCTAATTATACAACGCATCATGCAAACTTATTATTGCAATTAAGTCTGATTCTGGGGAGAATACTTTCTGTACAGCAAAAGATATTCTGCAAAAAACACAATCATCACCGTGAAATTCCTTGAGCAGCAACCACAGTTTCATTGAAAGCTTTGTTACTGCGGAGACTAACGTTACTTCCATGTTTTGGAAATACTTGAGCAAAGACTAGGTGGAGTGTGTCATTCTAGCATTCCTGGATATTCTCACCTAGACGTTGGTGGAGAAGCTGATCCAGTTGAACTGATGGATCCCGTCCTTTGCATTTTTGTTTCCACTCCTGATCCAAATGTGGGCTTTGCTGGCATTGTACTGAGGCCACCTGTGAGACAGTATTGCAGTTAGTAAGGATGCATTTTCATCTCTTTGAAAAATAAGAATTTGTATCATTTACATGATGTTCTCACTATGTAAAATGAAACATGCCATAATTAATATGCTTATTTGCATTTTGTTCACTTGTCATGGAATGTAGCAGACATTCATTTACAAAAAGGTGTACATTAATGAAACTTATATTATGCTAAAGGGTAAAAACCATGTATTGACTTGCTGGAGTGAACACGACACTAAGTAGAACTCCAAATTACCGATATGAAGCTTGTGAATGGAAGTTAATAAATGGTACCCATGTAGGTCAGCATCAGACTAATAATATTCTGAATCAAATCACACCATAACACAGGGTTTAAAGAAGATATTTCTTATGACACAATTGCTGAACATCAAATGTCATTAAAGCCATTCACAAAAGGACTTTTGCCTTGACAGACTTGATACCCATAAAAGTTTCTCAAACTCAGTAATCCCATTGGGGATGTTATGGTAATGAACATGAGTTTTAAGCTATGTAGTCCGTTATAGAATGTCTGTGAATTTCTTTGCACCAGAGTCATGCAAAGAAAAGTGGAAATGCCACAAAAATTTTGGCCTCAGATTTTTGAGTGACCATGTGTCTCTGTATATATACATGTGGTTTGTGTTTGTATCGCCAGTATCTCTGCTATTAAAGACTGCGAAGTCTCTGGTAAGAGATTTTTGAAATCTTCAGGCAAATATTACTCACCAGTCTGAGCCATGGGTTGCATTGGTTGTGTTGCCATACCTGTGAAGCCACTCTGTCCCATGGCTGGAGCTGTCAATGTCATTGGCATCACACCACCCATTGATGCTGAAACAGGTAGGAACAAAGTCTGATTTCAGACATAATCAATGACTGCACACATACAGTGTGAACTCAAGGTGTTGTCAGAAATATTCATATGCTATGTCAGGCATTTTGGTAACTGCTAAGGTGCATTTCACAAATGAATATGAATTACAAATCATGAGATAAATCCCACTTAATCTGAAATAGGACAGGGCTTGACAATTTTTTTTCCAGTTCACTTGTCCGTCGGACAAGTGGATTTTCAATTTCACTTGTCCTCTCAATAATTTCACTTGTCCTCCATTTGTAATAATCAAGACCAAAATGCTTGCGACGAAGTCCGTAGCGGCTTTCAGGGCTTTCTTATCTTGGTAATTTTCGCCGATGTTGACGCCGATTTTTTTCAAAAGTTTACATTGAAGTAGGCCTGCGTACGTTCTGTGTGTGTCCGGCGTCATACGGCCTCCATCACAAGAGGCCGTATAACGCCGGGAACTCACAGACCTGTACGCAGAGCTAACATTGAATTTGAAGGTACATATCATACATCGGCTTCCCGTTTTTGGAAGCATAAATGCCGTCGTAAAAAGATTGGTCAGTTTCTATCGCTGGTCGTCATTCGGTTCACGCATTGCGAGTGCATGCGATCGGATTGTTGGCAAGTGAAACCATGGAAACCGTACTATCGGGCTCAGCGGGACCCACAAAATTTCCACAATCATTGTCCCCGTCACGATCTCATCTGCGATGCGCCAAACAGTCCAATGCGGTTGACTAAACTCGTGAGACCTTATCGATTCAACGTGAAACATGTTGTATCTGTCAAGAAAGCATTTCGCTTGGTTTGGTCATGGAGGTAGTCTCTTCCTACCTCCATGCTTTGGCAATGGTGGGGTAGCCCTATTTGAGACACGACGTACTGAACATTTTGGAACCGTCATATTTCAACCAAGGCCACTCTGCTTTCCAAATTCCATTTCGGAGATAACATCTACGGCGTTTTTCCTCATCATAACGCTTATGTTTAGATCTTTTGTCAGAAATATCGATCATCACATCGAGTCGTCGATTCTCAGACGATCCCACTCACGCTGGCCCTCGTGGCGCCGTCGTAAATCATCACAATGTCGTTTCTCAGAGTTACACAATGCCCATCGTCGTAAACTACGTGCCTCTTTACGGCAACAACTTTGCTTGGTTTTTGCGTAGGTCTGCGGAGCGGAAATTACGCTCTGGCTCGCGAAAATGCACAATGCCTTGTTTGCATTAGTGGAAATATTACCGTAAAATACTCATATTTACAGCGATCACTCCACAAACTATCTGCCAACAATGTTCGTCTACCTCGCGAGGCCGCACGGTCGATTGCCAATAAGCACTATGGCATTGGGTTTTGCAATTTTTTACCTAATTTGTTGGGGCGGAGCAGTCAGCATACAACAAAGAAATGCTGTTTACGCCAAGTTTTAAGCAACTTTTTAATTGGACGATGAAACAATGTCATGTCGATCATCGAAAAATTGCAACATTGTGTGAGTCGGCAAATGAATCGCAGAAGAACGTCACAATTGTATCTAAAAAAGTCAGTGATTGACATTTATTTTGTGTGAACGACAACGCAAATCGGGCGACACCGCAACTTAGGTTCGCGTTGATTGCGCCAGAAGTTGTATAAACAACTTGTCCGGCGGGCGACCAGATTTTATTTTTGACTTGCCCGAACGTAAATTTCACTTGTCCCGGGCGTCGGGCGATAGGAATTGTCAAGCCCTGTAGAGAATTGAATATATTTAAATATGTGGTATTTTTGTAGCATATGGGGAAAGGTCATATCATAACTGCATATGTAAATGAAACAGGAATTTTGAAAAATAATTTTACTTGCACATCCATGTGAACTGGAACCATTTGGATAAATTATGCTCCAGGACATGGAAAGGTAAAAATTTGGTAAAAATTGATGGTGTGTTGAACTCCTAAGATGTGTACGCTCCTACTCCTAATTAAAGTTATACACATGGTGATATGATGTTGATAGTTTCCACTTTTACATCATTGTGTAAGGTGAATTTTCTAAATCTAAATGGAAGGAAATACAGTTGTACATTGAAACTGAACAGCAGTCAATACCTGACAAGACACTGAAACTTTGACAACACTTTGCTAAAAGTACATGTATGCTTATACCCATGGTGGTGTGTTTTATGAAACAGCTGTGAAGAAATGAGAGGTAATTTCCGATGTGTGTGAAAAGGTATGAGTAGTTATGTCCACAGTGTTCAAGACAGAAGAGCCCCTGATGATAGACATAGGAACATAGTTTTCATGGTGCTACCGACCAAGGATGAATAAACTGGAAATACAAACAAACAAATACAAACACAATGTCACTGATGTACCAGTGATGTAAGGTGTAGTCAGGCTGTAAACATTGATTTTCTAGAAATGTACTCATGTACAAGTCAGTTTAAGATATATGCATTCATGCAATATAGTAGAAATGCTGTAATTATTGCTTTTGTGTATTTAAATATTTAAGAATAATCTCAAATTAATTGAGTGATCTAGAAATTCTTCTATCACCGCACACTATGATAAATGACTTCAATTAGCAAAATCTGTTCATAAAGTATTTTACTGGCTGTATTATTGGTAAAAAGCTGAAAAAATAACTGTCTGTACATTTTATTAATAATCACAGAATAAACCTTATCTTGCCATGTCAATATGTCGCGATCAGGTAAAGTTAGTTATTATACCAGTCAGGCATAATATGTCCCATGTGTTGCCTTTTAAGATAGGCTTGGAAGGCCCTTGAAAACATAGACATTGTAAACATGATTTTTACTGAGTAGAACCTACTTTAACAGAGCATGCCAAATAGTTGAAAACACATTTTGGTTCAATAACATTTTTCACTGACTTGGCAGCTTGGGAAGTGATAGGACCTGGCAGGATATGGGATAACGGAGATGTATATTATCTTAATTTTGACTTGTACAAATATCATGTTTGGTTGTAGGCACGGTTACATCATCATCATATTTCGTGGCAAGCATGATATACGGTATCTAGACTCCATGTAACATGAAATACACCTGGAAGTAAATGAACATGCTGAGTGTATTTTGTAGCCACCACCAGTGAATGAAAACCCTGTAATAATAGACAGAAAGGAATATGACTTGCATGGTATGCATCTAGACATGCAGTAGGCTGACAGAAATATCAGTCACATATCCTTGTAACTGTATGAGTAAACAAATGAATGTAAGTCTACATGAAATGTGTGTGTAGAGGGAGAAGCTACTGTACATTACAGGACAATGTAAATGTACTTGGACAATGAGCACTGTAGTTGAATACATGTACTTGGGTACGTGGGATACTATGGAAGACGATAGGTCTACTGGCAGGTAGTCATGGTAATGTTCTAGATATTCAGACCTAACATCTGATTGTGTCACCATTGTTTTTGAGTTCCATTTTGTAGAACCAATGCAGCTACATGTTTCCTTATCAGTGTGGTGATAGGAATTTTACAGGGTCAGCTAAACTTTGAATATGTGTTGTTATACTTTCACTCTCATAAGCTGTAGGTAGTTATTGTGTATTTTTTATACATGTCATAAAAATACATTGCCCAGATTGGGCAATACGGAATCTATTACATCAAATTGAGTGGCAGACAAGTAGAGACCACATATTCAGTTAATATCTGACTTCATAACATGCAGACAACAGCTGTGTATAATTATTTCAGCTAGGGTTTTCAGATTGTACTGTAAGGGCTTGGTTACTCCTTAAAAACATCAATAAAATGGTATTAGAAAGATCTAGTAAGTATGGCATGTCAGCGACTGGCGGTAAAACTCCATATACAGACACTATGCTGTGAAGAATTTGCCTTCATGTACGGAAGCCAGAACATGACCATGAATACCTGATAATTAATGATATCTGCTTTGCTACATCAACCGCTTGACTACCATTGCCAATGTTATATGTATTCCGGATACTAAATGTGAACATGTATCCGATCCTGCCAGAATTTTCAGGCACTCACGGCATATAATAATTCAAATGGCACTTGAGAATTTCAGCTTTTGGGGTAGTGAAGAGGTTAGAGTGAACGTCATCAAAATTGAACTACCAGCAAGAATCAATGTCATGGAGAACAAAGAAGATGCTGACAAAAACAGAAACATATGCCATTCCATTTTTATGGACCTGTGAAACACAATATGTATACATGTAGATGGCACATGCACTATATTAAGGTAGAATGTGCCTAACGGACAGACATCTAAAAATTTTACAATACTGTTTTAGTCCACCACCTGTTGGGGTTCATTTTGAAGTTCGTGGAGATGACATAATTTTTGTGACAATCAAAAATATAATTTTTTCCCCGAAGTGTTAACAAATGGATGGCAGCCGATAGTTGAAATTCAAAATGGCTGACATCCCTATATTAACTCTTGGGGAAACCAAAATTTTTGATTTTCAAAAAAACTAAGCCAGTGAAATTTTCTTAAACCAAGAGCTTTAAAATGATCACCAATGAGTGGTAGACCAGAAAATATATCAGTCCCAAAGACACATTCTATCTTAATCTCAGAGGTGTGCTAGCTCAGAGATGTACAGTCAATACAAATGTTTGATGATTGTATGGCTTTCTCACAACAAAAACTTTAATTGTGGTAAAGATATCACAAAAAGCACCTGTCCATGGTTGTCTATAACTAGGCTGTTGAAAAGAAGACCGCATTAGTGGTTGGTTCATGGGCATCATTGGTGACAAACCAGCTAGGAAAAATAAAGAAACAGGTCATAAAAAAATACATTGTATTAAGTTATTGTGCATTCATTAAAGAAATACTAAACAACAGTAACAATATGAATATTCAAAAATGAAGCTCTTTCCTATAAAATAACATGCGCTAATGTAATAAATGCATGCATGGCAAGAGACACATGACTTCTGGACTTGCAAAGATCCCAGTAGGCCTTTCCACTTTCTATAAAATGGGACATATTTCACGTCTCTATTGTAATTCTTTTGTCAGATAAATAAAGAAAATTCGCAGTAATAATCTTACATGTCAATGATAATGACCAGCATGGTGAGTTTACATTCCTAAAGTATTGTTGTAAGATTTTTCTTGAACTAGGCAAATAGCCAAAGTTTCAGCTAACCTTGCTGGAAGTGGATTTTCTTTTACAGGTACTTTCTTGCTGAACCAGCAGCAAGTACGTTGTTTGTTACCTTGGTTGTCTTTTATTGAACAAATGACCAACAATTTTAGCATCCTTTTGCCAAATACACCAGTTCCTAGTATTTGGTAGTCAGGGTACACACATCTTATAAAGTTGAAATCAAGATTCCTTACCCATAGGTTGTGTACCAAATGTCCCAACGGTAGGTACTGGATCACTCTTCAATCCTGCTGGCAGTGTGTTAGGCAGTTCATTTCCTTCCAACTTTTTCTTGATCAAAAACATGGCAATAGAGAATTCTTTCTTATCCATGCGGCCATCTCCATTCATGTCGGCCAGTGTCCTATAATAACAAAGTATACACATTCATGTCAGTGAGTGTCAAATAATTACAATATACAGATACATTCTATCATCCATGCATGATACAGAAATCTCATCTTGTCTTTTTGTAATTCATCTTAACAAGGCACATGGATAGACTTAGCCTCTGTAATACTTGTAATAGTTTTGGATTTTATAACTTACTGATTTGTGACTTTTGAAATACAATTTTAATCACCATTCAAATGAATCGCCTTGAAAATAACACTAACCTGCCACAGAATAATCTTTACAAATATATGCTGCACATGTCAATGATGACAGGTTTATGATTACTACATGTACAATAACACCTCACTGGTTATATAAAGTGGTTTTGGACATACTGGTAGACCTTTAGTCTTTAACTATAGCCTTCAAACATAATCTACCTGCGTGCTTCAGTACTGTTTTATATTCTGCTGTAGTATAATAACCTTACAGACCTTCTGCTGCAACCATAATTTATTAAAGCAAATCATAGTTTGTCAAAGAGAAGTTCACATGACACATCTAATATGCTAACATGGTTAACATCAGAGGTGTTCTTTAGCTCACCCAATTTGACAGACCTAACCATGTGACTGATACTTTTGTATATTCATTGCAATGACTGTAGAGTAGTAGAAAACAGGGGTATGAGCTTACCATATTTTCCTTAAAACATCTGGGGGTAATCCTGATTGCAGGAAAAATGCCTTTGCTTGTTCACCTACAGAACAACACAAGGAAAATATTGTTAACATTTAACCATCACTGTAGAACATTATACAATTGACGATCTGCACCTTGTTTTCTCAACTGGCTGGCATCAATTGATAAGGAAACTCAAATATAAGTGGCATGGGTACAATCATAGCTTTTCTATACAACCTTGTAATTGCTATAGGTCACCAAATGATTCTGTTGTTCTGCAAGCCCATCTGTTGTTTACAGTTGAATTTTACACAACCAATGATTACTACAAATGTTTTGTTAACATGTCTGGTCTATTATGTGTAGGAGTGATATGTCTGATTCCAGAATGTTCATAGAAAATCAGGCATAGCTGCCATTGACTACAACTGACTGAGTGTTCACATACCTGTTATGTAGCCACCCACTGGACGAAGTGGAAAGAACATATTATCATGTTTAGCTCTGTCTTCTGCTGTTATTCTCCATGCTATCAAAATATACATTTACGTGTTACTGAACATGAAAAAGTATTTTCTAAAAGGCAAAAGGTTGGATATAGATAAAAAGTATCAAAGATACCAAAGGGAGATGTATGCATATTCTTGAGCACACGTAGCTCAGCCTAACTGATACTGAAATTTTGCATGCAAAATTTGTATCAAGTATTCATGAAATGACATTGGTGATTTCAGTTTGTGATTAGTTTTTGAGTAGATTGGCAAGAACTAGCAAGATGTAAAGCATGATGGGTGGCAATTTACTGCTAAGTTTTGAAAGTGACAGATTTTCATGTAGCTGATTCTTGGACTCCCTGAAAACAAAATAAATATGGCCGATTTGGTAGAAGACATTTTTTTGAATATTATCCTTACTTTGCGGTGATCCTGGAAACTGCGCCATGATGGTGGAGTCGAACTTGTGTCACCACAGATGTAGAATTCTGCAAATAAATGAGTGTTACTGTAATTAACATCAATCATTAAATACACTTACAGTGAAGACTGGAGGACAAATGCAGTAATTTTGTATTCATCATTAATAGCCTAGGGAGTCATTAGGGTCAAGGTTCAGGAAACCCTTTCAGTTTGTATCCCAAGGTGTGTGTTCATTAATCTTCATTTGTGTCGATGACAATTCAACCCTGTCATCATGTGAATATTATAAATATTCTGTACACGTATAAATATTGTAACGGTTTACATGTACTGTGCTATAAAACAATGTTTTTGTTTCTTTTTTTAGCAGATATACCGTACATGCAGACAAATCTTTTTTTGTCGACAGCAACAGTCACAGGACCTGGTTTATATACCTTACAAGTTTTAATAGACAATCAAGGATACATTATCATTTGAGCAGCATATTCAAAAACTCTCAGTTTACATTGGCACGATAATTCAATTGTTTGGTGTGTAAGAAGAACAGTATGTAAAAAGCACACTACTGGATTAGTCAGTGACCCATTCACATCTTCAGGATGAAGTTGATCACTTCAGGAATAACTGTAATGAAGCCCACCTAGCAAAGTTCAATCCTCATCTTGTAATGATGCAAGATAAAAGGTTTTAAAAGCGAAGTCTTTAGGCTTTAGTCAGAGCAATATAAAAGAAGCAAGTCTGGACAAAATGTAGACAAATAATCAGAGTTAGATGATGGAAAACTGTATAAGGATTCATCTCATTTATCAAACTCAGATAGATTTGCCATTATTGTGATTTTGCAGATATGAATGTCAGGTACAACTAAGAAGTGTGTGCAATCAAACAATCACTTACATGAACAAGGACAGGAATGTGTAAATTCCTATGTTTTTGCATTTCTTTTTCTTAATACCATTGTGATGTGGGATCTTATTGTGTTGTGCATCCAGAGAAAAATGCATTGGAACCAGCATGTCCTGTTGTAGACTTATGCATGTGCATTCTAGACACGGGCACATATGAAAGTCATATAGTTCTCTATTTGAATGCCCAAGTTGATAGGATTCCAGTCAGCCCTATATATCATACGACATAGCTTTGAACATGACAGGGAATGTCTGTATCAGTGTATCAAGTAGACTATTACAATGGTTACAGGGTAAAAGGGAATCTTTCAAATCAGGGCTTCAGATCTGCTTACATTTATTCTATGCATTCTATGATCATGACAACACTGCAACAATCTTGGTTTTTGGAGGACGCTGGGTATATGCTATCACTATCAGATAGATAAGTTGACATTGGCCATTGATTATGCATTGGTTGAAGGATAATAGTATACCCACAGTAAATACATGTAGTTCTATTCTCTTTCATAACTAGCAAAGCGATGACATGCCCCTGGCACTGAAACACCCAACAGTAGCTACCCTTGTGTGTAAACATACAGGTATATTATAATTTCTTTGTTTGCATATCACTGCCACTATCAGTAGCATTCCATGAGTTCTTATCTGATCAATTTACAGTTAGAGTCCTCTAAAGTTGTTATCACATATACACACTTCAAATTGCATTGTGAGTGTTACCCTTCATCTGTTTCCCCTTTTAACCATTCCATCAGTATGGTTTAGCCCAAACCTATTGTTATCAACAGCGATTGTGGACCTGTTTAAAAGGAATCAGGTTGAACAGGTTAAAAAATCAATATTACATATCTTGCCTGCTACTGTCATTGCATCTTTTGAATCTACATGATCATTATATTGACCCTGCTAATGTTCTTGGCTGGCTGTGATATTGGACTTCAGAATGACTAAGAACAGTTTGATTATCTGACTTTACTGGCAAGATGTGAAAGATAACTCCAGTAACTTACATTCTAATAATATAAAAGGCATTAATAAATCACAATTTAATTTTGGTATTTCACAGAAGAACTCTATAGAATGAAAGTGGAACGAAGATGTTTAATAATGATGGATTCTATTGTTTTACTTATAAATATGTGAATTTAAACCAGCAAAAATGTTTCCCAGTGGCGAGTTGACATCCTTGTAAAATGTAATGATCGCAGAGTCCATAGAAATATCTTCATTAATTCAAAGCTTTGATAACAATTCACTTCCTGTGACAGGCTCAATTATAGCTACATCCTGGCTGATGTGAAACCTAGATTGTTTTGCCACAATTATTCAATTATACGGTACTCTCAATGGGGAACTGCACAGATGACTAAGAAACGTTAATTTCTATTGATTATTTAATGTAATAAAGAGAGAGCCACATTTCAGTGAATGTTGCAATTTTATAATGTGATTTGATATTATCAAAGTCAAAAACAACCCATGTTACCTCATCTGTTTCTCAATCCTGTTCTAGGTAAGTTGAATATCAATGGAAGCCCATGTCCTGCTTAGAATAATCTAAGTATGAAACTTACATGTTGGGTATAAAATTTCCAACTGTAACAATCCATAAATAAAAGAGGAATTCTCAAAGAATGAATGGCCTTAAAAGTCAAATGAAATTTTTGGTACATAGTTTGAATGGTAAGTTATATGAGTCTTCAATTTACTTTCAAGTAGGCGTGGTGAACTGAAACACTCTCTGAGAAGGCATCCCAGCAAAGCTGAGGAAGATAAGAACGTGCTTCTGACATAGGAAACTCACTTAATTTGACCACACCCTCTCCCATTTGACTGTTGCACTGTGGAACACATAATAACACAGTTATGATTTTAATACTTTATCTACTGTCACTATGTCTATGTAAACACGTGCAGAAAATAGATGTAAGTTATGAAAAATAAAATAAAATATGGTATCTGTTACATACTTCTATTATCTTGCACACAGTGAAATCAGGTTTATGTACACAATACTTGTATCCAGATATGTATTCTGGAAAGTTATTTAGCAGAGAAATCTCCTATGCTCATATTATGCTGTACAATTATCAGCACATGAATTTATATTATATTATTTATTCTGCAAAGTATATTAATCAGTCTACAGGAGCAGACTGTTTCAAGCAATTCTAGTTTCCTTATAAAAGAAACAATATGGAAAACGCCAGATTAGATCATGATTGGTAGAATGTATAATAATACCCAGTGTCTATGAATGTGATTGGTGGAATGAAAAGAACATGATATGTTGATGATTTTCGTAGATTGGATGAGTACATCAATACACAGCTGTTGGGTAAACAGAATCAAAAAAAGGACTGGCAAAAGGCAAGGTAAAAAGTATTGGCATATTATTAACATGATTCATCAAGACTGTTCGATTGTTTTGATTGGTTAGAGTTGCAGAAAACCCAGCTCAATTTCCTTTTTCACAGAGTGCACTTGTAGCTGCCCCATACACTGCATATTAATTGCTATTGTTTGACTGAAGTCAATGTTGGATTTAAACACAAACTGCAGACGATATTATCTCATGCAAAGGGTAACACGTGGCAAGGACTACCTAAAGGCAAAAATACTGTTGGTTCAAATGCTTGTATGCTTTGCAAAATTTCCCTATACTATGACTTGGATGCAAATACTGCTAATTTCATAAACACGGTTACTCTACTGTAGGAATGGGGGGTAGGATAGAGTAACCATGTTATAAAAATTGTTGGAAAATGATGTATAATTTGAGACAGTTGAAAAATTACGTGTTGAAAAGTGTGCCTTCTAATTTCTAACATTTCTGAGCTTTTAGAGTCGATTTTATGGATTTTTTAAATTCCTCTCAGTTAGTCCAATAGCATCGCCTGAAAACTTTTGGTCAAACTAACCTGCATGGAGCACTGATGTTAACCAGCAAAAATCCGCAATAACTGAAATTATGAAAATTTGCATTTGGCATATCTTTGTGACTAAATGGATCTGTAATCTCTAAACTGCTGCAGAATTGCTTTTGAAATCCCTTGAAGATTTTCCAGATTGGCAAAGTGGCTATGAATGACCTTTGTCTAATGACAGTAAAGTACTAGCAGAGACCTATGAGTGTGATTTGATTAGTACCATATCCAGGCACCATAGTCAACACAGTAAGGAAGCAGCCGCCCTTGACATAGCTGGATATTGTTACACTGATACAATCTGACAGTTGACCTCAACAGGGCCAGCAAACACCAAAACAATGTACCTTTTCATCACAGTATGCTTTGACTTCCTAATTTAATTTTAGACAGCTGTTAGTCATCTATTTAATGAAGTCACCCTTCCACTGACGAAGCTTGGTGCAGCCCAACTGTTTTCAAAAGGAGAGTTTGGCCTATGGACAGGGAAATGGGGTAAAAAAATTAAACAACCTAAGTGTCTACCAGAAGAACATTACCCTGTTGGGCTGATTCACAAGATTTTGTAACATACTGCCGAATGTACTAAATAATGATAGCAAACACACAGCTGGCTAATATAATCACTGCAAATAAAGTTTTGTGCACAGAAAAAAATCAATTTACCAAGCTTACAAGATTACAAATGAGAGCAACTATCCTGATAAGACTGGAGTTATAGCATTTTTATTTGTATTTCCTAGATTATCTTTATAGGAAATATTTTATTTAAAATCCTCTGAACACATGCACTGATTTCTTGCAGTGCAACTGGGAAAAATATTCCTGGGTTACAGTATACATGGTTGGCGTTAATAGTTAAGCTGTGTCACTGTATATCATGATGAGTATTTTTCATTCCTTCCGATTAAAAGGATGGTCATTATCTTGGCCACTGCAAGTTGTAATTTCGAGAATTATTGACGAAATATTGAGTGTTCCTGGATACACGCATAAATCTTGGGGAAAGAATTTACCTACTGAAAACAATAATTTGTTCAAACCTACAGGGAACATTCTGAATTTTAGCAAACTTCAACATTTTATAAGCCAAGGGCGTGGAGTCAAACATTCCATATGTTATTGCAGCGCTAATGGTTCATATGGAGTCCAAATCTGTAATTATCGCTGAATTGATTAATTCAACGTACTGCACACTTTAGCTGTGTCCATTGCATCATGGTACGTCCGTGATTACATTTGCTGATCCAACATTCAAGGAAAGTAACACGTGATCTAAGTCTGTATACGGGTTTTGACCTCCGGTACTCATTTTGCTTTTACTTTCGGAGAACGGCACCACGGGGTTTCGGTTCTATTTCTGGAACTCTTAGGCCTGATGCATGGGTGATGGTCCCAGTAATCTCCGGGAACACAGTACACATATTAAGATACTATTACTACACTGCTTTGCAGACAAATTAGAATGCACGCAAACCATAGGGCCGGCATTACACATGTGATATAGGGCTTGGACTTGACATGGATAGCTTGTATATAGTTGAACCCTTTCCGTCTTCGTTGGAACAGGAGAATATCGTACCACATACATGAATTTGACCCCTTACCTCTGAAAAACTCCCCTTTCCAAGATCTGGATATCGCTGTTAGAGAGCGGTGGCCATCTTGGAATACGCCTCTCTCCACGATGTGATTTTAAAACCCGTCTGATATCACCGAACTTGTTTCTGTAGTTCTAACTATACTATGCAAAAATTGATAAATCTAACGGAATCCGTATGGGATGGCTCCCTTTAAATACCTATATGAGACAGAAGGAAACAGACTAAGAAATACCACTGCGCCGAATTGTGTGTCCTGTCCGGGTGCTTCTCATTCATGGATAAACCACTCCTGCATAAAACGTCTTTTTTGATTGGCCTATGCGATATGAAAAGTTTTGGATTATATCCACGCAAGTGCTAATGATCCAATTGTGTTCAAAATCAATAGAATGCATGGATAAACATAAGCATTATTTTCAACTTTTATTGCATAAAATGACGAATACGGAAAACTGGCAATAAAAACTGTGAGTTTCGGAACTGCTGTACAGCCAATCAGCATAGCTGTTTAAGTAGACACCATAGCCGGAAATCATCTTTATTTACCGTGTAGCATTGTGGGATACCAGGAAGTGGGATGTGTCCTCCAAACTCTCAAATTCAGTGTCACTGCGTACACTGTCTTCTCCACCCAGATTACAGTCGCTTATTTGCACGTTCGCAAGCCTCCACGAGATAAATGTCAGCGATCCACAACATCTAGCATTGAAATAATCAATCTTTGAAAAATGAGGACGGTCTGCGTACAAGCGTCATCACAGACAGGAGACACCTTGTGCATCCTTGAGCAGAACGTAAGTGCATGCACGTGGGTGAGGTGACAAAATTTACATATAGCTGTTTACAGTTTTCAAACTTTATGAATCGTTGTCATGATTACAGATTGAGTTAGCTCCATAGTTAGAGTTAGCATGGTACCTCCGTGGTTTTACAGTGCATATTAGGACTAGCTTCGATGGTTGCAAACAAGTCTCTGTGTATGCAACTCACGCACCAAGTATTAGGCGGGATACGATGTAAACATCAGAATACAGTTACTATATAAACAAATACACAAACAGGCCAACTATCAGAGAAATTCTGTGATACAGAAGTAAAAGGGTTCAAGTAATGAGCATTAAAACATGTTCAGGATGTCTTTTCCGAACAGCTGTAGTAGTGTTCAGTGATGTTAACAACATTAGAACTGTTTAGCTTGTCCATGTATAGAAGTTATAACTATAATTTCATTACTGGTTAGAAAAATATTTCATTTGACTTACATTCATAGGCTGCCCCTCCTTCTTTGGCAGACAATAGTTCTGTTATGATTCAAGTTAAAGCATGCGGTCTTGCGCCATTTAGATTAGAGGTAAGTCAGCCACCTGAATGAAATGACATTATGCACACACATCTATAACACAAAAACTGTGTATATTCATATACACATTGACCATTGAGATCAGACTCACAAGGAATGAAGAGGAAAAGTATTCCTTTCAAACATGAAGTACTCTGAACACTAAAATGTCAAATAATGTATTGCATACACAGGGCTCCCGCTAAGTCACCAAAATGATTAGCCAACTCATTAGCCAAATCAAAAATCTTTTAGCCATTTTGAGTAACTTTTAGCCAGTTTATGATCTCAAGTGTGGCAACAGCTTTCTCGTCATTCAGGAGTCCCTAATTTTACAAATCAGATGTTTTGTATGATGTTCATGATGGTTTTTACACTAACGAAATATGTGTTTAGTTTTTGCATTTATAATCTGTGTTTTTATGACATTTCAGGGATAGAAATCCTTTCTCATTTTTGGTGGTAAACTTTAAACACCAGAAATAAAATTAGGTAGCAATTGAATTCTAAAAATCTGGTAGCAATGTTAAGTGTATATTACAAGAGGTACAGATTGAATATTTCTGCCACATCCAGTTAGTATTCACAGTATGATAGCTTGTCATAAGTTACAGGCTTCTCATGTGGCAATTTATGCAGTCTTCCATAACCTAAATGTTTGAGCCACACAAGTAAAACAATTTCCATGCAGAAGACAGCATTTATGGTATAGCACAATGGCAGTGTAGATACGATTATTGTGGTATTTAAGGGCCCGGCTTTACTTGTATATCATAGTTGTGATCAAGCAGGCTGAAATAGCATCTTGAGTATAAGTACTTTTCTTGAGACAAAAAGGGCTGGGCCAAACAAAACTCTTGTAAAACAAGACACAACGATATATGTTCATTTAAATTACTCACTGTTTTAGGGCATTCATTGTTTTAATGATTATGATAACATTTTAGCCAAGATATATTTTCATTTGATATTTTGATATCATCAAGAAATGTCTGGTGATGTTCACTTCTAGATTATTAAACTGGTGGAATCTACAAAAATATTAAAATCATTCAGAATCACATAATTTCTTGTATAAGTTATAGCAGTTTGAAAGTAGGCCGAATGGGAGTCAGTCAAGCTGAATGCCAAAGGCAGCAAAATTACCTTTTACCTATTGGACCACCCTAGGTGGTTTCTTGTGAACCATTATTGTGTAATTAGGGGGTCTTCATGCATGACATCACATGATGAGATGACCTAGACTTGACCTTTCAGAAAACCTCAGTTTTTTCTCCTTTTCTTTTGTATTATGGCTCCGTTTGTGAAAGTTTCCTTTGAAATTATGGTTTTTACTATCAAACTGAGTAGTTGCAGGCCAAATTTTGATACAGCAAAGTAGGTAAAACTTTGATAGACTCAAGGACGATCGCGATCCAGGACTCACAGAGGCAAAGCAGGCCTCAGTGTATTCATGGACCTTACGTTCATGATGTATTGTAGTATCGAACAGCAACAATGTTTGTTTTACGTACCAGGGAATTTGTAACTTTGTAGAAAGGAGATTAAACTGTTTCAATACATTGCAACTTTGTAGGAAGGAGGGTAAACTGTTGAACATCTTACAACATTTTATTGTTAGGTGTAGTTTTCTGTTGAGGAGGTCTAAGAATTCAATAGCCACTACATTAGCCAAACAGGAATTTTTGTAGCCATTTTTAACTTTCTTTCGCATTTGGCGAATTGGCGAATAGGTAGCGGGAGCCCTGATACAGAATGAAAGTAACAGTGGACCCTAGTTCGTAGTGGTGTTTTCATTTTTTGCAGATTTTTTGGTTCTCAACAGTATAATAAGTGTTATACATAAAATCATGAGCTGTAAATTACATGTTTATATCAGGAGCAATTGATTTTTAGTATGCAAAATTTACCTTGAAAAGGATAGTGTTGGATTAAAATCTTTTTCTCTATTGCAAGACCTCCAAAGATTTGAATATTCACAAAGGAAGCTATCCCTTCGGCAGAGAGATCTCTGGCACAGTAATACAAGGTATGGTTTTTGCAAAAATAGTAAAACAGTATCAAAACTCTGTTCTTTATCAATTTAAGAATCTTCTTTGTTTCACACAAAAATTTTTGCTGAATCCATGCTTGTGAGATGTTGAAAAATGTATGTTATCGTCATATCTTTCTGAAAGCATTTGTATACTTGAAAAATGTCATGTATCTGAATACCGGTAGAATGTGAACACCTACATTAGTTAATGTCTGAGTGCATACGACAAAAGCTCATATTTTCATTGGCATTGCTCAATGTCAGTGGCGGATGAATGGATGTGTAGTACTGATATTAGTGGAAAGTCTGCTTACAAGCTCTCACATTATAAGTTTCATTTCGATTCTTTAACCACAACAATGTTAGTGTCATTCATCACAAGTCATTCGTCTTATTTGGACTTTAAAAACCTATTTTACTGAAGTCGTTCATTGAATGTTGAGAGTGATCATGTTGTTTCCATACTCTCTTTAGTTGGATCAGCAGTTACAAGTGTAAAGGTTGGTGAAGAAGTGGTTGGTATGTTGCCATTGGACGCTGACTGTTCAGGATGTGCTGATATTTGTGTTGTTAATGAGTACAATATTAGTAAGTAACAATTCTTTTTGCATGGATCAACCAATCAGCATGTTTCCTAGTCTTACAAATGATTCAGAGAATACCAGCATGACTGTAAAAACCAGATGTGAACTGAATGTGCTCAGGTGTTTTACAACAGATTCATTAATAGTAGTACGCTTCTCAGAACAATCAGATATCTGTTACATCATTATATATAGCAGGTTTCATCAACTTTCACTCAGTACTCTCAGATTAAATCACTAATTACAAAACTGGTGTCTATCATATTTAGCTCACATGTTCACACACGTGAGCTAATATCATGACGATGTATGTCTGTCTGTCTGTGTGTGTGTATGTGTGTGTGTGTGTCCCTGAGAAATACAGAATTTACATTTTAACATGTTATCCTTGAATGTAATATAAAATAACTCAAGGATAATTTTGATATTTTGCAGAAGAATATGGTTACATTGCAGTAACAATGAAGTTCATTTTAATTGACAAATTGTCACCGTATCAGCTTTTTGAAGTACGACATGTCATTTACTGTATTTTAAAAATTCATCTTAAATTGTCCTCTTGTAATTTGTTATGACACAGCGTGACTGTGACTGTCTTTCTTTGTAACTTTTCCCTTTAATCAGTGTCAAATTGTCTTGATCTCTTTAGTTGTGAAACCGACCAGGGTGACATTCACTGAGGCTGCAGCTTGTATAGGTGATGGTGTGAGAGCGTACACAGCACTGCAGTACTTGGCACGGCTATCAGCAGGTGAAACTCTACTTGTAACTGATGCTGCAAATGTAAGTATATGAAAGGATGTAAGTATATGAAAGGATAGTAAAAAGTGCACTATGTAAGAGTTATGATTTGTCGAGAATTATGATCTAAAAGTACAGTATGCGGTATGCAGCTGTATGTAAATTAATTTCATTAGTCCTTGCATGTTTTTGTGTGTGTGTGTAAGAATGTGCATGAAGAAGTAATACAATGCCACTGTTAATCCTGGTTTATGGCATTTTAGTCTGCAGGTCAGATTCTTATACAGCTGGCTCAGTTGTGGGGTGCAAAGGTCATCGCCACGGCAGCAACACAAGAAGAAAAACTACTTTTAGAAAGGATGAAACCTGAACTCGGTAGGTCATGTCAAAATATGATTGTGGATAGAGTGGTAAACTGCTCTCAATTAGCTGATAGGTCAGTGGAATCAAGTGTCTGTGCTGCAGCCACAATTGTACTCAACCTTTGTTATCCTCTGTGTCAGGTCACTCACAGGTCACTGTCAGGTCACTCACAGGTCACTCAGGGCATTTTAATAGAAAGGTTACAGTTTTATGGAGTCCAAATTCAAAGTGCAGTTTGCTCCATAGTGACAGGTACATTTCAAATACAAGACAGTATACCTAATGTGCACGGCGTAAAAATCACTGACTGTGATGATTCTGAAGGCATCTTGCAATTTCTGACAGAATGTCTAGTTGGTAGGAGTTGAGTTAGCAAGGCAGCTTCAATTCAGTCCCCAATGCTCACACCTTTTAGAGTAGATCAGTAAATTTTATCATTAGAATCATTTTAGCACCAAAAATATAACTAAGTCATTTTTTTTTTTTTCCGATTTTCCCTAAACTTTTGATAAAAAACTGCAGCTAATGAAAAGCAATCGCCATGTTGTCCAAAATTACAATAAAATTACAGAAAAAAACGTAAAAGCTGGTAAAATGTTGCACTAAAATTTCTGGAGGGAAAATTACAGTGTTCAAAGGGTTAATCAGCTTTAAAATTTGTTATCTTTGCAGCACATGTAATCGACATGAGTGCCAAAGGAAAGAACATACTTCTCAACAGTTGTTTGGAAGAGACTGGTGGTTTAGGGGTGGACATAATCATTGATAATGGTGGTAAGAAATAACACTCAATTGTATATAATTCCTGCTGATGTTGCTGACGATATTTGTGTGATGTGCTCTATAAAGTGCAATTCTTAAATCTCAGCTTCCTTGGACACTTACCTTTCAGTAAAATTGTACCCAGCTGAAGAAGATGATAACACTTCAACAAGTCCTGCAAGGAAAAAATCAGCTGAAAATCAACATCCCAGTAAACATGAGTTGGTAATGAGCCTAGCAGTTGGGGGACGTTGGGTAACATCACAGCATAATTTGCAGGTATGTCTATTTCATGAGTTGACCCATAGACCCCGTAGCTGTAAGGTCTACAGTTGACCATGCTGAAATCAGTTGAGCATTTCTGTGTCATAGTATTTGTGTAGTGTACAAATAAAACATTTAAATGACCAATAGTTGTGCAGTGTGTGTGTTTGTCAGCTTGTAAAGTAGTATCTGTGGCCATGTGGGAGGTACATGTTCAGTTGTATCTTCAGGTCATGTATTTCTCAGCAGATAGAGAATGTACATGTGTCAGAAGTTAAGAAATCATCTTCATATATACAGCAAGAAAAACCATTGTGAAATGACTAAGAATCCTGATAACATTAACCCTTTGAGTGCTGTAATTTTCCCACCAAAATTTAAGTTCAACGTTTTATTCATTTATTTTTGAATTTTTCTGTAATTGTTTGATAATTTTGGACCAAATGGACACCGTATTTCATTGGCTACAGTTTATTATTAAAATTGTAGCAAAAATCTGAAAAAAAAAATTGATTTGGAATATTTTATAAAGGCAACAAAAATTGACTATGGCACTCAAAGTGTTGATCATGTTATCTACAATTGGCCCTTGTAATGACACTGGACCTATGTAGAACACACATTTCAGACTTGTTCGGACTTAATTTCTGGTAAATCATCATGATAAATAGAGGCAGTACCACGAAACACTAATCTGATCAGATATCGTATTTGAATTTCTTTGACTTATGTGTCTTCCACAGTAATGGCTAATCTGTTTACAATCAGTATGTATTTGTGGTTTTCTGCTTTCCCAACAGCTCGACCCACCAGAATCCCAGGTCCTGTTTTACAAAGCAGCCAGTCTCAGCTTTCTGTTTGATTCATTCTGGACATTGTCATCAGGGCAACAAGGACGATACCTTCGTATCCTTTGAGAATATCACTTAATGTCAAAGTCGTTGATATCAAATCCGTTTCAAGTGGGTCGTCTAGGCAAATTCAACCATCCATGGCCAGAAGTCGGGATTTTTTCATTTTAGACATTTTTACATTTTAGTAGTGCATGTTTGACATGTTAGGTCGGAACTAACGTGACCAAAAAGCCAAACTTGCAAACCTATCGTGTATCGTGCAGACCCAACATATCCGCACCTATGGTTTCTAAAATGTCTAACGTGTATGCCAGGTTGGAACTAACGTGCCTAAAATGCCAAACGTGCAAACCTATCGTGTATCGTGCAGACCTAACGTTAAAGAACCTATGTCTAACATGTATTGCATTTTAGGGCGTACAAATAAGTCCTATTCTATCATGCCAATCGTGCAAACCTATCGTGTATTGTGCACGCCAAACATGGATGCACCTATCGTGTCTAAAGTGTCTAACGTGTATATCATGACTGCACGATTGACATATGGTACCATTCGACTTATCTGGACATACACGTTAGACATTTTGGTCACGTTAGGTCCGTACACATTGGGTCAGCACGTTACACGATAAGTTTGCACGATTGGCATGATAGATTTTGACTCGTGGACAACCTAAAATGACATACACGTTAGACATTTTAGACACGTTAGCTCCGTAAATCTTAGGTCGGCACGTTATACGATATGTCTCAAGATTCACGTGATGGCCTACAAACACGGTAAGGTCTAACTCTATCATGCCAATCGTGCAAACCTATCGTGTAACGTGCCGACCTAACGTGTACGCACCTAACGTGTCTAAAATGTCTAACGTGCATGTCATTTTAGGTTCTCGACATGGGTCAAAATCTATCATGCCAATCGTGCAAACCTATCGTGTATCGTGCAAACCTAACGTGTACGCACCTAACGTGTCTAAAATGTCTAACGTGCATGTCATTTTAGGTTCTCGACATGGGTCAAAATCTATCATGCCAATCATGCAAACCTATCGTGTATCGTGCAACCTAACGTGTACGGACCAAACGTGTCTAAAATGTCTAACGTGCATGTCATTTTAGGTTCTCGACATGGGTCAAAATCTATCGTGCCAGTCATGCAAACCTATTGTGTATCGTGCAAACCTAACGTGTACGGACCTAACGTGTCTAAAATGTCTAACGTGTATATCATGACTGTACCATTCAACTTATCTGGAGACCCTAAAATGACATACTTGTTAGACATTTTAGACACGTTAGATCCGTACTCGTTAGGTTTGCACGATACACGATAGCTTTGCATGATTGCCATGATAGATTTTGACTCGTAGACAACCTAAATGACATACACGTTAGACATTTTAGACACGTTAGCTCCGTGAATCTTAGGTTGGTACGTTATACGATATTTCTCAAGATTCACGTGATGGCCTACAAACACGGTAAGGTCTACCTCTATCATGCCTATCGTGCAAACCTATCTTGTATCGTGCAGACCTAACGTGTACGCACCTAACGTGTCTAAAATGTCTAACGTGCATGTCATTTTAGGTTCTAAACATGGGTCAAAATCTATCATGCCAATCGTGCAAACCTATCGTGTAACGTGCAAACCTAACGTGTACGCACCTAACGTGTCTAAAATGTCTAACGTGCATGTCATTTTAGGTTCTCCACATGAGTCAAAATCTATCATGCCAATCGTGCAAACCTATCGTGTATTGTGCAAACCTAACGTGTACGGACCTAACGTGTCTAAAATGTCTAACGTGTATGTCATTTTAGGTTCTCCACATGACTCCAATTTCTATCATGCCAATCGTGCAAACCTATCTTGTATCGTGCAGACCTAACGTGTACGCACCTAACGTGTCTAAAATGTCTAACGTGCATGTCATTTTAGGTTCTAAACATGGGTCAAAATCTATCATGACAATCGTGCAAACCTATCGTGTATCGTGCAAGCCTAACGTGTACGCACCTAACGTGTCTAAAATGTCTAACGTGCATGTCATTTTAGGTTCTCCACATGAGTCAAAATCTATCATGCCAATCGTGCAAACCTATCGTGTATCGTGCAAACCTAACGTGTACGGACCTAACGTGTCTAAAATGTCTAACGTGTATGTCATTTTAGGTTCTCCACATGACTCCAATTTCTATCATGCCAATCATGCAAACCTATCGTGTATCGTGCAGACCTTACATGTACGGACCTAACGTGTCTAAAATGTCTAACGTGTATGTCATTTTAGGTTTTCAACATCGGTCAAAATCTACCATGCCAATCATGCTAACCTATCGTGTATCGTGCAAACCTAACGTGTACGGACCTAACGTGTCTAAAATGTCTAACGTGCAGACTTTTACAGTGTTTAGTCATGCACGTTTGCCTTACACGTTTTGGTTCTATAATGTACAATGGCATACAACTCCCCATGGCACGATAGCTTCAACAATGTGAAACGTGCACTTTTACCAACTACTGGCCATAGCTCAATTCAACATACCACTTACTCAGGAGTTTTCTTCCATCCGCTTTATGTATTTTTATAGGGTGGAATCAACAAAACTCCAAGAAATCTTGGTAAATTAATTTAAGGAGTTTAGAAACCTGAAAGTGAAAGGAAATATGATCTACATTGTAAACATTATACTTGAGTTTTGAAGAGTCCTTGTATATATGAAAGATGACAAAATCGCTACACAGAACATGTCACATTATGAATAGTAAATTTAATATAAAAGCATTTCATATTTTTTTAATGTGGTTTACCTTTAATGGCCCACTGAGCTTATTTCCTGAATCATTTTCTCAGATATTTTAAAGGATATTGTCAACAAAGTAGCTAATGGAACTTTGAAGTAAGTAATAATAGTGTATTCAGTGATAAAATTATACCCCATGATATTCTACGCATTCTTAAAGCGACAGTAGCCAGTCCGGGTTATGTCCATATAGAGGATAGTAGGAAGAGCCAATGGGGTACCGTATATGTAATGAAATTAAGGCAAGAACCAATCACGTACTGTATATGTAACAAGGGTCAAAGGTTACGTTGGTTCACTTTGAAATGTTATGTTCAGATCGCGATATGACCTGACAGATCCACCGATCGAGTGAGACTGTTGGCTACCCGGAAGTATCTTAGCTCCAGTTGATTGGCGACGTTCTACCGTGTTAAAAAATTGTAAGATTTCTTCAGGAATAGTTTTCTGAGTTTCTTTACCCTTGACCATATTCGACAAAGAGTTATTGGACGTTTTTCGTTCTCTTTTCCAGCTTTTGGTTAACTTCTCGGCGATTGATCCGGCGCGTGTTTTTCTGAGCGAAGGGTCAATCGTACCGGGAAACGCATGGTGATCGAAAAATTCGTGCTCCATCGTGCTCCGATGACCGACTAAAACAGTTGACCCATCTTTGCAAAGCTTGAAACATTCTCCATACTGCAGATGGCAAGGTTAAATTGAAATTTGACCAAAAATAGGCGATATTTGGCGACAAATAACTTACTGTAGATTTACAAGGGTCAAATGCTGATTTCTAGGAGCCGTACCCGGCCAGGAAATTCATCCAAATAAGTATTTTTCAATGTACTAACCACTTGTGTCGGTCACCATCTCGGCCGCACTGAACATTGTGCGTAACGTCTACATCTAAAAACTACCTAGTGCTAAAAATAAAGGGCGAAATCAAGCCGAAGAGTTCCAAACTCGTTGCAATGTACGAGCCAAGGTTTGCATGGTTTATTATTCATGACGTTGGCAGCGGCAGGTTCGCTGATTGGTCAATCGTAATATCCTCTCTATGGGCATAACCCGGACTGGTAGCTGTAATGTTGTTTTTAATGTTGTTATTTTTGTTTCATTGTAAACAACACTTTCTTGTTCTACTCCCAAAAGTATATTTAGGAACACAGTATGTAGCTTGTCAACTCAGTCTGTACATGTATAGATTGCATTGTTACTGCTGACAAGTGAATTCTAGTCTGGACAAGAATTCAAATGTTAACAATAACAGTGCTCTACAGGTATCAACATTGTGTTGGCCAATGAAATAGCAGGAATTTTAAAATGCTTGGGGGAGTTGATGAAGCATTTGCAATTGACAGACACAAACAAAAATAGGGAAAAATCAGCTCCTGGCCCTTTAAGTCTCTCTTGCAGGTACACATATTATTATTTACGATGCGTTCAGCCATTCTTTAAAAAATTTCTAGCAAACAACTAGAATCATCTCTTAGCCGTTAATACTTCTCTTTTGAAATTGGAGTAAGGGAAATGAATGTTGATGTCTCTGAACAGAGACATTGTTACTATGAAGTGAAGTGTTGTGGATTATTAAGACTAAGATTAAAATACATCAAATTTGTTCATGAATTTGGACATCATGGTGTGAAACATTTTTTTTCTCTTGCAGACCAAACATCAGCAAAACTGTGATACTAGAAGAAGTGTGTGACCTGTATCCTGTATTGAATCAGCCGTTGACAGGAAAAATTGTCATGACCAATTGATGATCTCATCTTTTATAAACTTTTTTTCTGTATTACTCCAGAACAGCTGTTTTTCATGTCAGATTTTACGCCATGTGAACTGTTCCACAAAACTTTCAAGCCAAGATGTTATGTGCAATATTAATCCAAGGAACCTGCTCAATATCGAGTAAAGGATTTCAAGAATATATTCTTATGAATGGAAAAAATGGATGGATATTAAGACAAACATTGTAGTTGTGCTCTAATGTGTTCATGTCATGTGGTCTTTTTGTACATATACTGCTGCCACATGCGATAAATACTTTGAAATCCATAGTGATACAACAGCTAACTTAGCATGTGTCATTTTTGCTGGACTTTACTCATAAATCAAAGAAGACAAACCATGTCACAATATGGATTCTCAATAGTTTTCATTTTTATATTTTGTAAGTTACATTGATTGTACACTTGTCACATGTACCCTGGCAAAATATCCATGTCAGTATTTCAAGAAACCTTTTCCATCTCTTATAGCTGTGTTTCACTCAAACTGCATCCCTTTGCCATCTTGCATATCCAGAAGGAATGCTTTCCATGCTAGACTAGTTTAATATTCACTGCTATGCACATAGCATTCATAACCATTATGACATCATCACCTGTACCTTGCAAGCAAAAAGAATGCTTGCCACACTGCTGTGCACACAGCATTCATCATCATTGTGACATCATCACATGCACTTTGCTAGTTGAAGGAATGCTTGCACACTGAGCTGATGGAAAGAATGCTTGCCACACTGCTGTGCACACAGCATTCATCATCATTGTGACATCATCACATGCACTTTGCTAGTTGAAGGAATGCTTGCACACTGAACTGATGGAAAGAATGCTTGCTACAGCGCTCTGCACACAGCATTTGTCATCGCTGTGACATCACCACATAGGCTTTGCTAGTGGAAGGAATGCTTGCCACACTGGATCAGCAGGATCTTCAAGTTAACATTTAGAGGTTATAAACGGCAAGCGAGGGTATTTGGTTGCGGATATAAGACCTCTGGGGTGAAAATTAGCATATTTGGCGGGAAATAATCACCTCGCTTCGCTCGGTGATTATTTCCCGCCAAATATGCTAATTTTCACCCCAGAGGTCTTATATCCGCAACCAAATACCCGAGCGCACCGTTTATAACCTCATTATAATATACTAAAGTTAAAAACAAGTGGACAATATCGTTATTGGAACGAGAGTTCAGGAGCGCCCAGCCTCATACAAACTCTAAAAAAGAACGTTTCAGAACGCGCGCGCATGCACAGTTGAATTCATAAAATACGGTTACGCAATGCATCGATATTGCGATTAGACATCGAACTTGAAGAATTTTACTTCAAAAAAACGCTCAAAAAACTTTAAAAAATTATGTTGTTGTTACATAGCCTTCGCTGCTTACAGAAACTCTTCATTTGTTGGTTCGTCAAGCTGCACTAGACTAAAATTTAACAATCAAAATCAATCTGGAGCCATAGACTTGTTCGACAACACGGCGCGCTGAGCTCTCAAGTTGGCGTTCGAAATTTGCGCGAGCGCAAAAATGTTACGCGGCGCGCAGGTCTTCTTGTTGAGAATATAAACCCCGGCTCCAGCCAATCAGATTGCCGGATTCAAGCAAAGCATATTATAATGAATGTTCCACATCCTCAGCTAATCGTAGATAGTTGCTCAAATGCTCCAAACAACAACCCTTTCCTTCTTTGTCCATTTTACAAGGTCATTCCAATAAAGATATTTTTAAAAAGTGTTTATATCCTTTGTTTTTGTTTTTTGTCTTTGTAGTATTGTACAGGACACTGAGACAAAGCTGAGTGATCTTTTAAGGTAGAATGCGCCTTGGGGACAGATATTCAGACTCAACTTTCACAATTCTTTTCTGATCTACCACTTGTGGGGGTTCATTTTCAAACTCTTTGTTTAAGAAAAATTTTCACTGTCTTAGTTTATTTAGAATCAAAAATTTTATTTTTCTCCATAGAATTAACACAGGGGTGGTGGCCATTGTGAATTTCAAATATTTTAAATCTTGGGTAATTTGTTTCTCTAGTACCAAAATTTGCACATTGACCGCTGATTTTTATCCCGATTTTGAAAGAGAATGATTGAAAGATTCCTTAAGTAAAGTTTTAGCAAAAGTTTAAGTCTTTCGCTTTCAAGGCACACACTACCTTAAAAAAATTCAATTTCAGACTTGGCCTGTATATCTAGCTGAAACTTATATTAATTTTCTTCCAGTTATAAACCAACACGGATGGTCTCACATTGGAAAAATTTAAGTTTTTTGTTGAAAATTTTTGTTTCTGCTATTTTAGGGGGACTTCGTACAGTTATTTGTGATTATCTATAGTGCTCAGGTAAAGTATTCCTGTGAGAGGTACACATACAGTGTGTGATTAGCTCATATTTGGTTTTATATATAAATACCAAAAAGAGCTTATATGATGAGTCGGTGGTGTCTGTATGTCTGTATATTTGTGGGTATGTATGTGCGGATGTATGTTCGTCACACACAAAGGCTCCCATACCGCCAAAGCTACCGTCTCAGTATTTGGTGTACAGGTAGATGCAGGGGTTGAGATGTGAATTTGTTCAAATGAACACGTCAGTGTCAAAAATGTGCAAATGAGGTAAGAAAAAGGGAAATCCTGCAAATGTGCAGGAGTGGTGGCAGTGAACTGAATCAGCCCACACATCTGAATAAGAGGATTTTGACCTTTAACCTATTTGTATGCAGGGTACCTATTATGTTTGGGAGTGGTAGCAGTAACTGAAACAGCTAATTGGTCATTTCCTGTCATTGTTTATGAACTGTGACATGTTAACAGATCTGCTGAAACCATGGATGTCTATTTTTGTACATCCATGGTTGAAAGATTCTCTGCTATGCATGTTGCTAAAGTTGACCTTCAGTACCTAAAGTTTCAGACCTTGTTTACTTTTGTCATTCTTAATTTTCTGGTTTAAATATTTCTTGTTGTTTTTCTGGTTGTACTGTGCAGAAATTGTCATAAATTTCCTGCACTTAACAGATAGAAATAACACTTATTGTTGATCTTTGGTATGTACCAATTCTGATCAAATTTGAGCATCACCGTATAATTGCGGTATTTTTCAAATAGGAAATCTTTACAGTCAATGAAAAGGCATACCTGAAGAACAGTGGGCCAAACCTTCATGGTTGAAAAAACAGTTTTCTAGGAGTCCTATTTTAAACAAATGGACCCCCAAGAAAACTATTTGTTTAAATAGGAGGACCCTAGAAAACAACACAGTACACACTGTGGTACGTAGCTTTTCATTAAAAAGACTTCATTTTTGCTTGCCAGAAAACTTAAATTTCACAAATACGAGAGATATTTACACTGGGTAGATAAAATCTTGCTTTCTTTTTACTAAAAATCCATCTGACATGTCTTTCAGACTAATCTTATTAAAATCAGATGTTGCTGTTGGTTTCTGTGTCCTTAATACAGTATTTGTTTTCAGTTGAGCCTTGCCTTGGTAGAGAAGCAAGGATGACAAAGTGCAAAGACAGAGCACATATCTACATCTGGTTTCAATCAGATCACTTTTCAGACACGATTTTTTGTTTTGTTTTGTTGGTTTTTACACCAAATATTATTCCATCTGACTGCTCTGACATTTCATTCAAAGATTGAGACTTGGATACTTACAGATAAGAAAAGTAAACTCTGTAGCTCACATGTTTTGTTAGGTAGTTCTCCTATTTACCAGGTAGCTTTTTTGTCAAAAGTTATAAATCAAATGTTAAAGTTGGTGGTGTTTGTCAAACTCAAAAAAATTATTGGCCCTTGTTGTTGTTTAATGTCACTCTGTTAGACATTGTTATATCACATTTACAACTGATTTGACATGATTTCATTCTTTTAGTAAGGCGTGGACCATTTTATATCTTGGGGGTGGGGGGGGTCTGGAAGATTTTCACAAAAAAAAGATTCCCAACAAATGTCAATGATAAAAGAATAGTCAGAGAAGGCTTGGCAAAAAAAAGGTGGGAGAGTGGAAAAAAAATGTACAGTGGATCAGGTAAAAAAAATAATGCTACCTCATCAATCTTCCAGATCCCCCAGGATATCAAATGGTTTGCCCCTAAATGTTCTCTTCCATGCTAGCCACACACACACTGTGTAAAATTTACACAGCAATTGAAACTGTCACAGGTAATTTAGGTGACCTTCTTAGCAGAGCTGCAGTCATCAACCCCAGTATAACTTTACATGACCTACACTGGCCTGCTATGTACAATTAATAGTATAGGGCTTTACCAGCAGTTTTGTCATATCATAATTGAATAAAATTTATACTGAAGTTAAATAAGTAAATAAATAAACACATCTTCTTTTTCAACATATAGTATACTATGACAACAACTTTTATGGGACAGTAGCACCTTACAGGTGGAACAGAGTTTATCTGTGTGTTTAATGTTGTTGTTTTGTTGTCGTTTATGTTGTTATTGGATAATAAAATTGAAGAACACAAGTATATTCTTTTTTTTATTTCTTCTGTTAACCTTCTAAATAACTGTTGAAGAAAATAATAATTATCAAGCTACCATTGGCCTTTGAGGTACCAAGAAGATATTTAAGTACAGCACCGGTGACCATCCTTTCCTATTTACACACAGAGCACCAGTGTCAACAACAAGAAAATACTTGTGTTCTTCAATTTATTATCCAATAACAACATATAAACAACAACAAAAATAACAATATTAAACACCCAGGCTACTCTGTTTACAGTGGTCAGACCACATTCCCAGTACCTTCATTGAATGATGCAAGCGGCGATCAAGTTAGGGGATTATTGCACTGACGAAACACGTCACTATGTCAGCAACTCATGAGGCTAAGACAGTCTATGCCTTTATAGGAACTGTTACTGTGGTTTTACGACTTATCCGGACACCAAACTTGCTAATTACCCAGCAACTTCGCTGATGATATTGAGACTTTGATCAGTAATTACCAAAGCACTTTGGTAATTCACCTCAAACTTGATACTTGATCTGGCTGCAGTAACTCCATGGGTGGCAAAGTGTAAACACAGACGCTGACAGCCACAGTGCATACAGTGATAGCATAAACCAATTTGAGATATGAGTTTGCACTCAAAGTATTCAACAGTGTACCCATACAAAAATTGCTGAACAAAGTGATGAAAATGGCACAGGACTAATACAACTTGCAATGCAGTAAACCTGCCCACTGCACCAAAATATTTCTGTAACTTCAGTGCTTCAATGGACATCACATCTGATTGAACAGTCTTACTTGAATACTTTTCCACTCAATTCTAGCTGATTTAGGCACAATTATTGAACACCACTCAAACTTTCAATCACTTTACTAAATCAACTTGTACCTGCAGAAATGGTAAAGGAAGCTAGAATACATGTAAGCTTTGCAATCTCTGTATCTCCATGAACTGGCATTCCTCGATCACATTTATGCTGATAGACAACCATTGCCAAAAGGCAGCAAAACTCTGCAACGATTTCGAGCTAAACTGACACAGTATTTCATATCCCTGCATCAAATAAAATTGAAAACACAATCCCATCAGTGACATTTGGTAAAATTTTCCCATGAATCATATCTTAAAATTAAAAAAAGTGAAACAAAGACGTCTTGTACTTTGCCGATCAACAGCACAGTGTGAACTGTGAAGTGGCATCTGCATTGCCTGCACATAAAAGCAACTCCGCGTACCTCAGTATCAAATGGTCTGCATCTTATGAAAACAACAACTGGCAGTGAAAGTTGTGATAGTCACCGGTAACAACTCTTCACTGATGAAAGTATAATTGTTTCAAACGAATGAAACTGCAGGTTTTAGAGAAGAAAAACAAATGGGGGATGCGCGGAGTGGGACTATTCTATTTAGGTGACGGATTATAAATAAACTGGATAACGTAGGATTTTCCTCACAATACTGTAATAGGAATTCCAATGTCCCCTTGTTTTATATTTTGTAACATAAGTAATAGTTTTGCTGCTCTGAAAGTAATTAAACAAACTCTAACGACCCATTATACTCTTCTAACCTCTCCCTAGTTGAGTTTTACATGTAACACGGATGAACAGCACACATCTACATATGTTGGTTTTACTGAGGAATGCTGTTCAGTGGAATGCCAAACCCCCCCCTCACAAATTAGTTTATGGCACTAGTATGATACTTATCAGTGACTTTGTATACATATTGTGTACCCATGGAGCACTCATGCAGCCAGATCAAGTATCAAGTTTGAGGTGAATTACCAAAGTGCTTTGGTATTACCGATCAAAGTCTCAATATCATCAGCGAAGTTGCTGGGTAATTAGCAAGTTTGGTGTCCGGATAAGTCGTAAAATCACTATACATGTAATATTAGATTGATCATTGCACAGACAGTGGTACTGTTTATGATCATGGTCACCAGGCGAGTGTCAATTATGAGTTGTGCTCTGGTGGCGACAGCATAGGTGATTTTTAAACATGTCGCCATCAAAGGCGTCATTATCTTATTTACTTTATAATTTAATTGAATTTACTACATTTACGTCACTTCAAACGTAAGCGTGTAGTGGGCCATCGGTAGATTACTGATAGTTGATCTCGACACTCATTGGCTGAAATCTGATCACGCCCACCTCACACCTCTGAGGTCAACACGTGGGGTCGCTTTCAAAACATCGTCATCATTGCGAACATGGCGGACAGCGAGGTGAGTACGCGTCACACGTACAAGCCATTTGTAGGGCACGCGATTTTTGAGCTCAACATTCAACAAAACTATCCCAGCTGCCTCTATCAAAACATTTTTCCACAAGCATACTAAATATTATCTATGTTATTTCGATTCATGCGTCCTGTAACGATCAAAACCCATGGTCCACAGACGGGACCGTGGTCAACTCACGACTTCGACATCAGTTGTGTTGTTGTTTGTAAATTGTGTGTGTTGATCGACATGATCAGAGGTTCAGCTCTGGTAGTGTAACAAACTCTCGCTCAGTGCCCTTCTAACATACGTTACGTTTGTTTCTTCAAAGATACTCAGATACCAAGCTGATAAATTTCGCAATATGGTGATCCTATGCTGTAGGCTCAGCTATACTACTGTTATAGAAATTTTGCCATTTAATACTTCGATGTTTGATACTGATGTGTGTCAATACCCTTCAGGGTTATAAATCTTCTGAATTGGTACATGTCGGCAGAGTGTACGCGTAGGCCATCGCCCGAGCCCAAACTCCTACTTACATTCATCGTCATAGCATGGAGCAGGTAGCTCCTTGATCATAGCTGCAACGCCTTTCCCACCTATGTCTTGCCGGGATAGTTTCGTGTAGGTCAAACTTGAGTTCATCACTTTTAGCTACTATAGACTATAGTCTATAGAAGCTATTGGGATGGGTATCCGTCCGGCGTCCGTCGTCAGTCTGTATGTATGTATGTATGTATGTATGTATGTATGTATGTATGTATGTATGTCCGTTTGTGAGGCGTCCGTCCACTCAAATATCTTGAGAACCGCAGTACTTACTGATTTGATATTTGTTGTGTAGATGAAAAATACGATTTTGAGAAACTATTTTTTTTAATTTTTTGATATTGTTGAAAATAGGCAAATTAATGCCAAAAAGGTGTTTTTGGTAAAAAATCTTCTTCTTCATAACGCTGGTCAGACAGCTTTGTTATTTGGTATACAGGTCCCTAGGGGTAACCCAACTTAGACTTGTTCAAATTGTGATGAAATATGTAAATCTGTATTTTTAAGGAATTTTTTTGTCATTTTTGGTCAAAATTTGACTTACATTGTATGTAATTCTTGTACTGTATAAACCCTATCAATTCACCCAGAAAAAAATAATTAATATGATTTTAAATAATTGAATTAATTAGGAAATCATCAAAGCCAAAATAATTTTAGTGTAGAATTATCAGAAAGTTCAACTTTTTTGACAGTTCATAGTGAAATGCTTACCATCTTGGAGGATTAAAACATGTAAAGGCAACTTTCCTGAATCCCAACTTTGACATATTCTGAACCGTAATTTATTGTGCCCTGTATGTTATCTAAAAGAAATTGCTCAAAATAGTCAATAGAGATAGAGATAGAGATAGAGAAAGTTCTAATTTCCATTTATGGTTGACTTGGTAAGGATAAAATAAAATTACTTTTTGAGGAAAAAAATAGAGTGGTCAATTAAAAGAGTGGTCAAAGTGATAGGGTTTTTATGGTAAAGCTGGGCTGTATAAAGATTCCTCATGTGCTATTTATAGCAATTATGCAATCTGTGTAAACAGTGCAATGAAAGTGTAACATGATTCCTTATAATGCTTTTGATGACCTTGAACTTCTTAAGTTTCAAACCTTTGTCTCTTCAGTGTGCTTTCTCTGAGTATGTACAGTCTCAACTTATTAAACAGAACTCACAATGTTAATCAAAGATATCCACCTTCTTCATCAATACATGTGTCACAAAGGTTATTCTCTACATAACTCAACAGAGCTCTGTCAACTGTTGAGTTGCTTGTTCTTTCAAAACCGCTGGTCAGACAGCTTTAATATTTAGTTTACTTGTCCGTAGGATGACCTTAGTGAGATAATTTCATACAGTAAGGAAATACTTAATTTTGTATCCATGTCTATAGTAGCTTCAGGGACTTTGGCCCTATGTTTTAAAACTGAGACGACCTACTTTCCATCAACTGAATTCATCTCCGAGTCATCCACAGTCAATGAAATGGGGTTTAATAAGATGAATAACTGTAGCATCAACCATACAAATATGTACTAAATTGTTTATTTGATAAAATAATTTTCGTCTGTGACATCATTAAACTTCAGGCTCTAAACTTTGAAGATAGGTACTTGGGAGGTAGGGGGGATTTGTTGAAGTAAACGTTTGGGTATGGTAAATGTTTTTGATTAAAGTTTTCCTTGTCCTTCAGTGGTGAGGAATCAGGCGAAAATGTACACTGTTGTATGCAAGTTCAAGGGTATGGAATAGTTGCAGTAAAACTGTCATGAAACTTTGGATATGTCAGCATTTCTTACCGTTGACAAATGACTGATCCTTTCCTGATAATAATACTAGATTGTGTTTGTTTGTATGAGTTTGGAAACCAAAAATACTCAAGGCAAACTTCATAGTCTTGCGGTACTGGTACAGTTTTTTTGGTACTATAGATTATAGTCTATAGAAGCTATTGGGATGGGTATCCGTCCGGCGTCCGTCGTCAGTCTGTATGTATGTATGTATGTATGTATGTCCGTTTGTGAGGCGTCCGTCCACTCAAATATCTTGAGAACCGCAGTACTTACTGATTTGATATTTGTTGTGTAGATGAAAAATACGATTTTGAGAAACTATTTTTTTTAATTTTTTGATATTGTTGAAAATAGGCAAATTAATGCCAAAAAAGGTGTTTTTGGTAAAAAATCTTCTTCTTCATAACCGCTGGTCAGACAGCTTTGTTATTTGGTATACAGGTCCCTAGGGGTAACCCAACTTAGATTTGTTCAAAATTGTGATGAAATATGCAAATGTGTATTTTTAAGGAATTTTTTTGTCATTTTTTTTGGTCAAAATTTGACTTACATTGTATGTAATTCTTGTACTGTATAAACCCTATCAATTCACCCAGAAAAAAATAATTAATATGATTTTAAATAATTGAATTAATTAGGAAATCATCAAAGCCAAAATAATTTTAGTGTAGAATTATCAGAAAGTTCAACTTTTTTTGACAGTTCATAGTGAAATGCTTACCATCTTGGAGGATTAAAACATGTAAAGGCAACTTTCCTGAATCCCAACTTTGACATATTCTAAACCGTCATTTATTGTGCCCTGTATGTTATCTAAAAGAAATTGCTCAAAATAGTCAATAGAGATAGAGAAAGTTCTAATTTCCATTTATGGTTGACTTGGTAAGGATAAAATAAAATTACGTTTTGAGGAAAAAAATAGAGTGGTCAATTAAAAGAGTGGTCAAAGTGATAGGGTTTTATGGTAAAGCTGGGCTGTAAGATTCCTCATGTGCTATTTATAGCAATTATGCAATCTGTGTAAACAGTACAATGAAAGTTACAGATTCCTTATAATGCTTTTGATGACCTTGAACTTCTTAAGTTTCAAACATTTGTATCTTCAGTGTGCTTTCTCTGAGTATGTACAGTCTCAACTTATTCAACAGAACTCACTTACAATGTTAATAAAAGATATCTACCTTCTTCATCAATACATGTGTCACAAAAGGTTATTCTCTACATAACACAGCAGAGCTCTGTCAACGATTGAGTTGCTTGTTCTTTCAAAATGCTGGTCAGACATTGGTTTACAAGTCCCTAGGATGACCCAAGTGAGATAATTTCATACAGTCAGGAAATACTTAATTCTGTATCCATGTCTATAGTAGCTTCAGGGACATTGGCCCTATGTTTTGTTGTTGTCCAGAGTAGACCTAATGGTACCTCAGTTTACTGGGCTCGATCCAAAATGTTTTCTGGGATGGAGAGAAGAGTGGCATTTATCTGTAGGTCTCAAGACGTAAAATGGTGATAGGTATTCACACAGTGAATGAGTGTATCAAATAAACAGTCCAGTTATAGTTGATTCCATAACAGTTGTTTTTCTGTTACTTTCAGCTTAAATACCTGAGTGGCTTTAACAATGAATTTGCAACTGAAGACCCCAGATGCCCTGGTGCATTGCCCAAAGGACAGGTAAAGCAACATTTTGATATGTGTTTTCAACCGCACAAACACCAGACAAAGATGTTGTTGTGAAAAGTAGCATCTTGACTGTTATTGTAGGATTTTTTCAAACAGCATTTTATAAAAGTATGAGAATTACATTATATCTTCCACAATCATAGCATAGTGTAATAGTAGACCTTTTTGTAATTTTGGTACAATCTTTCCAAATTTCAGAACAATCCTATAAAATGTCCCTATGGCCTGTATGCTGAACAACTGTCTGGCAGTGCATTTACTTGCCCACGGGAGACCAACAAGAGAACTTGGTTGTATCGAATTCGTCCATCGGTCAAGCACACACCATTCAGTAAGTCAGACAATTGGGGCTTAGTTGATGACTGGAAGGCTTGGTATCCAAATCCTAACCAGGTGAGATATCTGTTTATATTCTAATTAGTTCGTGAGCCCAAATTTGGCATTGCAATATCGTAGTTTGTTAGTCCCCATGGACACCGTCGGGGGGACTTATAGGTTGGTCATGTCCATGCGTCCGTGCGTGCGTGCGTCGTCCGTTCACGCAGATATCTCAGAGATGGCTGGAGTGATTTTATTCAAACTTGGTACAAGGATTACTTCATATGTCATACATATGCACATTAATTTGTTCTGTGATACAATCCAATATGGCCGCCAGGCGGCCATTTTGTTACGCTTTTGTTCATGTACAGAGCCATAACTCAGGCACATCTCAACCGATTTTATTCGAAGTTGGTACAAGGACATTGATCTATATCATACATATGCACTTTCATTCATTTTACGATATGATCCAATATGGCCGCATGGCGGCCATTTTGTTTCAATTTTTTCATGTACAGAGCCATAACTCAGGCATATCTCAACCGATTTTATTAAAAGTTTGTACAATTTTATTCAAAGTTGACCTATGTCATGCATATCCACATTGATTTGTTTTGTGATACAATCCAATATGGCCGCATGGTGGCCATTTTGTTACGATTTTTTCATGTACAGGGCCATAACTCAGGCACGTCTCAACTGATTTTATTAAAAGTTTGCACAAGGACATTGACCTATGTCATGCATATGCACATCAATTTGTTTCACGATGTGATCCAATATGGCCGCATGGCGGCCATTTTGTTACAATTTTTTCATGTCCTTAGCCATAACTCAGGCAGGTCTAAACAAATTGTACTGCATCAAACTTTACCGGTGATAATCTGTCAGTGTTAGGATAGGATGCAAAAATGTTTGGCAGCATCCTGTTGATTAAGTACTAATTGATTCATTTTAATGACCTTTTGTAATTAGTATGGCGGCTTACATTGGTTTCATGTTTTCACCACCATGGAACTCATTTTTGACCATTAAGCCCCATCTGAATCGCAATATTTCTAATCACAGACCTAATGATGAAGAGGGCTCTTTCCTCTCAGAGGACTTGTAATTAAATTACAAGTGGGGACTGTGTCATTGTCAATGACTTGTTCAACTGTAAAAAAGTTTGTGAGTTTGTTTGCACATCATGTTCTGTTGTTTGTATATTGAAGTGGAATGTATGGATGCTTGTGCTGTGCTGACAAAATTTGAAGTTGATTCAATTTGCATGTTCTTTGCTGTGAACTATACAGATACATTTTAAATATTTAACTTCAATTGTTGTCGCTATTTTACTGTACAGCTTCGATGGAAACCATTTTCCCTGCCCGAAGATGATGAAAAGGTGGATTTTGTGCAGGTAAGCTAGATTACTGTTACCAATGTACACCATAGATTTCACTTAGGGTAGATCTCTTGTTCATACAAAATACTAGATTTGTATATTTCTTGTCAGCTTTACACAGTCCCCTCACAGTCAAAACAAACATAATAGTTACACTTTTAAGTATGAAGTACTGTTAACAATATGAAAGCACAGTCATATGTAATATCTGTGGTACCATTTGTTATACAAAACATCTATCAGAAACATCCAATTTCAGAAACCATCAGTCTTTGCCAAAATTATCTTACCATTGGTAAAATGAATTATGAAATGTCACACTTTAGTCCTATTCTGATTAATGTTATGGTATGTTCTTGATTTGTCCACTGATGGTCTGTCAGCAGAAGTATGAACAAACAATTTTTACCATCTCGTTTCCAAGTCATTTACAAAGGTCCTTCTAAGCAAACAAGATTGGTTCATGTGGCATCACTGCATGTGGACATTTTCCAAAAATAATTCAGACCCTTTCACAAGTATTCTGTAGTCTGAACAAAACATCTTGAATATCAAATACAACAGAGACATTAGTCACTAAGCCTATTCACCCCAATGTCCAATAAAAAAATCCACAATAACTGTTGGTAACAATGGGTTTGGGCCAAACCATGATACTGAAAGGGTTAAATGTTTCTGATTTCAGGGATTGAATACACTCTGTGGGGCAGGTGATGCTTGCAGTCGTCATGGAGCTGCCATACATATCTACGCTTGCAATACATCCATGGGTGATAAGTGTTTCTACAATTCTGACGGAGATTTTCTGATCGGTAAGTTTCTGAAAAATGATAGACAAATGATTGCATGTATTTCACAAAGGTCTCAGAAAGCATAGATTCTGTACAAGTGATTTTTACTGGCTCGATCTGCTATAACTTCCATACCAAGAAAGTGAAAGTAATTGTAAATTGTGGCTCAATACCAGTTTCTACTGACTTGGCAGATGACAACTGATAGGCCTGTCAGGAACAGGGTGAGCATTTCTGCAGGGCACACAGCACATTCAAATTAAATCCACTAGCATGAAAAGTGTGGTATACATAGAATCATGTTTGAACATCACAACTCTTTGACTTCATGGATAGATTTATGTCAACTTTGATTTCTTTTTGTAGTTCCGCAGCAAGGAAACCTGAAGATATCAACTGAGTTTGGTAAGATGGTTGTGGAACCAATGGAGTTTTGTGTCATTCAGGTGAGTGGTTTAAACAATCATAGATTCATTTCTGTGAAGTAAATAATGCGGTTGATTTGTTAATTCTTAATCATTTCAACAAATTATCAACTTTTGGATCGGCAAATTACAGTTGTATTTGTCACCCATTTTAAGCACTGTTTTTGTTATAAAGGAGAATTTTGTTGGAGATCTCTTTGACATCATATCTTCCAAAATGTGAGCGATGTCAGATCAAAATCACTTCAAATATTAAGTTTTATTTAAAACTCAACATCCTCATATGGACTAACAATGGGCATTGAACAGATCACTCTATCAAATCAAACAGAAGTTGCAGAATATACTTTGATTATTCTTGTTCAATTACCAAAATACAGAATGACTTTAATGTTGCAAGGAATTTTTTCATCTATCTTCCATCCCTTTTTCCTTATGTACCATATGAAACATTTTCTCATAGTTTGATCGAATAGACTCTTGCATCCATAGTTAAAATCCTCATGTATATCTTCAGTAGCAAAACAAGCATTCACAATTTTAAACAGTCTTTTCATGTAAATAAACCATTTTTGGACAAGTTTACAGTAAATGCTTATATGTGACAGTTTTGGAATTAAAAGAATACATAGTTCATGTATTCACTGTTATCACACTCTTTCCAGTTTCACAAACAGCAAATAATATTCTTTACCAACCTGTCTTATTCAACTTTGGTTTCCTAAGTTACTTTTTTGCCATTTTAACTCTTTCACTCACATCTTCTGCCCTACTGGTCTGGCTGTACCACAGAAAACATAGGTATTGTGCAGGATGTTTTGAGAAAAATCGTATGTGTCCATTATTTGTTCCATTTTCAGCAAGGGATGAGATTCACCATTGATGTGAGTGGGCCCTCTAGAGGCTATGTTCTGGAAATCTATGATGGTCATTTTACGTTGCCTAACCTTGGCCCTATTGGTAAGTTGGACTATCCTCAGTGTTAGTCTGGTTCCTTCAGGAATGAAGATGAAATTGATGGTGTGTTTATACTTTGACAACGTAGACTGGATGGCCCATTGCTCACGTGCACTCTCTTCACACTGAGACGGGTGTGCAAAGAGCGCCCTCTAGCTCAAGCAATGGGTCTTCTGTATAGTCTATTGACGAGGGGCTGTTTAAAATCTTTCACTGCAGTGTGATACAGAGAAAGTAATTTAGTTGCTTGAGTTTCCGTTACTGAAACTAGAAAATTCAATGGGATCAGACAGAAAATGGAGATAAAAATATGTTGTAAGTCACATGCAGAAAATATTTTTCTTACTGTTTTTGTGAGGCACTTTTAAATGTTAATTCATGTGTGCCAACAGTCAGTTTTCAACTGAACAGAAGGATGAGTGTCTGTAGACTGTACATGTGCAAGTCAGAGATATCTTAAAACCATCTTGGAATAAAAATATGATAAAAAATATGATATTTATGTAGGATTAATAATACCAGTAAATTGACAAGCTAAGCAATACAGCTGTAGACTTATAAAATTCATCAAAATTGTTTATTGTAAAAAAAATTGAACATTTTAGAGAATTTATAGATGAGCTTCTAACATGATTATTTTCATAGGTGCTAATGGTTTAGCCAACCCAAGAGATTTCCTGACACCAGTTGCCTGGTATGAAGACAGAACTGTGGATGAATACACTGTCATCAGTAAATACCAAGGAAAATTGTTTGCAGCCAAGCAGGTGTGTAAATACATCATAGGACTGATATGAAAAACAGCGTTTTTCACGATAGATATAACAACCTGTCTTGTAATGATGCTATGGTTAACAAATGTTTCGACAAATTTTCATCAACCGAAGCTGGGTTCAGCTATATACATCAATAAATTGGTTTATTGCTGCAGTAACTTTCAGAAAAGCAGTATTTTGTCCAGCAGGATGTACTGTGCAAATTAATTCATTCACCATCGATGGTACAGTTCCATTGTTGGAAATGGTAAAGCTGGATCTACACACAGAGAAGAGGAATGATGGGGTTGCTCTAAATCATCAACTCTTTACAGTGTTGTAATATAGTGTTTGTTTGTTTGTTTGTTTTTGTTTTCCTCTTCAGGGTCATTCCCCATACGATGTTGTCGCATGGCACGGTAACTATGTTCCATACAAGTATCATCTTGATAATTTTATGGTCATCAACGCAACCTTGTTTGACCATGCTGTAAGTAATTTATATTCTCTTTCAGTACATGTTTGTTTTTGACTTTTCAAATTTACATTTTTCAGTTTCTACTAACCTCCTCCCTGCCACTGTTTCCAATGTGTGACAGTTGTTTGATGTTCATCCAATGTTGGTTGCTCCTTACGTAAAATAAATTTTACATTTTTTATGTAAGGAGCTATTTGCTGAACAAAACACAAAGCTTGCCGGAAATAACCATTGTTCTTACATGTATGTGTCATATTTTTCCTGGGAAAAAACAAAGTAAATCCACATGCAAAGAAAAATCCATTGTCCTACGCAATTCAAAATGCTAAAAACATTTCATAATATAGTGTTCATATTATTAGCCAGTATGGGTGTATTGACAAGCTTTTCATTAATTTTAGAACTTATTTTCTGTAAAAAATATTTTCTTTCTAGAAGGATGATCTGTCTTTCATGAGTGTCCTTTCTATACTGTCCACATGTCAATGGCAATTTGCCACTTATTTATAAATTTTTAAACGCCCTGCAGAATTAGTGGCCACCATGACCAGCAGTTTTGTAACTTTGATATTCCATGATTCCGCCATCCAATGAACCAAGACAATTGGCCCTAGTTGATGAATTAACAGTCATCGTATCTATTTCATGACATTTTAGGATCCATCAATTTTCACTGTGCTGACTTGCCAGTCTATGAAACCTGGTGTTGCTATCGCAGACTTTGTCATCTTCCCACCAAGATGGGCCGTGCAAGAACATACATTTAGACCACCCTACTATCACAGTAAGTTAAAGCCACCAAATTTCAGTCATCTGTATTACCTTTATAAAGTATGACAAGTACCTCCACACAGTCCTACAATCTGTATTGTAAAAATTCTGAAACATTCATTCATGCCTCATGGCAGTAAACAAGAGATATTTATAATTAAATCATCTTACCTTTATAGTTATGAATCATATGTTTTTCACCATTACAATCATCATGGGAAATTTTAAAACAAACAATCAGATATTTGTGAAAGATTTCAATCTTCATTTCAAGTACCCATGGTTTGAGTATGTCCTTCCATTTAAAGCAGTTATTTTGCACAAGGTATGAATAAAAGTTATCTAAATATCGTATGTTGAACTGAAATGTGGTATTACGGCTGGATTACACTTTGTGACTGGTTTATTTTTCCTACCCTTTTTATCAACATCTGTATCACAGCAAGTATTGCAAGCTAAATTTTTATGATACATTCAGGCTCTCCCACCCAAACTTTTCTGTGAACATTGATATATTGAATTCTGACCAATCAGCTCACAGGACTTCGTGAGGACATACACTGTTAGCAATTGTATATCTGTTGTAAATGGTTATTCAACTGCAGTGAAGTCACAACTATATTTTGTCCCATCTAAAATTCTAGATTTACTTTTGTAAAATGACCCATGCTTTTTTCATTCATGAGGGGATTGGCCGGCACAAACCATGTATCTAGGCTAATCCCCTGAACGCGGAAAGTTTCCGCGTTACCGAATTAATGGCTTATGACTCCCCAGAGAGTAAATAAACTACCAATCAAGTAGAACAAAAGATCCCAATATTTGTTAATATGACACAACCCATGATATTTGTAGAGCAATCACTGATTGACAGTCCGTTCACACCTCAAGTAAGGTATCTTTTCATATGGAAATTATTTCGAACCTACAGCGTTTGTGCTGGGGAATCTTGGCATGACAGTACACAGCATGTTTGATACAATATATTTCTTACAGGGAACTGTATGAGTGAATTCATGGGTCTTATAAAGGGACGCTATGAAGCCAAGGTAAATAATTTAGTTTCTTTTCTTGTCTCTTCATGGTAATTATCTTGAAAACATATCTTTCTATGGCATGTCTATGGTAGATGGATAAGTATCTGTCTTGTAGCTTTTTAGCTCCGCTGTCAGAGACGCGGAGCTTATCCGATAGGCTGATTGTCCGTCGTCGTCCGTCCGTCCGTCCGTCCGTCCGTCCGTCCGTCAACAATGGTCTTCTTCTCTGAAACCGATAGTCAGATTTCTTTGAAATTTGGTATGGAGGTTCATAGGAGTGACCTCACTCAAGTTTGTTCAAATTGTGGTGAAATTTGCATAATTGTATTTTTGGGGCAATTTTTCCTGTTTTTGGTCAAGAAATCTTCTTCTCTGAAACCGCTTGTCCGATTGCTTTGAAATTTGATATGTAGTTTATTTAGGGTGACCTCAGTTAGATTTGTTCAAATTGTCTTGAAATTTGCATATTTGTATTTTTAAGGCAATTTTTTTTTTATTATTATTATTATATCTTTATTTCGGACTTGAGCGTCCATATAATAGTCAAATAAGGCTATAGTATGAAAATTCAGTTACAAAATTAAATTATGGTTGAAAAGATAGAAAAATTGATTATATCTACATACATAATCCAATGGGTTTCTTTTTAAACAGACATTTAAACATAGAGTAACTTATTCCAGTGCTTTACCATCTCTGAGTTGAAATACAATGATTTACATACATTTCGTACAATTGCATTGCTACTTTTCAAAAGTCTTTGTCTCAGGCTGTTTATCTGATTTCTCAGAAGAGCATCAAAGTTGCTTATTCTGTTAGATACAAACATTAGACTCGCGCTGCTCCGTTTCTCATAACCCAATAACAGTCGTGCTGCATTATTGTAACAACTTTCAATTTTCTCAAGACATTTGCATAATAGCTATTCCATATTGGTCCCCCATACAACTGATAACAATACGCTTTAAATAGAATGCATTTAACATGAAAAGTACACATGTGGAATTTTCTCATTAGCATATTCGCTACTACGTAAAAATATCTCGTCTGCCGCTCAATGTCATCATCATCTCTGAAATGGTCAGTTAACACGAACCCTAGATGTTTTTTTCTTAACAACAAAGGTTAATTTAACCCCGTTCAGATACACACATGGAATGCGCCGAATCCTACTGTGATTCGCAAAAACGCACATACAGTTAGTCTTTTTACTGTTGAAAATGATGTCGTGAATATCACTATAATGAGTACAGAGATCTATTAACTTTTGTGTACCTTTGACAGAAGGACTAATCAAGCAGATATCATCCGCGTACATTAAGTGATTAACAAAAATGCCACCAATATTACAGCCAGTATTCAAGTTTGATAAGAGAACACTCAAATTATCAATATAGATATTAAAGAGCTTTGGTGATAAAATACCACCTTGCTTTACACCGTTAGTGACAGTAAAACCCTCAGATAAACATGTACCCCAACGAATAATAATAATTTGAGTTCGATACCATTTGACAAGAAATCTGACAAGGTAAATGGGAATTTTACGTTGAATTAATTTCTTGAAAAGCGTCCAATGGTTCACTCTGTCAAAAGCCTTAGAGGCATCCTAAATGTAATAAATACATTACTACCATGTTGTCTATAATAATTGATAATTTCCTTCAAAATAAAGACGCACATATCAGTGGAATGTCCTGACTTAAAACCAAATTGGTTATCAGTCGTTCCCAGATAAGAATCAATGTGACGCAATAAAACAAGTTCAATTATTTTAGAAGCAATAGTGGAAAGTGCAACAGGACGATAATTGTTTTTATCTGTAATATCACTATTTTTGTCTTTGATAATTGGAACAAGGATAGTGTTAGAAAGTCGTCTAGGGCAAACTACATGGACAAGCATAGCTGTTAAGCACATACTTAGCAAAACAGAAACTTTCTGACTGGCAAATATAAAGTGCTCAGCGGCAAGATAATCTGAACCAACGTTTTTCCAGTCTGTAGCTTACTAATTGCATCACTTATGTCACCTGGTAATACAGTGAAATTGTCTTGCAGTGAACAACTGTTCATAGCATCTAAAACAAATTCCTGATCCCTATTATTGTTTACAGAATTATAAATATCATGATAATGGTTACGCCACATCTCAACAATATTTGCATCACCTGTACATCCATTAACATTATTTGGCCTACTCAATTTTTTAGTATTGTTACAGACTTCCAAAATTTGTCATAATTGCTAGAAGACAGATTTTTCGCCATAGCATCGGCTTTCATCTGTTCCTCATTACGGCGACACAGACGCAGAGCATACTTAAACTGCGCATGCGTGCGGCGTTTAAGGTCATACAATGGACCTGTCCTGGGTTTACCAGAATCACGCCAGAGCTTAAACGAATCACGTGCAATAGAATGAATCTGTCTCACATTGTCATTCCACCCTGGAATATTAGAATTCGTACTTTTGGTGGGTGGTGTAATTTTAGTGCCAGCAACATATAAACTATCAATAATATTGTCATAAAACTTCAAGATACAATCAACATGATTGGAATTATTACAATGAATATCTTTACAACATAGTGCTTCCGTTGGAATATCAACTTCAGAAAGAAGCCTATCTGAATTCACATAATACTCATTGCGTTGATTAGTACTAACCTTGGACCAGTTTAAGCGTACCTCTGTATCATTCTTAACCGAGTCATTACTTTCACATGAAGGTATGGTACCAATGTCACACTTAATACTAAGTGGAAAATGGTCAGAAACGATTACATCATACAAAATTTCTACAGACTCAATACATTGATGAGCTGTGTATGAAGAAATACAATGATCTAGCCAGGATGTTGTGCCATGCACGTCACTAACATATGTGAAAGAATTTTCTGGCAGTAAGACATTATCTGACACAAAATAGTTGTATTCGTTACAAAAGCTCAGCAGTGATTTACCAAAGAGGGAGTTGTGATCTGAATTCCAGTCTCCAATTATCATTGTACTGTAACAGTTGCTAGACTGAGCAATAGAATGAACCTTTGCTAAATATTCAGTGAAATCATCATGATTTTCCCTATTACAAGTAGGCATGTAAACACAGAGTATTAACATTTTACAATTGTCATTGGCTACCTCAATTCCAATGATTCTATTATCATTGAACGAACGTACTGTTATCATGTGACCAATAGATTTACGCCATAAAATGGCAACCCCTCCAAACGGACGACCGATCAAAATATTTTCACCTGTATCAACAGGGGACTCCCCATAGTAGTCAAACTCTTTATGAATACGAGATAAAAACGAAATGTCATCTTTAGTCAGCCAATGCTCTTGTAATAAACAAATGTCATGAGTATCGCACACTTCTCTAACAGTTTCAAGTGAATTCTTGATAGAGCGACAGTGAATTCTTGATAGAGCGACAGTTATAACAAAACGATCCGAATATTCTCCATCTAGGATTTACGAGGTTGGTAAAATTTCCGAATAAGGACACCTTCCGGCCATACATCGGGGGGTACTTTTGTCGTTTTGGTAAAAAAAATCTTTAAAAATCTTCTTCTTCAAAACTACCAGTCAGATAACTTTGATATTTGGTACATAGGTGCCTAGGGATGATCTATTTCAGATTTGTTCAAATTGTGCAGAAATATGCAAATTTGCATTTTAAGGCAATTTTTGCTATTTTGCTTGAAAAATGTGTTTCTCAAAAAGTACTTGTCTGATAGCTTTGAAATTTGGTATACAGGTTTCTATAGATGAACTAAGTAATATATATTGAATTTTGTGATGAAATCTGTAAATCTGTATTTTTGGGGCAATTTTTGCTATTTTTGGTCAAAAAATGTGTATTTCCAAAATTACTCATCTGATAGCTTTGAAATTTGGTATACAGGTTCCTATAGATGAACTAAATGACATTTATTGAAATTATGATGAAATCTGCAATTTTGAATTTTTGGGGCAATTTTTGCCATTTTTGGTCAAAAAATGTGTATTTCCAAAACTACTCATCTGATAGCTTTGAAATTTGGTATACAGGTTCCTATAGATGAATTAAATGATATTTATTGAAATTATGATGAAATCTACAATTTTGTATATTTGGGGCAATTTTTGCCATTTTTGGTCAAAAAATGTGTATTTCCAAAACTACTCATCTGATAGCTTTGAAATTTGGTATACAGGTTCCTACAGATGATCTTAATGATATTTATGGACATAGTGATGAAATCTACGATTTTGCATATTTTTGGCAATTTTTTCCATTTTTGGTCAAAAAATGTATTTCTTAAATTGTACTGGTCTGATAGCTTTGAAATTCGATATGCAGGTTCCTACAGATGAACTTAATGTAAATGTGATATATTGAAATTATGGTGAAATCTGCAATTTAGTATTTTGGGAGCAATTTTTGCCATTTTTGGTCAAATAATTTGTTTCTCAAAAACTGCAAGTTGATAGCTTTGATATTTGGTATACAAATTTCAAGGGATTATTTTAATATATGATATATTGAAATTATGGTGAAATCTGCAATTTAGTATTTTGGGAGCAATTTTTGCCATTTTTGGTCAAATAATTTGTTTCTCAAAAACTGCAAGTTGATAGCTTTGATATTTGGTATACAAATTCCAAGGGATTATTTTAATATATGATATATTGATATTATGGTGAAATCTGCAATTTTCATGGGGGGGGGGCAATTTTTGCCATTTTTGGTCAGAAAATTTCATTCTTTTAAAAAACTCTTTGTCAGATAGCTTTGGTTGACGTGTTCTCAGGGATGATACAATGTGATATATTCAAATTTTGATGAAATCTTCAATTGTGTATTTTTGCAGCTATTTTAGCCACTTTTTTCTGGCCACTTGCATTGAGCTATCAAAGATTTCCACCTTCTTCATCAACATGTGTCAAAAATAGTTATTCTCTACATAAACACAGCGGAGCTATATCGGCCGCTAGGTCGCTTGTTTGGCGTGTTTTGCAGTTTAGTTATTGAGTTTTATTTATAACACATGTAAAACAATATGGCCATAAAATGTGTGTAAACAGATGTCAGACAGAGTCATGCTACAAGTAATGTAATGGAATCATCTAAAATGTGATAGAACACATTGAGAAAGCGACGTCTGGTTTTCCAATTGGTGTTTCTGGCCTTTGAGTCTGACAAAGTACTTATTGTCCCAGTGATAAGACAGTTTGGCTGTCAAGTTTTTCACATGATATTCTGCATGGGAAAGAGACAGTTAAGGTCTGAAAGTTACTCAAGCTGTTGATTGCTTTCAGTAACTCAAGATATCAATGGTTTATTACCAGGAGGGAGGCTTCCAGGCTGGAGGGGGCAGTTTACACAGCATGATGACGCCGCATGGACCTGACAAGGAATGCTTTGAGAAGTGCTCTGATGAGAACAGTGACTTCAACACCAAACCACAGAAAATTGCCACAGGAAGCATGGTAAGTCCATATTGCGTCAAAGTTTAAAGGGCCAGTATAACTCTTGATGATTCTTTCACTCTTTTTAACCATGGATATTGACTGAGTTTTGATTGCTGCTTTAAACCCTATGTGTACATCACTAGACATGGTGACTTACCAGCTTTACCTGATCATTGCATGATTGTACCGCAATAGTGAACCAAAAAGGTTTATGATTGTCGCCAGATGTTACAGGCAGTGTGTACTGGCAAGCTTTGGGTATCCAACAGCTTTATGTTTTCAGACAGGGGTGAATACAATCCTCATGAAATTGTGAATCGAAATATCGCATTCATTTCTTTTGAACTTATTCTCACCCACTACAAAACCACAATGAAGGCGATACAACAGAGTGACAAACGAGCAACAGTGTTGATTTGTATCATTCTATTGTCCATTACAGGCTTTTATGTTTGAAAGTTCACTGAGCTTCGCACTGACACAGTGGGGCGATAAGACATGCTGTAGCATTGATGAAGACTATTACAAATGCTGGCAGACATTGCAGAGTCACTTTACCGGACCAAAGTAGGTAAATTTACACCCTTACACTCATCTTTCACCAATCACGGCTCATCTTGTCAAGTCTTAACCAATCACAACTCACTGATATTATGTAACAGAAGATCACCTGGATTCACTGTAAGACTTTCACTCTTTTGTTTTTTGAACCTCTTCCATCTGTTGTAAGTGTACAGTATGTGAACTATGTGCCATAATGGTCCAACACCGTGTTGCATAGTTTGATAATGCTTTCGTGTATTTAAATTTGCTTGTCTTTACTCGTCCACCTATATGACACAATCATTCAGTTCGACGTGTCTCTGTTTCTCCATATTCACATTGCTACATCGCCATCCACAGTCTACATTGCCTTCCGAATTGCCTTTTCACATGTATCAGTAACATTGCCATATTCCTTTTCACTCCAAAATCACTACTGCGTACCAGTGTTCTGCTGTCTCACAGTACACAGCTCCAACCATCTCATTATGTGCAACAAAATTCTCATGCATCTTAAGATCATGCCTATTACATCAATAACATTGCAGTAGTCTTCTAGCATTTTTGCTTAACCTTTGAGTGCCTCAAATTTTTCCCACCGTACAACATTTTACCAGTTTTTGCAAATTTTTCTGTACTTTTCTTGATAATTTTGGACCAAATAGACACCATATTTTATTTGCTACAGTTTGTTATCAAAATTTTGGCAAAAATCTGGAAAAAATTTACTAGAATATATTTCATAAAGGTGACAAAAATTGACTTTTGCTCTCGAAGAGTTTATAAAGTTTTCAAGATTGCTACTAAAGAGATTCTTCTTATTTTGTTCTTTGCTATTTTCATACTGAGATGGCCTTTTAAGTGAAAAATTGCATTTGAGTGAAAATTCTGTAAATCACAGGGAAGTAAGGAATCTCTTTGATTGAAAAATCCAGACTAAATTTCCTTTATTTACTTGATTTAACCCTTTGAGCGCCAAAGATTATTTTTGTCCTCTTTATAAAATAAACTGCACCCAATTTTTTTTCAGATTTTGCCAAAATTTTGAGGAAAATCTGTAGCCAATGAAATGTGATGTCCATTTGGTCCAAAATTATAAAAAAGTACAGAAAAATTCATAAAAATTGGTAAAATGTTGCACTAAAATTTTGGTGGGAAAAATTACAGTGTTCAAAGGGTTAAAGTTATGATGTTTGCTATGAAAGGCCTCTGCTGTAATTTCCAGATTCTTATTTAAAGTAGGAATTACTTGTTCCTTTGATGTACCGTATCAGATCTGAAAAACCCTCAACGACAGGAAATTTCTTAATCACTTGTGGGAATTAAAATACTCTGAATTGGGTACAAAAATTATACCTGTAAAAATTTACTTCTGTAGGTGTTGCAGCAATTTCCAAAATATGAGTACATAATTTCATATTTGCTCATTTGATTGTGGTGAAGCAAACCTCAGAAGTATACCACTGTAATTCAAACTTTGTAATACATGTACAGTTTTTTATAATTTACAATGTTCACATAAATTCAAAAACTTAAAATTTGATGGATATTTTTTCTATTGCAGAGATAGTATAGCAGAACAGAAGCAGGAAGCACAACCAGAAACCAAGCCAGCAACAGCAAGTTATTCATTTTAACCATCATCTTTGGGACTATGTTTAGGAGTAAACAGAAATTAGAAATTTTCGATTTTTTTCTGCTTTGTAAATTGTAGAGTGAGAAAAGCCAACAAATGTGACTGATTGGAAAACATAAGACCAGGGCAAACCAAACTTTGATGAAATCTTGTTTCACTGTTATTTTGTGACTTCCATACAAGGCATTATTTTCCTTTGGTGTGAAAAATCAAGTAATACTGGTTGTAATAACTTGTTTACTCGAATGATATACATAATAAGATTTTGATGTCAGCCAACAGTACCTTCTAGTGAGTGCCCTTGTGGTACACCTGTACCTGCCTGTATACAGTGAAAATCCTATATTTTGATGCATGGAGAATTGTGTGAATATTGTATATGATTAATGAGTTGGTATTAACGTTTTCCAAACATATTCAACAGAGAATTTCAAAATGGTAATATGCAATGTATATGTAATTGAAAGTTTCAATACTGGTTGGCAATATGTGATCAGCATGTATCACTAGTAGGCTGTGTAAGATGCCAACATGCAATAAATACATTATATATTTGACATGTAATTTAGATCCTAGATGCCAGTATTTTATTGAACTGGATCAAAGTATATTGTTTAAACACAGCAAGGTAGTACAATGAACTTGAAAAGTTCACAGCTCCTGTAGGAATTCCTTTGAAGTTTCATCAGTGTCGTCTCTTAAAGGTCAATGACCTGACCATAGAAAACTGTCCATCGTATCACCCTGTGGAAATTCTTGATTTCACAGGAAAAGTGATGTCACACTTTGAACAGAGTTGATAAAACATGAAAACTATACAGAAGAATATTGTGATGTGTGTTATAGCTGCCATGAAAATCTCCCATTGCCAAATGACATTATCTGATTGTCAAATGGTGTCGTTTCGTTATCATTTTATGCAGTGTTGTCATCCCGATGAGGTCATGTTCTTGCCCAATGATGTCATCAAATATATGTCATTTGATCATGATATGACATCATACAGTTACCAAACTATGTCATTGGACAGATAAATGATATGTGCTACACTGTCACCAATGTCCCAAGATTACCTATATGATTGATAAAAAAGTTCACAAAGTTTTGGTGATCATATGATAACTGTAATCAAGTACATTTCCTTTTTGAATGAAACTGAGGTACTGTATTTTTAGTAATTTACTCTTCACATACAGTCTATTATAGTTCAACTTATGTTGTTTACCCAGCAAAGAAATCAAACTAAGTGTGTAGTGAGACAAAATTACTAGCATATTAATTGTGAATGAAACTGACGAGCAGTTTTGTGGGCATTTTGATGAAGAACCAAAGATAATTGAGAGATTGCATTTTTCAGTCAGATTCGAATCATGGTACTTTTCTTTTGATTAGTGTCAATTTTCTTTTAGCCTAAAGTAAGTAAATTTTTCATTTTTTGTCCACTGAAAATTGCAAATGTTAGGCAGGTAAGTGGTTCAAAAACACAAAAAAAAGATAAATACAAAAAGAGTCTGCCTTTGTTCCAGATACACCAAATACAACATTCTTGTAATTCCATATGCTTCCAGAAGGTACCTTTTAATGCAAGGTACATGGTTCGTTGGTCATATCATGTGATATGACTGCCATAAAGAGTGTTTTGTATCAATGTTTAAGTCGTGGCTTTGTTTTGTGACAGAATATTTCCGCTGATCAAAAAATTCTAAATGAAGAGTATTTTGTTTTTTAGAAAAAACCTTTCTTATACATGGACACAAAACAAAAAATTTACTTTTGCCAAATTTACTCTTCTCAGCAAATGAAGGAATGTGCAGCTGATGTTCTTTGTAATCAAGATTTTCATTTTGCTCTGCATTGAAATAATATGCGTGAAAAAACAAATATTATTATGTATAATCATTGTGACTGATAGAGACTTGCAGTTTTTGTGTGCATTTGGATTAGAAAACTGGAGTGATCAAAAGATTACAGTTTGAGGAAATTTAAGTCTCCCAATATTTTAGGCACCACAGGTATCAGGGCTTAGAATTTTTCAATTTGTAATCTGTTTTGATGAGACTCAGATTTATTCTTAAGTATTATGACAGCATTATCTTTGTACGTTTCCATTGTTTATGGAAAGGCACAAGCTATCCTTCTGGTATTTTTAGATTTAGAAAACAGATATATTTGTTTTATGGTCATATTAAAAGTTTTAGTGAAGATAAGACATCAAGAGCTATTGATATGAAGTTAGATTATTGTTCAACATGATGAAAATTTTCAGTGATACAGTGCTAAAGTACAGTTAAACCCACCAAACCAAAGCATACCTACCCTTTTACCACTATGGAATTGCCCAACCCCATTGTTGTAAATGATGAGTTTGGACCTAATGACAAGAAATAAGGGGTAAACAAGTTAAGGTATTTGCTGTGAAGTTCAACTATAAGTTACAACATTTATGAGACCTTGTGGAGAGATTCCATTCTTTTCACACTTCCTTAGGTTTGACTGTATTTTATTTGCTACTGTCATGAAACTAAACCGCTGGATTACTTCCTGAGAAAAACGCACAGGATCTTGCTAGAATTTCCGGGCATTCGAGGCATACAGTACTTCATTGCTACCGGAACTTGCCGACATTCAAGGTAGTCACGGTGTTAACTAGCGACATATTGAGCAAAATGTTTTCAGTGTATACAATAGTTTGTTTTGATTTGCTGCTCTGTATATCTTTTCAATAGTTCTGAGAGACAACAGCTTCGGGGACTAACGGAAATCATTTCCAAAGCATGCCTAGCAAGAAAGGTATGAAATTAACACATGTGGTTGCAGTGACTGTTTCCAAGTTTGAGAAAACCTTTGCACTTTAATTGTCCGTGAACTTCAGGTCCACTGCTACTTTGAATTTCTCTGTCGATAACGTCGATATTTCATAGCAGCGTTGGTCTTTATATTCAAGAATTCATGGTTCCTTAGCAGGGCTTTTTCCAATACTTGACCTGCATAAACCTCTAGCTGTGATGTAGATTTTGCTTCAAATTTGATACAAAGATCTCACATTCAGTCTTTGGTATGTCAATCTTAAAATGCATAAGCAGACAGATCCTTTATAGAACTGTGCTTCATTTGCATAATATCTAATCCTGCATGCAGTCATATGTGATAATTTCTTCCTTGTATCGTAACATACCACTTACAGATGTTAAATTATCACCTGTGTGCTGCCTGTGATCAACAGAATGTTAAAGTAGTCGTGTTTCTCTTTTCATGATTTCTCCATCTTTTATCCCAATGTGATGTGATTGATTTATTTCAGAATAGTAATATGGAATTCAGCAATGGAAGAATATAAAGTCCCTTTCAGTCAATTTGTCCACCTCACTTTTCCATATATCTGTGTATTCTCAGTATAGCTGTCTTTCTGTTTACATGTAGATGTCAGAGCTACTTTTTAGAGGTCATATAATGGCAATCACTTCCAAGGCTGTGTTATGATTGATCTAATAGAAACTGTGTCATTGACAATGACTTTAGGATATTTAGTTTTAAGGAGTGTATTTTAAACTTCCTGTTTTTCAGAGGCTGGTAGAATAGATCTCATTAAATCCTAACAGGGTTGGTTTATACCAATATGGTGACTCAGTCTTTGTTGATATTGTGTCGTGTGTACATTGTTTGCAATGTATAGAGTTCACGGTCTGCATTCAATCAATGCTTCCACTTTCAAAGAGATGAAAGTCACAGTTTTTGGTGTCTTTCTGTGACTTGATATTATCTGAAACAATCATTAAGGTACTTCGCACCTTAAAAATAAAAGATCTAATCTTTTGCTCAAAGTTTCCTCCAGCAAACTTTCAACATTCTTTTTGAAAATCAAGAATAAAAATCGGGTGGTCACTGTTCAAATTTTCATACCACATAGAACAAATTAACCAGTGCTAGTATTTACTGATATTTGAAATTCAAAATGGCTGACATCCCTGTGGTGTTGCCAGGGGAAAAAATATAATTCCCAATTTTCTCAAAATTATAAAGTCAGTGAAAACTTTACTTACTCCAAGACCATAAAAATTAGGCCCCACAAGTGGTAGACAGAATTGTAAAACTTTGAGAGTCGGAATATCTGTCTCCAGGCACGTTCTGCCTTGGCTCCATGATGTTGATCATAGGTGTTGCGAGTGTTGCCCCATAGTAAACACTTAGGTTTGGTTGTAGTCTGTATAGATGCCCACTATTCAGAAACTCCCCTCTACTTTTGAAGTATACTCCAGCACTAGAAACTATAAACAATTTCATCATTTTCTCGACCTATTCTCCCAAGCAGTAGGCAGGGACCATAGTTATATCTGTGGACCGTTCTCTTAGAAACTTTATAGTTGTCTGTGATTTCATCACTATTATACAAATTCATGGATTTCTTCTCTCGAGTGTCAAATCCAAATTAATTTTGTTATTTTCTAATGCCAAAAAAGATATTGAACCCTATAAAATCTCACAACCCCTCCGCTAACAATGTGAGTCATTTGGCTTCCCTGTACATAAAACAAAGAAAGTTTGTGAAGCCATATTGCCCCACTTGAAGTAAAAGATGTGCACGCACACCCAATGTATCGTAGCTTCAGAACAAAAAAGTGTGCATAAATCATGGAGTTAACTACATCCATCGTATGATTATGATTGTTTGTGGTCAGTCTCTTTATTCTTTGTTTTTGATTTTTCTGTAACTTTTCATGTATTCTCAGTATATTTACTGTGTTCATGAAACACATTTTCTTGTTCAACTCCCTGATGGATAAAATCGTGTCAACATTATGTCCATAGACTCATTTATCGACAATACCACTGCATGAGGTAAATAATGACAATGTATGTGCATTGGTATAGCCATGGAGGTAGCAGAGATATGGCTAATTCTAATCGTTTACCAATACAATTTTGGGAGACAAACATAAATGTGCAAGAATTCAAATCTCAATTTGCCACTTATAATTCAGACATCCAATATCAGATCTGGTCTTCGGGTAAGTTTTCAGAGAATTCTGAGACAATCGTCTGTAATTGTATAATGATGCCACTTCAACATAACGAGCAGTTCAGCAAACTTTGCATTGCATCAAGTTATATTCACATTTTTAATCATAATACGTTGCGAACAATCTTACACAAAACGCCATGAAAGGAACTATTGCAGGGTTTGTGTTCAGCAATGTTCAAAGCGGACAGTTTTCAAGACTTATTTTAGCTTTCCCACACTTTTAGTTCCAGACCCATGTTTACCACACGGAATTAACTAATTTTACTTTTAAATTACATTCCGTTCTCCTTTTTTCCCATTGAACTGATGTTGTGTTTGTTGCGGAACCCGTAAACGCGAAGAACGAACAGCAAGATGGTAACCATTTTGCGCATGCGTAAAAGTTAGTAAGTCGGACTTGTCAAATGTGGGCGGAGATCTTTCCTTGACCACGACCGGTGATAATGCCGTTTTTCTCTCGCCATTCTTGCAAATTGGTACTTAAGTCCCATTAACAAGTGGAAAACAAAAGCGTCGGGTTGTCAAGTTGTGAAGTATCCGGTAATAAATGGCAATTTTCGCACCTCGTAAATTTGATCTGACAATGGTATCTGCGTTGCTTGGCTGACGGTTGCCGCGCCAACAGTTAGAATTCACGCAGTCGAAATTCCAGATAGCCCAGTTGATTTCGAAACTCGGACATTTTGTCAATAGTTTGAAGTTAAAAGGATTTAAAATTTTTTAAATACAGACGCAAGTAAAGTTTTTTGTGACCTCCACGGTACTTCGAAATTTGACAGATAGCACATTTTATGGCAGAACTTCAGACTACTACGATACAGAGACACCCTCTAGATGCATTGTTTATTCTCTGCACACAGAACACATATAAACTCGACAACTTTGATGGCGGCAACATTGCCAAATGTGCTCAAAATGATGCAAGCTTACACCGAAAGTGCTTTGAAACTCTTCGACCACCTGTTACACGTAAAACCAGAGACAGTAAGAAAGTGCCTATGGTCAAACCTAGTCATTGCATTTTACTGAAAGATATTTTCTGTAATTTAATTTCTTCGCCTTTTGCGGCAAATGCAGTGCTTAAAATGACATCAATCTGTGTATTATTCTAGTGAACTGTAAAAGTGTAGACAGGAGAGTCGAGACTTCGAGGAGACTTACACTCCTCTTGTAATGCCGACATTCATGAAAGTGCCACATGAATACTCTACCAACATTCCACAGTTTCGCACCTTCATGCCTGGCGTTTCTTCCATGGCCGGTTAACCTTCCTTGTCATTTAACCCATGGATATAACAAGGAAAGACGCTCACGTCGGTGCAATGCCACGATAATTTACGCTTGAATTGAAAAGAGAATTCTAAGTTTGCAACGTTAAGTATCGAACGGCGATGCGAGGTAATAAAACATGACTATACTGTACGTACATCGATACAGAGTTACCGGCTGTTTACAGTATGCCAAGTCACCTACGCGCAGGATTTGCCCAAGGAAATAAAGAAGGTAACGCAGTTCCGTCAAAAGGGAAAGTGAATGATTGAGAACAGAGAGAAGACGGCACTTGTTGACTTTCCGCTCTATCCCACACTGAAGTACGTCAACAAACACCGTATTTGTTGACTGAAGCCTCTAATGAGTAAACAGATCGCGTTACTGAAAGTCACCGACTGCCAAAGTGGAACACAATAGTTTTGTCCTCACTGTGTAAAAAACAAGATGAAGAGTGTATGCACAGAAAGGGGGACAAAGAAGGCCAGTATCCTCTTTTTTTTCCTTTACGTCTTCCCGAAATTCCTATGTGTCATCCTGGAATGAAACCGAAGACTTTTTTCGGTAAATTAACAATCTCTTTTAGCCTGCAGAATATGTTACAGAGGAGACTGCCAATATTTCCATTTCCCGTCGTCTTGTTAGAATGGCACGCTAATGTCAACCATGCAAGAAAACTTGGTTTTACAGAAGTTTCAATCCAAGACGGTTTGATAATGGATCTTGAGACATGTTTGGAGTGATTTCGCATAGAGAAACAGGACTTGGCATGATTTTCTGTAAGCTAGCTCTATGTAACTTTCGATGTACTTTCAGTATACTTGTCGTGTTTCCAAATTACATTTTTCTTGTTCAACTTCCTGTACTATAGATCGTGTCAACATACGTGTCGACGTAGCCTGTTTTAGCGTTATGTCCGTATTAATGAATCTACACTCATTTTTTTGTCGTCAATACCACTGAATATGGTACTAGATAGCAATGCAGTGAAGATGGAACCAAGTATAAATAAAAACGTGATTTGCAGGACGGGAATAATGGGAAAATACAATAAAAGTTGTATTTTTATTAAAAATGCCACTAGTCAAAGCCCCAAGCTTTGAACCAACCGCAGAGCAAAGATATGTAATACAAGATCTTTCTTAGCCTTCTTAATTACAAACTACGGACCCTGTCGCTCCGGGCCTGGTCAAACAAGTGTATTGCAGCGCTAATGATTTCGTTGCGATGTTGCCATAACGCCAATGCTACTCTCTACTATGCATGAGTGGGTGTTCATTAGAAAATGTTGTTATATTGATTTCTCTTCGATGATTCAATACTCATTTAGGATCTTTTAATATAGAAAATTTTAAGTCTGTCCAGAGCTGGACTGGTACTAACTGTCTTCCGAACGTCTCTGTATAAGTTATTGGAACGGCTGCGATGACGTACAAGTTGGAACAAAGTGGTACGATATCGGCGCCCAGTAAGATACGCTGCCGTGGAATTTTAAACGAACTCTGATTATATTTTGCTTGGCAGTGGGAACTCAGGCGACACAAGTGGAACACGTTGGTGCCACATCCGAGATGACTGGCTTAATTTCACCTCAAAAACGAAATTATAACCCTACACTTCGACATGAGTGGGTCCACCAACCAGGTGCGACCGCGTCAAAAATGGAAGCGTTGCCATTGGCAACCGTTAGGGCAACCTTCGAACCAAGCTCGGCTGCTCCTTGCACAATGTGTCGGCATATCGGGAGAACACACGACTATTTAATTCGGTGTAATTAAACTGGTGAAAGCCCGAGGAGCCTTTAATGAAATACAGCGAGCAATGTCTCTGTGTCAAGCCGCGGTTTACATAAGAAGACAAAGGGTTGAGAAAAAGCCCTTCCCCTAGGGCCATGGCCAAAAGAACCGATCTTTACCATAATCATGCGGCTACTTTTGATCAATTGTAATGCATCTATACAAATCATGTGGGGCATGGAAGCGTTTCTTTCGGTATCTCCCATTGGTCTTTCAGTGTCACGTGATGTCTACTTCTCATAAGTAATTTCAATATTAGTTCATTCTGCTTTTTTTGCCGAGCGGAATAATTTTGTCTGCCCTTGTACATTTCTTTCACAAGTCAGCTTTACTTGGTCAACCGATCATTTAGAGCTCGGCCCCACCATCAGCAGCAACTTAATTGTGAAGGTCGATCCATAGTCACGTGGAAAACTCGAGGTAAGACACTTTTTGGACATTTTGTAAGTCGTATATCGAAGGCAACATAGTATTAGCTTTAGACTTTGAAAAGAACTTCCAAAGTACACATTGGCTCCGGATTGTAGTGGTAGCAAGTAGTTTATACATGGGCACATAGTTTATATGAAAGAGCAGACGTTTTATAAACCATTTCATAAATGTGATACTAAATATCGTTTGTTTAACTTTCCTAACTAACGCTTATATTGAAGATGTATCATCGTCTTGACCCGTTCTCTTTGATTCATCTAAACTTGGAAGAAGTGATCGATGTTTGCGAAAATTGAGAGAGAGAGAGAGAGAGAGAGAGAGAGAGAGAGAGAGAGAGAGAGAGAGAGAGACAGAGAGAGACAGAGAGAGGGATTATACCTGTTTATACCAACTTTCTGTTCATAGGTAGAAGTTAACCCTCTGCAATATCTTCCAAGTGTTGTAGAAGCTTGTCTTTTTTCAAAATCAGGGTGAGATTAAGCATTCGAAGTCATTTCGAGAGTAGTTTTTCTTTATCGGAATTTTTTAACCATATACCAGTATAGAAATGACAAAACCATGAATCAAGTCGTTCTCCGTAAATTCATAAAGAACAATTATAACCATAGACCCTCGAGAAAAACTTGAGAGTCTATGTTATAACATACAACTTCTAATCATAGACCCTATAGACCTTTTAGGGTCTATGTTCTTATGCAGAAGAAACTGCTGAATTTCGCATGATTCCCCTTGAAACTGTTCTCGCCCATTTTAAAATTTGATGTTATCTCTGATCAGTGCCCATGGATAAGGATTGTGTCTAGCGATTTTTTTATCTATTTGGGTAACACACAAGTATAAAAAATCCCAAACTATCAAGCCTTTTGTCCAAAGTTAGTCATAAACGGTGTCCCTCAACCTGTTAACCCCAATTTCTTGTGAACATAACCACATTCACCATTGATAACAACAGATTTGGACCAAACCATAGTGGTTAAAGGGTTAAGCCATCCACTTACAATTGTCCACTTCAAGTGAAATTAGTCAGAACAACGTGAACTTTACAGAAGGTCGTGTCGACATTGAGTATGTATAGACCACATTTAAATAACAAAACTCTGGTATTATTTGCGGCTTGTTGAGTCCTTTGGTCCATAGAGGGACCGCGGTCTATCAATTGACGTTTCTTGGTGTTAGCAAGGTGCGAAACTGGATAGATTACGGCGTGAATGAGGACGGACGTACGTGTGAAACACAGCGCCACTGATAGTTCCCTCACTTGGCGACACTCGTACAATCTGGAAACTGTGAAGCGGTACGGTATCATGGTGCAAAATGCCGCGAAGTAATGGAAATAGCCGCTGGTGGCATTGTTCTAGTAGACTTGTTGACACTTATCCGATGAAACAGTTACAAAAATTTGCATAAATGCCAAGTTTTGGAATGTTATACCGCGAAACTATACGAAACCTCGTCGCCGCTAAATGACTTAATTTACATCAAGAATGTGGTATTTGGCAGGTCTTCCTGGGAATTTCAAAACTGGAGGTTCACTTCAAAGAGATCCCATACCGAAAACTCGAAAATGTCAAATGAACGGTAACGGGCAGCCAGTATCATCTGAAAATTTTGCAAAAATTTCTGTTGCTCCAAAATAATCCACATAACGGCGGAACCATTTTTCTCTGCTGTTGTGCATATTTGGACAGCTTCATCTACACGTTAATCAAATGAACGACGTGATTTAGGAACTTGGTAAAAGTTGAAATGTTTTATATAAAAGATTCTTTATATCGACAAAATATGATATTTACGGCAGTTTTACACAAGAGATGTCCTTTAAATTCAGAAATGGCCGACAGATCTTTGGAGAAAATGTCAGTAATGCAGGCAGAATAGCAAGAATCAAATCACTGCATGATCCGACAAAAGCTCTGAAGTTCGTCATACTTTTACTTTTCCTTCAAGTTCGCCCATCAGTTTTCAAGATATTCTGTCATTACATCCGGGTACTTGTAAATGAATCTATATATACTCGCAATGCTATACGGTAAAACATTTCTTCAGCTCTATTTAACCCTTCGCTAGCATGCATGCTTAAAGGATTACAAAATCTAAGCAAATTTAAATTGAATTACTTTTACTTTTTTCACCCGCGAATAGGCATATCTCCCAGTGTCAATTACAGCCGGCATTTTTGTAAATTACAAAGACTCCCAATTTACAGCTTTTAGTATACCAGGTGAGTGCGCACGCTGATGTTTTTTTTCGGACAGCCATAACATGCGTCAGCTACGCAAAATTAATTTAAACTGGCCGATTTACAGTTGTATGAGATTTACGAAAGGGCTTTACGGGGAATTCGGTTTCGGCGATGTCACGACACGTCTACAAACACTGAACCCAGTATGGAGAAAGGTTTAGGCCACGATAGGCGGAAGCAAACTGCTACCTGATAACTATGGCAATCTACGCTAAATGCGCGACGCCAACTCTTTTTCGGGCTCTCAAAATCTTACAGCACTTTCTCTAGTGTAAACTTCATGTCTGGACTATTACTTTTTAAAGAAATTTCGCTTGTCACAACCTTGAATGTTTGTAAAGATCGACTCGGAGGATATGTACCGACCATTCTGGGTTTTGAAGGACATTTTTAAAGTAAAACATATAAATTGCGGATTTAGCTTAAATAAAATATGTGATAATGCGAGCAAAATGTTCAATTTTTATCTGATTGTATTTGCTATCGATGAAGCTGTCTAACCCTACATACCAGCAGAGAAGATGTTTTCCGCAGTTATATAGTTTACTTGGAAGCTACACTGAGAACTTTTTGCAAAAAGTTCAGAATTTTGGCAACAAAAAAGCTATCTGCGATTTCATGTCCTATTATATGTGTCTGTTCCGATCAAGGCAACTGTCGGATTTGTGGGATACTGGTGTAGTTCCAATTTGGCGCTTGAATCTCGCGATATAACGCGATGTACGGTTTGATGGGTGGCTTCGGTCCCTGACATAGCCAAGACGTTCAGAATCCAAATTAACCTTCGTGTTGGTTAACTCGTTAATGATGTATATTTGATGTTGTCTACAGTTAGGCACTTCCTCGGCGTTGGTCAAAATTATATCTACAGATCTGTGGCCAGAAAGACAAAAACAGAACGATTAAGAAACGCTCAACAGAAGCCCGTGCAGTGTTTATATCTTCATTACAACTTTTAAACGACTACTAGCGTATGAAGGACAGAAAAGTTCAAAGCACACCGCATACTCACATAAAAAGCTCAACGACAAGAGACACTTTAGTTCAGAGCAGTGGATATTGTGAGACGAGTAGCGGCAAAGTGGTGCCGCCGAACGATCGTTTACGTTCCAAGCCCAGAGTAAACATGTATTTGTGCTTGCAGCGATCTCACATTCGACATCCAGCGTACAAGGTCATTAGCCTCCCGGGCGATGACTATTATATCAACTGTATATACGTACCGTGTTTACTGAAAGGGAGGAAAAAAACTTCGAGTTAACGACTGACAAGGCAAAACACTTTACATCCATGAGGTGTTATTTTCTCTTCGCAACCTGACCAATCAGATGACGATCGACAGAGGGAGCGAGAGCACGGTGTTACTTAGACGGGCAGAAACTACGCAGAATATTTGCATAAGTGGATGGACCGTAAAAAATGTTATAGTTGCATAGCATCGCGGCCGTATAACATGTGTCTCTGTGTACCGACAACTGTCGGAAAGACGTGCGGTTTCTCTACTGTTAATAAGCTTTTAGTGTAAATCGTAGCTTGATAATGCAGGTACAAGTATTTCAAGATTATGAGAACTGGAACTCGGCAGTTCCGTCAATACACTATATGCCCTATAGATTTGTCATCATAAAATGTCACCGAGGGACGGAGTCGTGTTTAATTTGGATATCCCGGAATCACTATATACAGTAATTAAAATTTGCCATTGTGGTTAAAAACAGTAGCAATCTTCAAAGTCAAGTTTATTGCTGACGAAATTACCCTCCCAGCTTTAACAGGCTTACAATTCGATGTCACATGAAACTTTACAGTTATCAAGAACTTTCATGAACGCCCCTCCCGATGGGAAATTTAGCATACAACCGAATTTGTCGATGAGATCGCTGTTATTTATGGACACCGGCTTTTAGCATTTTCTTATCGCATGATAATGTTCGTCACGCCATATTTATGCCGGGCGTTACAAACGCCACCGAAAATCTGCGGTTCGATTTATCAAACTCTATTAAATGTGATTGAAATATTTTCTGTATTAGTGGAGTTGTCGAATAAACAATCATATCAGAAAGAATTCCAAAACATCTCTAAGGGAACACAGCTTCCATATGTAGCATTTTCCGTGTCCTGAAATAACTTTTTTCGAAAATAAATGATCAAACGAACCTGACAAGAATTGTTTCAAACAAGCGTGACATTTTCTCTCATTGTCAAATACAAAGCATTGCGCAGACTCCGAGTTCAATGCCACCGCAGTGAAATTGTCGTTGACTTTGAACTCACAGATTTTCGTATCTTTATCTGACTCACAAATTACTATAAATCATGAAAATCTTCAATAAAGCAAATGTACCATTCATGATCGAATATAAATATTTATTTTTGCTTTTCTTTTTCTGTCGTAACAGACCGTAGATTACCTAGGCCTTCATCAGCCTGTTAGAGTAAGCTGAAAAACGAGTCACATTGTAAGTTTTTTTGTAATAATATCCCAGTCCCGTCATCCACGGACTGCAGTAACACATGTATGATCAGAAGTAGCTATGCAACTTAATTACACGCATTTTGGATGGAAATATGTGCAGTCTCAGCGAAAACATGTACAATTTTCAATCGCCATGCAAGAGCAAAAAACTCGAACAGGTCACCGTGGGTTCTTGATGGTACAGGATGCCGATGTTGAAAACATGTTTGTGCACAATTATTGGTCAATAAAGACTGAAGATCATCCAAAACACTCTTTCAAGCTTCATAAGTTCTTACCAAGGCGACTGTTTTGGAAATTTAAAACAATTGAGTCACGTGCCCTTGCCCCCAAAGCAATGTCGATCGGGTACCACCACACACCAAGGAGTCTTATTATGTCTGTTGGCGTTGTGTACAATTTATTCAAAGTAAACCAATGTTCGGAGCTTTTAATTGTCCAACTTATCAACTAAATCAATGTTGATGTCATTAGCGTTTACTTTCTATGTTAGCCGTGGCCCATGTACAAGGAAGGAGTGTGCACAAGGGTCATCTTGTCCACTGCGCTTCACCAAATCTCGTTTGTTGATCATGACGAGTGTAAGCGATTTTGTGATTGTCGTGGTACAAATGACCTTAGGAGGAGATTCCCCCACAAGGGGAAAAAAGTAGAAAAACAATCCCATAAAATATAACAGTAAAGCTTGGACGCCTTTTCATACTTGTCACGCCCAAAGTCAACGTCTTCTGGCCTCTACCTTGCGTATACGCTTTGGGCACGGGATCTATATCGACATGGTAGCATTCTGTACAGTGTGCATATGGACATGCAAACAGGTCTTAGCATGCCATATAATATGTGTAAAATATGCTGTTCACTATATCTACGCAGACAACAAGTTCTCGCAAAAACCACACACAATAAAACAGTAGCTGCCAAATTAAACACCACGGTGAGAAGAATGTTACAACTTCCTTTTCTTCGACCACAAAGTCAATCAAACTGCCAGTTTTTTGCTTTCCGTATTTTTGTTTGATTTATAATACTTACAAGAAAACGCAGAGGAAATTTACAATTATGATGAAAATATAAGCGGGATCTGTAGAATCTGGTAGTATCTTTGTTTTTACTCTTCCTGCTGTCCTGAGACAAATAAAATATGTTTGCCAAATTTCAACTACAACCAGGTACATGACATAACATTCCTTGGGGGGGGGGGGGGTTATAGGAATCTCCGAACAGTTGGTTGTTGCTGCTGACCTTAAGTTAGCTGTTCTTATACACTTACCCGTGCAGTATTGTATCGATTGTCGGTACTTTATTTACACCGTAGAAGTATTCATTGAAATGACAGTCGGAAAACCAGAACAGTCCGCAAGATTGGCGAACTTCATCACTGGTGAAATCAGTGAACAAAATGCTAAATTTGCAGATTTGCATGCAATATGTATTTGTCCTAGACGAACTGATAGAGCCCACTTCGAATTTAGATAAGTGCGTTCTTGACAAATGAATGTGTCCTCGATTATAATACTATGATTCATTCTTGAGGAACACAGTTTAGTTTGATCCCCCGGGTTTGATCCACTCTGTGCCTTGGCGCTCTGTCCTCTCTATTTATCACACCACTGCAACGCCCTTCTTCCAGTGAATACCAAGAACTCAAATGTGTTTTTGTCATGTGTGGAACGTTTGCGGTTGTGTTTACTATTGTAAACTAGGATTTAATTAACATACTTACATGTTCATAAAATGGGGTTTACGATGCGTTACAAGTAGATAGAATCGGAGTAGATCCTAGAGGGGGCATTTTACGCTTGAGAATTTCACATGTAATTGACAACCGCAGTTCAACTTTAAAAAGGGGAGCCTGGTCAACAATACCCCATCATTTTCTACAACGGTCGTCGAGGTGTGAGTACTGAGAGCGGCCGATCTTCTGCACAAGTCAGTCCCAACGAACAAGCAGCTGTCTACGGAAACGGTAACTGGTAAGAGTAACTGAATTTCTTTCAGCCAAAGTTTGTACAACTTAACATATTTAGAAAAAAAATCACTTAAATATTTGTCCCAGATTTGAGATTTGTGCTCAAGAGAAGACAATATATAGATCCCTTCAGTTTTTACCGATGTTTGTACTTTTCACCAGTATAGATGTATTTGTGTTGCTTAATCGGTTCGTATGGAGTTTTAAACAAATTGTATCGGCTTCTCGATTAAGATTATTTAAATTTGATATAATATCGGTGTCGTCAGAAGAGGCCTAATACTTTGAATAGTTTATTTGAAGATGCGATTTTAATTTATAAACTTCGCCGCCGCAGAAGGGTTATCGGAATCTGTTTAAATAAACACTGGACTTTTGCCACAAGTGGTTGAATTCTTTTGAAAGGGCCTGTACGGACGGAAGCCAGAACAGGATCTTTTGCCCAGTTTTATACCGACGGAGTGTCTCTCTGTGTCTGGACAAGTCCATGACCGTGATTTCGCGAAATGAAATACTAAAAGCGTTTTACCGATTTGATCGATCATTTTGTAATCATTAATTGACTAATACCGCTGCGCTCTGCCGTTCATTCGTATATCTGCTCCCGCCAACACACAAAGGGCGGCACGCGTTTTGTATTCGTATTGTCGCGTACCACTCTTCGTCCATAATGGCCCACCATCAAGTGTACTGTAGTCTAGAATTCAACCATATAGTGTCTTTTGGTTCGGAGCCGACTACTTTACAGGAAAACCTACTGTCGGATCCAGCTACTAGACACTCAGTTATCCTAAAGCGTATACATCTCGGGCATTTGTTTTCTTAATATAACAACATGAATCCCAAAATCTTTATTACTTTCTGCAAAATATGAAAGCGATTTACTTTGAAGAATAACCAAACCGCTTGCGTCAATAATCGTGTTTCTACACTCACGATTATATTTATATCTCGGTTAAAAATGCATTTGGATTTTACATGAATGTTTCCAGCAACTTACTCCCACGAGTCGACCGATAACCGAGTGCACAATACGATATTCGACTGCATATATCAGGTTTGTATTTTTGTAACGGAATGCAAAACATGCCTGTTCTGGTGAGTTTCAGAATCTCTGCTTAGTCGACGAGAGTAGGCCCTATTAGCGTCTGTGATCTTGCTAAAATCCTTGCGCACTCTCACATCAAAAGTCCATCAAGTAAGGCCATTAAGCCGTGTTCCTGTTGGGGAATGGAAGGTAGGAGGGGGGGGGGAGGGGTGGGCGGGAAGATTTACACCCGTTGCAATTTATCGAAATCGGCTTGTCGATCGCCCCTGGTCGATTGCCCCTGATCGACGCGATATGTCGAAGGAGCTCCCAATATCAAAGGGAAAAAGTTGTTTACGATAAAAATAAGGGCAGATAGCGGCTTATCCTACTTTCTCTACATCAAAGCACTCCGACAACGCAGTATAAAGTATATACACCATTGAACATACTTTCCATTTTGCTTTAGTCAGTAAAAACCTCTCGTTACTTAAGTGATGGCAACGATATAGCGCCGCCTCAATTGCCCCGAAATACCCGAAGGTCAAATTGTAGATGCCGCCAGTAGTGTGCGCCAAGCGCCTTAGAGTGAGCGCACTTAACCCGACAATCGCAGCTATGCGCGTTGCACATATCTTTTAATAAAACCGGAACATGAAAAGAATAAAAACCGCAGCAAGACAAACACTCTGACAATTTGTCGTGACCCGATGCATATGGAATTTTTAACCGGTATTTATATTCATTACCCCGATACTTTTTGAGTACTCTTATCAACCAAATCGTTACTTGGTCACTAAAAAAATAACTTTTCTTGAGTAGTGCGCTTTCTAAAATCGAACGTCAAGTTTCGCCAAATAACAAATGCATTGTTCCACAAAGCATGATTAAGTGTCGCTGGATGAGCCAAGGGTTACTCTTTGTTTGCCTACTTGTGTATTGAAGGAGCTTTTACAGGCTGATAAATGAACCAAGGCGATCCGTACTGTTTGCCTTGGATAGTATAACCGGCACATTACTGGGACATAAGAGATGTCACGTGAAAAATTGGACGAAAAGAAATTTTGGCAACCAGGTTGATATAACTGTGGCACGTTGTGCAAACTCTTATACGAGTGAAAGGGGCTAACACCCTCCCCTTCACGCAATGAGTGTCAAATGTCATGTGGGTGTTTTGTCCACGGCTCAGTACTTGGACGAGAATCAAAGCATACGGCAGGTACACATCGACTTTCCTGGTGCCTCATAGCTCCCATGCTAGTAAACATTTGTATTTCACTGGCATCACTCCCGGATACTAGACAACTCGATTCTGGAAATTTACGGCTTCAGGTCTTGCTTGCTTGTTTTACTGTCAATTCAGCGAACGTAGGGTAAACATACTGATACTAAATGGTTCGTCTTCTTGGAAATTCTCATACACCACTTTGGCTAACGAGAGGCTTGAAAGGGGATTGCTGCGTTCACAAAAAACGGTTAGGAGGGGGGAGGGGCTGGAGGAATTCAGGGGGGATTCGAAAATTTTTGGGGTAGTGGAGAGGGGACTTGAAAATTTTTGGGTCCCTTTTGAGTTTCACATTTTCCAATTCCAAGTTTTGTAGGTAATTCAATGAAAAATGAATACCATTTTTTTATGTCATCAAAATGTTGTAATGTTAGTAATAATTTAACAAAATCTAGAACCATTTTGTCACATTTCATGACTTTTATCTCGAAAAAATCTAAAGTGTTATTTGTCGTAAAAAACAAATGAGCCTCGTAACAGGGCAGAAGCTGCAACTGTTAATGATTTCTGCAATATTTCTATGCAATATAACAACTACAGTTTCTTGCTATCTCCCTACAGCATGCTCAAACACACAATATTTAGTTTGTCGACAAAGCCTGTATATATAAATATAAATATGTATTTGGTGATAATTTAATTGGAGTCCAGACTGACAATCAGTTGTCAGTGATACAAATGCATGGTACACATACATAGGCTGTGATAGCAAGCTGAATACTGGACAATTCAACATGCTGTAGGGAGTAGAACAAGAACGCAGTTGTAAAACTGAACAAAAATATTGCCAAAATTATCAAAGTTAATACAGCTACTGCCTACGGGTAGTGTCACTATCAGATGCTACCCTGCTACTGCAGTGTCACTGTCACTGCATACCTGAACAGTGACAGAGACAGCTCTGACTCTGATGTACATGGTAGTTGAAGAAGAGTTTTGGTCAAATGACACTCATGACAGTGAAACTCACTTGTACACAAGATCAGGCCAGAGAGCAACACATGGAAGAAAACAGAGAAATGTTTGAATTCTGGCATATGAGAATAATCAAATATTAAAGAAAAAAGATGGGGTCACCATGCTTGATTTTCTAAATTTTCACACTCTTATTATAAAATGATACAGAAGTAAAACTTTGCATAGTAAAGACTAAAAGAAAAAATATGTGACCAAATGGAATTATTTATTTTTTAACCAAATTTTCAATTATCACACCCAAAATTTCAGAGATTAAAACATTTATTCGATGGAATATTTTAACCTTCCGGTATTGTCAATTTTGAGTAGCATCTAATTCATATAGGTCTTGTAGTTTTGAAACAATTTTTGGTAGGTCACTGTGCAATACGGCAATTAGCCAGAATTCACAATTTTCCTACTCTCTCATGATTGCATTTTGTGTGCTCTTCAACAGGAGCAATTGACCTGGCCAGAGTTGGATTAACTCAAGTTGGCTTTTAGACCAATAAATCTAAAAAAATCACCGATGCATTTAAAGAACTTGCCTTGGGAATGTGACTATACAAAGTGCTAATACAGGTAGTGTTGAACACCTGTGAGCAGAACGGCGCAATACATGTTTATTTTTTCTGCGCTCACATCCTTTACAAATATGCGGGCCTGTGATAGTTCGGGGGGGGACTTGAAAAATTTTGACCATATAGAGGGGGGGGGCATTTGAAAATTTTTTAGGGTACTTAGGGGGGGATTTGAAAAAAAAAAAAAGATTTCAATCGAGATTCCTCCAGGCCCCCCCCCCCCCTAATCGTAATTTGTGAACGCAGCCTAAAGAAGGGAGAATATGTGAATGCAGAGAAGACATGAATCTGTAATCTGTACGGACGGACAACAGGTTAACATTGTTGTTTCACGAGCGCGCGCGTGAGAGAGAGAGAGAGAGAGAGAGAGAGAGAGAGAGAGAGAGAGAGATGTACATAGTTACATGTAAAACCTGTATTCTACCCACTGCGACTAATACCTAGGTGTTGTCTAGAGGAGAAATTTTCTTGACCCATCCTCGGAAAGCATATAGAGTTCTTGGCATTCACCACGTGTCTCTCTTTTTCAGCCGGCAACATGCATTCCATATGGTTTTTCCTGACGGCGCTTCTGATATCGATGACGTCATCGATGAGTGCCAATCACCGAGGGAGCTCCAACGAGTACGTGTTGGACCTGAAGATGATGGATGACCCGGAGAAAGTTATGACGCAGATCAAGTACCTAGCAACGGCGCTACATGGATGCGGATTTGAAGCGGAATTACCGACAATGACGCTGAAATATCTACAAAACACATCAGTAACTTGCAATGATGGCTCTCCTGCAGGGTAAGGATCAATTTGTCATTACAGTAGACCTGATTCGAAGTTTGAACTTTAAATTAGAGTTTTGTGAATTTATTGCGTACAGAATAAAGACTTAAAGTTTAAACCGAAACCTCTGTCATATCAATGACTTTTCATGTAACTGTTGTAAATCAACGCTTTTTCATTCTATTTGGCAAAAATTATCACTTTCGAAAAGTACCATGATCGTAATAACGATTTTCAATATTATTTATAAGAGGAGAAAATATCATACAAGAGTAGAAGGTATCTTTTGTAGTTTTAGACTTACATCCTTCAATAAACTCAATGCGGTACATCATTCCTTTCCTTATTTCAGATATTATCTGCGAAAATCTTTCGGAAGTAAACGCTGGCTCATTTTTCTTGAAGGTTTGTGACTTGAATATTTTTTACCTTTCCAGGAAATGAATCTAAATGGAACATTGTTATCCAACAGTCAAAAGTACACTTTCATATTTTCCCTCCCATGACATCATGATAAAATTACTGTGTTTCGTGCTGAATTCTTTCCTTGTAAATTTGCATGTCATAAACAATAAATAAACAAATAAATAAACAAACAAACAAATTAATTAATTAATAAATAAATAAATTAATAAATTCTCTTTTGAATTGTAGGAGGCTGGTATTGTTTCGATGACGGTAGCTGTAATAGTCGTTGGCAGTCAACACAGTCATTGATGAGTTCAAAAGGATGGAGCGCAGAAAGAACAGGTTAGTTTACAGAAATGATATCAGCTTGTGATGTCGTGTCATACAGTTGATATGCGTCGACTGGTCGAAAGATGTGCTCGATATTTACACATTTTACATTGTCCGATGAATAGGGCGAATTTAAAATGTATATGATAGACGAAGAGAAAAGAAAGCGACCAGTTGTACCATTCACATCTGATTTCAATCAGGTTAAAGTTCGATAAAATTCCATAAAAGAGTTTGACAAAAAGCAGAGATAATTCATAAAATGGTTGAAAAATTAACTCTAGACCCTCATCATCAAAACATAAATTTCGTAGTTGCTCTACAAGAATTGGACAACAGCCCTATACATTTATATGACGCTCTTTCAATGTTTTTATACGGCAGTTTTTAAAACTGATTTATAATTTATTCTTTGTAGGGTCCGGTCTGCTGTCAGCTGATCCAGAAGAGAATCCAAACTGGTGGAATGCAAATACTGTGTAAGTACGAGAGAGAGAGAGAGAGAGAGAGAGAGAGAGAGAGAGAGAGAGAGAGAGAGAGAGAGAGAGAGAGAGAGAGAGAGAGAGAGAGAGAGAGAGAGAGAGAAGAGAGAGACAGAGAGACAGAGAGACAGAGAGAGAGAGAGAGAGAGAGAGAGAGAGAAATGCGTTTTACAGTGTTGTTACAAGTAATTGTAAAGACTAAAATGATCGCGATATTTACGAAGTTTGACGTTAACTATCGTATTTCAATTTACAATCCATTACTAGATTCATCCCGTACTGTACCAGTGATGTATGGAGTGGCGCTTCAGCGGCAGCCAATCGAGGTCAGTGTTCTAAGTGAATATTCATGTCAGTTTCACAATTTCAGCGGGCAGTCGACGCGATATGGTTATAATTTTAAAACTTATGGGTTTAAGATTGATGAGCTAGTTATCAGCTAACGTACAGGACGTTTTTGAACTTGCAAAGTTTAGGATGCGTAAGGTACCAGTTAGCTTATCAAATCCCTTTACATGAATGCATAGATATGTTGAATATCTTACATTGGGTCGGTGTCCGTGTTTGAAGAACAACAAAACAGAAGTGCTTAATACATTAGTTTTGACTTCTGGAGGAAATGAAAGATGCTATCCTCAAGAGCAAATATCTCTTTTATTTTATTCCAGGTGAATTTTCCTTCATGGGCTCACTGGTCGTGGAAGAAGTTATAAGAGAATTAATGCCACATGGTTTGATTGTCGCAAACAAAGTTTTATTGGCAGGCAGCAGGTAAGGATGGTTGTCTTTCTTGAAATAGCATGTCTGTTTATGCAAACTGTTACATACACATACATGTCTTTCATAAATTCCAAGGCGTTACATTTAGGTGTTTGTGATAGTTTCTTAATAGCGCGTGGAAAGTGACAACTTTCTACTATGGTGATCGTCATATCAATATATTAGTGTGACGTTGTTACGTAAACCAGTCTCTAGAAATATCTACACTGTTTCTTTTGAAAGCGTCTTTTAAACCGGTAACTCTCGGTAGGGCCCTACCGAGAAAAATCGATGAAAATGGGCGGAGCAAAACATAACTAATATGGTTTCTTTGTGAACAAAAAGTAGCAAATTAAACAGCTGGTTGAACACCTCCAAAATAGAACGTGCACGCCACATACTGTAAACATTGACTGCACGGTGACTTTACGTATACTATTTTCACCCAATTTTACGGTTTACTTTCCATACGTTACATCCACTCATTTCCCCAATAGGTTTTTCTTGAACATAGACTTTTTCGAAGTCTTACTGGAGCAGAGGTTCGGCGCGGCGTCGCCTCGGATTTGTACAAACCGTGATGACGTTGCCAGGCGATCGATCGACACTCCTTAGTTCTCATGCGTCATGGTATACGTTTCTCGTCCGAAAACGAAGCGTTTGTCATTGTATTCAGCGCCTTTTTGAATGATTCAACATAATGCATATCATGACAGTGGCAATAGCTATCCGCATCTTTGTATACGGGTAAACGATGCAGAAATCGTAGAAAATGTAGTTTTCTGCCACGGGATCTATTATCGGGGTTTTCCTCGGCTCAGTCATAGTATATATAGTGTACATCACTCTTGCAGGGAGTCTTGATTGAAGATAATAATGAAGCACCGTTTTGTCCAAACGCCGTCCTAGAAATGCCGCATTTCAGGAAAGAACGGGAAAAAATCAAAACAGTTCTGAAAGAACAGCAAATTCGCCTACTAGATGTCCAAATTTATCGAGTGTGGTTATTTCAATGGACGACGGACATTTACCACAATGCTCAACGGCCAAGTCGTCTACCAAATTTTGTAGAGCTTTTGTCTTACAAACAATCCTTTCCTCGTTCGACCTTAGTTCAGCGAGGCAGGGCTGTGTCTCCATTATAAAACGTAGTTTTCCACAGTTCTTGGATGGTAGTTGTAGTTTCCTTTTCAAAACTTTCGTTGTCTCATGAACTCGGCGCTGTCGGATGGGAGGGTACCGACGACTATTCCCCGGCTTCGATTACAAGTTTTATGGTGACCGAAATGAAATGTGGTGTCGATTTGTTGTCTTATGATTATTTCAAAAAGCTTCTGAAAAATACTTATTTTAGAAATCAAACCTGTTAATATTTAATCACCAAAAATAAAATCAGAATAAAGTGATTTCATAAATTCTCCGAGCATTCGTTTCAATGTTCATCCCTCCTTATAAAATGGTGAGTTCTAGTATTTCGCTACTTTGAACGATCCCGCCAAAATCGAGTGCACTGCACTTCTACACTCTCCACGCAGTCGCGATACTATTCATTACAAACGCGTGGTAGTCAGAGTCAGACTGCTAATCACACTATGTCAGCTGGCTTTATGAAGATAGCGGTCACTGATGAGCACTAGAGGTAGCCACGGGAATTTTCTTTGCCAGGAATGAATTGGAGCTAACTGTGATGGGGATCGAGCGCGGACATTTGAGTGCAACTTATGGGACTGATTAGTACGGTGACCTCAGCTGCCGCCGGCGACGTTTGTCAACTCGACGTGTGATCACTGAGATCAGTATAAGTGACCCAGCACAGTGACGACCGAATATGCCGAAGGCGATTGCAGGCGTCAAAAAATCCCGGTTTTGTCAGCACATTGGAGGCTACTTGTCTTTTTGAATTTTGACTTTGTTCGCTTTGTGTTGCATAGGCATGCACGGCTTTAGATCGGGAAAAAAATGTATATCACTTTTGGAAACAGCTATAAAGAAGCGATAGTTACGCATATCGCATTGCGATGATTGCGCTTTCAACAGTACGTTGACTAGAGGGTAAAACTTGACATTTGAAAAGAAGATAGAAGATATACAGACAGTGTAGACAAAGTGAAAGATCATGCCAGAATTTGTGCTGGTACTTGTCCGTGGTCTCAACCCGAACATACCAGACGTACTTTATGCCGGGCATGAATGACAGTATAGGCCTTCCTGTCTGTAAAATGTACGGCTCAGGTAGGCCAACACAAATGAAAACGGTCCTTTTCAGGACCAACAAATTTTCCAAAAAGAGAACTACCGAATCAAATGTGTTTGCATGTATTTGTTATACACAGTGTGTGTGCGTTTGTATCTTTCGGTACGCTCCGAGTATTTGGTGTTTTTCCCCGCCTTGAACAATCAACGCTACGTACGGAAAAAGTAAACAACGTATCGCTAATGACTCATTTGCAATTTGCATATCATGTCAATCATGCAGATTCAAACTGAACATCGAACGTTATACCGGCGATATTACCGGCAAATATTTTATCCTTTTTCTGGTTCCAGACGTCATTTCAAATTTAATTTCGTCAGAAACCAAGTATATTGTGCCCCAAATACTTATACACATATCCCTCAATTTCCAAGAAAAAAATTAATCGTTAGATTTCTTAATTAACGGTTTTTATGGACGGCGTCCAGAGCGTACCGAGTACGTTTGAATATCCCACCATTATGACCACTCTCGTAGGTTCTCGCGCTTTTATACGGGAGTTGGGGCTTTAAGGTGAACGCGCCTCAGGGACAGATATTGAGACGCTCAAATTAAGCCTACTACAATTCTTTTCTGATCTATCACTTGTGGGGGCTCATTTTAAAGCTCTTTGAGAAATGGAAACTTTGACCGTCTTATTTTTTCGAAAATCCAAAATTTATTTTTCCCCATAGGGTTAACACAGGGATGGCGGCCATTTTGAATTTCAAATATCGCAAAATGTTAATTTGTTTCGCTAGTTCCAAAATTTGCACGGTGACCCCTGATTTTTATTGTTGATTTGGAAAGAGAATGGTTGAAAGTTTCATTCAGGGAAGTTTGAGAAAACATTTAAGACTTTCATTTTCGAGGCGCATCATGTTATGAACAACTTTTCATGATAAAGCTTTTTCGTCAATTTTCAGTCGTTTCCTTTTCTTAGGGTTTAAGTGTGGATCAAAAAAACAATGACATAAATGGGATTAGTTTTATAATGTCATTTCCATCTTGACAATTCACATAACCAGTCCATTTTTTCAAAATTTCTTTCAGTGCTGGTGGGACCGGCGTTCTAATTAATCTTGACAAAGTAACCGACATGCTCAGAGCAGCGGGAAGTCTGGCACAGATACGCGGTCTCTGTGACTCGGGTTGGTTTTTGGACTCTGTAAACCATGGCAAGCACCAATGTACAAATACGCTGTCATGTTCTCCGACCGAAGCAATCAAAAGAGGGATAAAGTAAGTTGATGATCTTAACGCTGGGGTCATAAATATGGTTCTAGGTTTGCTACTCCCTTGACTTATCCACTAGACTCATACCGCAACTCTGTCCCAAACATTTGCCCCAAGTTGATGGTTGAAAATGCTAAGGTCGGTGACGTCTATAGGTAACCAATGTTATCCACGGTTTGAAAAACAAAGGGCGACTGATTTACATATTAGTACATAATTTACATATTCTTTTGTTGTGAAAATAAATTATTCTTTACAGTTATTCATAAGAAAATGTTACTCCAAAAACAGAGAGTTGACCAATTCCATGTTTGATAATTATTATCCAGGGTATTTTCCTTAAAATCAGGCTTACTTACTTGGTGCTTACGCTAACAAGAAAGGAGTGGGATTGTGTTCGTTGCTGTATTAAAATTGTCGCAAATGTCAGCTGCGGCGTATTAAAGCGAGAATGTTGTCCACGGTAGAAGCTTGAGATTGGAATTCAAAGATTAAGTTTGATAAAGATTCATTATTTTGCCGTCCGGTACACGAGGAAATAATAAATATTTCATACATATGAATCAACAAGTGTTTATTTTTTGCCGTTAGATTGTGGAATGGACAAATTCCTGACCGTTGCAAAGTCGCCCACAGTGCGGAAGAACAATGGAACTGTTTTTTCGGATACAAAATCTACCCAACACTACAGAGTAAGTTAAAACCAATAATCTTGTTCCTGGCATCGTTTGCAATTGCACAATTAAACATATACACACAGTGTCCGTGACTTTTTGCACATTCTTGATGCTCTCACGTTACTAAACTTGTAAATACCATTCTTAAAATGAACGCTTTGTCCAAAACGTAAAAGGTCTGACAAATTCTTGCTCTATAGAGATCAGTTATACCTTTATGAATAAACACGTGTGCATGGCAATTTGATTTCAGCTCCAGTGTTCATATTTCAATGGTTGTTTGACGAAGCCCAGCTGACGGTAGATTTCATGGGACCTCCGGTTCATTTGGAACATTGGAATTATATGCAGCGACTTGGAAGGCAGCTACGACAGTCTCTCAAAAATGTCTCGTGAGTAAACCCGTTTTTAGACCTTCAGATGTGACATGGATACATTAACCTTTGCAAACAACAACAACAACAACACGATATTAACTAACACTCGTGATGAAAATGCTCGTCGCCATGAGAATTTCAAGTATTTTGAACATTTCAAGATTGTAATAAATGCCAAGTAATCCAGTAGAGATGTTGAAATCCACTATTGGCTCAGGGTTGTCCTAGTTGACATCTTCATAATATATTGCAAATATTTTTCAGAATCTTTGTTTCTTCATGTACTCCTGTTTTTTTTATTTCCAGGGCCGTGTATGCGCCAGCGTGTTATTCTCACATTGCAATTACGAAAAGGTGAGAGCAAATACATCATAAAATACTGAATATCATCAAAGAAAATAAACAATGTCCGTCAGAAACGTGAATGTCTGACCTCTCATGAGACAATTGAAATTTCGGAACGAAACTATCAGGGTTTCACAAACGTTATTACAAGTTTGTTTCAACTGTTTGCGCTATTATACAGTAACTTTTACATCATGGCTATTCTTTTCATTTTGTTCTTTTTGAAGACTCTATCAAATTTGAATTCAGCCGTGATATTTGATATGCGTGATAAATTTTGAAATTTGGTTTGACGATGTGTCAGATTTACAACAATTGAAAAAACCGGGAGTCAGGTTATTCTGTAGATAATCACATGATGTGTCATTTTCGACAGAGAGTGGTTAGACATACATGTCAAAGGTCAGTCATTACCAAGGGCGCTGGAATGTTGGATGAACAGTGACGAAGAACAAAACCACCCTTCAAGTAGCTCAGACGACGACGATGGAGAACTAGGTGAGAAATACTCGTACTCTTTAAGGTAGAACGCGCCTCGGGGACAGATATTCAGACTCTCAAACTTTTACCATTCTCTTCTGATATACCACTTGTTGGGGTTCATTTTAAAGCTCTTGGTGTAAGAAAACTTCACCGGCTTAATTTTTTCGAAATTCGAAAATTGTATGTTTCTCCATAGAGTTAACACAGGGATGGCGGCCATTTTGAATTTTAAATATCGGTAAATATATCTTAGGGTATTTGTTTCTCCAGTACCAAAATTTGCACGGAGACCCTGATTTTTATTCCTGATTTTGAAAGAGAATGGTTGAAATATTTCTTCAGGAAAGTTTGAGCAAAAGTTTAAGTCTTTCACTGTCGAGGCGCATACTACCTTAAATCCTATCCCAAGGGTTATATCGAGCCACCATCATTCTCACTGCTTCGCAATCCTACCATCCTTTTAATGTTTACTATTATTTCTCTCATTTCCATCTCGCTCACTGTTAGATTTATCTGTATTGTATTTTTTCCTGACATGCGCATTCTGCCTTCATCTCTCTGTCTAGTAAGCCCTTTCTTGTTCCTCTTCCCTCGCACAGCCTTCAATGCCAAAAGTGGTCTCTTATATACTTACTACGATAGTACAACTGATGAGACTGGCAGTGCTTCTGATAGTCAGTTTGTTGATGATAGTAGTGATTTGGACTATTTTAAAGAGGAGTGGAAAGTTTTCGAGAAAGGTAAGAAGGTATTTGGGGGCCGTTAAGATACACTCTTACCTCCAATATACTTTAGCGTTACAGATATTCAGAGTGCGGCACTAAGTTTTAGAACATGTAATAATATTAACTGAAAATATTTTTACTATTTTTTAACATTTCGTAACCAAGGTTACCCAAAATAATACGTAGCTTTGTATTAACATTTACCAAGATTTAAGTTTATGACTGTAAATTGACCGAGCATGGAAAATAACTAATTACAAATTGCCTTTCTTTGTCATTGTTTCCGTTTCAAGAATGTGGCGATAGAGTAAAAGTAACCAAAAATAGCAAGTCCTTGTCGTTAACAACCTGTCTTTTGCAACCTCTTCTAGCACTTTGTAGTGTTCTGTCACGCCTTAGCGAGTATCCTTTTATCAATCCACAGATCAATCCTATAACTCCTTGTATCTTATCACCTGCTTCGGCCGACTTGCTATCTTTGGCTTATATGCCTTCCAATGCTGTCTTTACCATATAGAGAAGTCTGCGGACCCCCTCCCCACAGCTCGTCATCATTTATTCCATCTTTTATACTCTATCACTTTGACTGTCATTGTGGTAAACTTGGAATCAATCAATTCACGAAAGACCACGATTCGGGTCTCCTGAAGAAGACAGTAATCAATGCTTGTCTGAGGGCGCATTTTAGACAAATAATATAAACAATACCCTCAAAATAACGATAATGTTTAGTTGTATTCAGGCTCAGTATGGGCCTCAATGTTCGGCTGAATTTTTTTATATACTGGACATTCCCAGTGGCCTTGGTCCGGCACCCTGGATAGCAATCTACTTTGGGCAAGTGGCCATACGTTCTAGAGGGTAGCAGTAGTATCGGTACAACAGCCGAAGTATAAAGCAATCCTCTTTTTGGTAACGTTGAACGCATGGGTGTCTATAATCCGTATGGTTTGGAAAGCCTTCAAGTAGGCCGATATCTAATATCTAATCACAGGCGACCCAATAAGTTCTGAGTTTTTCACACTGTTTTCTCTATCATTTTCTCTTCTTTCTTCATGCTCTGAATGATCGGAATAAATAAAATAAATGGTTTATATAACCTAACCTAGCCTCTGTGACTCTTTATTTATTTTACACTCCATTACAAGGACATATATCTCTCATACACACATGCTGTAATTAATTAGTCAACACAACTAATTATGCTAATCCGTGGACTTATCAGGGATTTTACGGGTTGGTCAACATCGCGAAAGATAGGAATGGTTCCTTTTTCATTAACATCACTATCTTTCCGATGTTGACCAACCTCTGATAAGTCCACGGATTAGCATAATTAGTTGTGTTGACTAATTAATTACAGCATGTGTGTATGAGAGATATACGTCCTTGTAATGGAGTGTAAAATAAATAAAGAGTCACAGAGGCTAGGTTAGGTTATACAAACCATTTATTTTATTTATTCCGATCATTCAGAGCATGAAGAAAGAAGAGAAAATGATAGAGAAAACAGTGTGAAAAACTCAGAACTTATTGGGTCGCCTGTGATCTAATAATTGTCTCTCTCAATTGTAACATTCATGAATTCCGCCTCCGAACTACAGTGTGAATGGCGCTACATGTTTGGCTGTCCGAGCCAATCATTTATCAGCCCATTACCTCCAGTAACATGACTCTCTGCCTCTGGCAAAATCAAACCCTCATTGTGTACCCAGCCTTCACAGGTACTCAACCATCAGTAGGCTTTGCAATGTAAGTCAACAACCATGCCCTTGGTATGCCGTCGGCCGTGATGAAAAATTTTGGGAACTTTTGTCTTCCATAGTGTCGCTGTTCCATGTGTCATTACATATTAGCTCGCAGATCAATAACGTTATGAATCATACCGATAGGCAGCAATAAGCTCTCTTTGGTCTACCTGTACCTTCTTTCGACCAAAAATATTTCCGTTAGCATCACTAAGGCCTTACCAGTCAATGACATTTCGCTGTACTTATAACAGGCCGGGATTTGTCTTCAAACGAGCTGCGTTTTATGTAGCTTCTAGGGATCGTACGTACTCTATCAAACTTCCTGCTTCCAACAAAAAGTTGAATGTATAAACAAAAAACTGATCAGTGGTGTCATTTCAAAGGCTTTCCCATTAAAACTTTCTTTAGAAAAACTTTTGAACATAAGTTAATCTTTTAAGTTTGGTTCGGAACCACTTTCGACTGATATTTAGGGCAAATGGTTTGCAAGAGATATCAGTTTGTATTTGATCATCTATAAACCATATATGCTTGGCATACTAATGTGGCAGATAGCACACTTTGGCCAGGTTGAGCTCATTATGTTCACAAAGCCTGACATCACTGTGTTGTGTTCATATGACGGGAGATTCTTTCATTGCATCAACTAATTGCCTTTTACTTTCCAATTGCATGTACCGGTATTGGTCTAATCTTACTCATCAATTTGTCTTGTACTTTGAGTGATGTTTCGGTACAATAGTTGTACTGTCGCTCGAACGCGCACTCTAGAGAGCGCCCTCAAGCGACGGATCTTTCGGTCTGTAGTTATTCACGCTTGTGATAAAGTTATACGATTATAGAATGATCGCTGTTGCAAATTGTAATAGTTATGTCTCCCTTCTTTCAGTACATCCACTGAGTCCACAGAGCAGACAACACAGGGAAAGGACAACAGAAGCAGATTTTCATGAGAAACACAGATACAGAGTTCATCACAATCAGTGTCATCATCATCTTATAGACAACGCTCCATGTCCGCAGTGTAATCCAACTTGTCCCAAGCTTCTAAATCCCCTCACACGTAAGTTGGCGAGCTAGTTCACCTGATGAAACGCTGTTCAGATTTCGAAAATCGACCCCTCATAAATCCTCTATGTCAATGTCCCTGAAGATCAAGTGCGATCCGCTTATTAAATCCCCGATTAAATCCCACAAAATTATAAACAGACTAGTATGATTATTCAAGAGATGTTTGATCCGGTAACATCAAATTAAGTTTGAACAGTAGACAATTATCACCAAATTACTGCAACGTTTACTCTTGTTATTGAATGCAGTAAAAAGAAGAAATTGTCTTAAATTGCAAAAGTCCGTATGGTAAATTTTATAGTACATTACTAGGCTTTCGTTATCAAATACGTTAAAAAAATTGATCATTTTTGATTTTCTTTCAGAGGAAGAGATGGAGTTCCTTCCATTTTTGAAGCTGATGGGCTTTGACTTATCAGGACTAGCCAGACAGCTCGGGCTGGATACTCAGTCGTTAGCGTTAATGGATCCCAATATCGTCATGGAGATGATGAACAGAAACAAATAGACAGAAAGTGATACCGCCATACTCTTCTAGCCTGTCTGTGCAGCAGAGTCGTTTCTGGTCCGTTATGTACAGAAAAAACATTGTCACAAGTCGAGTGAGACATTATTGAACAGAAAGTGGATCGCAGCACGTATTTTTGAAACGGATGATTGCGGTACAACTTGTGCCGCGTGTTCTGCCTACATTGTTTATGACCGTCGTAAAAGTGTTACGTATATTCGGAGTGCATCTTGAGCTCACTCGACCTATTTGGGTAACCTTTACAATAAGTTTATGCCAAACATCGATTCCACAATAATAATGTAAAATATGTTGTAAACACAAAGAATGCGGAGGGGTTTCGAGTGTAGATCACATTGGCATCGTTTATAAAGGTTTGTGTAAATAAGTTATTCTGTATATTTACTCTGGGATATGAAAACCACACTATTTGTTTATTTTAATACTGCATTGTACATCACATTTCTCGAATGCAGGTGAAATTTGTTCTAAGAAAGTTACCGAGGCAAAGCTGCCATCTTCTTACATATGTTTTTGTTTCATGGAAATTGTTATATAGTTATTCTAACCATCTAGTAAATGTACATTGTCAGTATTTACTGTTTATATCCAATGGGGAGAGCTGACACCGATTTTGTTTAATACATGCTGCAATTTTTCTTTGGTCTAAATGTATCATCCTGTTACACCGCAGAATATTGCGACATCGTACTATCATTGGATTTTTATGATCGGAACTAGTACAGCGCCCTCTCCGTCAATCGATAACACTATCCATGGTACACCACACAACATACGATATCATTTTACGCGTGATAGCAATGAATATGGTAATTGTGCCCCTTCCTAATAAAAAGAGACAATAGTAATCATATCATGAACTGTTCGGAGATCAAGAAATGTATTCAATTCTTAATCGATGTGTTTCTGTAAAAGGAAATCTTGATCTCTGTGTATATACGATGTGACAGTTTCAAGCTATGAAGGTCCATAAGGCAACATGCTCAGAATGCCGAACTAAACTTCTTGAACAGACCAGTGACCATGACAGGACAAGACACCGTTGTGTGCCTTTGAAGTGAATTATGGAGCATAGTTCTAGAACACTGCTGTGAAAATACTTTGTCTTTTTTATAAATTTCTACTTTGATACCAACTTAAACTGTAAAATTTCAAATTCGGAATTAAATTTGTATTGTGTGTACTATGTTGTTCTATGTTTTTCGCTCAT